>NC_060130.1:175589977-176913977 GCF_021461395.2 Schistocerca americana | reverse complement strand
GTGCTTCTTAACTATGGCTACAATTTAATTTAAATTAGTTGGCATCTGATGATTAATGTACAAAGTCACAACAAGTACTGCAGATATATAACCTCCACAGCATTTTACTCTTGCCTTTGAAGTCTGTCTCACAGAAAAATTACGTAAAATTTCTGAAATTTGCGAATAGTACAGATAGCTAGTGTATCTGCAAGCATGTCCAAAATAAGTTCTTATTTTCATTAGGGATGGAGTTGTGGTTTGTCTTAAAACAGGCGAAATTTTCACATCTCTAAAGTTTTCTACATGATGAGTAGCAGTGAAAGTGGTAACATGGCGTTAGTCGGCAGTGCCATGCTCCCACTGGTGTCTTGCTGGCTGGGACAGTCCTGCCCACTCACTGTGAAATACAAACTAATTTAAACAGGACTAAAATGCTGCTTCCTCTCAATAAACAAACAAAAAGTAAAGCACCAAAACCGAGCAAGGTGGCGCAGTGGTTAGACACTGGACTCGCATTCGGGAGGACGACGGTTCAATCCCGCATCCGGCCATCCTGATTTAGGATTTCCGTGATTTCCCTAAATCACTCCAGGCAAATGCCGGGATGGTTCCTCTGAAAGGGCACGGCCGACTTCCTCCCCCATCCCTCCCTAATCCGATGAGACCGATGACCACGCTGTCTGGTCTCCTTCCCCAACTAACCAAACCAAACCTAAAGCACCAAACTGGACTCTGTCACACTTATCAGGACCATCTCAAAGAACATATTTCAATGTGCATTCACAATAAATATGTCTCAATAAGGACATTAGAAATTAAAAATATTAGTACAATAATTAATCTTCTTTTAGATGTGATTGATTAAATGTATATTTTATCAAGTGTACTTAAATTAACTGTGCATTTTATTCATACACATAAGGTACACCTGAATGCCACAACACAGTGTGAAGAATGTGTAGATGGAAAGAATGGTTGATGGCATACCATTATTATACTTCCCCAGCCATTTCCATTCCTTTTATGGATGATCTGCTGAAAGAATGATTGGGTTTGGATCTTTCACAGAAATCCAACTTTCTGAAACGTTACTCTCATGGCTTTTGTGTGAGATGAATGAGAAATCCAGGAATGTCCACTTCTTGGACTTTCAAATCTTACGATGATGCGCTACATCTTTCCAATGATGTCTTCCACTATGGATTGTTGAGCACTTCTGCAATGTCCTCACACCGACAACATAAACTTGGATTTGTTATGCAGCTCCTCTCTGTACCTTCTCTGTTGTGTTGTTCATCTGTCCATGGGTTTTCTACAGCTCTCCATGCTAGCCTATCCTGGACAAGTGCTTTCATTTCTGTGTAACACCATATATCCATTTAAACCTGCTTATTGTATTTAGATCTTGGTCTCTTAATTTTTCATCCCCCACAGTTATTTGTTACCAAATTAACTAGTCTTTGATGCCTCGCAATTTGTCTTACCACTCTGTTCCTTCCATTAGTTAAATTATGACATACAGCTCTTTTCTCCCCAGTTTGATTCACTATTTCCTCCATCTAACTTCAGCAATCTTCTGTAACCCTGCATTTTAAAAGTTTCCATTCTCCTCTTGTCTGTACTCTTTAGCATCTGCATTTTACTTCCACATGTGGTTACAGCCAGTAGAGTACTTTCAGAAAAGACGTTGGAACATTTAAATTTATATTATGTGTTAACACATTGAACCTTCTCTGTCACTTCCAGAAATATAATTAGGTATGGGTCCTCACTTGAGAAACAGTTGTTTATGAGCAATCACCTCCTCCATGAATTAGTTTTACTTCTTCAGTATTCTTCCAACAAATATTAGCCTTGCGTTTGCTTTCTTCACGACCAGATTTATGAAGCTCTTTTGCCTTACGCCACTAGAAATGAGTACACTTCGGTATGTGAGGCTTACACGTGACTTGCATTACAATTGGTTGTAGTGATTTAGGTGTGAGTGTTTGAATCAACCACTGATCAGGCAGAGCTCTTTCTGTGTTTCATAACAATGTTTGAATGATATGTTCTTCTTGTACATAACTGCCATTCACAATTAACTTCAAAGAGCAACTGCTGTTATCTACTAAGTTATTTATAAATACAGAAAATAGTAATGCTCTTATTCGATATCATTAACTCTTACAATACTGGGGCACAGAGGCACGGGGGAAATACTATGACCACCTTTTGAAAATGTTGTAATCTACTCGTCTGCTTTATATTTCAAAACAATGAAAAATATTTATTGTTTTTAATTACTCCATGTACCAGATTCCATAATTGTTTCAAATTTTTCAGTAAAACTTGAGGCAAAGTATTAAATCTTAGTAGCAAAAACAACAGTTTGCAAGAAATGTCATTCTTATTTTCAATTTCAGGATCCTTCATACACATCTACAGATCTTTAGCAAGTAGGTTGTGAATGAAAGTCATTGGAAATTAACAAAAATTGTAACTTAAAAATTTTTGTGGTGGTTAATAAGAACCCCTCCCATTGGTGTACATGTTAGGTTATGGAAAATGTGCTGGTATTGCTAAAATTGTACTAAAATATATTTTCAGGCACTGCCCCCTACTTATAATATAGTAACAGCTTTAAGTGAATATCAAGATCTTTTGTACTTTATGATAGAAGCTGAAGAAATAAATTAAAATTTGTGCCACAGCCACTTCTATCATTATTACAGATAAAACGGAGATTCACATATCTCAAGGAAAATTTAATTCCATCTTTTGAACAGTTCCGGACACCACTCATCACTGTCAGGAAATCTTCCACATGACACTTGTAAGTAGATTTGCCCCACTTGTGGAGAGGATCTGCACATATTCCATGGCCCATTCGGATGTGATTCAGAGTAGTCCAAATTGCCCGAGAATGGTCAAATCAAGGGGTTGTCCTGTTTGCAGAGGAATTTCAGGCATTGCAGAGAACAGTTCTGTTTCCATTCATTGATGACAATTTCCATAAGAATCCTGCACGTGGTAAGACTAGAATGTCTCGATCTTCATCTTTTTCGCTCTATGGGGAATATGTCATTCAATACTGGAGGGTCGGGCTTATCAACAATCTACTGGTATTCACATGGTAGCAAACTCTTCCATCTGATATCATGTGACTCAAGATAGGTAACAAGTATTTGGGGGTGGGTCATATTGACTCACTAACAGATCACATGGATTTGTTAATTTCTGTATCTATCTTTCTTACATATGGACTAAAAGCCAGACAGACACACAGTACTCTGCTGTTGAGTACACCATCCCAAGTGCCAATACTCTAAGAGTATCTGCTGACAATCCCCAATTAGTGGCACAGAGCCTATGAGTAGTGTTATTCCTGCTTTTGAGCTTAGCAGATGTTCATGTTAAGCACTCTTTAAAAGAAAGTTTCCTGTCCAACATGATCACCACATAGTTTGGATGCATATTATGATCAGGTTTGTCCCCTCAAAACAGACACCAGGGCTCTGTGTGCCAGTCTTCCTTACAATAAATCAAGGTAGCATCTAATGACATTTTATTTAACTAATTTAAGCACTGGCAGATGCTATGCACATTTATTTTTGAAGCAGTATCAGAGAACTGACGTTATCCTATCATAATGACTTATCAGTTCCATTCACACACACATCAAAAAAAGTTTTGCACCATCCCGATTCCCAGAACTCCTAAAGATAGACGTTGACTGTGGATATTTTATCACAGACACAGTCCGCTTTACTGTTCAGATATTTCACTAAATCATCCCAAAGACATAAACAACCATACATGAGCAGCAACTATTAGATGGAGGTGTACCAACAGCTGATCAGGTCCAGTCATTCCACCAGGAAGGAGGTACACGGCTCGTGTCGTCTGTAGTTCAACCATGACTAGACGGTCAGTACTGCGGATCGATCACGTCCGCATCGTTACTTTGTGCCAGGAAGGGCTCTCAACAAGGGAAGTGTCAGGCATCCCGGAGTGAAATCTATGTTCACTAATGATAAGTATCTGCATCGTAAAACTGAAATAAAGCTTTTCGACCACCACTTACTTAGCCCATGTATACACTGTACGTGGCCAAGTTCCCCCCCCCCTCCCCCCCCCCCCCCACACACACACAGAAGCCGGTCCTAGTGGAAGAGCAGTTCTAGGCGCTTCAGTCTGGAACCGCGCGACCGCTACGGTCGCAGGTTCGAATCCTGCCTCGGCCATGCATGTGTGTGATGTTCTTAGGTTAGTTAGGTTTAAGTAGTTCTAAGTTCTAGGGGACTGATGACCTCAGATGTTAAGTCCCATTGTGCTCAGATACATTTTTTTTCCCCGCAGAAACAATAACATAACAGCTGTCAAACATTTTTACCATAGCTAGAATTACCTGCAAGCAGAACAGGTATTTGTGAATAAGTGGGGTTTCCCAGTCTCCCCGGGTTTGCTGCCGGATCCTGGCATATATAAAATAAAAGAAAATGTGGGAAGGCTTACATCGGTCGTTCGATTCGCACAGTTCACGAAAGGTGCACGGAACATCGCCGTCATACGAGGCTAAAACAGCTGGAAAAATCTGCGTTAGCAGAGCACTGCCTAAACGAAGGACACGGTGCGAAATTTGACGAGACAGTGATACTACATGCACGAACTAAAGTGACACTCGGCGCAACAGTAACTGGTAAAAGCCTTGAAGGTCGCTCCCACCAGCCACTGCACCATGTGTCATCTTAGTTTGCGCGTACAATAGTTGCCAAAGCTTACGGTTTTTGGGACAGTATTTATAAAGAAGTAATTGAAATTAGGTTCGCAGACGATTTGCTTAATAGAGACAATGTTTCTCCTATTAGCAGGACGTGGAAGCCTGTACTAGCCCACATCAAACCAGAGCGTTCTCCGTTGCAGCTAGCCCGACTGTGAAAATAGTCTTTACAGTGCAACATACATTGTCCGCCAGAAAAAATGTATAAACTCTTTGTCAGGCACTATCGAGATACCGATATTGTCATTCGATTTGAGTCATGAGTGTGTTGTAGTATATGGTCTTTGGCTCAACAGATGTTAGTACTTTCATCTCGGTATTAAGAAAACAAGATGGCTGGAGCACGCTTGACATTCGAGCAAGTTTTTCAAGTGTGATAATGCTGTTGAAGGGTAACGCCAGTGGAGGCGAGAGTTTGAAACAGAACCGCCAACCCTCCTAACAATTAAACGCATCACTGACTAGTTTGAATTGCATGGAGCGATTTGTGATATTCACAAATGAATCTACAAGTCCTGCTTCGTTGGCTCTCGTGTTGGAAACGTTTGTTAATTCTCCACCGAAGTCTGCTACGCAACGTGCACGTGAAGTGGGCGTTAGCAGTACAAGTGTAAGAAGAATTCTGGAAGCTGAAAGAAGAAAGTTTACATTCCATGATTATTGCACGCGATTAATGATGAGGATCCTGATCGCCGAATGAAATTTTGAGAATGGTATCCACAAATGGTAACTGATGACGAACAATTCGTGACGAAGGTAGTGTGGAGTGACGAGGCACAATTTAAACTGAATGGAACCGTGAATCGGCATAACAGTGTGTACTGGGCATCGGAAAATCCGCATGTTTATGTGGATAAAGCGGTCAATCTACCGGGGGTTAAGCCGGCCAGAGTGGCACTGGAACCGGGCGACCGCTACGGTCGCAGGTTCGAATCCTGCCTTGGGCATGGATGTGTGTGATGTCCTTAGGTTAGTTAGGTTTAAGTAGTTCTAAGTTCTAGGGGACTGATGACCTCAGAAGTTAAGTCCCACAGTGCTCAGAGCCTACCAGGGGTTATGTGTGGTGTGGACCATCATGTAGGGGCTCAATAGGACACTTTTTCTTTTATGCTATTGTCACTAGAGAAGTGTACCTGGAAATGTTAGCCACATCAATTTTGCAAGGTATACGTGCGCTTTATGGAGCTGATGAATAGGTCTTCTACCGTCAGGACGGGATGCCACCACGCTACCACCTAGTCATACGAGCATTCTTGGATGACAATTTTCCGCGGCATTGGATTCAACGAAGCGGGCCCATTGGGTTCCCTCCACGGTCGCCAGATCTAACACCTATGGACTTTTACTTGTAGGGAACTGTGAAAGATAACGTCTATCGACGTAAGCCACGCACGCTGGAGGAACTTCGCCAGGACATTACAGCGATCTCCACTGTAACACTGACTGACGTAGCTGCGGCGACAGCTCGTCGTTCTGTTGCGTGTATAGCCGCCAACGGAGAACATTTTGAACATTTAAAGTAACCATGTGCTAACCTGAAGGTTGTACAACATGTGTGATCAATTATTAAATGTAAAATAAACACATAAGTAATACTTTTCGTTCCTTAAAGTGTGTATACATTTTTCTGGCGAACTCTGTATTGTTGCCAGCGTTTTATTACGGGTGGCGCCACCTGCTGTCTTGGTGGGCAGCAACTGTGAAGGCGACAAGTACGGTACGGAGGCCTACGTGTGACGACAATTTGCAACTCAGCAGCAGAAGCGGTCGGCAGAAGGTGTTCTAACAATACCACCACTTGCAAAGTAGGTTAGAAATCAGATTAATAATGTTGCTCACGCAGCATATGTTCGCTTTATCGGCCAACAACAAAGTTATTGACTATGGATGGTATCGTCAGAATGGGAATAATGAAGTCACTGTAAAAAAAGTCATTAATTTTGGCAATTATCTTGAATGGATTCCCACGTAGATTTCGTCGAAGTTGTTATGGCTTATCTTATTGATTTGATGTTGTTGGTTGTTTTTGGGGGGGAAGGAGACCAGACAGCGAGGTCATCGGTCTCATCGGATTAGGGAAGGAAGTCGGCCGTGCCCTTTGAAAGGAACCATCCCGGCATTTGCCTGGAGCGATTTAGGGAAATCACGGAAAACCTAAATCAGGATGGCCGGACGCGGGATTGAACCGTCGTCCTTCCGAATGCGAGTCCAGTGTGCTATTGATTTGACTTCTAGAAGGTCCAGATCTGTATTTTAGCAATATTTGAAGCCCTAACAAATGCGTTTTTTCAGGAAATTCTTAACGATCAAACAATCCCAGATCAGAACAATAGTACGGTGGAAATAATTTTTGACTTGGTGTTCACGATCCACATTTTTATTAAACTTCTTGTAAATTCACATATACTACTTCTTAATTGCCACATCATCAAGAAAACAGTTTTGTATCAATCTTCATATACTTAATTTCCACTTTAACCAAACAAAAGACTTGACTGTTCTTTGCAAAGCGAAATAACAACTTAACTTCTGCAAAGTTAAATAAAGACTGCTCTGTGCGCATTCGCGCCAAAACGGTTACAACTAAGTCAAAGATTATGACAGTATCACAGAAATGAATGCACACAAGAACCATATCACTGTAATATATCGATAGATCGGAGTACCTATACATTAATGAAACCAAATGTGAATGTTGTCACAAAAATATGTCTGTTACTTCGCAGAAAAGCAGTACGATATTACTGGTATCGAGAACTGGCGTTGGAGTGCCGTAATGGTCACGTAAATAAAGAACCAGTACAGTGTCAAACAGTTGGATCGCCGAAATATTGAATCAGTTGTGTTCAGAATCCGGCAGCAAGCCCGACGTGATTTTCAAGAAGTGATATTTACCTGCCGTTGTGGCCGAGCGGTTCTAGGCGCTTTAGTCCGGAACCGCGCTGCTGCTACGGTCGCAGGTTCGAATCCTGCCTCGGATATGGATGTGTGTGATGTCCTTAGGTTAGTTAGGTTTAAGTAGTTCTAAGTCTAGGGGACTGATGACCTCAGACGTTAAGTCCCATAGTGCCCAGAGCCATTTGAACCATTTACCTGCCGTTGCAGGCAAAACTTGTGCAGGGTGCCCCGAAATTTTTATTTTATTTTAATTTTTGTAGTGCCTCTTATGTTAAAAAGTGTAATACGTCGCATCGTAAACTTAGAATTATGTAGTGTGCTGCGAAATTTTGCCGTGTCCATAATTCCGTGCCAGACACTAAAATGTTACTACACAGCTTTTCGTGCGAGGGTATATCACTGAACGATTTTTAAACGAGCTTTGTTAACAATGTAAGGCAACCAGTGTCTGTCGACAGTACTGTGGAGTAATGATGCAAAATAGACCGTAGTGGAAAAGTGCATGTAAATGTAATTGTTTGGTATTGTGCATTACCTACGTATTTCCAGTGATTTAAAAACGCTGCACACTCCTTAACAGATATTGCTTAAATGTTATTACGTTCGATTCAAAACAGCAAGCTAACTGTTAATTTTCCCCCGGGAAAAAAGAAAAATACGCAGTATGATGCGGGGCAACATGGACATTTATGAGTTGACACACATTACTGGCAGAAGATTCACCAATAAGACACCCGTTCTGAACATCTGATGTGAGGTGTTACTTGCATGGAGAGTCACCGCTGCCGACTGGTGCAACCACAAACGTGTTCGCGAAAGTTCCCAGACAACACTTTCCATTGGCCTTTTGTTCTACATCACGAGCTGCCCTTACCGCACGTGCTTTTACGATCTTTCAAGGAGAAGATCGCCAGAGAGATAAATCAGACTGACGTACAGCCTAATAAAAGAAACGCAGATTGTCCAAGGCAGAGTGTGCGGTTGCGCGACGCAGCCACAGGCACTGAAATACGACCAGCGGCGAGTGTGGTTGGAAGGGAGCGCGGAAGTTCGTAAGATGCACTCCGCGTGCATTAAGACAGAAAATTCGTACTGGCAATTTATCATACAGAGTTATTCTGCCAGCTACAAGATTCCATGTAATAGCTTCACTAGAAATACAGGGTGTTACAAAAAGGTACGGCCAAACTTTCAGGAAACATTCCTCACACACAAACAAAGAAAAGATGTTATATGGACATGTGTCCGGAAACGCTTAATTTTCACTTTGGAGCTCATTTTAGTTTCGTTAGTATGTACTGTACTTCCTCGATTCACCGCCAGTTGACCCAGTTGAAGGAAGGTAATGTTGACTTCGGTGCTTGTGTTAACATGCGACTCATTGCTCTACAGTACTAGCATCAAGCACACCAGTACGTAGCATCAACAGGTTAGTGTTCATCACGAACGTGGTTTTGCAGTCAGTGCAATGTTTACAAATGCGGAGTTGGCAGATGCCCATTTGATTTATGGATTAGCACGGGGCAATAGCCGTGGCGCGGTACGTTTGTATCGAGACATATTTCCAGAACGAAGGTGTCCCGACAGGAAGACGTTCGAAGCAATTGGTCGGCGTGTTAGGGAGCACGGAACATTCCAGCCTATGACTCGCGACTGGGGAAGACCTAGAACGACGAGGACACCTGTAATGGACGAGGCAATTCTTCGTGCAGATGACGATAACCCTAATGTCAGCGTCAGAGAAGTTGCTGCTGTACAAGGTAACGCTGACCACGTCACTGTATGGAGAGTGCTACGGGAGAACCAGTTGTTTCCGTACCATGTACAGTGTGTGCAGGCACTATCAGCAGCTGATTGGCCTCCACGGGTACACTTCTGCGAATGGTTCATCCAACAATGTGTCAATCCTCATTTCAGTGCAAATATTCTCTTTACGGATGAGGCTTCATTCCAACGTGATCAAATTGTAAATTTTCACAATCAACATGTGTGGGCTGACGAGAATCCGCACGCAATTGTGCAATCACGTCATCAACACAGATTTTCTGTGAACGTTTGGGCAGGCATTGTTGGTGATGTCTTGATTGGGCCCCATGTTCTTCCACCTACGTTCAAAGGAGCACGTTATCATGATTTCATACGGGATACTCTACTCTACCTGTGCTGCTAGAACATGTGCCTTTACAAGTACGACACAACATGTGGTTCGTGAACGATGGAGTTCCTGCACATTTCAGTCGAAGTGTTCGTACGCTTCTCAACAACAGATTCGGTGACCGACAACCCCGGTACCAAATGTAGAGACTCTTCGTGCTCGTATTGTGGACGGCTGTGATACAATACGCCATTCTCCAGGGCTGCATCAGCGCATCAGGAATTCCATGCGACGGAGGGTGGATGCATGTATCCTCGCTAACGGAGGACATTTTGAACATTTCCTGCAACAAAGTGTTTGAAGTCACGCTGGCACGTTCTGTTGCTTTGTGTTTCCATTCCATGATTAATGAGATTTGAAGAGAAGTAATAAAACGAGCTCTAACATGGAAAGTAAGCGTTTCCGGACACATGTCCACATAACATATTTTCTTTCTTTGTGTGTGAGGAATGTTTCCTGAAAGTTTGGCCGTACCTTCTTGTAACACCCTGTATAAAATAAACTATTTTGTCAAAAACTGACATTGCAAAGAAGAAAATAGAAACTATATTTATTTATTTATTTAACCTGATCAGATTAGGGCCATCAGGCCCTCTCTTACATCGGATCAGTGTTCCACACATGCAGCATTTCACACGGCAGAATTACATCATGACAATAGTTTAAATAAGAAAATTAGATTACTCTAGTGACAATATGAATAAAGAGTAATGACTAAGACCTAATAAAGTAAGTGCTGGCAGTATTTTTGCAACAGGTGCCATACATACAAATTATGATAAAAGCAATAATAATAACAGTGAAAAAAATCAAATGATAATGATAAACACGAGAAAAATTGGCTATAGTAATGAAGATTTGTGCAGATGTACATTAATATCAAGTAAATGTTTACTAGTATAGGAGTTTTGGGGAAGGGAGATTTAAGGAGGGGAAAAGAGGGAAGTAATGAGGTGAAGTGCATTCATGTACAGAGGAAGGCATTACTGTTGCTTAAGCAGATACGTCTTTAACTGTTTTTTGAAACCGGACATGTTTTTAAGTTCTCTAACAGAACGAGGGAGGTTATTCCAGAGTCGGGTTCCCGCTACTGTAACGGACTTGGAGAAGGTGACTGAGCGATGCAGTGGAACAGAGAGGATTTTATTATGATGGGAACGTGTGTTTCTGTCATGTTGTTCCGACATAAGCGTTAAGGACGAGAACAGATATGAGGGACAGTGTACATGTATAAGGCAGTAGATGAGACAGAGTGTGTGGAAATCTCTGCGTTTGTCTGCACGCAGCCAGGACAATTTTGCATATGCTGGTGAGATGTGATCAAAAAATCGAACGTCACAGATATATTGGGCGCGGGCATTCATGACCAGTTCCAGACGTTGCGAATTTTCCTGAGAGAGGCCTTGTAGGATAATATCGCTGTAGTCAATGATTGGGAGTATAAGCGTTTGTACTAATTTCTTTATCAGACGGAAAGGGAAGAGTTTTTTTATATTTTTGTAGGACATGAAGGTATGCTGATGCATTTTTGCACACTGCAGTTACGTGCTCTGTCCAATTTAGATTTTCATCTATTATTACTCCCAAACTCTTTGCTGAGGGAGAGAAGTTAATATTTGTTCCATTTAGGATAAGAGATGGTACGGATTTCCGATGTTTTGGGCTAATGAGCTTAAGAGTGACCAACAAGTACCGCTTGGGTTTTAGATGGGTTTAGTTTTAGTCCTATGTCCTGTGCCCACTTTGATAGTGCATCGAGGTCAGTATTGAAATTTTCAGTAGCTTTATTAAGACTGCTTGGTTTCGCACTTAGATAAAACTGAAGGTCATCAGCATACATATGATACTTGCAATAGGTCAGAACCGATGACGCATCATTGACATACAGAGAGTATAGGACCTAATACTGAGCCTTGGGGAACGCCTGACACTACCTGCCGCCATTGCGATTTTATATTCCCGGACAGGACGCATTGGTGACGAGACGTCATGTATGAGCGAAACCATTCCACTGCACTTGGTGAGAAATTTAGACCGCTAAGTTTGGCTAGTGAGATGTCGAAGTCGACAGTATCAAATGCTTTGCTGAAATCTGTCCATGGCAAGTTTCAGGTCAACTGTCACCTTTATCAGTGCGGATGTTGTGCTTCGATGTTTACGGAAACCTGATTGGTATTCGTCTAGTAGGTTGTTAGTATATGAGAATAAACCTGATGTAAACATTACGCCATGTATTCCCCCACGTTTGGTTGCATCTCATTGGATTTCGTTTGGAGCGGAAGACAAGTTGTGACCAGTGCAGTCAAGTGCCATTCTGAGGATACGTTTTGTGCTGTTACACGCACGTAGACCGAGCGATAAGGCGGGACAACAGCTTTACCGGCGCATTAAACTTTGACAGCACTGGCGAGCAAGTTGTCTTAACAAACCTGGAATAATATGAGCAGTTGCAGTTCAGATGCCTAAAAAGAGATTAATATTGTAACGGTACAGTGGCAAATTTAAAAATTCAGCATTCGTATGGTGTGTTCGATGCTATGAGAATGATTATTTTCCATGTTCCTACGAAACTTATCTACATCTGTGGTATGAAACAATGGACATAGTCCAAATAAATAGTGTTTGGTTTTTACGTTTGCCTTAAAAATTGAATTATGTATTCTTAATTTAAACAACCTTCAACCTTTATTAACAATCTTCCATAAAATGTCGATAATTGCGAATTTATCATTTAAATGATAACAGGAATTTCTCGTGCAATAAGTAATTAGAATCAATATGATGTGCATTATGAAAAGAAAAGATGATGAATTTTACGATTACGAGGTGTAGGTATTTCAAATCGAACGAGGAAAAAAATGACATAGGTGAGACTTGAACAAGCAAACTACGAACTGCAGTGTACGCTACCGATACCGCTTTCCTACAATGTCAGCTGAAGCCTCTGAACACAGTACTTCGGAAAACTTCAAAGCCGATTATCTATGTACATTTTTGAAAAACGTTAAGAGCAACCTATTTCTCGGCACTTTTAACTGCGCTCCACTACGGAACTGTAAGCAGCCTAAGCCACTTTCATACTGCATATTAACAGCGCGACTATCGGAGCATAACAGTGCAGAGGACGTGACCGTATACAGTTTTTGAAATAAAAGCTACATAGCTAAAACATAATTAAGAAATACGTTGATGGCTGTTAATACACTACTGGCCATTAAAATTGCTACACCACGAAAATGACATGCTACAGACGCGAAATTTAACCGCCAAAAAGAAGATGCTGTGATATGCAAATGATCAGCTTTTCAGAGCATTCACACAAGGTTGGCTCCGGTGGCGACACCTACAACGTGCTGACATGAGGAAAGTTTCCAACCGATTTCTCATACACAAACACCAGTTGACCGGCGTTGCCTGGTGAAACGTTGTTGTGATGCCTCTTGTAAGGAGGAGAAATGCGAACCATCACGTTTCCGACTTCGATAAAGGTCGGAATGTGGCCTATCGCGATTGCTGTTTATCGTATCGCGGCATTGCTGCTAGCGTTGCTCGAGAACCAATGACTGTTAGCAGAATATGGAATCAGTGGGTTCAGGAGGGTAATACGGAACGCCGTGCTGGATCCCAAGTTCTACGACGTTTGCAGCAGCATGGACTATCAGCTCGGAGACCATGGCTGCGGTTACCCTTGATGCTGCATCACACACAGGAGCGCCTGCGATGGTGTACTCAACGACGAACCTGGGTGCACGAATGGGAAAACGTCATTTTTTCGGATGAATCCAGGTTCTGTTTACAGCATCATGGTGGTCGCATCCATGTTTGGTGACATCGCGGTGTACGCACATTGCGAGCGTGTATTCGTCATCGCCATACTGGCGTATCACCCGGCGTGATGGTATAGGGTGCCATTGGTTACACGTCTTGGTCACCTCTTGTTCGCATTGACGGCACTTTGAACAGTGGACGTTACATTTCAGATGTGTTACGACCCGTGGCTCTACCCTTCATTCGATCCCTTCGAAACCCTACATTTCAGCGGAATAATTCACGACCGCATGTTGCAGGTCCTGTACGGGCCTTTCTGGATACAGAAAATGTTCGACTACTGTCCTGGCCAGCACATTCTCCAGATTTCTCACCAATTGAAAACGTCTGGCCAATTGTGGCCGAGCAACTGGCTCGTCACAATACGCCATTGTCACTACTCTTGCTCAACTGTGGTATCGTGTTGAATCTGCATGGGCAGCTGTACCTGTACACGCCATCCAAGCTATGTTTGATTCAATTCCCAGGCGTATCAAGGCCGTTATTACGGCTAGAGGTGGTACTGATTTCTCAGGATCTATGCACCCAAATTGCGTGAAAATGTAATCACATGTCAGTTCTAGTATAATATATTTGTCCAATGATTACCCGTTTATCATCTGCATTTCTTCTTGATGTAGCAATTTTAATGGCCAGTAGTGTAGGTAGTGTAAAAGTGTGTTAAGTGCTGTGCCAATTGGACATGGGTACGAACGGAAAAAGCTGCCCGTACTGCCGCAGTAAGTAAAACCTAAATTTTGCACCCAAATCGACATATAAACAGTAGTCATGGCGATACATTGAAGCGTGTTCCATTTTCAACGACAGTGCGGAAATGAAGAGCTGGAAATGCAAAAGAAACGGTTAAGTTTTAACAGTTTGCTGTGTTCCTAGGGCGCGGTGCAGGAAGGTGGTTGTCTTCGTGAGTGTCGAAGCCAGGAGGCTGTACCGTTGCGGCCTTGGGCGAGACGAAGCGCGCGGGTAGAGAGACGCTGCAAGAATGTGCGACCTCAGCGCGGGTCCTATGTTCCTACTCCTTCTCATCAGCTGCCTCCTCCTCTTCTCTATTTCCTTATCCACGCGGCATCCGCTTCCCATGTTACAGCGTTCTCCTACAGCTCAATTCTATTTCCTTGCCTTGCCAACCTTAACAATTGGTTTCCACATGCACGTCAAACGCAACTGCGTCCTCACACTTGTTGTTGTTGTGGTCTTCAGTCCAGAGACTGGTTTGATGCACCTCTCCATGCTACTCTATCCTGTGCAAGCTTCTTCATCTCCCAGTACCTACTGCAACCTACATCCTTCTGAATCTGTTTAGAGTATTCATCTCTTGGTCTCCCTCCACGATTTTTACCCTCCACGCTGCCCTCCAATACTAAATTGGTGATCCCTTGATGCATCAGAACATGTCCTACAAAGCGATCCCTCCTTCTAGTCAAGTTGTGCCCCAAATTTCTCTTCTCCCCAATTCTATTCAATACCTCCTCATTAGGTACATGATCTATCCATCTAATCTTCAGCATTCTCCTGTAGCACTAGATTTCGAAAGCTTCTATTCTCTTCTTGTCTAAACTATTTATCGCCCGCGTTTCACTTCCACACATGGCTACACTCCATACAAATACTTTCAGAAACGACTTCCTAACACTTAAATCAATAGCCGGCCGGTGTGGCCGTGCAGTTAAAGGCGCTTCAGTCTGGAACCGCGTGACCGCTACGGTCGCAGGTTCGAATCCTGCCTCGGGCATGGATGTGTGTGATGTCCTTAGGTTAGTTAGGTTTAATTAGTTCTAAGTTCTAGGCGACTGATGACCTCAGAAGTTGAGTCGCATAGTGCTCAGAGCCATTTGAACCAACTTAAATCAATACTCGATGTTAACAAGTTTCTCTTCTTCAGAAACGCTTTCCTTGCCATTGCCAGTCTACATTTTATATCCTCTCTACTTCGACCATCATCAGTTATTTTGCTCCCCAAATAGCAAAACTCATTTACTACGTTAAGCGTCTCATTTCCTAATCTAATTCCGTCACCATCACCCAATTTAATTCGACTGCATTCCATTATCCTCGTTTTGCTTTTGTTGTTGTTCATCTTATATCCTCCTTTCAAGACACTGCCCATTCCGTTTTGCTGCTCTTCCAGGTCCTTTGCTGTCTCTGACAGAATTACAATGTCATCGGCGAACCTCAAAGTTTTTATTTCTTCTCCATGGATTTTGATACCTACTCTGAATTTTTCTTTTGTTTCCTTTACTGCTTGCTCAATATACAGATTGAATAACATCGGGGATAGGCTACAACCCTGTCTCACTCCCTTCCCAACCTCACACTAGCAACTTTAATTCCATGCGCCGCGATTGGAATTTCTGCTGGTGCAGTTTTCGAGGCGGCGTCACCTAAAATAATTATTGCAGTTATTACTGTTCGAAGGGACTTCAAAAATTAAGTTACACAACACACTGAGCTGTGAAAAATGATGAGATACCTCCCAGCATCGTGTCGGTCGTCCTACTGCCCGCCGGATTGCAGCAGCCCGACGTGGCATGGACTCAACAAGTCGTTGGAAGTCACCTGCAGAAATATTGAGCCATGCTGCCTCTATAGCCGTCCATAATTGCAAAATGGTTGCCGGTGCAGGATTCTGTATACGAATTGATCTCTCGATAACGTCCTACAAACGTTTGATAGGATTCATGTCAACAGATCTTGGTGGGCAAATCATTCCCTCGAATCGTCCAGAATGTTCTTCAGACCAGTCGCAAACAGCTGTAGCTCGGTGACATGGCACATCGATTTGACTGCGGTAAAAACATGGCAAGTTTCGATTTGACTATAGTCAAATCTATACTAGCCTTGTTTTGATCGCCACCGTGTGTTGCCGGCCGCGGTGGCCATGCGGTTCTAGGCGCTCAGTCCGGAACCGCGCGACTGCTACGGTCACAGGTTCGAATCCTGCCTCGGGCATGGATGTGTGTGATGTCCTTAGGTTAGTTGGGTTTAAGTAGTTCTAAGTTCTAGGGGACTGATGACCACAGATGTTAAGTCCCATAGTGCTCAGAACCATTTGAATCACCGTGTGTTATGCACTCTTGATTTGTTTTGTGTAGCTTGCCTTGAGGGCACCGTTGTGAAGTCGGTGTACAATGGTGAGGAAGTCCAAAAGAGCTACGGAAATGGCGATCTACATCTACATAGATACTCTGCAAATCACATTTATGTGGCTGGCAGATGGTTCATCGAACCATCTTCACAAGTCTCTATTATTCTAATCTTTTATTGCACGCGGAAAGAATGAACACCTATATCGTTCCGTACGAGCTCTGATTTCCCTTATTTTCTCGTGGTGATCTTTCCTGCCGATGTAGGTCGGTGTCAACAAAATATTTTCGCATTCGGAGGAGAAAGTTAGTGATTGGAATTTCGTGATAAGATTCCGTCGCAACGAAAAACGCCTTTCTTTTAATGACTTCCAGCCCAAATCCTGTATCATTTCTGTGACACTCTCTCCCATATTTCGCGATAATACAAAACGTGCTGCCTTCCTTTGAACTTTTTCGATGTAGTCCGTCAGTCCTATCTGGTAAGGATCCCACACCGCGCAGCAGTATTCTAAAAGAGGACGGACAAGCGTAGGGTAGTCAGTCTGCTTAATAGGTCTGTTACATTTTCTAAGTGTCCTGCCAATAAATCGCAGTCTTTGGTTAGCCTTCCCCACAACATTTTCTATCTGTTCTTTCCAATTTAAGTTGTTCGGAATTGTAATATCTAGGTATTTAGTTGAATTTACGGCTTTTAGATTTGACTGATTTATCGTGTAACCGCAGTTTAACGAGTTCCTTTTAGCACTCATGTGGATGACCTCACACTTTTCGTTATTTAGGGTCAACTGCCACTTTTCGCACCATTCACATATTTATTTTCTAAGTCTTTTGCAGTTTGTTTTGATCTTCTGATGACTTTATTAGTCGATAAACGACAGCGTCATCTGCAAACAACCGAAGACGGCTGCTCAATTGTCTCCCAAATCGTTTATATAGATAAGGAACACCAAAGGGCCTATAACAGTAGCTTGGGGAATGCCTGAAATCACTTCTGTTTTACTCGATGACTTTCCATCCATTACCACGAACTGTGACCTCTCTGACTGGAAATCACAAATCCAGTCACATAACTGAGACGATATTCCATAAGCACGCAATTTCACTACGAGCATTCCGGAAATCTAGGAATACGGAATCGATCTGAAATCTCTTGTCAATAGCACTCAGCACTTCATGTGAATAAAGAGCTAGTTGTGTTTCACAGAAACGATGTTTTCTAAACCGATGTTGACTGTGTGTCAATAGACCGTTTCCTTCGAGGTAATTCATAATGTTCGAACACAATATATGTTCTAAAATCCTGCTGCATATCGACGTTAACGATATGGGCCTGTAATTTAGTGGATTGTTCCCACTACCTCGACACATCACACGAAAATTGCCACGCCACAGGAACAAACTGAGTGACTGTTTTATAAAATTTCCATGTGAACAGAAGACTAATAAACGAAGTGACATCGCCTCTTACAAAGTTATCCTTCTCTCTCTCCACAGGATAATCATAGCTGTCATGTGAAGAAGTTTTAATATCTGTATAAACATGTGTTAAATGTTTTTATAATGCCAATATAGCGTGATTATGAGGTATCACTTCGAAACATGTCGCTAAAGAAATACGAGGGCGGTTCAGAAAGTAACCTCCGATTGGTCACAGTGCGGGTTGTGGGGGGAGTAGCGACGCCATCTGTGCGTTCACGCACTCAACAGGTTAGTCGGCATCAAGCCGTGGTCGAGTGAACGTCGTACCTGCGCTAGTTTGGTTTTTGTGGCAGTTTGAAATGTGTGCTGCAATAGAAAACCCCGCCAAATGTGAAGTGCGTGCTGTCATAAGGTTTTTTACAGCCAAAGGATATTCTGCAGCAGCTATTCATCGTGAGCTTTGTGCCGTGTACGGAACAAGAGTTATGAGTGAAGGAGTTGTCCGTGAATGGGTACGTTTATTTAAAAGTGGACGAGAAAACGTTCATGATGAAGAGAGGAGTGGTAGACCATCATTGGTGACTGACGAACTCGTTCAGACAGTTGATGCAAAAGTTCGTGAAAATCGACGTTTCTCAATGTAGGAGATGTCTACTGGTTTTCCACAGATTTCTAAGACTCTCTTGTACGAGATAGTGACAGCAAGATTGGGTTACCGTAAGTTCTGTGCACGATGGGTGCCCAAAATTCTTACCGACCACCACAAAACTCAAAGAATGGCCTCTGCATTAGACTTTCTGTCACGTTATGAGGACGAAGGAGAACCATTGTTAAACAGAATCGTGACCGGTGACGAAACCTGGATTAAGTACGTGAACCCTGAGACAAAAGAACAATCAAAGATGTGGGCACATTCAAATTCGCCTACCAAACCAAGAAAAGCCTCGCAAGATTTTTCTGCCAGAAAACTGATGGCAACGGTGTTTTGGGATGCCAAAGGGGTGTTGTTGGTTGAATTCATGGAACGTGGTACGACCATTAATCAAGACGTGTACTGTGAAACAATAAAAAAGTTACGACGGGCTATACAGAACAAACGCCGTGGTATGCTGACTTCCGGTATCGTTTTTTTGCACGATAACGCCCGTCCTCACTCTGCTCGCAGAACAACGGCCCTTCTTGAGTCCTTCAAGTGGGACGTTATCAACCATCCACCTTACAGCCCAGACCTGGCGCCAAGTGATTATCACCTCTTCATGCATTTGAAGAAATGGCTCGGGTCACAGCGGTTTGATGACGACGAAGAGCTCAAAGATGCGGTCACAGGCTGGCTCCAGGCACAAGCGGGTGATTTTTATGCAGAAGGAATTTCAAAGCTTGTGAAGAGATACGATAAGTGCCTCAATCGCTATGGAGACTATGTAGAAAAATAGTGCAAAGATGTAGTTGTAAGATGTATATATTAAAATATTTTTATTTAACTTGGTGTATTTTTTTAAATCAACCGGAGGTTACTTTCTGAACGGCCCTCGTAATTTAGTTGTCAACAAATTTTGTGACTGGTAACGTATTGAAAAACCTTCCATAGCATCTTTGTACCAGGGAGAGGTGGCGCTTAAGAAACCATTTGAGTGCCCTGCAGCCCTTCTTCTTCTTCTCCTTCTCTCTCCCACTTATTTTACCATTCGCCAGTTTCTCGCCCGTCACCTAAATGCTGCCGTCACGAAAACGGCGCCCACTGCATGCAGCACCCCAGTTACGGTACGGGCGTCCCCTGCCCTAAAATCGATCACAGATGTCCGATAAAGCTGAAGTTGGATGACTAAGCGCAGGAGGGTAAGAAGTGGAACTCATCTTCTTGTCCGCCAAACCACGCGTGTGAGGAGTGAATCTGAGGTACTCTCATTTTTGTAGACGTCTTTGTTGGGTAACGTATGTAGCATAGGGTGCACTTGGTCACCTGCAATGTCTGCACAATCTGTGGCCGCAAATCGTCCATACAGATTAAGAACAAGGCCAACAGAAAACGACTAGACTGTGAGATACTGTAGGATATAGATAATTCGCTGCATCAGCTTGTTTGAGAGTGTCCCATACTCAAACCATACTTCTTGTACGAAACAATGTGAAGGATGGTATCGATGTCTCGGATAGATGCTGCGTGGTTTCTATACGAACTGCGTTACAGAAAGAGGTTCCTCGTGGTGGTTACAGGATGACAAAAATACTAGAATTGAGCTCGTACTGGATAGTAATTACAAAAACACGTAGTTGGAGGTGGTAATTTACACTGCTGGCCATTACAGTTGCTACACCACGAAGATGACGTGCTACAGACGCGAAATTTAACCGACAGGAAAAAGATGCTGTCATATGCAAATGATTAGCTTTTCAGAGCTATCACACAAGGCGACACCTACGACGTGCTGACATGAGGAAAGTTTCCAACCGATTTCTCATACACAAACAGCAGTTGACCGGCGTTGCCTGGTGAAACGTTGTTGTGATGCCTCGTGTAAAGAGGAGAAATGCTTACCATCACGTTTCCGACTTTGATAAAGGTCGGATTGTGGCCTATCGCGATTGCGGTTTATCGTATCGCGACATTGCTGCTCGCGTTGGTCGACATCCAATGACTGTTAGCAGAATATGGAATCGGTGGGTTCAGGAGGGTAATACGAAACGCCGTGCTGGATCCCAACGGCCTCGTATCACTAGCAGTCGAGATGACAGGCATCTTATCCGCATGGCTGTAACGGATCGAGCAGCCACGTCTCGATCCCTGAGTCTAAAGATGGCGACGTTTGCAAGACAACAACCATCTACACGAACAGTTCGACGACGTTTGCAGCAGCATGGACTATCAGCTCGTCGACCGTGGCTGCGGTTACCCTTGGCGCTGCATCACAGACAGGAGCGCCTGCGATAGTGCACTCATCGACGAACCTGAGTGCACGAATGGCAAAACGTCATTTTTTCGAATGAATCCAGGTTCATTGCGTCAAACACAGCTTGAATGGCGTGTACAGGTACAGCTACCCATGCAGCTTCAAAACGACACCACAGTTCACGAAGAGTAGTGACTGGCGTATTGTGACGAGACAGTTGCTCGGCCACCACCATTGACCAGACGTTTTCAATTGGTGAGAGATTTGGAGAATGTGCTGGCCGGGGCAGCAGTCGAACATTTTCTGTATCCAGAAAGGCCTGTACAGGACCTGAAAAATGCGGTCGTGCATTATGGTGCTCAGATGTAGGGTTTCGCAGGGGTCGAATGAAGGGTAGAACCACGGTTCGTAACACATCTGAGATGTAACGTGCACTGTTCAAAGTGCCGTCACTGCGAACAAGAGGTGACCGAGACGTGTAACCACTGGCACCCCATACCATCACGCCGGGTGATACGCCAGTATGGCGATGACGAATACACGCTTCAAATGTGCGTTCACCGCGATGTCGACAAACACGGATGCGACCATCATGATGCTGTAAACAGAACCTGGATTCATCCGAAAAAATGACGTTTTGCCATTCGTGCACCCACGTTCGTCGTCGAGTACACCATCGCAGGCGCTCCTGTCTGTGATGCAGCGTCAAGGGTAACCGCAGCCACGGTCGACGAGGTGATAGTCCATCCTGCTGCATACGTCGTCGAACTGTTCGTGTAGACGGTTGTTGTCTTGCAAACGTCCCCATGTGTTAAGTCAGGGATCGAGACGTGGCTGCACGATCCGTTACAACCCTGCGGATAAGATGCCTGTCATCTCGACTGCTAGTGATACGAGGCCGTTGGGATCCAGCTCGGCGTTCCGTATTACCCTCCTGAACCCACCGATTCCATATTCTGCTAACAGTCATTGGATGTGTCGACCAACGCGAGCAGCAGTATCGCGATACGATAAACCGCAATCGCGATAGGCTACAATCCGACCATTATCAAAGTCGGAAACGTGATGGTACGCATTTCTCCTCCTTACACGAGGCACACAACAACGTTCCACCAGGCACCGCCGGTCAAAATGGCTCTGAGCACTATGGGACTTAACTTCTAAGGTCATCAGTCCCCTAGAACTTAGAACTACTTAAACCTAACTAACCTAAGGACATCACACACATCCATGCCCGAGGCAGGATTCGAACCTGCGACCGTAGCGGCCGCGCGGTTCCAGACTGTAGCGCCTTTAACCGCTTGGCCACCACGGCCGGCCAACGCCGGTCAACTGGTGTTTGTGTATGAGAAATCGGTTGGAAACTTTCCTCATGTCAGCACGTTGTAGGTGTCGTCACCGGCGCCAACCTTGTGTGAATGGTCTGAAAAGCTAATCACTTGCATATCACAGCATCTTCTTGCTGTCGGTTAAATTTCGCGTCTGTAGCACGTCATCTTTGTGGTGTAGCAATTTAAATGGCGAGTAGTGTATGTGACCTGTGTGTGCAAATGTGTTTCCAACTCCCTCCAGCGACGTACCAAGGCCTCATTGGTTCCATGCCGCTGTTATCCGTGCCAAAGGTGGACATACCGGCTATTAGTGCAGTCAAATTGCAGAAATACCTTGCAAAAGGTGGGGTAGAAGAGTTTATTTTTTCAACTCGTTCATATGGATGGAAATATTAGAAAACCGAGTTTTGCCAACAAAATTTCGCTTGGGAAAACTTTCTGCAGTCAAAAAACTTGGAAAATTTCAGCCTTTTTCCGTTTTTTCAAAATATCTCAGTTTCATTTGTTACTATCGCTTTAACGTCGAGTTTCTTTTTTTAAAGAGCACAAAATTCTCTAAAAATTTGATTTTTGCCATTTTTTTCTATTCCCAATATCTAAGGCGCTACAGCGCCTCAAAAAATACCAGTATTTCAAACTTTGAACATAGTGGCAAGATACCTTATTTTTGAACACTATTTTTTCAGTGTCTGTTTCTGTAGTATAAATACATTATACATCATGTTATATGTTGGAATTTACCACCTCACTTTCAAGTATTCAATTTGTCTGTATGCAACATGAGGATTGCTGGGCACCCAACTATTGTGATTCTTACATCACTACCTGAAGTTCACTCTGGGCCACCTCAGCCCTGGTATTTGTAAAACTATAAATATAAAAATACATCATTAACAGACACACACACACACACACACACACACACACACACACACACACACACACACACACACACACATACACACGCACACAAATTGTCTCAGGAAACTTAACTATTCTGAACTATTATTAGCTGCAATAGGCAACCTAATTAGGTAGGTAATTATTCTTGTGTATAAAAGCCACACAGTTGACATTAAAAATAAGTAGCTTTATTACAATTAAAATGCATTGTCTGTTACTAAAAAATGTTGACAGTTCTGGGTGTGTAATACTTGTAATATCGCACATTAGCGCACTTGAGACAGATATGAGCATCACCTCCAACGTTTTGATGGGCCAGGTTCGTCAGTGTCACCAGAAATAACATGAGTTACGGATTCAGGGTCTGTACCTAGAGTTGATCCCAAATTGACGTCTTCTTTAAACAGCGAGTCAGCCTCAGCAAGTTCGTTGATTTCGTCAGTGGTTTCCTCAACATCCTCCATAACATCTTCTTCACTGTCTTCATATAAAAATTTTGGCACGTTTCCACAGTTGACCCCAATACATTTCTTGCAAATTGAAGAACATTTCAAACCCGCTTTTCTGCAGGAGCACGCTCCGCCACAGTTCAGCTTGCATGAGCATGAAACAATGTGAAGAAGTGCTTCAGGTGCTGGATCTTGGCTCATTATAACGGGTATTGGACCGTGGTCACTGTGATTCCAGCCCCATTTCTCACGAGGTTTCCAGTTCCCCATCCAACTTTGGACTTGTTGGTGCAGCATCTAGTGTAGGTGGCAACCGTGCAAGATTCAGTTTGCTTTTTGTGGCAGACTTGGCGAATAGCTGGTACCACAAATGGTCTAGTGTGTGGGAACTGCTGACACCTCCACTATACAATGCGATAGTAACCTGTTCTGTTTCTGTTATTATTTCTTCACGGGTAGCATGTGGTTTATTGAACGTGCAAAGCGCTGAGGTTAGGTGTTAATTTTTCGCAACAGTATTGCAGCACTTAATTTTTCCTTGACCAAAAAAAGCCGATGTTGTATCACATCCGCTAAAGTCGTGAGTGAACAGAATATATTCACCGTCAAACTTCTAAGATGCAGTAGAAAACCACTTGCCTTCTGCATTTCCTCTTCATGGCTTTAAGAAAAATAAGTTTTCAATGCCTTGCCCCAAACCGGTCTTGAGCACAAGCAGGTCAACATCTTCTCCTACAATGACAACACTTCCAAAATCTTTGGTTCTTGAAATGACAGATGTTACAATCATAACGTCAGCATCTTCTTGTGCCTGGTGCACTTCAACGCTACACTCCAGAAATTCCTTTTTAAGAAGTGTGACCAAACGCATCTTGTTTCGTTCGTTGTACAAGAACTTGTCTTGAGGGACTTGGTGCACCATCTCTGATTCAACCACAACGTCAACCGAAGAATGTTTTTTGGACCTACGAATCCTCTCAGCACTCTTTGTGCTACATTTGTCTCCCTCACATGGATACCCATCAAACACAATAGCAAGTTGAGATCCAAATTGACGTTGCAGGTAAGAAACATAGCTTTGGGCTATTGACTTGAAGCAAACATTTCGAGTCCAAGTCACTTTGTGGATAAGGTACCCTCCATCATAATTTCGTTTGGCATATGGCAGTCTTAACTGCTTGGTTAAAAAGTCATCAGAATTCCCTTTTGCACATAAGAAGCATTTTTCTTTGAACTTGAACTGACCTTTTTCCTGCGACCGACGTAGCACGCCTGTCGGTTCCTGAGGATGTCGAGGGCTAGCTGGTATCATTCTCTCATTAATGTACTTCTTGTAGCATGCTTCATGCACCATCACTTCACTGAGCGTCTTCAAAAAACGGGTGTGAGCAGACTCCCTGCGTTTAGCACTACAATCGATAAGTCTGCTCAGTCCTTTCTTTTTCACATTGCATCCACCACTCACCACAGTTTTTTCGCAAATGAAACACAAATTCATGTCAGACATACTCATTTTCAGTACCACAACATATACTGAATGGAAGCGACTCCAAACTGTAGGACCCTTATTGTTGTGTGCTAATAGCTGTCAGCGCGCTGTGAGCAATCGAACAATCACTAGAGATAATTGCCTTCCGCCCGCCAAAGAATAAATACCCTTTTGTACGCTAAAGAACAATTCCTACATACTTTTACTTATAACTGATCATTAACGTCAATCAACTGTAGAAAATGTACGTCACCTGCATGCAATCGTATTACATGTAACACAAATAAACTTCACGCAATCCGACGCGAATGTGTTCGTAGTTACTGAATATGATGCTGTTTGCCCTGGCCCTGCAGCAATGTGCAATGGTAGATTCCAATTAATAACGTGATGAGTAATATGTTTAAAGGCGCTACAGTCTGGATCCGCACGGCCGCTACGGTCGCAGGTTCGAATCCTGCCTCGGGCATGGATGTGTGTGATGTCCTTAGGTTGGTTAGGTTTAAGTAGTTCTAAGTTCTAGGGGACTTATGACCACAGCAGTTGAGTCCCATAGTGCTCAGAGCCATTTGAACCATTTTTAGTAATATGTTTATATCTCACAAACAGAAACTGAAATAACAGTGTTCAAAAATTAGGTAATTTGAGACTTTGCTCGAAATTTGAAAAATTGGTATTTTTTGACGCGTTGTAGCGCCTTAGATACTGGGAGTAGAAAAAAATGGGAAAAATCAAATTTGTAGAGAATATTGTGCTCTTTAAAAAAGAAACTAGACGTCAAAGCGATAGGAGCAAATGAAACAGATATTTTGAAAAAACTGAAAAAGTCCGAAATTTTCCAAGTTTTTTGACTGCAGAAAGTTTTCCCAAGAGAAATTTTGTTGGCAAAACTTTGTTTTCTAACCTTTCCAACAACATGAACGAGTTAAAAAAATAAAATCTTCTACCCCACCTTTTGCAAGGTACAGGCTTTTTTTCTGACAGTTTCACTGGACTATATCAGGCGGGCGGTCATAAGATTCTGGCTGCTCAGTGGACGCCTACCGCATGTGGATAACACTACATTCGCGTAAGATTGGTTCAAATGGTTCAAATGGCTCCGAGCACTATGGGACTTAACTTCTGTGGTCATCAGTCCCCTAGAACTTAGAACTACTTAAACCTAACTAACCTAAGGACATCACACACATCCATGCCCGAGGCAGGATTCGAACCTGCGACCGTAGCAATTCGCGTAAGACCAGTGCCTCAGGGTGCTCATATTATAGAGCAGCTGTGGTACAGAAGTGTCAAGAATGGAACTACTTAAACCTAACTAACCTAAGGACATCACACACATCCATGCCCGAGGCAGGATTCGAACCTGCGACCGTAGCAATTCGCGTAAGACCAGTGCCTCAGGGTGCTCATATTATAGAGCAGCTGTGGTACAGAAGTGTCAAGAATGGAACTACTTAAACCTAACTAACCTAAGGACATCACACACATCCATGCCCGAGGCAGGATTCGAACCTGCGACCGTAGCAATTCGCGTAAGACCAGTGCTTCAGGGTGCTCATATTATAGAGCAGCTGTGGTACAGAAGTGTCAAGAATGGACGGCAGTTTAAATTTCGAGCCGGCCGTCTAGATTTAAAATTTCCACAGTTTTTGCCTAAGGCAAATTCCGAGGCGGTTTGAGTGGAATTCACACAACCGCCTCCGTTCCGCAATCGAAGCTTTTACTCAATATCTAATGGCCTCGTTTTAGACGCGACGTTAAGGCCTAATTTTTATTTCTTCCTCCCTTCACGTTCCATTTCTCATTAAAGTACCGAGCTACGAGTTCTGCTATGTTGGCAATGAATAAGTTTCTCACGACAGTCCGACTTGGTATCAGTGAAAGAAAAGAATCCGCTAATGAAGAAAGCCACATTAGAGAATAGCAAGTTACCTGTGAAGTCGATCTTGCTGACTTCGCCGTCGGAACCCGAGGCGTCGTCTTCGTCCTGCGAAGGCATGACGTTGGCGGTGCTCGGCGTCTTGAGAGGCTCGCTGGGTGCTTTGCTCACCTCCGCCTGCGCGTTACCTGCCGAACCATACACGGTCACACACCTTCGCTCCCACCGCAGCTCCGTAACATTTTAAATGCGGAAAATAATACTGAGTGCTTGATAGCAAAAATGAAAAATCTGTTATTTGTGGGACTTCCTTGACGCAAAACGTATTTTAACATAAAAGAAACAGTCTACATAACTTTTATTTGCCCACTAAACCGATTTCGGCCTCGTAGGATATAATTAGGTGACGACTGACAGTCGCAGTTGCAGGTTAATAACATGCGACAGTCAGAGATATTAGGTGATGAGAAGTTTAAGACATTTAAAATAGTGAAGTTGGTGTTAAAATGTGAAACAAAAAGAAGTAATTACATTGTAAACAGTGTTTTTACTGTTGTTATCAAATTCTGTCACAAATGAAACTTAACTGGTGGGAAAACGGAACTTGCGCTAAAATCTGATTAGCATGGTCGGTAGATCTCTGCTTGTTATTAACCGTTATCCACAGAAATTAATAAGTTAATGAGTCTATGAAACGTATGATACGTATTCCAGGAACAAGAAGCCAACCTTTCTTTACGAAAAAAAAAAAAATTCTGAGGCAAAAAAGTTACTTTACTTTATCAGTATTGAAGTATCACTTACCATTGCAGGATGAATAATACTTGTTGTTTCTTCCTGAAAAATAGAAAAGAAAAAGTTGTGTTAATTTTACTATGTAGTAAATTTCGCCTAGTGACTTTAACTAACATACATAAATCCTAGTAAGTCTGAAGCTACTCATCTTTTACATAAAATATTTTTATGGCTTCATGAAACCACCAAGAGCTGCTGTAATGCATGTTTATTCACGGACAACCAGTTTCGTCCAGTGACCATATTCAAGTCAAGAATTTACACAACAAAGTTAAAGGAAGGTTTCTTGAGGGCAAATACATAATTGTTTTTAGCTGCAGCATCGGTCACATATACATGCGTCTACGATCTTACACATTTCTCTTCAGTCATTATATGCCGGCCGGTGTGGCCGTGCGCTCTAGGCGCTCCAGTCTGGAACCGCGTGACCGCTCCGGTCGCAGGTTCGAATCCTGCCTCGGGCATGGATGTGTGTGACGTCCTTAGGTTAGTTAGGTTTAAGTAGTTCTAAGTTCTAGGGGACTAATGACCACAGATGTTAAGTCCCATAGTGCTCAGAGCCATTTGAACCATTTCAGTCATTATGAGTAAATATCAGCAGTCCATTTCAGGGTTTATCATGTCTGATACGAGGCCGTTGGGATCCACCACGGCGTTTCGTATTACCATCCTGAACCCACCAATTCCATATTCTGCTAACAGTCATTGGATCTCGACCAACGCGAGCAGCAATCTCGCGATACGATAAACCGCAATCGCGATAGGCAACAATCCGACCTTTATGAAAGTCGGAAACGTGATGGTACACATTTCTCCTCCTTACACGAGGCATCAAAACAACGTTTCACCAGGCAACGCCGGTCAACTGCTGTTTGTGTATGAGAAATCGGTTGGAAACTTTTCTCATGTCAGCACGTTGTAGGTATCGCCACCGGCGCCAACCTTGTGTGAATGCACTGAAAAGCTAATCATTTGCATATCACAGCATCATCTTTTTCCTGTCGGTTAAATTTCGCGTCTGTAGCACGTCATCTTCATGGTGTAGCAATTTTAATGGCCAGTAGTGTAACTTCTCAACCAAGTAGCTCCTCAGTTTGCCTCACAAGGGCTGAGTGCACCCCCTACGCTTGCACAATACTTTACACGCAATTTCAATATATATATATATATATATATATATATATATATATATATATATATTACACGCGGTGGTCTCATGGTGCCTGAAGCGATGACGTCACATCAGAACATGCACAGTCGAAAACAGACAGCTGCGTCCCTTCTCTGAGTTGATCACATTGCGGCAGACCATTTCAGCACTCGACACTGGTTCCTAGTTATCGCGAAGAGAGCGCTACAAAACTTGTTTGCGTCCGTTTTATTTCTACACAGGCACGCATTCGAAGACAAATGGCGTACCTTTAATCCAATTTCCGGCTCGCACTCGAAGAGAAATGGCGTATCTTTAATGCTACTTCCGGCTCGCATTCCAAGAGAAATTGTCTACTTTAACGTGATTTCTGGTTTGCACTCAAAGAGAAGTAACGTAATTTAAACGCGATATTTACAGCGGGCGGTAGCACATCAGCACAGATAAACAGCCGCCACTGGCTCTAAATCCCCTCTGCAACCCCTAAAAGCCTCTAATAGGAATTGTGGAACACCTTGTGCACGGTGAAAGTGCCAGATAACTTTAAACTAAACGAGTCACACAATTACAGTTTTTTTTTTTTTTTTTTTTTGCCGGAAGTCTGAATCTGGAATCTGGTCGTGGTAAAAGAATCGAATGTCATTTGTTGACTGTAACTGGCGAGTTGTATGTTTCTCTGCCCTTTAGGGAGAAGTTCCACGTGCCGCTTCCCACTTACTGTTTTTATACACAATCGTTTGTCAGATTTGTAGCAACCAAAACTCTGTTAATGTGTAGGACGGTGCGTTATTAATGAGCAGTTAAGACTGTAACACCCTCTGCGCCCTCTCTAGTGGAACTGATTAGGTCAGTGAGACGCTAACCTCAAACAACATACAGCCGTTAAATACAGTGGAAATGTGAAACAAATTGTAATTAAAGTGTGTATATAAACCGATGAGACAAAATATTATGACCATTGTCCACAGCGAAATTGAATGCTGCCTGAGTGTAACGGCACGTGACGCGGTAAGGAAAAGATACAAGCGAACAAGAGCGAATGCGGAATCAGTCTAGTGGATACAGGGTGGTATTATCATACTTTCGCTGCTTCATTTAGTGTAGACGGTAAATTATGTATGGTTTACGTACCAAGCTGTCGCTTGGTACAAAAAGTGCGCGCTTCCGGTCTATCCGATGACATATGCGGTTGGATAGAATGATTTCTAACAGACAGGAAACAGTACGTCGTCCTGAACGGGGTGACTTCAACAGAAACAAGCTTAACTTCAGGTGTGCCCCAGGGCAGCGTAATAGGTCCTCTGCTTTTCACGATTTACATTAACGATCTGGTTGATGGTATTGACTTCGGCCTTAAACTGTTTGCCGGTGATGCTTAATCTACAGGAATGTGGTATCACACGAAAGTTGTGAACAAATCAATGAGGATTTGCAGAACATAAATGTGTGGTGTAATGACTGGCAATCTCTCAATATTAGTAAGTGTAACCTACTGCGTATAACAAGGCGAAAATCCCCATTAATGTACTAGTACAAAATAAATGCCCAGTCTTTGGAAGCGGTAACGTCAGTCAAGTATCTGGGTGCGACTATTCGAAATGATCTCAAATGGAATGATCAGATTACACAAGTGACTGGTAAGGCGAACTCTAGAGTGCGGTTTATTGGTAGAATCCTGAAGCGATGCAGTTCTTCAACAAAGGAAATAGCTTACAATACGTTATTTCGTCCAGTCTTGGAGTATTGTTCGTCTGTATGGGACCCTTACGGGTTGGGTCTGATTCAGGAGATTGAGAAGGTCCAAAGAAGAGCGGCAAGATTCGTGACTGGTACATTTAGCCATCGCGAGAGTGTTACAAATCTCATAGAAAGCTTGAAGTGGGGACACTCTTGCAGATAGACGGCGCGGTAAACGGAAGGGGCTGCTCACTAAATTCCGAAATCCGATCTACACCGAGGATGTAGAACTGGTATTATTACCACCAACTTTCAAATCACGCAATGATCACCATTCAAAGATAAGGTAAATAAGAGCTCGTACTGACGCATTCAGATAGTCGTTTTTCTCTCGCGCGATCCGCGAGTGGAACAGAGGGGGGGGGGGGGGGGGGAAATATGGCTTTGGCGCGAATTGTGCCCTCCGCCACACACCGCTTGGTGGCTAGCGGAGTATGTATATGTCGATGTAGATGTATAAACTTCATAGGAATGATGTTCAGGCTGTGCGCTGAAGGATATGCGTTGTTAGTAGTGTTAGTGCCATGACTTGCCATTAGGCGGCAGCACTGGTACGACGAAGTTGGATTGTGACGCAAACATTAGTTTGCATTACAGTTGCGGACACTCAACATAGGTCTGGGCAAGAGCAGGGCTTCACTCATAAAAGTTGTTTATCAAAACAACAGCAACAGCGCTGCTGCTTTCCGCTAGTATCGACGAATTAAAGGAATACAGAGAGGTCCTCTTTCCGTACCGAGGTTGAAGAATATGGTTCGCGAGTTCGGATAACTGGCGATTTGTGAACTGCTCTAGGGAGAGGCCGACGGCCAACTGCACCAAAAACTGGTGAAGAAGTTACTGTTGCCATGGCTGAGAATGCCGGACGCAATGTGCCATCTTCAAATGGTGGACGAGCTGTGTCACGACAGCTGAACATTCCATGGTCCACCGTTCGAGAAGTGTTGCGAACAATTGCAACACGGAATCTCTAGTGCCGATGGTCGTCAAACTGATAAACGTTTGTAATCTGGAACATAAACGTGTACACAAGCAACAAACCCTCTCATGTGAAAATTAAGTGTGATTCTTTCAATGGTCTATTGTCATTTCTCTTCCGCACGTCCTTACAAATGATTCCACGAAGTTTCGTTGTCCTACGGTCACTCACTTTTCATGGGGGCCTTCTCAAGTACCGAAAGATTGATTATAATCACTCTGTACACGGGTCACAAATGGGGACATTCACTGACATAAGCAACTTAGACAAATGAAGTTACGGTCCGACGCCCGGGAAACAACATTGCGGAGAGGTTGACGCTGGTCGACTGTTCATGTACTACTGTCTTGAGCATCTACAGAAAGTCCTTGAAGGACGTAGGTAGATGACAAGTAGTTACGCTCTGCAAAGTGGAAGCTATTTGAGGTAGATCTGATGCAAACACAAGTGTTTTGGAGCACACTTTACATCTTACGTTGTTGAACAGCACCAGACGACCCATACGTGTTCCCATGTTGACCTAACTACATCGTCAATTACGAATTCCAGTGGCCGCGAGATCATCGAGATTGAACCGTGGGTCAATGGAAACGTGTCGCCTGGTGGGTTGAGTCACGTTTCTTGCTACACCAGGTCGATGGTCGTGTCCTGATACGCCGTCATCCAGGCGAACGGCTGCTAGTATTACCCCACGGAGGACAGTCACTTGTGTTTCCATGTGAACTGAAGTAGTAATCTGAGGAACCTTGACAGCTGTGGACTATGTGAAAATTATTGCGGATGGTACAGTCCAGTAGGACAACTATCCCTGTCATAAGACCAGAATAGTGCTACATTACTTTGGGGAGCATGATAGTGAACTCACGTTGTCTTGGCCACCTAATTCATCTGATCTGAACCAGATGGAAGATGTCTGGGACGCTATCGGTCGCCAGCTTCCTGCCCACAAACCATCGTCCCATAATTTACGAGACTTGTGTGTGCGTAGACATATCTGCGGACACTACTGGCCATTAAAATTGCTACAACACGAAGATGATGTGCTACAGACGCGAAATTTAACCGACAGGAAGAAGATGCTGTGATATGCAAAAATGATCAGCTTTCCAGAGCATTCACACAGTCTTGGCGCCGGCGGCGACACCTACAACGTCCTGACATGAGAAAAGTTTCCACCCGATTTCTCATACACAAACAGCAGTTGACCGACGTTGCCTGATGAAACGTTGTTGTGACGCCTCGTCTAAGGAGGAGAAATGTGTACCATCACGTTTCCGACTTTGATAAAGGTAGGATTGTAGCCTATCGCGATTGGAGTTTATCGTATCGCGACATTGCTGCTCGCGTTGGTCGAGATCCAATGACTGTTAGCAGAATATGGAATCGGTGGGGTCAGATGGGTAATACGGAACGCCGTGCTGGATCCCAACGGCCTCGTATCACTATCAGTCGAGACGACAGGCATCTTATCCGCATGGCTGTAACGGATCTTGCAGTCACGTCTCGATGCCTGAGTCAACGGATGGGGACGTTTGCAAGACAACAACCATGTGCTACAACAGTTCGACGACGTTTGCAGCAGCATGGACTATGAGCTCGGAGACCATGGCTGCGGTTACCCTTGACGCTGCATCACAGACAGGAGCGCCTGCGATGGTGTACTCAACGATGAACCTGGGTGCACGAATGGCAAAACGTCATTTTTCGGATGAATCCAGGTTCTGTTTACAGCATCATGATGGTCGGCTAAATGGTTCAAATGGCTCTGAGCACTGACTTAACTCCTGAGGTTATCAGTCCCCTAGAACTTAGAACTACTTTAACCTAACTAACCTAAGGACATCACACACATCCATGCCCGAGGCAGGATTCGAACCTGTGACCGGAGCGGTCGCGCGGTTCCAGACTGTAGCGCCTGGAACCGCTCGGCCACTCCGGCCGGCATGATGGTCGCATCTGTGTTTGGCGACATCGCGGTGAACGCACATTGGAAGCGTGTATTCGTCATCGCCATACTGGCGTATCACCCGGCGTAATGGTATGGGGTGCCATTGGTTACACGTCACGGTCATCTCTTGTTCGCACTGACAGCACTTTGAACAGTGGACGTTACATTTCAGATGTGTTACGAACCGTGGCTCGACTCTTCATTCGATCCCTGCGAAACCCTACATTTCAACAGGATAATGCACGACCGCATGTTGCAGGTCCTGTACGGGTCTTTCTGGATACCGAAAATGTTCGACTGCTGCCCTGGTCAGCACATTCTCCAGATGTCCCACCAATTGAAAACGTCTGGTCAGTGGTGGCCGAGCACTGGCTCGTCACAATATGCCAGTCACTACTCTTGATGATGTGTGGTATGGTGATGAAGCTGCATGGGCCGCTGTACCTGCACACGCCATCCAAGCTCTGTTTGACTCAATGCCTAGGCGTATCAAGACCGTTATTACGGCCAGAGGTGTTTGTTCTGGGTACTGATTTCTCAGGATCTATGCACCCAAATTGCGTGAAAATGTAATCACATGTCAGTTCTAGTATAACATATTTGCCCAATTAATACCCGTTCATCATCTGCATTTCTTCTTGGTATAGCAATTTTAATGGCCAGTAGTGTAAAATTAATGAACTAACTAATTAATTTTGATAGTTGGACGAAATGTGATCGTAAAATGCTGTTGCTTAAATAACTACAAAGTTGCAGTCTAACCATTTGAAATCAGTAAGAAAGTGCCTGATTCATTGGATACGATGGTCAATTAATCTATCAGTTACCTTTGGTTTCTTGGTGCTTTCCTAGCTACTACTTGTGTAAGAGGGAGTCAAATGAAAAAATGACAGATGAAAAAAACTAGTAAATTGTGTATTGTTTCAAAAATAATTGCCGTAACTCTTGACACATTTATCCCTCTTTGAGACTAGGCGGTCAACACCTCCATCGAAAAATGTTTACAATTGCATAGGGAATCATGATTGTACCCATGAGTGCATCTCTTCGTTCGAAGCAAATCGACGGCCACGAATTTCGTTCTTCAGGGCTCCAAAAATATGGAAATCGCATGGAGAGAGATCGGGACTTTATGGAGGATGTGCAACGGCGATTTCCATATCTCTGGGGCCCTATAGGCAGACATTCGTGACTGTCGATTTGCTTCGGACAAAGCGAGGCACGCCTGGATATGGTCGTATTCCGTAGGTAACCGCAAACATTTTTCGATAAAGCGATTACTTTTGAAGTAATAAACAGCCTACTTACTACTCCGTAACTCCAGTTATTAATGTGATATTTGTGGATGATATCCGTAAAAAAATATGGACTTGGGTAAAGAAACATATCATGCGGTCTTGCTGTCAATCTCTCTCGTCCTGAGCAGTCTAAACGTTCTTATGTAATCAAGATTGTAAAAATCACAGCTGAAATATGCACATGGAATTTTCGCCATTTCATTCATCTTTAATTTCTGGCTCTTTAGTAAATGGTGCTGTTATCCAAGGTACACACTTCCTGTTGGTTTCCTGCGATTCTCCGATAGCGAGAAGTTCAGTCAGCAGTAAATTACTTTATATAAGCGAGACAAAAGCTAAACTTGTCATGTCTGAAACGCTGTTTTTCCTTTACTCGTCTTGACTTCGAGAGAATGTCAGAAAGCAATACTACACACCTGTAAATACTTTCACTAACTGTCGAACCCAGGAATCTTCATGCAGTTAAATATACATAGAATTCCACTCTTTTTTGTTTCTTTTTGTAATTACCCATGAGCACGCAAAGTATGCCTGAAAATATGCTTTATAGGCACAAAAAATGGTTCAAATGGCTCTGAGCACTATGGGACTCAACTGCTGTGGTCATAAGTCCCCTAGAACTTAGAACTACGTAAACCTAACTAACCTAAGGACATCACACACATCCATGCCCGAGGCAGGATTCGAACCTGCGACCGTAGCGGTCGTGCGGTTCCAGACTGTAGCGCCTTTAACCGCTCGGCCACTCCGGCTGGCTCATAGGCACAGAAGACTGCGATAACCACTACATTTCTCCGTCACATGTCTGCGTTCTGTTCGTAGACGTTTATTACGGAGAGCCGGAGATTCTGAACAAGAGAATGCGTTTCGAAATGCCTTCAAGATGCTCGATAGGCGCTTATTTTAAGACGTATCTAAAAATGCCCTGTATATACCGATAACTCTAGAAGTAATGAAATATGTTGGAGGATTATAACATACGATTTTCATTGTTTTTGTACATGATTAAGTGTCATATTTCTACATTATGTGTATTGTATACAGTTTCAGAAGTGACTTGTCCATATAACTGTACAAAATGATCAAATGATTAATAATAATAATAACTATCATTATTATTATTAAGAAGAGCAAAGGGCAGATCGTCGATATTTCTCTAAATGAATTAACCACTGTGACATGTTGCAGTTTTCGGAATACGCAACACTGCAATATATCTGTGTTAGGACTAGTTCTACGAAACAATACTGCATGGCTTTCTATGCAAATTCTTACTTTGTTTTCAAATTCTCTCTCTGCTCCTCCTACGAGCTAAAACCATCACATTGGGCGCTAAAAATTCAGATGTAATACACCGAGAGCGGATTTTATAAAATCCTTATCACCGTTTGTGAAATCATATCAATCACGCATTTTAAGCGACTTTCCATGTTTAGCTCGATATGGCAGACGTACCGTGCAAATTAACTCCACAGTTTCTGGACACCAAAATTGAAGATATTATTCAAGCTGAAATCAGCAAAAATCTCCATTAGGCATGTACCAAATATGCTTGTACGCTAAGGGGGGAAAATAAATATTGAACATGGAATGACAGCAGAATATTCATGTACGAAACAGAGTTTACCCAAATAGATTATTGTTTAAAGGAATCAATCTCGAATAACAATAGTCCCACATTTCCTTATCGTTAAATCCTGACAGTACGACTGTGTAGCAGAACAATAATATGCAAGTGGTTTCTAAATTCTCCTTACAAACTAGTAGGACATGAAATTATGAATAAGAGTTCATGGCCAAACACCTACTGTTTTCATGTTGTATGGGTCAACATGTAGAACGTGTTCCACTCTCCGCTGGGTTAAAGATAGGTAGGAATTTACTGCGACCATACTAATTACTACAATTGTAAGCAGCTAACTAACGTGCTAACACTGCTTAGCGCCAACAGCTGTTGTAGAACGCGATGTGGACCACCAGTGTAGGGAAAGACGTGAAGTGTGTAATGCATGACGAGTTTTGCTGGCCTAGTACTTTTTTTGTGGGTCATCAGCCTCCTGATTGGTTTGGTGCAGCCTGTCCCGACTTCCCCTCCTGTGCTAACTTGATCTCAGAGTACCACTTGCACCCAATGTCCCTAAATATTTGTTGGATTTATTCCAATTTCTGTCTACCCCTACAGTTTTTACTCTCTACAACTCTCTCTAGTACCGTGCAAATTATTCCCTATGATGTCTAAACACATGTCCTGCCGCCCTCTTCCTTCTTGTCAACCTTCTCCCTACGTTCCTTTCCTCGCCGATCCGCGGAGAACCTCATTTCTGACCAGTCCATCTAATTTTCAATATCTTTCTACAGCACCAGATCCATACAATGCTGTGCTCCAAAATTACATTATCAGAAAATTCTTCGTCAAATTAAGCCCGATGTATGATATTAGTAGCTTTCTTATGGCCAGAGAAGTTCTCTTTGCCTGACTAGTCAGTTAAGTACAAAGTAGTAATGACCAGAGTAGCACTACATCACTCAGTACACACACTTCTGTAGCATGTGAACGGTAGAACCCTTGTATAAGTTCCTAGTCAAATTATCATCCACCTAGCATCCGCTACACGTACCACAGTTTGTAAAGGGAATTTTCAAACATCCTGTATGATTTTCGTGCAATTATACTTAGTCCTATTCCAAGGCTTATTAGTTTATATTAATTATACTGTGCTGATAGCACACGATAATTTGCTAAGGCTACTTCAACAATTAACAAAACAGCTAAGCAACATAACACGGAAATTTCATCTAAAAAGACTTGGTAGTACGTTAATATCATAATCATCTGTACGATGTCATTTAGAAGTAGGTGGTGTGTCAGTAGAACAAGTAATGAGATTTAATTATCTAGGGACTGTTATCACCAGCAATAGAGAGTTAACCATGGAAGTGAAAAATCAAGTGACAAAGGCTGTAAGGGTAACAGGTGCCCGTAAAATACTATATGGAGAAACAAATTCATGACAACTGAGGGGAAAATAAATATATATAAGACAATGGTGCATCATGTTTTGACATATGCAGCAGAAAAAAATACGAGGGTGAATCAAATGAAAACCTTAAATGATTTTTTAAATATTATTTCTTGTGCAGAGGTGATACAAAGCTGTATCACTTTTCAACATAATCTCCCGCACGCTCAATCCAAGTCCTCCAGCGCATACAAAGTGCATAAATTCCTTTAGAAAAGAATTCTTTTGGTAGTTCGCGCAACCACTTATGCACTGCATGGCGTATCTCTTCATCAGAACGGAACTTCTTTCCTCCCATTGCGTCTCTGAGTGGTCCAGACACATGGAAATCACTTGGGGCAAGGTCTGGTGAGTATGGTGGATGAGGAAGACACTCAGAATGCAGGTCTGTGATTGTTGCAACTGTTGTACGGGCAGTGTGAGGCCTTGCATTGTCATGTTGCAAAAGGACACCTGCTGATAGCAATCCACGTCACTTTGATTTGGTTGCAGGCCGCAGATGATTTTTTAGGAGATCTACACTCCTGGAAATTGAAATAAGAACACCGTGAATTCATTGTCCCAGGAAGGGGAAACTTTATTGACACATTCCTGGGGTCAGATACATCACATGATCACAATGACAGACCCACAGGCACATAGATACAGGCAACAGAGCATGCATAATGTCGGCACTAGTACAGTGTATATCCACCTTTCGCAGCAATGCAGGCTGCTATTCTCCCATGGAGACGATCGTAGAGATGCTGGATGTAGTCCTGTGGAACGGCTTGCCATGCCATTTCCACCTGGCGCCTCAGTTGGACCAGCGTTCATGCTGGACGTGCAGACCGCGTGAGACGACGCTTCATCCAGTCCCAAACATGCTCAATGGGGGACAGATACGGAGATCTTGCTGGCCAGGGTAGTTGACTTACACCTTCTAGAGCACGTTGGGTGGCACGGGATACATGCGGACGTGCATTGTCCTGTTGGAACAGCAAGTTCCCTTGCCGGTCTAGGAATGGTAGAACGATGGGTTCGATGACGGTTTGGATGTACCGTGCACTATTCAGTGTCCCCTCGACGATCACCAGTGGTGTACGGCCAGTGTAGGAGATCGCTCCCCACACCATGATGCCGGGTGTTGGCCCTGTGTGCCTCGGTCGTATGCAGTCCTGATTGTGGTGCTCACCTGCACGGCGCCAAACACGCATACGACCATCATTGGCACCAAGGCAGAACCGACTCTCATCGCTGAAGACGACACGTCTCCATTCGTCCCTCCATTCACGCCTGTCGCGACACCACTGGAGGCAGGCTGCACGATGTTGGGGCGTGAGCAGAAGACGGCCTAACGGTGCGCGGGACAGTAGCCCAGCTTCATGGAGACGGTTGCGAATGGTCCTCGCCGATACCCCAGGAGCAACAGTGTCCCTAATTTCCTGGGAAGTGGCGGTGCGGTCCCCTACGGCACTGCGTAGGATCCTACGGTCTTGGCGTGCATCCGTGTGTCGCTGCGGTCCGGTCCCAGGTCGACGGGCACGTGCACCTTCCGCCGACCACTGGCGACAACATCGATGTACTGTGGAGACCTCACGCCCCACGTGTTGAGCAATTCGGCGGTACGTCCACCCGGCCTCCCGCATGCCCACTATACGCCCTCGCTCAAAGTCCGTCAACTGCACATACGGTTCACGTCCACGCTGTCGCGGCATGCTACCAGTGTTAAAGACTGCGATGGAGCTCCGTATGCCACGGCAAACTGGCTGACACTGACGGCGGCGGTGCACAAATGCTGCGCAGCTACCGCCATTCGACGGCCAACACCGCGGTTCCTGGTGTGTCCGCTGCGCCGTGCGTGTGATCATTGCTTGTACAGCCCTCTCGCAGTGTCCGGAGCAAGTATGGTGGGTCTGACACACCGGTGTCAATGTGTTCTTTTTTCCATTTCCAGGAGTGTATGTATGATGCACTGGTGTCAGTGGCCCCACTAGGCATGTAATGCTCAAAATGACGCCTTCTTCATCCCAAGAGAGAGTCGGCATAACCTTCCCTGCTGCTGGTTCTGTTCGAAACTTCTTTGGTTTTGGTGATGAGGAATGGCACCATTCTTTGCTCGCTCTTTTCGTTTCCGGTTGGTGGAAGTGAACCCACGTTTTGTCTCCAGTAACGACTCTTAAAAGGAAGCCATCACCTTCTCGTTCAAAGTGCCGAAGAAGTTCTTCACAAGCATCAACACGTCGTTCTCTCATTTCAGGAGTCAGCTGCCATGGCACCCATCTTGCAGACACTTTGTGAAACTGGAGCACATCATGCACAATGTGGTGTGCTGACCCGTGACTAATCTGTAAACATGCTGCAATGTTATTCCGTGTCAATCGGCGGTTTTCCTTCACTATGGTTTCAATTGCTGCAATGTTGTGTGGAGTCACAACTCGTTGTGCCTTACCTGGACGAGGAGCATCTTCCACTGAAGTCACACCGTTCGCGAACTTCCTACTCCATTCGTAGACTTTCTGCTGTGACAGACATGCATTACCGTACTGAACCTTCATTCGTCGATGATTTTCAATAGATTTCACACCTTCACTACACAAAAACCGAATAACATACCGCTGTTCTTCCCTGGTGCAAGTCGCAAGTGGGGTGGCCATCTTTATACTGATACAGCGACTGTATGTGTGCATCTGCACTATGCTGCCACCTACAGGCCATTCTGCGCGCTATCTGTAGCACGCTTACCAACTTGCAGGATAACGGCGAGAAATTTCGATTTGTTATTACAAATTTAAGGTTTTCATTTGACTCACTCTCGTAAAAGTTAGCAGCAGTGGAAATGAAGGTATTAAGACAGATCCAAGGAGTAACCATGTGGTACGAAAGAACAAATGCTCCGATACGGGAACAGTGTGTAAAACAAAAGGTCAATAAGTGGATACAGACAAGAAAAAGGAACTGGGAAGACCATGTGGAGAGGATGGATCCCACATGTTCAGCTAAAATTTGAGAACACGGGCGACCGCAAGGGAAACGACTATCTCGACGACCACAAAAGAAATAGGACAGCAGTTGGTCCAGTACATCTACACAATAAGGCTGGCAAATAGGGGCAACCCTAATCAGTAGAATAAGATGAAGAATATAAACAGTGAGGTCAAAGATTTGACCTAAATCAATATCATTTCTTGCTCGACAAAATGTTAACTCTAATTGCTTGACATTCGGTGTATCTTGTTCAAGTAGGGTAAAATCTAACGGAAGAATCAAGTCCGATGAAGAAGGAAGAAAGCAAGATGAAGGTTTAACGTTCTGTCTACTACGAGGTCAATGACGGCGGAACAGACGTACCGACGGCGGAAGAATTGTGAAGGAAACCGGCCGAATGTTATTGTATCCTGATTGCGAACTAGCTACTTGTCTTGAATTTCTGTTTCCTTACGTCACTTTATTGATTACAGCAGGGGAAGAACAAGTGCACCAACTCTACGACGCCCGGTTTTCGTAGGCAAAAAAAAAAAAAAATGGTTCAAATGGCTCTGAGCACTATGGGACTTAACTCCTAAGGTCATCAGTCCCCTAGAACTTAGAACTACTTAAACCTAACTAACCTAAGGACATCACACACATCCATGCCCGAGGCAGGATTCGAACCTGCGACCGTAGCAGTCGCGCGGTTCCAGACTGTAGCGCCTTTAACCGCTTGGTCACTACGGCCGGCTATTTCGTAGGCAACATCCAGCTTGTATGACCAGCAGAACTTTCTTCCCCGACCTTAGTTCCACGTCCACGTAATTGTCTCACCGAATGGAGAGAGAGTCACTTCCTGCAAATCTAGGCAGTTTCGCTGAACACACATGAACAATGGACGCTTGCTGTCAGAAGAAATGTGTGTCGATTCTAGGTCAGAAGTCGGCAGTTCCTGTCTGCGGGTTTTCAGCAACAACAGGGATCGTCGTATTGTAGCGTGTCACATTCACGGCGACACGTACCTAATAGGAGTAATTTTTTAAAACTATTTAGAATGATCTGTTCCATTGCTCATTAGGCAAGAATTTGCTATGCGTAATTGCTTCAATGCCGTATTTGTTCCCAACTTTCACTAACACAAAACCGTTGTGACTCTGCAGTTTCTATCAGAGGTTAAGCAAGGCGGCAGAGTACATTCTCATAGGAGATCTGGGAGTCATTTGGGTTTAGGTTGCCCGTGCTTTCTATAAACTGCTTACGAAGAATGCTGGGGTGGTTCCTCCAAAATTGACACCGCCGATTTACATGCCCACACGTATCCAAATAGAGACTGAGAGAGGAATAAATACGTCAGCAACTGGACGTTAAACCCTGATGTTCCATTTTCTTTGGTCAAGAGCAAGTTATTGCTTCATCTTCAGTCATCACCTTCCGTCGATGAGGTTGACCTTCCTTTGATGTGTGTGATCTAGAGACGAGACAGTGACTACCGCTATGTTACTCGGCAGTAATTCTTAACGAAATTGATATCATTCATGCACCACACAGCAGTAAGATGGCTTACCGCACAAAGGCTAAAGACATTATTTTCGCTGTTTTCTGAAGTTTTTACAATAGTCACTTACAGCCGTAAAATCGTCCCCCTTCGAAGCACCCATTCCCTGACTGACATTTACTTGTCTGTGGTAAAACTTAAGGACGACGTAAACAGCATCCATAAAACTTCCATTACACAGGATGACAATTATTGAACTTTATGGAATAAAATCGTCATAACTTCTGAAGGGTTTGCGTTAGGATATTCAAACTGCACTGTTGGCCGCGGGGCATGATGGGAATTGATATGCGCATTATGGTTTGGTTTGGCGACGAAGCCCACTTCCATTTGGACGGGTTCGTCAACAAGCAAAAATGGCACATCTGGGGGACTGAGAATCCGCATTTCGCGATCAAGAAGTCTCTTCACCCTCGACAAGTGACTGGGTGGTGTGCAATGTCAAGTCACGGAATAATCGGTGAGATATTCCTTGATGGCACGGTCACTACCGAACGGTACGTGAAGGTTTCGGAAGATGATTTCAACGTCGTTATCCAAAGTTCCCCTGATTCCGAAGAGATGTGGTTGATGCAAACGGAGCGCGACTCCATCGACGCAGGAGAGTGTTTGATGTCCTGGAGGAGCACTTTGGTGACTCAATTCCGTCTGTGGGGTACCCAGATGCCACTGGCATACGCCTCGATTAGCCGCCATACTCTCCGGATCGTACTTGCTTCTGCAGTACATATACTAAAATTGGAATCAGCCGGCACAGTAGCTCAGCGTGTTCGGTCAAAGGGTTAGCTGCCCTCTGTAATAAAAAAAACTGAGTGAATGGGTCAATAACGAACTTCAAAGGGCTTCTGGGAACGTCCGCCACGAACAATTGCAACGAACTATAACGAACAAAATGAGGTTAAAAAAAAATCTGAACACATGCGACTCCTTTTGTTCAAATGGTTCAAATGGCTCTGAGCACTATGGGACTCAACTGCTGAGGTCATTAGTCCCCTAGAACTTAGAACTAGTTAAACCTAACTAACCTAAGGACATCACAAACATCCATGCCCGAGGCAGGATTCGAACCTGTGACCATAGCGGTCTTGCGGTTCCAGACTGCAGCGCCTTTAACCGCACGGCCACTTTGGCCGGCGACTCCTTTTGTGGGGCAATATTAAAGGCAAGGTGTGCAGCAGTACTCCAGAAACAATTCCTGAGCTGAAAACAGCCATTCAGGTCGCCATAGACAGCGTCGATATTTCGACACTTTAGCGGGTCACGCAGAATTTCACTATTAGTCTGCGTCACATCGTCACCAATGATGGCAGACACATCGAACATGTCATAACCTACTTCCTAATATCTGTAGTGACGTTAACATGTTGGATAAAGTGTGTGCACGCCGTAGTTTGTAACTAATTTACTTTTTTTTTTTTTCATATACACTATGTGATCAAAAGTATCCGGACACTCCCAGGAACATACGGTTTACATATTAGGTGCATTGTGCTGCCACCTATCGACAAGTACTTCATATCAGCGGCCTCTGCAGTCATTAGACTTCCTGAGAGAGCAGAATGGGGCGCTCCGCGGAACTCACAGACTTCGAACGTTGTCAGCTGATAGGGTGTCACTAGTGTTATACGTCTGTACGCGAGATTTCCACACTCCTAAACATTCTTAGGTCCACTGTTTCCGGTGTGGTAGTGAAGTGGAAACGTGAAGGGATACGTACAGCACAAAAGCGTACAGGTCGACTTCGTCTGTTAACTGACGGAGACCGCCGACGGTTGAAGAGGGTCGTAATATGTAATAGGTAGACGTCTATCCAGACCATCACACACGAATTCCAGACTACATCAGGATCCACGGCAAGTACTATGACAATTAAGCGGGAAGTGAGAAAACTTGGATTTCATTATCGAGCGGCTGCTCACAAGCCACACATCACGCCGGTAAAAGCCAAATGACGCCTCGCTTGGTGTAAGGAGCGTAACATTGGACGACTGGACAGTGTAAAAACGTTGTGTGGAGTGACGAATCACGGTACACAACGTAGCGATCTGATGGCAGGATGTGGGTATGGCGAATGCCCGGTGAACGTCATCTGTCAGCGTGTGTAGTACCAACACTAAAAAAAAAAAAAAAAAAAAAAAAAAAGGTTCAAATGGCTCTGAGCACTATGGGACTTAACATCTGAGGTCATCAGTCCCCTAGAACTTAGAACTATTGAAACCTAACTAACCTAAGGACATCACACACATCCATGCCCGAGACAGGATTCGAACCTGCGACCGTAGCAGCAGCGCGGTTCCGGACTGAAGCGCCAACACTAAAATTCGGAGGCGGTGGTGTTATGATGTGGTCGTGTTTTTCATGACGGTGCCTTGCATCCCTTGTTAAACGTGGCACTATCACAGCACAAGCCTACATTGATATTTTAAGCACCTTCTTGCTTCCCACTGTTGAAGAGCAATTAGGGGTGGCGATTGTATCTTTCAACACGATCGAGCACCTGTTCATAATGCACGGCCTGTGGCGGAGTGGTTACACAACAATAACACCCCTGTAATGGACTGGGCTGCACAGAATCCTGGCCTGAATGCTATAAGACAAATGGTTCAAATGGCTCTGAGCACTATGGGACTTAACTTCTGAGGTCATCAGTCGCCTAGAACTTAGAACTAATTTAACCTAACTAACCTAAGGACATCACACACATCCATGCCCGAGGCAGGATTCGAACCTGCGGCCGCAGCGGTCGCTCGGCTCCAGACTGTAGCACCTAGAACCGCACGGCCACTCCGGCCGGCTGCTATAGAACACCTTTGGGATGTTTTGGAACGCCGAATTCGTGCCAAGCCTCACCGATCGAAATCGATATCTCTCCTCAGTGCAGCACTCCGTGAAGAATGGACTGCCATTCGCCAAGAAATCTTCCAGCATCTGATTGAACGTATGCCTGCGCGAGTGGAAGCTGTCATCAACGCTAAGGGTGGACCAACACCAAATTGAATTCCAGCATTGCCCATGGAGGGGGCCACGGACTTTTAAGTCATTTTCAGCCAGGTGTCCGGATACTTTTGATCACAAAGTGTAGTTTAATAATTGTCACCCTGTACGTATGCGATCGCGTAAGTGAACGTATTTTGAAAAAAACGAGAAACTACTTTCGAGGTCAGTATTTTAAGTTTTAGCTACACTAGAAATATTTGTTTACAGAAGTAGCATTACTGTATATAGTAGTAGTTATAAATGTTTGCTGTGGGTGTTTAGCACACAGTATTCGAGTCGTAAGGAAGCAGAACGGCAGAGTGAGCACATCGGGATGACGTCAGAGGTAACCGGATCATTTGCAGGTTAGTCAGCGCGACAAGGCCCAAAAGAACCTGATGAATGTTCCGGGAAGGAAGGAAACATTCAACGCCAGTGGAGACAAGGTCGATCATATCCAGCAACCCAGAGCGTGGACATCCATCTGAAGCAAAACACCTCCCGACTGCGCATCATCGTCTTCCAGACGTTTCTTTGTTTGTACAATGGTGTTACATAGCATTCTTTCCACTCAAAGGCGTCATGTGGAATACCGTGAGCAGATTCAGGAACAGTGGAGTAGTGTCCTATTAAAAAAGTCACGGTTTAGTCTGGAAAGTGATTCTCACAGTTTGCTCAGCGTTACAACCATAGCATTTTGCAGAAATGGACCGATACGTCCTCGTCAGTGTTCTCCTCTAGAGTAGGAACATGTTACGATCACGCAGACAGCTTCATGCAGTTTCTGTGGTACTGTGACGCCTGGAGATTTCGATAAAGTCTGACTAGACATGGCTAGCCTGATGGACGAGTTTCTGCAATATAAAGACGTTTGGAGTAGACTTCTAGTTCGTCAACCGAGAAAAACCTCACAGAACTTCCTGCAGGATCCTTCAGCTCATTCATATACACACTATGAAAAGCAATTGTCCTTTAGTGCTCCCTTGGCGTGCGCCCAAAGTTTCGTTTACGTCTGGAGACTTCTCTCCGTGAAGAACGGGACAGGAGTGCACATGAATTCCACCGAATCATATTCTCAAAATTTCTTAAATGTGTCAACATACGATTCAGGCTTTCAGCATCATGACCGTTCGTCTCGTATGGGAAATGGGAACGTCGAGAACTTTTCCCGAGCATTTTTGGTTAGACCGTAAGAATGACATTTCTTTAACATCCAGGTATAAGGAAAAAACGAATTGTGGACACGGTATCGACCAACGCGTGACGCTATTACACGGTGCGGAGTATGTTTTGGCTGTCGCGGTATTTGTTATTACTGTGGGCCGCCTGCCAGCAACACGCTGTCAGCGGGAGAATCGCGTCGAGTGTCTGCTGTCGCCCTGCGGCAGCGGACGGCGCAGCTCAACTGCTACAGTTTTTACGCATTTTCCATTGATCCCGATTTAATTCTTAGCGTAATGCCGCGATAGCAATGAAATTATTGGTGCGAGAAGATTGATGCAGTGGAGAAAGGCGACGCATTGTCTCCCTAATGACACAGGTTCTCCGCGGATGCTGTAGATGAACAGAAGAATGCACACGAGTGCACAGTAGATTCATGTACTGTTCGCTGGTGAGTGACATTCGAAGACGCAAATGGGCCAGGAGCGGAACCAAAAACATTTCACGAGGATCCTTTATAGTTCTAGATGTATCAATATCCAAATTTTGAGCCGCCCAGATAGCAGTGCACGTTAGTACGTCGGTTCCATGGTTCACGAGGGTTGTGCCCGCCATGACACTGGAAAGAGTCCAGAGAAGTATGATACTGAGATCTGTGGGGGCCTACAGAACATCTCCAGGGGGGGGGGGGGCGGCTATTAGTCATAATGGGGCTTTGCCCACTGGACATAAAGATAAGGGAACAAGCGGCTTGGTACCGGGCCAAAAAGGGGAATTTTGAGAAAATTGAAGACATTATCGGCGTGAGGGTGGAGGACAAAAGGGAAATAAGGAGAAGAGGGGAGGAACATTGGCAGGGGTCTTGGGAGGTAGAAGAAACTGGACGTAGAACTTTCCAATTCATACCAGATGTGAGAGAGCGCTTGGACATGAAATACTTTGAGCCAACACGAGGACTGATCCATTTTCTCACTGGCCATGGACCCTACCCGACATACGTATGTCGGTTTGGGAAGAGGGCTACGCCCGCGTGTGACTGTGGCGTGTCAGAGGGTACTCCCGACCATGTGGTTTATGAGTGCCCCCTCTTCAATGATGTTGCGACTACACTTCGAGACAGACTTCCGAACCATGGCACATACCAATTGCTTAGACGTGAAGACACTTTCCAACTGCTAAACACATTGTCCTAACGAGGTATCACAAAAAGTTTTAACGGAATACCTGAGGGACATGAACTAAATAACAACTTAGACAACCAACACCGATTGCGTCCAGATCCCTATTCCCATACCACCTGTGCATGGACTGGCTGACTTTCCATCATAGTTGGAATCCGCCACGTGCAGGACTAGGAGGAGTGGTGGTCAATGCTACCGATAAGGACATGCACCGGATATGACGTAGGATAAGTTAGTTTGTAGGACTCAGTTTAGGAAAATTAAGGTGGGGAACAGCAGCGATTAAACATCTTGGCCTGCCCAGTGCCAGGGGCATGCTCTTCGGGTTTAGCTCGGTGAGCAAGGCTATCAAAGTAGGTTTACATCTCACTGGCACACATGTGACGCTTCAGACCATAGGAACTAGTTATAAGAAATAGATATAAGTCGTAGGTATTTGATATTAAATGCCCATTGTCTGTTGGTTGGTTGGTTTGGGGGAAGAGACCAAACAGCGAGGTCATCGGTCTCATCGGATTAAGGAAGGACGGGAAAGGAAGTCGGCCATGCCCTTTCAGAGGAACCATCCCGGCATTTGCCTGGAGCGATTTCGGAAAATCACGGAAAACCTAAATCAAGATGGCCGGACGCGGGATTGAACCGTCGTCCTCCCGAATGCGAGTCCAGTGTGCTAACCACTGCGCCACCTCGCTCGGTCCCATTGTCTGTAATTCCAACTGTAGCTCACTTGAAAATTGTAACTAGCTGCAACATAATTAAATCAGTTGTATAATTATTATGACCCACTAATCAGATAAGGAAGTGGGTTAACAATGTATAATTATTACGGTTTGTAATACAGATTTTAAAAAAAGGGGGGGGGCAGGAGCGGAACCAAAATAGGAACCTCCTGAAAAACATATGAGGAGGATCATTTATATTTCTAGATGTATCAATATCCAAATTTTGAGCGGCCCAGATAGCAGCGCACGTTAGTACGTCGCTTCCATGGTTCTGGGAGGCACGCCGGCAGCTGATCGAATCCGCTGGCGGCTTAACGACGAGTGCCGGAGTGCCGGCCAACCTCTATGTGGTTTCTGTGCGGTCTTCCAAATCTTACCACTAGGTGAATACCGAGCTGGTACACATATCCCGCCTCAGTTACACGATTCGAAAAAAATATTAGAAAATCTAATATTTGCAACCATTGTATCTCATCATAACGTGTAGGCTTTCACTGGCGGAGTCTTTCATTATTTAAAAGTTCCGGGGTAAGAGACCGTGGTCGAACAGTGTAAATTCTTCCTCCTGACGTTTCGTGTCCAGCTGCAGGCAACATCCTCCAACGTGAGCCAAAGACTGGCTTCTAGGCCGTGGAGGTCCTGTTTGTATAGAGCGCATAAACGACGACACTACAAGTCACGTGCTTTCGACAGTGAAACTATCTCTGACTAACGTCGTTACTCTCGATCAAAAGTAATCGATTGTCACATCGTTGGTGCAAAGTCGACAGCCATATTTTATGTATTGGGAAAGTTCTGTCCATGTTACGAGTTGAAACAATCTTTAGATCCACCAAGAAGGTTAGGGAATTTTTTAAGATCGGCGAAAATATGCATGACACCCTTTTGCAACCCTGGGATGTACAAAATTCCGTGCAGTTGTGGGGAGGTTTATATTGGAACAACGAGGTGTTAATACCCGTCTAACCGAACACAAAAGGTACCGCCGTCTGGGACACACCGACAAATCGGCTGCAGCGGAACACTTTTTTGAAGACAGTGTTCATGAAACAAAATTTTGTGAAACGAGAGTGCTAGCTAAGACATCGCATTATTATGCACGTTTATACAGAGAAGCCATAGTGATTTATAAACACCACAATAATTTTAACAGGAAAGAAGAAAGCTTAAAGTTAGTTAGATGAGATATGGCGGTCGACTTTGTACCAACGATGGCACAATCGATTACTTTTGATCGAGAGTAATGGCATCAGTCAGAGATAGTTTCACTGTCGACACGTGACGAGTGGTGGCGCCCTCTATGCGCTCTATATAAACGGAACTTCCACGTCCTAGCAGCACCCCCCATGAACGTCTCCACATGAGTGTATTTTTACCTCCATTATCTCCCCTTACTCTGTTTTATGTCCCCATTTTTATCGCCTTATATGTAACATTTTATTCTTGTGTCAGTTGTCTTGTCACTCGGCTGAAGAGCGGCCGATTGTGCCGCTGACAGCCCACCCCTGCCCATATGGGGCAGGGAAATGAAATCGCAATAATTGCTAGCACACTGGACTCGCATTCGGGAGGACTACGGTTCAATTCCGCATCCGGCCACCCTGATTTAGGTTTTCCGAGATTTCCCTAAATCGCTCCAGGAATATACCGGAATGGTTCCGTCTTCCTTCCCTGTCCTTCCCTAATCCGATGAGACCGATGACCTCGCTGTCTAGCCTCCTCCCCCAAACAACCCAACCCTAGCAGCCAGTCGTTGGCTCACCTCGAAAGATGCTGCCCGCAGTGGGCAACTAAATTTCACTGTATCACAGTTGTTACCATAGTTATGCTTCACCATATACAAAAGAAAAATTCTGCTTTTTTACCAAGTGGAAGTTTTATTTGTGTGCACCAAAGACGTTCATTTTTCTCCAAGGGACAGTGAAATCTTTCGACTACCCTTGCACATTCTTCCAAGATTTAAGAACTAAACAGAAAAAGCAGTAACGTAATGTACGTATGCATTATTAACATTTAAAAATCTCCGAAGCGAAGTAGATGACGCCGAGACAAGTAATTTAATACAAGACAAATGAGGCTGCAAATGTCGGGAAATACCCCAAAAGTGGATGATGAATGTTGAACGTGTGACGTCACCAGATGACGTACCTCCTTGCACTTACAGTCTATCTGTTTGTCGCACCTGATCATCCCAGCACATGTCTTATGTGTTTACACTTAAGCCGAGCGGTTCTAGGCGCAACAGTCTGGAACCGCGCGACCGCTTCGGTCGCAGGTTCGAATCCTGCCTCGGACATGGATATGTGTGATGTCCTTAGGTTCGTTAGGTTTAAGTAGTTCTAAGTTCTAGGGGACTGATGACCTCAGAAGTTAAGTCCCATAGTGCTCAGAGCCGTTTTTTTGTTTACACTTAGGTAAGATTCATTATTTTATTTGTTGGTCTCGTGGTCTGCAATGGTTTACTGCAAAGTACAGTACAACAAAAACCTACCGTATGCCGTCACAAGCAAATGAGTATAAGCTTCCAAATTGCGTCTTTACCAGTAACTGACCAACGTTTTCTTTACTAAATAATTTCACTAAACAAAAAAGGGACAAGAGTAAACAAACACAAAATAAGAATAGCTTTTACCTGATTACAGCGATGATAATCATTTTGGAACTTCCACGTTTACAACAGATCATACTTCCATAATCTGTTCGAAACATGCGCCGTTTGCTCGAATGCAAGTATTGCATCGCTCAATCATCCATTCACGACCAAGCCCAACCGCTGTGCGTGCGGCGAGGTACGTCATCTGGTTGGGTTACATGTTCAGCATTTCTCTTCAATTTTTGGTTTTTTTCGCGACATTTGTGACCCTATGTGTCTCATATTAAATTACTCGTCTCGGTGTCATGTGTGTCGCTTCGAGTTCTTTAAACGTTAATAATGATCATCCGGTATAAGTGCAAAGAACCAGTACTGTTTAATTATGCCATCGTCGAGCAGTCACTAAAATCAACCCCAACCGTCGAATTCCTACCGTCATCATTCACAACGACCACATGTATGACCGTGAGGAAGGTATGTGCCCGGCACATTCGGTGCAAGGTAAGTGAGAAACTAAATTCATCCACAAAAGTATCGCCTAAACACTCGTCTCTACAATTATAGAGTATTGCTCGTCATTCTGAAACTCTTACCAAGATGAATGAGCGGCCTGAGAGAAAGAGAGAGAAAGAAAGAAAGAAAGAGAGAAAGAGAGAGAGAGAGAGAGAGAGAGAGAGAGAGAGAGAGAGAGTGAGAGACAGATTTGTCTAGTCAGCGCGAAAGTGTTGCAGGAATGTTCAGTATCTTCAGTTAGGATTATTCACACAAAGACGTATCGAGCAAGGTGGCGCAGTAGTTAGCACACTGGACTCGCATTCTGGAGGACGACTGTTCAAACTCGCGTCCGGCCATCCTTGGTTAGGTTTTCCGTGATTTCCCTAAATCGCTTCAGGTAAATGCCGGGATGGTTCCTTAAGGGCACAGCGTACTTCCTTCCCCAATCCTATGGGGCTGATGACCTCGCTGTTTGGTGCCCTCCCCCAAATCAACCAACCAACGTACACAGAGATGTGTTGCTTCACTCAATGTCTCCGTGGTAAAAAGTCACAAGTATACGTTCGAAGACGAGAGAAGAAACATTCTAATTTCTCCCACATACGTCTCACAGAACATTCATGACAAATCTGGGGCGATTCAGGTTCACACATTAAGTGTTACAAGCAGTCCTTACTGCACTCCGTCCGCCCCCGGCAGCTGAGTGGTCAGCACGACGGACTGTCAATCCTAAGGGCCCAGGTCCGATTCCCGGCTGGGTCGGAGATTTTCTCCGCTCAGGGACTGGGTGTTGTGTTGTCCTAATCATCATCATTTCATCCCCATCGACGCGCAAGTCGCCGAAGTGGCGTCAACTCGAAAGACTTGCACCAGGCGAGCGATCTACCCGACGGGAGGCCCTCGTCACACGACAGTATTATATACTGCACTCCGTCCGCGAGTGGAACACGAAGCTGAAAAAATGATACTGGTACATTGCGTAATCTCTGTGGTAATGACGACGATCTGACCCATTGACACTCGTGTGCGATGTACAGTTACAGCAGAGTGCTACTGGCTAAGCCGAGGCACACTCGACCGAGTGCAAGTAATAATGGGGGTAAACATGGATAACGAAATTGAACTCCAGGCCTGGAGAACAGATGAAAGGTTAGCACGACTGGTACGGCAGGATCATTGGCAGGCATGTGTATAACTTTTCCCAAGCGCTAGGATTGCCCGACTAGGGGAATTGTGCACTTCATTACTGGATGTGGTCCTTAGCCCGCCCACTTATACAAAATGGGGAGACCAGCAACATTGCATTGTTTAGCGCACTGGACTGGGAGAATGATGGCTCAGATCCGCGCTTGGCCAGTCAAGTTTCCATTTTCCGTGATTGCCCTAAGTTATTTCAGGCAAATTCTTGGATGGTTCCTTCGAAAGAATACGGCCAATTTCCTTCCCCCTCCCTAGCCAATCCGGGATTGATCTCGGTCTCTAATGACGTCTTTGTCGGTGGGATATTAAAACTTCTTCCTTCCTTCCTTCTTTCCGGGCAACAGCTCTCTGTGATTGTGGTGAAATCTGAATGGTACTTCATTGTAATTTACAGCAGATAGAAAGGAGGAATGAACTGGATGATTTGAACTGTGACAGAATTCAAGATACCGAAGTGCGGAAGTTACTGAATTCTGCTGCGAACAGGATATGAAGAGCACTGCAGTATGTATTTTACGATGGCAAACATTGGGGTACTGCTGCTGAAGTACAGACCAATATTATCTTGTTACGAAATGGGTCATGATCAGCGTGGCTTGGAGTGTGTGCGTACATGAATAACAACAGCAGCAGGAAGAGGAGGAGCAGAACAACCTCCCCGAGGAGTTCAACAGGGGAACAGCGATAAGGAAAGCTAATCGGACATTATAAGTTCGGAAGGATATTGTTGGATACCCCAACTACATACATTCCCTCCTACGTCGCTGTGTTCCGGGTTGCCTGCTCCCCAGGCAAGGCAAAGGCACCGCAAGTCTGTAACGGTTGTTATACAGTGGTCGCCTCCGGCAAAGAAACTACACTACTGGCCATTAAAATTTCTACAACATGAAGAAATGCAGATGATCAATGGGTATTCATTGGACAAATATATTATACTAGAACTTACATGTGATTACATTTTCACGCAGTTTGGGTACATAGATCCTCAGAAATCAGTACCCGGAACAACTATCTCTGGCCGTAATAACGGCCTTGATACGCCTGGGCATTGAGTCAGAGCTTGGATGGCGTGTACAGGTACAGCTGCCAATGCAGCTTCAACACGATACCACAGTTCATCAAGAGTAGTGACTGGCGTATTGTGACGAGCCAGTTGCTCAGCCACCATTGACCAGACGTTTTCAATTGGAAAGAGATCTGGAGAATGTGCTGGCCAGGGCAGCAGTCGAACATTTTCTGTATCCAGAAAGGCCCGTACAGGACCTGCAACATGCGGTCGTGCATTATCCTGCTGAAATGTATGGTTTCGCAGGGATCGAATGAAAGGTAGAGCCGCGAGTCGTAACACATCTGAAATGGGACGTCCACTGTTCAAAGTGCCATCAATGCGAACAAGAGGTGACCGAGACGTGTAACCAACGGCACCCCATACCATCACGCCGGGTGATACGCCAATATGGCGATGACGAATACACGTTTCCAATGTGCGTTTACCGCGATGTCGCCAAACACGGACGCGACCATCATGATGCTGTAAACAGAACCTGGACTCATCCGAAAAAATGACGTTTTGCCATTCGTGCACCCAGGTTCGTCGTTGAGTACACAATCGCAGGCACTCCTGTCTGTGATGTTCCGTCAAGGGTAACCACAGCCATGGTCTCCGAGCTAACAGTCCCTGCTGCTGCAAACGTCATCGAACTGTTCGTGCAAATGGTTGTTGTCTTGCAAACGTCCCCATCTGTTGACTCAGGGATCGAGACGTGGCTGCACGATCCTTTACAGCTATGCGGATAAGATGCCTGTCATCTCGACTGCTAATGATACGAGGCCATTGGGATCCAGCACGGCGTTCCGTATTATCCTCCTGAACCCACCGATTCTATATTCTGGTAACAGTCATTGGATCTCGACCAACGCGAGCAGCAATGTTGCGATATGATAAACCACAATCGCGATAGGCTACAAGCCGGCCGAAGTGGCCGTGCGGTTAAAGGCGCTGCAGTCTGGAACCGCAAGACCGCTACGGTCGCAGGTTCGAATCCTGCCTCGGGCATGGATGTTTGTGATGTCCTTAGGTTAGTTAGGTTTAACTAGTTCTAAGTTCTAGGGGACTAATGACCTCAGCAGTTGAGTCCCATAGTGCTCAGAGCCATTTGAACCATGTTTTATAGGCTACAATCCGACCTTTATCAAAGTCGGAAACGTGATGTTACGCATTTCTCCTCCTTACACGAGGCATCACAACAACGTTTCACCAGGCAACGCCGATCAACTACTGTTTGAGAAATCGGTGTCAGCACGTTGTAGGTGTCACCACCGGCGCCAACCTTGTGTGAATGCTCTGTAAAGCTAATAATTTGTATATCACAGCATCTTCTTCCTGTCGGTTAAATTTCGCGTCTGTAGCACGTCATCTTTGTGGTGTAGCAATTTTAATGGCCAGTAGTGTACAGTACCTCCGCTGAACTTAAGGCGCGCGCGCATTTATTGTCCTTATTGGACCTGACATTACAAAGCTTTCAGTGGCGCAGGATTAATTACAGAACCGTAATTTCCTATTTCAGAGTGGTTGTATTTCGACTCTTGTTAGCTCAAATTTGTGTGCAACCTTTTCAATGACCCGCAGTATCCAATGCCTTACTGAAAAAAAAAAAAAAATAGAATATAACAAACCGCCTTAGAATCATAAAAAGGTGGAGTCAGCTGCAACAGTAATAAATAAACAAACTCTGTGTACCTTAGAAGACTCGCTAGTCGTACAAACACAGGCATGAGGTAGCTCTTGATATGCAAAGGATATGAAGTTATGCGGAAGTGGTAGTCGTGGTTCATTTCCTGTCTGCAGTTATTGGTTGACTAGTGATCAACCTAACAGTACTGTATGGAACGGATGAATGATGAAACTCACTATGTTAGTCTGTTGCGTAGTCAATTATGCTCGAGGACATTGTAAAATCACGCACTACGTCTCAGGACATCGCCTTCCTCTGGTGCGTCAGCTGCATAGATACACTATTTGGCCAAGAGAACACGCACCTAGAGAGGATTCGGGCGTCGCTTCACGCAAGGCGCCTTCAGCCAGGTAGTTTATGCTTTCCACGGACAAATGATAACGTGTATTGTTCAAAATACATAGAAATATTTCCTTTGCGACGAGTGAAGAATTAGTCGCTTGTGCGGTAGATTTCATGCAACATGTGGCACCAAAAATCGAATAAATAATTAAATTAATGCATACAAATATAGATTGGGCGTGCCAGAAAACAAGCTGTGAACTACTTGTGCAACAATTTCAATGTACGGTCGCTGCACCGCTTCGAACACTTTTTGTTTGTCTTATATGAAAAAATGGTTCAAATGGCTCTGAGCACTATGGGACTTAACATCTATGGTCATCAGTCCCCTAGAACTTAGAACTACTTAAACCTAACTAACCTAAGGACAGCACACAACACCCAGCCATCACGAGGCAGAGAAAATCCCTGACCCCGCCGGGAATCGAACCCGGGAACCCGGGCGTGGGAAGCGAGAACGCTACCGCACGACCACGAGATGCGGGCGTCTTGTATGAAAACGTTAATTCTGAACAAAAGTAAGCAAGATTTATCATAGATGCCATAGTTTTAACAATATGCTGACCGAGACAGAGCAACGTGCGTTTCACCAAATTTCACGCAGCAAATAATAAACCGTCACGCCTCTATATTGTTGCAGTGTTGTGTATTCGTAAATCCCAGAAAAATGAAAAGCTATTCGAAGGTACAAATAAAAAAAACAGTGTCGTAAAGTTTCCAGTAGAATGCAATGATACAGGCCGTTAGCCTTGCACGCAATGACACTGAATTGCAACACACGACACACATAATCTTATCTGGCTCATATTATCTTTCTAGGTCACCCGTTTCCAAGGCGCTGGCTTTTATTTCAGAGGTAACTGTACCGGACGCAACGAAGTCTAGTTAAAAAAAATTAGGTTCCGGAGTGTGAAGATCATTGTCGGCAGGCTGATAAGTTTATGCGGGTGAAAAAAGGCGTGTCGTATGTAAACAACAGAAAGTAGTTAGCGGAACAGGTGCAGAAATATAAAGGAATTACGACGGTTAGAAAGTAAATACAGTTTTGAGTTATTTCGTGTGAATCATTGCCAAGACGAAGTCGTCTGAGCACTAGATCAGTTGGATGCAAACGAGAAAAAGGCGTCACTAAGGGACATCTCGAATCGAGGAAGCATACGCCTGCTGTGACAGAAGTGCGATAACCAGACAAAAGATCGAGGCACCTATTTCTCAGTTTTTTTCCCGCTGCGCTACAGCAAAGAATGGCATCGCACAGCAGAGTTCATTACAGAATTTTACCAATAAACCTTATTAAATTTTATATACGAGGGTCGTCCAGAAAGTAAGATCCGATCGGTCGCGAAATGGACACCACAGTGAAAACCCGATTAAGCTTTCCACAGATGTGTTGCGTAGTGTCTCTAGTATGACCGCCGATCGCATCAAGACGCTCTTTTCAGTTGTGAGCGAGTAAAGGTGCCTAGAACAAGGGTGTCTCCCGCCAAGTAGGAGGGCCGTCTGAGAGGCTTCGCGTTAATGAATGATGCCCACCTAACACAGCTGATACGCCCTTCCTTCTTCACGGCAATTGCCAGCCGCAATCTGCAGGGGCAGTGAAGACGCTCCTGCAGTCTTTTCGATGGGAAGTGTTCCATCACCCACAACACAGCCCTAATTGGCTCGTCCTGAGTATCATCTCTGTTCATATGAAACGCTGGATACGAAGACAACACTTGGGCGCAGGCTACGCGCTATAGACCAGCGTAGAGAATTGTCGGAAAGCACAGGCGGCTGCCTTCTAAGACGATGGTGCTGGAAATTTGGTATAACGCTCCGACAAATGTCAAGTCGGAGCGGCCACTATGTAGAGAAGAAACTTCCTGGCAGATTAAAACTGTGTGCTGGACCGTGACTCGAACTCGGGACCTTTGCCTTTCGCGGGCAAATGCCCTACCAAGTGAGCTACCCAAGCACGACACGCGCCCCGTCCCCACAGCTTTACTTCTGCCAGTACCTCGTCTCCTACCTTCCAAACTTTACAGAAGCTCTCCTGCGAACCTTGCAGAACTAGCACTCCTGAAAGAAAGGATATTGCGGAGACATGGCTTAGCCACAGCCTAGGGGATGTTTCCAGAATGAGATTTTCACTCTGTAGCGGAGTGTGCGGTGATATGAAACTTCCTGGCAGATTAAAACTGTGTGCCGGACCGAGACTCGAACTCGAACACATTAATTAACACGGAAACGGCGCAACCTACACTGTAACACCGTCAGAAGCCACCCCCCCCCCCCCCGCTCCACCCCGCATAAGTAGTGTAATCTTATCTTCGAGATTCCTACGGGAACGACATGTATGGGGATATTCCTGGGCACTCCGCAAAAGGCTGGTTGTTGAAACTTTCGAGGGATAGTTTCCATCCATCTTCAAACATCTGACAGTTCAGGTTTCTCGGCATCTTCGTGATACTTTTCCATGAATAAAATTGACTCACTCATATTGTAGTCATAGGATTATTGAAGTGCACAGCCGGCCGGTGTGGCCGAGCGGCTCTAGGCGCTTCAGTCCGGAACCGCGCACCTGCTACGGTCGCAGGTTCAGTTCCTGCCTCGGGCACGGATGTGTTTGATGTCCTTAGGTTAGTTAGTTTTAAGTAGTTCTATGTTCTAAGGGACTGATGACCTCAGAAGTTAAGTCCCATTGTGCTTAGAACCATTTGAACCGTATACATACACATATCTGCATATTTTTTATTAGTGTGTGGCGACTTAGCCCGCGTTTGTATAAACACAATTAAATGATGCTTCTCTCTGATGCACTTTGAATGCTCGCACAACTTCACTCACAAACACCATATATGACTGCGCGTTCAACCGGCTAGTTTAATGGCATAAATACATCACGAACGTTCTATTTCGGAACTGATTTGCAATAGGACATTTGTCCACATGAAGTTGTTTGCTACAAATGAGCGTTCTTGTCGTATCACTAAATATTGTACATTTCTCCTGGGACACCCTGTATACTCACAGGCACGTCCATCGGAGCATCAGTGTTTTGATTTTGCTGGTCTTCAAAAAATAGTACAACTGTCAATGAAGGACGAAAAAGAAGAGGAGGGCGCAAGGCTAGAATGTAACGTGTCCTCAACGTCGAGGTCAACTGAGACAGAACAAATGTTCCGTTAATGAAGAGAGGGTCAAGAAAGCGGCCGCTGTTCAAAATGGTTCAAATGGCTCTGAGCACTATGGGACTTAACATCTGAGGTCATCAGTCCCCTAGAACTTAGAACTACTTAAACATAACTAACCGAAGGACAACACACACTTCCATGCCCGAGGCAGGATTCGAACCTGCGACCGTAGTAGCAGCGCGGTTCCAGACTGAAGCGCCTAGAACCGCTCGGCCACCCGGCCGGCGCGGCCGTTGTTGTTTAAGAATAGTCATCGTAAGAGAGCAGAATGGCGCGCTCCGCGGAACTCACCGACTTCGAACGTCGTCAGGTGATTGGGTATCACTTTTCATACGTCTGTACGCCCGCATCTCGTGGTCGTGCGGTAGCGTTCTCGCTTCCCACGCCCGGGTTCCCAGGTTCGATTCCCGGCGGGGTCAGGGATTTTCTCTGCCTCGTGATGGCTGAGTGTTGTGTGATGTCCTTAGGTTAGTTAGGTTTAAGTAGTTCTAAGTACTAGGGGACTGATGACCATAGATGTTAAGTCCCATAGTGCTCAGAGCCATTTTACGTCTGTACGCGAGATTTCCACACTCCTAAACATCCCTTGGTCCACTGTTTCTGATGTGATAGTGAAACGGGAACGTGAAGGGATACGTATAGCACAAAAGCGTGCTAGCCGATCTCGTCTGTTGATTGACAGAGACCGCCGACAGTTGAAGAGTGTCGTAATGTGTAATAGGCAGACAGCTATCCAGACCAACACACAGGAATTCCATACTGCATCAGGATCCACTGCAAGTACTATGGCAGTTAAGCGGGAGGTGAGAAAACTTGGATTTCATGGTCGAGCGGCTGCTCATAAGTCACACATCGTGCCGGTAAATGCCAAATGACGGCTCGCTTGGTGTAAGAAGAGTAAACATTGGACGACTGAACAGTGGAAAAACGTTGTGTGCAGCGACGAATCACGGTACGCTATGTAGCGATCCGATGGCAGGGTGTGGGTGTGGCGAATGTCCGGTGAACGTCATCTGCCAGCGTGTGTAGTGCCAACTGTAAAATTCGGAGGCTGTGGTATTACCATGTGGTCGTGTTTTTCATGGTGGCGCCTTGCACCCCTTGTTGTTTTGCGTGGCACTATCACAGCACAGGTCTACATGGATGTTTTAAGCATCTTCTTGCTTCCCACTGTTGAAGAGCAATTCGGGGATGGCGACTGCATCTTTCAACGAGATCGAGCACCTGTTCATAATGCATGGCCTATGGCGGAGTGGTCACAATACAATAACATCCCTGTAATGGCTTGGCTTGCACAGAGTCCTGACCTGAATCCTGCAGCACACCTTTGGGATGTTTTGGAACGCCTACTTGATGCCAGGCCTCACCGACCGACATCGATACCTTTCCTCAGCGTGAAGAATCGGCCGCCATTCCCCAAGAAACCTTCCAGTACTCGGTTGAACGTATGCGTTCGAGTGTGGAAGCTGTCATCAAGTCGAAGGGAAAGGGGGGGGGGGGGGAGGAAGGGGCAACTCCATAACACCATGTTGAATTTCAGCATTACCGATGGAGGGCGATACGAACTTGTAACTTTCAGCCAGGTGTCCGGATACATTTAATCACATAGTGTATGCAGGCCGTCTTTGACCAATGCCAAGACGTTTAGTGGTCCTCCGTAAGCGTGATACATGCATTGTTACGTATCTAATCACGTACCATGTATCCTTATCCGTGCAGCAGTTTTTACAGACGTACGTGTAGTTGCAAGTTTGTTACCGACAGTCTGATCCTTAAGCACAGAACTTGGGCGGTCGGCGTTGTACAAGCCAAACCAGAGACACAAAAAAGTACGACAGGCTAGTGGACGGAACCGCAAAGCAAGTTTCTCGTTTTTCGCTTTCGTTACATGAAATAACGCACGAAATTGGACACTTGCGACTTTTTTCTACTTGAAACAGCTTGTGATTTCGCCAGTGAAGTGTATCGATAAAACTGTGAATGCAATTATTGTGCGGCATAACTGTTCAGATAATAACGGGCGGCACTTTTAGAGTTCGCTTCTTCTTAGTCGCCTGAGATTCCTTCCCCGCCCTTGAATCTTTTTTATGTTTGTGCAGAGCTTGTTCGTGTTTGCTCGTAACATTATGCTACGAAGTTCGTGGACACTAATTGCTCGAAAGACTTCGGATAAAACTCACAAACAAACAAAAAACTAACTTGTTCTAAGGGAAATCTGTAGAGCTAGCATCTATGAAAGACAGCTGGCAACTGCTGCTCCACAGCGTATTTAGCAGCTTTTAGTGAACCGGAACTGAATCGAGAGAACTGCGATGGCACGGAAAACATTTTGCCTCTACCTAATTTTCCTTGTTCGGTCACCGTAAGAACGTAACGATACCTCATGAAACGAAGATTTATAACAGCCTGGCGAAACTGCGACAATATCAATATTATGTAGCTATGAATAGTAATGAAGAAACCAATATCACGAAGTTCAGTAATATCTAACGCCGCAGTATGTCAAATAGAGCTGTGAAGAATGACAAACTATTAACTGGTCATTTCAGTGACAGCTCCGAGAATCGTAAGATATGTGAAACGGTATAATTGGACATACTTTCCCGTATTTATTGAACGTCAATAAATCTTTATCTTTCTAATTGCATCTTTTGACAATGTTGCCTTTTTATACCCGACATTTATTTCATCCATTGAGTAGAGTCTGCCCAATAATAGCTTTGTTCCATTTCTTTCAACTCAGCTGCATTTTAAAACGCCATTTACTCATTCGACTGCACTTTGTAGTCTTTTATATTTTGCAATAGTAACAACCACCTCAATACGAAATGTGTCACGCGATGACGATGAATTTACGAGATTTACTTTCCAAATTTCATATTTAGCTACCAAAGACATTTACGGTACTGCAGTGCCTGTGTTATTGAAAATTACGATGCATTGTTCCTTCGGAGACCCACGCATGCCCGAAGGACCAGGCACTGCGGCGACTACCGCCGTTGTGAAATGCACTGCTCGCGATAGGTGGGAAATCCGGTTCGAGCCCCGGTGCGGCACAAAGTTTCATTGTCGTCATTCCGTTATACAGCTGATGGTAGTCCACATTCGCAACTGCAAATATATTTCGCGTATAAAAAGATATTTAGCCGTGAAGACAGAATAATACTGCTTTACTTACACACTCATTCTTTTATGCATTATGAAGTCTTGCAGTAAAATGACGACGAATAATTTCTAACATCCGGTAACTGCAATTTAGCACGTTACCGACCACCTCGGAAAACATCAGTTAACTTTCGTCTATGGCGTCGACCGGCTCTGACGTCAACATTTATTCGTTCCTGCTCGTCTCTTCATCGCGTTGTGCTCTTTCGAAACCTGTGTTATGAATCTTGTGGACAGCAATATATGTCCACGGCAATCTACGAATGAGAGAACTGTGATGTCTTTCGCGCTTCCTGAAAAATGTGTAATGCTATATTGACAATTTTCATGTTATGTCCGTCTATTTACAACTGAATGTAACGAATTTTATCGCGCAATACGCGTTCGGTCTTTATTTTTTGAAAGACATCATCAATGGTCCGATATATATTGTTTCGCAATTCATGTTACACCCTTCTACAGATTGTAGAGTGGACTTAGTAGATCAAGTTTTACGTACGAACCCATGTCCAGGAACGTCATCCAATGACGATACAGAGCGTCAAAGATATAGTCAAATGGCTCTGAGTACTATGGGACTCAACTGCTGTGGTCATAAGTCCCCTAGAACTTAGAACTACTTAAACCTAACTAACCTAAGGACAGCACACAACACCCAGCCATCACGAGGCAGAGAAAATCCCTGAAAAGATATAGTCGCCGGCTCCTATAAATGTATGTATACACAGGGTGATTCCGAGATGACGTTACAAACTAGATAGGGTTACGTGAAAGGATGAATGTATCAATTTGAGGTAAGGGACCCTGTACTGGAAACGAACGTGTCGACAGTTATAAGCGAAAACCGGTCTGATACCTCTGACAGTGGAATACATGTTTTGATACTGTTGTTCCTAAAATTGTAGCGTAGGCAACTTTCAGAAGTGGTAATACGGGCGAAAACGAGAAAAAGTGTCCAGTAAACATGGGCTCTAAAATGCATACCTTCATAGCTAAAAGCACTTGTTCAATAGAGGAGATGAACAAGTACTCACAGCTCCTCAGGTATGCGTTTTAGAGCTCATTTTTACTGAACATTTTTTCCTTGTTTTGGTCCATACTACCACCTTTGAAAGTTTCCTATCCTAGAATCTTAGCATCAGTGGTAACAGTACATGTATTCCACTCTAAAAAGGTGTCAGAACAGTTTTCACTTATAACTTTCGACACGTTCGTTTCCGTTACACGGATCCTCACCTGAAACTGACACATTTATCCTCCTCCGTTATCCTAGAAAGTTTGTAACATCGTCACGCAATTTCCCTGTACATACATTTCCAGGCGCCAGCGCCTATAATAACTTTGACACTCTGTAGCTTCGTTGGATGACGTTTCCGGACATAGGTTCCTATGTAAAACTTGATCCGTTAAGTCCCCTCTACAAACACTAGAAGTGTTTAACATGAATTGTGAAACACACTGTACATATGTTGTTTTACATATTACGTACGATACTTTGGAGCTATAAACAGTTCTAGCACTTTCTGGTTTTCTACAATGAACCAGATCTCTACTTCCTAGAGTTGTGGATCCTGCTCTACACGTGTATGTAGGAACTTTTAAGTAATATTACGCAACAGAATATCAAAGTTCCAAAAATGTTTATAAACTAAGTTATACAGTGCGTAATATGTAAAACAAAATAGTATACAGTATCTAATATACAGGGTGGTCAGAAACAGTCTGAAAAGCTTGTGGGGCGTTGGAGGGTAGGTTGTACTGAGATATAACTATTAAGAAAAAAATCGATATGGTGCGATGTTTCCAAGTGAATTAGTGCTGAAGTTAGGCAATGAGGCCATTGCAGGCGCAAATTCAAGCGAGGCGCCAGATACAATCAGTGTCAGTTGTTCTCACAGCGTAGATGATAGCGCACGAGACTGCTCAGTTTTTGGCTTGGGTTCGAGTCTCACCCCCCCCCCCTCCCCCCCGCCATGTTCAATTTTTGTATCGTTGTCTGGTTCGATTGTAAGAAACTAAACGAAGAACACGTTTCGCGACACTGTCTCTGCATCATCTCTCCCTCCTGCACCGTGGACCATTGCACCCACGTGAACACGTGGTCCCGAGTGCTTGGTTCCTTTAGAACGAAGGACCGGTTGCGGTACAACAATAGGAATCATGCGCGTTCTTTTTTTCTGAGTCGTCTGGATAATCCGTAGAAAACACGTTCGCAAGGAATCGACACTGTATGAATATAATGTGGGTTATTTTAATATTGTATGTGTTACATGAACATCATCTTCAAAATAGCGTTATTTTATTCCGGCTATATACTGACATTCGATGTGTGTAGTAATGGTAATACTACAAATGTAAATGACGCTGAAGAGCTAAATTTCGAACCCAACTATCCTTAATATATCGAGCAATATAAATTCTTGTAGTTTCTTTTAAGCAAAATGCCTCACTTCCGCGGTGTAACAAAATACAGGGTGGTCCATTGATAGTGACTGGGCCACATATCTCACGAAATAAGCATCAAACGAGAAAACTACAAAGAACCAAACTCGTCTAGCTTGAAGGGGGAAACCAGATGGCTCTGTGGTTGGCCCGCTTGATGGGGCTGCCATACGTCAAACGGATATCAACTGCGGTTTTTTTTTTAATAGGAACTCCATTTTTTATTACATATTCGTGTAGTACGGTAAAGAAATATGAATGTTTTAGTTGTACCACTTTTTTCGCTTTGTGATAGATGGCGCTGTAATAGTCACAAACGTATAAGTACGTGATATCATGTAATATTCCGCCAGTGCGGACGGCATTTGCTTCGTGATACATTACCCGTGTTAAAATGGAACGTTTACCAATTGCGGAAAAGGTCGATATCGTGTTGATGTATGTCTATTGTGATCAGAATGCCCAACGGGCGTGTGCTATGTATGCTGCTCGGTATCCTGGACGACATCATCCAAGTGTCCGGACCGTTCACCGGATAGTTACGTTATTTAAGGAAACAGAAAGTTTTCAGCCACATGTGAAACGTCAACCACGATCTGCAACAAATGATGATGCTCAAGTAGGTATTTTAGCTGCTGTCGCGGCTAGACCGCACATCAGTAACAGACAAATTGCGCGAGAATCGGGAATCTCAAAAACGTCGGTGTTGAGAATGCTACATCAACATACGTTGCACCCGTAGCATATTTCTCTGCACCAGGAATTGCATGGCGACGACTTTGAACCTCGTGTACAGTTCTGCCACTGGGCACAAGAGAAATTACGGGACGATGACAGATATTTTGCACGCGTTCTATTTAGCGACGAAGCGTCATTCACCAACAGCGGTAACGTAAACCGGCATAATATGCACTATTCGGCAACGGAAAATCCACGATGGCCGCGACAAGTGGAACATCAGCGACCTTGGCGGGTTAATGTATGGTGCGGCATTATGGGAGGAAGGATAATTGGTCCCCATTTTATCGATGGCAATCTAAATGGTGCAATGTATGCTGATTTCCTACGTAATGTTCTACCGATGTTACTACAAGATGTTTCACTGCATGACAGAATGGCGATGTACATCCAGCATGATGGGAGCGGTATTGAATAGCATATTTCATGACAGGTGGATTGGTCGTCTAAGCACCATACCATGGCCCGCAGGTTCACCGGATCTGACGTCCCCGGATTTCTTTCTGTGGGGAAAGTTGAAGGATATTTGCTATCGTGATCCACCGACAACGCCTGACAACATGCGTCAGCGCGTTGTCAATGCATGTGCGAACATTACGGAAGGCGAACTACTCGCTGTTGAGAGGACTGTCGTTACACGTATTGCCAAATGCATTGACGTTGACGGACATCATTTTGAGCATTTATAGCATTAATGTGGTATTTACAGGTAATCATGCTGTAACAGCATGCGTTCTCAGAAATGATAAGTTCACAAAGGTACATGTATCACGTTGGAACAACCGAAATAAATTGTCCAAAGGTACCTACGTTTTGTATTTTAATTTAAAGAACCTACCTGTTGCCAATTGTGAGCCATATGTTTGTGACTATTACAGCGCCATCTATCACAAAGCGAAAAAAGTGGTCCAATTGAAATATTCATATTTCTTTACGTACTACACGAATATGTAATAAAAATGGGGGTTCCTATTTTAAAAAAACGCAGTTGATATCCGTTTGACCTATGGCAGCGCCATCTAGCGGGCCAACTATAGCGCCATCTGGTTTCCCCCTTCAAGTTAGACAAGTTTCGTTCTTTGTAGTTTTGACGCTTATTTCGTGAGATATTTGGCCCGGTCACTATCAATGGACCACCCTGTATATATTTATTGACGTATCTTTAAATTAAGCTACGCACTCTCTGTCGTTCGCCTTTATTCTGTCCAGGATCTAACTAGATGAAGCGCGTGGATTTCGCTCTCTTTCTTTTCGTAAGCGGCATGTCGTCAAGAAAGAGAAGGAAACACATCATTCGCACAAAAGAAACAAAAACGAGTAAATAATAAATCTGTACGTCATGAATTGGCTAAGCGACAAGTCAGTAGCTCATAGGCCAAAAGGTAATGGAAGTGCTATGTGTGATACGTAGTGTTCCACGTACCTGCTGGCGTCTGTTACGAGGAGCGGTTGCTGACCTCGGACTGTACTGGTATCAGTTCCCCGGCGCAACCGGAACACGTAACCAGATACCCTGCACAGAGCAGCAGAGACCATAACAGTCCACAAGTGCAATGTCTTACGCAACTCACACGAGTCCAACTGTAAATTTTTCTTTACCGAGACGAAACAAATCATTGTATTCACATTTTTTCCGAGCAGTTTCTCGTCTAACAAGGAGCTACTAAATTATTTTTTCGATTGCGATACGGAAATGAATGGTTTCATCTACCGAACCAACGCAGCGGTTAAGCTGCCGGACTCCGACTCGGTAGAACAGGGTTCATATCCGAATTTAGGTCTTCTATGGCTTCATCAAAGTGCTGACGACAAACACCAGGAAGATTCCTTTGAAAAAGGACGTAACAGATGTCATTTCCTACCGTTCATTAAAAAGTTTTGGTCCGTCTCTAATGATCTCTACGTCGACAAAACGTTAAATTCCGTCCTGTCTTTCTTCGTTAATAACTGTCAAGGAACTCAGTTCAACACGGTGTGCAGAAACAACGGGCGCGGATTGTCACAAGAACATGCCCTCGCGTTTATTTCTGTGTTAGTAATATCAACCGGTGTAGCTCGGTATCTCTGTAGGTAAGTTCCAAATAGGGCTCTCCAGTCGGTCTGGGATGTTTTCTGTCGCTTGTCACTTCTTTCATCCATGGCGATAATTTGTGTGTTTGAAACATGCCGAATTGCACCTTGAGTCGAAGTCCCCTTTAAACTGTAGTTGATGTATCAATAAATCTGATCGTCGTCGGATTCTCTTCTACGTGTCCAAGAACATCCTGTTCAAAGTCTGCGGAGCAGCATATCCAACTCTCCTAGGCGAAAAACTCTTATGATAATTAAATGGACACCCTAGCTGCAAACAGGCGTTGATATACTTCATTGGGGACATGTTGAAAATGTGTGCCCCGACCGGGGCATCTAGCGAAGCTGCATGGTCATCAACGGTAACTCTTCTTTCGGGAAAAGGTACTACCATCATATAAAGTTAAAATATGGTTTCCTGGCCATTGACCTTGTGCGAACGCACACGCTGTGGACATGTTGGGAATGTGGCTCAGATGGATAGAGCGTCTGCCATGTAAGCAGGAGGTCCCGGGTTCGAGTCCCGGTCGGGGCACACATTTTCAATCTAAAAACGTCAATTTAATTATCATTTCATTCTAGCAAAGCTGCATGGTCATCAACGGTAACTGTTCTTTCGGGAACAGATACTACGAGGCAGTACTAAAGAAAACCGGACTAATTTTTTAAACGTTATATATTTCTAAATTGTTTACGAAACAACCCTATCACCTTCAAAATACTGTCCATTACAAGTGATCCATTTGTCCCACCAGTGCTTCCACTGTTCGAAACATTTTTTGTAGTCATCTTTAGAAATGGCTGACAAATGGTTCAAATGGCTCTGAGCACTATGGGACTTAACTTCTAAGGTCATCAATCCCCTAGAACTTACAAGGGAACCACCCCGTCGCACCCCCCTCAGATTTAGTTATAAGTTCGCACAGTGGATAGGCCTTGATAAACTGAACACAGATCAATTGATAAAACAGGAAGAAGTTGTGTGGAACTGTGAAAAAATAAGCAAAATATGCAAACTGAGTAGTCCATGGGCCGCATAAGCAACATAATGGACAATGTGAGCTTAGGAGCGCCGTGGTTCCGTGGTAGCGTGAGCAGCTGCAGAACGAGAGGTCCTTGGTTCAAGTCTTCCCTCGACTGAAAATCTTACTTTCTTTATTTTTGCATAGTTATTATCTGTCCGTTCGTTCATTGACATCTCTGTTCACTGTAATAAGTTTGACCGCATCGCAAAACCGTGCGATTAGTAGACGAAAGGACGTGCCTCTCCAATGGGAACAGAAAACATTTGATCGCAAGGTCATAGGTCAACCGATTCCTCCACAGGAAAACACATCTGATATATTCTATACGACACTGGTGACGGCATGTGCGTCAAATGACAGGAAGATGTTGTCGACCCCCCTAACTTGTACACTTGGCGACCGAGCGAGGTGGCGCAGTGGTTAGCACACTGGACTCGCATTCGGGAGGCCGACGGTTCAATCCCGTCTCCAGCCATCCTGATTTCGGTTTTCCGTGATTTCCCTAAATCGTTTCAGGCAAATGCCGGGATGGTTCCTTTGAAAGGGCACGGCCGATTTCCTTCCCCATCCTTCCCTAACCCGAGCTTGCGCTCCGTCTCTAATGACCTCGTTGTCGACGGGACGTTAAACACTAACCACCACCACCACCTACACTTGGCGAATGGGTAAAAAGATTCTTCTACCTTGCCCGATTTAGGTTTTCTTGTGGATGTGATAATCACTCCCAAAAAAGTGATGAAAACATAAGAGTTTGTCACAGAAACTGAAAATAAAAAAATTAAACTTTTCACTCGATTGAAGATTTGAACAAAGGACCTTTCGTTCCGCAGCTGCTCACGTTACCACGAGACCACGGCGCTCCTGCGTTCCCATTGTCCTTAATGTTGCCTATCTTCCCTTGAACTACTCAGATTGTATATTTTGCTTATTTTTTTCACAGTTCCACACAACTTCTTCCTGTTTTCTCAATTGATCTGTGTTCAGTTTTTCAAGGCCTATCCACTGTGCCAACTTATAACTAAATCCGAGGGGGGTGCGACGGGGAGGTTCCCTTGTTAGAATTACTTAAACCTAACGAGAGGTCATCACATACATCCATGCCCGAGGCAGGATTCGAACCTGCGACCGTAGCGTTCGCGCGGAAAATGTCTGACAGCTGCTCCTTCGTTTTCTTCTTGAGTTTTTCAGTGTTGTCAAATCGGTGTCGTTTCATGCCTCTTTCCATGCAATGAAACAAGCGCTCAGTTCATAGTGCTGTGGAATGTGGGAAAAAACCACAAATTGGCATTCATAAGAAGAAGAACAACACCAAAAATGCAACAGGATCGTAATATGTAAGAAATTGTCCACGCAACCTGCCACTGATGATGCCTTGCAGAAAATAAAGGCGAAACGCGTATGGCACTAAAATTGTGTTTTATTCAGCTGCTGTCCAAGCAAAAATTATCAATATACCGTAATATTACACGCAACTGAGGAAGACAGGACTACAAAAGTTGGAGACGAACAATTCCTGTTTCGTAGAACGCGGTCAGCCGCTGACGCATCCGCAACTGCATCCACTCTTGCACTTCCTCGTCCGACTGCAACCGACGTCCATGCACGTCTTTCTTGGGGCCACCAATGACGGTGAAAGTCCGGACTGTACAAAGGATGCTGTAGTGTTTCCCAATCAAACCGCTGAAGCGTAGTTTGGGGGCGGACGTTATCGTACAACCGTATGATTCCATCCGACACCATTTCGAGAGCCGGAGGGCAAACTTCAAAGCCAACAGACGATACATCCAACATCTCCCCTGCCAAAAAAATCCAAAGCTGTTGACACAGGTACCAGTAAGGTCACGATGACCTCGTCCTCCGACTGCAGGGGCCGTATGCTAGTCTAGTTCCTCGAACGTGGAACCACATTCAACGCACAGCGCCATGAAGACACTTTGTGGAAACCGCGACTTGGCACGAAGTCAAAACTCTCAGGAGTGATGTAGGACGGTATCATTCTGTTGCACGATGACGTCTGCCCCACACTGTCAATCGGAGGAAGGCTACGCTTGCCGCGTGGGGTAGCCGCGCCGTCTTGGCCGTCTTACCACGGTTCGCGCGGCTCCTCCCGTCCGAGGTTCGAATCCTCCCTCGAGCATGGGTGTGTGTGTGTGTTGTCCTTAGCGTAGGTTAGTTTAAGTTAGATTAAGTAGTGTGTAAGCCTAGGGACCGATGACCTCGGTAGTTTGGTCCCTTAGGAACTTGCCACAAGTTTCCAAGGCTTCGCTTTAGCTATTTGGTTAGGAAACACTGCAGCATCCTTCGTACAGTCCCGACCTTTCACAGAGTGATTTGTCCGGTGAACCGGCCAGTCTGTGGATGGTTTTTAGGCGGTTTTCCATCTGCCTCGGCGAATGCGGGCTGGTTCCCCTTATTCCGCCTCAGTTACACTATGTCGGCGATTGCTGCACAAACAAGTTCTCCACGTACGCGTACACCATCATTATTCTACCACGCAAACATAGGGGCTACACTCGTCTGGTGTGAGACGTTCCCTGGGGGGTCCACCGGGAGCCGAACCGCACAATAACCCTGGGTTCGGTGTGGGGCGTCGGAGGGGTGGAGTGGACTGCGGTAGTCGTCGTGGGGTTGTGGACCTCTGCGGCTGCGGCGGGGACGGAGCCTCTCCGTCGTTTTTAGGTCCCCGGTTAACATACAATACAATACATACAGGTGCGGTTGTGGATCCTTCAGCGGCCTACCACGTTCTACGAAGCAGGAACTGATTATCTCGTCTCCAAGTAGGATAAATGTCTAAACACGTGTAGTGTCTGACGCTGTATTCATTACTTTTGAATGGAACAATACCACGGTCCCGTTGTAGCGGGTATTCGGTTTTCCTTTGACTGCCCCTCATAAACTCCAATCGATTTTGCAAAAACTGAAATAACATCACATACCCTTTCACCCGAGAAGTTTCACTTCCCCTTCCCCTTTCGAGGCTTCACTTTTTTTGTCAGGTAATTTAGTTGCAGCATAATGTCGGCTTCAGCAGCCTTGTGGTAGTATAGGTAATGACTTTCCGAGTAATGTTATAATGGGAAACAAAAGACCAGTTAAGCACGGAGAATTCGCTTTCCGTGGTACGGCTTCCGGCAGCCGCCTGGACGGGGGTTTATGTGGCGTGTGGCGGCGGCCTGGCCTGTTTGCGGTGACGGTAAACGGAGACGGGCCCACGCCCTCCGCCTTACATAACGCACCTCGCTCCCTGCCGCACTCGGACGAATAGCCCAATAAACAGGTCGCCCTTTAATTCTGTGCGTTCGCCTCGCCGGCGACAATTTGTTGAAATAACTGTGTACCGCGTTGGATTTTCCCGGCTGCCATTAACTACGCGCCGAAATCAGGCCGAGACCAAACAATCACTAGAGTCGTGTTACGTAATTACCTTGTACGATCCTTCACAATAGCCGATCCATCTGCATCATGGGCCGACGGATAACCGGTTCTCTCCACGAATGGACTCGACCCAACCCAAGGTATGCAAATTGGTGACAAGCACACTACTGGGGAGCCTATACATTTATTTATTGCTTTAGATTACGATATACAACTGTTAGTCGCAAGCTACGGCATCGCGTGACCAAGGGTACATAGGATAAGAGAAACATTTTCTCCTTTTCAAGCTCCATCAAGAACAATATGCTGGAAGAACAATTTTGAGATCAGTTTTACACACACTGACACACGCAACTGAAGTTGTTTCTAACAAAGCACCACCTGTAGTCCGAGATTTGACTCATGAATAAGGCGTTCGTGATGAACGACTGTACTGAACGAGATATTTAGTCAGTCATATCTAAGAAAAGATTACACGGAGATACTCAACCATCTCAATATTTTTGCCCTATAGCACTCCCTTTCTTAGGAACTACAACAAATACTCTGAAGAGTCAAAGAAAATGGTACACCTGCTTACTATCATGCAGGACCTCCGCCGGAATACGACGTGGCATGATCTCGACTAATGCCTGAATTAGTGCTGGACGGAACTGAGGCAATGAATCCTGCAGGGCTGTCCATAAATACGTTAGAGTACGAGGGAATGGTGGAGATGTCTTCTGTACAGCACGTTGCAAGGAATCCCAGATATGCTCAATAACGTTCATGTCTGAGGAGTTTGGTGGCCATCGGAAGTGTTTAAACTCAGAAGAGTATTCCTAAGCCAATCTGTAGCAATTATGGACGTGTGGCATGTAGCATTGTCCTGCTGGAATTGTCCAAAGTCCGTAGGAATCCAAAATAGACATGAATGGATGGAGGTGGTCAGACAGGATGCTTACGTACGTGTCGCCTGTCAGAGTCGTATCTAGACGTACAAAGCTTCCACCAGCTTGAACAGTCCCCTGCTGACATGCAGGGTCCATGGATTCATGAGGAGGTCTCCATACCCTACACGTCCATCCCTTCGATACAATTTTAAACTAGACTCTTCCGACCAGGTAACATGTTTCCATTCATCAACAGTCCAATGTCGGTGTTGGCGGGCAGAGGCGAGGTGTAAAGCTTTGTGTCGTGCAGTCATCAAGGATACACGTCTGGGCCTTCGGCTTCGGAAGCCCATATCGATGATGTTTCGTTGAACGACTCGCACGCTGACACTTGTTGTGGCTCAGCATTGAAATCTGCAGCAATTTACGGAAGGGTTGCACTTCCGTCACGTTGAACGATTCTCTTCAGTCGTCGTTGGTCCCGTTCTTGCAGGATCTTTTTCCGGCCGCAACGATGTCGGAGATTTGATGTTTTACCGGATTCCTGATACTCACGGTACACTCGTGAAATGGTGTACGAGATAATCCCCACTTCATCGTTTCCTCGGAGATGCTGTGGCCCAACGCTCGTGCGGCGACTGTAACATCTCGTTCAAACTCATTTAAATGTTGATAACCTGCCACTGAAGCAGCAGTAACTAATCTAGCAATGGCGCCGGGTACTTGTTGTGTTATATAGGTGTTGCAGATCACAGCGCCGAATTCTGCTGTTTACGTATCTCTGTATTTTAATACGCATGCCTATATCAGTTTCGTTGGCGCTTTAATGTATTATACGCAGAATCCTAGGCAGACAAGATATTCAGTCCATTTTACGAGCAGCCAAAAAAAGAGATTCTGCGTCCAAGGCAACCTTGGCCTAATTTTCCTTGGAATTCATAAAATTCCTTGCGAATGCTATAGCAGTTACAATGGTAAGTCTGTACGTGCTATTTGAGAATGCTGCACAGGCCACAGGCGTTAATTATGACAAATCACCATATAGCGAACTCAGGCTCATTCACAGACAAACGATTCTACCTAATTTCTTTCTTTTTTTCTTTTGCTACTGCCTGTATCCCGCATTGGGCGCAGGGTCGGCAGGGTTAAGTACAGATTTGGCATGGTTAATTTTAAGGGGTGGCCGGATGCCCTTCCTGCCGCCACCCCATACCCCCCAGGACGGAATTAGTGTACCCCAGCTGTCTGCGCCTAGTGTAAATCGTGAAACAGTGTGAATGTGTTTCAAATGTCTGCGAGTCAAGTAACTGAGGCGGGACATGGAGACCAGCCCGGTATGCACCTAGTAGGATGTGGAAAACCGCCTAAAAACCACATCCACGCTGGCCGGCACACCGACCGTCGTCGTTAATCCGCCGGGCGGATTCTCTCCGGGGCCGAACGCCTACCCGAGTCCAGGAAGCAGCGCATTACCGCTCTCGGCTGTCCTGGCGGGTAAACGATTCTATCTAATGTAACAAAATATTATCTCACGCGTCTTGCTAATGGGATTCTGTCATTAAAGACGGCGATGCGATCAGAACGTGGGATAACAACTTCAGCCAGGACAGCGGCTATACCCTTAGTGGTGCTCGATGCTGAAAGTTTAGAGAAAAATAAGTTGCATTTCTCACCATCAAACAAAATCAATATCGCTACCGATGTTCCTCCATAACAGACATCGGAAGAATATCCATTGGCAATAGGAAGGAAGCAAGATTAACATTCCACCTCCAATCGACATGGAGGTCATTAGAGACGGAACACAAGCTCAAGCTGTTTCAAGGACGGGGAAGGAAATCAGTCGTACCCTTTCGAAGGAACCATCCCGGAATTTTCCTGGTGTCTGGAAATTCCCTGACTTCCTGAAATATCAACGACATAATTCGACCAACTAAACACGAAAGTACCAAATAGCCTATTAGTACGGTAGTTAACTCCTCACACCGACGACAGAGGTAGTCGTTGAAAGAGTGAGTTTATTTACAGTTCTGACGCGGCAAGAAATACGAGAAACATTTAACCAGTACGGGAAGAAAGGTAACTGATAATTTTCTGTACAAGTCTGAGTGTCTGCTTTTATCGTAGTAGTTATTACGGATTTTCCACTCTTAGTTTTCCTATGAAAATTCGGACAAAAATCCATTATGTCGTTTCCGGGGAGTTTTGTTTTCGCTAACTCAAAATAGTTGACCAAAAAATATATATTTTTGCGTCAGGCAAGTCTTTACTTTGTGACTGAAGGAGGAATACATATATTTCATTTTAATTAACATTCGTAGTCCTGACAACAGAGTCCATAATTAATTAAACTTAATACGAATAGTATGTTCCAACAGAGATGGCTCACAAGAAGGAGACTCCAGATGTCTTACACAAATCATAAAAGAAAAGAAAAATCAGCAATAGGCGAATAAATCAGTAATATGAAATCAGGACACTGTTTATCCAAGAACATCTACAGGGAGTAATATACAGTACTGGGCATTAAAATTGCTACACCAACAAAAAATGCAGATGATAAACGGGTATTCATTGGACAAATATATTATACTAGAACTTACATGTGATTACATTTTCACGCAATTTGGGTGCATAGATCCTGAGAAATCAGTACCCGGAACAACCACCTCTGGCCCTAATAACGGCCATGATACGCCTGGGCATTGAGTCCAACAGAGGCTGGATGGCGTGTTCAGGTACAGCTGCCAATGCAGCTTCAACACGATACCACAGTTCATCAAGAGTAGTGACTGGCGTATTGTGACGAGCCAGTTGCTCAGCCACCATTGACCAGACGTTTTCAATTGGGGAGAGATCTGGAGAATGTGCTGGGCAGGGCAGCAGTCTAACATTTTCTGTATCCAGAAAGGCCCGTGCAGGACCTGCAACATGCAGTCGTGCATTATCCTGCTGAAATGTAGGGTTTCGTCGGGATAGAATGAAAGGTAGAGCCACGGGTCGTAACACATCTGAAATGTAACGTCCACTGTTCAAAGTGCCGTCAATGCGAACAAGAGGTGACCGAGACGTGTAACCAATGGCACCCCATACCGTTACGCCGGGTGATACGCCAGTATGGTGATGACGAATACACACTTCCAATGTGCGTTCACCGCGACGTTGCCAAACACGGATGCGACCATTATGAGGCTGTAAACAGATCCTGGATTCATCCGAAAAAAGGACGTTTTCCCATTCGTGCACCCGGGTTCGTCGTTGAGTACACCATCGCAGGCGCTCCTGTCTGTGATGCAGCGTCAGGGGTAACCGCAGCCATGGTCTCCGAGCTGATAGTCCATGCTGCTGCAAACGTCGTCGAACTGTTCGTGCAGATGGTTGTTGTCTTGCAAACGTCCCCATCTGTTGATTCAGGGATCGAGACGTGGCTGCACGATCCGTTACAGCCATGCGGATAAGATGCCTGTCCTCTTGACTGCTAGTGACGAGGCCGTTGGGATCCAGCACGGCGTTCCGTATTATCCCCCTGAACCCACCGATTCCATATTCTGCTGACAGTCATTGGATCTCGACCAACGGGAGCAGCAATGTCGCGATACGATAAACCTTAATTTCGATAGGCTACAATCCGACCTTTATCAAAGTCGGAAACGTGATGGTACGCATTTCTCCTCCTTGCACGAGGCATCACAACAACGTTTCACCAGGCAACGCCGGTCAACTGCTGTTTGTGTATGAGAAATCGGTGGGAAACTTCCCTCATGTCAGCACGTTGTAGGTGTAGCCACCGGCATCAACCTTGTGTGAATGCTCTGAAAAGCTAATCATTTGCATATCACAGCATCTTCTCCCTGTCGGTTAAATTTCGCGCCTGTAGGACGCCATCTTCGTGGTGTAGCAATTTTAATGGCCAGTAGTGTATATTCTTGAAATTGCAAACTTACAGCACTGCTACATCAATATACGCACGCTTAAGAACGAATTCTAACCGGAATAGCCTGGTGCGGGCCTTATAAATAAAAGTGCAGTTGTTACTATGTCTTTTACGAGGAAACCGGACGGTAACCAGTGATCCACTATAGCGCAAATTTTAATATAGACAAGAAAGGACGCAGAGTGCATAATTACCAGCGGTAATTTTCCGGTCCGCGTAGCGACGACAAGTTTTACGGGCGTTCCTTTGTGCCTGAAGAAGGTAAGCCATCATCTGAGGAACAAAGGCTTGTCGCTGGTGACCAAACAATCGGCGGCGCAGCGCAGCCCGCCTGCGTGAGCTGCACGCGGTATGGGCGCGCCTGCGGACACGCCGAGGAATCCAACACAGCCGCTGCCCGGCACTTATCACCGAGACACACGCCGGGATAATTAGGTTATACGCTGTGGGGGCGGTCGCCTTTCAAGCCGTGCCCTGGCATGTCATCACCTCTCAGGCGAGTTCTCTTAAATAGGCCACGGTCTGATTCGCTCCCTATTCTTGTCCAGTTGAGTTAGGGTTCCGTCTCTAATGGCGCAGATCTGGACCGGACATCCTCGATACTATGATTTTGTAGGACCTACTCGGAGAACAAAACTAAGACACAGGTATCAGAGCTTCATACCCAAAGTCACAGACACTCACAGCCAGAAGCGACCGTTAGGAGGTTAACACCTGTCCGATGTCAAGATCATTACCTTTTTTCCATTTTTTGCAAAACATGACATCTTCATGTGGAGGGGACACAGCTAATCTGTATCACTCATTCTAGGCGCTTCATTCTGGAACCGCGCGACCGCTACGGTCGCAGGTTCGATTCCTGCCTCGGGCATGGATGTGTGTGATGTCCTTAGGTTAGTTAGATTTAAGTAGTTCGAAGTTCTAGGGGACTGATGACCTCAGGTGTTAAGTCCCATAGTGCTCAGAGCCATTTGAACCATTTTTTGTATCACTCATTACAAATTATAGTGAATAATCACTTTCGGTTGACCAACAGCCGTTTTCAGATCGTACTTGCACCACTTAACACAACAACACCGTTACTACGAGTGACTTACTGCACTGAAGCGCCAAAGAAACTGGTATAGACATGTGTATTCAAATACAGAGATATGTAAACATGCAGTGTGGTGTCACCGCCAGACACCACACTTGCTAGGTGGTAGCTTTAAATCGGCCGCGGTCCATTAGTACATGTCGGACCCGCGTGTCGCTACTGTCTGTGATAGCAGACCGAGCGCCACCACAAAGCAGGTCTCGAGATACGGAATAGCACTCGCCCCAGTTGTACGGACGACGTAGCTAGCGATGCACACTGACGAAGCCTCGCTCATTTGCAGAGCAGATAGTTAGAATAGCCTTCAGCTAAGTCAATGGCTACGACCTAGCAAGGCGCCATTAGTAACATTGCATGTATCTAAAAAGTCTCACTTGTATCGCCACAATCTCCAGATGTACCACAAGGATGGATTAAAGTTAAGTATTCCAGCAGCTACGTACTTTTCTTTATAGCATTCATTACGTATCCTGTTTCAGACCTCACGCCATCCTGCTTTAGCTTAGCGCGTGCCTTTCGGCTTCCTCTCATTGTGTCTAGGCTGTCTTGTCTAGACACAACATGCAGAATACGACGCGGGGTTCGGCAACGTCTACATAAGACAACAAGTGCCTGACGCAGTCGTTAGATCGGTTAATGCTGTTACAATTTCAGGTTTTCAAGATTCAAGTGAGTTCGAACGTGGTGTTAATAGTCGGTGCACGAGCGATCGGACACAGCATCTCCGAGGTAGCGATGAAGTGGGGATTTTCCCATACGACCATTTCACCAGTGTACCGTGAATATCAGGAATCCGGTAAAACATCAAATCTCCGACATCACCGCGGCCGGAAAAAGGTCCTGCAAGAACGGGACCAACGACGACTGACGAGAAGCGTTCAACGTGACACAAGTGCAACCCTTCCGTAAATTGCTGCAGATTTCAAAACTGAGCCACAACAAGTGTCATCGTGCGAACCATTCAACAAAACTTCATCGATACGCGCTTTCGGAGCCGAAGGCGCACTCGTGTACCCTTGATGACTGCACGACACGAAGCTTTACGCCTCGCGTGGGCCCCTCAAGACCGACATTAGACTGTTGATGACTGGAAACATGTTGCCTGGTCGGACAGGTCTCGTTTCAAACTGTATCGAGCGGATGGACGTGTTCAAATGGTTCAAATGGCTCTGAGCACTATGGGACTCAACTTCTGAGGTCATTAGTCCCCTAGAACGTAGAACTAGTTAAACCTAACTAACCTAAGGACATCACAAACATCCATGCCCGAGGCAGGATTCGAACCTGCGACCGTAGCGGTCTTGCGGTTCCAGACTGCAGCGCCTTTAACCGCACGGCCACTTCGGCCGACGATGGACGTGTAATGGTACGGAGAAAACCTCATAAATCCATGGTCTCCCACATGTCAGCATGGGACTGTTTAATCTGGTGGAGGCTCTATAGTGGTGTGGACCGCGTGCAGTTGGAATGATCTGGGACCCGTGATAGGTCTAGATACGACTCTGATAGATGACACGTACGTATGTATCCTGTCTGGTCACCCGAATTCGCTCATGTCCATTGTGCATTCCGACAAACTCGGGCAATTCCAGCAGCACAATGTAACACCCCACACGTCCAGAATTGCTACAGAGTGGCTCCAGGAACATTCTTCTGATATTAAACACTTCCGTTGGCCACCAAACTCCCCAGACATGAACATTACTGAGTATATCTGGGATTCCTTGCAACGTGCTGTTCAGAGGGGATCTCCAGCCCGTCGTACTCTTGCGGATTTATGGACAGTCCTGCAGCATTCATGGTGTCAATTCCCTCCAGCACTACATCCAACATCAATGAGTCCGTGCTACATCATTTTGCGGCACTTGTGTGTGCTCGCGAGGGGCCTGCACGATAGTAGGCAGGTGTACCTGTTTCTTTGGTTCTGCAGTCTGTATCCTGTCTGTGTCAGATCCAGAAGGAAAACTGATCATTTCTGGTAAAGTTTAGGAGATACGTTTATTAGTTGAAGCTCAGTTGTCCAATAAATGGGTTTATGTGAGAATGTTATTTCGCCTGGTTGTTCTCACGAGCATTTGTCACGAGCATTCAGTCACACAATGTCGAATCAAATTACTATTACTATAGCGTGTAAGGAAGTACGATTAGTGTTTAACGTCCCATCAAGAGTTTTGTTATTTGGAGAGCAAAATAACTGATGATGGCCGAAGTACAGAAGATATAAAATGTAGACTGACTATGGCAAGAGAGGCATTTCTGAAAAAGAGAAATTTTTTACATCGAGTATAGATTTACATATCAGGAAGTCCTTTCTGAAAGTATTTGTATAGACTGTAGCCATGTATGGAAGTGAAATATGGACGACAAACAGTTTAGACATGAAGAGAATAGAAGCTTTAGTAATGTGGTACTACAGAAGAATGCTGAAGATTAGATGCGTACGTGACGTAACTAATGAGGAGGTACTGAACAGAATTGGGGAGAAGAGAAATTTGTGGCACAACCTGACTAGAAGAAGGGATCGGTTGGTACACTCTGAGGCATCAAGGGATCATCAATTTAGTACTGGAGGGAAGCGTGCAGGGACAAAATCGTAGGAGGAGACCAAAAGATGAATAAATTACGCAGATTCAGAAGGATGTACGTTGTAGTAGTTACTCGGAGATGAAGAGGCTTGCACAGCATAGAGTAGCATGGAGAGCTGCATCAAACCATTCTTTGAACTTAAGACCTCAACAACAGCAATGTAGCCACTGTGTAAATGGTCGACAAAATTCATTTAACTGAAGAGAAAAGTGAGTGTATTTACGGCATAGGCCAAATATTTCGTTGTCAAACACAGAAAGTTTCTTTAAATGCGAACATTTTTAGGTTAGGCTTTACCGTGACTGTTACGGCATTAAATGAAGCAACAAGTTTACTGTTACCAGTCACCGTTTTATTTTTTTTCAACAACGCGTATCAAAAGTTCAAACCTCCATCATCGTGTCGATTTACATTAGTTAGTATGACATTTGTGTGTGTGCTGTATTACGATTTTTTGGAGGAACGTGTGGCACTGCCTAGTGGAGAAACAAGACACTATTACAGAACATGGTTTTGGATTCCTTCTGAAAAAAATTTAAACTAATACCTAATGGTATCATATTCGACACCTCAAAACAAACACCTCCAAATGCTTTAAACAATTATTCTGTAATAACCTCGTTATGATATATATTCTTTGCACTTTGCGATTATGTCTTCTCTTCTGCTATACGAACTTTGCACCCAGCAGATTCCAGACGTTATATTTGTTTACAAATGTGACAGTATACATGTGATGTGTTACGACAGCGAAAGGAACCTGTGACCACTAGAAGTACTCTAGGTTACTTATTTTATGTTTACCATTAGGTATCAGTTTAATTTTTTGTCAGAAGGAATCCAAAACCATGTTCTGAAATAGTGTCTTGTTCCTCCACAAGGCAGTGCCACAAGTTCCTCCAAAAAATCGTAACACAACACACACACAAATGTCATACTAACTAATGTAGATCCACCCGATGATGGAGGATTAAACCTTTGAAACGCGTCGCGGAAATAAATAAAACGGTGACTGGTAACAGTAAACTTGTTGTTTCATTTAACAGAAATTTTGGCCTTGACCTCATACGTAGCAGCTTATATTACCCATACAGCGCTATACCTCAGTGTCGTCCAGATAGTCACTACAGATGTGTGAAGTCGCTACCTGGAGTATTCTTAAGCTCCCCTGTCAGCTGGCAGATCGACGGAGCAGGCGTAATACCGAAGGTTTCTGGCGACGGCACTCGAGAATCCTTTTACGCCCGGGCTCACCCTCTGGGAGACTGGGAGCGCACGTTTAATGCACGGCCATAAGCCTGCACGGAACAATGGCCGCCTTCACCTGCACCGGTCGTGGGGAAAGAGCGGAATACGTAAGTAACCGCGAGCCGACTCCGGCGGGGCAGCGAGAGTAACGCCGATCGTGTATTACCGACAGCGAATAACGCATTACGAGTCCGCTGACGAACCTGGAAAACCACTGATGAATTGCCGTCTTATCTCGGTCTGCATTCACGACTGGGCTACTTTCACTCGTCCGCAAGTGTTCACTTTCTAATACTGCCTGCGTAGGAATCTGGGATTTTATTGCGTGCAGGAAGAGTACAAACTGAAATGAGGATACAGCTGATCCATTTTAAGAGGGTTCGCACACAACAGGTTTTAATAATGTCGTAAATAAAAAACGATCACAGCTGAAAATAAGTGCGCGGGATAAAGAATTGTGACCTCCAACAGACATCACGCTCATGCCGGATAATACCGCCACCAACTTTGAGAATGAGGAAGAGGGTACTTCAGTTTTTTAATATGTATCGTATACAGAAGCCACTCACTCGCTTATGATTAGATCTCATAGTTCAAAAAATAAGGGGGCTCCAAAAAATTACGCTCCATTAAGATAATCCATTTGTTATCCCCCTGTAGTAAAGGATTCTTGATGTGCTCTCAATGATAAATGTAGTCATTCCACAATTGTTAATCATTATCACTACCACTCATGCATAATAGTAACAGCCAGTAGATAAATTAACGGAAGTTAAGTTCCGTCCGCAAGAGTACATAGACAGAAAAATTAAGTGCGAGTTATCCCGGACACTTGCCACAAGGCGTCCTACACAGTCCGGTAACATGTGACCGTCGCCAATGTTCGACGTCAAAGTGCAATAACCACTTACAGACGGAAGGTGCTAGCACTAGAAATGGGGCCGGCCGGGGTGGCCGAGCGGTTCTAGGCGCTTCAGTCTGGAACCGCGCGACCGATACGGTCGGAGGTTCGAATCCTGCTTCGGGCATGGATGTGTGTGATGTCCTTAGGTTGGTTAGGTTTAAGTACGCTACTGGCCATTAAAATTGCTACACCACGAAGATGACGTGCTACGGACGCGAAATTTAACCGACAGGAAGAAGATGCTGTGATATGCAAATGACTAGATTTTCAGAGCACCCACACAAGGCTGGCGCCGGTGGGGACACCTACAACGTGCTGACATGAGGAACGTTTCCAACCGATTTCTCATACACAAACAGCAGTTGACCGGCGTTGCCTGATGAAACGTTGTTGTGATGACTCGTGTGAGGAGGAGGAATGCGTACCATCAAGTTTCCGACTTTGATAATGGTCGGATTGTAGCCTATCGCGATTGCAGTTTATCGTATCGCGACATTGCTGCTCGCGTTAGTCGATATCCAATGACTGTTAGCAGAATATGGAATCGGTGGGTTCAGGAGGGTAATACGGAACTCCGTGCTGGATCCCGACGGCCTCGTATCACTAGCAGTCGAGATGACAGGCATCTTATCCGCATGGCTGTAACGGTTCGTGCAGCCAAGTCTCGATCCTTGAGCCAACAGATGGGGACGTTTGCAAGACAACAACCATCTGCACGAACAGTTCTACGACGTTTGCAGCAGCATGGACTATCAGCTCGGAGACCATGGCTGCGGTTACCCTTGATGCTGCATCACAGACAGGAGCGCCTGCGATGGTGTACTCAACGACGAACCTAGGTGCACGAATGGGAAAACGTCTTTTTTCGGATGAGTCCAGGTTCTGTTTACAGCTTCATGATGGTCGCATCCGTGTTTGTCGACATCGCGGTGAACGCACATTGGAAGCGTGTATTCGTCATCGACATACTGGCGTATCACCCGGCGTGATGGTGTAGGGTGCTATTGGTTACACGTCTCGGTCACCTCTTGTTCGCATTGACGTCACTTCGAACAGTGGACGTTACATTTCAGATGTGTTACGACCCGTGGCACTACCCTTCATTCGATCCCTCCGATACCCTACATTTCAACAGGATAGTGCACGACTGCATGTTGCAGGTCCTGTACGGGCCTTTCTGGATACAGAAAATGTTCGACTGCTGCCCTGGCCAGCACATTCTCCAGATCTCTCACCAATTGAAAACGTCTGGTCAATGGTGGCTGAGCAACTGGCTCGTCACAATACGCCAGTCACTACTCTTGATGAACTGTGGTATCGTGTTGAAGCTGCATGGGCAGCTGTACCTGTACATGCCATCCAAGCTCTGTTTGACTCAATGCCCAGGCGTATCAAGGCCTTTATTACGGCCAGAGGTGGTTGTTCTGGGTACTGATTTCTCAGGATCTATGCACCCAAATTGCGTGAAAATGTAATCACATGTCAGTTCTAGTATAATATATCTGTCCAATGAATACCCGTTTATCATCTGCATTTCTTCTTGGTGTTGCAATTTTAATGGCCAGTAGTGTAGGTAATAAGTGTACAAGGGACTGCAGATATGTACTATAGCTTTGGCACAGGTGTGTGTATACATAAAACAACGATAAAAAAACTGTGCCGTGAATACGACCAATGATAGAAGAAAAGGTTAATGATTCGCATAAAAGTTCCAGGAAAAGCATGAACGAACTTCAGAACTGTTGTCTAAGCGTGAGGGGGATGGAATTAGGTAGCACTAAAAATCATATCTACGTTACGAAATCCTGTTGCAAGTTCACTGACTTTGCGCTCGCCTCGTTTCTGTGAAGGCAACGACGGACTATATTTGCCTCTTTTACGCTGTGCGAGGGCAGAAGATGGCTACTGCAGTGGCTGAAAATTCCAACTCCAGCTCGGCCCCCGTATTCTGATCTGAGTCACAGACATCTCACTCTGCAGCTCTAAGACCCAGCGTCTTGCCTCAAGCCCTGGAAGTGTCGCCTGCAGCAGCCTGAGGAGAACTGTGTTCTCTTTGGTCACCCGGAAGCAGTCATCTTCAAACTTTTCCCTATCAAATTTAGTAGGTATCGCTACTATCGGAATCTCGCTGGCAGCTTGCAACAGACATCTACATCTACATCTACATCCATACTCCGCAAGCCACCTGACGGTGTGTGGCGGAGGGTACCTTGAGTACCTCTATCGGTTCTCCCTTCTATTCCAGTCTCGTATTGTTCGTGGAAAGAAGGATTGTCGGTATGCCTCTGTGTGGGCTCTAATCTCTCTGATTTTATCCTCATGGTCTCTTCGCGAGATATACGTAGGAGGGAGCAATATACTGCTTGACTCTTCGGTGAAGGTATGTTCTCGAAACTTTGACAAAAGCCCGTACCGAGCTACTGAGCGTCTCTCCTGCAGAGTCTTCCACTGGAGTTTATCTATCATCTCCATAACGCTTTCGCGATTACTAAATGATCCTGTAACGAAGCGCGCTGCTGTCCGTTGGATCTTCTCTATATCTTCTATCAACCCTATCTGGTACGGATCCCACGCTGCTGAGTAGTATTCAAGCAGTGGGCGAACAAGCGTACTGTAACCTACTTCCTTTGTTTTCGGATTGCATTTCCTTAGGATTCTTCCAATGAATCTCAGTCTGGCATCTGCTTTACCGACGATCAACATTATATGATCATTCCATTTTAAATCACTCCTAATGCGTACTCCCAGATAATTTATGGTATTAACTGCTTCCAGTTGCTGACCTGCTATTTTGTAGCTAAATGATAAACGATCTATCTTTCTGTGTATTCGCAGCACATTACACTTGTCTACATTGAGATTCAATTGCCATTCCCTGCACCATGCGTCAATTCGCTGCAGATCCTCCTGCATTTCAGTATAATTTTCCATTGTTACAACCTCTCGATACACCACAGCATCATCCGCAAAAAGCCTCAGTGAACTTCCGATGTCATCCACAAGGTCATTTATGTATATTGTGAATAGCAACGGTCCTATGACACTCCCCTGCGGCACACCTGAAATCACTCTTACTTCGGAAGACTTCTCTCCATTGAGAATGACATGCTGCTTGCGACTTCCGCCAATGACAATTTAAAAAACAAGCACACTTTATCTACTACTGTCGTGGTTAACCAGTAAGATATATGTCTTTCTTGGCATGGGGGAGAAGGCAGGAAATCTGTCCCACTGCACGGCACATTTTCCGTTATGGCCAATCAAAAAAGACTTCCACATAGACGTGTGCGAGAGCACTCCACCCGCCACTGAAACAATTACTGAGCCAACCAGAGAGCCTCTTACTAAAGTCTGAACAAACATTCCAGCTTGCTCCACTGGGCTTAACGGCTGCTTCCATAGTATGTGGCTTCGTGTTCTCTCCTGTCTTTCAGATTCTCATCTTCAAAGGGCAGGCCACGACGTTGGGACCACGGTCTTACTTAAAACTTTGTGCACCTTTCGTAGGCCATTAAAACAACATAATGAGCTAGTAGCAAGGTGCACTACTCTTGCAATTCCGAGAAAATCGCAAAAGAAGTTTGCAGCTCATTACTAAGCCCAAGTCACGGTACGAAATACACAACCAAAACGTCATGTTGAAAAAAATGGCTCTGAGCATTATGAGACTTAACATCTGAGGTCATCAGTCCCCTAGAACTTAGAACTACTTAAACCTAAATAACCTAAGGACATCACACACATCCATGCCCGAGGCAGGATTCGAACATGCGACCGTAGCGGTCGCGCGGTTCCAGACTGAAGCGCCTAGAACCGCTCGGCCACACTGGCCGGCTCATGTTGAAAAGATGCATATTGTAGTCAGCTTATAAAATGTGAACTTTAACAGTGAGGAAGATGTTTTTCTAGTATGTTTTGTATTGTGATGGGATGTTTTGTGAGTTACGTGGTATTGCAACAAAAGTAATAAAAAAGAAGTGTAACTTAAATTCGGAGTGCAGATTAGTTTTTTACATCACCATTGTGCTAACTTTCAGAGATTTAATCTTCAAGAATGGTTTGTGACACACATCTATGAAGCTTTTGAATATGGCAAAATAACACCTAGGCCTTTCTGCATCCGAGCTTGGAATCATCACTACCTAGATTTTCGACGATTGAGCCATGAGTTTACAATGAGATCAGCGTGGGAAACACGAAAAGATGAGTGCCTAGTTTATCCATTATTTCATGAGGCGACTTTATTAACTGTGCTCTAATGACACCTGCCACATAATATAACTTTGCTGTTGCCCGAAAATGCAGTATTTAGCAGCGTGAGCAACACCATAATCATAATTTTTGACCGTTGTTGTGGTAGGGTTGTTAGAACACTACTTAACCTAAGTTATTCTAAGGACAAACACACACACCCATGCCCGAGGGAGGACTCGAACCTCCGCCGGGGCCAGCCGTACAGTTCATGACTGCAGCGCCTGAGATCGCTCGGCAAATCCCGCGCGGCGTCAAACAGCGGAATCACGTTCCTGTGACACATAAGCTTGCCACCAAATGCTGGAGCCTGTGTGCGGTAGAAATCTGTTGTCACTGCGAAAATGTTGATCGGGTAGGTATTTCTTTAGATGTAAGAAATGATGGAAATTGGGGCTAGCACCATCAGTACTACACGAAGAATCATCTCCAAGTACAACTCGAGCAGAAAGTATTTGGGCGTTAAAATGATCGTCTGCCAGCTCAACACACAAAAGTATCATGACCCTCATGGCGTGAACAGCTCGACGAAGTTTCCGCTGCTTAGATTTTGTCCTGGAAGGTGATACAGTGACGCCAACGCGTCTACTGCCTAGTTTTCCGGGATAAAACACCCTACCGATGTTTCATCACCTGTACAGGTCTTTTCCAAGAACTCGTCATCGTCATCAGAGTATGCGTGTAGAAATGTCGAAGCCGCTCCATAACCTTTGTCTAGCATTCTGGAGTCGTGTTCTTCGGCAACCAGCCAAGAACAACAGGTTCTCAGCAATAATTTCGCGCAACAAAGGACGGAATATATTCCATAAATGTCTGCTGATTTCCGTTATCTAAATAAATTGTTATCCATAATACGCTACCATACCAGATCAACATGACAGTCACTAATAAAAGACGGTTGCTCATTTCGCTCTTCATCATGGGCATATGTTGGCGAAAATAAGTGTTTAATGCCGTAGGTACACATAAAATATCATCCGAAATTGTGCTAAACGCATTCTTTGAAAATTATTTCGAGCAGTTAGTTCACGAGCCCACGCGAATAGTAAATGGTTGTGAAAACACACTTGACCTCTTAGCAACAAATAATCCTGAGTTAATAACGAGCATCAAAACCGATTTAGGGATTAGTGAACACACAGTTGTCGTAGCGAGATTAAATACTGCAATCCACAAATCCTCGAAAAATAAACAAAAAATATACCTATACAAAAAATCAGATAAAAATTCACTTGACGCCTTCCTGACAGGCAATCTCCACTCATCCCAAATTAATAATTTAAGTGTAGACCAGATGTGGCTTAAATTCAAAGAAATAGTATCGGCAGCTATTGAGATATTTATACCAAATAAATTAACAAACGACGGAGCTGATCCTCCTTGGTACGCGAAACAGGTTAGAACACTGTTGCAGAAACAACGAAACAAACATGCCAAATCTAAACAGACGCAAAATCCCCAAGATTGGCGATCTTTTACAGAAGTTCGAAATTTAGAGCGGTCTTCAATGCGAGATGCCTATAACAGTTTCCACAACGAAACTTTGTCTCGAAATGCGGCAGAAAATCCAAAGAGATTCTGGTCGTATGTGGAGTATGTTAGCGGCAAGGAACAATCAGTGCCTTCACAATACTGCTGTGCGGTGTGGGATCCTTACCAGATAGGACTGACGGAGTACTCGAAAAAGTCCAAAGAAAGGCAGCACGTTTTGTATTATCACGACATATGGGAGAGAGTGTCACAGAAATGATTCAGGATTTGGGCCGGAAATCTTCTCACGAAATTCCAATCACCAACTTTCTCCTCCGAATGCGAAAATATTTTGTTGACACCGGCCTGCATAGGGAGGAACGATCACCACGATAAGATAAGGGAAATCAGAGCTCGTACGGAAAGATATATGTGTTCATTCTTTCCGCGCGCAATACGAGATTGGAATAATAGAGAATTGTGAAGGTGGTTCGATTAACCCTCTGCCAGGCACTTGAATGTGATTTGCAGAGTATCGATGTAGATGTAGATGTAGATTTTAAAGATCTTCGTAAAGTTACCCACACCAATAACACCATCTGCTTTCTATAAGCCGGCACATACATTACACGGACTTGACGATGGATTTTTATCGGTGGTGTGTTCTGTACATTCAAAGGCTTGACGTATCAAATCTTGTAGATGGCGGAATATTTTTTATACGCTAAAATTGCAGTACAACTTCTGAAGAGGTAAGTATCTACGTATAAATGAGTCTACGGTAAATGTAAGCATCAAGCTCTTTCAGAATATTCCTAGAATCAATGAGGTCATAAATGACGTATCACTGTCGGTGACGTAACTAATTCCAAGCGGACATTGCAGAAAGAAGCAGACCGCGTGTTATCCGATCTACTCGATATGGCTATGCGTTGCAAAAGGTATAGCGGATTACGGAGGCGGTTTGAAATCCGAGAAGTAACGCGAGATCCAGCCTCGGGCGCTAGAGGCCATACCTCTCTCGTGTCTTCCTAGACAACGAGCAACAGTTGCCTGCGCTCACGGAAATATGAGGGAACTGTCGCACCATAATAAGCTCTTTAGATCGCGAGCCATAGAAACAAATCTCAATAAATGGTGCAATTATGAGGAAATGTCTGCAAATAAGGCCTTTTATGTCCATATGAAGTTGGTGTACGTATCCACATATTCTGTTTAGTTTTACAAATGCTCAGGAAAACTGAGTATTATCGCGTACATTAATATCGAGCACACTCATTATCACATTACATCTGCTTGTAGATACAGTGCTCTTACACAATAGGAAAATCAGCTTATGTAACTGACGAACAGAGAAAAGTGCCAACTAATCTGGAGCACGACTGAAAATTTTGATACCAATAAAAGAGCCACACAAACACTTTTAATCGTAAAAACACAATTAACAAATCCATTTGTCAGGTGATGTAAAATAAATAAAAAGTGGTCTAACTAAAAAATTCATATTTCTTTACGTTCTACACGAATACGTAATAAAAATGGGGGTTCCTATTTTTAAAAAAACCGCAGCTGATATCCGTTTGACCTATGACAGCGCCATCTAACGGGCCAACCATAGCGTCATCTGGTTTCCCCCTTCAAGCTAGACAAATTTCGTTCATGTAGTTTTTTCGTTTGACGTAGTTTTTTCGTTTGACACTTATTTCGTGAGATATTTCGCCCGGTCACGATCAATGGACCACCCTTATACCATGCTGTAAGAGTTGAAGAACATGAAAGGGAAGGGGTAGTTGCGAAAGGACTAACAATTTCGTAACTTATCTCCGATGTTCTTCAGTCTGTACGCGGAGCACGCAGTAGAGGACACCAAAGAGAAATTTGGGAAGGGAAATAAAATTCGTTGGAGAAGAAATCAAAATTTTGAGGTTTGCTGATGAACTTGTAATTCTGTCAGGTATGGCAAAGGACTTGGAAGAGCCACTGCACGGAATGGATTGTGCGTTGAAACGAGATTATAAAATGAACATCAACAGAAGTAAAATAATGGTAATGGGATGTAGCCAAATTAAATCAGGTGATGCTGAAGGAATTAGATTGGGATATGAGACTGAAAGTAGTAGACGAGTTTTGCTATTTTGGCAGCAAAATAGCTGATGATGGTCGAAAAGTGGAGAAGATATAAAATTCAAACTGGCTATAGTATGAAATTTTTTCGTAAGAAAGAGATATTTGTTAACATCGACTACAAATTTGAGTGTTAGAAAGCCTATTCTGAGGGTATACACGACATTTCAGAATCCCTACTACAGGGGTATACGGCTGTAGAGGGAGCTTATTAAATGACGTTTTGAAAGGAACCAATATCCAGAATTGTAAAGTCTTCCAGAAATGTAAAGTCTGGATGTAAAACACATTTGAAGATCGTATTGATTTCAAATCTCTTGCTTCACGGTACTCACACAGCGAAGGGGAGACAATGACTTCCGGACTGTGTGCTCTACAGGGGCATGGTCAACGTTTGGAGTACTCGTCGTCGGATTCTCTTCTGCTTTACGAACGACTTCCTCCTCAGAATCTGGAGAGCGGCGCGACCGTGGAGCACCGGTCAACGGACCAAGTTGCGAAAGTACCAAATTTTCGCAGCCGTTGTTGTATACGGACGAAAACAGTATGTGATGGGTTTCATAACTACAACAAGGACTACCGATGGCATCTTCTTCTCAGTTTGTGTGTGTACCATGAAGCGGGAGCTTTGAAATGGTTCAAATGGCTCTGAGCACTATGGGACTTAACAACTGTGGTCATCAGTCCCCTAGAACTTAGAACTACTTAAACCTAACTAACCTAAGGACATCACACACATCCATGCCCGAGGCAGGATTCGAACCTGCGACCGTAGCAGTCGCGCGGTTCCGGACTGAGCGCCTAGAACCGCTAGACCACCGCGGCCGGCTGGAGCTTTGAAAATGATCCGAGCTTGAAGTTTATTTTATGTCCAAACGGCACATATCCGGATATTGGTTCCATATGAAAACTTTAACTACTAACAAGGAAGCGTCAACACAACCTTATACTATAAGGAGATAAAAGTATTCTCGCAAGACATCGGCCCCAGCAATCGATCATGCGCGAAAATTTGGGCCACAATTCTGACAGTACGCGGTAATGACCTTCTGCGAGTACAGCTTTTAAATTTAAAATTACTCTTGTGTCGCTCTGTCATCCTTGTGATGTGAGCCGGCCAAATGCCCAGTGGACAGGACATTTATAAATTCGCGTTTGCCCGGGAATTTGTCCAAAGTCGTTCTAAATGCCCAAAATCTGGGTGTACCTTTTTAAAGTTTTTACTGCAAGAATGTACAATCCACCAATGAAAATAACGAATGGGACAGTACTCTCAATATTTAAGTTAGTAAATGTTTACACTTAAACCTACGTATGTCATTCATGACTTTATTGCTAAGAACTTAGTCGCGTGTTGCTGATAGTTGCTTATCATCTATAATGTTAGCAGTTCTACTCTTTACTTTCTGTCTCTGGAGCGCGCGCGCACACACACACCGTGTTGAACACCGGTGTAGTGATAAGCCGCTATAAAAATACATTATCCTTATGTCATCGCTTTGCAATGTAACACACTTTGTAACCCGTATCAAGCTCTGAATATTATTGAAGAATGCTTATTGATAACAAAATTATTACTGAGGATATTAAACAACTGTCGTGTGTTTCTTGGTGATAAATTTATTCTTAAATGTTCGTTTTCAGGGAGAAACAAAAAAAAGTGAGTTATTGTCAGCTATACGACATTTGAAATAGACTACAATTTTCTAGTCTGCTTCTTTGTTCATCTGCTTTCGTATGACTGCACCGCTGTGATCACAAAAAAAAGATTTAATAACAAAGAATCGATGCCCACCTTGCAGCTAATCTTCTCGATCCAGCAGTACACGGCAGTAACCTGAAGCCTATCAAGATGCTTTGCTGCAATAAGGTTTGCCTATGGCACAGCATAGCACACTAGACTAGATGTTATTCCGGTTAGAGAGAACTTGGCTGATTATAGGGATAAACAAGGAGTTTGATCCAGGAAATTTGTGTGGGAAGGAGTGGGTTCTCACTCTCAGGAAGATAAAATTCATCGTGTAAATCCTTTACTGCTGTGGCGAGGTGTAAGAAGCACTCGTGAATTGGTAGAAGTTGGCTTAAAACTTATGGGCGCTCCAGTTACATCTGCCGCTACAAAGCGCTCCAACTTTCTGATGGATCCGCAGTAGAAAAAGAAACAGACTCACATCAGAGAGAGCTGCAAAACTAACCTACCTCTCCTATAACAGGCAGTCGATGAATGGAGCCTGAACACGACATAAGCATGCTGATCTCAAGGAAAAATCAATACTGAACAGTCCAAGCAAAGACAAAATGGAAAGGAACCCCATAGTTAGCGAGGAATAAGATTCAGGAGAATACGAGGCAGAGTCGGAACTTCATGATTCTTCTTCAACTCATGAAGATCAAGAAACTAACCGAGAACCACTTTTTAGTTTTTTTGCAGTAGTGTAGTATAAGTAACAATACTACCCACAGGCTAGCTGCTTAATATGAACTATACTTTATTTCACAAATTACTTTTAAACTTGGGTGTTATTTTCTTTTTTTTATTGTTTACTTCCCCAAGAACTGACCATATTAAAGATGTAAAAGTTATCAGAATGAAATTTTCACTCTGCAGCGGAGTGTGCGCTAGTAAGAAACTGCCTGCCAGATTAAAACTGTGTGTCGGACCGAGCCTCTGACTCGGACCTTTGCCTTTCGCGGGCAAGTGCTCTACCATCTCAGCTACCCAAGCACGACTCATGACCCGTCGTCACAGCTTTACTTCTGCCGGCACCTCGTCTCCTACGAGGGCAGTTCAATAAGTAATGCAACACATTATTTTTCTGAAACAGGGGTTGTTTTATTCAGCATTGAAATACACCAGGTTATTCCCCAATCTTTTAGCTACACAACACTATTTTTCAACGTAATCTCCATTCAATGCTACGGCCTTACGCCACCTTGAAATGAGGGCCTGTATGCCTGCACGGTACCATTCCACTGGTCGATGTCGGAGCCAACGTCGTACTGCATCAATAACTTCTTCACAATTTTGGTAAACATTTTTGGAATACAGTGATCAATTAATTGTTATATTTAGATTAAAGTTCAGTCTTGATCACGTTATGTCTGTTTTAATGAGTAACCGGTTTCGGTTTTTTCTATAAAACCATTATCAGACCCATTGGCTCCCTTGGGTTGGTAGGTGGAGCTCCCCTTGCTGCTGTGCTCCACTCGTAACACGGTGTTGGCTCTTCTGCTACCACAAAAATCACCTACCTGACCTTGTATGAAAGAGAAACTTACCGATTTCAGCTGAATACGGACAGTGCATTAAATGCGACGGTGACATATGAAAATGTGTGCTCGACCGGGACTAGAACCCGGATGCTTCGCTTCTATAGAACGTTTCCTTAACAGCCTTTTCTTCTTTTTTTATTTTGTTCGTTCAAAATGGTTCAAATGGCTCTGAGCACTATGGGACGTAACATCTGAGGTCATCAGTCCCCTAGAACTTTTTTTTTTTTTGTCATCAGTCTACTGACTGGTTTGATGCGGCCCGCCACGAATTCCTTTCCTGTGCTAACCTCTTCATCTCAGAGTAGCACTTGCAACCTACGTCCTCAATTATTTGCTTGACGTATTCCAATCTCTGTCTTCCTCTACAATTTTTGCCCTCTACAGCTCCCTCTAGTACCATGGAAGTCATTCCCTCATGTCTTAGCAGATGTCCTATCATCAAGTCCCTTCTCCTTATCAGTGTTTTCCACATATTCCTTTCCTCTCCGATTCTGCGTAGAACCTCCTCATTCCTTACCTTATCAGTCCACCTAATTTTCTACATTCGTCTATAGCACCACATCTCAAATGCTTCGATTCTCTTCTGTTCCGGTTTTCCCACAGTCCATGTTTCACTACCATGCAATGCTGTACTCCAGACGTACATCCTCAGAAATTTCTTCCTCAAATTAAGGCCGGTATTTGATATTAGTAGACTTCTCTTGGCCAGAAATGCCTTTTTTGCGATAGCGAGTCTGCTTTTGATGTCCTCCTTGCTACGTCCGTCATTGGTTATTTTACTGCCTAGGTAGCAGAATTCCTTAACTTCATTGACTTCGTGACCATCAATTCTGACGTTAAGTTTCTCGCTGTTCTCATTTCTACTACTTCTCATTACCTTCGTCTTTCTCCGATTTACTCTCAAACCATACTGTGTACTCATTAGACTGTTCATTCCGTTCAGCAGATCATTTAATTCTCCTTCACTTTCACTCAGGATAGCAATGTCATCAGCGAATCGTATCATTGATATCCTTTCACCTTGTATTTTAATTCCACTCCTGAACCTTTCTTTTATTTCCATCATTGCTTCCTCGATGTACAGATTGAAGAGTAGGGGCGAAAGGCTACAGCCTTGTCTTACACCCTTCTTAATACGAGCACTTCGTTCTTGATCGTCCACTCTTATTATTCCCTCTTGGTTGTTGTACATATTGTATATGACCCGTCTCTCCCTATAGCTTACCCCTACTTTCTTCAGAATCTCGAACAACTTGCACCATTTTATATTGTCGAACGCTTTTTCCAGGTCGACAAATCCTATGAAAGTGTCTTGATTTTTCTTTAGCCTTGCTTCCATTATTAGCCGTAACGTCAGAATTGCCTCTCTCGTCCCTTTACTTTTCCTAAAGCCAAACTGATCGTCACCTAGCGCATTTTCAATTTTCTTTTCCATTCTAGAACTTAGAACTACTTAAATCTAACTAACCTAAAGACATCACACACGTCCATGCCCGAGGCAGCATTCGAACCTGCGACCGTAGCGGTCGCGCGGTTCCAGACTGAAGCGCCTAGAACCGCTCGGTCACAACGGTCGGCTTTTGTTCGTTATTGTTCGATGCGTTTAGTCATGGCGGATGTCACATGACAACCGTTCAAGTTCATCGTTGATCCATTCACTCAGGATGTCTTTTCTACTACAGATAACAGCCAGCTCTCTGGCCGAACACGCTGCACGCTGAGCTACCATGCCGGCACCGCCTCGGTCACTCGGTCATCCGAGCACCCCCCCCCCCCCCCCCCCGCCGCCCTCCTTTCCAGCCCAAGTCCCACATGCTGCACATTGCACGTGTTGTGTTCTCCGTCCAATTATGCGCTGTATGCTCGCAGCTATTCAGTGTTCGAACGAATGAGTGCATCCGCACAGAAGATATCATTTCACCTCCAAGAAGCATATATGTACATATTTATACGTGTGGTGTCTGTTCTTTCGGACATGTCCGAAAGAACGGACACCACACACGCAAATATTGACCATTATTTTAAAGGAAAAAAAGCACACTTGCAAGATATCAAACGCAATAATCGAGCCCGAGCGAAATTTTAGGACATAATTCACATAGTACCCAGTTATAAACTTCCGAATGTGCGGCATTTAAATTTCGCGCACACCAATTGTTTGTCACTCGCCGCGCCCCATTGCAGCAACTCGAACGTCGGAGCGCGAAGTACTACAGAGTGGAGTAAGAGGTTTTTGAAATACTTTTCTGACATTGGTAAGATGCTGTGTTAATTGTCGAAGTGCACAATTGCTTACCAATAGCTGTTGCCAGTGATCTTTGCTTCGAACATTTTTATGTTGCGATTCACAAATGCAGTGTAATCGAATGAAGCGATTCAGTGTGTCATTAAAGAAGGAACGGAGCGCTATTCGGTATTAACACGATTGTTATGCGTTATTTTCTTTAGATTTCAAGACTGATAGTGTAAAAGTGAGGAGACACGCTGTTCTTCAAAGTGATTGGCGTGCCTACATTGTAAATCGAAGGTAATTAATTTCATAGTAAGTCTTTAGGTGCTTATGTTCACTCGTTAAGGTTCTGGGCCGTATATATAGCTGCTGAATATCAGTATGAGAATGTTGTCAAATAATACTGAACGTATATGTGCGTAAGGTTGACATTTACTGATATTGCTTACTACTTTTAGCTAAGACTAACGTGTGTGCTCGAGAAGGATTTCATAACACGTTCGGCAGATGTGTCCACCTCTTGTCTCTTCTACCTTGGCCTTCAACATAAGCGAATAGGAGGGCTCTGGTAATCACTCTCCTGTACAGTACTTCGCACACGGGCATTCGGCCGAGATTTCTGGCCATTTGTAAATTGAGGCAAATGTCCACAATAAATGCCTGGACAAATGCCCAAAATTCAAAACTGTCCGTGCATTTATGCATTTTAAAGATTAATTGATGAGCGACGGCTATAAAAAATTTAAGTTGATATTTTGTACTGGAAAAGTTGTATTGCAACACTGCCTTTTCAGTGGTTGAGTAACCAAGTTTAAAAAGCCACTTGAGAGTTACAGGAGAGTTACGAGGGCAAATAAATTGGACTGTAAACATAACTTTTAGACGAAACGTCCTGGCAGATTAAAACTGTGTGCCGGACCCACCCGCGAACTCGGGATCTTTGCCTTTCGCAGGCAAGCTGTCAGTCGTGGTTGGGTAGCTCAGATGGTAGAGCACTTGCCCGAGAAAGCAAAGGTCGTGAGTTCGGGTCCCGGACTAACACACAGTTTTAATCTGCCAGGAAGTTTCATATCAGCGCACACTCCGCTGCAGAGTGAAAATCTCATTCTGGAAACATCCCCCAGGCTGTGGCTAAGTCATGTCTGTGCAGTATCCTTTCTTCCAGGAGTGCTAGTTCTGCAAGGTTCGCAGGAGAGCTTCTGTTAAGTTTGGAAGGTACGAGGGCAGTTCAATAAGTAATGCAACACATTTTTTTTCTCGGCCAATTTTGGTTGAAAAAACCGGAAATTTCTTGTGGAATATTTTCAAACGTTCTCGCTTCGTCTCGTGTAGTTTCATTGACTTCCGACAGGTGGCAGCGCTGTACGGAGCTGTTAAAATGGCGTCTGTAACGGATGTGCGTTGCAAACAATGGGCAGTGATCGAGTTTCTGTTGGCGGAAAACCAGGGCATCTCAGATATTCATAGGCGCTTGCAGAGTGTCTACGGTGATCTGGCAGTGGACAAAAGCACGGTGAGTCGTTGGGCAAAGCGTGTGTCATCATCGCCGCAAGGTCAAGCAAGACTGTCTGATCTCCCGCGTGCGGGCCGGCCGTGCACAGCTGTGACTCCTGCAATGGCGGAGCGTGCGAACACACTCGTTCGAGATGATCGACGGATCACCATCAAACAACTCAGTGCTCAACTTGACATCTCTGTTGGTAGTGCTGTCACAATTGTTCACCAGTTGGGATATTCAAAGGTTTGTCCCCGCTGGGTCCCTCGTTGTCTAACCGAACACCATAAAGAGCAAGGGAGAACCATCTGTGCGGAATTGTTTGCTCGTCATGTGGCTGAGGGTGACAATTTCTTGTCAAAGATTGTTACAGGCGATGAAACATGGGTTCATCACTTCGAACCTGAAACAAAACGGCAATCAATGGAGTGGCGCCACATCCACTCCCCTACCAAGAAAAAGTTTAAAGCCATACCCTCAGCCAGAAATGCACGCGTTTTAGCTCAAGCAGGCTAGCGTGAGGAGGGAAGAACTATACTGATGTGAGGTCTGGAACATGACAAGGAATGAGAATTCAGAAAGCGGACGTAATTAGTTTGATATTTAACTTTAATCCATTAATGATGAACGTCGCTCTTGACGGTACATAATTCACAATATTATCTGTTCAGAATACATTCTTGAAGATATTTCTTATAGTAACTGAATATGGCGCCTTGCTAGGTCGTAGCAAATGACGTAGCTGAAGGCTATGCTAAACTGTCGTCTCTGCAAATGAGAGCGTATGTAGACAGTGAACCATCGCTAGCAAAGTCGGCTGTACAACTGGGGCGAGTGCTAGGGTGTCTCTCTAGACTAGACCTGCCGTGTGGTGGCGATCGGTCTGCAATCACTGATAGTGGCGGCACGCGGGTCCGACGTACACTAACGGACCGCGGCCGATTTAAAGGCTACCACCTAGCAAGTGTGGTGTCTGGCGGTGACATCACAGATTTTTCTTATAAGTCGACTCTAAAGTTCCTAGAAGCCTGTAACATGAATTTGAAACACCTTATGTGTCTGGAGTTATCTGTGTGCGAAAGTGAAACGTGGACGATAAACAGTTCAGACGAGAATAGAATAGCGGTGTTTGAAACGTAGTGTTGCAAAATAATAATAACTGCCGAGGCGGTACTAAATCGAACTGGGGAGAAAAATGTATAGCACACCTGGACTAGAAGAAGGGATCGGTTGGTAGGACACATCTCCTTCGCCACCGTGGTACTGTCAGTTTGGTAAGAGGGGTGGGGGATGGGGAGAGGGGAGGGGGGTGACTGTAGAGTGAGACCTGGACTACAGTAGGCAGGTTCAAACTAGAGATGGATCGATCTCGTTCATTCCAGTGAACTACTTCATTCATTTCACTCTTTGCCGTGAAGCGTTCAAATGAAGTAGTTCATTCATGAAGTAGGGAAGCCTGGCGAAGTTGCCCAGTTCGCCGCTCAGCCGCGGCTATGCTCGCTTCGCCTCGCTCGTACAATAAAGCTTCGTAATACTTCATAGTTTTACCAACAGATGGCCGAACTATGCAGTAACGTGCACGCACCGTTTTACACTCTTACAGCGTCTGAGCATGGTCGAAAGGGACAAAGGAAAGATATACAGAGAAGCCTGTCACATATAAAGAAGGTATTACATTTAATCATGCTTGACATTTTCTCATGAAGCGCCCAAAAAAGTCTTTATCTGCCAAGTGAAACATTATTTGTTGTATTCATGGACTGAAAACTAGGGCTACCAACGAAATACAGTCCAATTTTACGTTCCTTTTAAAATTTAATCTAAAATAGAATGAGTATGTTTACCACTGTCACAAAGTCTACAGGGTGTTACAAAAAGGTACGGCCAAACTTTCAGGAGACGTTCCTCACACACAAAGAAAGAAAATATGTTATGTGGACATGTGCCCGGAAACGCTTACTTTCCATGATGGAGCTCATTTTATTACTTCTCTTCAAATCACATTAATCATGGAATGGAAACACACAGCAACAGAACGTACCAGCGTGACTTCAAACACTTTGTTACAGGAAATGTTCAAAATGTCCTCCGTTAGCGAGGATACATGCATCCACCCTCAGTCACATGGAATCCCTGATGCGCTGATGGACCCCTGGAGAATGGCGTATTGTATCACAGCCGTCCACAATACGAGCAAGAAGAGTCTCTACAATTGGTACCGGGGTTGCGTAGACAAGAGCTTTCAAATGCCCCCGTAAATGAAAGTCAAGAGGGTTGAGGTCAGGAGAGCATGGAGGCCATGGAATTGGTCCGCCTCTACCAATCCATCGGTCACCGAATCTGTTGTTGAGAAGCGTACGAACACTTCGAATGAAATCTGCAGGAGCTCCATCGTGCATGAACCACATGTTGTGTCGTACTTGTAAAGGTACATGTTCTAGCAGCACAGGTAGAGTATCCCGTATGAAATCATGATAACGTGCTCCATTGAGCGTAGGTGGAAGAACATGGGGCCCAATCAAGACATCACCAACAATGCCTGCCCAAACGTTCACAGGAAATCTGTGTCGATGATGTGATTGCACAATTGCGCGCGGATTCTCGTCAGCCCACACATGTTGATTGTGATAATTTACAATTTGATCACGTTGGAATGAAGTCTCATCCGTAAAGAGAATATTTGCACTGAAATGAGGATTGATACATTGTTGGATGAACCATTCGCAGAAGTGTACCCGTGGAGGCCAATCAGCTGCTGATAGTGCCAGCACACGCTGTACATGGTACGGAAACAACTGGTTCTCCCGTAGCACTCTCCATACAGTGACGTGGTCAACGTTACCTTGTATAGCAGCAACTTCTCTGACGCTGACATTAGGGTTATCGACAACTGCACGAAGAATTGCCTCGTTCATTGCAGGTGTCCTCGTCGTTCTAGGTCTTCCCCAGTCGCGAGTCATAGGCTGGAATGTTCCGTGCTCCCTAACGCCGATCAATTGCTTCGAACGTCTTCCTGTTGGGACACCTTCGTTCTGGAAATATGTCTCGATACAAACGTACCGCGCCACGGCTATTGCCCCGAGCTAATCCATACATCAAATGGGCACCTGCCATCTCCGCATTTGTAAACATTGCACTGACTGCAGAATCACGTTCGTGATGAACACTAACCTGTTGATGCTACGTACTGATGTGCTTGATGCTAGTACTGTAGAGCAATGAGTCGCATGTCAACACAAGCACCGAAGTCAAGATTACCTTCCTTCAATTGGGCCAACTGGCTGGCTGGTTCAAATGGCTCTGAGCACCATGGGACTTAAATTCTAAGGTCATCAGTCCCCTAGAACTTAGAACTACTTAAACCTAACTAACCTAAGGACATCACACACATCCATGCCCGAGGCAGGATTCGAACCTGCGACCGTAGCGGCCGCGCGGTTCCGGACTGTAGCGCCTTTAACCGCTTGGCCACCGCTGCCGGCGGGCCAACTGGCGGTGAATCGAGGAAGTACAGTACATACAACTAAAATGAGCTCTAACATGGAAATTAAGCGTTTCCGGACACATGTCCACATAACATCTTTTCTCTATTTGTGTGTGAGAAATGTTCCCTGAAAGTTTGGCCATACCTTTTTGTAACACTCTGTATATATCTACGTTAAGTAATTATTCAGAAGTTTTCCTGTAGGTTTTATTTTTGTTGAGAATAATAACCCTCCAGATTCAAAACGTAAACTGTCACCTGTAGTCATTGGTACGATTTCAGGTAAAATCCCTCTTTCAGTGTTATTAACAAACCTTTTATTTTCATGTTGGCTGTGCGTGTTCACACAGTCAGCCTCTTCGTTTGTATCTGTAATATTCATTTGACCGCAAGCGCTGCCAACGGTAAGCTACCGGTAGACGGGTAGTATAACAACTTCACAAATAGTCACGGGTAATGATGTCAGCACTGCAGGAAACAGCTGACGCTGCCTTCCCCTCGCCCCTCACCTTCCCAACCCCTAGCAAACCTATCGTTTCCCACAAACGCCGCGCGATTCGTCGACAGGCAATAGAGGGGGGACTGAAGTGAGGGGAGAATGAGTGACATAGCGGCGATGTAATGGGATGAGGGAGAGGGGAAGAGAGTGAGTGAACTAGAAAAAAGAGTGGAGTGTGTTATCTGTGAAGAGTTTGAAGTACCAGTTCATTGAAATTGAGTGGTTAGTTCACACTTCACTGGAGTGAAGCGTTCATTTGAACGACTCATTCACGAGCTCCCCATTACTAGTTCAAACGGATGTAGGTTGTATTAGCTACGCAGACGTGAGGCCGTTTGCACTGGACACACTAGCGTGTAGAACTGCAGCAAACGAATCATCAGACGGACAGCAACAGCAGCAACAACTGTACACTTTCATTATTACTGAAAAGGTGCCTTTAGCACACAGAATGAGAATGGCCGCGTATCAGCTAGTTTTGCCTGGGGAGCTGAGTTAGAGAATACGTGGAATTCTTAGTGGGAGGGGAAAACCCCGGCGCCTATCGACGCGACAGCGGCACGCGAAACAATCGATAGGAGCAGGTGCGTTCTTACCGATGTTGTCGCCACCGTGGTGTACGCTGATGACAGTAACGGAGCCCGAAGCCACGTCACCGCCAGGGTCCGCGGGAGCCGCTTGCTTGGGGAGGCCCCAGCTGCCAACAGACACGCTCGTCTCCATCAGCGGTGTTGGGGCATGGCGGCCGGCTTCGGGGCTTCACATCGCCTCGTCACCTGCACAGCCAGCGCCACCTGGCGTCACACAAATGTACACACTACGCACTGCTGCAGCGCCGCTAGCGATGCACCGCTATTTTACTTCCGAATAACCGGTATTTTTGGGTGTTTGGTTCAAATGGCTCTGTGCACTATGGGACTAAACTTCTCAGGTCATCAGTCCCCTAGAACTTAGAACTACCTAAACCTGACTACCCTAAGGACATCACACACATCCATGCCCGAGGCAGGATTCGAACCTGCGACCGTAGCGGTCGCGCGGTTCCAGACTGTAGCGCCTAGAACCGCTTGGCCACTTCGGCCGGCTTGGGTGTTTGTTTCGTCTCGGTTATAACACGTGCTTTTTACATCTTACTAATAACCGAGTTAAAAACCAAAATATTAATTACACTCGCGAGCCAAATAAACTGGTACACCTGCCTAATATCGTGTAGGGACCCCGCGAGCACGCAGAAGTGCCGCAGCACGACGTGGCATGTACTCGACTACTTTCAGAACTAGTGCTGGAGGAAATTGACACCGTGAATCCTGCAGGGCTGTCCATAAATCCGTAAGAGTACGAGGGGTGGAGATCTATTACAAACAGCACGTTGCAAGGCATCCCAGATATGCTCAATAATGAAACTTCCTGGCAGTTTAAAACTGTGTGCCAGACCGAGACTCGAACTCGGGACCTTCGCCTTTCGCGGGCAAGTGCTCTACCAACTTTTTTTAAATTCTTTTTTTTATTGAAACTTCCTGGCAGATTAAAACTGCGTGCCCGACAGAGACTCGAACTCGGGACCTTTGCTTTTGCGAGCAAGTGCTCTACCATCTGAGCTACCGAAGCACGACTCACGCCCGGTCCCCACAGCTTTTACTTCTGCCAGTATCTCGTCTCCTACCTTCCAAACTTTACAGAAGCTCTCCTGCGAACCTTGCAGAACTAGCACTCCCGAAAGAAAGGATACTGCGGAAACATGGCTTAGCCACAGCCTGGGGGATGTTTGCAGAATGAGATTTTCACTCTGCAGCGGAGTGTGCGCTGATATGAAGTAAAAGCTGTGCGGACCGGGCGTGAGTCGTGCTTCGGTAGCTCAGATGGTATTAAAAAACTGAGTGGAAGGATCAACCACCGAACTCGAACAGGATGTCTTGTGACGTCCGCAACGACCAAACACAACGATCAATAACTAACAAAATAAAAAAAAAGATGGTAGAGCACTTGCCCGCGAAAGGCAAAGGTCCCGAGTTCGAGTCTCGGTCGGGCACACAGTTTTAATCTGCCAGGAAGTTTCATATCAGCGCACTCTCCCCTGCAGAGTGAACATCTCATTATTTTTTTATTGTTATCAGTATTATTTTGTTTATTTGTTTATTCAATTTCAATGTCCCAGAAGAAAAAGCACACACGAAAAAATTAGGAAAGAAATATAGGGCCGAAGTGACATCCTCGTCACTTCACTGGGAGTAATATCCTGTCCCTCGAGACAACGTAAACCTGGGACTCCCCACCGCTTCGAGGGGTCATGAAACAAGCTGCCTAGAAAGTTCGCAAAGTGCGTTTTATATGTAGAGTGGCGTCGGACGATTTCGTGTTGTTCTAGTAGATAATCCCAATAGTCCATGCCCGGTATGGAGAGGTCCGGTTCTAGGCGCTACAGTCCGGAACCGCGCGACCGCTACGGTCGCAGGTTCGAATCCTGCCTCGGGCATGGATGCGTGTGATGTCCTTATGTTAGTTAGGTTTAAGTAGTTCTAAGTTCTAGGGGACTGATGACAACAGCAGTGAAGTCCCATAGTGCTCAGAGCCATTTGAACCATTTTGAACGGAGAGGTCCCCTTTCCGCACCGGAGTTGAAGAAAATGATTCTGAAGGTCGAATTAACTGCCGATTTGTTGTGCTTATTGTTGCCATGGCTGAGATTGCTGGATGCAATGTGCGCGAGCTGTGTTATCACAGCTGAACATTCCGTAGTCCACCATCGGAAAAGTACTGCGACCAATTGGGAAATGGTATTTCTACTGCGGTTGAAGGCTGTCGCTGGTGCATATGGCCATCAAAATGAGCAACGTTTATATCCTTTACCGTAAACATGGTACGTTATTAAATGTTACCGTTCCATGTGGAAATTAAAATGCGTTTCTTAAAATAGTTTACTCATTATTTACTTCCCGCATGTTTCTACATATCCTTCCATAAAGTTTCAGTGTCTTACGATCACTCGCTTTTCATGGCTGCTTCTCAAGTAGCGAAAGCTTAATTATAACCACAACGTACTACGTCTTCTTTCAACAAATTTCTAGTTGTAATATTAGCTGCTGCCGACCTGTACGTGGCTACAACGTTGGACTGCCACAGTCTGGTGATATTTCGAAGCCCATTCAGGCGTGTTCGGGTGAGTACAGAAGTGTTAAGTCCTCCACGCGAGAGAAGTGGAATTATTTACGGTTATGTAACTGCGCGAGGAAAACTTGAATTGTGCAATGAGCAACATAGTGAATCAATTTCATTTGTCGGCAGAGCGACTTGAAATGTGCCTAAGTAGAAACTCCCGGCACAAGCGCGAGACGAATGTAAGTAAATTAAAGCACGAAGCCGTACACCGTCACGGAGTGAAGCAGTCTAATTTAGCGGCTTCATTTAACACAGCTCGTGAACCGCGAAATGATCTCCTTATTGGGAACACTTGTTTTTGCGGCTTACTTGCACGATACTGGTTCCCGTCGCAGGCTCCTTCAAACATCCCAATTACAATGAGCACGAGTCTGTGGAACCATTTTCTCTGTCCATATTTCGTTCACTAAGTCACGCGTGAATGTTTAGAAACCAGCAATACCGTCATTCAACTCAAATAAATTTATTTTGTGTGTCGGGCTTATAACTGAACAGCACGGACTTAAGTAGAATACGTGAGAAACATAGTCTGAAAATAAACCATAAACATCCCATTCACTTATTCGTATCATAGACTTTTAACTATACGTAAATGTAGGTACAGAAAATAAATAAACTCAGATAAAAACAAAAAACATATTCCAGACTGAGATTTTCACTCTGCAGCGGAGTGTGCGCTGATATGAAACTTCCTAGCAGATTAAAACTGTGTGCCGGACCGAGTCTCGAACTCGGGACCTTTGCCTTTCGCTTGCAACTGCTCGGTCCGGCACACAGTTTTAATTTGGCAGGAAGTTTCATATCAGCGCTCACACCGCTGCAGAGTGAAAATCTCATTCTGGAAACATCCCCTAGGCTGTGGGTAAGCCATGTCTCCGCAATATCCTTTCTTTCAGGAGTGCTAGTTCTGCAAGGTTCGCAGGAGAGCTTCTGTTAAGTTTGGAAGGTAGGAGACGTACTGGCAGAAGTAAAGCTGTGAGGACGAGGCGTGAGTCGTGCTTGGGTAGCTCAGTTGGTAGAGCACTTGCCCGCGAAAGGCAAAGGTCCCGAGTTCGAGTCTCGGTCCGGCACACAGTTTTAATCTGCCAGGAAGTTTCAAAAAAACATATTTATAAAACATAAAAGAAAATACGAAGGTCGTTCAATAAGTAATGCCCAACATTTTTTCCTCAAAACATGTTTATTGTTAAGAGTCAGAGTTTGGTGACAATATACATCAACATGTCTTGCCCATGACCTATTTTTCTACGTAGTCTCCATCACGTTCTATGGCCCTACATCAACGCTGTGGAAGAGCATGTATTCATTGCTGGTAAAAGCTCTTGTCCTGTAGGCGTAGCCATGTTTTCACTGCATGACTGACACTCTCCTCATCTTCAAAGTGTGTTCCCCGTAGAGAATCTTTAAGGGGCCCAAAGAGATGGAGGTCCGAGGGCGCCGGTCTGGATTGTAGGGTGGATGACACAATGACGTCTTACTCAGTTTGGTGATGTGAGCATTCGTGGAACCCATCGTGAGCACCTCTTAGAATATTCGAGAGTCTCGATCTTTGCAGACGAACTTCCAATGATGACCGACAAATATAGATCCAATTGTCGAGTTGTGATGTGCCAGTTGGCGCGAATAAGGGCATCCGCACGATTCAGCGTGTGTGGAGCAGCGGCTGTTGACAGGACGTCCCGAGCGTGGCTGATCATGGAGCTCTGTTTCTGCATTTCCTGAGGCTGTAACTTTCTTAACCCATCACCCAACTGTACTCCTATCAACTGCATCATCGCCATACACTGCACAAAAACGTTTATGGATGTTCACCACGGTTTCTTTTCCTGCACACAAGAATTCAATAACACACTCTGCTTGTAGCGTGAGTCGTATGTGGACGCCATTTTGACTCAGTTCTATAGCTCTGCCATCTGCAGAACGGTTCGAAACTTCACCGGCCCACAGAAGAAACATCAAATGTGAAACACGAACAAGGACGTTTGTCTACGTATATAAATGGATTTAAAAATGTGGGACATTACTTATTGAACGGTTTTAGTCGCTTCAATCTGGAACCGCGCGACCGCTACGGTCGCAGGTTCGAATCCTGACTCGGGCATGGATGTGTGTGATGTGGTCAAATGGTCAAATGGCTCTGAGCACTATGGGACTCAACTGCTGAGGTCATTAGTCCCCTAGAACGTAGAACTAGTTAAACCTAACTAACCTAAGGACATCACAAACATCCATGCCCGAGGCAGGATTCGAACCTGCGACCGTAGCGGTCTTGCGGTTCCAGACTGCAGCGCCTTTAACCGCACGGCCACTTCGGCCGGAGTGTGTGATGTCTTTAGGTTAGTTAGGTTTAAGTAGTTCTAAGTTCTAGGGTACTGATGACCTCAGATGTTAAGTCCCATAGTGCTCAGAGCCATTTGAACCATTTGAACTTATTGAACGACTCTCGTACAAGTGAGAGATATTAAATTATAGATCCCAACACAACACTAAAATTTAACTAACGTATTTTGTTGAACACGTCCTTGCACTATAAGATTGTTTTTGCCAACTAATACAGATACTGAGTAACACCAAACTCCCAGAAAAAGGTGTTAAATCAACGTTCAAAAGCACGACGATGTTGTTACATAAGTGGATAAAAATAAGTTTTTAATGAAAAAAGTCACTGTGACGATAGTTGTTTTCCGATAGGTCATCGATATGTTTGCCTCGTCTGTCCACAAGACGTTTAAGAAACAGTCAGCATTTGCCATTTATACTAGTCAGCAAATCATCTTAACGAAGGTGAACAGATCCAGCATTAATCGGTGAAAAAGGTACCTAACATTTCCACTTTTAAGAAAATCCCTTGTCTTTCTGTGCAGTTCAGTGAAAACCACTTTCCGTTTGTGACAGTACTCTTCAAGACACTCAAGTTTCGTCTTTTTGATACTCTGAAATCAAACGGCAAATAAAAATTTATTATAGATTTACTTAATTGCTATGTTACAAAAAAATTCTTTTTTTGATATTCCCTAGATTTTATACTTCATTATATTGTTTTCTTTATATCAAGAACTAAGTATATTATACAGCTTCAGTACACTAGAAGAAACATTCACATGCTGAGGAACGATGGACTAAACACACTAAATTTGAGAAACGGTAACAGTTAAAAGACGTTCTGGTCGTCACATTTGAGACAGAGTTATTGGCAAATTCAAGGGTTTATTAGGCGTAATGGATATTTTTCACCAACTGTAGTGGAGGTACTCGTTGCAGTTTGAACCAATACGTTTCCTTACATAGATTTAGGTCCGTGTCTGAGAACGTGTTCAAACAATTCTTTCACATCCTCTATTCGCTCTGTGACCTTCGTTGGACACGAGACGGAGGTGTAAGGCTATCGCTGAAGGTAATCGACAGGCACTTGCGCCGAACGTTTTTGAAATTTTTGTTCTTGTATTAACCAAACACCTATGCTGTCCTCCACGTCAAGTCTTTGTAATCAGCGCACAGAATGCAACTCAAATTCATTGTCGTCACATTCGCGAGACTTAAGCAGGGAGACCGACACAAATTGTGTTTCAAGCGGCGGTACCCTTTGATGAGTCTTTGTCGCTTCGAAAGGATATTTCGGGCGAAATTGCGCTACCGGCGGGCATAATAGCAATTGTTCGGTGGGTTTAGCCGCAGCGCCCGGTTGATTTATCGCTTTTCAACACCACCTCGCTTGTTTGTCAAGAGCTGTCCGACTGTTCTAACGTTCCACGCTCCAATCATTATTACGCAAGCAGATCTACCTCGGGACAAAAGGTAAAGTCTTGCAACAGAATTTCGTTTTTGCACACACATTCTACGTCGGCGTCTCAAAGTCGTGGAAACCGTACATGGCATAATACGAACGCTAATCAGCACATGATCGACCTCTACACAATCTTGACGATTCAAGATGATATGCTGGTTTGTCTGTTTTTAATGTCAGTTCCATTATAAACATTTTTTATACTACCCGACAAGGTGAACAGTAGTCGTGAGCAGACTGACAGCACCCATGTGGTTATACGCCCGAGAAAAGCGTACACTCCGATATTGTCAGAAGTGGAGTGCTGGGGAGCGGTAAATGTTTAGACATAACTAACTGCTGAGATGCGTATTTTTTCTGCAATACTCTTCACAAACTATTAATTATTTTGGCTGTATTTAACTAAAGATATACACTATGTGAACACAAGTATCCGGACACCACCAAAACATGTGTTTTTCGTATTAGGTGCATTGTGCATCCACCTACTGCCAGGTACTCCGCATCAGCGACCTCAATAGTCATTAGACATCGTGAGAGAGCAGAACAGGGCGCTCCGCGGAACTCACGGACTTCCAACGTGGTCAGGTGATTGCGTGTCACTTGTGTCATACGCCTGTACGCGAGATTTTCACACTCATAAACATCCCTAGTTCCACTGTTTCCGATGTGATACTGAAGTGGAAACATGAAAGGACACGTAGAGCACAAAAGCGTACAGGCCGACATCGTCTGTTAACTGACAAGAGACCGCCGACAGTTGAAGAGGATCGTAATGTGTAATAGGGAGACATCTATCCAGAACATCACACAGGGATTCCAAACTGCATCAGCATCCACTACAAGTACTATGATAGCTAGGCGGGAGGTCCGCAAACTTGGATTTCATAGTCGAGCGGCTGCTCATAAGCCACACATCACGCCGGTAAATGCCAAACGATGCCTCGCTTGGTGTAAGGAGCGTAAACATTGGACGATTGAACAGTGGAAGAACATTGTATGGAGTGACAAATCACGGTACACAATGTGGCGATCCGATGGCAGGTTGTGGGTATGGCGAATGCCCGGTGAACATCATCTGACAGCATGTATAGTGTCAACAGTAAAATTCGGAAGCGGTGGTGTTATAGTGTGGTCGTGTTTTTCATGGACGGGGCTTGCACCCCTTGTTGTTTTGCGTGGCACTATCACAGCACACGCCTATATTGATGTTTGAAGCACCTTCTTGCTTCCCACTGTTGAAGAGCAATTCGGTGATGACGATTGCATCTTTCAACACGATCGAGTACCTGTGCATAATGCACGGCCTGTGGCGGAGTGGTTACACGACAATAACATCCCTTTAATGGACTAGGCTGCACAGAATCAAAAAATTGTTCAAATGGCTCTGAGCACTATGGGACTTAACATCTATGGTCATCAGTCCCCTAGAACTTAGAACTACTTAAACCTAACTAACCTAAGTGTTATATCCTAGCCAGTAATGCCACCCGAGCCCGCTGCCAAAAGGTTGGCAGCATCAAAGTCCGGACGCCGTCCGCATAAGCAGCGCCAGCGATACAGGAAATCGCCACCGCTGGCTTCTGGCTTCTTAAAAGCGCTGGAGTCGCGAGCGCTAGGACAGTTCTGTATTCGCCGCTCAGTTGTATACTCGCCACCTAATTGTGTACTTGCTAGTCAGTTGTGTGTTCATCGCAGCAGAGTTGTTGTTTGTCGTCAGCCGACGCTGACCTAGCCGCTCCGACTCGAACTAGACAGATTTCTGTAGACACGGAGTTCACTACTGTGTTGCTGTATCTTCGTTAATAAAGATAAGTACCGACTTTTATTTATTCAGAGTGTTTGGGTTTTCCTCTTTCTGTTCACTGTTCCAGCGGACCGGTCGACCCGCTATTAAAAGTGTGGCGGTGCCTTCGTAAGCCGTTTCTACAGCGAATTGCTTGTCGCTACGAACACCGCCACAAAACTAAGGACATCACACAACACCCAGCCATCACGAGGCACAGAAAATCCCTGACCCCGCCGGGAATCGAACCCGGGAACCCGCGCGTGGGAAGCGAGAACGCTACCGCACGACCACGAGCTGCGGGCTGCACAGAATCCTGGCTTGAATCCGACAGAACACCTTTGGGATGTTTTGGAACGCCGAATTCGTGCCAAGCCACAGCGACCGACATCGATATCTCTCCTCAGTGCAGCACTCCGTGAAGAATGGACTGCCATTCGCCAAGAAATCTTCCAGCATCTGATTGAACGTATGCCTGCGAGAGTGGAAGTTGTCATCAACGCTAAGGGTGGGCCAACGCCATACTGAATTCCAGCATTATCGATGGAGGCCGCCACGAACTTGTAAGTCATTTTCAATCAGGTGTTCGGATACCTTTGATCACATATTGTAACGTGTGTAAATCCATGTCTCGCCAGAACGAACAACCAGCCATTTCATTCCTATCCTTCATTTTTCTTGAAACGCTAATGTGCGAGGTGCGTTCAATAAGTAATGCAACTTTTATTCTCGTCCAGTTTCGGTAGAAAAAAATCCAGAATTTGTTGTAGGATATCGTGGAACATGGCCGCCTCGGCTCCCATAGTTTCATGATGCTCCGATTGGTGGCGGTGCTATACCTAGACTTCAAAACGCCGTCTGTAGCGGAGGTGAATTCCAAGCAGAAAGTTTCTTTCAACGGAAAACCAGAGCATTGTAGATATTCCTAAGCGCCTACAGAATGTTTACGGAGTGCTGGCAGTGAATCCAAGCACGGAGAGTCGTTGGCCAGGCGTTTGTCATCATCCCAACGACGTAGCGCAAACCTGCCTGATTTCCCACATGCTGTCCGGCCGCACACAACTGTGACTGCAATGTTAGAACGTGCGGACACTCTCATTCGAGGTGATCGATCGATCAGCATGAAACACTTCGCTGCTCAATTGGACGTCTCTGTTGGTAATGCAGACAAACTCGCCCGCCACTCATAGGTAAGTGCACGCTGAATTCCTCGCCGCCCAACGGAAGACCGTACAGAGCAACGAAGGACCATCTGTGCGGATCCGCTTAGGCGTTACGACGCCGATCGTGACAACTTTTTATCGAACATCGTTACAGGCGATGAAACATCGATTCATCACTTTGAACCGGAAACAAACCTGCAATCAATGAAGTGACACCACACCACCTCCTCTCCGAACAAAAAGTTCAAAGCGTCACCCTAAGTCGGTAGTCGTGGTGAAATTCTTCTGGGACTCTGCTTGGTGTACTCGCTCTTGGTGCAACAAGCAGCGCGGATGCGTTTGTGCTACTCTCAGTAAATTCGTCGCCACAAAAGTGCAAACGACCTCCTTATCTATGAAAGCGCAAGACCTCACACACGTCTGCGCACCAGGGAGGCGCGCACAGAACTTCACTGGACTCTTGTTTCTTATCCTCCTTACAGCCCAGATCTCGCATCTTCCGAATTCCATCTGTTTGGCCCAGTGATGAATACATTCCGCGGGAAGCCGTAGAAGGATGATTGGAAGGTTTTTGAACCAGCAAGACGTTGCCTCGAACGTTGACCAGGTACCATGCGGGTATACAGGCCCTCCCAGTAAGGTGGCGTAAGGCCATCGCATTGAACGGTCATTATGTCGAAAAATAGGATTCAGTAGCCACAAGAGTGGGGAATAATATGATATACCGGGTGATCAAAATGTCAGTATAAATTTTAAAACTTAATAAACCACGGAATAATGTAGATAGAGAGGTAAAAATTGACACACATGCTTGGAATGACATGGGGTTTTATTAGAACCAAAAAAAAAAACAAAGTTCACAAAATGTCCGACAGATGGCGCTGGACAGCAAAACGTCAGTGACTGCGCATGACAATCGTGTATAAAAGAGCTGTAATGAAAATCAAATGCGCCAGCAGTCGCAGCATGTTGACGTTACCTGAAAAGGCGCTTTTAGTGAAGCTGTATTATCAGAATGGGGAATGTGCTAGTTCAGCGTTACGATCCTATCGCCATAGGAAAGGGATTCGAACGGGTAAAGGTCCGTTGACAAATGCAGCTGTGGCGAGAATGATTTCGAGGTTCGAAGCCACGGGTTGTTTAGACGATAGTCCCTGTAGTGGCCGACCGAGCACAAGGCGTAATGCTGCTGAGACAGTTCAGGAAGAAATGGAGACACTAGCGGATTCGTCTATGCACGGGGAAGTCAGCGCTCGTGCAGTCGCACGTCGCACCGGCATTCCATACACTACTGTTTGGTTCGCGCTGAGGCGTACCCTCCGATGCTATCCGTACAAAATACATCGGCATCGTGAACTGTTACCTGGCGATTTGGTGAAGCGGAGGGCACTCGCGGTGTGGGCGTTTCAAAAGATGGCGGAAGATGACGATTGGTTGAGTAACGTGTTGTGGACCGTCGTGGAAACTCCATTGCACGACGAGAAAGTCACGGTATGGGTTGGATTTACCACATCTACCGTTCTAATAGAACCCCATGTCATTCCAAGCATGTGTGTCAATTTGTACCTCTCTATCTACATTATTCCGTGATTTATTCAGTTTTCAAATTTATACTGACTTTTTGATCACCCGGTATTGCAATCTTGTACGAAACAAACCTGCTTTCAGAAAAAATGAGTTACATTACTTATTGAACGCCTTTCGTAGTATGCTTCCACTTCACAACTGTGCTTTTCGTCATTCGTTGCTCTGGTACATTTCCAAAATGAAACACTTACACAGTATAATATTTCTTACAGTTCATCCGCATGTTAGTCAAAAGCTTGTATCTCCTTACATACTTTACAACATCGTATAAATTTCTGAAGATAGGACGTTTGTATACATCGTCAATGGAATATTTATCGCGAGCCATTTGATCCTTCTTCTTTCGCGTTAGATACTTGTTAAATTTAATGACGTTAACAATAAACTGTCGCGCCTGTCGGTGAAGACATTTACCGCCATCGCTTTTCGCTCTGGCAGTGTGAGGCATGAAGGCGCAATATAATAAACGGAGGTGCAGCGAGGATGTAGCAGGTCACGTGACGAAAACAGTTCCGCTACGGTCAAGACTACAATTTTCTTTGTCATGTATTATCTTTCTATGCTTATCGTTGCCTTCTGACGTATCATTCTTCTCGTCGCGTGAGATTTCAGGTCTTCCCGCTCCTTCAAAACCGCCTCAGTATCTAAATCACCTCTAGTTTTACACACACAAGCACACGAGTTCATCGGTAACGGCGTTTCCCGGAGAGAGATGATATATATATGCTGCGGTGCGACCTTGAGCGCCAGAAAAGCGGACAAAGGACACGAATCAGTTGAAAAGGGGAGACGAGGAGCGGCTGGTGGCAAGGGCCGCTGGCATTAATCACCTGGGCTCGTGGAGTCTACCTGCAGGCGCGGCAAAAAAGGAGCGCAGGAATGGCGCCGTGCTGGAATTCTGACAACCGAGGAGCCGTTTGTTTGCCCGCCAAAAAGGAAACGAAAAAAGGAGACGAAAAATTGCCGAGGGTAGAAGAAGCCGTCGACGGAGACAGGAACACGGACAGGGACGGAGAATGAAGAAGAAATGCAGGGAGGAGGAGCCTATGGAACAGATCACTCAGCAGCGTGACATGAAACAAGGCAGGACAACTGCGGACTCATAAAGAAACTGAAACTTTTCATAAACGCAGCACTACGAAGTCAGAACCCGAGAGGATGGATTGCTATCGTTACCAGAACCCTAGGGAATTAGTCACGATCGTTATCGGAACTTTAACAAATAGAAAGAAAGGGAAAATAAATCGATTTTTCTCCCCACCGCTTTCAATAAACTATACCGTAGGTCTGAATGAGTGACAATTTTGTACAATGTATCAGAGGTGGTGTTTTGTACAAGGTATCAGAGGTGGTGGTTGTGACTCCAACAGTGTCAAACATTCTGCAGTGACTGTAGTAACAAACTAGTCTCTCGCTGGGAGAAATGAGATCGTCGCTAGGGAGACTATGTTGAGAAATAAATAAGCGGACATGATGAATAAAGATGTGGTATGTTAATGCAGTTTGTTTTATTTAAAAAGCTTGAAGAGTTTTCACATAAAATTTTCAGAAAGCCGTCGTAAAAGTTTAACGGAGGTGAGTGATAGACAAGTACGATTATAAAGCAAATATGATGATTAGTTATTGTTGTATGTAATAAACTCACATTAATGCGTTGCTATCATTTGAAACATTAACTTTGTTATTATGATATCGCCGCGCGGGATTAGCCTAGCGGTCTAGGGCGTTGCAGTCATGGACTGTGTGGCTGGTCCCGGCGGAGGTTCGAGTCCTCCCTCGGGCATAGCTGTGTGTGTTTGTCCTTAGGATACTTTAGGTTAAGTAGTGTGTAAGGTTAGGGACTGATGACCTTAGGAGTTAAGTCCCATATGATTTCACACTCGCATATTATGATATCGCGCCTATTGAAATTACTTTTCGTAATTTACATTATACTACCGACATTTGAAACGCTGTCGATATCATTTATTTCATATCAGCAAGGAAGCATAATAGTGGAAACAATGAATTCCCTGCCAGCGACATCACTCGGCTGGCAATTAAATTTGTGAAAACTGCCCCACTTAAAAGTATTTACTGCGGAGATTTGTTTCAAAAGCTAAGCGTGCTGGGTGAGGTTTTGCCGCTGTTGACTTTTAACCTATATATAAGGTGGTCGGAAATTAACGTTACAGACTTCTAGAACTTGTAGAGGGGAATGAGTACATCGCTTTTTGAATAGGAACTCATGTCCGGAAACGTCATCCAACGAGACTACAGAGCGTCAAAGTTATAGGTGCGGGCGTTTATAAATGTACGTATACACGGGATGATTCCGAGATGATATTACAGACTTTCTAGGATGGTGGAGACCGATAAATGTATTAATTTAAAGTAAGGATCCCTGTACCGAAAACGGAAGAGTCGAAAGTTATAAACAACAACCATTCTGATACCCTGACAGTTTGAATACATGTACCGGTTCTTGTGTTGCGAAGAGTGTAGGATTGGTAACTTTCAGTGGTGGTAGTGTGGACAAAAATGAGAAAAAATGTCCAGTAAACGTGGGCTCTGAATTGCGTACTTGAGGAGCTACGACCATTCGTTCATCTTCGCTTATGTGAAACACATCTCCTCTACTGAGCAAGTGTTCATAGCTGTTAAGGTACGCACTTTAGAGCCCACGTTTATTGGACATTTTTTCTCGTTTTTGTCCACACTACCCTCTTTTAATCATCTGCATCTACATGGATACTCTGCAAATCATATTTAAGTGCCTGGCAGAGGGCTCATCGAACCAGCTTCACAATAATTCTCTATTATTCCAATCTCGTACAGCGCGAGGAAAGATCGAACACCTATATCTTTCCGTGCGAGCTCTGATTTCCCTTAGTTTATTATGTTGATCGTTTCTCCCTATGTAGATCGGCATCAACAAAATATTTTCGCATTCGGAGAAGGCAGTTGATGATTGAAATTTCGTGAGAAGTGTTTGCTGCAACGTGAAACGATTTGTTTTAGTGATGTCCACCCCAAATCCTGCATTATTTTAGTGACACTCTCTCCCCTACTTCGCGATAATACAAAACGCGCTGCCCTTCTTTGAACTTTATCGAGGTACTCCGTCAATCCTATCAGGTAAGGACCCCACACCGACCAGCAGTATTTTAAAAGACGACGGACAAGCGCTGTGTAGGCAATCTCTTTAGTAAGTCTGTTACATTTTTAAGTGTCCTGCCAATGAAACGCAGTCTTTGGTTAGTCTTCCCCACAACATTTTCTGTGTGTTCCTTCCAATTTAAGTTATTCGTAATTGTAATTCCTAGATATTTACTTGAATTTAAGGCCTTTAGATTTCACAGACTTTACTTCTGCTTCCAGAATGAGATTTTCACTCTGCAGCGGAGTGTGCGCTGATATGAAACTTCCTGGCAGATTAAAGCTGTGTGCCAGACCGAGACTCGACCTCGGGACCTTTGCCTTTCGCGGGCAATTGCTCTACCAACTGGGCTACCCAAGCACGACTCACGCCCCGTCCTCACAGCTTTAGTTCTGCCAGTACCTCGTCTCCTACCTTCCAAACTTTACAGAAGCTCTCCTGAAGCGCACGCTCCGCAATATCCTTTCTTTCAGGAGTGCTAGTTCTGCAAGGTTCGCAGGAGAGCTTCTGTAAAGTTTGGAAGGTAGGACACGAGGTACTGGCAGAATTAAAGCTGTGAGGACGGGGCCTGAGTCGTGCGTGGGTAGCTAAGTTGGTAGAGCACTTGCCCGCGAAAGGCAAAGATCCCGAGTTCGAGTCTCGGTCCGGCACACAGTTTTAATCTGCCAGGAAGTTTCATTACTTCTGCTTCTTTGTTTTATTCGTTCTTTGCTTCTTCTGTCTTCTAAACGATGGATGATCTTATATATTTTATTTTACTGCCTCTACTTTTGATGTTTCCTCCTCGGAGCGCACAACTTAGGCACGACGTAGACAACGGCTGATCACCAGGTTCCTTAGTGTTTCTCTCAATTACGCTCTCCCCCGAAACCCGCCGCAGTCTTATTGGTAAGGTACGTGGAGTTTTTCTGGAGGGTCGTGTGAGCTGGAAAGGAGGTTCCTGTACCTCGGACGATGCCGTCTCCCTCAGTGGGCAGCGGAGCACTTTCCGAGCCCGGCGAGGGGGCAGGGCAGGAGTATACCACGATTTAGTGCTACGGCGTGATCGCTTAATCGGCTGATCTCTGTTACAGAACGGGCTCCGCGGGGAAGCTCCGCCTATACGAAATTTTCAGTACGCCGTCGATGACTTCACCCGATTCTTATCACGTGTGTGATGTCACTGGGTAATCGAGACCTTGCACGCCCGCCCAGCAGGGCGGAATGAGTCTATTGTGTCGGCGGCCGTTTACAGGTTTATCTGCTCCATTAGCTGGACGGCCAAAGCGCCGCCGAGTAATGCGCTCGCCTGCTTTTGATACGAAGCGGACGTCGGGATTAACACCATTTGCTCCCTTGCCGCAGGCCAGTCGCACTGGATGTAAGAGAGACCGGAGCACGGCGGCCTTCCACAGGAATACAGAGTTGCAACCAGTTCGGTCCCGCTCCAATGGAGTTCGATCGCGAAACCGCTGCTTTGGTAACTGGGACCCAATCGTTCTTGCCGTAGTGAAGGATTTTGCAAAGCAGATGCTATTCATTTCACAAAACTGCGTTCTAAAGCATCTCTCTTGTTCAAATAAAAAAAAAAAAAGCTCATAGGACACAGGTGGCTGCGAGGTCCGAAACAGGCATTCTCCAGGAGTTTGACAAAGTTACGCAAAAACGAAAAACACAACACATGACCATTCCTAATACGGCGTATCAAAACCTCGGAGTCAAAACAGCTTCCAGTCGTTTCGGAATGGAAAAATGCAGATCCTATATGGTTTTCAGGGGAATCTTGTACTATTCTTCCCGCAAAATAGTGCCTAGGTCTTGTAATAATGATGGACATGCATAGTGATCACGCACGCTCCTCTACAACGCAGACCAGAAAGTCACAATACAGCGTGGTCCATTGATAGTGACCGCGCCAAATATCTCACGAAATAAGCATCAAACGAAAAAACTACAAAGAACGGAACTTGTCTAGCTTGAAGGGGGAAACCAGATGGCGCTATGGTTGGCCCGCTAGATGGCGCTGCCATAGGTCAAACGGATATCAACTGTGTTTTTTAAAATACGAACCTCCATTTTTATTACATATTCGTGTAGTACGTAAAGAAATATGAAAGTTTTAGTTGGACCACTTTTTTTCGCTTTGTGATAGATGGCGCTGTAATACAAACGTATCTTTACGTGGTATCGCCGCGCGGGATTAGCCGAGCGGTCTTAGGCGCTGCAGTCATGGACTGTGCGGCTGGTCCCGGCGGAGGTTCGAGTCCTCCCTCGGGCATGGGTGTGTGTGTGTTTGTCCTTAGGATAATTTAGGTTAAGTAGTGTGTAAGCTTAGGGACTGATGACCTTAGCAGTTAAGTCCCATAAGATTTCACACACATTTGAACATACGTGGTATCACGTAACATTCCGCCAGTGCGGACTGCATTTGCTTCGTGATACATTGCCAGTGTTAAAATCGACCGTTTACCAATTGCGGAAAAGGTCGATATCGTGTTGATGTATGGCTATTGTGGACAAAATGCCCAACGGGCGAGTGCTGTGTATGCTGCTCGGTATCCTGGACGACATCATCAAAGTGTTCTGACCGTTCGCCGGATAGTTACGTTATTTAAGGAAACGGGAAGTCTTCAGCCACATGTGAAACGTCAACCACGATCTGCAACAAATGATGATGCTCAAGTAGGTGCTTTAGCTGCTGTCGCGGCTAGACCGCACATCAGTAACAGACAAATTGCGCGAGAATCGGGAATCTCAAAAACGTCGGTGTTGAGAATGCTACATCAACATACGTTGCACCCGTAGCATATTTCTCTGCACCAGGAATTGCATGGCGACGACTTTGAACATCGTGCACAGTTCTGCCACTGGGCACAAGAGAAATTACGGGACGATGACAGATTGTTTGCACGCGTTCTATTTAGCGACGAAGCGTCATTCACCAACAGCGGTAACGTAAACCGGCATAATATGCACTATTCGGCAACGGAAAATCCACGATGGCTGCGACAAGTGGAACATCAGCGACCTTGGCGGGTTAATGTATGGTGCGGCATTATGGGAGGAAGGATAATTGGTCCCCATTTTATCGATGGAAATCTAAATGGTGCAATGTATGCTGATTTCCTACGTAATGTTCTACCGATGTTACTACAAGATGTTTCACTGCATGACAGAATGGCGATGTACATCCAGCATGATGGGAGCGGTATTGAATAGCATATTTCATGACAGGTGGATTGGTCGTCTAAGCACCATACCATAGCCCGCAGGTTCACCGGATCTGACGTCCCCGGATTTCTTTCTGTGGGGAAAGTTGAAGGATATTTGCTATCGTGATCCACCGACAACGCCTGACAACATGCGTCAGCGCATTGTCAATGCATGTGCGAACATTACGGAAGGCGAATTACTCGCTGTTGAGAGGAATGTCGATAGACGTATTGCCAAATGCATTGAGGTGGACGGACATCATTTTAAGCGTTTATTGCATTAATGTGGTATTTACAGGTAATCACGCTGTAACAGCATGCGTTCTCAGAAATGATACGTTCACAAAGGTACATGTATGACATTGGAACAACCGAAATAAAACAAACGTACCTACGTTCTGTATTTTAATTTAAAAAACATACCTGTTACCAGGTGTTCGTCTAAAATTATGAGCCATATGTTTGTGACTATTACAGCGCCATCTATCACAAAGCGAAAAAAGTGGTCCAAGTAAGAGATACATATTTCTTAACGTACTACACGAATATGTAATAAAAATGGGGGTTCCTATTAAAAAAAAAAACGCAGTTGATATCCGTTTGACGTATGGCAGCGCCATCTAGCGGGCCAACCATAGCGCCATCTGTTTTCCCCCTTCAAGCTAGACAAGTTTGGTTCTGTGCAGTATTTTAGTTTGATGCTTATTTCGTGAGATATTTCGCCGGGTCACGATCAATGGACTACCCTGTATATTGAGATGTCGTCACTGTGGTGGCCAGTATGGATGCGACAATTCATCCTCGTCCTCACGAAACCATTACTGTACGATGCATGCTGTGTGTACACGTTGCCTGTAGTTTTGGAGCACAGCATCAGCATATTGGGGAACAAAGACTGTACCATGAGATGGACCTAATCATCCAAAATGATAACATAATCCCTGTCAGTAATGCGACTTTGCAGAATAACCATGATGCTCATGGAATACCACGATACGGGAGTCCAAATCGTCACCAAACCCCCGCCGGCCAGAGTGGCCGAGCGGTTATGGGCGCTTCAGTCTGGAACCGGGCGACCGCTACGGTCGCAAGTTCGAATCCTGCCTCGGGCATGGATTTGTGTGTTGTCCTTAGGTTAGTTAGGTTTAAGTAGTTCTAAGTTCTAGGGGACTGATGACCTCAGATGTTAAGTCCCATAGTGCTCAGGGCCATTTTTGAACCAAACCCCCACCATGTTTCACTCTCGGGACATGAACTCGGCCAGAAGTTGCAAACTGTGTGAAACAGGGCGCATCCGACCAAATGACTTTCCTGCATTGCTCCTGAGTCCAGGTATTGTGGCTTCGGCACCACGTTTTCCATTGACAGGCATTTGCATCACTGATTAGTGGTTTTGGAATTGCAGCTCGTCCTGCTTATGGAGCTCCGTTCGTGTTGTTTTGATGCTGACGGGGCTCGCAAGTGCTACAGTCCAGTTCTACACTGACCTCTGCAGCTGTCGTACTCTCATTTCTCGTCAAAATCCTCTTTAATTAACATCTGTCATGATAACTCAACGCCGGCCGGAGTGGCCGAGCGGTTCTAGCGCTACAGTCTGGAACCGCGCGATCGCTACGATGGATGTGTATGATGTCCTTAGGATAGTTAGGTTTAATTAGTTCTAAGTTCTAGGCGACTGATGACCTCAGCAGTTAAGTCCCATAGAGCTCAGAGCTATTTGAACCATCTGATAAGTCAACACTCAACTTTCGTCCGCGTTGTGAATTAGCGGATGACCTTTCTCCGCGTTTCTTGTATCTTCGATACGGTGCCTCTTGACTAGTTGGTTGGCTGTTTGATTTGGGGGAGAGCACCAAACAGCGAGGTTATCGGTGCCATCGGATTGGGGAAGGAAGTCGGGCGTTCCCTTTCAAAGGAACCGTCCCGGAATTTGCCTGAAGCGGTTTAGGGAAAAATCAGGATGACCTGACGTAGGTTTGAACCATCGTCCTTCCAAATGCGTGTCCAGTGGGCACTGCCCCACCTCGCTCTGTGCGGTGCCTCTCGAAACACCAAACACGTCGGCTACCTTTGTTACCACACACATCCGTGCCCGAGGCGGGATTCGAACTTACGACCGTAGCAGCAGCGCCACATCCCAAACAACAAACGTTTTCCTGTTAGGTCTTGCTGGAGGACTCGATATTCTAGGCATCAAGTGTTCTGTCTTGTTGGAATGAAGGGACGATTGCAGGTTCGATCAGTTGTAGAATTTTGGAACACGTATTATGTTCGAGTATAATGACTTTTCTGGAGACTAGAAATCTACTCTGTAGGAATCAGCATGAGTTTCGAAAAAGACGGTCGTGTGAAACCCTGGAAGCACTTAATTCCATAAATTATCTGGGAGTAGGCATTAGGAGTGATTTAAAATGGAATGATCATATAACGTTGATCGTCGGTAAAGCAAATGCCAGACTGAAATTCATTGGAAGAATCCTAAGGAAATGCAATCCGAAAACAAAGGAAGTAGGTTACAGTACGCTTGTTCGCCCACTGCTTGAATACTGCTCAGCAGTGTGGGATCCGTACCAGATAGGGTTGATAGAAGAGATAGAGAAGGTCCAACGGAGAGCAGCGCGCTTCGTTACAGGATCATTCAGTAATCGCGAAAGCGTTACGGAGATGATAGATAAACTCCAGTGGAAGACTCTGCAGGAGAGACGCTCAGTAGATCGGTACGGGCTTTTGTTAAAGTTTCGGGAACATACCTTCACCGAGGAGTCAAGCAGTATATTGCTCCCTCCTACGTATATCTTGCGAAGAGACCATGAGGATAAAATCAGAGAGATTAGAGCCCACACAGAAGCATACCGACAATCCTTCTTTCCACGAACAATATGAGACTGGAATAGAAGGGAGAACCGATTAGGTACTTAAGGTACCCTCCACCACACACCGTCAGGTGGCTTGCGGAGTATGGATGTAGATGTAGATGTAGATGTGTGTGATGTCCTTAGGTTAGTTAGGTTTAAGTAGTTCTAAGTCCTAGGGGACTGATGACCACAGATGCTAAGTCCCATAGTGCTCAGAGCCATTTGAACCATTTTTGAAGGGACGAGCGTGTGCTCAAATATCGACTTGTTGCCGTAAAACAATTAAAACTGTTAAAGAGGATAAGGTGTCTGATGACGTCAGATACCGTGATGTCAATGTAATGGGCAAAAAACAATGCTTGTAAGCGTAAATTATCATTTAGCTTCACCCCTACAGGTTTTGCTCACGAGTGAGGCTCATGCCGGTCCCATTACCGCATCGCGGTATGGGCAAGGTGAGCTTTAAATTCTGCCAGCTCCGACAATCACCGCCTAGTAACGGGTTGCAGCTAGCAGCCTTGGGTGCCGCCCCCAGAGTTAACCTTTCAATCGCATATGCGTGCGCGATGTCGTACCTAATCACGCACATGACAGCGTCTTAGCGGTATACACTACCAACTAGTCACGCGTGACATTAAAAACGGAGAATGCAGGTGCAAATAGTCCACAAACCTGGCAACGAGTACCAACAACTAAGAACAGATCCAGCGTAACGCAAGTGGGCATTGACTATGGCAAACACACTCTGTAAAATGAAACACGTCAGACTAATCAATAAAAGCATTTTATTCTTTTGAAAAGACACACCCCACAAAGAGTTAAATAATTCTTCTGAAGTTCGAGACCTCTACGAAGTTTGCTCGAAGCAGAACTCCTTACCCCTACGGTGTTTTCTCAAAGCAGAAAATCGCAAGAATTCCATGACGAGGTGCTACATTTTGGACTGGTCCCTTAAAAACAATGTGTATAATCTCTGGATGAGATGACTTCTGGCGTGCTCCAAACCTTTCGATATGACGCAACTTCGTTGTCTTGGGCAGCTTCCCATTTGATTCTAAGATTCTGAGTGGATGCTATCCAGGTCTTCCCACTGCGCCGGCCGCTGTGGCCGGGCGCCTCTAGGCGCTTCAGTCTGGAACCGCGCGACTGCTACGGTCGCAGGTTCGAATCCTGCCTCGGGCATAGATGTGTGTGATGTCCTTAGGTTGGTTAGGTTTAAGTAGTTCTATGTCTAGGGGACTGATGACCTCAGATGTTAAGTCCTATAGTGCTTAGAGCCATTTGAACCATCTTACCACTGCAGATTAATCCTAGTCACAGCGTATCCAACACGGGAAGTCCATATCAATAGCCGGCTACACTGACAATTAGACCCCAGAGGCAGCCAATATGTCATTAAAGACGATAAAAAGGGAAACATTCATTTCTTGAAACATTGCACTGGTATCATCCAGCTACGAAATGGCTCTGAGCACTATGGGCCTTAACAGCTGAGGTCATCAGTCCCCTAGAACTTAAAACTACTTAAACCTAACTCACCTAAGGACATCAAACACATCCATGCCCGAGGCAGGATTCGAACCCGCGACCGTAGCGGTCTCGCGGTTCCAGACTGACGCGCCTAGAACCGCACGGCCACACCGGCCGGCCATCCAGCTATGTAAACTGCGAGTACATTAGACCATTATTCAGTCCATGGATGTTGCACTTCAGTAGATCATATGTGCACAGCTGGGATGAACGATCACCATGCAGTCTCTGCATTCTGCAGCCTAGAACATCGTCGTCTTTCAGTATCAACTTGTTCCGGTGCAAAGTCAAGAGCCGGCACGGCGGTCGCGAACGTTATATCAGAGAGGGCTGTAAAGAAGGTGTTGTCCTCATCATTTCATCATCATTCCTGAAAGTGGCGAGATTGGACTGAGCAGAGGTTGGGAATTTGTACGGGCGCTGATAACCGCGCAGTTGAGCGCCGCACAAACCAAACGTCATCATCATCTTGACCATATCGATTGGACCCTAGACAACTGGAAAACTGTGGCCTGTGCATGCTGGTTGTGGCTCCATAATAGTGTGGGAGACCACCTTGAAGTTCATGTTCCATCGAATATTTATCGGGCATGATCGAGAGACCAGTTCGTGCACAAAATCCTGCACCGGCAACGCTTTCGCAATGGACGGCTATAGATGCAGCATCTCTCCGTATTTCTGCAGGACACTTCGAACGACTTGTTGAGTCCATGTTACGTCGAGTTGTACTACGTCGGGCAAAAGGAGGTCCGAAACGATATTAGGAGGTAGCTCATGACTTTTGTGATTTCAATGTTGATCACGGTATGTTCGGAGTCACTGAAGGGTCATTCGATGGTCACGGACATAACGTTTGTACAGATTACATCGAAGAATTAACATGAAAATAGAAAGCAGACAGACCTGAATATGACATTATATACAGCGAATGTCTCATAATGCGAGCTATGCCGATTTTCCTTTAAGGGGGGAGGACGTCAAACGGGCCGACTTGGAGCAGGAGAGGCACCACATGACATTTTAATTTCCACTGCCTATACTTCTACAAATAAATTCATAAAACTTTGTCAGCATGACCAGGAAGGATTCAGAATTCACACTCATAGCAGTGGAAGTTCAAAAACATAACGAAGTAATTTTTTTACATGTGAAATTTCATCATTTTTTTCACTTACTAATGGTAGCATTTGTTGCTATAGGTACACTTTTCTTCATAAGTACGAGAGATGGTTCGATGAATTTTCCACAGCATACAAACCATACTTAAAAGAGTAGTAAACTCTAGAATTTTCCACATCTATTAATAACTGTGGTAAAAATTGAGGTAATTAACTACAAAATTTGTGTTTTTTCTAAACATGAAGTTTAAAATACAACAGATCATTCGTTTTTTCAAAAATTAAATAAATTCTAGAGTTTCATACACCTGTAAGTATGGCATGTATGCTGTGCAAAATTCATCGAAGAATCTCTCTAACTTATGAAGAAAAGTACCCATAGCAACAAATGCAGCCATTAGTAAGTGAAAAAATGATGAAATTTCACACGTAAAAAAAAATTATTTTGTTATGTTTTCGAACTTCCACTGCAATGAGAATGAATCTTGAATCCTTCCTGGTGATGCTGACAAAGTGCTATGAATTTATTTGTGAAAGTATAGACACTGGAAATTAAAATGTCCTGTGATGCCTCTCCTGCTCCAAGTCGGCCCGTTTGACGTCCTACCCCCTTCCCCCCCTTAAACAATGGAACAGGAAGTATTACAAACGTAACAAAACGTTCACTTTTTTTGGAAAGAACCTGAAATAGTCAGATATTTCCAGGTTCCCAGGACGAATGAAATACGTCATTAAAGCGTACTGCTGATGCGTAACTTCCCCACCTGCGTTCATCTATTGTGACGCCTGTGCTCCATACAGCGGATTACATACTGTGCCCATGTCATTTCCTCCTCCTCTTTCGATTCCATTCGCGCAAGAAGAGTGAGATGAACAGCTGTTGGTGAATCTGCGCATAAACCTGAGTTAGATATAATCACTGTGCGACGTGTGTATGGTTGGAAGGAATAAGGTTTGTTGATTCGTCTTGGAACTCATTTTCTCGGCATTTTATGAGTAGTTTTTTACGTGACGCACGTCTTTCATTGCAGCGTTTCCCACTGAAGAATGTTGAGTATTGTAGTAGCAATAAGCAAACGAGGACACATAACTCAGCTCTTTTCTGAGTATTATTTATCTTTCCCGTTAACACAACTTTTTAGGATCCCATACTGACGGGACGATACACAAGAATCAGCTATCTGCTTGCAGTGACTCTCAGCACTGCACAACACCTAATCGCTTACGAGACGTTTCTACATTTTATTTGCATGCCTGCCGTATGTACAGGGAGCAAGTAGACAATTATTTGAATACGAAAACTTTCTTCGTGCTTCTGGAATAAACATGAAAAACACGTTTGCATCTGACCAAGTGTTAATGTGTCTGTTCGATCTCGCTTTTTGAAGTTAGTGTTCTCTTTCTTTGGGAAACAGATCATGCTCAGTAACCTCCTCCATCGATTCTTTATAAAGAATCGAATTCTCAAACGTCTGATTACTTTATATTTGACGTTAAGCATGTAAAACCTTTATGGTTGAAGGTGCATTTAAATGTTTCAGACGTCATCTCTCCTGAACTAGGCGCGCAGTCCGGAACCGCGCGGCTGCTACGGTCGCAGGTTCGAATCCTCCCTCGCGCATGGATGTGTGTGATGTCCTTAGGTTAGTTAGGTTTAAGTAGTTCTAAGTTCTAAGGGACTGATGACCACAGATGTTAAGTCCCATAGTGCTCAGAGCCATTTGAACCATTTGATCTCCTGAACTGTGTGTCTTACAATGATGTAATTTTATAGCTACATTTCGTGGTACACGTGGATACTGTCTGCAAAATACACTGGATATAGACTTAGTTGTACAGCAGCAATAAATTAAAAAGCCATGCCTGATGCTAAAGTTTTACTGCATAGTTTCTTCTCCTTTCGTTATTTTATGGAAGATGTTAACTAGGAAAAGTTTCTAGCTTTTATATACGATTTGTTCTGTTAACCTGAAAGCGAGATGATACCTCTTAATGAGTAGATTATGACATATTTTAAATTTTTAAATTCGTTTACTAATTACATGAAGTGCTACAAATCAAATTTCTGTTGACCCTGAAAGCCGTTAGGTAGGCAACCTGAAACAAATCATTGCGAAACCATGAACTGGTTGTGGAGAGGACGGTCAGAAATAATACTTTAAAATGGCCTCCACGTGATTCCGACTAAATACCACGTGATTTTTCTTGAGTAGGGTTACGTACATCATTCGGTGTTTGTCCCACTTTTAGCAGCAGACTTACAACAACGACCTCATATCAACAATCCCTTCTAACAGATTTAGTCATATCTTTTTAGGAACTTACGCCTACTGGTCTTTTAGGGATTGTCGACGACGTTACAGAGCAAGGTAATATTAATTTTTGAAAGTTTATTAATATTTTTAGTCTGTATATATCATTTCGATGAAATACCTACTTCTATAATTTAACCCGTAGCGGACTATCTTGCAAAACATGGAAGTGATTGAGATCTGGATCGAATCCTCTCGCTGGTTTATCAACCGGTGGTCTGGTACACGGGACAGCTTGGGTCAGACTTTAGGCGCTTTTCCAAGCTTGTTTTGTGAAATACTCGGCTGATCCCCAAACTTCATTTCAAAAAATACGGTAACACACAGAATGAAGTTTACACGATCACAGACAGATGGCGGCCCCCCCCCCCCCCCAAGTAAATGACGACTGGCTACAGGAAAGGCACCCGTACGTAATGTTAAAATGAAATAATTTTGGTAAATCATGAAAACAGTGTACTCCATACGACGATGATAAACGTTAGGAAAGAGAGAGAGAGAGAGAGAGAGAGAGAGAGAGAGAGGGGGGGGGGATTTCCATGAAGGAGAACTGCCTCATTACAGATCAACTGCTTAATATCTGTTTAAATACCATAAATAGTTTTTTGATAGGTTCTATACAACCATATTTATCTCCTACTGCCAATCGTATTCCTAGTAACAAGTATTTCCGGCAGGCCAATATTTACACTCTAGCTGTTAACCACGACTTAGCTCGCATATCAGTAGTTTTGTTAAGAACAGTAAGTAAGCTACTGTGCTTGCAGTACAAGAACACCATCTGCCTTCACACGTCTGTCTGTTCGGATAAGAATTGCTTGTTATGCGCGCCAAGGTATTTTCCTACCAAATTTCATCTAAATCCATTCAGCGCATTAGTCCTGAAAACTTTACTTCCGCATTTATAAAATCAGTATGGTTAAAACTTTCAATTAAGATATCTTCTTCTTTCATGATCCGATTTTGATGAAATAAAACCTATGCGGTGCCCCGAACTATGCTCATGTTACATATGAAAACCCAATGAAAATTCGTCTAGTAGTTTTGGAAAAGCCTGTAAAAAATAAACAAGATGACACGACACTTTTACAGCTTTATTATTAGTATAGATGTTGAGTAGTGTAATGGTACTTGAATTACGTAACCATTACGGCACCTCACCTCAACCTCTCGATACCAGCAATATTCTACTGTTTCTGTAAAATAGTGAACTCAGATTTGATTTCATTAAGGTAGAGGTAGTCCGATACATCGATATGTATATATTGCAATGATATTATTCTTATGTGTATTCTTTCTTTTGTCACTTTGATCTTTGACGTACTTTTAACTCTGAGTTTTGGGCGCGTATGCGGTTATTAGAGAATCAAGCTTTGGTCGTCATGATAAAAATACGCAAATTTCAGTCAATTTATGAAATGTGAACTTTAACAGTGAGGAAGATATTGTGAAGTATGTTTTATATTGTGAAGTGATGTTTTGGAACGAGTTACGTGATATTGCAACAAAACTAATAAAAAAAAGAAGTGTAACTTAAATTCGGAGTGCTGATTACTTTTTTTACATCACCATTGTCCTAGCTTGCAAAAGTTTAATCTTCAAGAATGGTTTATGAAATACATCTATAAAACTTTTGAATATCGCAGAATAACACCTAGGCCTCTTTGCATCCGAGCTTGGAATCATCACTACCTAGATTTTCGACGATTGAGCCATGAGTTCACAACGAGACCAGCGAGGGGAAACACGAAAAGATGAGTGCCTAGTTTATCCATTATTTCAAGAAATGACTTTATTAACTGTGCTCTAATGACACCTGCCACATAATACAACTTTGTTGCTGCCCGAAAATGCAATATTTAGCAGCGTGAGCAACACTACAATCATAATTAATTTTTGACCTCTGTTGTGGTAGGGTTGTTAGAGTAGAATGTGGGATGCCGTTCATTATAGGCTCCACATGTGCAGAACATCAAGGGGAGCACAACGAATAGTCGTAACAAAAAAAATTATAAATTTCTCTGACAGCAAAGCTCCTCAAAACACGGTATAAAATCATCAACCCAACGATACATTGCTGAAACCACTTCCATCAATTGTAAAAACTCCGTACTTTGATTCTGTAACGTTCGTAGAAGGCGCACTCTAACGTCGTACGAATTTAGAAGAATCATACTCTAGATGTCCAAATAGGCCAGCAGGAAATTACCCGTGAATGAAAGGATGGCAGCGTAGGTGAGTTGCGGAGCGGTATGCAACCCGCAGTTGTTGACCCGCGTTTCCAGAGCCGAGCTGAGAGATTCATGCGGGGCATGTACGTTACCCGAAGGTCACGGCGAGACAAAGGGCGTTGAATAGGCCGGTGTGCGCCTTGCGCACCAAACCAGTTCCTTTTTTGTTGGCCCCTGCTAACGCGCCGCCGCCGCCGCCGCAGCAGCAGCCGCAGGTGAAATAAAACAAAATGGCCGCGGCCCAAGGCTGCCCGCCTAGGGCCCGCGTGCCAATCGCCTTCTGTCACCCTACCTTTATTACACCTGTCAGTTCTACAACCAGATCACCAGCGTTCGCGTGGGCTAATTTCTTTTGTTTCTACTGCTTGCGTATGAGGAGCACCTAAAAGTCAATCGCTTGCAATTTTATCGCTCCCGGCGGGCAGTGCCAACAGGAAACATCTGTACAGCACTTTTTTTTCTGTACTGGACGCGCATTTTTGTCTTCTGGATCCCTTGGTTGTGGACAGAAATCAGAAAACCATCAGGACGATAGTGTTTTGTATCCGGTTGCTGCCAACCTAGGAGATCGAAGGTATCTCTGACACTCATCTGTTGTAAAATAGTTGGATATATGAGTCCAAATGTGATTAGTTATCTCGAACTGAATGCTCTCCTCCATGCCAACCAGCATAGACTGGGGAAACATCGGTCATCACACTCGCGTTTTGCGCACGTGACGTCCTGAAAGCCAGAGATCAAGACAGATGGATGCAGTATTTCTTGACTTCCGAAAATATACAGGAAAATACCCAAAACCGAACCGTGATTTAGTTTTTGATTTAAAAAATAGAAAACAGTAGAAAGAAACATATTTTAAAAGGATCCAATGTTTACTTTATCAAGTTACGTAGCAATTACATTTTCCGCTTAGAAAGTACAATGAAAAGTTACTACGAAAAATATTGTTTTCCAAATACAGTACAGAAAAAATAGGACTACTTGCAAAAATAATCACAACAACAACAAACAAAATTAGAAAAATGCAGTAACTCAGAGAAAATATTATCTAATTTCAAAGTTGGTACAATATAGCATCTTGCAGAAGGTTATAGAATCTGTCTTTTCTTTGCTGAACCCATGGGCCCTGCTATAGGATGATCCTATAGTTATCTTCTCTACACTTTGGTTTTGTGGCGTTTAAGAAAAACACTAAACTACTTTTCCCTCCAGTTTCGTCTTTTAAGGGGTGTTCAATGTTACTTATCTTTCCCAATTGTATGACCATTTTTCGCGAGTCATTACGAATAAACCCAAAGAATGAAGCTTCCGTAGAAAAACAATACTAAACCAGTCCTTCTTCCGATCTTTGCGAAAATCTGTAGGACTCCTGTTTTCGTTACTTTCTCAGGTGTACCACAATTCGTGTTGGACAACCTCGTAGGTGTTATTTTTGGGACGCACTGCACTCCTTCTAACCTATCTTCTTTTTCTGAACTGCATCGATAATTTTCTTTTTCCGAACTGCATCAATAGTTTTAGACATTTTAGACTGACTCCACTATCTCTTATAAACCTCTCCCCATTAGCCTATTGGAACCTGCAAGAGAAATCCAACATGTGCTGAAACAGCCAGACTTTAAACATTGTGTGCGGGAAGCGAGGCTCTGTCTGCCCCGCAACTGTTCCTGTGGGATCCTAAGCTCTGCAAAAAGAAATGGTGCGTTCTGTATACCGCCTGGCTTTTATGACAATAAAAATTTATCGCAATTACTGACGGCGTGGTCGGGGAGCTTCGGAAAGCTGAGTGTACCCTGCTTGCTCAATCTTCAGAGTATGATCGTACGTCGCTACCCTGCCTCATTCAGCATATACACGGCCAATCATATAAAACTTGCACATATTTTATTTCGTGGCAACGGCCTTGCCGCAGTGGATACGGTTTCCGTGAGATCACCGAAGGTAAGCGCTGTCGGGCGTGGTCGGCACTCGGATGGTTGACCATCCAGGCCGCCATGCGCTGTTGCCAATTTTCGGGGTGCACTCAGCCTCGTCATGCCAATTGAGGAGCTACTCGACCGATTAGTAGCGGCTTCGGTCAAGAATACCACCATAAAGACCGGGAGAGCGGTGTGCTAACCCCACGCCCCTCCTAACCGCATCCTTCACTGAGGATGACACGGCGGTCGGATGGTCCCAGTAGGCCACTCGTGGCCTGAAGACGGTGTGAATTTTTTTTTCATGAATAGAAGAAGATATTGGTTTTCGTCAGAAGGGCAAGTAATGCTGTAGTACGGGTAATTGTATTGTTCTATATGGAACTGGGTACCTAGAAACGACGGAGAGGCTCCGTCCTCGCCGTAGCCCGCAGTGGTACACAACCCCACAACAGGCTACAGCAGTCCACTCACCCCACCACCGCCCCACACCGAACCCAGGGTTATCGTGCGGTTCGGCCCCCTGTGGACCCTCCCCCGCGAACGTCTCACACCAGACGAGTGTAACCCCAATTTTTGCGTGGTAGAGTAATGGTGGTGTACGCGTACGTGGGGAAAGTGTTTGCGCAGCAATCGCCGACCTAGTGTAGCTGAGGCGGAATAAGGGGAACCAGCACGCATTCGCCGAGGCAGATAGAAAACCGCCTTAAAAACCATCCACAGACTGGCAGGCACACCGGACCTTGACACTAATCCGCGGGGCGGATTCGTGCCGGGGACCGGCACGCCTTCCCGGCCGGAAAGCAGTGCGTTAGATCGCACGGCTAACGGGGCGGGCAAGGGACTCCTAGTAGCATCTGAGATTGAGAATAAAGATTTTTTGTCAATGGGAAGACATACTTCAACGGCATTCGAAAGTTCTTGGCCGGCCGCTGTGGACGAGTGGTTCTAGGCGCTTCAGTCGGGAACCACGCTGCTGCTACGGTTGCAGGTTCGAATCCTGCCTCGGGAATTGATGTGTGTGATGTCCTTAGGTTAGTTAGGTTTACATAGTTCTAAGTCTAGGGGACTGATGACCTCAGATGTTAAATCCCATAGTGCTTAGAGCCATTTGAACTATTTGAAAGTTCTTGAAATGAAGTACCGAGTGATATAACTCTCATTAATGTTGCCGTTGAAACCTTTAGCAAAAGTATTCGAGAAATGTGCATTTTTAATTGAATCGGCTATTACAGCGTGAACCCTTTCAAATGGGGCTCTAATGCATGGCTCCGTCATTGTACGCAACATGGAGATAGTAACGTATGCCTAAGATAAAACGTATAATTCCCTCTTGCTCTTACTTTATGCGACATAGCTGCAGGGTCAGTTACGACTGCTGTAAATGTAACTGTATGTTAATTTCTAGCTTATCAGAATGGATTTAGGAAAACTATTTCACATGTGTGTACGTACTCGTGCTCAAGCGAACAGCTTCTGTGGAAACAAGTAAGCAGCCGAACGGCTCGATGCGTTGACGGAGTAGGCATGACAGCCCCATGTGGTGGTGTGTACATCGAAGAGCCAATTCCGGCAGACACGTTACCTATTGCATCCAGCGAGGTGACGCACTAGCAAGACAGTGGACCCTCAATCTTGAATGACGGCGGTTCAGATATCAGTCTGGCCATCCATATCTAGTTTTCCCGTTATTTCTATAAATCTTTTAAAGCAAACGTCAGGTTTATTGCTTGAAGGCTTCAGCATCCTTCATCAGCCCGAGTCTCATGCTCCGTCTCTAATGGCTTCGTGGTAGACGGAACGTTATGTCCTAGTATTCCTTCTTTCTTCTTTATGTACTAGATCTCACACTAAGCGGTTGTTTTTTCTTCCTATGGTGTAACTGCTCACTTCATATTCGTAAAAATCAGTCCCATCGTCCCTTATACTTATTTTTTAACGAAATTTGTTGCACTGTTTATGGGCAAGATACATATAAACGTAAAAAATCTGGAACTTTGAAAATCATTTATGTCATATAATAGATGTCAGTTTGTCAGAAATCAAAATAATTTTATGAAACTGCAAAGGAATGGATGGTACAATACCACTTGTCTCCTTAGCCGAGGTCGCTGAACCACATAGCTACTGTGGTACTCGAACCCTTGGGGCTCGTAATTGTATCTTACATCGGACTTCGCAGCAATGCCTCTAACTAAATTCACACGGTTTCCAAAACTTCACAATTTTATACAGGGCACTAAGTCCGCCTTAAACTATTCTATCTATCTGTCCCTTGCACTTGTGCCCCGCATTGTGCGCGGGGTTGGCGTGGTTAAATCGGATTTGGCATGTTAATTTAAGGGGTGGCCGGATGCCCTTCCTGCCGCCACCCCGTACACCCCGGGACGGAATCAGAGTACCCCATCTGTCTGCTTCTAGTGTAAATCACGGAAAAGTGCGGATGTGTTTCAGATGTTTGTGAGTCGTGTAACTGAGGCGGGATGTGGGGACCAGCCCGGTATTCACCTACAGGGATGTGGAAAACCGCCTGAAAACCACATCCAGGCTGTCCGGCACACCGGCCCTCGTCGTTAATCCGGCGAGCGGATTCGATCCGGGGCCGGCGCGCCTTCCCGAGTCCAGGAAGCAGCGCATTAGCGCTCTCGGCTAACCTTGGGGGTCTTAGACTGTTATTCGTATTCACTTTTAATTTGTATTGGAAAAGTAAATTACTATAACAGGCTACGGCGAATATGTTCCTAATCGTTCAGTCGGATGAAGACGTTAGTGTCGACGGCCCCTTTGAGGCTCTTTTAGAGCAATGCGCCTCCATCGTTTCTTTTTTCCTTACTTTCTCTCTCTCATCGTCACCAACCACGCGAACATGACTATGAGCTAGACACGCACTCGTCACTCGCACAAAACAATGACGCTTAATGAACGACGTAAACATTTGGTAATACAAAAATGTTGTACCGAGCGGCTGCGATTAACAGCCAGCCAGTCGATTTAGGCAGCTGAGCCGCTAGGTAACAAAGTATCAAACAATGCCATCCGACTTGTACATTTACGTCACGTGGAATGAATTCACCGAACGTTGCACTTCACTGCAGAGAAGTGGAGAGCAATGGATGTAGCGGGTAGCATAACGGCTGGGCGTTTTCTCGGAAGTGACTCTCCGCGTCGCTAAAACTTCCTACGCACAGTATGCGGTTTTCGCCGTAGTGAATTAAAGTGTATTCAGTACTCGACAAAAACGAACAACGAGAACAGGAGCTACACTTACTGGAATCATCCGTAATTACGCAGTTCATGTCCAACACCGAATTTTAACAAAAATAAAGGCATTCTCCACATATCGTAGCCTGCTGCCGTAACACTTGTCATTTGACTCCGCTATTGTATAGGAGACGGGCGCATTACCGGACAACGAAGTTGTACTACAATCAAATTTCGGAGAATCATAAAAGTGAAAAATACCCATTCCCCAATATTAAATTTAGGACTTTTCATTGCGGACTTAGGAGTCCAATGAAACGATTTATTACAGCTACCTTTGCTTACGGAATCTCTGCGTATTAGCGTGTGACGACAATGCTGCCGAACTGTTTCGAGATTTCAGAAAATACAACTGCACCATTTATCACAGTGTTAAGCAAAATGGCTAATAAATTCGTCTCTCTGGTGATAACATGTACGTAAGTGGCAGCTAAATCCGGTACGCGTCACGAGATCGCACTGATGATTGAGGTGCTAAAATCAAATTTCTCATAATTTTGCTGAATGTAAAGAAGATTAAGTCAGAGCGGCACAAGAGCTCGACTGCCTGCCAATGGAAACATGTAATAGTGTCCGAGGATTTTTTTTTTTTTTTTTTTTTTTTTTTTTGCACGCAGTCGTGTGTCATTTTGCTTCCCCTGTCGACTACGTACGGCTGATAAAACTTTATTCTACCGCCAGGCTTACAGAAAAGGTTTACGTAGCCCCGTGGTTAAGGCACCGCACTAGCAGTAGAGAGGACAGACCACACAGATGTAGGTTTTTCCGCAGTTAAATCGATTTAGATAAAAAAATGGCGGTCGCACGGTTCCAGACTCAAGCGCCTACAACCGCTCGGCCACCCCGGCCGGCGATTAAGATAAATACCGCCCTGGTTCCGTTGAAAGGCACACGGCCGATTCGTTTTCATATTCTTTCGCAACACGACTTTGTCCTCCGTACACAATTAGCTCGTCGCTAGAGCGCTGAACCCTGAGTTTCCTTCCTTCCTTCCTTGCAGTGTTAGCTTTTGTCAGTGACCACGGCTACGAAGCGAAAATACACTGTAAATTGCCTTCCTCTTTGATTAACGCGAATTACTCCAAATATTTCCCTTGAACTTTTATTTCCACCGTGATTAAGAGGCGAATGGTGCTCAGTCTACAAATCCAAATGTTCGTGGATCCATGCTCTGTCAGTCCTCGCAGTTTTTCCGTCTATTCTCGTTTCTTTCAGCTTCACCAATTTCTAGAATGTGCTGCAAACGTCAAATTGCTCCCTAGTTCGGAGTATACGTAGGTCCCCGTGAAACTTGATACACAAGTCAGTTCACAAACCAATCTACAAGTTGCGATAGCCTTCCTTTAGACGAGCAAAATGTAACTTTCTTTGCCTGGACTAACAGATTGTACGCATCACATCGAAAACTGTAACTGAATGAAAAATTAATGAAACTAATGCACAGTCGATGTTATGACCCTACGACGGATAATCAAGTTGTAATTTTTATGCTGGCCGAAGTGGCCGAGCGGTTCTAGGCGCTACAGTCTGGAATCGCGAGAACGCTACTATCGCAGGTTCGAATCCTGCCTCGGGCATGGATGTGTGTGATGTCCTTAGGTTAGTTAGGTTTAAGTAGTTCTAAGTTCTAGGGGACTGATGACCTCAGAAGTTAAGTCCTATAGTACTCAGACCCTTTTTTTTAAATTCTGTTTGCTTGCAATTACATGTCTGCAGTTCTGGTTCACAATGAATTCCCTACTCCATAGTACCGCAGTACGCCACTAGAAGAGCGAAATAAAACGAAGAAGCCTTCAATGAAGTGCTTCGTTTGGTTGCTATAGAGGAATGCTACGGTAACGTGTTGCGGAGATTTCAGTGTGTACCAGAACTACAGAAGTGTTCCTGCAGTCAAACAAAAAATCAACGCCTTATTTTTTTTTTTCGAGCAAGTAGTTAGAACTTTATGACTATCCCTCGTACACGACCATTCCAGTTAGTATCCAGTTATTAGGTCCGTTTTGGGGGGTCTAACTTGACAGTTGAAATGAGCGTGTACAAGCCTCTTCAGACACAACACTCCAGTATCGTATTTCTCAGAGGCGACGTATGCGAACATGCGGAGGCCAGTATTCGGGAATGCACGAAGACTTGGGTGGGAGCGGCGAGCGTGCTTGGACCAGCACGTACGTAGCTCCTGCGACTGCTGCCGCCGCCTTCCGTTAGCACAGGAGCGCAGCGTTGCCAACACACTTCACCTGGCCGCGTACATACTCTCAATGCCATACACCCAACCCTCACATCCCACAAATCTCCTCTTGCTGTCGGTAGGCTGGCACTTCCACTGAAAGTGGGTACATCTTGGAAAATTATTCGTAACATTCCACTTCAAAGTTTGTATCGTACAGTAGCTCTAGTAAGAAAATCTCTCGTCTTAAAGTGTAAAGATTCCAATACTCGTCTCATGCAACGAGATACAACTATCGTCTTAATAAGCGACAGACTGCCAAGCCTTTTTACTTGAAAATTCTTCGCTATCACCGTTACAAAGCTACCTGGAAATTGCTATCTATGAAATGTAAACGTAAAAGAACAATATCGGGATTCATTCTGCTATTACCTATGGCCTCACCTTCTGGGGTCAGAGTAAGAAAAATCTCAAAACCATCTTCACTCTACAAAAACGAGCTGTTAGAATAATTACCAACAGTTCAAGGCTAACTCCTTCAAAGCAATTGTTTCAACAACTAAATATTCTACCCCTACCGTGCCTCTATATACAAAAAAGCGTAATTACTGTAAAAAGAAATATTGACGATTTCCGATACAACTCGGATCTACATACTTACAGCACAAGAAAGTGCAGTGACATTCATATTAAAAGAGTTAACAAGGCTTTGGCGCAGAAACAAAAAAACATACAAGGAAGTGGATTGTATAACAAACTACCGGTAAAGATAAAAGAAATAAAAAAATTGTGTTCATTTAAAGAAGCAGTATTCAAATTTTTAATGGGCAACTACTATTATAGAGTAAACGAATACCTGGAATAGCTTCATACAAAACAATTAGATTTATGTACTCTGTGCCGATAGTAATTTTTATCTTACTGTTGCTATGATCTAAATAAATAATATGTACAAAAGTGTTAGAATTATTATGTGTTATATCTAACTATCAACTGTGTATTCCATTTAAAAAGTCTTTCTCATACATTAATGTAATTAATCAAAGTTGTATATGCTATTTCAATGCGGTCTGATGTGTAGTCTACTATGCACATTTGTATTGTGTAGAGTATTGTTCACCCTTCATATATATATATATATATATATATATATATATATATATATATATATATATTTTGACGAAATCCATGCAATGTACATTGACTCTGGATGAATAAACTACTACTACTACTACTACCACCACCACCACCACCACCACTGTCTCATTTAAATGTTTTCTCGGAGATGACCTGATGTTCAGTTCAAAAATGGCTCTGAGCACTATGGGACTCAACTGCTGAGGTCATTAGTCCCCTAGAACTTAGAACTACACTCCTGGAAATGGAAAAAAGAACACATTGACACCGGTGGTCAGACCCACCATACTTGCTCCGGACACTGCGAGAGGGCTGTACAAGCAATGATCACACGCACGGCACAGCGGACACACCAGGAACCGCGGTGTTGGCCGTCGAATGGCGCTAGCTGCGCAGCATTTGTGCACCGCCGCCGTCAGTGTCAGCCAGTTTGCCGTGGCATACGGAGCTCCATCGCAGTCTTTAACACTGGTAGCATGCCGCGACAGCGTGGACGTGAACCGTATGTGCAGTTGACGGACTTTGAGCGAGGGCGTATAGTGGGCATGCGGGAGGCCGGGTGGACGTACCGCCGAATTGCTCAACACGTGGGGCGTGAGGTCTCCACAGTACATCGATGTTGTCGCCAGTGGTCGGCGGAAGGTGCACGTGCCCGTCGACCTGGGACCGGACCGCAGCGACGCACGGATGCACGCCAAGACCGTAGCATCCTACGCAGTGCCGTAGGGGACCGCACCGCCACTTCCCAGCAAATTAGGGACACTGTTGCTCCTGGGGTATCGGCGAGGACCATTCACAACCGTCTCCATGAAGCTGGGCTACGGTCCCGCACACCGTTAGGCCGTCTTCCGCTCACGCCCCAACATCGTGCAGCCCGCCTCCAGTGGTGTCGCGACAGGCGTGAATGGAGGGACGAATGGAGACGTGTCGTCTTCAGCGATGAGAGTCGCTTCTGCCTTGGTGCCAATGATGGTCGTATGCGTGTTTGGCGCCGTGCAGGTGAGCGCCACAATCAGGACTGCATACGACCGAGGCACACAGGGCCAACACCCGGCATCATGGTGTGGGGAGCGATCTCCTACACTGGCCGTACACCACTGGTGATCGTCGAGGGGACACTGAATAGTGCACGGTACATCCAAACCGTCATCGAACCCATCGTTCTACCATTCCTAGACCGGCAAGGGAACTTGCTGTTCCAACAGGACAATGCACGTCCGCATGTATCCCGTGCCACCCAACGTGCTCTAGAAGGTGTAAGTCAACTACCCTGGCCAGCAGGATCTCCGGATCTGTCCCCCATTGAGCATGTTTGGGACTGGATGAAGCGTCGTCTCACGCGGTCTGCACGTCCAGCACGAACGCTGGTCCAACTGAGGCGCCAGGTGGAAATGGCATGGCAAGCCGTTCCACAGGACTACATCCAGCATCTCTACGATCGTCTCCATGGGAGAATAGCAGCCTGCATTGCTGCGAAAGGTGGATATACACTGTACTAGTGCCGACATTGTGCATGCTCTGTTGCCTGTGTCTATGTGCCTGTGGTTCTGTCAGTGTGATCATGTGATGTATCTGACCCCAGGAATGTGTCAGTAAAGTTTCCCCTTCCTGGGACAATGAATTCACGGTGTTCTTATTTCAATTTCCAGGAGTGTAGTTAAACCTAACTAACCTAAGGACATCACAAACATCCATGCCCGAGGCAGGATTCGAACCTGCGACCGTAGCGGTCTTGCGGTTCCAGACTGCAGCGCTTTTAACCGCACGGCCACTTCGGCCGGCTGATGTTCAGTGTAAATAACCGTGTTACTCCATACCTTTTGTTAGTCTATGCACCTAACTGGCCAAAACGAAAGTCTCTATTATTATTATTATTATTATTATTGCGTGTGGCTCAGCGAGATTTTCAATTGTCAGCCACTCTGGCGACTTGCGTGTCCCTAACACACGTGTCCCTAACACACTTCAGTTATCTTACCGGAGAAAGTGGACCTACAGTTTAACGTGCAATCCGAGCCACGCGTTGTTCCTGGTGTTTTCCCACTGCGTTGAAAGGTGAAGGTTACATTAAAGGCAGTGTGAAAATTTCCGTGGTCCGGCGGGGATTTGATTCCGCGACATCCCTGTTTCCTGGCACGTGACTTACAGCCAGACCACCAGACCCAAGTAAAATCACTATTAGACCAATACTTCACTGTATTGCTACCATGACTGCACACAAAACTCCCAGTGAAGAGATCAAGCGCAACAGGTGTCTGGTCCCTTACAAAAACGCGCAGCTTGCGCCCCGGAAAGTAGATACGAACCAAATACAACAAATACACAATTTTCATACATCTTTACATTCTAACATTAATCGTTACTGCTACATTTACTTGTCCTTAATGAATTACAATTATTCTGTCTTGTTATTGTGGAAAGCTGTCCATAATGTGTTTCGCATGGCAACAATGACACTCATAATGTCTAAGAACACTTAACTTCCGATGGAGACAACTGAAATGCGCAGTTTAACATTTCTGGGATATTTAGACTCTCAGGGGTGCCGTCTTCTAGAAAATAAAGATATTATTGCAATATTATACCGACTTGAATGAATAGTAATGTTTTTATGAACTAGACACCAAACAGATGTTGTACCGTCTGAAACAAGTACGAAGTCTGGACGAAATAATTTGAAGACATCGGTATAAATACCACATATCCCGTGCATGTTATTAGAGTTGTCTGTAGTCCCTTGTACTATAAAGTCTCTACAAGTAGTCCGAGAAGTCAAGAGGTTACTGACCGCTGTTTTGTTGTGTTGGTCTGCCGTCATACTGGACCTAACAGACGACGAGGTCTTAGAGCGGTGTTACACTATCATATTTCTTTGTCAAAGTTGATATGTCAAATATTTATATCAAAGAAATTTGATGGTGTAATAGGAAACTTTGGCAGATCTCGCCTGTCGTCAAATCAATATGATCAAATTTAGGGCCTCGCCGTAGATTTGATCATAAAAGACGTTCGTCATCGATTCACTGCAATGTGAAGCGTAACCGCTTAGAGCGCTGGCGTCGCTACAGCTATCTGACGTCTCTATAGTGTGTTTGGAAACATCGCTTAAAAGTTGGTGTGTTCCTTCGACACTTTTTTTTCGTAATAAACTTGCTTCGATTTAAGGGGGGGGGAGGGGAAGGGGCGGTGAGCATGGGGCACAGTGCATCTATTAATTGCGTGTTGATGGGCAGGTGGAATACGCTGTAGGTGGCTTCACATCCACAATCACAGCAACAACCATCCATCTCTACAACTGGAAACAACCAGGCAGCTTTACATTCTTATTTGTCCATTCTACTTTGCCTGTTTTTGAACTATGGATGCCACACGTTAAAAAGCGCTTTATATGTTTCGTACTTTTCATTAATTTTGTAGTTGTTGGAACATAATTCCATCAACTAAATTATTCAAAAATAAAAATAGCTCTTACTGGCCGTATAGTGTACTAAACCTGTATTTACCTTCACATATTCCCCCTTCAGTGCTTTATAAATCGCTTCACACGTTTCTGGAATTATTTTGGTTAATGTGCAATGTGATATTAGAGTGCTGTGTTTTAAACTATAGTAGCTCTCTTCTTATCAAGTAATCGCATTGTCACAGTTTGCCTGTCTTCTGCACGTGTAGTATTTCTCAAGAGAGTATTCTGAGTTTTAATACAAGAAGCCCTTTACTGAGCAAATACTGAAATAAACTCTCATCCACTCGTAAGTAAATTTTATATGTAGGACTTGACGTTCTCCAGTTGCAGCTCTTTTAATAAATTTTGCTGAATGCTTTTATTATCGAGGCGTAATACCTATGGCTTCAGCCGAGTATGTTCTTTGACGAAGAAATATGATCAAATATTCGTCAAATTTCTTTGACAAAGATCTTTGACGTGTCACTAAATGGGATATTAAACTGTCGTAATATTTTTCGTCAAATGGTTCAAATGGCTCTGAGCACTATGGGACTTAACTTCTGAGGTCATCAGCCGCCTAGAACTTAGAACTACTTAAACCTAACTAACCTAAGGACATCACACACATCCATGCGCGAGGGAGGATTCGAACCTGCGACCGCAGAAGCAGCACGGTTCCAGATTGTAGCTCCTAGAACCGCTCGGCCACTTCGGCCGGCAAATACGATAATGTAATACCGTCTTTAGAGACGGAGTAAAAGCTCAGATTAGGAAATTAGGGGGAAAAAATTCGGTCACCTCCTCTTCATATGAACCATGTCACCATTTGCCGAGAGATTTTGAGCAACCACGGAAAACCTACACTCGGAACGGCGTATAATGATCCTTGACAGCTAGGAGCGCTGTGGCCTGCTTACAACTGCGAATCGCATATGACTGCAGGCGAAAACAAGAGCTGCCTATAGAGCTCCGACAACACTGAGGCGTTGCCATAGAGACGTGTATTGCCGGCCGAAGTGGCCGTGCGGTTAAAGGCGCTGCAGTCTGGAACCGCAAGACCGCTACGGTCGCAGGTTCGAATCCTGCCTCGGGCATGGATGTTTGTGATGTCCTTAGGTTAGTTAGGTTTAACTAGTTCTAAGTTCTAGGGGACTAATGACCTCAGCAGTTGAGTCCCATAGTGCTCAGAGCCATTTGAACCATAGAGACGTTTACAAAATCCCGTTACGTGGTTGGTTGAGGTAGGCGTGGGAAGCTGCGTCGCCGAGCCCGCTGCAACTGTCAGGGAACTTCCGAATGCGACGCCCGTGTTTTACCACCAAGCGGCCAACTCGCTCCGTCCGTGAAAACACTCAACTTATTAGTGGTATCTGGAGGTACCGTATCTAGCGTCATTCCAGCACGCAAGACTGCGTGGGAAACCATCGTTTGATAAACACAGTAATTGGAAAGAAGCGTAAAAACACTGGGAACATTAAAGAGGAGTGTTATCTATAAAGACAAGAGCACTGACACGAAAGTGATATCTGAACTTAACACGCGTCTTCAGAACACTGTGTCAAAGATAACAGTGGGACGGGAACAGAAAGAACAATACAGCCAGGGTGGAGCTCCTAATGTGAAACCAGCAGAATGAACAAGAGAGACTTCTGCCGCGTGACCAGCTCCTGCTTGGCATGCCTTGTAGCGTACTAACTTTGCTCATGGGGCATACATCACTGATTGCTCTATGAACATGTGGGCCTTTAGCGAAGCGTTTCGCTCTGGCGAAGTCGACTCATTTCTCTTCTTCTTCAGCGTCTAGATATCGGCTCATGAATATAGGCACCGAGCGAGGTGGCGCAGTGGTTAGCACACTGAACTCGCATTCGGGAGGACGACGATTCAATCCCGTCTCCGGCCATCCTGATTTAGGTTATCCGTGATTTCCCTAAATCGTTTCAGGCGAATGCCGAGATGGTTCCTTTGAAAGGGCACGGCCGATTTCCTTCCCAATCCTTCCCTAACCCGAGCTTGCGCTCCGTCTCTAATGACCTCGTTGTCGACGGGACGTTAAACACTAACCACCACCACCACCATGAATATAGGCCTCGTCCAACGATTTCCCTGTCGATCTTTGCTCGGCGATCTGGATCCATCTTTCTCCCTCCTGTCGCTGTGTGTCGTCTCTCTATCTCGCCAGAGGACACCCGACATTCTTCTTCGACCGCACCGGACGTCACTGCATCGATGTTTTCGTTCATTTAAAGCTGTTCCTAGCCACGTGACCTGAACAACACAACTTCAGTCTCGCTATCCACGTGTCAAAGTAAAGTACAGTATTGAACAGTTGTGTACAGTATGCTATATACCAATATAACGTGAAAGAATATCCCAATCCTGAAACTTTTCTCTCTTCTTCACTTTCCCTACTTCCCTTACTGTTTATACGTTCGTCTCAAAATTTAACACACATCCTTGTACTGCAAGGAACACGCCTTTCCGCGACACTATATCGCTTAAAGGTGAAGGAATTTATGTAAAAACCAGATTAAACCTGATGGTGACTCCACGCAGTCCGAAATACACTCCTGGAAATTGAAATAAGAACACCGTGAATTCATTGTCCCAGGAAGGGGAAACTTTATTGACACATTCCTGGGGTCAGATACATCACATGATCACACTGACAGAACCACAGGCACATAGACACAGGCAACAGAGCATGCACAATGTCGGCACTAGTACAGTGCTGCTATTCTCCCATGGAGACGATCGTAGAGATGCTGGATGTAGTCCTGTGGAACGGCTTGCCATGCCGTTTCCACCTGGCGCCTCAGTTGGACCAGCGTTCATGCTGGACGTGCAGACCGCGTGAGACGACGCTTCATCCAGTCCCAAACATGCTCAATGGGGGACAGATCCGGAGATCTTGCTGGCCAGGGTAGTTGACTTACACCTTCTAGAGCACGTTGGGTGGCACGGGATACATGCGGACGTGCATTGTCCTGTTGGAACAGCAAGTTCCCTTGCCGGTCTAGGAATGGTAGAACGATGGGTTCGATGACGGTTTGGATGTACCGTGCACTATTCAGTGCCCCTCGACGATCACCAGTGGTGTACGGCCAGTGTAGGAGATCGTTCCCCACACCATGATGCCGGGTGTTGGCCCTGTGTGCCTCGGTCGTATGCAGTCCTGATTGTGGCGCTCACCTGCACGGCGCCAAACACGCATACGACCATCATTGGCACCAAGGCAGAAGCGACTCTCATCGCTGAAGACGACACGTCTCCATTCGTCCCTCCATTCACGCCTGTCGCGACACCACTGGAGGCGGGCTGCACGATGTTGGGGCGTGAGCGGAAGACGGCCTAACGGTGTGCAGGACCGTAGCCCAGCTTCATGGAGACTGTTGCGAATGGTCCTCGCCGATACCCCAGGAGCAACAGTGTCCCTAATTTGCTGGGAAGTGGCGGTGCGGTCCCCTACGGCACTGCGTAGGATGCTACGGTCTTGGCGTGCATCCTTGCGTCGCTGCGGTCCGGTCCCAGGTCGACGGGCACGTGCACCTTCCACCGACCACTGGCGACAACATCGATGTACTGTGGAGACCTCACGCCCCACGTGTTGAGCAATTCGGCGGTACGTCCACCCGGCCTCCCGCATGCCCACTATACGCCCTCGCTCAAAGTCCGTCAACTGCACATACGGTTCACGTCCACGCTGTCGCGGCATGCTACCAGTGTTAAAGACTGCGATGGAGCTCCGTATGCCACGGCAAACTGGCTGACACTGACGGCGGCGGTGCACAAAAGCTGCGCAGCTAGCGCCATTCGACGGCCAACATCACGGTTCCTGGTGTGTCCGCTGTGCCGTGCGTGTGATCATTGCTTGTACAGCCCTCTCGCAGTGTCCGGAGCAAGTATGGTGGGTCTGACACACCGGTGTCAATGTGTTCTTTTTTCCATTTCCAGGAGTGTATAAGAGGCAGTCAAATGAAAACAAGACAGATTAGAAAAAGTAAGAACTGTTCATTATTTCAAAAATAATTACCATAACTGTTAATACGAGAGTTCTGTAGAAAGTAAGTTCCGATCGGTCACGAAATGGAAACCACTGGCAAAATCCGGTAAAGCTTTTAACAGATGTGTTGGGCAGTGTCTCTAGTATGTCCGTCGAACGTGTCGCGTCGCTCTTTTCAGTTTCGAGTGAACAGTGAGCACGTAAAGATGCGTAGGGAATAGCGTCCCCCGCCAATTATGATGGCTTGGTTACAGATTTCGCCCGTGTCGAGCAGCTCCTTTTTCATGCCAATTCTCGACCGCACATTGCAGGGGCAGTGAAGACGCTCCTGCAGCGTTTCCGATTGAAAGTGTTTGATCACCCACAATACAGTCCGTGATTGACTCCCCCTGAGTCTCATCTCTGTTCACATGAACCGCTGGCTATGAAAACAAAATTTTTCCACAGACAACGAGCTGCAGACCAGTGCAGGTAACTGGCTGAAAGCACAGGCGGCTGCTTTCTATGACGAGGATACTGGAAAGTTGATACAACACTACGTCAACACTCGAAGTTGGAGCGGCGACTATGTAGGGAAGTAGGTGGAAGGGGTACCTAACTGTTGCAAATAAAACGTTTCTGGTTTTCACTGTGGTTTCCATTTCGCGACTGATCGGAACTTACTTTCTGGGCAACCCTCGAACATTTAACCCATTGTGAGTCAAGGCACTCACTGCATTCACGGAGAAATATTTGCAGTTGCTTACGGAACCATGTTTGTACCCAGGCATGCACCTGTTCGTCCGGAGCAATCGATCTTCACGGATCCAAAAATACGGAAATCGCATGGGGAGGGAATGGAACTTAATGGAGGTTGTATAAGGGCTTCCACAGAAACTTCTGCAGCGTAATTGACACATGTAAACCCGCCGACATGTTGCCAAGGTTGTTTTGAGTACGCTGCAGAAGTTTTGTTGGGGAGTCCTTACACACCCTCCATTAAGACCAGATCTCTTCCCATACGACTTCCATATTTTTGGGGCCCTAGAGAGACATTTGTGGCCGTCGATGTGCTTCAGACGAAGAGTTTTTCCAGTTTTTCATCGCTTAAAGAGACTGCTGAACGGTTCTTGTGAAAATGCCACAGCTGACTTTCAGTCCGTTTTTCAACCCGATCTTTTACTCCGCAGTTAATGATCTCATGGCCGACGGGACATTACGACCTTGCCTTCCTTTTCCCTTAAAAGTCTTAAGCTCAGTGTCACCAATTCGTGATAATGTTTCGCGTTATAATGTGACGGGCGATGGACAGCTACGAACAGTCAGTCCTTTCAGTTGTGGAATAAACATCAGATTCTACAAAGAAGTAAGGAAGCTAGAAAAACTGAGGTTTAAATTCACGTCGACGAAACTGACGACCTGCGTCATTAAAATTTAAGCGCAAGTAACGCCATAAAAGTTTAAACACAGTTACTTTATCAGTGATAACGACAATTCCTGCACGGTGGAGCTGTGCGTTGACAAGAGGCAGGCAGCCGCCTTCAGCGAGAATGAGTCAGCTGCGCTGCGGACACCTGCAGGTAAAAAGCAGAGCCGTGACTAACGAGACAGCCCCACTTTCACCGTGGCACACAATTCCTGTCTGCACTATGATAACGTTCACTGCCCGCAGCACAGCTCGCTCTCAGCTAAATACAGAGGTCGTCGATCTGTCTGTACATTGAGTAAATCGGAAAATAGGAGTCCGATCAAGTCACGGGAAGAATCACAGCAATTACAGCGTTCCTGACGAATTTGTCAACTTCCATCACCATAATGCACGATCACGCCACAAAACTTTGCTTCTCTGATTTCGTTCCTAGGGTAAATAACCGTTTCAAGGACGTGCTCCATGTCTTTGGATATGATGCCGAATATAGGATTATTTTCAGAAACTGGGAAAAACTGCGGAGACGATAACTGAGAGAATAAAGCGCAAATAAACTCACAGAACAAAGTATTAGTCCCGTCATGGAAATAGCAGATCGGTTCTTATGAAACGCTATAGATTTTATATACTGAACAGCCAAAGAAACTGGAACACCTGCCTAGTATCGTGTAGGGCCCCCGCGAGCACGCAGAAGAGCCTCAACACGACGTGGCATGGACTCGGCTAATGTCTCAAGTAGTGCTGGAGGGGACTGACGCCATGAATCCTACAGGGCTGCCCAGAAATCCGTAAGAGTACGAAGGGGTGGAGATCTCTTCTGAACAGTACGTTGCAAAGGCTTCCCAGATATACTCAATAATGTTCATGTCTGGGGAGTTTGGTGGCCAGCGGAAGTGTTCAAAATCAGAAGTGTTTCTGGAGCCAGTCTGTAGCAATTCTGGGCATGTGGGTGTCGCATCGTCCTGCTGGAATCGCCCAAGTCCGTCGGAATGCACAATGGACATGAATGGATGCAGGGGATCAGACAGGATGCTTACGTACGTGTCACCTATCAGAGTCGCATCTAGACGTATCAGGGGTCCCATATCACGCCAACTGCACACATCCCACACAATTACACAGCCTCCACCAGCTTTAACAGTCCCCTGATAACATGCAGGCTCCATTGATTCATGAGGTTGTCTCCATACCCGTACACGTCCAACTGTTCGATAAAATTTGAAACGAGACTCGTCCGACCAGGAAACATGTTTCCAGTCATCAGTAGTCCAATGTCGGTGTTGACAGGCCCAGGCGAGGTGTAAATCTCTGTATCATGCAGTCATCAAGGGTACACGAGTGGGACTTCGGCACCGAAAGGCCATATCCATTATGTTTCGTCGAATGGTTCGCACGGTGACACTTGCTTATTATCCAGCATTGAAATTTGCAGCAATTGCGGAGGAGTTGCACTTCTGTCAAGCTGAACGATTCTCTTCAGTCGTCGTTGGTCCCTTTCTTGCAGGATCTTTTTCCGGCCGCGGCGATGTCGGAGATTTGATGTTTTACCGGGTTCTTGATATTGACGGTACACTCGTGAAATAGTCGTATGGGATAATCCCACTTCATCGCTACCTCGGAAATGCTGTGTGTCCATACCCGTATACATTCATCCGCTCGATACAATTTGAAACGAGACTTGTCCGACCAGGCAACATGTTTCCAGTCATTAACAGTCCAATGTTGGTGTTGACGGGCCCAGGCGAGGCGTAAAGTTTTGTGTTGTGCAGTCATCAACGGTACACGTGTGGGCCCTTGTCTCCGAAAGCCCATGTCGATGAAGTTTCGTTGAATGGTTCGCACGCTGACACTTGTTGATGGTCCAGCAATGAAATCTGCAGCAATTTGCGGAACGGTTGCACTTCTGTCACGTTGAACGATTCTCTTCAGCAGTCGTTGGTCCCGTTCTTGCAGGATCGTTTTCCGGCCGCAGCCATGTCGGAGACTGCATGTTTTACCGTAGTCCTGATATTCACGGTACTCTCGTGGAACAGTCATACGGGAAAATCCTCCCTTCATCGCCACCTCGGAGATGCTGTATCCAATCGTTCGTGCGCCGACTATAACACCACGCTCAAACTCAGTTATATCTTAATAACCTGCCACTGTAGCAGCAGTAACCGATCTAACAACTGCACCAGACGCTTGTTGTCTTCTACGGGCGTTGCCGACCGCAGTGTCGTATTCTGCCTGTTTACATGCCACTGTATTTGAATACGCATGCCTATACCTATTTTTCTTGGCGCGTCAGTGTATATCTCCCACAACCAAGTCATTTTATACGTATTCTGCAGTACATTCCAATGGACGACGCGCTCGCACACGACTCACAGGTGTCTCTCGTACAGATGCATCAGCCTGCTTCCGAGTGGCGTCACAGGCAGCATGAATGCGCTGTTCCATTGTCTGCGCGCCTCCCACAGCGTCCGCATACAGGACACCGTTCTCATGCCCGGCATGGCTGAACAGTGGCGACCAGGCGGCCAATGCAACTAGACCGCCTCGTACCATCCAGTGACTGGAGTCAGCGTTGCCGAGTTGCTTACGCACCGTAATGTGCAAGTTGGCTGGATCACTGTCATGCAGCAAATACACGAGCATTCCTTCCAGCAAGGGAGACATTACGTTACGTAGGAAATGCCTCTCGGAGGTATGATCGACTCCAAAAGAGGGTCACTCACATACGAACCTGATTTTTTAAAATGTAGGCGGTCTCAATAGTTTCATTCATCAATTGCCACAACAGGACACAAAATAAGAATAAAAATCTTCCTTATGAGGCATCTGCTTGTCAAGTCTTATCGGAGCCGAAACGAATATGTGCTGAGACTTGATCTGCAAGTTGCACATAGCGTAGAAACACAAGTGCACCATGCATACTACAAGGTATGGAGCGCTCCGATGAAACAGGTCTGCTAAGCACAAATGCAAAAGCTACTGTGATAGCTTTTACTGTAGTGCTTAGCTATAATACGAACATCAGCTGTAGTGCTTAGCATACCTTTTTCACTGTAACCCTCTCTACCTTGCAGCGTACAGACTGTAAGTGTGTTTTTGCGGTGTGTACACCAGGCCATGTCAAAAAATTCTGTAGGTCCTTCGTTCAACTCACAGAAAGTGTTTCTCAGTAAGGCGTGACAAATCATTCGATGAACGTTAATGGCATGTCAAATTACACTACTGGTCATTAAAATTGCTACACCAAGAAGAAATGTAGATGATACACAGGTATTCATTGGACAAATATATTATACTACAACTGACATGTGATTACATTTTCACGCAATTTGGATGCATAGATCCTGAGAAATCAGTATCCAGAACAACCACCTCTGGCCGTAATAACGGCCTTGATACGCCTGGGCATTGAGTCAAACAGAGCTTGGATGGCGTGTACATGTACAGCTTCAACACGATACCACTGTTCATCAAGAGTAATGACTGGCGTATTGTAACGAGCCAGTTTCTCGGCCACCATTGACCAGACGTTTTCAATTGGTGAGAGATCTGGAGAATGTGCTGGCCAGGGCAGCAGTCGAACGTTTTCTGTATCCCGAAATGCTCTAGAGCCACGGGTCGTAACACATCTGAAATGTAACGTCCACTGTTGAAAGTGCCGTCAATGCGAACAAGAGGTGACCAAGACGTGTAACCAATGGCACCCCATACCATCACGCCGGGTGACGAATACACGCTTTCAATGTGCGTTCACCGCGATGTCGCCAAACACGAATGCGACCATCATGATGCTGTAAACAGAACCTGGATTCATCCGAAAAAATGACGTTTTGCCATTCGTGCAACCAGGTTCGTCGTTGAGTACACCATCGCATGCGCTCCTGTGTGTGATGCAGCGTCAAGGGTAATCGCAGCCACGGTGTCCGAGCTCACAGTCCATGCTGCTGCAAACGTCGTCGAACTGTTCGTGCAGATGGTTGTTGTCTTGCAAATGTCCCCATCTGCGGACTCAGGGATCGAGACGTGGCTGCATGATCCGTTACAGCCATGCAGATAAGATGCCTGTCATCTCGACTGCTAGTGATACGAGGCCGTTGGGATCCAGCACGGCGTTCCGTATTACCCCCCTGAACCCACCGATTCCATATTCTGCAAACGGCCATGGGATCGCGGCCAACGCGAGCAGCAATGTCGCGATACGATAAACCGCAATCGCGATAGGCTACAATCCGACCTTTATGAAAGTCGGAAACGTGATGTTACGCATTTCTCCTCCTTACACGAGGCATCACAGCAACGTTTCACCAGGCAACGCCGGTCAACTGATGTTTGTGTATGAGAAATCGGTTGGAAACTTTCCTCATGTCAGCAGGTTGTATGTGTCGCCACCGGCGTCAACCTTGTGTGAATGCTCTGGAAAGCTAATCATTTGCATATCACTGCATTTTGTTTCTGTCGGTTAAATTTTGCGGCTGTAGCACGTCATTTTCGTGGTGTAGCAATTTTAATGGCCAATAGTGTATGATGACCCACCTCTCCCAAGCAGAAGGCCGTGCTTCCAAAAATGGTTCAAATGGCTCTAAGAACTATGGGACTTAACATCTGACGTCATCAGTCCCCTAGACTTAGAACTACTTAAACCTAAGTAACCTAAGGAGGCAGGATTCGAACCTGCGATCGTAGCAGCCTCGTGGTTCCGGACTGAAGCGCCTAGAACCGCTCGGCCACAGCGGCTGACTAGTCAACAGTCCCAAGAGTGTTTTGAACAGTGATTTTTCCAGTGATTTTATAGGTATGGTCCTGTTGGAAGTAGTATTCCGTTGCGTCCCTCAGACCTTTGGACTGACTTAACCAGCCAGTTAGAGGGGGGCATAAAGTGTAACGGGTATTCCGAACCACGGTGGAACTCGGCATTTTTCACGTCAACAGACATTGACAGAGGCGAAAGAAGTGATAAGTGACATAAAATTCCTAGGATTCACCGCGGATCAAACCTGGCACCTTTGGATTTGTAGTCTTCCACTTGTCACTGAACCATAGAGCCACACGACCTACCTACAAAACAGCATTTGCGAGAAGCGTTACTCTTCTACTTTCATCTCAATCACCGTTTGCTAGTGGAAGCGTACGAACAACATCCTATATGGGAACCAACGTGCGGAAATTGGTTTAGACGATTCGAAGACAACGAATTTGAGGTGAGCGACAAAATACGTCCTAGTCGGTGTGCTGTACCGTAAGTTGCTGCATACTAAACGCTGCGAAGCGCAATTACTCATTTTGAATCGCGCACTTAACGACAATCGTCCGCAACATGTTCAGAGATATGACAGTCATTCTGTTTAATCTCGATGTCAAATGACAAAATGCAGACCGGCTGAAGGAAACATTCAAGAGATGTGAGACATGTTAAGACCCCCCCCCCCCCCCACACATTCATCAAACGTCACCGATTACCATTTTTTTCGGTACATGCAGCGTGGCCTTTCTGAACAACAGATCTTAACGATCGCTAAAACTGGCTCCATGAGTGGATCACCTCAAAAGAACCTGAATTTTCTTATCGCGAAATCCATTTGTTACCTGAAAAGTGGGAAAAGGTTGTAGCTGCCAAACGACACTACTTTCGGTAAATTGTCGTATACTATTCTGGTAAAAATAAATGTGTGTTTTCTGTCCAAAAAACAGCGACAATTAATTCAAGTATCCAGTTCGTAGTAGTTAGCGCAACTGGAAATTTTATGGTACCTGTAGCTTCACTAATCTTGCTTTATGTTCAACGAGTCCGCAGGCTTTTAGAAATTGTATGGACATACAGCTTATTTCACCGCGGGCTACCGTCGGTTCGTTCCACTGTTGAAGGCGTGTACTTTTTCTGAATAGTAATAAGAAAACAGTCTCGACAATGAATCAGACATCACAGGGTCCTCGCGTGCGCAGGCCCGGCAGGTATTGATTTTATTGATACACTGAGAGACTGGCTTGATGTGATGTCCACAAGGTACAAGCGACAGTCCTATCATGGGCGACTGCGAACATACTATTTATGAATATGGAAGGTCTGCCCCATTTGTCAGCCGCCATTGAATAGCTTCAAACACATTGCTTGTCGCAGCATGTTTTCGACATATGACAAACGAGCTTCTCAAACCACCCAAAAGATGAAATCCGGACGGTAATAAGTTTGGGTTCTTCTTCTTCCGTGTCCGGATGCACCAATTATATCTTCCCTTCCCAGTAATTAGCAACGTAGATTGCTTTGTCATTGACTTTCAAAATATCATCTTTAGTGCATGTCATAGACATGTCTGGGCAGATCAGTAGGTGGTCCAAGTCCTGTATTGCTCCGCAGTCACACCTATCGCTATCACTGTAACCCCATTGAAATAGGTTTGATTTGCACCCAGTTACTCCAGTGCGCAGCCGGTTTAATGACTTGCAGGGATACCTTTTCGGAGACAAAGATGTTATCTGGATTATATCCTCGTTTCCATCTTCCGCTGTTAAATGATGCAGGCAACTTTGGGTCATGTATCAATTTCAGTTTAGTCTGGTCTGCCCAGGCCTCCAGCATTTCGCCATCGTCATTTGTCTCTTTATAACCCCATGCGAGACCGTGACAGTTAAAATCTCCTAGTACAACTTTCATGTTTTTTGAATGGAAATTTCCAGGCTCCGTAAATTTGAACCTCGCACCGGGTGGTTTGTACACGGATGTTACAGTACATGAATGTAGCTCAATAGTTAAGATTTCTATGTTTTCTTCGCAGGTCAGAGCACAGGAGCGTACGTCTAAGTTCGGTTTCACAAATATAGCACTTCCGTACCTTTCGTGTGGTCTCTCAAGAACTAATTTCATGCCCTGTATTTTTGGTCTATGGCTAGTTGGTGCTCTGTGTTTGGGTCATATGCTGTATGTGGTGGACTATGCCAGCGACATTATGGAGACTTATGGTTTGAAGCAGACGTACAAAAGAGGAACGACAATCTGTACGAGAAGAGCTACTGGCGGAAATAAAGCTGTGAGGCGAGTCGTGAGTCGTTCTTGGATAGTTCACTGGATAGAGCACACACTTTCAATCTGGCAGCAAGTTTCAAATCAGGATGTCTGAAGCAGCAAATTCGTTGCAGACGATGTTTTAGCTTTTTCCGGGCCCTGTATTTCCAGGTACTACCTTTTTCGAGGAATTTCTGCGTCGTAATTCCGAAAGTATGTGACTTTGTAGTCTGGGCCGTTAACGCAGATACGGTGACTCATTTACTGCGGTTCTACGAGCATTTGGATAGGAATATAAACGTCGTGTCTGGCTTACGCTTTAAAACCAAAGGTGGTACAGTTTCACAACAGACGATGTATCTGCCATGAAGGAACCGGCTGCACTTAGAGAACAAGCGTGAGTTAACAAAGAGCGTCAGCATTCAGGGGTCCGTCTGGGAGAGAGGCTACAGCTGCAGTTATCGACATGAAGTGCAAGAAAGTTCCAACGTAGCGGCTGCAGTCGATTCGGCATAAACTATATTTACTATTCAAAATGCGACCTATGATTGAGGCCGGCCGATGTGGACGAGCGGTTCCAGCCGCTTCATTCTGGAACCGCTACGGTCGCAGATTCGAATCCTGCCTCGGGCATGGATGTGTGTGATGCCCTTAGGTTAGTTAGGTTTCAGTAGTTCTAAGTTCTAGCGGACTGATGACCTCAGATGGTAAGTCCCATAGTGCTCAGAGCCATTTGAACCATTTGAACCTATGATTCTGCATAGAGCCAGCCGTTTCCAAAGAATTTTCCGGAACAAGTACTTGTTAGTGCTGAAGCTACGTAAAACGTCAGTATACATACCGGCTGTAAATCGGGACACCAGGTTGTCATACACGTCGGCCAAGAGAGTCCCTAAAACAAGTCTGTTTGAATCAGTTTTCTTTGCCAAGATAACTATCACAGGGCATGTGTACTCTGACATATCCGAACATATGTAAATGCTAAATTTCCCTCGGAGTAGGAGCATTATATGTGCATTTCTCCATTACCGCACTGATGGGAGTACCTTCAATACCCCACCAAGCCAAGTGACGAAGTGTTAAGGCACTGGACACGTTTTCCGGACCACGACGATTCAAACTTCCATGAGCTCATCAAGATTTAGCGTTTCCGTGATTTCCCTCATTCAGTTAAAGCGAATATCGGGGTGGTTCCTTTTCCTCGATGTGCTCCGCCTTTAATGCCCTTGTCGCGGATGGAACGTTAAACGCTAATCTAATCGTTCTTACTTCTTTTTACCGCCACCTGTCGCATTGGGTCACTGGATTGGTTGCAGACGACAAAAAAACGGCTATCCCAATCGTCAGGTCTGTGACTGTGTTTTTCTGTGGTGTTTAGTAGAGAGTAAAGTTCCATTACATTCCACCGACGTTGCAACAATTGATAAGCAGTGTTGCCACGGACATAGAGAAGATCATACCAGACTTGCTGGTTCCGAAGCTCTAGCAGCAGCCGTGTTTTCAGAATATGCCCGAGTATTGTGCAAACAACTTCAGCCTACATCGGCGGGTATTTTTATAGAGTTTTCTAAAATGTAAACGTATTTTAAGTACTAGTTAAAAATAGTGAAATTAGGACTGAAATAGTTTATGTCTGTTGTGGTGTATTATTTAAGTTTTCTACAATATTGGGTTCAGTAGGACTCACTTTATACCACTGTATTTTAAGTACTAGTTAAAATAGTGAAATTAGGACTGAAATAGTTTATGTCTGTTGTGGTGTATTACTTAAGTTTTCTACAATATTGGGTTCAGTAGGACTCACTTTATATCACTGTATTTCATTTGTCGGAGCCAACTTACATGCAATTGGTGCGGGAACACCTGGAAACAACTGGACATCAACAGTAGTGGGTATATACATAACAGCAACATAAACATTGCATTTTACTAATTGCAAAAGTGTAACAAGCGGCTTGAGTTCTTCAGAACATTTATTGTGTTTCTGTGTGGATTTCCATAACAGAGGAGCATGGAAATGAGGACTAAATAATCGCAAAGTACAAGGTGTCCCAGGAGGAATGTCAGTATTCAGGGATATCACAGGAACACCCATTTGAAACAAAGAATTCCATATGGACGTAAGTCCTGTTCCGAATGGTTTCCGGGATACATTATATTTAGCGTTTAAGGTGCAGTCAAAAGAAAACGAGACAAATGTAAACAAGTACGTAAACTGTTTTATTATTTCAAAAGTAATCGCCATCACTGTTAATAAATTTACCCCACTGTGATACAAGATGGTCAATGCCTTCACAAAAAAATGTTTGATGTTGCCTACGGAATCACGATTCTATCCAGGTGTGTACCTCCTCGTCCGAAGCAAATAGACGGCACGAATGTAGGGCTGGCCCACTTCTGGCCAGCATTGTCTGGAATACGCAGTCCTAACCTCCTCCACACAGTCCCGATTCTTCCCAGGTGCTTTCCACATTTTTGGAACCCTGAAGAGAGCCGGCCGTGGTGGCCGAGCGGTTCTAGGCGCTTCAGTCCGGAACCGCGCGTCTACTACGGTCGCAGGTTCGAATCCTGCCTCGGGCATGGATGAGTGTGATGTTCTTACGTTAGTTAGGTTTAAGTTGTTCTACGTTTTAGGGTCCTGATGACCGCCAATGTTAAGTCCCATAGTGCTCAGAGCCATTTGAACCATTTTAATTAATTTTTTGCAGTCTGTCTCGTTTTCATTTGACTGTCCCTCGTACATCTGTTTCCGTGCCAGCGGCGCACACATATTTGTCTTACCCACCCAACCTCTTTGACGTTTCATTCTAACCCAATCTATCTCTCTGCTTTCAACCTCTTTGTTAGGGAGGTCTTTCTGCTTTAAAACTAGCCCGTTCAACGCGCACTTGTCCATGGTTGGTGCGAGTGAAGTACTGCGTCGGACTAATAGTGAGAAAAGCATCTGTAAACCGTGTTAGTACACCCACTGGCTAAAAAGCCACACATATAAACTAATGAAGAATATGCAGATGTGATGCATGTTTACGGCTTCTGCGTTGGTAGCGCTCCTGCTGCTGTCGAAGAATACGGTCGGCGCTTTCCGACTCGTCGAATTCCTGATCATAGAGTGTTTACCAGAGTTTTCAGCAAACTGTGTGAACAGGTATTCTTTGAAGGTCCCATTTTCCTTGTAAATGCTCACTTCAACAACCTGTGCAGAAACAGTAAAACATTGTTCAAGTGGTGCAGCGCAGTCCTACCAGCACACGGCAACGTTCTGCACGCACGACGAAGTCTACGGCGAACACTACGTGCGGAAAACTTGTACCCATTTCTCGTACAGCATCTCCACAATCTTATTAACCATTTTATATTTGTATATGTGTCAACATGAAAACGTATTGACTAATACAGGAAACGAATAACAATGTACATTAAATGTGTTCTATCTCGTAAACCATTCGGAATTGTGGCGAAAGTCCATACGAAGTTTTTTTGCTTCAAAAGGTAGTTTCCGTCATATCCCTGAATACTGGCCATACATCCTGGAACACATTGTATACTCGCAAAATATTTTCGGGTAACGAAATTACGTACATCGATGGAGTGACTAATTAACTATTAAACTAAGCTCACAGTAACATCATTTAGTTGCAGATGACAAGCTGCAGTTATTCAAAAATTAACGAGGGTGCTACAGAACCAACAATGTAGAAAAGAAGGTAATAACCACAATAGAACAATTGTTTTCCCTATTTTTTATAATAATTAGTACATGAAACAGTTTTATATTTAAAAAAACTGAATATAATTACCCTCTGATGATGGCACACGGGTGTTGAAACGTGTTCTATTTGCGCAGTAGGCAGACTTGAAATCCCGTAATTTACTGGAGAAGGCTTCGCGAGAATGCAGCATTTGTTAAACTACGCATAAAGACGTCCTCACAGGGGGCTAATTTCATTATGAAACACAACAGACATAATTTGCATCATACGTAGTTGGTGTACGCTTAGAGACGACTTGGTAAATCGCACGTAACGTCCTCCTCGTAGTAAATTGCCTTCGCAACGGTCTCTAAGCGGCAGCTTGTTTACAAAAACAGACGAACCTAAAATTGTTGCGTAAGTGCATTTGCTCCCTAGTCCATATGCTATCTACATTGAAGAGCCATAGAAACTGGTACACCTGCCTAATATCGTGTAGGGTCCCGCGAGCACGCGGAAGTGCCGCTTCATGACGTGGCATGGGCTCCACTAATGTCTGAAGGTAGTGCTGGAGGGAACTGACGCCATGAATCCTGCAGGCTATAAATCCATAAGAGCACTGAGGGCTGAAGATCTCTTCTAAACATCACGTTGCAAGACATCCCTGGTATGCTCAACAATGTTCATGGCTGGGGAATTCGGTGGCCTACGGAAGTGTTTAAACTCAGAAGAATGTTCCTGGAGCCACTCTGTAGCAATTCTGGACGTGTGGGGTGTTGCATTGTGCTGCTGGAATTGTCCCAAGTCCGTCGGAATGCACAATGGACGCAGGTGATCAGACACGATGCTGACGTATGTGTCACCTGTCAGAGTCGTATCTAGACGTATCAGGGGTCCCATATCACTCTAACTGCACACGCCCCACACCATTACAGAGCCTCCATCAGCTTGAACGGTCCCCTGCTGACATGCAGGGTCCATGGTTTCATGAGGTTGTCTCCATACCCGTACAAGTCCATCCGCTCGATGCAATTTGAAACGAGACTCGTCCGACCAGGCAACATGTTTCCAGTCATCAACAGTCCAATGTCGGTGTTGACAGGCCCAGGCGAGGCGTAAAGCTTTGTGTCGTGCAGTCATCAAGGGTTCACGTGTGGGCCTTTGGCTCAGAAAGCCCGTGTCGATGATGTTTCGTAACGTGGAAGTTATAATAATGGCACAACCAAATACGAAATTTCTTTAACCACCACTATGACGTTTTCGGTCATTTTATTACAACAAATCGTACCAAAGACGACACGTTTTCGAGAAAACCTCAGTGTGCTGATGCCTTGATAGAGCATATATTCTTGTGATATAAATTATCATATATATACTAAGATGGTATCTGTTCTTTCGTATATATATATATATATATATATATATATATATATATATAAGGCTCACAGGCCACTTGACCATCTTCTTCTTCTGTGCGAATGCACAAACAGTGCCTGAACTCTTACGGGAATCGGCAACGCGCCGCGAGTAATGCGTATAATGGGCGGGGACACTACGAATGTAGTGCGGGACAATACGTTGAGAATGTGGGTTTCGCGGGAGGCGTGCCAGAGATAAATCCCTGCAGTCGCGCTATCCTCTGTGTCCTCGGTGGCTCAGATGGATAGGGCGTCTGCCATGTAAACAGGAGATCCCGGGTTCGAGTATCTGTCGGGGCACACATTTTCATCTGTCCCCGTTGACGTATGTCAACGCCTGTAAGCAGCTAAGGGTGTTCATTTCATTGTAATAAATTATCATACCAAACCCACCAAATATGGATTTCCACTGCAAACGTCGTAGTCCAGTACGACTTCTGAGTTCTATTTCTGTAGTTGAGTGCGATCTTGCATCTCACTTGTCACGTTCCTCTCCACGATGCAAAAATCTGGCGTGTATTATTCAGTCTTTCACGCTTGGGAACGCTCTGCGAGACGAAAATCCACGCTGTGAAGACACAAAACTCGACCAGCTCCATGTCCGCGAAACTTTCCACGACCTGCGCGAGGGTGACTTAAAAATAACAAGAAGTGTCTCTACTGTTGACGTAAAAACTACAAACTTCCTTGATCGAGCTGGACGTAAAATCGCGTATTTACGTTCAGCCTAAGGAAAACGATCAATATTTAGGCTGTGAGATAACGCTAAAAGAAGAGGAAAACGTCGCCGGATACAGGCGCTCGCACGCTTCCGTGCGCGGACAGCCTTCGGCGGCGGTATGTGGCAGGTTCGCCTTCAACGACTCCCATGTCCTTAGCGAGAGGAATGCAAGGCTGTCTCTCCGCTCACCTCACCCTCGCTCCTGCGTGCACTTCACTTCCTAGGGCGCGACTGCAAGCTGTCAATACGAGTCACAGCCCAATCACATTACCAGCTTCTCCACCGGATTCCTCTTCCTGACAGATACCACCGCATTCCGGTAGAGACCTCCTAACACCCTGCCTGCCACCTTTCGAGCTTCACCAATAAGTAAAGGGAAGTCCCGTCGATACTGAGAGCATTAGTGACGGAGAGCAAGACCACTGGGATACGTATGGTGGAATGAATGAAACGGACTGAAAACAGGCTAAATGGTATGCAAACTTAGGTTCATTGGCAGGACACTGGGAAAAGTCAGTCTACAAAGAAGGCTACTGCTTACAAATCAGTATTAGGATACTGCTCAAGTGAGCGGGACTATTGCCGAATAGAACTCTCAGGAGATACTTAACGTATACAAAGAAGAGCTACGCGAGTGGTCACAGGTTTGACTACCGGGATACCGTCACAGGAAGGCTTAAAACCCTCAATTGGCAGACTCTTCAAAGTAGATGCAATTTATCCCGCGATAGCCTACTTACAGACCAGTTTTAAGTACAGAATTTAAAGATACTCAATACCTTCCGAATCGCTCCCATAGGGATCTTTAAGACAAACTCAGACTAATTTCAGAAGCATTTAAGCAGCCCCCATGCGATTGGAACGGAAACAAACACTAACATATATTACCACGCTAAGGGCTCCCTGCCATGCAATTCATAGTGGTTTGCAGACTGATCTATGTAGTACGCGTTTCAGTCGAAATGCTTCACGGAAATCACGTGAAACTTACATAAATGATCGCCTGGTCCCCGGCACGAATCCGCCCGGCGGACTTGTGTCGAGGTCCGGTGAGCCAGCCAGTCTGTGGATGGTTTTTAGGCGGTTTTTCACCTGCCTCGGCGAATATGGGCTGGTTCCCCTTATTCCGCCTCAGCTACACTATGTCGGCGATTGCTACGTAAACACGTTCTCCACGTACGCATACACCACCATTCCTCTACCACGCAAACATAGGGGTAACACTCGTCTGGTGTGAGACGTTCCCTGGGGGGTCCACCGGGGGCCGAACCGCACAATAACCCTGGGTTCGGTGTGGGGTGGCGGAGGGGTGAAGTGGACTGCGGTAGTCGTCGTGGGGTTGTGGACCACTGCGGCTTCGGCGGGGAGGGGGCCTCTCCGTCGTTTCTAGCTCCCCGGTTAACATACAATACAATACGTACAACTACTTAGAGGATGACGGCCATAGATAGCTATCGACCGCAGCCGTCCCGACTACAAGTGTAGCGCCCCTTTTCCCGTATCTTCACGGTGTGTTGGATTTGGAACTGTTAGTGATGAAGAGTGGCCGAATTCGCTTCCTGTGAGCACCCAATTTTCGCCGCCGCCCCTCCTCCCCCTGGCAAAATTTGTGTACCCTGTCTGCGTTTAGTTGTTATCCCATGTGAAAGTATGACAACGTTTTCTAAACGTTTGCTAATCGTTTACCTGAGGCGAGTACCAGTTCCGTATTAACGTAGTCGGGTGTGGGAAACCACCTAAAAACCACACACACAGGCTGACCGGCACACCGCCCCTCGTCGTTAATCCGCCGGGTGGAATCAATCTGGGACCGTTGCGCCTCCCCGAATCCCGGGAGCAGCGTGCTAACACGCGCAGCTGCCGAATCGAGTAGAAGCGCAGTGTCCTTATCGACAGTAAACAATATTCTGGTGGAGGCTGACTTGCACTAAGAATCTTCAGAAAGATAACTAAATGCGAACATAATCCAGAAAGTATAAAAAAATTATTATGTGGCTTTCACGGAGTTCGTTAAATAAATCGTTACCAGGCTCAGTCATCGAGGTATCTAATGCTCGACAGAGCGGTAGTATTCAATTTGGTTAAAATGCTGGGGGATATTTTCAACTGTAATACCTCGCCAACAAAGGCAAGGGATGCATTGTATAACTGCACATCACCGGTTGGTTGGCTGGATGATCTGGGGAAGGGAACCAAACAGCGAGGTCATCGGTCCTACCGGATGAGGGAAGGATAGGGAAGGAAATCGGCCGTACCCATTCAAAGGAAACATTCCGGCTTGTGCCTGATACGATTTACGGAAATCACAGAAAACTTAAATCAGGAGGCAGGAGGCAGGTTTTGAACCGTCGTCCTCGCCGAATGCGAGTCCAGTGTGCTAACCACTGCGCCACCTCGCTCAGTCACATCAGCGACCTGGCCGCTGAGTTCCTATATTTTCCCAGTAATGTTGATGACGGTTATTCGTCTGTCGAAATAGTACTTTACAACCTGTGGCCAATTTATTGCCATTTTTTGCTCTGAGCGTCTGATCAGGTACGCGTCGGATTACTGGCAACGCGCAATTCTAACGAAAGCTAAATTTTTGGAAATTAAAGAAGAAAGTTTCGAGTTAGACAATCCTGCACCATCGAGGTCGCTAGAGATAGAGTACAATTTCGGATTAAAACAGTACAGTAACGAAAACCGATCATGATTTCTACAGATAAACCTGGAGAAATTATGGGAAACTGCTTGAAAAGTTTTGCTGCTACTTCAGGGCTCATCATTTTGCCACTTTTTGTCATATTGTTTGTTCATTGCAATTCTTATTTTAATGTTCACACCACATTTCTGTAGTCATTAGTTCCATTACTGTCTAAATAGAAGAATTTATTTACATGTTTTAAGGTTCCGTTTCTTATTTTAATGTTTGAATTCACTTCCCTGTCCATTTTATATACGGTTTTGGTTTGGTTTGGCAGTTGTTCTGGGCATTAGTCAAAATTCTTAAGGTGTAATCCATATTGCTCTCCAAATCTGCAAAGACTCAGATGCTACGAGTAAATCTAGTAAAACGTAGTTCTTTATCATCAATTTTTATTCCTTTCGTACGATTTTGTTGTTTTATTTCATATTGCCTAGGGAGTATAAAATAAACAGAGACAGAGAAAAAACAACTTTATCGGTCATCTTGTCTTGTTCCAGCACCTTTCTGAACGCAGTTGATGTTTATTTCTGTAATAAGGTTTTGTATAAATTGAGAATCAGTATTTTACATCTCGGTGTAATCCAGTTTCCTATTATTCTCCAAACAGTGTCTCACATTCCATTCTGTCTTAAGTCTTTTACCAGTCATTTAATAATTACTCTGGATTTGTACAGCCCCATAACGTGACAGGAGCACGACAGATGACGTAACGGACGCCCCCCCTGAATCTGACACCTTAACCGCCATTGACCTAGCAAAGTCGTGACTCGAAATCCAAAAACAAACAAAACTGTTCTAAATGTGGAGAGCCAGATTCACTATCTGTCACGGCTGCAGCTTGTCTGGGCGAAAGCGAGTTTGTTGGGAAACAAGAAGTGGGTCAATCACGTCAGTTAATCTATGGAGCAACGCTCTGCTGAAGATCTTACGGAGATATGCAAGAAGAGAGATAGGTCGGAAACACTTTCAATCGCACGCCTGCTTCGTCAGCTGTAATGAAATATTCGTTCCAGACAGAGTTTCTACATACCTGTGATTCTGACGACACTGACTGACACAAAAAACGATTTTTTTTATTTTAAAAATATTTATATTTTTCTACTTCAGCATCATCCGGTAGGCCCATTGGATTTTATATTTCAGCTGCATATTTCTAAAAAGCAGAATATTGTGCAGTTTTTTCCGATATCTCTCCCTACTGACTTATGTTGCAGCGTAATAAAAAATATGAGCTTATCACTAAGCGCCTTGAAGCCTACCTATCGCTTACGAAGACAGCATACCGCTTTGCAAGTGCAGTGGACTACAATCTGCACATTTTCGAATTTGCAGCCAACTAAATGTTATCATTTAACCTTGATATTTTGACAGTCTTACTAGATGTCTCCTTCAGGTGTATCGAGCGTAGTGTCGGTTGCTTGCTATCTAGTGGCCAATCAAATCATGAACTGACATGCCACGCATCCTCTTTGGTAACAAATTTTTCCACACGTCAGTAACGATGTTCATTTACGACAAATTGACACGAATGTTGCAGCTCTTCGTTGTGTTTATGGTTGACTATTTACTCTCACCAGGGGCTTATTCAGAGTTTTTCAGGCCTCATAAAAATGGTTCAAATGGCTCTAAGCGCTATGGGACTTAACATCTGAGGTCATCATTCCCCGAACTACCTAAACCCAACTAACCTAAGGACAGCACACACGTCCATGCCCGAGGTAGGATTCGAACCTGCGACCGTAGCAGCAGCGCGGTTCCGGACTGAAGCTCCTAGAACTGTTCGGTCACAGCGGCCGGCCTCAGGCCTCATAAGATGTGGGACAGTTTGTTGTATTAAGCCACGCTTCTATCTCTGGCAGGGGTTGTGATACTACGGTGATACCTGGTTTGCTGCAAATCTGTCAAATGCTGCTGCTTCTCATTCTCTTCTGCTTCCTAGCCTTTGATACTGGGTTGTGATAGTCGGGGTAAGAAGTAAATCTAACTCATTCTCTGAGAGCCACTTTTATGTGAGCGAGGAGATATTTCCCCGTCCGATCTAGCAAACTCTTCAGTCGTTAAACACACAGACACAGCTGTCATGAATGTAACTACTGGTTGGTTGTGCTATACAGGGTGTATCATAATTAATGGCATAAACGCATACAGTTGAAAGTACACGATACTAGTGGCAAAAATGTCTCAGGAAACATATGGGCGAAAATGCATACCTTAACAACTATGAGCAATTTTTCATCTTCGATACTGTGAAGCGAATCTCTTGTATTGCAAGCTCGTTGGTTTCCACATTTTTGGAAGTAGTAGTATGGACCAAAACAAGAAAAAAAGTCCAGTAAAAATTTGCTCTAAAATGCATACCTTACGATTTATGAGCAATTGTTCATTAGAAGAGTTGTGTTTCCAAGCAGCGCATGTGCTCATAGCTCTTAAAGTATGCATTTTAGAGCACATGTTTACTGGACATTTTTTTCTTGTTTTCATCCATACTACTACTTCCAAATTTGGAAAGCAAAGGGCTTGCAGCAGAAGACATATGCATTTTCGAGCCTATGTTTATTGAGACTTTTTTGCTCCTAGTATCGTGTACTTTCAACTGTATGCTTTTACGCCATTAATTATGAAACACACTGTATAACAGCTTCTTCGTGGCCTGCATGTGGTTTCTGAGATCACAAGAACCTTCCTGGTAAATATGAGTAGCGTACTGGAACGACCAGAATTTACGTCCATTAAGGACATTGCTCCACCATATGTGATACCCAAGCACATCCCTACGTCGTTCTTAGCTAAATTACCCTTAGGTTATTTTGAACAATGAATTATGTCCACGTTCGATCCCATACTATGAAGGTTCATTTCGTCCCTCAGCTTATACGGAAGTACCTTGTACTCTAGATATGGCATTTATAAAAAAAAAAATAAAATAAAATTAAAAAAAATGGTTCAAATGGCTCTGAGCACTATGGGACTTAACATCTATGGTCATCAGTTCCCTAGAACTTAGAGCTACTTAAACCTGACTAACCTAAGGACAGCACACAACACCCAGTCATCACGAGGCAGAGAAAATCGCTGACCCCGCCGGGAATCGAACCCGGGAACCCAGGCGTGGGAAGCGAGAACGCTACCGCACAACCACGAGCTGTGGACCATTTATCATACTTTTTAAGAAAATTACAGAAAAATCGCAAAACAGCGATAATTCAGGAAAACTTAATGCGAATGACATCATAGCGGACTATGTTGGTAACACAATAGTGCTGCACTAAGTAGGGGCAAACCACCAGCACAAAATCCATGGGGGTCAATTACACCAACCAAGCGAAGTGACGCAGTGGTTAGCACACTGGACTCGCATTCGGGGCCGGCCGGTGTGGCCGAGCGGTTCTAGGCGCTTCAGTCTGGAACCGCGCGACCACTACGGTCGCAGGTTCGAATCCTGCCTCGGTCATGGATGTGTGTGATGTCCTTAGGTTAGTTAGGTTTAAGTAGTTCTAAGTTCTAGGGGACTGATGACCTCAGAAGTTAAGTCCCATAGTGCTCAGAGCCATTTGAACCATTTTCGCATTCGGGAGGGCAACGGTTCAAACCCGCGTCCGGCCATCCTGATTTAGGTTTTCCGTGATTTCCCTAAATCACTTCAGGCAAATGCTGGGATGGTTCCTACATCTACATTTATACTCCACAAGCCACCCAACGGTGTGTGGCGAAGGGCTCTTTACGTGCCACTGCCATTACCTTCCTTTCCTGTTCCAGTCGCGTATGGTTCGCGGGAAGAACGACTGCCGGAAAGCCTCCGTGCGCGCTCGAATCTCTCTAATTTTACATTCGTTATCTCCTCGGGAGGTATAAGTAGGGAGAAGCAATATATTCGATACCTCATCCAGAAACGCACCCTCTCGAAACCTGGACAGCAAGCTACACCGCGATGCAGAGCGCCTCTCTTGCAGAGTCTGCCACTTGAGTTTGCTAAACATCTCCGTAACGCTATCACGCTTACCAAATAACCCTGTGACGAAACGCGCCGCTCTTCTTTGGATCTTCTCTAACTACTCTGTCAACCCGACCTGTTACGGATCCCACAATGATGAGCAATACTCAAGTATAGGTCGAATGAGTGTTTTGTAAGCCACCTCCTTTGTTGATGGACTACATTTTCTAAGGACTCTCGCAATGAATCTCAACCTGGCACCCGCCTTACCTACAATTAATTTTATATGATCATTCTACTTCAAATCGTTCCGTGCGCATACTCCCAGATATTTTACAGAAGTAACTGCTACCAGTGTTTGTTCCGCCATCATATAATCATACAATAAAGGATCCTTTGAACAGACACGGCAGATTTCCTTCCCCAGCCTTGACTAATCCGATGGGAGCGATGACCTTGCTGTTTGGTCATCTCCCCAAATCAAACAACCAACCAATCACTTACACGAGGGTACTTCAAGACGTAAGTTACGGCCACTGCGCAGGAAGAGTGGAGCATTTTCCTGGAGTTTTGCACACAGTACGGATAGCAAGTGCATTATATTGTGGGAGTGAAATGGCGCGCCATCTAGAAACGTCCTCCGAATACAAGGGACAGTACGACTCTTGTGGACAAAATGTCTAAACTGCACACTGATTCGCCGTGAAATTCTGGCTGTGTACAGACCAAATGCAATATCGTTTCCAGTAGTGAAATGGCGACCGAGTCTGCACTGAAGTAGGTGATGCTGATCACAAAGAAAGGTGGGCCTACACCATATTGAATTTCAGCATTACCGACGAAATTGTAAGTCATTTTCAGCCAGGTGTCCGGATACTTTTGATCACAATTTTTATGTTGCAGTAGTTACTCAGAAATGAAGAGGGGGCTTCGGTCGACTCGTGTGTTTATCTGTGTATTTGACGACGATCAGAAAGTGCCCTGCTGCGTTAAAGAGCAGACAACAACACGTTGCAGTAAAAGAAATGTCGAAGTCGAAAATACACTACAGAAACGGCTTTATTTTTTAGCGTATCCGATTTGATTTCCTGTGGTTGGAACTTCTGTCTGCTGAGAGCCACCAGAAAGCTCCGGTCTGTAGCCAACGCCAGAATCGCAAAGACTAGGAAGTTCCAGCGCTGAAGTGGATGTCTGATTGGACACTTCTCCCACCCGAAGAGAGTCTTCCAGAAGTTAGGCGTGAAGTTAGGTGAGAAGTGGGATGCTTCCTTTTCCCCCCGGAGTGGAAAGAGCGCCAGCAACTACGGGAGACGTGTCGCTACAGCCGCCACACACACTGGGTCTGTAGGTAAAGTAACATCGCTTATGTGCCAACTGAAGTGCCGACGAACGTGCCAGGAGTGCGCAATGAACGCAACATAAAATCCTTCGTACACAGTGCCATTTCACGAAAATCACAGCTTAGAGTAAGTTCCAGTCTGGCATCTCTCACATTTATATCTATTTACCATTTTTGGTTTTCTTTATTACAGAGGGTGTAACAAAATGGTATGGTAGAACTTTCAGAAAACATTCCTCGCAAGCAGAAGAAGAAAATATACACAGACAGAAAGAAAATCGCAACACCGAGAAGGAGTTGTGCGACATAAACGAAAGTTGCTAGGTGTTTTTCTGCATCTGAAAGACGACGTCTATTCAAATTTCACGCCAGTCGCATACGAGTGGTGCTGGTATCGCCACTCTATCTATCTATCTATCGCTTACGCCTTCTCCCACGGCTAGGCAGGGTCGGCCTTGGTTAAATGGATTTGTCATGTTAAGTTTAAGGGATGGCCGGATGCCCTTCCTGCCGCCACCCCGTACCCCCAGGACGGAAATAGTGTACCCAACTGTCTGTGTCTAGTGGATGGTTCAAATGGCTCTGAGCACTATGGGACTTAACTGCTGAGGTCATCAGTCCCCTAGAACTTAGAACTACTTAAATCTAACTAACCTAAGGCCTTCACACACATTCATGCCCGAGGCAGGATTCGAACCTGCGACCGTAGCGGTCGCGCGGTTCCAGACCGTAGCACCTAGAACCGCTCGGTCACCCCGGCCGGCTGTCTAGTGGAATCCATGAAATAGTGTGAATGTGTTCAGATGTCTGCGAGCTGTGTAACTGAGGCGGAACGTGGGGACCAGCCCGGTATTCACCTAGCGGGATGTGGAAAACCGCCTAAAAACCACATCCAGGCTGGCCGGCACACCGGCTCGCGTGGTTAATCCGCCGGGCGGATTCGATCCGGGGCCGGCGCACCTACCCGAGTCCAGGAAGCAGCGCGTTAGCTCTCTCGTGCTGGTATCGCCACTATGAGGGTGCAAATAAAGTTTGCTTTAAATACACGCTGAAACGGTCGTGAGCGTTACCTTTGAGACTGGACGTGGGGAGTTGATGTTAGTCAAGAATGACTTTAAGGCAACAAAGACGCCATTATCAACTCCTCACTAAGTTTGAACGAGGTCGTGTAATAGGGCTAGGAGAAGCTAGACGTTTCTTTTGTGACACTGCATAACGACTTGGCATCCACTGTATACAACTGCTCGCAGCAGTGATCACAAGAATGTACGGTCGCAATAAGACTGGGCTCTGGAGGGCCACGTGGGACTACCGTAGGGGTAGACCGACGTGATCGGCGTACGGCCCTGGCGGATCGTACTGCATCTGCAGTAGTTTGAGCAGCAGTTCGCGCCACAGTGACACAACGAACTGTTCCAAATCGGTTTCTTCAAGGAGAGCTCCGAATCGAACTTCCCGTTGAGCGCGTTCCACTGACCCAAAACCACTGCCATCTGCGACATCAGTGGTTTCAAACGAGAGCTCATTGGAGGGAAGGGTGGAGGTCAGTTACGTTTTCTGATGAAAGCTGGTTCTGCCTCGGTGCCAGTGATGGCCGTGTGTTGCTCAGATGGAGGCTAGTTGAGGGCTTGCAACCAATCTGTCTGCGTGCTAGACACACTGGATTTACATCTGGAGTTATGGTCTGGGGTGCGATTTCGTATGACAGCAGAAGCACTGTCGTGGTTATCCTACGCATCCTGACTGCAAATTTATATGTCAGTCTGGTGATTCGACCTACCGTGCTGCTATTCACGAACAGAGATCTAGGGGGCATTTTCCAATTCGATAACGCTCACCTACATACCGCTATTGGAACCCAACATGCTCTTTTGTGTTGACATGTTGCCCTGGCCTATTCGATCGCCAGATCTGTCTCCAATCGAGCACATATGGAATATCATCGGACCACAAGTACAGTGTCATCCACAACCAGCATTAACCGTTTTTGTATTGACCGACCATTTGCAGCAGGCATGGAACTCCATCCCTCAAACTGACATCCAGCCCCTGTACAACATAATGCATGCACGTTTGCACGCTTGCACTCAGCACTCTGGCGGTTACACAGGTTAACAATGTACCAGTATTTTACATTTTCAATGCCTTATCTCGTGCTTACATTAATCTGTGATCGTCCAATGTTAATCGCTTAAATATGTCACCTAGACAAATGTATTCCCGAAATGACATTACTCTACATTAATTATTTTTTCGGTGTTGCGATTTATTTTCCGTCAGTATTTATATGGGCATAGGTTCCTATTCGCTTTACTTCCCTGTCAGTGCTCAGTTTCTACAACTCTTCAATAATCTACTTTTTAAACGAAGACTCACCAGTAGCCGGCTGCTGTGGCCGAGCGGTTCTAGGCGTTTCAGTCCGGAACCGAGCTGCTCCTACGGTCGCAAGTTCGAATCCTGCATCGGGCAGGGATGTGTGTGATGTCCTTAGGTTGGTTAGGTTTAAGTAGTTCTAAGTCTAGGGGACTGATGACCTCAGATGTTAAGTTCAAATGGTTCAAATAGCTCTGAGCACTATGGCACTTAACATCTCTTTTTCTGAGGATAAAAATTAGGAAAATAATGAATGAATGATTGAATATTGCACGGACATAATTAATCTGTTGCTGACCTTACGTGTGAGTGGAAAAGAAACTGTCTACAATGAGAGTCGATCCACAGGCCCTGCAATAATGAAACTAAGCCCATACTCGCTCGGCTGCGGACTGTGAAAACTCGGGGCACTACAAATTATAGGGGAAGGCGGGGCAAGATGGGGAAGCTAACTTTAAACCCTTACAAAAGGGACAAAAATAAACAAATTCAAGTAGGTTTGATTATCATTTGTTTACTTAACCATTGAATTACAATATCATGCAAAGGAACCTGCAAACTTGTTACATTTAGTTAGAAATATCTCGATTTGAAACATAAACTACCAATTCCCCGTCTTGCCCCATATGCGGGGTAAGATGGGGAACTAGCATGAATTCATCTCTAAAGCTTAAATAAGAACTGGAATAATGAAATCATGTGACGATAAGGTTTCGAAATATGGTTCTGCAAATTGTAGAATCAGGTATTACGTTTTATTTAGGCCTCTTACTTTCACATAGTACGCAAGTGTGGACAGCCTCGTCATCATCACTTTCTATCCCGGCACAAGTGTCGGGGGCCCAGCGTCCGCAGCTAATACACCGTATCCAGCCTTCTTCAGAGGCTATTTACAATTGTATTCAATGTATAATGTACGTGTTCAAAACCCGCAGCGAGGTAAACACATGAGACGATAAGAACGTAATGGTTGGACATATAGTAGGGGCCAGACGGGGAAGCTCCCCATCTTGCGCCACCCCGTCTTGCCCCCTAATATGCTGTCAGGTTATGTTACGCCTACATGAACACTATTTACTGTTAATAAGACGTACTATTCAGTGCTATATATACAGTCTGGACAAATGGTCACGAAACACATGTTTTAGGACCTCGAAAGGTGTAAAACATTGCAAATCAGTATAACAATTGTACATACCTTGCAAAGCTCACAGAAACCGCCGCGAAACTATGGTTCAGCAATGTCAACACACTGGGACCTGTTTATTTATGATGTTGACGTAGCTATCCACAGATGGCAATACTCTAACTGTAGCTTATAGCCCTTCCCCGTCTTATCCCACCTCCCCGTCTTGCCCCGCCTTCCCCTACAAGCAGGCCTACAATTTTCAAATTCTGTTTTCTCGAAAACGGTTGAGAGCTGCGTCTTCCTGTTTACGTATGTTGAAGACATCGCGGGCCCTACACACCCTGTAATACGAATCACATCGACGAGGGAAAGTTCGTACGGTCTCCTTGCGAGGTACGCCGGTGAGGACAGAATAATACGCAGGCTGCAACGAGGAGAGCGGAAACGTGTTTGGCTGCTGGAAGAGGGGGCGCGTGAGGTGACGGACAGCGGGTGCGCGCGGGCGTTAATGCGGGAACAATGCGCGTTTGTAGTGAGCCACGTCCTCGACCGCATTCATCACGCGGCATTTGGCCAGCCGCACCGAACAATGAATCGGGGACAGGGGGCGCCTCCCAGATGCAGACGGCATTTCGTAACGCTGCCTCCGTCCACCGATCGCAACTTATTTCTCGTTTTCCCCCGCCACTCCGTTCTCAGAAGGTGCTGAATGTTATGTATGCGGCGGCGCCCGCAATGCGCGGGTGAAAGGCAACCCGGCGGCCTTGCGGACACCCGCGGCGCCCGACGCCTCGCGCCGTCCACGTCGCGGTCATTACCGCCACCTCAACAAGTTACAGCGCGAGCCGCGCTCGCCACGGCTGCCGTCAATTCCACGCTCCCGTGGCCCCTGCCTCAACTGGCCGATCGGGGCGCTGGACGCTTACTTGTCTCCTCATGTGCAGACGTCTCGTATCAGCTGTTATAGTCATTACAGCACTGGGATTGGTCACAACTAGAGTTGCAGAACTAGCGTAAGGTACCGCAGACTATCTAAGTACGCGTAGACTACGGTACCTTTCCTAGTAGCTCTGGTTAGATAAGGCCGTGCCAGCATTACCTCTACATTAGGTGTGTTGCATACCTATCAGGCGTTACCTAATAACGTATGCTATCAGTGTCTTACTACACTACTATCCATTAAAATTGCTACACCACGAAGATGACGTGCTACAGACGCGAAATTTAACCGACAGGAAGAAGATGTTGTGATATGCAAATGATTAGCTTTTCAGAGCATTCACAGGCGACACCTACAACGTGCTGACATGAGGAACGTTTCCAACCGATTTCTCATACACAAACAGCAGTTGACCAGCGCTGCCTGGTGAAACGTTGTTGTGATGCCTCGTGTAAGGAGGAGAAACGCGTACCATCACGTTTCCGACTTTGATAAAGGTTGGATTGTAGCCTATCGCGATTGCGGTTAATTGCATCGCGACATTGCTGCTCGCGTTGGTCGAGATCCAATGACTGTTATCAGAATATGGAATCGGTGGGTTCAGGAGGGTAATACGGAACGCCATGCTGGATCCCGACGGCATCGTATCACTAGCAATCGGGATGACAGGCATCTTATCCGCATGGCTGTAACGGATCGTGCAGCCACGTCTCGATCCCTGAGTCAACAGATGGGGACGTTTACAAGACAACAACCATCTGCACGAACAGTTCGACGTTTGCAGCAGCATAGACTATCAGCTCAGAGACCATGGCTGCGGTTACTCTTGACGCTGCATCACAGACAGGAGCACCTGCGATGGTGCACTCAACGACGAACCTGAGTGCACGAATGGCAAAACGTCATTTTTTCGGATGAATCCAGGTTCTGGTTACAGCATCATGATGGTCGTACCTGCTACAAAAAATCATCCGCAGGTGTGTCATTGAGTTCAGATCGAGACCCCTCGCAGTCTAGTACATTTCCGGAATACTGAAGTCTACAAACCATTGCCTCAGTGATGCTGCTCGATGACAGGGTGCACTGTGATGCTGATATTAAAATAATCGTCTCCGCATTGTTCCTCCACTGTATTCAGTATACAGTACTGCCAAATTTATTCCTACCCCTCCACATTTAGCGTATTCTTAAGCACAATAAGGGGGAAATACCCTAAATACTACAAACATCACTCCAACTGTACACGCCCCACAACATTACAGAGCCTCCACCAGCTTGAACAGTCCCCTGCTGACATGCAGGGTCCATGAATTCATGGGGTTATCTTCATATCCGTACATGTCCATCCGCTCGATACAATTTGAAATGAGACTCGTCCGACCGGGCAACATGTGTCCAGTCATCAACAGTCCAATGTCGGTGTTGACGGGTCCAGGCGAGGAGAAAGGCTTTGTGTCGTGCAGTCATCAAGGGTATACGAGTCGGCCTTCGTCTCCCAAAGCCCATATCGATGATGTTTCGTTGAATGGTTCACACGCTGACACTTGTTGATGGCCCAGCATTGAAATCTGCACCAATTTGCTTAAGGTTTCCACTTCTGACGAACGATTCTCATCTGTCGTCGTTGGTTCCGTTCTTGCAGTATCTTTTCCGGCCGCAGCGATGTCGGAGATTTGATGTTTTACCGGAATTCCTGATATTCACGGTACACTAGTGAAATGGCCGTAAGGAAAGTCCCCCGGAGATTCTGTGTCCCATCGCACGTACGCCGACTATAACACCACGTTCAAACTTACTTACTGTTGTGTACATAGTTCCGCGTAGTCAGCGCGTACACAACTTTCCCACTAGAGCGCGCCTCGCTAAGCACAACAGCGTAGGCGCAGCGCTCGTTCGTCTCCGCACTACGAGATGGCGCTGCCATAGAGACGGACCAAATTCTGCTTCCGCCGATCCGCGTATTAATATGTAACGCAGCCAATGAGATTGCTGCTAACCTAGAACCTTTTCTCCACGCGGATCACACTCGCGCAGTGATACATGAACGTGCGAGGTATTATAACGAGTGTACAGACCTCCGATTAGTCAGTCTGCCATTTGATCAAATGGTTCAAATGGCTCTGAGCACTATGGGACTTAACTTCTAAGGTCATCAGTCCCCTAGAACTTAGAACTACTTAAACCTAACTAACCTCATATGCCCGAGCCAGGATTCGAACCTGCGATCGAAGCGGTTGCGCGGTTCCAGACTGCAGCGCCTAGAACCGCTCGGTCTGCCATTTTTCTGCACCAGTCTGCATTAGTCTGTACCAGTTTGTACGAGTTCTACATTTGTCTGTACCAGTCTAGAGTCAAGTTTCAGTCTGCGCCTAATAAGATTACCATATTCCTGTACATAGCCATGAAGATAAATGTATAGACACTTTTGTCAAGTGTCATAGATATATGTGAGAATAAGATTAACGTACCAGTACCAAAGGAACTACAGACTGTCAATCGTAAACAGCATCCAGAACCAAGTTAAGTAATTTTTATGCTTGTTATTATTTTAATAAATGTGTGTGAAAATTAATCAAGTTCTGTTTAAAATTGGTCACCGTCAATCTGCTACTCTAAGCGTGCAAGTGGCATTTCTATCGTCTGACCTAACGGCAGAAGACAAACACGCCACGTTAAGACCACGAGACATATTGCTGACACTCGCCTACTTCGTTAGCGACAGGTCAAATAATCTGATGGTGTGTGTACCGAAGGTCTTACAGTACGCACACCACACTTACATCTTGATAACCTGGCACTGTAGCAGCAGTAACCGACCTAACAACTGTGCCAAACACTTGTTGTCTTACATAGGGGTTGCCGATCGCAGTGCCGTATTCTGCCTGCTTACATATGCATGTATTTGAATACGAACGCCTCTACCTGTTTCTTTGGCGTTTCAGTGTAATATTCAGTGCGGTATGTGTTTCGCGCAACGCACCGACGGAGATGCCTCCGTTAGTTCCTCTCCGGTTTCCAGCAGTGACGCAACGCAATGCATCCACGAAAGGGTCGCTGCGTTCGCATGGTAACTCATGAAGTATTGATATCAGTGAGCATTTACAGTGCTAGAGGTAATGGAGGTTACGCAAGCTGCCTGGCTGAGGCCCCATTCAGTCCCCTCAGATGGGAGGCGGACCTTGGAGGCCGCTCGCACGACCTCAAGCCTCTACCGCTTCACAACGGATCACCTCGCCGTCGCCAGACACGTCCGGATTCATTGACTTCTGCTACGTTCTGAGCCGCTGCGCTTTCCCCTCCCGCCAGTCGTGACTCGACGCAGAGTACTAAATGCGGCGTAAGTTTGCCGAAACGACGCGAAGTAGATATCCTCATCGTGCTATGTTATATTTCTATCTGTTCATGTTTCAGCTAGAGGCCGAATGCCTATACTTCTCACAAACTCCCATGGTTACTCCGAGATGTTTCATTTGCATAGTTGCTGGGCATAGTAAGTTAACTCCTGTTACGTACAACACATTAGCAGGACTTGTTTTCTGACTTTTCTGTAACGCAGTGATGCTATCTCAATTTCCCCTTTCTGGACTGAAGACCACAACAACAACAACACGGTAACTACGCGAATTGCTCTGAGGCACCATTGCGATCGTGATGCGCCGCGTTGAGAAGATTTATCGTCTTTTCAGGACTATACAGGGTGTCACAAAAAGGTACGGCCAAACTTTCAGGAAACATTCCTCACACACAAAGAAAGAAAATATGTTATGTGGACATGTGTCCGGAAACGCTTACTTTCCATGTTAGAGCTCATTTTACTACTTCTCTTCAAATCACATTAATCATGGAATGGAAACACACAGCAACAGAACGTACCAGCGTGACTTCAAACACTTTGTTACAGGAAATGTTCAAAATGTCCTCCGTTAGCGAGGATACATGCATCCACCCTCCGTCGCATGGAATCCCTGATGCGCTGATGCAGCCCTGGAGAACGGCGTATTGTATCACAGCCGTCCACAATACGAGCACGAAGAGTCTCTACATTTGGTATCGGGGTTGCGTAGACAAGAGCTTTCAAATGCCCCCATAAATGAAAGTCAAGAGGGTTGAGGTCAGGAGAGCGTGGAGGCCATGGAATTGATCCGCCTCTACCAATCCATCGGTCACCGAATCTGTTGTTGAGAAGCGTACGAACACTTCGACTGAAATGTGCTCCATCGCGCATGAACCACATGTTGTGTCGTACTTGTAAAGGCACATGTTCTAGCAGCACAGGTAGAGTATCCCGTTTAAAATCATGATAACGTGCTCCATTGAGCGTAGGTGGACGAAACTAAAATAAGCTCTAACATGGAAATTAAACGTTTCCGGACACATGTCCACATAACATCTTTTCTTTATTTGTGTGTGAGGAATGTTTCCTGAAAGTTTGGCCGTCACTTTTTGTAACACCCTGTAGACTTGAAATGAGGGCAAATTGAAGGCGTCTGTACATCCGTGACGACGGTCGTGGAACTACTACTGGTGCCCACACCTGCTACATTTGAAGTCGACAGTTTGATGGTACGGGGAATGAAAGGAAATTTGTGACTGGATTCATTTACCAGGCGTATTCGGAAAATAAGGTCCGATTAGGGGCGAAATGGAAGCCACTTCGAAAATCCGATGGAACTTTGCACAGATGTGCTGGACAATGTCTTTAGTGTGTCACTCGATCGCTTCACGTCGCTCTTTTCAGATCAGAGAACAAAGTGATCACGCAGAAATGCCTAAAACAACAATGTCTCCCGTCAAGCATGTGGATCTGGTGAGAGATTTCGCCTGAAGCTATACAGCCCACATAACATAAATGTCATGCGTTTCTTTCTTCAAGACAATTTTCAGCCGCATTCAGCAGGGGCGATGAAGCATTTTCGATGGGAAGTATTTGATCACCCACAATACAGCCCTATTGGCTCCCTCCGTTGCTCAACTCTGCTCACATGAGCCGCTGGCTACGAAAACAACATTTTTGCACAAACAACGAAAGCCAGAACAGCGTAGAGAATTGGTAGAACGCACAGGCGGCCGCTTTCTGTGACGAGGATACGAGACAAATATCTAAGTCGGAGCGGCGACTATTTAGAAAGGTAGCTGGAAGGTATGGCTAACTGTTGCGAATAAAAAAAAAATTATTTTCACTATGGTTTTCATTTCGCGACCGAGCGGACCTTACTTTCCGGTCCGCAGCTCGTGGTCGTGCGGTAGCGCTCTCGCTTCCCACGCCCGGGTTCCCGGGTTCGATTCCCGGCGGGGTCAGGGAATTTCTCTGCCTCGTGATGACTGGGTGTTGTGTGATGCCCTTAGGTTAGTTAGGTTTAAGTCGTTTTAAGTTCTAGGGGACTGATAACCATAGATGTTAAGTCCCATAGTGCTCAGAGCCATTTGAACCTTACTTTCCGAACAGCCCTCGTATCTTGGATGGAGAATCCCACACAGATGTAGAAGCAACTTCAGGCTGTCCCAGGGAAGTGCTATGAGACACTGATCGTGTTGTATGTTAATGACCTTACTGACAGAATAATAATCTCAGAATTTTTGCAGATGATGTACTTATTTAGGCTATTTCCAGAAAGTTAGTTCCGGTCGCTTCTGGAGACGGCATGAGGGGTCGGTTAGGAATCCGGACGCGCAGGTGTAGAGGAGGAATGTGGGAATAATGGAGTGCAGTTTCAACCTTGCGGCGGCAGTGCTTACCGCATGGTTGCTCTGATGATGTCTCCCACCAACTGCGAGGTTCGTGTAGTTGGCTGATTTTTGCACGCTCACAATCAATCTCCAGCAGAGATCCATCCCAACTTCTGCCACGTGTATGGACAAGACATTACGAGCGACAGGATAAGTCAGACGATGGTGCAGGTAATTTGCTGAAGAACAAACAAATAACCTAAATAACCTAAGGACATCACACACATCCATGCCCGAGGCAGGATTCGAACCTGCGGCCGTAGCGGTCTCACGTTTCTAGACTTAAGCGCCTAGAACCGCTCGGCCACTCCGGCCGGCGTACGGGAATCAGACAGTATTTGTAAGAATAAGGACATGAAACTGAAGCAGAAGTTCTGAGCAGAGAGATAGGACTGTTACCTACCCCCATGTTATCCGATACGTACACTGAATAAGCAGTAATAGAAACTAAGGAGAAATTCAGGAAGCGAATTAAGGTTCAGGCAGAAGAAATAAAAGCTTTACATTTTGTTGATGATAGTGTAATTCTGTCAGAGATAGCAAAGGACTTGTGAGATAAGTTGTATGAAATGAGTAAGATATCAGACGATAAATGAACAGAAACAAGTGGAATAGAATTTTGTCTAATTAAATCAACTGATTAGGAGAGAATTATATGAAGAAATGCGAAACTGAAAGTAGCATAAGAGTTTTGTTATTTGGCAGCCAAATATCTGACGGTGGCAGTACTTTAAGACTCACGCTGACAAACGAAAAGCTTTTCTGATAATAAATATATTCGTTCGAGCTTTAACCTTACGTAGAGGTGATATGTGAATGTTTAACAGTACAGAAAATAAGACAGCAAAGCTTTTGAAGTGTCATGTTTCAGAGGACTGCTGACAATTAGATGGGTAGACAGGTAATTAATGTGCAGTCACTGAATCGAATCGGGAAAAAAAGAGCTTTGTGGCACATCTTGACTAAAAAGAGGGATTGTTTGGTGGGACACATCCAGTAGTGTAAAGTAGTAGATGATTTGGTAATGGAGGGAAGTGTGTGCCGGCAGAGTTCAGAGGGAGACCAAGACTTGACGGCATTAAGCAGATCCAAATGAATGTTGTTTGCAACAGCTATGCAGGGACGAGAAAACTAGCGCAAGAAAGAGTAGCGCGGAGAGTTTCATCTACGTATTGTATCCCACAAGGACACAACTACTGCAAATACCGTCGAGCCGGCCGCGGTGGCCGAGCGGTTCTAGGCGGTTCAGTCCGGAACCGCGCGACTGCTACGGCCGCAGGTTCGAATTCTGCCTCGGGCATGGATGTGTGTGCTGTCCTTAGGTTGGTTAGGTTTTAAGTATTTCTAAGTTCTAGGGGACTGATGGCCTCAGACGTTAAATCCCATAGCGCTCAGAGCCATTTGAATTTGAAATACCGTCAAGTATCGGAAACACGTCCTAGTAGTTGAACTCGCTGAGGATCTTTCTGTGAACGCGTCTATCGTGAAAGAGGTAACGTGCGTTCACAAACTGCAGGAGCGGCCATATGGCTGGGGGTTAAGTGGGCCACGTTATCTCGGCGATAAAGTCTGCCGTGCGTCGCCTCTGTGCGCCCATTATGCAACACCACAGCCAGCAAATAATTAAACAGCTCGCCGCCTGAGCAATCAAACTCTGCAGTTCGCACGCCACTCAGTCGCTCTTCGTGCATTAACTGAGTCTCACTTTTATACTTTTCGTCAATGCTCCTTAGGGCCTCAGGCGAAGGCACTTAAAGTGATAGAAAGTATTTTGTGTTGAGTAACAGAGCCACCTAGGCAACAAAATAACCCATGACGGGCCGAGCGGTTCTAGGCGCTACAGTATGGAACCGCGCGACCGCTGCGGTCGCAGGTTCGAATCCTAGATCCCAACGGCCTCGTATCACTACCAGTCGAGAATGACAGGCTTCTTATCCGCATGGCTGCAACGGGTCGTGCAGCCACGTCTCGATCCCTGAGTCAACAGATGGGGACGTTTGCAACACAACATCCATCTGCACGAACAGTTCGACGTTTGCAGCAGCATGGACTATCAGCTCGGAGACCATGGCCGCGGTTACCCTTGACGCTGCATCACACACAGGAGTGCCTGCGATGCTATACTCAACGACAAACCTATGTGCACGAATGCAAAACGTCATTTTTTCGGATGAATCCAGGTTCTGTTTACAGCATCATGATGGTCGCATCCGTGTTTGGCGACATCGCGGTGAACGTACATTGGAAGCGTGTATTCGTCATCGCCGTACTGGCGTATCACCCAGCGTGATGGTATGGGGTGCCATTGGTTACACGTCTCGGTCACCTCTTGTTCGCATTGACGGCACTTTGAACAGTGGACGTTACATTTCAGATGTGTTACGACCCATGGCTCTACCCTTCATTCGATCCCTGCGAAACCCTACATTTCAGCAGGATAATGCACGGCTGCATGTAGCATGTCGTGTACAGGCCTTTCTGGATACAGAAAATGTTCGACTGCTGCCCTGGCCAGCACATTCTCCAGATCTCTCACCAATTGAAAACGTCTGGTGAATGGTGGCCGAGCAACTGGTTCGTCACAATACGCCAGTCACTACTCTTAATGAACTGTGGTATTGTGTTGAAGCTGCATGGGCAGCTGTACCTGTACACGCCATCCAAGCTCTGTTTGACTCAATACCCAGGCGTATCAAGGGCGTTATTACGGCCAGAGGTGGCTGTTCTGGATACTGATTTCTCAGGATCTATGCATCCAAATTGCGTGAAAGTGTAATCTCATGTCAGTTCTAGTATAATATATTTGTCCAATGATTCCAATGAATACCCGTTTATCATCTGCATTTCTTCTTGGTGTAGCAGTTTTAATGGCCAGTAGTGTGGATTATAAATCCAACTGTGTGATGGACAACGGGATCGTAACTGACATTATATACCTACAGAGAGCCGAAGAAATCTAGTTCTTTATTAGACTTTAATACAGGGACACAGTCGAGATGTCACCTCAAAAAAAGTCTTGCCACGAAGTATGTCTCGTCGCTAATGGTAAGCTGCTGGCTGCATTTACTATATCGCCCGAAGTGTATTAATGTCAGAAGCATCGGATGAAAAATGCCCTTAAATGTAAAACTGAAATGTTGTACAGCCTGGTGAGACAGCGCCATCCACTCTGCAGTGCGTTGTAGCCCAGCGTGCAGGCGTACACCGCGCCACTGCTGCGAGGACACGGGGGGTGCTGTCACCAAAACATGTCACCAGCCCATAGCGACGCAAGCTCATCGAACGCCCTTCCGATTCAAGGTTAAGGCAACAGCTTCTCCAAAATTCAGAGCTGGGGGAAACAACAATCAGCATAAAATAATGCCCTCGAGGGTTTGCTTTAGCGGCTAGCAAGTCTGTGATAAACCGTAAACGTAAAATACTGACGAGAGCATATAATGTGTCGTATTATGCCATAAATTGTTGCTGTATTTTATTGTTGCTGCTGTCGTTAATAATAAGAGTGATTAAGTTGAACATGAAGCAATACCAAATAGGCTGTAGACTTAAACTCGATAACAGACAGAACGATCAATATCAAGACTGCTGCTAGATCTCACTTAAGACACTGAGTGGGCGTTTGGGATATTTTCCCAGAACATTGGCAAAGTGGCTGACACTCAAGCGTGTATACACCACCTTCTGTTCTACCCATGCTTCCCAACACCGATCCTTTCTCTGTGTACAGTGCCGACACGGATATCCGTTTCGGGTACAAAGGGTGGTAAGCAGCTATCAGTGGGCCTCCATACACATAATATTAATGATAAGATGCAGTACACAAATTGGAAACCAAACGTCGTCGTCACGATCCTGATGCCACCTGACAGTGAGTGACGTGCTGCATTATGAAATAATGTGTGTATCGCGTGTACAGTACTAAAAAAATGAAATAACAGTGTAGCGATCGTTTTTTATATCATTATATAACTTATTTGCAAGAATGTAATATCAAAACAGTATTCTGCACTGGGGATAATCCGAATGAGGTTGCAATGTTTCAGACAGTCTGACCTTTTATTCGGGAGTATAGACCCTCCAATCTCCATCAGGCCACCATGCAAGGACCCATGATTACACAAACACCCAAAACGGGCTTGAAATGGTGTGTGACGTGGTTGGTGTCTGTAAGGGTACTTCTTTTGGTATAGTCGTGCTGCCTCCCGACCGTTTCCATCTGTTTGACCGTACACAAACACCATCTCGGCTTGTTCCTGACATGAACACCGGACCATTCTGCTGCTTACAATACGTTGCGTAAATCGCACAGCCTCAGACACACAAAAATGGTTCAAATGGCTCTGAGCACTATGGGATTTAATTTCTGAGGTCATCAGTCCCGTAGAACTTAGAACTACTTAAACCTAACTAACCTAAGGACATCACACACATCCATGGCCGAGGCAGGATTCGAACCTGCGACCGTAGCGGTCGCGTGGTTCCAGACTGTAGCGCCTAGAACCGCTCGGCCACCCCGGGCGGCCCTGCTTGACACAGTCAAGCCGTTTAAATATCTGGGCGTAGCGTTGCAAAGCTATATAAGGAGAAACGAGCATGTCAGAACTGTGGTAGGGAAGGCGAAAAGTCGACTTCGGTTTCTTGGGAAAAATTTAGGTAAGAGTGGTTCACCTGTAAAGGATACCGCATATAGGACGCTGGTGCGACCTATTCCCGTGTACTGCTCGAGTGTTAGGGATCCGCACCAGGTCGGATTGAAGGAAGACCTCGAAGCAATTTAGAGACGGGCTGCTAGATTTGTTACCCGTAGGTTCGAACAACACATAATTGTTACGGAAGTGCTTCGGGAACTCAAATGGGAATCCGTGCAGGGAATGCGACGTTCTTTTCGAGAAACACTACTGAGAAAATTTAGAGAACCGACATTTGAAGCTGACTGCCGAAGGATTCTAATGCCGCTTACATTGCGCGCAAGGAGCACGGAGGTAAGTTACGAGAAATTATGGCTCATACGAAGGCATATAGACAGTCATTTGCCCTAGCTCTATTTGCGAGTGGAACAGGAAAGGTTATAACAAGTAGTGGTACAGGGTACCCTCCGCCACGCACCGTACGGTGGCTTGCGGAGTATCTATGTAGATGAAGAAGCTGCTGTTGACGCAACACATCCCATACTAAACTATGGTGAATACCGAACACAGCAGCTGTTGCTCGTGTACGTGTCTCTAGGTTGTTCTCAAATTACAGCACTTTTTCACCAACGTTCGGTGTATGCGCCGTCCACGGTTTGCCGCATTAGCCCTGCTTACCGTCAATGTGCCGATACTTCCCAGTCAAGCGTGGATTACAGTGAATGTGTGATAATGCGGGCATCTGGGTGCAGGGGAACGTTCTCGGTCCATTCGCTGGGCTCTTCGGCTATTGCCTTCAGCTGCAACGTAAACAAAGTGAGTGTCCTGCAGTTCTCCCCATGTGTAGCACTCGATGTTGACACTGCAGCTGTTCTTCAGGCACTAGTGCTACCCACTGTCTACTAACTCAGTGTCGAAGAGCACGACATCACAACATACTACGTGTCTCAAACTGACATTTGGTGTAACAAAGTTGCACACAACTACTTTTATCTGCTCGACTCGCCTATTACCTACGCATGCTCAGTGCTCACATAATATGGGTTTCCGACACATGGTTGCTTTACAAAATATATTTGCTTTGTCACCTGTATCATCCTTGTTCTCTATTTTTTCTTTTTTTTACTTAATGTTTACTGTGCGCACCGCGTTTCTTGTCATGTTTTATCAGTTAGGAAAGTATAAAAAGGTCAGATGCGTGACTTAGTTTCATGTAGTCCTCCAGAACAGTGGAAACAGCTTCAGTTAGATTTCTGTTGTAGAAATAAAACATAGCCGCACCTTCCCTGTTGCGAACAAGCGGATGAGAGTGAAGAAAACGGTGCTTAAAACTGCATCGCGTGGTCGCAAGAAAATTGCAGCGATTTTTACTCCGTTTTGCTTACCGCACAAGCAAATTGTAGCTTGTGGACCGCTCTCAAAGAACTGAGGCGGCAAGCTACTGTAGTTATTCGTCAGTCAGATGGGTAAGGTAAGGCTAGCGGTACACCGGAGAAGTCAGCACGTGTCGCAACAGTTTAGCATGTCCCTTCTCCCGTTTCCATCACGAACCTAACGCTGCGCTCTACACGCACTTATCAATGTTATGACGTTTTTTACCATCAACAATTAATCTTAAGACATAGTCATATCCACACCAAGGTCTTACAACCAACAATACGACGCTTATTGTCTTTTCAAATTTTCTCCAGTAGCAGTATTTTTCCTTTTACTTTTTAGCGTACAACAAATGCTCATAGCAACAGTATATTGGAACGAGGAAGATAACTGCGTTTCGCTTCTTTCATTTATCAAGCATCTTCAGTGGCCTGCCCTACATGTTTCTTTTTATACGTATTATAAATATATGATGTGGTTGTTACAGTATGTTACTATGTTACAGTTTGCCATATTTTTCTCTTTTATTCAGGTTAGAATCAACTTTTGTAGCACAAATTTCGTGATGTGAAATTATCGTTTGCTGTTACTTACGATTTCCAGCGCTGTAAACCCAAGCAACAACACCGAAAGATAATTTCACATCGCGAAATTTGTGCTACAAAAGTTGATTTTAACCTGAAAAACAAGAGAAAACATGGAAAATTGTAACATGGTAACATATTGTAACTACCGCATAATACATTTATAATATGTATAAAAAGAAACATGTACTACCGGCCCCTGAAGATGCTTCACAAATAAAAGAAGCGAAACGCGTATGGCGATAAACAAACTGTCTTCAATTAGTTGCATAGAAAGAACATACCTCAATGGCCGGCCGCGGTGGCTGTGCGGTTCTGGCGCTGCAGTCCGGAACTGCGGGACTGCTACGGTCGCAGGTTCGAATCCTGCCTCGGGCATGGGTGTGTGTGATGTCCTTAGGTTAGTAAGGTTTAAGTAGTTCTAAGTTCTAGGGGACTTATGACCTAAGATGTTGAGTCCCATAGTGCTCAGAGCCATTTGAACCATTTGAACCACACCTCAATGAATCTTGAAGCAACTAAGGAACGACGGAAAACAGAAAAAAAATGATATATTACTTACTACGCGGAAGTAAATACTGTAAGGGTAAGAACCAGCAGCCCTCTATTTGGGTGGGGGTGATAGCGTGGAGAAAGGAGGGGGGGAGGGGAAAATGGACAAGCAAAGGGAAAGAACAAATGAACACAGATCGGTAGGAGGAGGAGATGGACAGAGAGAGGGGAGGAGATTGAAAGAAGAAAAGGAAGAGGACGAGAGGGACATAGGAATGAAAGGGGAGAAGGACAGAGAAAAGGAAAAAGACGAGAGAGAGAAATGGGACGAGACGGGGGGGGGGGGGAGAAGATGGTCTAGAAAAAGATTGGAATCAATAGGTACCCGAGCTCCTCCGTGTACTCAGCTACTACTGCTAATAAGTGTGCAGAAGCTAGTTGTATTAAGCTGCCTGTTCTACGAGTCGTAAGATGCCCTGGTGTTATCAGGCACATGTTTAACCTTTAAGAGTCTCGTCCGTACACTGTTCCCCCGTTTTATCTTGTTTTCACTGTAGGATCCACATTACACTTTGTTCACCGTGGATATGCTGTATATTTCTTTGGATGGATACCCTTACAGAAGGCACTCATTCATCCTGATCTAAGAGGGAGGGGGCGTGAGGGAACAGGGGGAGATGAGCAGTGTTATATTTTAGTGAGGTGACTTTGTGCAATCATGAGATAGTTGAAGAACTGCATTTTTAACCACCAGCTATACAAATAAATCATTATTTTCTACGGAAAACGCAAGCTCCCCCTTCTCCAGCAGCCAAATCCTATCTGGACGGTATTCCAGAGCAATGATCCGTATCTGACGCGCGGATTTGATTAGTGTTCGGCTCCCATCCCTGCCTCGCAATGCGTTACGCTGTACAAGCAAGCCATACGATACGTTAGATGAAGTACAGTGATGAACGCAGAATGTAGATTGAACATCAAGGAAAAGTTGATATAAGCATGCGGCACAAAAACTCGATGACTACGTTGGAGGATTCAAATGAAGTGACAAACAGAATGCGACATGTACGGTTCGCTAATTATGTTGTACAGAAATGCGGGGGAAGCAACTCAGGACGATTATGTATGGCGACTTGCTAACATCTCAGGTAAACACGGAAGACCCGTGACATTGTTCAAAGAAACATCTGAGCATTCAGGGAAACGACGAAAGATTTGAATCAGGACGGCTGGGCTACAATTTGAAACGCCGCTTCTTCGGAATGTGACTACGTGTGTTTATCACTTCACGACCTTGTTAGGCAACAATATGGGACCATAAACTGTCGAACACTGGAGCCTATGTGGTAGTCAATGATTAATACCCACACAGGTTACAAACACACCAAGGACTGCACCCGATTACTTAATAGGAATGGCTGATACTCTTTACAAAGGAAAAGGGCTGTTACGAGGTGCATTCAAGTTCTAAGGCCTCCGATTATTTTTCTTCCGACTGGAACGAGATAGAAACATGCGCATTGTTTTAAAATGAGGCCGCGTTCATTGTCAATACGTCCCAGAGATGGTAGCACCGTACCGCAGATAGAATTTTACCGCCAGCGGCGAGAATGAGAACTGTTTTAAATACTTAAAATGGCGACGTTTTCCTTACTTGAACAGCGTGCAATCATTCAATTTCTGAATTTGCGTGGTGTGAAACCAATTGGAATTCATCGACAGTTGAAGGAGACATGTGGTGATGGAGTTATGGTTGTGTCGAAAGTGCGTTCGTGGGTGCGACTGTTTAATGAAGGCAGAACATCGTGTGACAACAAACCGAAACAACCTCGGGCTCGCCCAAGCCGGTCTGACGACATGCTCGAGAAAGTGGAGAGAATTGTTTTGGGGGATCGCCGAATGACTGTTGAACAGATCGCCTCCAGAGTTGGCATTTCTATGGGTTCTGTGCACACAATCCTGCATGACGACCTGAAAATGCGAAAAGTGTCATCCAGGTGGGTGCCACAAATGCTGACGGACGACCACATGGCTGCCCGTGTGGCATGTTGCCGAGCAATGTTGACGTGCAACGACAGCATGAATGGGACTTTCTTTTCGTCGGTTGTGACAATGGATGAGACGTGGATGCCATTTTTCAATCCAGAAACAAAGCGCCAGTCAGCTCAATGGAAGCACACAGATTCACCGCCACCAAAAAAATTTCGGGTAACCGCCAGTGCTGAAAAAATGATGGTGTCCATGTTCTGGGACAGCGAGGGCGTAATCCTTACCCATTGCGTTCCAAAGGGCACTACGGTAACAGGTGCATCCTACGAAAATGTTTTGAAGAACAAATTCCTTCCTGCACTGCAACAAAAACGTCCGGGAAGGGCTGCGCGTGTGCTGTTTCACCAAGACAACGCACCCGCACATCGAGCTAACGTTACGCAACAGTTTCTTCGTGATAACAACTTTGAAGTGATTCCTCATACTCCCTACTCACTTGACCTGGCTCCTAGTGACTTTTGGCTTTTTCCAACAATGAAAGACACTCTCCGTGGCCGCACATTCACCAGCCGTGCTGCTATTGCCTCAGCGATTTTCCAGTGGTCAAAACAGACTCCTAAAGAAGCCTTCGCCGCTGCCATGGAATCATGGCGTCAGCGTTGTGAAAAATGTGTACGTCTGCAGGGCGATTACGTCGAGAAGTAACGCCAGTTTCATCGATTTCGGGTGAGTAGTTAATTAGAAAAAAAATCGGAGGCCTAAGAACTTGAATGCACCTCGTAGTTCACGTCATTAAAGACAAGCAGTTATTTGCTAATATTTGAAACGCGTGCAGTGGTTAAGACACGGCACCCGTATTCGGGAGGGGCAGGGGTAAAATTCTTAACTGTACATCCTGTTTTAGATTGAGTTCCTTGCGTTCGAGGCGGATACTGGACTGGTTCATTAAAGCCACGGTAGAAATACGATGAGAAATGTGCATAATCCTAATTTTTATTACCGTTAGGTCCACGCAGCGTTAAACCATGACTCGAATTCCTTTCCTCGGAGATGTCTGTGCTTAGTTGGCGTGCAGCGTGTCCGAGAAGTCCGTGTGTCTTTTTTGGTTTGCTGCCGTTGCACAATCCACTGAGCAGTCTCCAATGAAATCCATTCGCGAAACACAAGCAGAACTTCAAGTACCTCCGTAAACATTCCATTATGACACTAAAGAACTCTAGAAAATTAAAGGATTTGCGAATGGATTCACTTATAACGACAGGGAGCAGCGAGTTGCAGCCCCCAGTGCTTTGGTGGCACAGTTTCCAAATGCCTCGTGTTATGGTATCAGCGGGGATGTCATCACAATATATGTTGGAACATTATTTAAAGGTACCAGAATAGAAGTTCTTGGACATATTGCAAATATGGGTAATAGCTCAGCTCGAAGACCAGGCAACTACGAATCATGTGTGGTTGCAATAGGATGGAGCTCCAGCACACTTCTAATATTCAGGTACGTGAGTTCCTTGATGAATATTTCGAAGCTTAATGAACAGTTTCGAACTTCCGGGAGGCGAACACAGTGAGTGTTGTTCGGTGACATCTTCAGTCCCATTGAAATGATCACCGCGAACCCTAACACCTTACCACGCCAGACCACTCAGTATGGAGAATGGACAAGTACTACGTCGGCCAACGTCGGTACAGTGGTAACGAACAATTGCGCACAAGTGTTGAAATATTTCGAAGCATAACTCATACTATGCTCCGAAAGATGTCTAGGAGAACAGCGAGACGCATAGGCACGCTGGAGCACATACAGATCCGGTGGATACGCAGTTTTTATACGTAATTTCTCCTGTTCTTGTTGTTGTGGTCTTCAGTCCTGAGACTGGTTTGGTGCAGCTGTCCATGCTACCCTATCCTGTGCAAGCTTCTTCATCTCCCAGTACTTACTGCAACCTACATCCTTCTGAATCTGCTTAGTGTATTCATCTCTTGGTCTCCCTCTACGATTTTTACCCTCCACGCTGCCCTCCATGCTACCCTATCCTGTGCAAGCTTCTTCATCTCCCAGTACTTACTGCAACCTACATCCTTCTGAATCTGCTTAGTGTATTCATCTCTTGGTCTCCCTCTACGATTTTTACCCTCCACGCTGCCCTCCAATGCTAAATTTGTGATCACTTGATGCCTCAGAACATGTCCTACTAACCAGTCCCGTCTTTCTGTCAAGTTGTGCCACAAACTCCTCTTCTACCCAACTCTATTCAATACTTCATCATTAGTTACGTGATCTACCCATCTAATCTTCAGCATTCTTCTATAGCACCACATTTCGAAAGCTTCTATTCTCATCTTGTCAAAACTATTTATCGTCCACGTTTCACTTCCATACATGGCTACACTCCATACAAATACTTTCAGAAACGACTTCCTGACACTTAAATCTATACTCGATGTTAACAAATTTATCTTCTTCAGAAACGCTTTCCTTGCCATTGCCAGTCTACATTTTATATCTTCTCTACCTCGACCATCATCAGTTATTTTGCTCCCCAAATAGCAAAACTCCTTTACTACTTTAAGTGTCTCGTTTCCTAATCTAATTCCCTCAGCATCACCCGACTTAATTCGACTACATTCCATTATCCTCGTTTCGCCTAGAGACGAAATACTGTTTTGACATAGGGGTACGAAGAATTCTCGGACACTCTGTAGTTAGAGTAGTTTACTGTTATTGTTTGAGGGATGTTATACATAAAAAAACAAAAAAAAAGGCTTCGAAGCAGCTACAAAGCTGCGGAACAGCCTCCGAGACGCCATCGTAGGCTGCAGACAAAAATATATCCATTTTCACTTCCACGATTCCATTCCACGATTTGGTTCCGGAAGACACGGAAGGATGAGGAAGGACACGAGAGGGAAGGCAAAGGGAGACACTTATCTGCAATCGTTCTTGTTCGCAGAAATAACCTCACCAAGTCGGAGAAGGCTCAACTCTGTACGGGTGGGTCACGAATGCATCCTTGGTTCCACCTGATAACGGATAGGCGCTTTTGCGCCAGTGATAAACCGTAAAGGCCGAAACCCAGATAAGAAGTGAAGCGTAAAAAAAGGTTTATACTCGACAACTGTATTTTCACTTGCGCTCGGTATTTATCCTGACTCCTAGTATCGAAATGTTTAAGCGAGGGGCTGAGTGAGCGCGGCAGGAGAAGAAAACTACATTCGGAAAGAGAGCGAGGGAGTTCAGCGCTGCAGGCCAGCAGCTCGGCACTCACATGTCAAGCTGGCTGAATAGGCAGCGATCGATTCGCACCCTTGCGTTACGCACAACGTGACCGGCGCTTCTTCAGCTTTTCGTTCCATTCTCCGCTGCCGTGGCCACGGGGAACGGCACGAGCCGCCTGCGTGTCGTAGCATCTCATCAATCTGTGCTCGACTCTCCTCTCCCTCGCGGCTTGCCGGAATCCCTTTATTCGTCGCTATTTATGAGATAGCTCTCTTCCTCTGCGAGACCTAGAAGGCAGGACATATTGGCGCCCAGGTTGATGGCGTGTTCCTTGACTTCCGGAGGTGCTGGATACAGTTCCGCACTGTCGCCTCATACACATATTCGAGGGGCACTCCAAAAGAAATACACACTATTTTTTTTAAAATCTATCTTTTACAGTATGTAGGTAAATCCTTTAGGAACAATATTTTCATTCATTAATTAAAACTTCCGGGCTGAATTGCCGTGGTCCATATATGAAACTTCTTCTCCTTCCTGACGTTTCGTTGCCTACTGCGGGCAACATCTTCTGAGGTCAGTCGGCGACTGACTGCTAGGCGCTGGTGGTCCCGCTTATGCAGGTTGTTACAATAAGGTACGGCCAAACTTTCAGGAAACATTTCTCACACACAAATAAAGAAAAGATGTTATATGGACATGTGTCCGGAAACGCTTAATTTTCACTTTGGAGCTCATTTTAGTTTCGTTAGTATGTACTGTACTTCCTCGATTCACCGCCAGTTGACCCAGTTGAAGGAAGGTAATGTTGACTTCGGTGCTTGTGTTGACATGCGACTCATTGCTCTACAGTACTAGCATCAAGCACATCAGTACGTAGCATCAACAGGTTAGTGTTCATCACGAACGTGGTTTTGCAGTCAGTGCAATGTTTACAAATGCGGGGTTGGCAGATGCCCATTTCATGTATGGTTTAGCACGGGGCAATAGCCGTGGCGCGGTATGTTTGTATCGAGACAGATTTCCAGAACGAAGGTGTCCCAACAGGAAGACGTTCGAAGCAATTGATCGGCGTCTTAGGGAGCACAGTACATTCCAGCCTATGACTCGCGACTGGGCAAGACCTAGAACGACGAGGACACCTGCAATGGACGAGGCAATTCTTCGTGCAGTTGACGATAACCCTAATGTCAGCGTCAGAGAAGTTGCTGCTGTACAAGGTAACGTTGACCACGTCACTGTATGGAGAGTGCTACGGGAGAACCAGTTGTTTCCGTACCATGTACAGCGTGTGCAGGCACTATCAGCAGCTGATTGGCCTCCACGGGTACACTTCTGCGAATGGTTCATCCAACAATGTGCCAATCCCGATTTCAGTGCAAATGTTCTCTTTTCGGATGAGGCTTCATTCCAGCGTGATCAAATTGTAAATTTTCACAATCAACATGTGTGGGCTGATGAGAATCCGCACGCAATTGTGCAATCACGTCAACAACACAGATTTTCTGTGAACGTTTGGGCAGGCATTGTTGGTGACGTCTTCATTGGGCCCCATGTTCTTCCACCTACGCTCAATGGAGCACGTTATCATGATTTCATACGGGATACTCTACCTGTGCTGCTAGAACATGTGCCTTTACAAGTACGACACAACATGTGGTTCATGCACAATGGAGCTCCTGCACATTTCAGTCGAAGTGTTCGTACGCTTCTCAACAACAGATTCGGCGACCGATGGATTGGTAGAGGCGGACCAATTCCATGGCCTCCACGCTCTCCTGACCTCAACCCTCTTGACTTTCGTTTATGGGGGCATTTGAAAGCTCTTGTCTACGCAACCCCGGTACCAAATGTAGAGACTCTTCGTGCTTGTATTGTGGACGGCTGCGATACAATACGCCATTCTCCAGGCCGCATCAGCGCATCAGGGATTCCATGCGACGGAGGGTGGATGCATGTATCCTCGCTAACGGAGGACATTTTGAACATTTCCTGTAACAAAGTGTTTGAAGTCACGCTGGTACGTTCTGTTGCTGTGTGTTTCCATTCCATGATTAATGTGATTTGAAGAGAAGTAGTAAAATGAGCTCTAAAATGGCTCTGAGCACTATGGGACTCAACTGCTGTGGTTATCAGTCCCCTAGAACTTAGAACTACTTAAACCTAACTAACCTAAGGACATCACACACATCCATGCCCGAGGCAGGATTCGAACCTGCGACCGTAGCAGTCGCACGGTTCCGGACTGCGCGCATAGAACCGCGAGACCACCGCGGCCGGCAAAATGAGCTCTAACATGGAAAGTAAGCGTTTCCGGACACATGTCCACATAACATATTTTCTTTCTTTGTGTGTGAGGAATGTTTCCTGAAAGTTTGGCCGTACCTTTTTGTAACACCCTGTATAGAGCGCTTAGATGGCGCCGCCACTCGTCACGTGCTTTCGACTTTAAAACTATCTCTGGCTAGTGCTCTCTCTCTCGATTACAGGTAATCAATTATCACTTCGTTGGTACTACCCAGAGATAGTTTTAAAGTCGAAAGCACGTGATGAGTGGTGGCGCCATCTAAGCGCTCTATATGAGCGGGACCACCAGCGCCTAACCGAGCGAGGTGGCGCAGTGGTTAGACACTGGACTCACATTCGGGAGGACGACGGTTCAATCCCGCGTCCGGCCATCCCGATTTAGGTTTTCCGTGATTTCCCTAAATCGCTCCAGGCAAATGCCGGGATGGTTCCTTTGAAAGGGCACGGCCGACTTCCTTCCCCATCCTCCCCTACTCCGATGAGACCGATGACCACGCTGTCTGGTCTCCTTCCCCAAAACCAACCAACCAACCAACCAGCGCCTAGCCGCCAGTCGCCGACTCACCTCAGATGATGTTGCCCGCAGTAGGCAACGAAACGTCAGGAAGGAGAAGAAGTTTTATATATGGACCACGGCAGTTCAGCCCGGAAATTTTAATTAATGAAGACGCCGGCCGTGAAAGCTTACATGTTATGAATATTTTCATTTCTCCAGATGATTTACATCCCTCTCATCTGCCTTACGCCATCTTGGAACCAGCGCCTGTATACCAGCACGGTAAAATTCTGGACCAAACTGTTGGAGCCACTGTTTGGCAGCGTGCACAAGGGAGTCATCATCTTCAAACCTTGTTACACAAAGAGAGTCTTTCAGTTTCCCAAAGAGATAATAGTCACATGGAGCCAGGTCAGGTCTGTAAGGCGGGTGTTTCAGTGCTGTCCATCCGGGTTTTGTGATCGCTTCCATGGTTTTTAGACTGGCGTGTGGCCGTGCATTGTCGTGCAATAGCAAAACAACCTGCTTTTGCCGATGTGGTCGAACACGACTCTGTCGAGCTTGAAGTTTCCTCAGTGTCGTCACATAGGCATCAGATTTTATGGTGGTTCCACTTGGCATGATGTCCACAAGCAAGAGTACTTCGGAATCGAAAAACACTGTAGGCATATCTTTTCCAACAGAAGGTGTGGTTATAATGTTATTTTCTTGGGTGAATTTGTATGATGCCACTCCATTGATTGCCTCTTCGTCTCTGGTGAAAAATGATGGAGCCATGTTTCGTTAGCTGTCACAATTCATCCAAGAAATTCATCTCCACCATTCGTACTGTCCCAAAAGTTTGCTGCATACCGTTTATCTTGTTTCTTTGGCCGAGCGGTTCTAGGCGTTACAGTCCGGAACCGTCCTGCTGCTACGGTCGCAGGTTCAAATCCTGCCTCGGGCATGGATGTGTGTAATGTCCTTACGTTAGTTAGGTTTAAGTAGTTCTAAGTTCTAGCGGACTGATGACCTCAGAAGTTGAGTCCCATAGTGCTCAGAGCCATTCCTGTTCAAAAAATGGTTCAAATGGCACTGAGCACTATGCTACTTAACTTCTGAGGTCATCAGTCGCCTAGAACTTAGAACTAATTAAACCTAACTAACCTAAGGACGTCACACACATCCATGCCCGAGGCAGGATTCGAACCTGCAACCGTAGCGGTCGCTCGGTTCCACACTGCAGCGCCTAGAACGGCACGGCCACTCCGGCTGGCCCACTCTTGTTTCTTTGTGACAACATCCTGTGAACCCACAAACCTTTTTCAACGCCAACACTTTCAGTATTCTGCAAACACTTCCTTCGCCTATCCCAACGTAGCGTGACAATTCGTTCACTGTAATACGTCTGTCAGCAGTCATCAATCAATTCGTTAACTCTCTGCACATTGTCTGGAGTGTGTGCAGTACGAGGCCTGCAACTGCGAGGACAATCCTCAATACTGCCGTGCCCGCTTTAATCACGTAAGCTGCTTGCCCACCGACTAACTGTACTGCGGTCGACAGCAGCATCTCCATACACCTTTTTCAACCTCTTGTGGATGTTTCCCACTGTCTTGTTTCGACAGCACAGGAATTCTATGACAGCACGTTGCTTCTGACGAACGTCAAGTGTAGCAGCCATCAGCCATCTTGAAGACATGCTGTGACGGCGCCACTCACGGGAACACGTTGAACTAAGTCTGAAAACAAGCGTGAAGGATGTATCTCCACACTGTAAAACTTTCACAAAAGCAGAATGAAAACTGTATTTTCACAAAAATAGTGTGCATTTCTTTTGGAGTGACCCTCGTAGATAACGTTTTCATAAAGAATCCGTGCCTGGAAATGTACCGTTTGGATGTAAAACAAGCTTGACGGGCGGATCATTTTTAAATCTCACGCTTCACGTTACGGACACAAACAGAACTCCGTAAAAATGCTGCTGACACTGTTTTAATGCTGAACAGAGCTTACCAACAAGATTCTATGGGAAAAACTCAAGTTTACGAGTGGTTTGCTCGATTTAAAAATGGCGACATGTCTACTAATGACACATCTCTTCTTTGTGCTCACAGACCGTCGACAGACAATTCAAATGTCCAAATGTGTGTGAAATCTTATGGGACTTAACTGCTAAGGTCATCAGTCCCTAATCTTACACACTACATACCCTAAATTATCCTAAGGACAAACACACACATACCCATGCCCGAGGGAGGACTCGAACCTCCACCGGGACCAGCCGCACAGTCCATGACTGCAGCGCCTGAGACCGCTCGGCTAATCCCGCGCGCCGACAGACAATTGATGAACTGTCAGAGAGTAGTGGGTTATGTAGGAGCTCGGTTCAGCGAATTTTAACGGAAGATTTGGGAATGAAAAAGGTTGCTGCCAAGTTTGTTCCTCGTGTTCTGAGGGACAATCAAAAGGAACGTCGTGATGAAACGTATCGTGCTTTGAAACAACAGCTTGAAACTGATGAAGATTTTCTGTCAAAGGTCATTACTGGCAGTGAGTCATGATGCTATTGTTACGACCCAGAAACAAAGCAAAAGCCAAGCCAATGGAAGACGTCATCGTGGCCCCCTCCAAGAAAATGTCATAAAGTCATATCAAACATCAAAACAATGCTGATTTGCTTCTTTGATGCCAAGGGCGTAGTTCAATTAAGAGTTTGTTCCCCCAGGTCAGAACATCAATCAAACCTTTTACTTGGAAGCTTTAAGAAGACTGCGCAATATTGTTCGTCAAAAAGGATCCGATTTGTGGCAAACGGGAGCCTGGTTCTTCCACCACGACTAGGCATCTGCACACACACAGCCATCTCTGTTACACAGCTTTTCGTTAAAATGGCATTATTCCGCTGTCCCACGCACCTTACTTGCCTGACCTAGCTCCGTGCGACTTTTTCTAATTCCCACGCATGAAAAGGGTCATGAAAGGACACCGATTTGACAACACTGAAGAAGTAAATAAAAAAACACTGGAGGAGCTGTCAGCGATTTCTAAAGACGACTACAAAAAATGTTTCGAATCGTCGAAGCACCGGTGGGACAAATGTATTAGTTGTAATGGAGAGTATCTTGAAGAGGATAAGGTTGTTTTGTAAACAATTTGAAAATAAGAAACTTCCTGGCAGATTAAAACTGTGTGCCGGACAGAGACTCGAACTCGGGACCTTTGCCTTTCGCTGGCAAGTGCTCTACCATATTTCTTTTTTTTTTTTTTCGGTTAGTTCGTTGCGTTTGGTCTGGGCGGACGTCACAAGACATCCGTTCAAGTCGATCGTTGATTCCTTGACTCAGTTTTTTTATTACAGAGGCCGAGCAGCCCTCTGATCGAACACGCTGAGCTACCGTGCCGGCACCATCTGAGCTACCCAAGCACGACTCACGCCCCGTCCTCACAGCTTTACTTCTGCCAGTACCTCGCCTCCTACCTTCAAAACTTTACACAAGCTCTCCTGCGAACTTTGGAGACCTAGCACTCCTGAAAGAAAGGCTATTGCGGAGACATGGCTTAGCTACAGCCTGGGGCTGCAGAGTAAAAATCTCATTCTGGAAATTTGAAAATATATGGCTTTTAAAACATAATTCCAGTTTTCTTGACTACCCCGTCGTACACGAAATAAAACTCCTGGGGGGCGCTGAAGAAGTTAAGAGTTCAGTACATTTGTTCAAATTCATGAAGTGAGGAAGAAAATCACTAACGGTAGGCAGAACTCTTGGCTAGATAGGTCAGGTAGTAGTTTATGGTTCAAATGGCTCTGAGCACTATGGGACTTAACATCTGAGGTCATCAGTCCCCTAGAACTTAGAACTACTTAAACCTAACGAGCCTAAGGACATCACACACATCCATGCCAGAGACAGGATTCGAACCTGCGACCGCAGCGGCCGCGCGGTTCCGGACTGAAGCGCTTAAAACCGCTCGGCCACCGCGGCCAGTAGTTTATGGCATATCGTAGTTTACGTTCCACAATTACAGCGAGAGGCTACGTCCGATATGTCTATTGCGCATTGGATACAAGCCAGAGCGCCGCAACAGAGCTTGAAGAGTTTGCAGTTGTGTGCAACCGACGTTCCCGTGTGATTTTGTCCCCTCTCCCACTCATCAGCGCCATATAACAGAGCAGCCTGTTTATCTTGCTCTTAGGTACGTTTTTACGACAGTCCTAATAAAGTGACGATGCATAAAGAGCGCTGCGAAGTGTCGGCGTAGGCCGGTGCAGATCCGAATGCCCATAAAATATGTCAGGTGCTCTGTTTGTGGAAGGAAACGCTGCACCCAGAAAGCGTCGTGGCGCCATCCACGCTTAATTCTCGCGGCCGCGATAAAAGCGCCTTATCAGCCAGCGACACACGTGCTGACCTGCTGCATCCCACCTAACATACGGGTATGCACCGCTAGTGCGCACTGTACAAGGTCATCAAAGAAGATTGTTTGGGTTAAGAAGCTGAATTACGCTACATAATAAAGTTTTATAACCATTTTATCTAGAGGACAAATGTAAGGATGAAGAGGCACACATCACTAGGGGTAACATAGATACTGCCTACTGGAAAATTAAAGAGACCTTTGGAGAAAAGAGAACCACCTGTATGAATATCAAGGGCTCAGATGGAAACCCAGTATACAGAGGGTCTATACAAGGGCGATGTACTTGAGGGCAAAAATATGGAAATGGAAGAAGACGTAGATCAAGATGAAATAGGAGATATGACACTGCGTGAAAAGTTTGACAGAGCACTGAAAGACCTAAGTCGAAACAAGGTCCCAGGAGTAGACAATATTCCTCAGAATTACTCATAGCCTTGGGAGAGCCAGCCCAGACAAAACTCTACCATCTGATGAGGAAGATGTATGACACAGGTGAAATACCCTCAGACTTCAAGAAGAATATAATAATTCCAATCCCAAAGAAAGCAGGCGCTGACAGGAGCGAAAATTACAGAACTACCTGTTTAATAAGCTCAAATGGTTCAAATGGCTCTGAGCACTATGGGACTTAACTTCTGAGGTCATCAGTCCCCTAGAACTTAGAACTACGTAAACCTAACTAACCTAAGGACATCACACACATCCATGCCCGAGGCAGGATTCGAACCTGCGACCGTAGCGGTCGCGCGGTTCCAGACTGTAGCGCCTAGAACCGCTCGGCCACTCCGGCCGGCTGTTTAATAAGTCACGGCTGCAAAATATTAACACGAATTCTTTACAGACTAATGGAAAACTGGTAGAAGCCGACCTTGGGAAAGATCAGTTTGGATTCCGCAGAAATGTTAGAAGACGTGAGGCAATACTGACCCTACGACTTATAAGATAGATTAAGGAAAAGCAAACCTACGTTACTAGCATTTGTAGACTTAGAGAAAACTTTTGACAATGTTGACTGGAATACACTCTTTCAGATTCTGAAGGTGGCAGGGGTCAAATACAGGGAGCGAAAGGCTATTTACAATTTGTACAGAAACCAGATGGCAGTTATAAGAGTCGAGGGACATGAAGGGAAGCAGTAATTGGGAAGGGAGTGAGACAGGGTTGTAGCCTATCCCCGATGTTATTCAATCTACACTCCTGGAAATGGAAAAAAGAACACATTGACACCGGTGTGTCAGACCCACCATACTTGCTCCTGACACTGCGAGAGGGCTGTACAAGCAATGATCACACGCACGGCACAGCGGACACACCAGGAACCGCGGTGTTGGCCGTCGAATGGCGCTAGCTGCGCAGCATTTGTGCACCGCCGCCGTCAGTGTCAGCCAGTTTGCCGTGGCATACGGAGCTCCATCGCAGTCTTTAACACTGGTAGCATGCCGCGACAGCGTGGACGTGAACCGTATGTGCAGTTGACGGACTTTGAGCGAGGGCGTATAGTGGGCATGCGGGAGGCCGGGTGGACGTACCGCTGAATTGCTCAACACGTGGGGCGTGAGGTCTCCACAGTACATCGATGTTGTCGCCAGTGGTCGGCGGAAGGTGCACGTGCCCGTCGACCTGGGACCGGACCGCAGCGACGCACGGATGCACGCCAAGACCGTAGGATCCTACGCAGTGCCGTAGGGGACCGCACCGCCACTTCCCAGCAAATTAGGGACACTGTTGCTCCTGGGGTATCGCCGAGGACCATTCGCAACCGTCTCCATGAAGCTGGGCTACGGTCCCGCACACCGTTAGGCCGTCTTCCGCTCACGCCCCAACATCGTGCAGCCCGCCTCGAGTGGTGTCGCGACAGGCGTGAATGGAGGGACGAATGGAGACGTGTCGTCTTCAGCGATGAGAGTCGCTTCTGCCTTGGTGCCAATGATGGTCGTATGCGTGTTTGGCGCCGTGCAGGTGAGCGCCACAATCAGGACTTCATACGACCGAGGCACACAGGGCCAACACCCGGCATCATGGTGTGGGGAGCGATCTCCTACACTGGCCGTACACCACTGGTGATCGTCGAGGGGACACTGAATAGTGCACGGTACATCCAAACCGTCATCGAACCCATCGTTCTACCATTCCTAGACCGGCAAGGGAACTTGCTGTTCCAACAGGACAATGCACGTCCGCATGTATCCCGTGCCACCCAACGTGCTCTAGAAGGTGTAAGTCAACTACCCTGGTCAGCAAGATCTCCGGATCTGTCCCCCATTGAGCATGTTTGGGACTGGATGAAGCGTCGTCTCACGCGGTCTGCACGTCCAGCACGAACGCTGGTCCAACTGAGGCGCCAGGTGGAAACGGCATGGCAAGCCGTTCCACAGGACTACATCCAGCATCTCTACGATCGTCTCCATGGGAGAATAGCAGCCTGCATTGCTGCGAAAGGTGGATATACACTGTACTAGTGCCGACATTGTGCATGCTCTGTTGCCTGTGTCTATGTGCCTGTGGTTCTGTCAGTGTGATCATGTGATGTATCTGACCCCAGGAATGTGTCAATAAAGTTTCCCCTTCCTGGGACAATGAATTCACGGTGTTCTTATTTCAATTTCCAGGAGTGTATATATTGACCAAGCAGTAACGGAGACAAAAGATAAATTCGAAGTAGGAATTACAATCTATCGAGAAGAAATAAAAACTTTGAGGTTCGCCGATGACATTGTAATTCTGTCAAAGACAGCAAAGGACCTGGAAGAGCAGTTGAACGGAATGGACAGTGTCTTGAAAGGAGGATATAAGATGAACATCAACAAAAGCAAAACGAGGATAATGGAATGTAGTCGAATTAAATCGGGTGATGCTGACGGAATTATATTAGGAAATGAGACACTTAAAGTAGAAAATTAGTTTTGCTATTTGGGGAGCAAAATAACTGATGATGGTCGAAGTAGAGAGGATATAAAATGTAGAATGGCAATGGCAAGGAAAGCGTTTCTGAAGAAGAAGTCATTTCTGAAAGTATTTGTATGGAGTGTAACCATGTATGGAACTGAAACGTGGACGATAAATAGTTTAGACAAGAAGAGAATAGAAGCTTTCGAAATGTTGTGCTACAGAAGAATGCTGAAGATTAGAAGCATAGATCACGTAACTAATGAGGAGGTACTGAATAGAATTGGGGAGAAGAGGAATTTGTGGCACAACTTGACTAGAAGAAAGGATCGGTTGGTAGGGCATATTCTGAGGCATCAAGGGATCACGAATTTAGTATTGGAGGACAGCGTAGAGAGTAAAAATCGTAGAGGGAGACCAAGAGATGAATACACTAAGCAGATTCAGAAGGATGTAGGCTGCAGTAGGTACTTAGAGATGAAGAAGCTCGCACAGTATAGAGTAGCATGGTGAGCTGCAGCAAACCAGTCTCTGGACTGAAGATCAAAACAACAACTACAAGCATTTTATTTCTCACTGTATTTTAAGCATTAGACGCTCGACATGTGTAAAATCGATTGTCAACTCAGAACCATTACAAGGAAAGGCACCTCCGCAGTTTCGAGTTACTGTCTAGAGGATGTGTAAGGGCCTCCCAGTGAATCTTCTGCAACAAAATGCCCGCCCATTTGTTGCGAAGGTTGTACGCTGCAGAAAGTTTCGCTGGGAGTCCTTAATCATCCACCACACAGTCGTAATTTCTCCCACTGCGTTTTCCATATTTTTGAAGGCCTGAACAAAGACATTTGTAGTCATTGATTTGCTTCGGAAGAAGAGATGCACGCCAGAGTACAATCATGGTACCGTAGACAGCCGCAAATATTTTTCCATAAAGGCATTGACCATCTTGTCTCACAATGGGATAAGTGTTTTAACAGTTATGGCGATTACTTTTGAAATAATAAACAGTTCACTTAGTTTTTTCCCATGTGTCTCGTTTTGATTTGCCTGCCACTTATACAAGTCGACGTTTTAGGTGGCTGAGCTTACTGATGCAACATGATCTTAATCCATGGTGAGCCAGGAACAAAAGTATATGCTTTTAGGGGTGATATTATTACTGATTCTCAACAAAAACCGTCATATGAACGTATGCGCTGTTCTTAACAAGTTCCCGAGGAAGCTAATGAAAATAATTGGGTGAGAGAATAAATGCAGGTGACAGTAAATGAAACATCGTGATCTAATTGTTTCGCCGTGTATATTTCCCGCAAAAAGTGTTCAAGAAGTCCACCGTCAATTGCAGCGCATTTTGCAGCTCTTTTAGACTTCTGCTGTGTTGCTGATCTGAGCTCATTTGGACAGTCGTTTATTTGGCTAAACGAAAATAACGTACGTCGCCCCACCATGCGTAAGTGAAGTTCGCAGCAAAGACAACACTTCGTAACCTAATTTCGTTTTTCCTGTACTCGCATGTGAGTGCTAGTGAAGGACATGCGACTGATTTTCAAACAGCTGTATGTCGGATACAGTTACGAAAAGGGCATACTGTTCATTTGACGAGTTTTGTTCAAAATCACCTATACTATCACTCCTCGAAGCATGTACACTGTGTGATCACAAGTATCCGGACAAACCCCATAAACATACGTTTTTCATATTAGGTGCATTGTGCTGCCCCCTATCGCCAAGTACTCCATATCAGCGACCTCAGTAGTCATTAGACATCGAGAGAGAGCAGAACGGTGCGCTCCGCGGAACTCACAGACTTTGAACGTCTTCAGGTGACCGAGTGTCACTTGTGTCATACGTCTGTACACTAGATTTCCACGCTCCTAAACATACCTAGGTCCACTGTTTCTGGTGTGATAGTGAAGTGGACACGTGAAGGGACACGTACGGCACAAAAGCGTATAGGCCGACCTCGTCTGTTGACTGACACCGCCGACAGTTGAAGAGGGTCGTAATGTGTAATAGGCACACATCTATACAGACCATCACACAGGAATTCCAAACTGCATCAGGATCTACTGCAAGTACTATGACAGTTAGACGGGAGGTGAGAAAACTTGGATTTCATGGTGGCTCATTAGCCACACATCACGCCGGTAAATGCCAAACGACGCCTCGCTTGGTGTAAGGAGCGTAAACATTGGACGATTGAACAGTGAAAAAACGTTGTGTGGAGTGACGAATTACGGTACACAATGGGGCGATCCGATGGTAGTGTGTGGGTATGGCGAATGTCCGGTGAACGTCATCTGCCAGAGTGTGTAGTGCCAACAGTAAAATTCGGAGGCGGTAGTGCTATGGTGTGGTCGTGTTTTTCATGGAGGGGGCTTGCACCCCGTGTTGTTTTTTGTGGCACTACCACAGCACAGTCCTACATTGATGTTTTAAGCACCTTCTTGCTTCCCACTGTTGAAGAGCAATTCGGGGATGGCGATTGGATCTTTCAACACGATCGAGCACCTGTTTATAATGCACGGCCTGTGGCGGAGTGTTTACACGACAACACCCCTGTAATAGACTGGGCTGCACAGAGTCCAGACTTGAATACTATAGAACATCTTTGGGATGTTTTGGGATGCCGACTTCGTGCCAGGCCTCACCGACCGACATCGATACCTCTCCTCAGTGCAGCACTCCGTGAAGAATGGTCTGCCATTCCCCAAGAAACCTTAAAGCACCTGATTGAACGTATGCCTGCGAGTGTGGAAGCTGTCATCAAGGCTAAGGGTGGACCGACACCATACTGAATTTCAGCATTACCGATGGAGGGTGCCACGAACTTGTAAGTCATTTTGCCGGCCGCGGTGGCCGAGCGGTTCTAGGCGCTTCAGTCCGGAGCCGCGAGACTGCTACGGTCGCTGGTTCGGTTCCTGCCTCGGTCATGGATGTGTGTGATGTCATTAGGATAGTTAGGTTTAAGTAGTTCTAAGTTCTAGGGGACTGATGACCTCAGATGTTAAGTCCCATTTTGCTCAGAGCTATTTGAACCAGTTTTGCATGTCATTTTCAGCCAAGTGTCCGGATACTTTTGAACACATAGTGTACCTTTCCTCCTGACTCAATCTGCATACCTTCAGAAGCAGATTAGAAGAAATTAGGGCTTCCTGGGGGGGGGGGTGGGGGGGGCGGGGGGGGGAGGTGGGGGGTACCGGATTAGCAACCTGATCAAATCCACGAGACGGAGAACTCGTTTACTGCTTAGCTAGGCAGAAATGTGAAGGGCCTAGTCCTCCACTATAGCAATCTTACTCGCTGTTACAGATTGAACAAGTTGTAGAACTACAACTTGTGGGGAGACAAATTCCGGGACAAATGTCTCCAGTTTCGATTATCTCTGCGAAGAAGAAAGGTCCAACAACGACATTACTTTTCGGTCCCCTTAATATTTTTATGATTGGGTGCAATATTTATTTTTTTTCTCTTGGCAATTTCATTGTTATTTGGTGTGCATTTATATAAGTAAACATCCACCTCAGCGATATATCAGCGAATCAGATAGGATGATCGGAACACTGCAGCAACGCGCGAGCAGCAAAGCACAAAACGCTTTGTGTGCTCATTCTTTCCGCGAAAGTTGATGCTAAGGTAGCATTCCTCTTATTTATGTGTGGTGTCGTTTGGCTGTAATTCGCATTCAGGGACAGCTGCCAGCGGTGTAACGGTAATCAGCTGTTGCACGCTTTTGTGGCACCTAAATGTCCTCATTACGGGCCGCACATTGAGCAACTGCCTCTTGCGTTACTTGTCTCTGGGGCTGTATTCGCGGTTGCGTTCGAACACTTCACACAGGAGGCCGGCTATAAGTTAAGCAGTGCCAGAAAGTCGATAGCTGGGGTCCGTACTCAGAGAGGTATGTCGTGCACCTGCCGATAGGAGCTCGGTCTACAACTACAGCAGAACACGCTGGTGCGACCTAGTACGACATCAGAAATGAAAAGTCCTCGATCTGGCGTAGACATCATACCAACGAAATTTTTATGTTTATTATGTTGGCACGTACTGTACGTGTGCGTCAACTTGATGGGTAGAATAACTTTTTTTTTAAGTGGTTGATATTTGTGTGTTTCGTTCTAACGGAGAAACTGAATTATCGCAGTGCATACGTCAATTTCATTCAAAAATGGTGGAGGCTTTTAACGATTAAATTACTTCATATTCAACAGATAAGAAGTGGACAATCAACTACGACATGGTCGCACTTGAACGCGATCCAAGCGGAGGAGGCCCCATATTCGCAACCACAGATGAGAGGATCGAGGAAATGCGTAATGTGCCATAGACCAATAGACATTTACATGTGTATGAGATAGCTGACGCCATTGCAGTAGCTGAAGAGTGGGATGCATTTCACATGAATAATTAACTATTAGGGAGATTTGTGCGAGATAGACGCCACATTTGTTGAATGCCGACCAGAAACAAATGCGTTTTACAGCAACATTTTGAACGTTCCAAAAGAATTCAACTGATATTGTGCGCCAACTACACTGAAGCGCCAAAGAAACTGGTATAGGTTTGCGTATTCGTATAGAGAGATATATAAAGGGGCGCTGCAGTCGACAACGTCTATGTAAGACAATAGGTGTCTGGCACAGTTGTTAGGTCGGTTACTGCTGCTACAATGGCAGGTTATCAGGTTTGAGTGAACGTGGTGTTATAGTCGGCGAACGAGCGGTAGGACACAGCATCTAAAAAATGGTTCAAATGGCTCTGAGCACTATGGGACTCAACTGCTGAGGTCATTAGTCCCCTAGAACTTAGAACTAGTTAAACCTAACTAACCTAAGGACATGACAAACATCCATGCCCGAGGCAGGATTCGAACCTGCGACCGTAGCGGTCTTGCGGTTCCAGACTGCTGCGCCTTTAACCGCACGGCCACTTCGGCCGGCGACACAGCATCTCCGAGGTAGTGATGACGTGGGGATTTTCCCGTACGACCATTTCACGAGTGAATATCAGGAATCCGGTAAAACGTCAGATCTCCGACATCGTTGCAAGAATGGAACAACGAAGATGGAAGGGAATCCTTCAGTGTGTCAGAAGTACAACCCTTCCGCAAATTGCTGCAGATTTCAGTGCTGAGCCATCAACAAATAGTCAGTGTGCGAACCATGCAACGAAACATCATCGATATGGGCTTTCGGAGCCGAAGGCCCACTCGTGTACCCTTGATGACTGCACACACAAGCTTTACGCCTCGCCTGGGCGCGTCAACACCGACATTGGACTGCTGATGACTGGAAACATGTTGCCTGGTCGGACGAGTCTCGTTTCAAATTCTATTGAGCGGGTGGACGTGTACGGGTATGGAGACAACCTCACGAATCCATGGCCCCTGCATGTCAGCAGGGGAGTGTTCAAGCTGGTGAAGGCTCTGTAATGGTGTGGGCTGTGGGGCGGGTGCAGTTGAAGTGATTGGGACCTCTGATACGTCTAGATAGGACTCTGACGGGTGACACGCAGTATGTAAGCATCCTGTCTGATTACGTGCATCCATGTATGGCCATTGTGCATTCCGACCAACTTGGGCAATTCCAGCAGAACAATGCAGCACCCCACACGTCCAGAATGGCTCCAGGAACACTCTTCCGAGTTTAAACACTTTCACAGGCCACTAAATTCCCCAGAAATGAGCATTATCGAGCATATCTGGGATGCTTTGCAACGTGCTGTTCAGAAGAGATCCCCCCCCCCCCCCCTCGTACTCTTACGGATTTATGGACAGTTCTGCAGGATTCATGGTGTCAGTTACCTCCAGCATTACTTCAGACATTAGTCGAGTCCATGCTACGTCGAGCTGCGGCACTTCCAAAAAATGGTTCAAGTGGCTCTGAGCACTATGGGACTCAACATCTTAGGTCATAAGTCCCCTAGAACTTAAAACTACTTAAACCTAACTAACCTAAGGACATCACACACACCCATGCCCGAGGCAGGATTCGAACCTGCGACCGTAGCAGTCCCGCGGTTCCGGACTGCAGCGCCAGAACCGAACGGCCACCGCGGCCGGCGCGGCACTTCCGGGTGCTCGTGGGGGACCTACACGATGTTAGGCAGGTGTAACAGTTTCTTTGGCTCTTCACTGTATATACCCTCCCTGTCCTGGTAACAACACTAAACACGAACAACACTAATGAATTCTGGTGGCCATTCTATGTGTCACAGAGAACTGCAACTCTAAACATTTACGTACTCGCCGATGGTGTATACGTATACGAAATCTGACCATGTTTTCTGGGTGTCTCAGTTTTTCCTCTCATTTAGTGTAGAAACGTGACAGATGAAGCTACTAAGCTCTGTCGATTAAGGCTCCGTGTTCGAAGCCCAGTCCTGTACGCTGTTTTAAACGGCCACGAAGTTCCAGCACTAACACATTTATGCTAAATAGCTAGATTTACCAACCAATACCCACTCAAGACGAAGGAAAGATTCTGTATTCGCGAAGAAAGAAAGTCTGACCTCTTGGGGATTGACATACGAGGCATTTCATCCATACCATTTCGACTAATGAGCAATAGCTCACCATCTGGAGACTTCACTCCCATTCTAACGTTCGTCGTATACATTGCAGCGTTACAAATTATTTCAGACCTACGTACCACACGTCTTGACGTACTAACGATTGAAACTAGTGTGATAAAACCGCCACTGAATTTTTGGATATGTACTAGCAACGCCAGCTACTGATTCTGTAATCACTGAAATATCACATATCTTCTCAGTCCCCGAGGTTTCATTTCGTTTCTTCCTCCGCTTCTTGGAGCTTCGCTTTTTTCTCTCAGGCAATGTATTTAGAGTAAAGGCGTAGTCGTATCTGTTTAAATTCCCAGGCAACTCTTCAATGCGTTTACCAGGCGAAGCGGTTCGCGAAGATTCTTTATATTGTACCTGTGAAGAGTTTCCTTGCACGTATCGTAACAATAAATATTAACTCGATTCAGAGGATAAAGCGGTATATTTTTACCGTATTTGACTTCTGTTACTAGACTTGCTCGCGGATCACTTCCTTAAGTCTGCTGTCAGAAAATAAATCGAGACGGCTGCGGTGTATGAGCGCCTACATTTAGTTTGTCCGTAGAAAGAAGGGCGTGTAATGGAAGCTGCGAGTCACAGGGTTAAAGCTGGTAAGCCGACCGCTGTTTGTCCAAACTGAGGCTGAAAAAGTCTTCGTGTCACATGTGAGCTCCGCTTCTCTGCTGCCTGTACTTTTAATTAAGAAAGCTAAGCCCAAATGAACCCTCCTTCCCAGCTGTGTCCCTTTCACGCACAAGATCTTACGCGGAATCTCTGGATTTCCAACTTGCTCGCACTAATTGGTATTTAAGGTTCTGCTTAAATTTACTCAGTTTATGTTTTCTGTTTTCTCTATTCCTAAAATAAACAGTCCTGCGAGCATATTTCCTAACGGCTATAAATAATTTAATATTATTAGTACCGTTATGTTAAAGGTAGAGGTTCACATTACGTCGATGTTAGAGGTACTGTAGTTGAAATGCAGTCTTGTAGTCTAACTTCAAAAAGACACAAGCGAGGTAGAAAACCACACATAAAGACATCAACAAACATATTCGTGTAAAAAAAAATGCACAAATGCACTTGAAAATGAGAACAAATTCTGGAAACGCGTTGTGCTACGCATCAAAAAACAAGTAACTGGTACAGTTTTCATTATTTAAATCAAAAATGACACAGCTTTTCTGAATTATCTAATATGATTAACGAAATTAAGTTATTTAAATCGTGAGTATTGGACTGGATAAATATGAGTTGTATGGCTCACTGGTTGAGTCATATTTAAAGGGACCAGCTCGGCGGACGCGATAAGGAAAAACTATGCAAAATCTATCGATGGCCGAGCGGTAATTTAAAGCTCAGTCCTCACAAAGACAAGTACAATTGTCAACCACTGTTGCCTCCTCGCTTTGTGCTCCTTACATAACACCTGATAACTGAAGGATTCCATAAAATTTTCAATCGGGTTTTGATACGAAGAAACTACGTGAGAAAATCTGGTATCGTTACAGGGACGAACAGAATCGTAAGAAGTCGCTGTGTCCTTCCTGGTAGACGGTTCGCAGTTGCCTTGAGTTTCGGAAGGTTCCAAATTCGTCATCTATTATCGCTGTGCCGGATGCACGACCGGACCTTCTTATGATTCAAGGAGACCCTCTCACTCCTCGCAAAAAACGGAGCTACGGCTTGCTCAGTGAAGAAACATTGTCACTGCAATGTTTGAATACTGCAACGTATAAGACGTAAGTTCGCATTACTCAAAAGGACGATAAGTTTCGGTGCGAATGTGCCTTCCAGTCTCTCCGTTCATTCAGTATGAAAAGGTTCAGTTTCCACAATACAAGCTCAGATTCAACTACTATGCGTTACATTTCTCATCAAATCCTGTTCTTGGCATTTCTTACAAAAAAGGTAGTCCTTCGAAAGTAAAATATCGAACTAATACACCAGACATTTCTAATTAATCTCTTATATTACTTATTTTGACATCGCTTTATGCCAAAATCAATACAGGGCTATTACAAATGATTGAAGCGATTTCATAAATTCACTGTGGCTCCATTCATTGACATATGGTGACGACACACTACAGATACGTAGAAAAACTCATAAAGTTTTGTTCGGCTGAAGCCGCACTTCAGGTTTCTGACGCCAGAGCGCTCGACAGCGCAGTGAGACAAAATGGCGACAGGAGCCGAGAAAGCGTATGTCGTGCTTGAAATGCACTCACATCAGTCAGTCATAACAGTGCAACGACACTTCAGGACGAAGTTCAACCAAGATCCACCAACTGCTAACTCCATTCGGCGATGGTATGCGCAGTTTAAAGCTTCTGGATGTGTCTGTAAGGGGAAATCAACGGGTCAGCCTGCAGTGAGCGAAGAAACGGTTGAACGCGTGCGGGCAAGTTTCACGCGTAGCCCGCGGAAGTCGACGAATAAAGCAAGCAGGGAGCTAAACGTACCACAGCCTACGGTTTGGAAAATCTTACGGAAAAGGCTAAAGCAGGCGCCTTACCGTTTACAATTGCTACAGGCCCATACATCCGATGACAAAGTCAAACGCTTTGAATTTTCGGCGCGGTTGCAACAGCTCATGGAAGAGGATGCGTTCAGTGCGAAACTTGTTTTCAGTGATGAAGCAACATTTTTTCTTAATGGTGAAGTGAACAGACACAATGTGCGAATCTGGGCGGTAGAGAATCCTCACGCATTCGTGCAGCAAATTCGCAATTCACCAAAAGTTTACGTGTTTTGTGCAATCTCACGGTTTAAAGTTTACGGCCCCTTTTTCTTCTGCGAAAAAAACTTTACAGGACACGTGTATCTGGACATGCTGGAAAATTGGCTCATGCCACAACTGGAGACCGACAGCGCCAACTTCATCTTTCAACAGGATGGTGCTCCACCGCACTTCCATCATGATGTTCGGCATTTCTTAAACAGGACATTGGAAAACCGATGGATCGGTCGTGGTGGAGATCATGATCAGCAATTCATGTCATGGCCTCCACGCTCTCCCGACTTAACCCCATGCCATTTCTTTCTGTGGGGTTATGTGAAAGATTCAATGTTTAAACCTCCTCTACCAAGAAACGTGCCAGAACTGCGAGCTCGCATCAGCGATGCTTTCGAACTCATTGATGGGGACATGCTGCGCCGAGTGTGGGAGGAACTTGATTATCGGCTTGATGTCTGCCGAATCACTAAAGGGGCACATATCGAACATTTGTGAATGCCTAAAAAAACTTTTTGAGTTTTTGTATGTGTGTGCAAAGCATTGTGAAAATATCTCAAATAATAAAGTTATTGTAGAGCTGTGAAATCGCTTCAATCATTGGTAATAACCCTGTATACGTATATTTTGTGTTAGGTTATCCATTACAGAAATGAGAGGGCTTTGTGGAGAGTAAGATCCGATGGGGTACGAAATAGAAACCATAGTGAAAATCCGATGAAGCTTTGCTCAGATGTGTTGGGCAGTGTCTCTTGTACGCCCGTCGATCGCGTCACGTCACACTTTTCAGTTCTGAGCGTACAGTGAGTACGTAAAGGTGCTTAGAACAATTGTGTTCAAGTATGACAGCCTGGTGAGAGATTTCACCTGATGTCATGCAGCCCACATAAAATAACTGTCATAAGTTTCCTTCTGCGCCGGCCGGAGTGGCCATGCGGCTTTAGCCGCTACAGTCTGGAGCCGAACGACCGCTACGGTCGCAGGTTCGAATCCTGCCTCGGGCGTGGATGCGTGTGATGTCCTGAGGTTAGTTAAGTTTAATTAGTTCTATGTTCTAGGCGACTGATGACCTCAGAAGTTAAGTCGCATAGTGCTCAGAGCACTTTTTTTTTTTCCTTCTGCACGACAATTCTCGGTTGCACTCTGAAGGGGCAATGAAGATGCGTTCCCGATGGGAAGTGTTTGATCACCCACAATAGAGCCCGTAACCGACTCTCCTGAGTTTCATCTCTGTTCACACGAACCGCTAGCTGTGAAGACAACGTTCTGCACAATGAGCTGTAGACCAGCGTAGACAATTGGTAGGAAGCAGAGGCGGCTTCCCTCTATGACGAGTGTATTGAAAGTTGGTACAACGCTACAACAAATGTCTAAATCGGAGCGGCGAGTATGTAGAGAAGTAGCTGGAACATGTAGCTAACTGTTGCAAATAGAACATTTTTGATTTTCACGGTGGTTTCCATTTTGCAACCGATCGGACCTTACTTTCCGAATTGGCCTCGTAGAACTTGCGATATGGTCGTGGATAGTTGTAAAGGATATATTTATCTGTTGATATTTGTGTTCTCTGTAACGCTTTCACAGATATGCCAAAGATCAAACCAGATATCATTGATGTTAGTTACAATGCCTGTGTTTATACAGTGTCTGCACGTTGAAATTACAAAATCCTTCAAACGGAACAGATGTAAGTAGGCTGTCTAAGTTTTTATGTTGGTAACGCCATGTAGCGCTCTATATGAAAATCACTGACTGTGCTGTGTGCAGTCTGTGGCTGGTTTGCATTGTTGGAATTTACTATTGTAGTGTTGGGCAGTTGGCTGTTAACAACGCGTAGCGTTGCGCAGTTGGTGGTGAGCCGCCAGCAGTGGTGGATGTGGGGAGAGAGATGGCGGAGTTTTGAGAGCGGATGATCTGGACGTGTGTCCATCAGAGACAGTAAATTTGTAAGACTGGATGTCATGAACTGATATATATATTATGACTTTTGAACACTATTAAGGTAAATACATTGTTTGTTCTCTATCAAAATCTTTCATTTGCTAACTGTGTCTATCAGTAGTTAGTGCCTTCAGTAGTTAGAATCTTTTATTCAGCTGGCAGTATTGGCGCACGCTGTATTGCAGTAGTTTGAGTGACAAAGATTTTTGTGAGGTAAGTGATTCATGAAAAGTATAGGTTATTGTTAGTCAGGGACATTCTTTTGTAGGGATTTTTGAAAGTCAGATTGCGTTGCGCTAAAAATATTGTGTGTCAGCTTAAGCACAGTCATTTATAATTTTTCCAAGGGGACGTTTCACAGACACTATTCTGGCAGTTACAGCTGTGGTAAATATTGCGAAGTGGATTTGCATTTTGCGAGTGTGCATTGAAGTCAGCTGTTGGTGACACATGAAAATTTGTGCCGAACCGGGACTCCGCACCGGATTTCCCGCTTATATCGAGCGGTCCCCTTAACAACTTGGGCTATCCGAGCAGGCCTTCAGGGCCGATACACACTTCCATGCGTCAAGAAGTCCACAACCCTTACTCTCGCTTCTGTGCGGTAATAGCGAAATGTACGTGCTCGGATAGACGAAGTAGTTGAAGCTACCGCTCGCGATAAAGCGGGAAATTTGGTTTCCAGTCCCGATCCGGCACACATTTTCACGTGTCACCAACAGTTGACGTCCACCCACGCTCGCAAAATGTAAATCCGTATCGTAAAGCAGTTATCGACTTGCGCTCTTGCAGTTTTCACTAATTCGAAATAATAAATTTATCAATCCACAAAGAACAAAAATGGCTCTGAGCACTATAGGACTCAACTGCTGAGGTCATAAGTCCCCTAGAACTTAGAACTACTTAAACCTAACTAACCTAAGGACATCACACACATCAATGCCCGAGGCACGATTCGACCAGCGACCTTAGCGGTCGCGCGGTTCCAGACTGTAGCGCCTAGAACCGCTTGGCCACTCCGGCCGGCCGACAGAGAACAGCATAATGTCCAATCCGTATGGGAAAGCACCAACATTGACTGTCAGCATAGTGCAAAATGCCACATTTAACAGACAGTTATCTAGCGTCTGTTCCAGCGGTTGAACCTTGCATGCATGTCATAGGATAGCGCTTTGGACAGAATACACAGGCTCTCTCTCCTAAGAGTTGTCAGGAGTATTGTCTCTGGTGTTTTACCATATATTTGTGGTTTCGTTATAGCATTGTGTAGCTGGAGTCAGTTCCAATAAACAGTGGCCACAACGCTTTTCATGCAACTCCCAGTGTCGATGGAAAGCGTCAGTTTCTTCACCGTTACAAACAAAATTATTTTTAAAATGAAATTTTACGTGCCCATTCGATGGAGCTGTCCCAGATTAGTCTAGTAGGATATTTGTTTTACCGATACGTTTTAACAGGGCAGTAAAACACGAACAAAAACCAGTACTCCAGCAATGACAGTATTGCCCTGGCCCGCGCTGGCTTCTCTCTTCATGTTCTACTGTCCCTGTTAATACATATCGATAAAACTAATATTGCACTAGATTAATGTGGGACCGCACTATTGAATAGGTACGCAAAATTCCGCTTTAAAGACCAAAATGGTACTGAAACAGAGGATGACAGACTAAAGGCCGAAATACCAACTGTCTTTTTTCAAAGCTGTTTCACAGAGGAAGACTGCACTGTAGTTCCTTCTCTAGATTGTCGCACATACGACAAAATGGTAGCTATCGAAATAGCCGACAGAGGGATAGAGAAACAATTAAAATCGCTCAAAAGAGGAAAGGCCGCAGGACCTGATGGGATACCAGTTCGATTTTACACAGACTACGCGAGGGAACTTGCTCCCACTCTTGCACCGTACGTCTCTAGAAGAGCGTAGCGTTCGAAAGGATTGTAAAAGGGCGCAGGTCATCCCCGTATTCAAGAAGGGACGTCGAACAGATGTGCAGAACTATAGACCTGTATCTCTAACGTCGATCAGTTGGAGAATTTTGGAACACGTATTATGTTAGAGTATAATGACTTTTCTGGAGACTAGAAATCTACTCTGTAGGAATCAGCATGGGTTTCGAAAAAGACAATCGTGTGAAGCCCGGCTCGCGCTATTCGTCCACGAGACTCAGAGGGCCATAGATACGGGTTCCCAGGTAGATGCCGTGTTTCATGACTACCGCAAATGTGTTCGATACAGTTCCCCACAGTCGTATAATGAACAAAGTAAGAGCATATGGACTATCAGACCAATTGTGTGATTAGATTGAAGAGTTCTTAGACAACAGAACGTAGCATGCCATTCTCAATGGAGAGAAGTCTTCCGAAGTAAGAGTGATTTTAGGCGTGCCGCACGGGAGTGTCGTAGGACCGTTGCTATTCACAATATATATAAATGACCTTGTGGATAACATCGGAAGTTCACTGAGGCTTTCTGCGGATGATACTGTGGTACATCGAGAGGTTGTAACAATGGAAAATTGTACGGAAATGCAGGAGGATCTGCAGCGAATTGACGCATGGTGCAGGAAATGGCAATTGAATCTCAATGTAGACAGGTGTAATGTGCTGCGAATACATAGACAGAAAGATCCTTTATCATTTAGCTACAATATAGCAGGTCAGCAACTGGAAGCAGTTAATCCTGTAAAGTGAAATGAAATGGCTCTGACCACTATGGGACTTAACATCTGAGGTCATCAGTCTCCTAGACTTAGAACTACTTAAACGTAACTAACCTAAGGACATAACACACAGCCATGCCCGAGGCAGGATTCGAACCTGCGACCGTAGCGGTCGCGCGATTCCAGACTGTAGCCCCTAGAACCGCTCGGCCACACCGGCCGGCTCCTGTGAATTATCTGGGAGTAGGTATTAGGAGTGATTTAAAATGGAATGATCATATGAAGTTGATCGTCGGTAAAGCAGATGTCAGACTGAGATTCATTGGAAGAATCCTAAGGAAATGCAATCTGAAAACAAAGGAGGTAGGTTACAGTACACTTGTTCGCCCACTGCTTGAATATTGCTCACCAGTGTGGGATCTGTACCAGATAGGGTTGATAGAAGAGATAGAGAAGAACCAACGGAGAGCAGCGCGCTTCGTTACATGAACATTTAGTAATCGCGAAAGCTTTACGGAGATGATAGATAAACTCCAGTGGAGACGCTCAGTAGCTCGGTACGGGCTTTTGTTGAAGTTTCGAGAACATACCTTCACCGAGGTGTCAAGCAGTATATTGCTCCCTCGTACGTACATCTCGCGAAGAGACCATGAGGATAAAATCAGAGAGATTAGAGGCCATACAGAGGCATACCGACAATCTTTCTTTCCGCGAACAATACGAGACTGGAATAGAAGGGAGAACCGATAGAGGTACTCAAAGTACCCTCCGCCACACACCGTCGGGTGGCTTGCGGAGTATGGATGTAGATGTAGATAGATGTAGAAAGAGCATTTTCTTTGGTTCAAATGGCTCTGAGCACTATGGGACTCAACTGCTGTGGTCATTAGTCCCCTGGAACTTAGAACTACTTAAACCTAACTAACCTAAGGACATCACACGCATCCATGCCCGAGGCAGGATTCGAACCTGCGACCGTAGCAGTCGCGCGGTTCCGGACTGAGCGCCTAGAACCGCATGGCCACCGCGGCCGGCTGACGAAGGTCGTTGTAACGTTTATGAAGAACACGCAAACCAAACGAGAACTGAATGTCAAAGGCCGGATAAATTAATTTCCCGTCTTAAATAGCAGCTACGTCTGGAATAGTATATACAGCTTGTTTCAAAATGAATATAAGGCTTTTAAGACTTTGTAGCATTTATTGCATTCAACTTACAATTATAAATAACACATTAAATGGAAGAGCAACTCAAACAGTTTTGTTTGCATACCGGTGCGCAGAGGGAAGAGCATAGAACGATTAAGAGTGACTGTAGAACGTGTTGAACGAGTGCGTCTTCCACGCGTAGCCCAGGAAATCAGGTCGGAAGTTTAATTATGAATTAGCAATTGCACTGACGTCTGTATGGACACTTAAGGAGACACTTACAACTACGTCCTTACGACTGCAGTAGTTATAAGCTCTAAAGCCCCCAGGCTACAGTTTACGTGCCAACTCTGCAAACGAAACGTTGCATGACGATGAAGATTTTCTGGATCGTGTCGTGTTCAGTGATGTATCGTCATTTCACCTAACTGAAAATGTGAACACATAATGTGAGCATGTGGGGGTCACTGAATCCCCACGAGGTGGTACAGTTGCAACGAGACTCCCTAAATTATGTTTTTTGCGCTATAACCCGGCGGAAAGTTTATGGGCCTTTGTTTTTCGCTTAAGCAACTGCAACTGTTGTTTCTTATCTTGGTGCGCTACAAATGTGGCTCTTTCTCGAACTGGAAGAATATGAACAACTGAACTTTATCTGGCAGCAAGATGGTGCGCCGCCTCACTAACGTAACTCAGTACGCGATTGGTTCAATGACGTTGTTCCGACAGCTGGACTGGACCGCAAGGGGCCATATGACAGGGCTTGTTTTGCATGCGCTCCACATTGAAATACGATCTGATCCCATGCGATTTTTACCTTTGGGGGTTCATAAGGATCGTGTGTATGTGCATCTGCTACCACTGATCAAGGTTTGGGAAGAACTCACCTATAGACTCGATTAGTGACGAGTAGTGCTCACACTGGACACTTGTAAGAAAACGAGTTGGAGTTGCTCCTTCATTTGATGTATTATTTACAATTTTAAGTTGAATGTAACAAATGCTATTAAGCCTGAAAGCCCGTATATTCATTTTAAAAGCAGCTGCAGTCGCATCAAACCAGTCTTTGGACACAAGACAAAAATCAACAAACCTTCTACATGAATGGAGACAGAAACGTTAAGTACATTTTACCTACACAGACACCAACAAAGTTTTAATTTCTAAATACCCATCATATTTTACAAGGGTGGTATGCATGCCCGTACAACTTTTGAGGTTTTTTTACAATTACGTTTGAAGGAGCAAAGTTTTCATGTATCAGTCGCAGATGTTGAATGGGTTGTCCATCAGACGCATGCAGAACATACTGACGATAGTAAACTCGTCCCATGTTCCTGTTAGCCGGCCGGGGTGGCTGAGCGCTTCTAGGCGCTATTGTCTGGAACCGCGCGACCGTTACGGTCGCAGGTTCGAATTCTGCCTCGGGCATGGATGTGTGTGATGTCCTTAAGTTAGTTAGGTTTAAGTACTTCTAAGTGTAACTGAGGCGGAATAAGGGGAACCAGTCCGCATTCGCCGAGGCAGATGGAAAACCGCCTAAAAACCATCCACAGACTGGCCGGTTCACCGGACCTCGACACAAATCCGCCGGGAGGATTCGTGCCAGGCGCTCCTTCCCGCCCGGATTGATGCCTTAATTTTGGACACCAGTGTACTTGAGTATTTTCTTGCAGAATTTGCTGTGTAGCCCCCTTTTTCTCCTCATACATGTGCGGTGCGGTAGACTCGTCTGACCTATCTGAATAGCCGGAATAGTCTCTGAGAGAGCTCTAGAAGCAGCGAGTCTGTTGCGGGAAGGCCGTTGCAGGTGGCGGCGCGGCGCCGGAAGTACACGAGCAAGGCCGTCTGTGGCTTCCGGTTAGCGACCTCCACAAAACCACGCACTCTGTCGCTCCCCCCTCTTCTCTCGCAGCGCAGCCGACGATTTCTAGAGCGTTTCCTGCCCTCCACGGCACACGCAAGGGTTGGGGCTGGCTGCTATATGTAGCTCAATGTTATCGACACAATGGCGAAAGACATTACCACTCAGCCGTTCCTCACTTTAACACCTTTTGGCGACCCACTCCGCAGGCCTGCCAATAACCCGCTTACATTCTAAACGCTTCAGGATGAACCACAGCTTAACCGACAAAATTTCTGAGGTTGTTTGGGGATACACTACTGCCCATTAAAATTGCTACACAACGAAGATGACGTGCTCCAGACGCGAAATTTAACCGACAAGAAGAAGATTCTGTCATATGCAAATGATTAGCTTTTCAGAGCATTCACACAAGGTTAGCGGCGGAGGCGACACCTACAACGCGCTGAAACGAGGAAAGTTTCCAACCGATTTCTCATACACAAACAGCAGTTGACCGGCGTTGCCTGGTGAAACGTTTTGTGATGCCTCGTGTAAGGAGGAGAAATGGGTACCATTACGTTTCCGAGTTTGATAAAGGTCGGATTGTAGCCTATCGCGATTGCGGCTTATCGTATCACGACATTGCTGCTCGCGTTGGTCGAGATCCAATGACTGTTAGCAGAATATGGAATCAGTGGGTTCAGGAGGGTAATACGGAACGCCGTGCTGGATCCCAACGGCCTCGTATCACTAGCAGTCGAGATGACAGGTATCTTATCTGTAACGGATCGTGCAGCCACGTCTCGATCCCTCAGTCAACAGATGGGAAGGTTTGCAAGACAACAACCATCTGCACGAACAGTTCGACGACGTTTGCAGCAGCATGGACTATCAGCTCGGAGACCATGGCTGCGGTTACCCTTGACGCTGCATCACAGACAGGAGCGCCTGCGGTGGTGTACTCAACGACGAACCTGAGTGCACGAATGGCAAAACGTCATTTTTTCGGATGAATCCAGGTTCTGTTTACAGCATCATGATGGTCGCATCCGTGTTTGTCGACATCGCGGTGAACGCACATTGGAAGCGTGTATTCGTCATCGACATACTGGCGTATAACCCGACGTGATGGTATGGGGTGTCTTTGGTTACACGTCTCGGTCACCTCTTGTTCGCATTGACGGCACTTTGAACAGTGGACGTTACATTTCAGACGTGTTACGACCTGTGGTTCTACCCTTCATTCGATCCCAGCGAAACCCTACATTTCAGCAGGATAATGCTCGACCGCATGTTGCAGGTCCTGTACGGGCCTTTCTGGATACAGAAAATGTTCGACTGCTACCCTAGCCAGCACATTCTCCAGATCTCTCACCAATTGAAAACGTCTGGTCAATGGTGGCCGAGCAACTGTCTCGTCACAATACGCCAGTCACTACTCTTGATGAACTGTGGTATCGTGTTGAAGCTGCATGGGCAACTGTACCTGTACATGCCATCCAAGCTCAGTTTGACTCAATGCCCAGGCGTATCACGGCCGTTATTACGGCCAGAGGTGGTTGTTCTGGGTACTAAATTCTCAGGATCTGTGCACCCAAATTGCGTGAAAATGTAATGACATGTCAGTTCTAGTATAATATATTTGTCCAATGAACACCCGTTTATCATCTGCATTTCTTCTCGGTGTAGCAATTTTAATGGCCAGTAGTGTATTTTCTGAGTATACAAAGCCTCCGAACGTCATGCTGCGGATTATCGCGTTTGTGGATACCGTGCAAAGTGCGGCGATTTCTGATTGAAAAAATTAAACGAAGACTGTAGTACTGGTACAGTTAGAACGAATAATTTCGTTTGTAAAACACCATTGTGCGTATGGCTCACGTTTTACCGGACGCAGATATGGTGAACGAAGTGTGTTAGGTAGAGAAAGAGAGCGAAGACAAGGCGATCGAGAAACCCATTAGAACGCACTCTGACGCACTGAAATGCGTTGATCTGTTGTCACTAAATCGTCCCTAGCCACGTTTCTGTCTGAAGGCTAATCTCACGAACTGCTGTAGGGACTTCGATACAGTGTCAATAATTGACTCACAAGAAAGGTTTCTGCATATAATTTACAAATGTTCCGTTCAAATCGGTTAAACTATGATGATGTCTGTCGATTAAGTCGTGTCCTGAGAACTTGACTGCAGTGCGCTGCTTAAACCGTTAAACTAGAGTTTGGAGTTAATATTTCATTACCTAACTTTTTTTTTTTTCTACAGAAAACAAAGTTACACGGTGGCACGTAAACAAAATTACCGCTACGCCAGTCAAGTCGTCCGGCAGCAGCCACTTAGTACTACCTTCCCGAAAAAAATGGGTCAAATGGCTCTGAGCACTATGTGACTTAACGTCTGAGGTCATCAGTCGCCTAGAACTTAGAACTAATTAAACCTAGCTAACCTAAGGACATCACACACATCCATGCCCGAGGCAGGATTCGAACCTGCGACCGTTGCGGTGGCTCGGCTCCAGACTGTAGCGCCTAGAACCGCTCGGCCACTCCGGCCTGCTACCTTCCCGAAGCAGGGACTTTTAGTTTCCTTCAGAGTATGTAGGCCAAGTTCGTTTCACTTTAATCGCGTTGTGACTCCGGAAAATGAGAACCGACGAAACGAAAAAAAAAAGAACAAACAACAAAAAGGGAAAATTAGAAGATATTTTCTGAAAGCGAACAGAAAGCAAATGATATGAAGTAAAGAACGTTAAGCACAATTTCGCAAATCAGTTGTCAGAGTCCGCCCGGTAATGCGTAATTAATGTAGCGGGCTTTCAAATGATAAAATGTAGCATGCGTATACACGGGGTGCCTCAAAGCTATTGGATAAAATTGAAATAGGTGATAGTGGGTCCACAACCGTTATATTGAGAGAGTGAACCAATGATCGGTAATGCAGATTTCTGGACATAAAAAGCGTACACCGGATAGCAACAACGTAGCTCATATTAATTTCTCAAACTGACGAACGATAGTCTCAATGCATGCATACCAATGGTGACTAGGGCCTCCCGTCGGGTAGACCGGTCGCCTGGTGCAAGTCCTTCGATTTGACGCCACTTCGGCGACTTGCGCGTCAATGGGGATGAAATGATGATGATAAGGACAACACAACACCCAGTCCCTGAGCTGAGAAAATCTCCGACCCAGCAAGGAATCGAACCTGGGCCCTTAGGATTGACATTCTGTCGCGCTGACCACTCAGCTACCGGGGTCGGACATACCAATGGTGCATGAAGTTCTGCCGCACTCTCTCATAAGATCCCTGATGTCTGTTGTACCAGGAGACAGACAGCTTGGACCCTAGAAAGCAGGTCTTCATTCTTTTCTAATGGAATTTGATATACCAACGTCTTGACGTAACCCCAGAGGAATAAGTCCAAAGGTGTGAGATACGGTGATCGCGCTGGCCATGGTACAGGACTTCCCCTTCCAGGCCAACGATGAAGGTACGTGTTCTTCAGGTGCTCGCGGAAATTAACATCCGGTGTGGCCGAGCGGCTCTAGGCGCTTCAGTCTGGAACCAGGTGACCGCTACGGTCGCAGGTTCGAATCCTGCCTCGGGCATGGATGTGTGTGATGTCCTTAGGTTAGTTAGGTTTAAGTAGTTCTAAGTTCTAGTGGACTGATGACCTCAGATGTTGAGTCCACACGATCATACACAATCTCCTCGAAAAATTCTGGTGTTCGGGCATGTCTTTGGCGGCTCTCTGTGGCGTGACAGACCCCTTCTCTCATAAGTTGGTGCTCATGGAGATAAACTTCTTCCAATTAGGATGACGCCCGTTGGGAAAGCGTTGCTCAGAGCCATTTGAACCATTTGACATTAACATCAAAGAGGTTGGTGCACCGTCGTGTTGAAACCACGTCCTTTCGCGGGCAACAAGGGGTAGAGTCTCTAAGAACTGCGGCAGCACAACTCTCAGCAACTCAAGGTAACTGGACCAGTCAAAAGCGGAGGCAGCAAATGAGGTCCTATTAGGTGACCTTGGACAATGCCCACCCATACGTTGATCGAAAATCGTTGTTGGTGGCCACAGATGTGAGTGACGTGGTGATATACTCACTCGAGACATGGCAGTTGCGGCTGTTAAGAACACCATCAGGGGTGAATGAGGCCTCATCCGTGAACAATACAAACAGTATGAAGTTCGGGATTACTGCGCTGCAGTTGATAATCCATTGACAGAAGTGAAGGGAGGGCTCAGAATCCGTTGGTCCCAGTGCTCGGACACGTTCTTTATGATAGGGGTGTAATACCTGTTCCACCAGTACTCTCCACACTGTATCGTTGAAGTGTGCATTTCACGAGCAAATTCTTTTTTTTCTTTTGCTTATGCCTTTATCCTGAGCTTTCGCAGGATAGGCATGGTTACGATCGGATTTGGCAATGATTAATGTTAGGGGGTGGCCTTCCTGCCGCCACTCTGTACCCACCAGTACGGAATTAGTGTACCCCAGCTGTCTTAGTCTAGTGTAACTCATGGAATAGTGTGAAACGTGTTCAGATGTCTGCGAGTCGTGTAACTGAGGCGGGACGTTGGGACCAGCCCGGTATTCACCTAGTGGGATGTGGAAAACCCCCGAAAAACCACATCCAGGCTGGCCGACACACCGGCCCTCGTCGTCAATCCGCCGGGCGGATTCGATCCGGGGCCGGCACGCCTACCCGAGTCCAGGAAGCAGCACATGAGCGCTCTCGGCTAACCTGGCGGGTGTTTCACGAGCAAGTTGACGGGCGCTTATTGCTGGGTAGTCGACCACACGATCGTACACAATATTCTCGAAAAATTCTGGTGTTCGGGCATGTCTTTAGCGGCTCTCATAAGTTGGTGTTCATGGAGATAAACTGCTTCCAATTAGGATGACGCCCGTTGGGAAAGCGTTCTCTCTACATTAGTGCTGCCTTATGGGCACTGCATCCTACTGCACCGTATATTCAGCACATGTCTGCTTACCTTCGTGACGATTAACGTGCCATCTTTTACTACGCGTCAAGCACTGTACACAGTAACACACCTCACGATGAACATATGACAGGTTGTCTTATGCAATGAACAACTTGACATAAGGGATAGTGGTGTCCGTGCTGCAAAGGTAATGCACCGGTCCGATGTATGCGGTCTTCTCACGACACACGTGCTATGAGCTAAGTCGTGTACATACGTCTGTCTAGTGGTGAGGGAGAATGCTTTTTATCAACCGTTGCCTGTTACAGTATACAACAGACACCCGGAATCTTTGCCAGAGTGCGGCAGAACTACATGGGCTGTTGCAAAATGGTTCAAATGGCTCTGAGCACTATGGGACTCAACATCTGAGGTCATCAGTCCCCTAGAACTAAGAACTACTTAAACCTAACTAACCTAAGGACATCACACACATCCATGCCCGAGGCAGGATTCGAACCTGCGACCGTAGCGGTCGCGCAGTTCCAGATTGAAGCCCCTAGAACCGCTCGGCCACATCGGCCGGCGGCTGTTGCAATACACGCACAATGACTGGCGGTCGTCGCTTTGAACAATTACTATGAGTTACGTCGTTGTTATGCGGTGTATGCTGTGACGGACATCACACAATAAATAGGCATTTCCCATCATTGGTTCCCTATCTCAGTTTAATCGGTTGTGGAACCACTATCACCTGTTTCAATTTGACCGGTAAAAACACGTGTAGTTTGGATTATCCGTGTGTTTAGGTTATAGATGCAGTCTTGGGTCTCCATTAACTTGGATATTCGGGAGGTACTGTGTTTTGGTGTAAGAGGCCTCTGGTCTCCGGTAGCTCTCTACAAAGTAATTGCATTTCGTTTTACTTTGACCCCAGTTTATTTTTGCATCTGCAGTGCACTAAAGAAACTGCACAACGGTGCCAGTGTCTATGGTTGTGTTGTGTGTTTTGTCTGCAAACAAACTTGTTCCGTAAACTAACGGTACTGGCCGTTGACGACAGTAATACCCACTCACTACTGCTCGGTCCTGTGATGGGTTTGTTTTTCCGGCAGTATTGATCGTTAAGCCGTACATAGCAATCCGGAAAGCTTTATCGATGAAGAGTTGGACGACATATTTCTCGTGCGTGGATTCACTGAATGCGATTGAAGAGCGGTACAAAGACTATGCCGAGCTAATCACGCAGCGGCGGAAACCATATCCCAATACTTTTCTATTTGGCAGTTGTTGTATTCTGTGTTTCGTGTTGCCCGTTTCGGTGACTGCAGCTAACAAGATAACTTATCAATAATTACGACAGTGAAAATGATTACTTCGAAATTCATACATAACTGTAACACAGGCAAAAAGCACAAAACTCGAAAATATAAAAGAAACGCTTCATTGCTTAGTGTGCAGCAAATATCAAATTATACGCTAACTAAACGAAACTGATTTTGCAAGGATATATCTAATTTCGCGACTGATAATTCGTCGAATGGGGCAATAAACAACGTGGTTAAGTTAAAATTCTATGTCACTATTCACAGCATTTACATAAAAGTAAAATCGAATTAAGAAAAAAATCAGTGCGAGATGCTTAAAAAAATTCCTGATTTCTCTGACTGACGTTTCCGAAGATTTATTCAAGCCCACGCACGAACCTGGAAACTATTAATTATGGATTTTCTTTTTGTTTCCTATTTATAAAGTTGTTCTTATGTTGTCAAATAATCCGGATGACATTATGGGCTCTCGGATCGCACTGAAAGAGATATTGTTGCGGTAGTTATTGAAATCAGTCTAATAATTAATTAAATCAATAAATAACGTCGTGTGCATTCCAGCAAGGCGCAAGCCTTTCGATCTGATTCCATTTCGGCGGTTTGCGTTCACATTTAGCTTATTTGTTCGACCAGCGTCTCTTTTGAGCTCACAAAGCTCAGTGAGCCTCGTAAAGGCCACGGCAATCGAACTGGGCTATACATATCGGCTTTTCGTCACTCCATGGAGGCGATATAATGTATGAGTTGGACGAATTACAGAAACAAACGACAGAAAACGACAAACAACCCTAAGGGACATATGTAACTATGACCATCTACTAGATAAACGAATTTATGAACGAATATTATCGAAACTATCGTAGCTTGGTTCATATGTAGGATTATGTATGAGAAGTTTTGGCAGCTTAATTTGATCTCTCTAGATAAGGAGTCGTCAAAATTCCAAACCTAGGCCGCGTATACGCCGATCTTATTATTACCTGGTAACTTACACATATTAGTATGCTCTGAGTCCCCAATAGACTAGCTATAGTAGGGATGCGATAAGTTTTCCGTCGGCCCACTAGTACTGATCGTTAAGAGTCGGCATCATTCGGAACTCTCCGTGTCGACTGTTTCCCGTTTCGGATGGCATGGCTCCCACATTCACCGACGTCAAAGCTTTGACACTGTAATTGCCTGAAGTACGGTTATTGCACTGTCTATATGAGCGAATCATTAACTGGATAATAACAGTAATGTAAGTTATAGTTAAATTTATTGTGACATTATGTAATGTACGACATGATCAGAAATGTTTAATAAATTTTTGAATGCCACTTTTCTTCAACTCATTGAGTTGCATTACAACAGACGTAATTTAACTCCATGCACCTCGCTACAAATATGCACCACAAGTGAAGATGAGCGTCTCAATAATGCGCGTCCACAAATCAATGTTACTTTCGTCCTAAAATTTACGCCTCAGCTGCTGATCGGTACGAGTCGCGCACGCGCTTGAGTTGTCAGCACTGAAACACTAACAAAATATTCACCTTCTCGGACCATCTAACCCAACAGTGGTCACGCTACGTACCTCTCTGCCCCTGAGGTAAACGGCCAACTCTTTAAGATCACCGCCGAATTCACCACAGATAAGTCCACCTTACAATATACCTGCCCAAGTATTTTTGTTGCCTGCTGAGCAGGGAAGCTGCTGTCTTACGAAGCTGTTAACGTTGGTTCTCGTTTCTGGATTCGGCTGTTAGTAGGTAGATGCATTTTATTATAAAATACGGCTGAGAACTAAAATACGGCTGGGAACGCAGACCGCACGAAGGCCTAATTCGGACCGCAGATTGATGACGACTGCTCTGGAGCAAAGACAAACTAAAGAACAATAACTAAGCCGGCCGCAGTGACCAAGCTTCAGTCTGGAACCGCGCGACCGCTACGTCGCAGGTTCGGATCCTGGCTCGGGCATGGATGTGTGTGATGTCCTTAAGTTAGTTAGGTTTAAGTAGTTCTAAGTTCTAGGGGACTGATGACCTCAGATGTTAAGTCCCATAGTGCTCAGGGCCATTTGAACTATTTGAACAATAACGCACTGATTCATTAATTAATTAATTACCGTCTCTGAAGAGTTTTAACAATTACGTAAGTATATCAAGAAATTTTTGCTATTTCGTATATTTAAACGATGATATGAGTCACGTATTCTTCAAGAGACCAATATCGGAACGACTGCTTACAAAGGAAGTTACATGGGTCCCCACGCAACAAAGGATAATAGTGAATAACATCTCAAAGACAAGGGTGGGTATAAGTATTAAAGAATAATAATTACCTCATGAATGATCGAGGAAGTAAAGGGTGGTGCCAGCGGGCGCGAGAACCTGCAATCAGAAAACAAACAAGGTATGAGCGTTTTGTTACAGACAATGGCGGCTGGCGGCGCCGCTGCCGCTGCAGCGTCCGTCTAACGGGGCACGCCGTGCTGCCAACTGCCCGGCGCTGAACACACGCTGCTCCACGTGGCGCTGCAGACAAACACAAAAGGCTCCAGCTTTCCGGCGCACATTACAGACACACAAAATTGAATTCCATGATATTTATGTCCACTATATAACACAAACTCTGTTCCTTTCACTTAAATAACAGACTGTACATCTGAAAAGGTTGTTTTTAATATTTCTGATCTTCCTGTTCTGTGAGGTCCATCTTTACGGTATGATAAACGGCCTTTTAGTGATAGCAATACACATTTGTCTTCATGTATTTTCGAAACGTCGTACGTGTATGTACATTTAACAGTTTTATAACTTGATGAGTCACTGGTTCGCACGTGAACATGAGCTCCAAAAGTTGTTTACAGTCTACGAACAGAGACTAGCGACAAAATTAAAACGTCATTTTTGTTCAAATATATGTTCACATGCGAGCTGCACAGCAACGGGTATTCTACGCCACAGGAGAAATGACCACCGAATACGCCACTTATCTGTTGGCACATTCGGTGACGTCAGCAACATTGATGTTACCAGTGGCTTCATCAATAACGTAATTTGATGATGCCAATTTGTGTCGTCAGTATGACATCCGTAAGTGACGACGGCGGTGGTGACTTATGTGATTTCGAACAACCATCGTTTTACTACAGACATACTTCGTGTATACAAAAAATCCCATGTATTACAGGCCACTGACCCGATGAAGAAAAACTGAAATACATGAATGGAATATGAACAGGTCGTTTCGATACATTTCTTATATATCACGCTCTTGTAATCCCCATCTCGAGGTGCAATAGCGGCATCTTTCACCCACAGCACTTTTATACTAAAAATGGTTGAGATTGTTCCAGACATACCTGAGTTATTCTACGATGTCATCCCGTTTTCATCCCCACCATTATGGGAGGCAGGTGGTTCTTATTCACAGTGATTCTGTCGAGATTGTAAATGACATGTGTACAAAGTCTAGTATAAATCAATCCAGTCGTTTACGTGGAAATGTCGAGCATGCATAGGTTATTATAATGTATATAAGCCTAAAACGTGTGAAGACAGCGAACCCCAGAAACCGCATTATTAGATCGATTTCAGGAGTTCACAATCTTTTTAGTCCTAGTCGTATTAGTCATTTCTCTCTAATGATAATACCCTTCAAAACGTTCTACGAATTAAATACGATTTTCAGTCATCACGAACACCAGCACAGGAGTGTTATACCGTAAAACGAAAAATAACAGTAAGGAAGTTTACATGTTCGTGGTATCTAGAGTGACAATATGAAATTACGGGAGAAAATAGAAGCATTGAAGTTACACTGTAAATATGTCAGATGAATATGTAAGTTCTAAATACATTAAATACAGTTTCTCTGGATAAATAGCTAAGCAGCTATAAGACAAATAAATATAAAAAATCGCGTTTGTTATGAAGTACGAATTTTTATTTTCAAAAGGGCCTGGTTTGTTTCTTGACCAGCTATGCTTTACAAACGGTTTCATGAATTATGCTTCATTCGTTAGAGGTACCTACGACTTGTTTAGTTATACGCGTTCTCACATGGATCTTATTCTTGAAACCTACCAATGTTGGGCAAATCAGGAAGTAAGTGTACGAGAATTAAAGCCATAGCTGGCCTGCAAGTTGGTTTGAAAACCACGGTGCATTACTAGGCAGAGTTCTATTACAAGTGGCTGTGGCCCTGTCTTTCTCCTACTTAAGAACCGGCTCACCCACCCAGTTACGAAGCAAAGTACAGTTTAATGTGGAACACAAACCGCAGCACAAGTTGGCTTGTTTCATATGCAAACACCATTGACAGAACAGAATTTCATCTCAATTGCTGGACAAAGTCCTGCAATCACTAAAGAGACCTACGGTGGAAACTTTAATTCTGTACTCTGTCCCTTGCTCGACGTATTTTGCAGCTTAGGTATGTTCGTTACCAATGCAGCAGAATCATTAGCATTTTTCTTTAGCGGGAGAAATATCACTCGTGCAGATATTCCGTTCCTTATTATTGTTTTTTTATATGCCATTATCGTAAGTTTACAAGTCTTAATTTTTAAGAAACAATTAATAAAAAATATTATAAATTTACTGACATATTTCTGTCTCGCGCAAAGTTTTTCTTTTTTTTTCTTTTACTGTTACCACTGGACGAGACTATGGCATGTAATCAAGATATCTGGCGCTGAAACCGCTTTTCCCTCTCTCACTGCAGCGACGAAGCCTATTTTGCAACTATCTGCCCACATGACTGTGATCAACAATTTCAAGGTAAACTGGCTGCCACTCTACTGAATAATATCTCAAGCTATCTAATACACTAGAGTTCGTTTCTGCAGCTCCTTGTGTAGCATTTTGTTCGTGTTGTTGGCGATAATAAGAGCACGACGACACCGGCTCATAACCTATCCTATCCTACACTGTCTCCTGCTCATCAATCACACAGTAGCCCCGCTTCTCCCCTTTCATCCATGTATCGGGTTGTTATAATAATTAAAGAGTTGTTAAACAGATGTCCAGTATGGGCTGGAATTATTGTATGGCAGCGAAACTTTGTAGATATGCTAATGCATTAATGGGAAACCGATTTACGCTCAAAAAAATTAGTTCCAATTTTGGCCACTAGGTGCAAATCTGGCGCTGCGAATGCAAGAGAGATTAATTGATTAGAACGGGACGTGAGCAGAAAATGTGAAACAAGTGAGAATGATAGCCGGCCGGGGTGGCCGAGCGGTTCTAGGCGCTACAGTCTGGAACCGCGCGACTGCTACGGTCGCAGGTTTGAATGCTGCCTCGGGCCTGGATGTGTGTGATGTCATTAGGTTAAACAAACTGCCTGTTGGCTTCTGTCTCGGGTTCTTCGGCCGGCGTTCATCTAATGATTTTTCTGACGTTTCGCCAGCACTGGCTGGCATTGTCAAAGCTTCACCCTCCATTGCTGGTGGACAATGCGAGCCACTCGTGCTGGCGAAAAGTCAGAAAAATCATTAGATGAACGCCGGCCGAAGAACCCGAGACAGAAGCCAATAGGCAGTTTGTCAACAAGTGGCCATGAAAGCCTTAACAATTTTGTCCTTAGGTTAGTTAGAAAATGGCTCTGAGCACTATGGAACTTAACATCTCAGGTCATCAGTCCCCTAGAACTTAGAACTACTTAAACCTAACTAACCTAAGGAGATCATACAGATCCATGCCCGAGGCAGAATTCGAACCTGCGACCGTAGCGGTCGCGCGGTTCCAGACTGAAGTGCCTAGAAACATGCGGCCACCAGCGGCCGGCAGGTTAGTTAGGTTTAAGTAGTTCTAAGTTCTAGGGGACTGATGACCTCAGAAGTTAAGTCCCATAGTGCTCAGAGCCATTTTTTGTGAATGATATAATGCACCGCAGACGTCGGCGAGATGCTGCATTCGTAAAGCAAAGCGACGTCATCATCAACAGTTGCTCGCAGCTGTTCTGGTGGAATCAGAGCCACGTGTTCCTGTCTACTGGCCCTCAGATCAGGCAGAGACCGAACGTGTCTCCGGTAAACACTTTCTTTTAGATACCTCCAGACCTAAAAGTCACATGCATTCAGGTCAGGTGATTTTGCAGACCACGTGTATGGAAAATCTCTGGAGATAACACGTTCGCGGACGGCTGCATTACGCAGACCTTTCATTGGGCGAGCGACATAAGGTGTGGCCCCATCTTGTACGAAAACAATAGTTTCCATGCAGTTGCGCTCTTCAAAGCAGGAATCAAATGCTGTACGAGGAGGTCTCGATATGGTACATACGTCACGGTACACCTGAGGGGCCCTCTAAATGTACTCTCTTCAAAGAACGGACCGAGAATAAAAGTGTTTGCAAATCCACACCACACAGTCCCATAGGGCGAGTTCTATGGGTCTTTGTGCACAACATGTGATTTAACAGTACCCCAAAATCTGGAGTTCTGTGTATTCACTGTGCCCCGTAATGTAAAATGTGTTTCGTCGCTCAGACAGTGTTGCCCGGCAACACGTCATCATCTTCGATCGCTAAGAGAAACCGAAGAGCAGATTCAGAACGTTGGTGCGGATCATGAGGTTGCTGCACCGTCTGAACCTTGTACGGATACCAGTGTAAAGTAGACTGCAATAGTTTCCGTACCGTTGACCACGGAATGGACAATTATCGTGACACGGCACGAATATTAGCACTGCATGGGGCACGTGCTGCGTGGCCAGATACAGTACTAGCAATCGTCAAAAAATTCCAAGAACGCCGGCCAGTGTGGCCGAGTGGTTCTAGGCGCTTCAGTGTGGAACAGCGCGGCCGCTACGGTCGCAGGTTCGAATCCTGCCTCGGGCATGGATGTGTGTGATGTCCTTAGGTTAGTTAGGTTTAAGTAGTTGTAAGTTCTAGGGGACTGATGACCTCAGGTGTTAAGTCCCATAGTGCTCAGAGCCATTTGAACCACCGAGATAGGACGCCATCGTCTTCCAAGTGCCACACCAAGCTCATTATCATCATCTTTAAACCACATAATGACATCAGGCCGCTCCTCAGACGTTTCAGTTGGCGATACTCTCTCAATGCAGCACTGCCGTTCAAATAAAACAGTTTTATTAACAGCGCACGCTCTTCCTTCTCGATACCCATACCGTTCACTCGCGTTATGGCTAGTCAAATGACAGGATGGATGTCATTATATTGTATTGTATTGTGTGTTAACCAGGGACCTAGAAACGACGGAGAGGCTCCGTCCCCGCCGCAGCCGCAGTGGTCCACGACGACTACCGCAGTCCACTTCACCCCTCCGCCGACCCACACCGAACCCAGGGTTATTGTGCGGTTCGGCCCCCAGTGGACCCCCCAGGGAACGTCTCACACCAGACGACTGTAGCCCCTATGTTTGCGTGGTAGAGTAATGGTGGTGTAGGCGTTCGTGGAGAACTCGTTTGCGCAGCAATCGCCGACATAGTGTAACTGAGGCGGAATAAGGGGAACCTGCCCGCATTCGCCGAGGCAGATGGAAAACCGCCTAAAAACCATTCACAGACTGGGCGTTTCACCGTACCTGGACATAAATCTGCCGGGCGGATTCGTGCCGGGGACCAGGCGCTCCTTCCCGCCCGGAAAGAAGTGCGTTAGACCGCACGGACAACCGGGCGGCCTATGACTGTCATACAGTCATCCAAACGGTGCACAACGCCACATCTGCACCTCGTAGCCAAAATTGTAACTAATTTTTTTCCAGCATAAATCTGTCCCACATTAACAAATTATCATATATAGATATTCTAGTCACTGTAAGATAATTACAGCCCACACTGGACCCCCGTGAGTAGTTGCACTTCAAATATAACCACCCGCTTCTTGAGATGAATATTCCTTCCACCATAAACATTCAAACACGCTACCTCCCGCGTGGAAACTTATTGTAGCTAGCCGGCCGCATCGGATAAGATGCCTGTCATCTCGACTGCTTGTGATTCGAGGCCGTTGGGATCCAGCACGGCGTTCCGTATTACCCTCCTAAACCCACCGATTCCATATTCTGCTAACAGTCATTGGATCTCGACCAACGCGAGCAGCAATGTCGCGATACGATAAACCGCAATCGCGATAGGCTTTATCAAAGTCGGAAACGTCATAGTACGCATTTCTTCTCCTTACACGAGGCATCATACAACGATTCACCAGGCAACGCCGGTCAACTGCTGTTTGTGTATGAGAAATCGGTTGGAAACTTTCTTCATGTCAGCACGTTGTAGGTGTCGCCACTGGCGCCAGCCATGTGTGAATGCTCTGAAAAGCTAATCATTTGCATCTCACAGCATCTTCATCCTGTCGGTTAAATTTCGCGTCTGTAGCACGTCATCTTCATGGTGTAGCAATTTTAATGGCCAGTAGTGTACATTGCGCTTAGAAACCACGAAGATAAGATTCGAGAAATTAGGGCTCATACGGAGGCGTACAGACAGTCTTTTTTTCCCTCGCTGTATTTGCGAGAGGAACAGGATAGGAAATGACAGGTACCGGTACAGGGTACCCTCCGCCACGCTCCGTACGATGGCTTGAGGAGTATCTATGTAGACGTAGATGTAGATGTAGATGTGTTTGAGATGGAGACGAGTTGATAACGCGGTACTTGTTGTTTCGTGTGTCTCTAAGTTCCTTTTAACCGACCCACACGAGTTTTTCGTCCCACAGCGGTCCTAGGCCCTGCTATAATTTAGACAGAGCGCGGTGCATCGCGAGCTGTTGCTATGGCCGGGCGGCGTGCTGGCGGCCATTAACGTGACATTGGTAATATATTTTATCAACAAGGACAGCCGGCAAGGTCGCGCCTCTAACCTATCTCGCAGCTGACAGCTCGCAGTTGGGCACGGTGCCAGTCACACTCCCACACGTTGCGACTCCTCCGTCAGCCGTCACCTACCCTACTGTATTCCAACTTACGTTTTCTATCATAACCAGTAAACACCAGATTCTTTAAAAACTAGAACTCCCATTTATAAAACAGCTTCAAGCGACTGATTACTTTACATATGAGTTTATGTGTTAAATAGTTGATGTTAAGCATGTAAGCGAGAAAAAATTAGAAAAGGTTTGAAATTATGCTTTAAGTTTGTTCGAAGTCGCTAAGTGCTTTCATTCTCAAACACTGGAAAAATATACCCGTCGTTAGATAGGCCACCTGCAACTAGTTCCGCGTTCCGAGAGGGCCGCTTTGTAATATGCGAGGGCGTACTGAAAACTAATATACCAGGTGATCAAAAAGTCAGTATAAATTTGAAAACTTAATAAACCGCGGAATATTGTAGATAGAGAGGTAAAAATTGACACACATGCTTGGAATGACATGGGGTTTTATTAGAACCAAAAAAATAAAGTTCACAAAATGTCCGACAGATGGCGCTGGACAGCAAAACTGCTACCGTAACGGGTGAGAGGTACGCCGGTATGTTACAGAATCGCACCGTTACAGAATCGCACCACCCCCAGCCTGGCTCATAAACACCTGCTGGAACGTAGGATGTTTATGCAGGATGGCGCTTCACCCCATATTGCTAGACGCGTGAAAGATCTCTTGCGCGCGTCGTTCGGTGATGATCGTGTGCTCAGCCGCCACTTTCGTCATGCGTGGCCTCCCAGGTCCCCAGACCTCAGTCCGTGCGATTATTGGCGTCGGTGTTACCTGAAGTCGCAAGTGTATCGTGATCGACCGACATCTCTAGGGATGCTGAAAGACAACATCCGACGCCAATGCCTCACCATAACTCCGGACATGCTTTGCAGTGCTGTTCACAACATTATTCCTCGACTACAGTTATTGTTGAGGAATGATGGTGGACATATTGAGCATTTCCAGAAAAGAACATCATCTTTGCTTTGTCTTACTTTGTTATGCTAATTATTGCTTTTCTGATCAGATGAAGCGCCATCTGTCGGACATTTTTTGAACCCCATGTCCTTCCAAGCATGTGTGTCAATTTGTACCTCTCTATCTATATTACTCTGTGATTTATTCAGTTTTCAAATTTATACTGACCTTTTGATCACCCAGTATACGAAGTTTTTATTGCGAAAACTGTTGAAGCCATTTAAATGAAACAAACTTTATTAACATTCTACGTCTTTGTTCTTCATGTCTACACATTTACACTGAAGCGCCAGAGAAACTGATATGTGCATGCGTATTCATATACAGAGATATGTAAACAGGCAGAATACGGCGCTGCGGTCGGCAACGCCTATATAAGGGAAGTGTCTGGCGCAGTTGTTAGATCGGTTACTGTTGCTTCAGTGGCAGGTTATCAAGATTTAAGTGAGTTTGGAAATAGTGTAGTCGGCGCACGAGCGATGGCGCACAGCACCTCCGAGGTAGCCATGAACTGGGGATTTTCTCGGACGATCATTTCACTAGTGTACCGTGAATATCAGGAATCCGGTAAAACATCAAATCTCCGACATCTCTGCGGCCGGAAAAACATCCTGCAACAGCGGGAACAACGACGACAGAAGAGAATCGTTCAACGTGGCGTAAGTGCAACCGTTTCGCAAACTGCTGCAGATTTCAGTGCTGGGCCATCAACAAGTGTTGAACCATTCAACGAAACATCATCGATATGGGCTTTCGGAGCCGAAGGTGCACTCGTGTACCCTTGATGACTGCACGACACAAAGCTTTACGCCTCGCCTGGGCCCGTCCACACCGACATTGGACTGTTGACGACTACAAACATGTTGCCTGCTGGACGAGTCTCGTTTCAAATTGTATCAAGCCGATGGACGTGTACGGGTCAGACCTCATGGATCCATGGACTCTGCATGTCAGCAGGGGATTGTTCACGCTGGTGGAGGCTCTGTAATGGTGTGGGGCGTGTGCAGTTGGAGTGGTATGGGACCCCTGATACGTCTAGATACGACTCTGACAGGTAACACGTACGTAAGCATCCCGTCTGATCACCTGCATACATTGATGTCCGTTCTACATCTACATCTACATTTATACTCCGCAAGCCACCCAACGGTGTGTGGCGGAGGGCACTTTACGTGCCACTGTCATTACCTCCCTTTCCTGTTCCAGTCGCGTATGGTTCGCGGGAAGAACGACTGTCTGAAAGCCTCCGTGCGCGCTCTAATCTCTCTAATTTTACATTCGTGATCTCCTCGGGAGGTATAAGTAGGGGGAAGCAATATATTCGATACCTCATCCAGAAACGCACCCTCTCGAAACCTGGCGAGCAAACTGCACCGCGATGCAGAGCGCCTCTCTTGCAGAGTCTGCCACTTGAGTTTATTAAACATCTCCGTAACCCTATCACGGTTACCAAATAACCCTGTGACGAAACGCGCCGTTCTTCTTTGGATCTTCTCTATCTCCTCCGTCAAACCGATCTGGTACGGATCCCACACTGATGAGCAATACTCAAGTATAGGTCGAACGAGTGTTTTGTAAGCCACCTCCTTTGTTGATGGACTACATTTTCTAAGCACTCTCCCAATGAATCTCAACCTGGTACCAGCCTTACCAACAATTAATTTTATATGATCATTCCACTTCAAATCGTTCCGCACGCATACTCCCAGATATTTTACAGAAGTAACTGCTACCAGTGTTTGTTCCGCTATCATATAATCATACAATAAAGGATCCTTCTTTCTATGTATTCGCAATACATTACATTGGTCTATGTTAAGGGTCAGTTGCCACTCCCTGCACCAAGTGCCTATCCGCTGCAGATTTTCCTGCATTTCGCTACAATTTTCTAATGCTGCAACTTCTCTGTATACTACAGCATCATCCGCGAAAAGCCGCATGGAACTTCCGACGCTATCTACTAGATCATTTATACATATTGTGAAAAGCAATGGTCCCACAACACTCCCCTGTGGCACGCCAGAGGTTACTTTAACGTCTGTAGACGTCTCTCCATTGATAACAGCATGCTGTGTTCTGTTTGCTAAAAACTCTTCAATCCAGCCACACAGCTGGTCTGATATTCCGTAGGCTCTTACTTTGTTTATCAGGCGACAGTGCGGAACTGTATCGAATGCCTTCCGGAAGTCAAGAAAAATAGCATCCACCTGGGAGCCTGTATCTAATATTTTCTGGGTCTCATGAACAAACAAAGCGAATTGGGTCTCACACGATCGCTGTTTCCGGAATCCATGTTGATTACTACATAGTAGATTCTGGGTTTCCAAAAACGACATGATACTCGAGCAAAAAACATGTTCTAAAATTCTACAACAGATCGACGTCAGAGATATAGGTCTATAGTTTTGCGCATCTGCTCGACGACCCTTTTTGAAGACTGGGACTATCTGCGCTCTTTTCCAATCATTTGGAACCTTCCGTTCCTCTAGAGACTTGCGGTACACGGCTGTTAGAAGGGGGCCAAGTTGCATTCCGATGGACTTGGGACAATTTCAGCAGGACAATGGGACAACCCACACGTCCAGAATGGCTCCAGGAACACTCTTTGCAGTTTAAACACTTCCGCCGGCCTCCAAACTCCCCAGATGCGAACGTTATTGAACATATGTGGGATGCCTTGCAACGTGCTGTTCAGAAGAGACCTCCATCCGCTCATACTCTCACGAATTTATGGACAGCCCTGCAGGATTCATGATGTCAGTTCCCTCCAGCACTACTTCCGACATTAGTCAGACGTTGGGTTGCGGCTCTTCTGCATGCTCGCGGGGGCTCTACACGACATTAGGCAGGTGTACCGATTTCTTTGGCTCTTCACTGTGTATGAGGTCGTGCTGAAAACTAATACATCCGTATTTTTTAAAGTGAAAACTGTTACAGTGTATGTTTGGTAGAGGAAGGGAGTGTGAACGTGCCGATAAAGGAGCCGCCGCGCAATGAAATGCACTGATCTGTTATTATAGTATGAAATTAGTCTGGTTATATCGTTGAGCAGACTTTAATTTTTTTTTTTACCCAAACATGTTTCACAAAAGTTACGTCATCTTGAGTGCATTTTTTATTTGCTTTTCTATCAAATTACTGGAAAAGTTCATTTCTACTGTCTCCACACAAATAATTTCAGTTTTAAAGTAAGCTATTCACAATCCCTTTTCTTATGCATCGTTAATACATGCTTCTGTTCCTGTAGCTTTCTTTACTTTTACAGTACAACTTATTTTTGGACAGTTTGTCATCTGTAACAACAGAAAACTTTATACAGAAAAACATTTACATCGAAAAGGACGCCTGGAATGTCAAACCGTTGTCTTCACTGTCAAACTGTACTTTTAACTTACACGGTCATTACCGTTTACAAGATACGAAAATAAGAGGACGTACAGTTGAATGTGTTCTGGACGGAAGTTTTGAATCTTGTTGGTAAACACTCAAAGTAAGTAAAAGTATAGATTTCTATGCGTGATTTCTTCGACAGCTGGCGTCCACGTAGAGTCACAGACTGAGTGTCGTAATATAGCCATTCGCATTATCGCATTTGGAGGATACGAATATGGCCCGGAGAAAGTTGGTTCAGCGTGGTTTTAATCTCGTGCTTACAACAAGTATAGCTGTTGAGCTTGTTATTGCCGCTCTACCCAACTATAACTCGTTTGTTCAGTGCACGACCAAGAAGAATGAGCTGAAGTCATAGCACTTGGTGCAGAATTATGTTTTCGCATTTAAGCCTGTCTACCAGCAGCTTAATTCAGACTGACGTGTGTCATGTTGGATGTCGGACACGTTCATAACACACATTGCTCACTAAGCCCTAATACAATTACAGAGAAGCTAACACAGTAAAGCAGTTTGTTTCTGAAGAGCAGCACACACTAAGCCACGGTCCACGTGAGTCACGCGCCTCCCCCCTCCCGGTCACTCCCCGTCATCCGATCTTTCGACAAAACCCTCTCGCTTCTACCGTAATGCGAATATGGAGGGGCGTGAGGTCAGAACACCGCTCTCCCGGCCGTTGTCAGTTTTCGTGACTGGATATCTTCGGAAATATATCACGTTAATCGCAAACGTGAGGCAGGAAATGATTAGCCGTTCATAGCTCGTGAACGAATTATTATGGCGTGTAATTTATGCAGAGCTTCCAGTCAGGGGTATCTGACTGACATGTGCTCACTGTTTACGTCGCTGTCTACATTATTTCTCTGTAACTGATGCTGCTAAATGCCCAACATTTCTGAATACTCTAGTGGCTGTCCAACAATGCAACAGCAGCCCTAATGAAACATGTTATTATTTATTTCTGTACTTCAGGCCGACGGCATTAGAAATTCAAGGTATCACGGTCCTTGAAAAGATAAAAGTATCGATAATAAACGTAAAATACTTCTTGGAGAAAATGCTATGTAATGTAGCGCGGTTATTGTAGATAACTTAAGTGTCAAAGAGAGTTCAGCGAATTCAGATAGGTATCGTTCGCAGAAAGACGACATTAGTCTAACGAAACCCTGTTTAGTTAATATACTGGACTACTATTCGATCTATCTCTAGGATCATAGGAGTAGGATAAGAGACTAGGGCGCATAGCGACTCATAGACAGTGGCATTTACCTCGCTCCATATTCCAACGTAACACGATGGCAGTGAATGGTATTAGTAACAAGTTCCATTGTCCAGCATTATACAGTGCTTACGTAGTGTGCATGCAGATCTTAATATAGAACAGGCACATTGGAGGATATGGGATGACACAGTCTTTTACACTACAGCAGTAAGTAGGTATTAGACAAAGCAAATAAATGCGTAATTTTGAGACACTTTTCCATAAAATAGTGTATTTTGTCCCTTTCAACAAACATTTGCATGTTTGTTACAACACTCATTATACATTCTTTTTCGATAGTTTCTTCTTGTTTATATTAATTTTTTCTAAGCCTCAATAAAGTGCTTCATAAAATTGTATATAATCTCGTAGCTTTACACTTTATCTTAAGAGGAACGAGTCTGAGTGTACCGTCAACAGTGATCGATCATACGATCTATTTTAGTAATAAATGTAATGGAGCACGGGAAAATATAAAACAATAAGAAAATATAGTTGACAAGAAAACTTTATGAAAGGACAAACATTCTAGAATGAAATTTTCTCTCCATAGCGGAGTGTGCGCTGATATGAAACTTCCTGGTAAATTAAAACTGTGTGCCGGACCGAGACTCGAACTCGGGACCTTTGCCTCTCGCGGGCAAGTGCTCTACCAACTGAGCTACCCAAGCACGACTCACGCCCCGTCCTCACACCTTTAATTCCGCCAGTACCTCGTCTCCTACCTCCCAAACTTCACAGAAGCTCTCCTGCGAACCTTGCAGAACTAGCACTCCTGGAAGAAAGGATATTGCGGAGACATGGCTCAGCCACAGCCTGGGGGATGTTTCTAGAATGAAATTTTCACTCTACAGCGGCGTGTGCGCTGATATGAAACTTACTGGTAGATTAAAACTGTGTGCCGGACGGAGACTCGAACTCGGGACCTTTGTCTTTCGCGGGCAAGTGCTCTACCAACTGAGTTACCCAAGTACGATTCACGCCCCGTCCTCACAGCTTTACGTTAGAGCACTTGCCCGCGAAAGGCAAAGGTGCCGAGTTCGAGTCTCGGTACGGCAAATAGTTTTAATCTACCAGGAAGTTTAGACAAACATTCTGTTCAACAACAATTGCTTTCTATAGTCATAAAGAAGATAAGCTATTTTAATGAAAGATATAAACAAGTTACTGGTTCTGTTTGTTCTGTCTTCATTGGTTATTTGTTGCTATTTATGTCTGTTGGAAGAACACTTATTTTGTATGCATATAATAAAACGGACGATTGTATTACAAAAAGATGTTCTGTAAGTAAATAATTTCCTATGCCTAGGTGCACATTCATTTATATAAAAAGAGTCATAAAGTTTCCTGTCAGTGTGCTGTCAGTAACCTATCTCACTTGCCATATGAGATGAGACACAGTGGTTTCTATAAATCAGTGTCTGCAATAGATGTCACAAAGTGTAGGCGAAGTGTTCTGAACGACCTGATATGAACAACAATCCACAGTCTCCTGCCATTAATCGAAATACCAATTCGTAATACACCAAACGTCAGACGCCACAATAAAGCAGGCGAAGCAGAATGTTATTGAGCAAGGGTAGACATTGCACAAGTGCCTCCGCGTCTGCTTCTCCGTCCCAAAAATAGATGGAGTCATTGCTCTGAGAAGTAAATGCAGAGCATCTGCACGAGACATGATTGTCAGCACATCGCTGGACTCCATTGAGTCCGACAATGGCAACAACTGACGGCCAGTGAAACACATTTATTACTGAAACCTAAAACGTTTCTGCAGGATGAGCGGGAGGCGACTGTCAACACGCAGCCGTCCTTTACGATCTTCCCACATATCGTTTCCTCGGGGCCAACACGAGAGTTAACGAATTTCTTCACCGTTGTGTTATTGCTGTGTTTTGAGTGGAAATACTTGAAACTGGCTGGGCATCGGCGTGTTGGCGAGGTCCGGCGGCGGCTGCAGTGACTCACATCTCCAAACATCCTATTTTTACGCCGACTTTCCAGCGCAAATATTCCTGCGCTGGTCCCTGGCGCCGACGCCAAATGTTACATCACACGCGACCGCGTCCTGTCGTCACGATTGTGGCAAGCGGCAGGTGACGTCCATCTCAGTTGTTATATCGGCGCTGCAGAGGCACGACGACTCACATTGGCACCGGAGTTCTAAACTGCTCGCGACCAATGATTTTACTTTTCAATAGTATCCAAAATTTACACTACTGGCCATTAAAATTGCTGCACCACGAAGATGACGTGCTACAAACGCGAAATTTAACCGACAGGACGAAGATGCTGTGATATGCAAATGATTAGCTTTTAAGAGCATTCACACAATGTTGGCGCCGGTGCCGACACCTACAACGTGCTGGCATGAGGAAAGTTTCCAACCGATTTCTCATACACAAACAGCAGTTGGCTGGCGTTGCCTGGTGAAACGTTGTTGTGATGATTCGTGTAAGAAGGAGAAAAGCGTACCATCACGTTTCCGACTTTGATAAAGGTCGGATTAGAGCCTATCGCGATTGCGGTTTATCGTATCGCGACATTGCTGCTCGCCTTGGTCGAGATCCGATGACTGTTAGCAGAATATGGAATCTGTGGGTTCAGGAGGGTAATACGGAACGCTGTGCTGGATCCCAACGGCCTCGTATCACTAGCAGTCGAGGTGACAGGTATCTTATCCGCATGGCTGTAACGGATCGTGCAGCCACGTCTTGATCTCTGAGTCAACAGATGGGGACGTTTGCAAGACAACAACCATCTGTACGAACAGTTCGACGACGTTTGCAGCAGCATGGACTATCACCTCGGAGACCATGGCTGCGGTTACCCTTGACGCTGCATCACAGACAGGAGCGCCTGCGATGGTGTACTCAACGACGAACCTGGGTGCACGAATGGCAAAACGTCTTTTTTTCCTATGAATCCAGGTTCTGTTTACAGCATCATGATGGTCACATCCGTGTTTGGCGACATCGCGGTGAACGCACATTGGAAGGTTGTAGCCGGCCGGAGTGGCCGAGCGCTTATAGGCGCTTCAGCCTGGGACCGCACGACCGCTACGGTCGCAGGTTCGAATCCTGCCTCGGGCATGGATGTGTGTGATGTCCTTAGGTTAGTTAGGTTTAAGTAGTTCTAAGTTCTAGGGGACTGATGACCTTAGACGTTAAGTCCCATAGTGCTCAAAGCCTTTTGAAGCTTGTATTTGTCATCGCCATACTGGCGCATCACCCGGCGTGATGGTATGGGGTGCCATTGGTTACATGTCTCGGTCACTTCTTGTTCGCATTGACGGCACTTTGAACAGTGGACGTTACATTTCAGATGTGTTAAGACCCGTGGCTCCACCCTTCATTCGATCCCTGCGATGCCCTACATTTTGGCAGGATAATGCGCGACCGCATGTTGCAGGTCCTGTACGGGCTTTTCTGGATGCAGAAAATGTTGGACTGCTGCCCTGGCCAGCACATTCTCCAGATCTGTCACCAATTGAAAACGTCTGGTCAATGGTGGCCGAGAAACTGGCTCGTCGCAATACTCCAGTCACTACTCTTCATAAACTGTGGTATGGTGTTGAAGCGGTGTGGTCAGCAGTACCTGTACACGCCATCCAAGCTTTGTCTGACTGAATGCCCAGGCGCATCAAGGCCGTTATTACGGCCAGAGGTGGTTGTTCTGGGTACTGATTTCTCTGGATCTATGCACCCTAATTGCGTGAAAATGTAATCACATGTCAGTTCTAGCGTTATATATTTGTCCAATGAATATCCGTTTATCATCTGCATTTTTGTTGGTGTAGCAATTTTAATGCCCAGTAGTGTATAATAAACGTCGTGTTAATCCATAAACATTCGTGTTTTACTGTCTCGTAGCACGCATTTAGGACCGCGCGGGTACATCTTCAGGTTTAATTTGCTTTAACATTATTTCCGTTGCTTTTGAGCGGGATGATTTCTCCGAGAAGTGCTTTCCTGTTTCGAAAAGTTTCACAGTTTGATTTTGGAAAAAGCCAATCGGCGAAAACGAGAGAGTACAGAATGAGCAAAGCGTGAGGATTTTACCAGATCAGATGGAGAAACATTCCCTTGATGTCCTACTGTTTCCAACACTCTCAGCGTGGTGTTTATAGCGACACCACAGGATGGAGGAAGGGATGAAAGGCGTTCTGCACAGCGACGGGCGGCACTAACGAATGGATCGTGAAATGAGCAAGTCTGCGAATTCTCTATAGTCAAATACGTAAGTGGAGATGCAGTGTGTAGTCTCTTTCGAAGGACAATGACTATCACGAAAATATAGCAGTTGTACATCCAAATCAGAGACTTCTTTTTTATTTTAGAAGCACCATGACTGCACAAAATGTAACAAATAGTGTACTGTAACCAGTCATAATGCAAAACTCAAGCTTTATAAATGCGTTTCGAAACTTGATACCTCTTCATCAGCTACACGTGTTTCCCATCTAAGCTGTTAATTCCGCTCTTAGAAGAATGGACACCTGTTTTTATACAAGACGGGTAAATACTTGAATTTCGATTAAAAATTCAGTCTGCAGTTCGGGTACTTTCGGCCACATAAAGTATGACATAGACAACAATTATCAAATCAACAGCTTATTTACTGCGAATATTACAGTTCGTGTGATGCCTTAACGAGCGAGTTCTGGAAGTTGAGGAATACCTTAACAGACTGCTGCTATACTAAGACTTCAGAGCAAATCAGTGCGTTCCCATATATTCGTATTAATATTTGTCAGTATTTTAGACAGATCAACATGTCACTAAAGTGATGACATCCGCGAAAAATTCAGTCTGTGTCAAGAATACCAGTGTTTGTGCATGACACGCAGTTTTACACGAAAAACATCGTCAGCAGACGGAGCAGCGTTTCCACGTAAATCTGCGATAGCCGCAGTTATCAAAATATTTGCACTTCGATACGGCCCGTTAAGGCTCACAAGACGCGACCGTTAGCACTGGGGTGAAAAGGGACACCGATTTTATTATTACCGCTCTAGATGTAAAACTTTTAACAAGATATATATAATATTTCTTGACCCTAGTGAACTACGTGAATTACACTTCTGAGCACATGAATACACGTACAGTTCTAATGTACCAAGCTGCGTATAGCAATAAGAAAAAAAAGTTTCGTTTTCACTCTAGTCTCCCATATTGTTATATTTTCCTAAAATATTTGGCGAAATATCATCGATGTTTCGGAGCCGAAGGTCCACTCGTGTACCTTTCATGACTGCACGACACAAAGCTTTACGCCTCGCCTGGGCCCATCAACACCGACTTTGAACTGTTGATGACTGGAAACACGTTGCATGGTCGGAAGAGTCTCGTTTCAAATTGTATCGAGCGAATGGACTTGTACGGGTATGGAGACAACGTCACGAATCCATGGACCCTGCACGTCAGCGGAGGACTGTTCAACCTGTTGGAGGCTCTGTAATGGTGTGCGCCGTGTGCAGTTGGAGTGCTATGGAGCTCACCCCCTGATACGTCGAGATACGTCTCTGACAGGTGACACGTACGTAAGTATCCTGTCTGATCACCTGCATCCATTCATATCCATTGCACATTCCGACGGACTTCAGACAATTCCAGCAGGACAAAGCGACATCCCACATGTCCAGAATTACTGCAGACTGGCTCCAGGAATGCTCTTCTGAGTTTAAACACTTCCGCTGGCCACCAAACTTCCCAAACGTGAACATTAGTGAGCATATCTGGGATGCCTTCTAACGTGCTGTTCAGAGGAGGTCTCCACCTCCTCGTACTCTTACGGAATTATGAGGCCAGCAGGATTCATGGTGTCAATTCCTTCCAGCACTACTTCAGACATTAGTCGAGTCCATGTCACGTCGTGTTGCGGCACTTCTGCGTGCTCGCGGGAACCCATACGACATTACGCAGAGTGTACCAGTTTCTTTGGCACTTCATTGTATATAGCCAGCACAGTGATCCCCATTGCGTTTGGGGTTCACCAGCAGATGGATGGTGTTTGCATATTCGATACTGACGTTGTCTTGAAGGAAGAGCCCTAGTTCGTTGGAAAACAATGAATGTCAACCAGACACTTTTGCATCACCGATCGAAAAGGAAGGAAGAATAAAGTTTAACATCCCGTCGACAAAGACTTGAGAGACAGCTTAGGTTCGGAATGACCAAGGAAACTGCCCGTGTAAAAGGAAGCCCTGCCGCATTCTGGTAACAAATCTTGATTACCAGATGAGGATTTGAATACAGAACGTACTGAGTTCAGTGTTCCTAAACCACTGTGACACTTCTTCGGTAGACAAGTTTAAGAATGTATATTCTACAACCATAAGAACTCAAAGCGTCGGGGGTATTGTATTTTTATATACTGGTAAAGGTTTTCACCGAATGCCTCCCGTTTATTAATCCCTATGAAAGGCACTCCTGGCTGTTTTCGTTGCGAATTCCCCTTCGGAGATTACACTCAGCCATACTCGGTTGCCTTTCCTGTGCAAGATGATATCTTCCAGCGAGATAATTCAAGTTGCTACACCCATTAAAAATATCCATAGATGGCTCGATCAGAACTTTCAAAACATTTTTCTGGCCTCAAAATTCAAGGATACAAACTCATTAGTACATCTTAAAGGAATAGTTTGATTGTCGTGTTCACAGCATGAATCGTAGCTTTCAACAACAGTAGAAAGCGTCGCAGACAGAACATGGAGGCACATCACTACCTTCCAGCGTTTCTACCTGTGACCGCCAGTCGCTTCGCTCTGGGTAAGAGAGCATGCTCATAATAACGCGCTTTGTCGATGTATATCCTCTGAGAGTCCAACGAAAATTGGCGGAAGGAGTTCTGACCACTATTTTCTGCGTGGAAGCGTGTGTTCATCGTCTGTTTCAAATTAGGGAATGATTTCGAAATCCTTACATGGCAATAGTTTCCCGGTCCCTTATTGGGAAAGGCGACATAAAACATCATGCACTCGCTGATTCACTGATCGCAAATGACCACTAATTTTACAGTTCTATGTATTTTCCACCATATGTATAGTCGGCTCTCCAGTGACCCTGGCAAACCGTGCTAACTACTACAGAAAAAGGAAAGGTATACTGTAATTTCATAAGGTCTGTGTTACTGCATAAAATGCAGCATGTTACTCATCTACTTCAAGATATGCATTATAAATTGATTATATCAAATTAAATTAAAACCACATTTTATTTCTAATTACACTTCTTATCTCTAACGCGCCCTGATATCAGCAAGACTTATGTATGCACATCCAAGAGCAATGACCGCTTCAATTACGCAAGTCTTTTGTAGTTACACCGGCGACAGACAGGTATTTGAAATAATTTGCACGTTCAGCTGCTCTCCAACACTTTAATACTGGGATTATTCAGTCATTGGTGCGGAAAGCGATGGATTTTTTGCTGAAAAGGTTATACCTCTGAGGTACAGAAACATTACCGTAAAAACTACATGGAGACAACGCTGGTATTTTTTTTTTTTTTGCTTATTGGCCGGCTTCAGAATGGTTTAGCAACTGTATTTCTCGCGAAAAGAAATAAATGACGATATGTGCGGAAAAACGGGCTAACCCTCAAACGTAAAAGCTTAGAGATAAATGTTGCCATCTGTTGCTGGGTACTGGAACTATCAAATGGTTCAAATGGCTCTGAGCACTATGGGACTCAACTGCTGAGGTCATTAGTCCCCTAGAACTTAGAACTAGTTAAACCTAACTAGCCTAAGGACATCACAAACATCCATGCCCGAGGCAGGATTCGAACCTGCGACCGTAGCGGTCTTGCGGTTCCAGACTGCATGGAACTATCAAAATTGACATTGGTCTCATCTCTAAGTAATATTTAGGGGTGAGACCAATGTCAATTTTGATAGTTCCCGTACCGAGCAACAGATGGCAACACTTATCTCTTAGTTTTTACGTTTGATGGTTAACTACTTTTTCCATGCATCAAATGAAACACGTTACCATTTTGTCGTCTGTTTTCGCTGTTCTGCAATTGGCGTAATTGATTGTGACGGTTTTCTGCTTTCTCCACGGTAGAGAGAGGTTCGTGGTGGTAGCTGAGAATCTGCTTGAATAAAGGAGCAGCGAGGTCATGATTTATACAGTGGGTTGCAGCGTCTCCAGGGTGACAGCATGCTGAGCACACAGCAGTCTTCGACTGCCTTGGAGAATCAGTACGGCAATCCAAACAAGCTACATACCAAAAAATTTATCCAGCTCATTATGAGTTGAAAGGTCGAAGATGTACCGGTCAAAGACGCCGAGATCAATTTTTATGGTACTGATTTGCAGTTTCTCAAGCATGGTATAATTCTTGGCGGCAGCTGCTGTCCGTATTTGTGCTTCGAGAAATGCAATATGACGTGTGATGGAGGAAGTAGGATCATTTCCTGTTTCTGTTTTATTCATTGACGGTGAGTAGGAATGACGATTGCTTTTATATACAGGGTGATTCCGCGATGATGCTACAAACTTCCAGGCATGATGGTGAAGCATAAATGTATCAGTTTAAGGCAAGGGATCGTGGTCCGGTAACAACTGAATCTAAAATTAAGTGAAAATCGTTCTGATACCTCTGACAGCGGAACATATGTATTGGTACTGTTGCTGCAAAGACTGTGGGGCAGGTAACTTACAGGTGAAAGTATGGAGCAAAACAAGAAGAAAAGTCCAATGAATATGGGCTCTAGAATGCATATGCTATGGGCATGCGTTCATCTTCGCTGCTGAGAAACACCACTTCCACTGAAGAGGTGCCCTAGTTCTTAAGGTACGCATTTTAGAGCGCATGTTTACTGACATTCTTTTCTTGTTTTGGTTCATATTACCGTCTCTGAAATTTTTCTAATCCACCATCTTAGCAACAACTGTACCGGTACATGTATTCTACTATCAGAGCTATCAGAACGATTTTCTCTTAAAATTTTCATCTCAGTTGTTTCCGGACCAATATCGCATACCTCAGGCTGATATATTTACCCTTCCCCATCATCCAAGAAAGTTTGTCACATCATCATCGACTCGCCCTCTACGTCTGAATTTCTGTGATAATATTGCCTTTGACATTAAGCAGTAATTACGTAGGGAATAATGTTGCGTTTATTCACTTCTCCTCAAAGACGCGCTCTCTGAAATATAACAGGAGGTCCTTCAGTGACTGGTGGGGCGATATGAGCTCAGTATTTGCATATATGAGTGGGAACACGCTCTGCAATCATAGTGTGATTCACTGTGACAATACTTGCCCATTTCTTTCATTTAGTTGACTTACTGTAGCACCATCACATTGGAATTCAGTGAATGTTTCTCTTTCTCTCTCATTTTCTACCAGATGTATATTACTGACGACTCAAACGTTTATGGTTTCGTTAGCAGCTGCGCTTAGAATTCTACCAACGAATTGTTTCGCGATATTTCGTCACTGACTCGCCTTGTATGTCTGAATTTTTTCGGTAATATTGCTGTTGTCATTTAACAGTAAATACGTAGGGAGTGACATTGCGTTCATTCACTTCTCCTTATGGAGCGAGAGAAAAACGACTGTCTATATGGCTCGGTACGAGCTCTGATTTCTCTTGTCTTGTCTTGGTAGTAGTAGAATATTTTGCGGTCCGTTGCAAATGTCAGTTCTAAACTTTCTCAACTGCGCTTCGCCATGGAATCAAACGGGTTCACAGAACATTTCCATAATAGTCAAGTGTTGTTCGAACCTACCAGTAACAAATCTAGCAGCACTTCTCTGCTTACATCCTACTTTAATCCAACCTGGTGGGGATCCCAAACACTCGAGCGGCATTCAAGACTGGGTCGCAAAAAAGTTATGCACGCGGTTTCTTTTATAGGTTAAACATCACACAGTTCTCCCAATAAAACGAAGTCGTCCATTCGCCGTTCTTACAACCTACCTTACGGGCACGTCGCTTTGTAAGTATTTAATCCACGTAACTGTGTCGAGCGCCACACCATTGACACTGTATTCAAGTATCACCGGATCGTTTCTCCTGCTCATCTCTATTAACTTAAAGTTTTCCACATTTCTTCAGACGAGTTCAAATCTCAAAACATCTTGTCCCAAATGAAATATTACGATTTTCTGTTCCTTCAATCAGAGGGATCGTTCCATCTACAGAGGTACAGTGGAATATCTCCCAAACTGAGAGATGACGTATTATTTGACGCTGGATAGCTACATTTAGGAGTAGAGGGAACAAATCCCCGTTAGACCATTTAGACTATGATCTTCTGTGATTTCACTTAATCATATCAGTCGAATCCAGTGATAGTTCCGTAAGACACCTGTCGATTTCCATCCTTGTCACTGCTGAATTCTAGGCTGCTCTCTGTTTCTAATGGTGTCGGCAGTATGTCGAAATCTATTTTTCCTTAATACAATCGTTCTCACTGGTGTACTTTCATGGTGACGGCCTCAAAATTTCTGTAGTTTTTGATGGAATCACTTACTGTGTACGTTACTTACAAATAAACTTGTTGTTTACTGTTGTGGTCCTCAGTCCAGAGTCTCGTTTGATGCAGCTCTCCATGCTACTCCATCCTGTGCAAGCTTCTTCATCTCCCAGTACCTACTGCAACCTACATCCTTCTGAATCTGTTAAGTGTATTCATCTCTTGGTCTCCCTCTACGATTTTTACCCTCCACGCTGCCCTCCAATACTAAATTGGTGATCCCTTGATGCCTCAGAATATGCCCTACCAACCGATCCCTTCTTCTAGTCAAGTTGTGCCACAAATTTCTCTTCTCCCCAACGCTATTCAATACCTCCACATTAGTTATGTGATCTACCCATCTAATCTTCAGCATCCTTCTGTAGCACCACATTTCGAAAGCTTCTATTCTCTTCTTGTCTAAACTATTTATCGTCCACGTTTCACTTCCATACATGGCTACACTCCATACAAATACTTTCAGAAACGACTTCCTGACACTTAAATCTATACTCGATGTTAACAAATTTCTCTTCTTCAGAAACGCTTTCCTTGCCAGTGCCAGTCTACATTTTATATTCTCTCTACTTCGACCATCATCAGTTATTTTGCACCCCAAATAGCAAAACTCATTTACTACTTTAAGCGTCTCATTTCCTAGTCTAATTCCCCCAGCATCGCCCGATTTGATTCGACTACATTCCATTATCCTCGTTTTGCTTTTGTTGATGTTCATCTTATATCCTCCTTTCAAGACACTGTCCATTCCGTTCAGCTGCTCTTCCAGGTCCTTCGCTGTCTCTGACACAATTACAATGTCACCGGCGAACCTCAAAGTTTTGATTTCTTCTCCATGGATTTTAATTCCTACTCCGAATTTTTCTTTTGTTTCCTTTACTGCTTGCTCAACAGTAAACTTGGCCATCTCTAAAGCTAAGAGAACGTGACTTACCTGATGAGAAGGGGCTATGAAGAACAGGGGGAAGGGCGCTAAAATTGTTCTGTATTATCTGAAGTGGTTTCATTTCCCACAGACACTAACGCGAGACGAGAGCTGTGCAACGGCAGCGTGCTTGGATGAAACGGAGCTGATGCAATGAGGTTCTTGCCCTTTCTGGCGTCCAGTAACTGGCTGCATTCCTAGCTTTGCAGAAAAAGTCATAGCGAGTAATTGGAATAGAGCTGGTCCAGCGATTTAAATTCTGAGCGGCGTGCTGGCGTGTGTAAGCGGCGGCGTCGGTTAGGAAAGGCGGAGTACGGAGAAGGAGTGCGGCTACGGCGCCCGCCGTCCTACTTTTACGTGGCTGCTGGTTACAGCTACCGCTGCATGTAAGGCCAGGCAGCCGAGCCGCGCTCTGCAAAGCGCCTTCTGCGTCTCAACACTATGCTCACCGGTCACCTCTCTCAACCCTGCTTTCATGTGGCAGGCGCACTTGTACAGGGTGATTCAAAAAGAATACCACAACTTTAAAAATGTGTATTTAATGAAAGAAACATAATATAACCTTCTGTTATACATCATTACAAAGAGTATTTAAAAAGGTTTTTTTTCACTCAAAAACAAGTTCAGAGATGTTCAATATGGCCCCCTCCAGACACACGAGCAATATCAACCCGATACTCTCTGCAGCATATCAGGCGTAACAGTTTGGATAGCTGCTGTTATTTCTCGTTTCAAATCATCAGTGGTGGCTGGGAGAGGTGGCCGAAACACCATATCCTTAACATACCCCCATAAGAAAAAATCGCAGGGGGTAAGATCAGGGCTTCTTGGAGGCCAGTGATGAAGTGCTCTGTCACGGGCTGCCTCGGGTAGTTTGGTTTTCAGCCTAGTCAACAGCGCCTCAAGCGAACAAATGTACAACTAAATGAAACTTTATAGCTCCCTTAATTCGCTGACAGAGAGTGCTTAGCTCTGCCTTTTGTCGTTGCAGAGTTTTAAATTCCTAAAGTTGTGGTATTCTTTTTGAATCACCCTGTATATTACGCGACAGTATACATTCGATCGTACCCTTCATACAGTGATCGTGTTCCTGAACGGAAAATCGTACACTCTTTCACATTTGTAGATCTCTTGTAAAACAATGTGGCTAGCAGTTGTGAAGTATGACTTTCTCTTTTCTTTACACGTACTGAATTAATCACCTACAACTTTCGGCACTTTTATTTCGCGAACCGTTGAAAATATCGAAATGAAATTTGTGGCATATGACAGTAGGCTGAGTGGCACGTAATTTTATTGCACGGTTAATCCACTTAATGAATGGTAGGCTCCATGTGGTTCCCAAGTTGTACAGCGACCGTAAACCATAAAATTACCAAATAAGCAGCAACCAGTCGCAAAATCACGTTTTCTTTATTGACTTTTGCAAATCGATTTCAACTGATTAACATCGATCATCGGTGCTACAAATACATGAATAAAAATAAAAATAAATAATAAGAGTGAGCAAATGAATAAATGTGCATAAAGCAACGTAAAACCAATTAAATGTATATAGACGCATTAAACCATTTAAAATGCACATACAAATTTAACTTTCAACGAATATGTGCCCTGAGTTTTACGTTTTGGCATTATGATAAACTTTTGCTGCCGGCCAGAGTGGCAGCGGTTCTATGCGCTTCATTCTGGAACCGCGCGACCGCTACGGTGTGATGTCCCTAGGTTAGTTAGGTTTAAGTAGTTCTAAGTTCTAGGGGACTGATGACCTCAGCTGTTAAGTCCCATAGTGCTCAGAGCCATTTGAACCATTTTTTCATCCCCATTATTAAAAGTGGCTTTGATTTCGACAAGATGTGATTCGTGCAAGACGGAGATCGACCCTATCGAAGCAGAAGAGTGTTTGAAATCCTGGAGGAGCACTCTGGGGATTGCATTCTACCTCTGTAGTACCCAGAGGCCACTGGCATGGGCCCCGATTTGCCGCCATATTCTCCGGATCTGACCACATGCGACTCCTTTTTGTGTGGCTATATTAAAGACAATGTGTACAGCTTTAGTCCCAAAACCATTGTTGAGCTGAAACCAGCCATTCAGGCGATCATTGACAGCATTGATGTTCCGACACTTCAGCAGGTCATGCCAGAATTCCGCTATTCGTCTGCGCCACATTATCGCCAATGGTGGCAGGCATATCGAACATGTCATAATCTGCATCCGAATATCTGTAGTGACGTTTAAATGTTGAATATAGTGTGTGCACGCCGTAGTTTGTAACTAATTTGTTTTTTTTTTCATATAGTTCAATACTGTCACCCTGTAAGAACCATTACATAGGGAACCTGCAACTGGTACCGATTTCTGGGATACTCAATCAGTAATATAGATGACAGCAGCCTAGAGAAGAGAGTACTCGTTGCCTCAGACTGCTCAAGTAACAAGAATCCGCCCCCCCCCCTCTCCCCTCCCCGGGTACAGTGACCGTCGAGTCAGATATGCCTTTGTGTTAATGGACGCGTGTAGTTATCTTATTGGTATCAGTTTCCACAGAATCTGAACTTGGACTTCCAATGTTAACTTTAGTCTGTCAACAGCAGCTTATCTGGAATGATGTGTGATTTGCATGACGGCATTCGTGGAAACTAACGGGTACAGTGAAATTACATGAAATCGCAGCCAGTACAGGACACGTATGACTGGTTTGGAAACCGCCACCTAAGGAATAGACTACATTTCATATCTGGGAGCCACCTCATTAAAGAAGTTAATATTGATGAGACCTAGTACCGTCTTAAATGTACTGCAGCAGCTTGCGTGTCCCAGCTTCAGTAACAAAGCACCAGATCTTTAGAGGACAAATTAATTGCAATTTAATGGTCTCTTCTACAGATAAAACCGGTATATGTGCTATGTTAACGGAACACCAGTTATGGTGAGTGGAACATGTAGTTCGATTGCCCAACCTTCGTATGCCAAATGCGCGTTCTACTCCTTAACTATCCGATGGTAGTTGCCATGTTGAAACTCTGGAGAGGTTGAAAGAAAGCCTCTGTGGTAATTTAAAGCATTGTAACAACAATGTATCAATACAAGAGACTCAACCTAGAGAAGAACCATTCATTCGCTCGTAGTACTCTTCGAAGAATAAGAACGTCATTTCACTGTTTCCAGACGTACAGGAGGAAAGCTCTGAAGGTCAAATGACATCCCCTCCCTAGCCATTCACTAGAAACCACTGTGGTAGAATGTGTTCAGCACTTATCGGACTGACCAGACACCTAAGCTTCATTCGCTGGAAGACATTTTATTCGTTTGCGATTGGTAATCTTAGTTAGCTTTAAATTCCATAGACCATTCGCACGATAAATATTAATGATGTGGAACGAATCATTTTATACCCGCATCACAAACTATTTGTATATATAGATACATGTTGATCAATAGGTTTGTTTATAAATAAATAAATCTTCTGCTACCAGTCACGATTTTCTTTATTTTACTATTTGCACGACGCGTTTCGAGAAATAATTCCCATTTTCAAGTGCGTTTTTATGATGTGTGTTAAGCCATTTCTTTTGATGTTGTCAGTGTGTGTGAGTCTGCTTCATTTTGTTGACTTTTACTGTAATACATAAGAAACGCGATTTTTAGTTGGGTGTCAATATTTTCTGTGAGGTTAGTGGTTAAAGTTTGAGAACAATTTGTACTTACAATTTTCTAATGGTCCATTTGTGTAGAGAGTCATGGACCATCAGAAAATTGTAAGTACAAATTGTTCTCAAACTTTAACCACTAACCTCACAGAAAATATTGACACCCAACTAAAAATCGCGTTTCTTATGTATTACAGTAACAGTCAACAAAATGAAGCAGACTCACACACACTGACAACATCAAAAGAAATGGCTTAACACACATCATAAAAACGCACTTGAAAATGGGAATTATTTCTCGAAACGCGTCGTGCAAATAGTAAAATAAAGAAAATCGTGACTGGTAGCAGAAGATTTATTTATTTATAAACAAACCTATTGTATCTACAGTCGCAGGCTTTCAAAAACCATTTATAATGGATCAAATCACATGTTGATCATTTACAATTTTTTTTATTTTCATTATTTTTTGTAACTATGCAGGTATGCGTTATTTATTCCCACCAACAACCTTTTAAACGTTGCAATAATAGACATTTTATCTACGGAATAGGTTCTTCAGATTGTTTTCAAATCTTACTTTGCTGTCTGCCAGACATTTTTTGTCACTGGGTACGTGATCAAAAATTTTGGTTGAAGCATTGTACACCCCTTTTTGTGCTTAAGACAGTCTTACTATGGAGTAGTGAATGTAAATTTTTCCTTCTAGTATTGTAATTATGCACATCAATGTTCCTTTTAGACTGCAGGGGATTATTTACAACAAACTTCACGATGCAATAAAAATGCTATGGAATAGTACTCAAAATGCCCAACTTCGTAACGGATGTCTACAAGGTGATTGTCGGTGAACACCACATATTATTCTTACAGCACATTTTTGACCAACTAAGACTCTTAACTGAGTTATCCCAGAACATTATTCCATACGACATTCAATAAAAATATGCCAGATATGTCGGCACCTTGCAGATTCGTCTCTCCTCAAGATTTGCAATGATTCTACGTGTAAATGCTGTTGAACCAAGTTGTTTTAAGGAGTTCCAAAATGTGACTTTTCCAGTGTAAATTCTCATCAATATGGATATCTAAGAACGTGGAAGATACCGCTCTATTTACTGTTTCCCCACCTTGTCTTACACTTATCATTGGTGTGTTATCTCCACATGTGCAGAACTGAGTATGATGCGTCTTCTTAAAATTGAGAGGAAGACCATTCGCACAAGACTCAATGATACGTTTTAGAACATTGTTAAGCATTTCTTTTGCTGTATGTATGTATGGATTGATTACAACACTAGTGTCATCCGCAAAAAGAACTGTATATTAACAGAAAGATAGTTTACGTATATGAGGAATTGTAGGGGACCAGAGACGGAGTCTTGAGGAAAACCATACGTCGTTTGTGCTCAGTCAGAATAATTTCCCCGACTACATTAATTCACTCAACATTCGATTGTCTTAAAGGATACATCGAAAGATGCGTTTATACAGACTAGTTCAGATAAGGTTCTCTTCTCTGTAACTTACAAAATAAGAAGTGAAAGGAATGTTTATTTGAATAATTAAAAACAAGAAACGTTACACTTTCCGCGGTGATATGAACAGAATTTATTTAGTTATTTTCCAGAGCAACGAGTTATAATTGTTTAAATACAACATATTTTTTCTATCATGCAGCTAATGTACTTAAAACAGCTGTGTACAACGCAGTTTCAATCAACTTTCTATCAGTTACAGTTAGAAAGCTAGAAACTTTCAAAGTTTTAGGAGTGTTTGCAACATGCTTTACACAAATGGCTGTGTTCGGATGAAATTTCTGGTGGCGGAATGTTTATTTAAGTGTCCAAACGAGTGGCCATTTTCCTGAATGCACAACTCTGTGGGCCCTCTAAACGACCTGCTGACGGAGTGACAGGCTTCCTCGATGCGCTGTTTGGAGTTATGTTCGGTTAAACTGTAGAATGTATCTTTCCACCGCCGTATACAAAGCAGGTCGGAATGCACACAGCAACGAGATTCTGTCTGCCACGGATACTGACTTCGAATGAGTATGGAACAGACATGCGTTGCTGATGCTGGGGAAATACCGACGCGATGCCAATGAAGCAGCCATGACCTATGGCTCCGCGGCACCACCAAAACTTTCCACCTTACCTGAAACACTCTGCGTATCAAAAATGGTTCAAATGACTCTGAGCACTATAGGACTTAACATCGGAGGTCATCAGTCCCCTAGAACGTAGAACTACGTAAACCTAACTAACCTAAGAACATCGCACACATCCATGCCCGAGGCAGGATTCGAACCTGCGACCGTAGCAGTGGCGCGGTTCCGGACTGAAGCGCCTAGAACCGCTCGGTCACCGCGGCCGGCCCCTGCGTATCAGTCACAACATTTTGACAATCGAGGGTATGTATCAGTCAACACTATTCAAATTTTCTGTCAAATTTAGCTCATCAAGAGTAATACGAACAAAGAAAATAGTGTTTTTCTTTTAAATATTTGTGCCATAGGAGATTAAGATGGTCCCCAGTTGACAATGTCGAGACTATTACCGTTCGCACTGAAAGCGCGACTTCGTGCTTTATGCTCCCGATAACGTGCCGACAAAAGAGCCGTTGATCACGCCACCTTGATAATGGGAGTGTTTCGATACACGTATCTATATCTAGTAAAGAAAGCACATACTGATCAATGACAGAAAAGCAGTCGCACACGTCCTCCCAAGTTAAACGAAGATAAGGCTCAGAAAGTTTGGCGGGGAGGCCGCTTTCAGGAACTGCACTCAGCGACCCAGCAGAGATTAAACTGGAATGTGTGCTAAGTGAGTAAAGCCGCATGCAAAGGGCAACGGGCAAAGGTCACATTGCGAATCGCGCCTCGGAAGACAGTTACTGCGAGTGCTCTTCTCCATATAGATCCAGCAAGCCGAGTACTTCCTACTAATATTGGTTACTCTTCATCCTATTCCACTCGCGTACAGCGTGGGGTACAAGTGACTTCATGTCACATGTTCTCCAGGTGAGATGAGCAATGGAGATCGCACAACTCCTGCTGCCTACCACGAACTCTGGTTCCCTAAATTTACCACATAGTTTCGTATTGTTTTCGCTAATTCCAGTTCACGTTTTCTGGTTATCTCTGTTACATTTTCGTGTGAGTTATATAGAGCTGTTTGAAAAGAGGATATAAGACGAACATCAACAAAAGCAAAACGAGGATAATGGAATGTAGTCGAATTAAGTCGGGTGATGCTGAGGGAATTATATTAGGAAATGAGACACATAAAGTAGTAAATGAGTTTTGCTATTTGGGGAGCAAAATAACTGATGATGGTCGAAGTAGAGAGGATATAAAATGTAGACTGGCAATGGAAAGGAAAGCGTTTCTGAAGAAGAGAAATTTGTTAACATCGAGTATAGATTTAAGTGTCAGGAAGTCGTTTCTGAAATTATTTGTATGCAGTGTAGCCATATATGGAAGTGAAACATGGACGATAAATAGTTTGGACAAGAAGAGAATATAATCTTTCGAAATGTGGTGCTGCAGAAGAATGCTGAAGATTAGTTGGGTAGATCATATGACTAATGAGGAGGTACTAAAAAAAATGGTTCAAATGGCTCTGAGCACTATGGGACTTAATATCTGTGGTCATCAGTCCCCTAGAACTACTTAAACCTAACTAACCTAAGGACATCACACACATCCATGCCGGAGGCAGAATTCGAACTTGCGACCGTAGCGGTCACGCGGTTCCAGACTGAAGCGCCTAGAATCGCTCGGCCACACCGGCCGGCTTCTGAGGCATCAAGGTATCACAAATTTAGCATTGGAGGGCAGCGTGGAGGGTAAAAATCGTAGAGGGAGCCAAGAGATGAATACACTAAGCAGATTCAGAAGGATGTAGGATGCAGTAAGTACTGGGAGATGAAGAAGCTCGCACAGGATAGGGTAGCATGGAGAGCTGCATCAAACCAGTCTCAGGACTGAAGACCACAACGACAAACATGATCCTTGCAGCACAACGACAAACATGATCCTTGCAGCACATCTCAGAATTCCTTCGATGTTTTCTGTCAGGACTACAATAAACAGTTTTAATTTCGAAGCAGTACTCTAAAATTGGGCAAACTGGCGTTTACAGACGTACAAAAGTTTTCCAAAAACCTCCCGGAAAATCTATATCTTCTGCAATCCCTACTCTATTTTATGTGTTCGTTCCCTTTGATACTGTTTCGTAGTATTACCCCTAGATAATAATGTGCCGGACTCGGGAAGTTCACATATATAACTTGATACTCTTGGATTGTTTCTCTTGCTTATTGAAATTTTATTGCACTTAAGCACATTTAAAGAGACTCATCAGTGCACCAAAGCGAAATACTGTCTAAGTAGTTATATAATTGCTTACAATAATCAAACGACGATATCTTCAAATAGATTACAGCATCGTCAAAAAACACCTTGCAGGTATCGTTGACCCGTCCGATACATCAATTACTGTGTATTATCTGTCCCATTAAGCTTGTTTTGTCCTACGTTCCTTTCGTTTCTGTTGAACACTTGGCGTCCAGTATAAAACATTTTTTTTCAGACACACACATACACGAAACGGTACTTTATGATAGTATCTTTGTTATCAGCTGATAGTTTCACGTTGTAGAGAACGTCATTCGGAAATCTGGGAAGACGGAGTCTTCTTCAAAAAATACCACGTACAGAAAAGGCGAGTTCAGTCTGAGACAAGTGGTGTTTCCCGAACTCGTCCCTGTTCTTTGAAAGAAGTTCCTCCCGGAATATAATAATTTTGGAGCTATAATATTCTTATGGACGTTAGAAACAATGTCCACCTGCAGTTTTGTGTATGCATTTTTGCATGCTACTTACAAATTTCTTTTGTTTCGTTTACTGCTTGCTCAATATACAGATTGAATTACATCGGGGAGAGGCTACAACCCTGTCTCACTCCTTTCCCAACCACTGCTCCCCTTTCATGCCCCTCGACTCTTATAACTGCCATCTGGTTTCTGTACAAACTGTAAATAGCCTTTCGTTCCCTGTATTTTACCCCTGCCACCTTTAGAATTTGAAAGAGAGTATTCCAGTCAACATTGTCAAAAGCTTTCTCTAAGTCTACAAATGCTAGAAACGTAGGTTTGCCTTTCCTTAATCTTTCTTCTAAAATAAGTCGTAAGGTCAGCATTGCCTCACGTGTTCCACCATTTCTACGGAATACAAACTGATCTTTCCCGAGGTGGGCTAAGATTTCCCTTAAGAAATCAGTTTACGATTAAGGACCGAATTCTACCACACACATACAACAATCCATTACCCAAGGATGCAATTCAAGTTATTCAATCCTGCCGAGTGCGGTAGTCTGCTTTAAGATGCTCGTGGAATAATGTGGAGAAATCGCTCGACAGTAATAGGTTATGAAAAAGACTCTGTCCATTCGGCACGGACTTGGCTACTCAGTGACGAAAAACCAACATCTGCCTCAAACAGGATAGCTGTAGTGTTCCTCCCAAGCGGGCGATGCCTGAAAGAGCACAGAACGGTCCGTCAGGTAGTTAGTTTCGTCAACTACGTACCGTTACGCGAGGAAGCTCTGCTCTCCCACGCACCGACGACAACCATCCCGCCACACCACAGGTCATACTGCCACAAGTACAACGGCCTCTGCCGCTAAATCGAACAGACATCCAGCCATTAGAGCTAGAAAGTTTAATCTAGTACTTCAATAAGTTTGAACAACAATAGGTTTGTGATGATGCACAGCTGCCTTTTTTAAAAAGCAACTGTGGTTTATATATATATATATATATATATATATATATATATATATATATATATATATTTTTTTTTTTTTTCAAAATAAAATCCAGTAGTCAGCTGCACAATTGGAATATTTTATTGCACTTAACCGGTTTCGACAGATTAATCTGTCATCTTCGTAAGTTTAGTACCTTGCTCTGTATAAAAGTGAGACTAAGTCATAAAGTTGCCAGTCTGTAGTTATAATTGTCGCATGCATTATACACATTTTCCGCTACTTCATGTCATCATGCTTCACTGACAAAAGGACTTCTTAACTGTCCGATCCTAATCTGATGTCTCCTTATCCATGTTATACACACTATTGGACTCCCGAAGATAAGAGATTAATCCATCGAAAATAGTGAAGTGCAATAAAATATTCCAATGGGACAGCTGACGACTGGATTTTAATTTGAAAAAAAAAAAAAAAGCAACAGACGTACAAAAGATGATAAAGATGCCTAGGGATTTCGGATAGATGATAAAAGCGCTAATACAAATGGCTCTGAGCACTATGGGATTAACATCTGAGGTCATCAGGTCCCTAGACTTAGAACTACTTAAACCTAACTAACCTAAGGACATCACACACATCCATGCCCCAGGCAGGATTCGAACCTTCAACCGTAGCAGCAGCGCGGTTCCGGACTGAAGCGCCTAGAACCGCTCGGCTACAACGGCCGGGGCACTAATACAGAAACCATTGATATACATAGATTTACAACCAAAATTCTGAACTGCATTAATGCAAACTTTTAAAATCAAAATTACAAAAAAAATGACGGCATGGCCTGTCACTTTTCCGTAACTGAGTAGCCAAGTCCGTGTCGAATGGGAAGAGTCTGTTTCATAACTTACTACTCTCGAGCTATTACACCACATTATTCCACGAGCATCTGAAAGCAGACCTCTGCACTCGGCAGTTAATTACATAGGGTTAGGCGAACTTCCATGTTCAATTAGCCTCGATTAGAGAGGGTTGAAAAACTTGAATTACAACCTTAAGTGATGGATTGTTGTATGTGTGTCGTGGAATTTGGTCCTTAATCGTAAACTGATTTCTTAGCGTAAATCTTGATAGATGTTGGCACAACTGGCTTTATAGTACGCTGCATTAAATACGTTTAAAGTTGAACCGACGTTTATCTTATTAGAGAATAATCTGTCTAAAATAGTGGTTTCTATTACCAAACGCCATTGCTCTTTTCAGAGCACAGCTACATCGTCAGGGCTGCTACTCAATCTTGAATGAGCTTCACTGCGATTCAATCATATCTTTCAATGATTTGCTGTTTTCTTGTATATGATATTGCAATACAGCTTCTCTTCTTATTATTCATTTTTTACACGCTACTGGTGCAGTGTTATGTATGCACTGAACACAGTGTATACAAAGAACGTATCTCGAAATGGAGAAAGTAAATGAACCACTAAAGCATATAAAATGTAATCAAAACAGACAACAAAACGACAGCATGAAAGACAATGATGCTGTAAAGGGAGCATGTATGAGTACCCTACCGAAAGAGAATCAGCACAATAAAGACTGAATATGTCACTACTGTGGCTCGACGCTTCAAATAATTTCGTAAAATTCTGCTCTCAAAACGGAAAGCGGAGATTGGGTACCGACTATGACAGGAGTCTTGTTTAAGCCTACATCATTTCTAAGACGCTCAGTCCTCACCGTTTCGATTTCAAAGTAGAATGAATCTTCAAAGTTGAGAGCCTAATTGTCGGAGGTAGTAAACGAAAAGTATGATTTTTCCTACTGTAGAATCTCAGACTAAAAAATTTAACACCAGACGAAGCTTCGGTTCGTTTCAGGTCAATACGTCTGAAGTAAGAGGAACTTTCGACCACTATAACAAAAACTAGAAGAATTTTATGCGTAAAATGGAAGAATGAAACCGTGAAGGAGAAACGAGAAAAATTCATGTCTTAAAAATGAAAGTAGTCTACGGATTTATAAAACTGCTCAATCGATTCGCAATGTGATTTTAAGTAGTAATTCCGCGATTTTGTAATGTACCAGCTTGTCTTTACCTCCCGGATGTTACACTACTCCTCGCTTAATTTATAGGCATGGTATATAGGGACAGCATAGTAGGTTCGTAGATCATCATGGTAAAAACCTTTTTCTGTTTGACGTGATATTTCAATGGGAGCGATAATTCACTACGAATACCAATATTTCGGACTTAACTACAACCTTCACATGCTCTAATCATCAGGTGTTAACGCCACAGCAGAATACAGGCTCTAACCTAAATCAGAAACAATAAAGACAAACTTTAAACGAAAATAATAACGTGCGGCTCAGCTACCCGCTGCAAGTATTTCAAGTAGACGCCTCTTCAGCGAGTTGTGTGTCTCTAACCTACCCAGTAATCCGACCACGGGAAGGGGGTGTATAGCTTAACATCGAATCCGAACCACGTGTTGTTCCTGGAGACTCTTCACTTCAGTGAAGGCTAGATTAAAGCAGACCCAAACTTAAATGATGAAAAACGTCATACGCTGCGCACAGCGGAAAAGAAAATCAAAAGACAAAGAAAACAAAAACAAGAAAGACCTCACAGAGCTGCCATGTAAAGCACCTGAAAATATAAATCCACTGAAGCTGTTCGATGGTTAAGATGTTTTACGAAACCATATCAATGAGGAGAAAATTACTACACCAAACACCAATCTTACCATTTCCAACGTTCGACGTACTGACAAGAGCCTCCTGATACATACTGGACCGTGCTCTGCGAGCTGAAATGCTGTGATAAGCTGAATCGGGCCTTATCTGGAAAAATGAAATATATCAATACCACTTCAAGCACAAACCACCTGCAGAACTGAATACACAGTTTAGTCAGGAAGCTTCAACTCATATACGTCGGACAATTTGTGAGGATAAAGGCATGTTCTAACGCGACGATATTTTAAGTCTCACTCAGCCAGGTAACCGATACTGTCATTTCATCGGTCTTTTCTACCGGCTATGATTTCTGGTATTCAGACTAAATGGCTCTGACCACTATGGGACTTAACATCTGAGGTCATCAGTCCCCTAGAACTTAGAACAACTTAAACCTAACTAACCTAAGGACATCACCCACATCCATGGCCGAGGCAGGATTCGAACCTGCGACTGTAGCGGTCGCGCGGTTCCAGACTGAAGCGCCTAGAACCGCTCGTCCACACAAGCCGGCGCAGTGGTGATAAAACCAGAAGTGTAATCTGCACAGAGCAGCGTTTCCTGCATTCTGTAAAGTGCAGTGCAACTGAACACAGGGCAAGATAATGAACCTCATCAGTTTTCTGATAGAAGAGCATACAACTATTGCTCAGTCTACCACTGCTCGTTATCACTGATGATCATCGTATTGTTTCTCGCTCGTGCTTGGTATCTTCGAAGACCACTAAAAATACCCAGTGCAACCGACCATCGTAATGTGGTTACTAGGTACAAGTGAGAAACTGTGATGTAAACGTATAAAACCGGAGCAGGAATTGTAGATGAGAAATGTGTTAGATAGGTGCCAATCTTGAAAGGAGACAAGGAGGGAGGCATCGGAATTTAACATCCCGTCGACGACGCGGGTATTCCAGACAGACCACAAGCTTGGACAGACCAGTAAATGAGGAAGAAATCTACCGTGTCCTTTCCAAAGGAACCATCGCGACATTCAGCTAACGTTGTTTTGGGAAATCACGGGAAACCTAGCGGCTGGTCCCGGCGGGGATTCGAGTGCTCCCTCGGGCATGAGTGTGTGTGTTTGTCCTTAGGATAATTTAGGTTAAGTAGTGTGTAAGCTTAGGGACTGATAACCTTAGCAGTTAAGTCCCATTCACACACATTTGAACATTTTTTGAACGGGAAACCTAAATCGGACGGGATTTCAACCCACTCCTCTCGAATGCCCTTCCAGTGTCTTAACCTAACTTAGAACAACGCACGGTTCCAGACTGTAGCGCCTAGAACCGCTCTGGCCGGCAGGTGGCAGCACTTGCATAATGAAAAGGTTGAACATTCACAAACGTGTACCTCAGGTTTCCACTGGGGAAAATACTTCTGTTCCAGCTAAGACATAGTAAAAGACATAGTAAAAGTTAATGTACACAATTACAGACAGAGGGTCTGAAAGGATTATGGAACACACTAACAATGGTTCAAATGGCTCTGAGCACTATGGCACTTAACTTGTAAGGTCATCAGTCCCCTAGAACTTAGAACTACTTAAACCTAACTAACCTAAGGACATCACACAAACCCATGCCCGAGGCAGGATTCGAACCTGCGACCTGCGCGGGAACACAATAAAATAAGTCATGTTGAAACAGAGAACATTCAGTAATTTTTTTTTGTTTTTTTTGTTTGTTTTGAGCCTTCATCTATGACCACACAACAAATAACAATAGTTCTTTATCAACAGACGCCAAAAGAACTGTATTTTGTTTTTAAACGATAATCTAGAGTCTTGTCAGTTCTTGTCAACGATCTGACGTGAGGGATTTCGGCTAAATTATATTCGCGGTACTGTCTTTCGATAACTTCCAGAAATTCTCCTCCCGTAATCTTGTCATAGCTGTTGTCACGACAGAGTGTCACCGTATCATATTACGCTCACCTTGCACTCCCTCTTACCGAACACGTCTTTAGTTTTTCCTTCATAAGATCCGTTTGGCAATGCATCCATAAGATTGAAGTTTCTGGTAGATTAAAAAACAGTGAGGCAGATCGGCACTAAGGGTAAGGTTTTGGTTGGAGTTGTGGTTGGACACACTGTTCTAATCTGTAGGATGTTTCGAAACACAGCGCTTTAACCAATTATCCCACCTGTTCATGGCGAAAGTTGATAAAAGAAGTCGTACAATGACTACACACTTCCATAACCTAGCAGGTGGTCTATTTTTCATGAGTTTCTTGAAACAAGAGTAGAATACGTTCACACATCGCACCCCGGCAAGAAAAGTGACAAGTCGAAAACGGCCCCTTTAGTTTATGTCACTGAAAAATACGTGTGGAGTGTCCTAGTGCACGAAAAATGTAATCGAATTTACTGCCAACAATACTAACTAGAAATTTAAAGGAACTTATACCGTTTCAATATACGTTCTGTAGAATTAATTCTTTAAGTCGATTTTTCTCAAGAATTTACTACCAACGATACTAACTTGAAACTTAAAGGAACTTATACCGTTTCGATATACGTTCTGTAGAATTAATTCTTTAAGTCAAGTTTTCTAAAGTATTGCATTTTTGAGTTGTGTTCTTGCCGGGGTGCGATATGAGCATTCCTCTTGACACGTCACACTTTAAGCAAAGAATGCACAATGCAAATCACGTGTTTTAAATGACTGTATATAGACTCCAGAGTAGAAAATATCACTTACAAGTAAGAAGTTCGGTACGCTGGAACTAGCCGTACTAGATCTTACCTTATTTCATTAGGTCCTAAGACAAGTGTTACTGAAGCTGAACTGTGAAGGAAAGGTCAGGAACCAACATTCGACAATTCGCAGCTCTTTCCAGACTTCTAACATTGTTTTACTTTTAAAGAAGCAGGAAAAGGTTGGCGGGGGTGCGACAGCGGTGGGATGGGGGTGCAAAAGATGCCGATGTGGAAGACAGATGCAAAAACGTGCAGACAAAACCTAGTTAGCAATGTTTATTTCAGGTTCATCTTTCTTGATAAGTCATTACGGCGATTTCAATAGAGGTTTCTTGAGGGTGAAATAGCAAAAGCTGGCAGTGCTAGAGCCATTCCACTAATACAGGGTGGCTATTATTAAACATTCTCGAGAGGGCCCCCATGATCGTAGAACAAAGAAACTTCGAGGGAACATGTGCAAAGAACTGCGGACGAGAACTAACAAATAAACCACTGAAAGAAAAAAAAAATTAATTTCCACATGAGAGGGCAATATTTGTCGATTGCGTAACATGCATACGTTCCACGTTACTGAACTAGAAAGCCGGCCGGAGTGGCCGAGCGGTTCTAGGCGCTACAGTCTGGAACCGAGCGACCGCTACGGTCGCAGGTTCGAATCCTGCCTCGGGCATGGATGTGTGTGATGTCCTTAGGTTAGTTAGGTTTAAGTAGTTCTAAGTTCTAGGGGACTGATGACCTCAGAAGTTAAGTCCCATAGTGCTCAGAGTCATTTGAACGCACTAGAAATAACATTTCACAATTGATGCAGTACTTCTCGAACGGTTTACCGTGAAGTGTTCAACTGACATGACACTGCTTGGAGATCGGAAGTCGTGTGCAGCGTTTTCAGGCACGGCAACAATAACTTCTTCAACAATTTGTGGAACAACTGCAGCATCACTATCTCTGTGGTTTTGATAAAACATCTTTACTCGTAAATCCCTGCTCACCTTGTCCAGTCCCATGCTGACTGCAGCTGTAAATCACAGTGATGCTTGCGTTTCAAACCTACGTCACTGTACCAGTTCCGGCGTCTAACGGCAAGTCGTAACACTAACACTACTAACAACGTAAATCCTGCAGCACAGAGTCTGAACAACATTTCTATAACGTTGGGTACCCATACGGTAAATAGTTCTCCTTCTAGACTGGCTCAAGTAGCGTAAGTTTAATTATAACCACCCAGTATATAGGCGCCACCGAAACGCCACTCAACAGATGTTTTGTGCCTGAAGTTCCCGTCAAGTGAATATCCACGATGTCTGTAACACATTCGTTTAGCTGCTGAAGCATTGGAAACAACTTATGAAATCGCAAGCTAAGCTTTGTTAGGATGAACAGTTGAAAAGCAGAAATGCTGAAACTTTGTGGTAGATTGAAACTGTGTGCCGGACCGAGACTCGAACTCGGGACCTTTGCCTTTCGCGGGCAAGTGCTCTACCATCTGAGCTATCCAAGCACGACTCACGCCCCCTCCTCACAGCTTTAATCCTGCCAGTATCTCGTCTCCTACCTTCCAAACTTAACAGAAGCTCTCCTGCGAACCTTATAGAACTAGCACTCCTGAAAGAAAGGATATTGCGGAAACATGGCTTAGCCACAGCCTGGGGGATGTTTCCAGGATGAGATTTTCACTCTGCAGCGGAGTGTGCACTGATATGAAACTTCTTGGCAGATTAAAACTGTGTGCCGGACCGAGACTCGAACTCGGGACCTTTGCCTTTGCCAGTCCTCACAGCTTTACTTCTGCCAGTACCTCGTCTCCTACCTCCCAAACTTCATTCTGGAAACAGAAATCCTGTTAGTTGATGTATGTGATATATGACACAAACATTTTTAACAAGGCTGGAAATGAGATATACTAAAACAATGGAAAAGTCGGAATAGATTGGCAATAGGACGATGGCGTAGAAGCAGCCTACATTTTGTTTTGGCTGGATGCAACCTCCTTATTGTCTGTGACAAAGGGGAGATGTTTGTAAGCAGATTTCCGCCGATGACGTTCTATTGCTTTACTAAGGTCTAGAACGTTTGCTAGTATAATGAATGTGCACTGTGGGCTACTGTATTTTGCATCCTATTCAAACTGATTTTACAACAGTGTGCCCATACTTCTGCTCGTCGATTGACAAAAGGCTTACGAAGGACAAATCCCTATTTGCCCCACAAACTTGGGAGTGGACAAATATTTTCATCTGATAATCAAAATTCAGTTCACTAACAATCGCTATGCTGTTTCTCCAATTATTGTACATCACCAGAATTTTGGAGAAAGTGTCGTTAATTTTCATGATAACCTAAAACAAAGATTTATGTCTCTTTCGCCTACAATCGTCCTTTGCTATTACTGCTGGAGAATTTTCCAGAAACACTATTGAGAAAATTTAGAGAACACGTATTTGGAGCTGACGGTAGAACGTCGAGACACAAGGGCTTGAACTCACGACCTGCAAATCGTCTTAGCCATCCTGTCGTGCTGTAAACAGTGAGTCATACTTATCGAACACTGGAATGCCAAATACGTACACAAGGCTGTAAATATTTACCACTATGACTAACTCGCCACCAATTCCGCGTCTGACATTTTGTAAACAAAAGCCGTGATGTGGGATCGTGAATGGAGTCGACTTACCTAACGCTTAATGCGACAGTTAACTCTGAGCCACAGGCGGAGGCAAGACGACGCAGCGCGAGCCGTGTCGGACGTCGAAATTCCGTTCGGTGAATGACTTGAGGTCGCGCCGTCTGGCCCACGAATAGAAATAGGAGCTGCGAGGCGCGTGGCGGAGTCGATACGGCGAGACTTTTCGTCTCTCGCGGCCGGCTGGATTAAGCGAGCCAATTAAAGAGGCGAGGCGAGCGCGCGGCAGCCTAGAGCAGAGAGGGAACCGTTGCGGCTTACGGTAAAGCCGAACGGTACTCGCAGGGTCGCCGCACGGCCAATGCCAAGGTCACGTGCCGGCCTTGACCTCCCGACCTTGCGTCAGGGTCGATTCAGGGTGCGGATGCGCGCGCAACGCACAGCCCCTTCTGCACTTCCGCTTCCTCCTTCCTCTGCCCCCGCCTTTCACCCCGCTGCAGTGAAGCCAGCGGCCGCAAGAAATGAACGAGGGGGCGCATGCTCACCCTGTCCGACACCGATGTTCCTACAGACTGGCTACGTCTACGTCTATATGGATACTCTGCAAATCGCAGAGCGTTCATCGAACCACCTTCACAATATTTCTCTATTATTCCACTCTCGAACAGCGGGCGGAAAGAAACGAACACCCATATCTACATCTACATGCATACTCCGCAATCCACCATACGGTGCGTGGCGGAGGGTACCTCGTACCACAACTAGCATCTTCTCTCCCTGTTCCACTCCCAAACAGAACGAGGGAAAAATGACTGCCCATATGCCTCTGTACGAGCCCTAATCTTATCTTTGTGGTCTTTCCACGAAATGTAAGTTGGCGGCAGTAAAATTGTACTGCAGTCAGCCTCAAATGCTGGTTCTCTAAATTTCCTCAGTAGCGATTCACGAAAAGAACGCCTCCTTTCCTCCAGAGACTCCCACCCGAGTGCTGAAGCATTTCCGTAACACTCGCGTGATGATCAAACCTACCAGTAACAAATCTAGCAGCCCGCCTCTGAATTGCTTCAATGTCCTCCCTCAATCCGACCTGATAGGGATCCCAAATGCTCGAGCAGTACTCAAGAATAGGTCGTATTAGTGTTTTATAAGCGGTCTCCTTTGCAGATGAACCACATCTTCCCAAAATTCTACCAATGAACCGAAGACGACTATCCGCCTTCCCCACAACTGCCATTACATGCTTGTCCCACCTCATATCGCTCTGCAATGTGACGCCCAAATATTTAATCGACGTGACTGTGTCAAGCGCTACACTACTAATGGAGTATTCGAACATTACGGGATTCTTTTTCCTATTCATCTGCATTAATTTACATTTATCTGTATTTAGAGCTAACTGCCATTCTTTACACCAGTCACAAATCCTGTCCAAGTCATCTTGTATCCTCCTACAGTCACTCAACGACGACACCTTCCCGTACACCACAGCATCATCCGCAAACAGCCGCACATTGCTATCCACCCTATCCAAAAGATCATTTATGTAGATAGAAAACAACAGCGGACCTACCACACTTCCCTGGGGCACTCCAGATGATACCCTCACCTCCGATGAACACTCACCATCGAGGACAACGTACTGGGCTCTGATTTCCCTTATTCTGTTATGATGATCATTTCTCTCTGTGTATGTCGGCGCCATCAAAATATTCTCGCATTCGGTGGAGAAAGTTACTAATTGAAAGTTCGTGAAAAGATGCCGCCGCAACGAGAAACGCCTTTGTTTTAATGATATTCACCCCAAATCCTGTATCATGTCCGTGACACTCTCTCCCCTATTCTTCGATATTACTAAACGTGCTGCCCTTCTTTCAACTTTCTCGGTGTACTCCGTCAATCTTGCCTGGTAAGGCTCCCACACTGCGCAGCAGTACTTCAAAAGAGGACGGACAAGCGTGGTTTAGGCAGGTTCTTTAGTAAATCTGTTGCATCTTCTAAATGTTCTGCCAATTAAACGCAGTCTTTGGTTCGCCTAACAACACCATTTTCTGTGCGTTCTTTCCAATTTACGTTACTCGTAACTGTAATTCCTAGGTACGTAGTAGAATTTACTGCCTTTGGATTGGACTGATTTACGTGTAACCTAAGTTTAGCTGATTCCTTTTAGCACTCATGTGGATAACCTCACACTTTTCATTATTTACGGTCGATTGTCAATTTTCACACCATACAGATAACTTATCTAAATTGTTTTGCAAATGGGTTTGATCTTCTGATGACTTTACTAGACGGTAAAGGACAGCATCATCCGCGAACAATCTAAGACAGCTGCTCAGATTTTCTCCAAAATCGTTTATATCGATAAGGAACAGCAGCGGGCATATAACACTACCTTGGGGAGCACCAGAAATCACTTCTGTTTTACTCGATGACTTTCCGTCAATTAATACGAACTGTGACCTCTCTGATACGAAATCACGAATCCATTCCCATAACTGAGACGATGTTCCATAAGCACGTAATTTGCTTACAAGCCGCTTGTGAGGTATGGTGTCAAAAAGCCATCTGAAAATCTAGAAATAAGAAATCAGTTTGAAATCCCTTGTCGATAGCGCTCAGCACTTCGTGTGAGTTAAGAGCTAGTTGTGTTTCACAAGAACTATGTTTTCTAAATCCGTGTTGACTGTGTCAATAGACCATTCTCTTCGACCGAGCGAGGTTGCGCAGTGGTTAGACACTGGACTCGCATTCGGGAAGACGACGGTTCAATCCCGCGTCCGGCCATCCTGATTTATGTTTTCCGTGATTTCCCTAAATCGCTCCAGGCAAATGCCGGGATGGTTCCTGTCAAAGGGCACGGCCGACTTCCTTCCCCGTCCTTCCCTCATCCGATGAGACCGATGACCTCGCTGTCTGGTCTCCTTCCCCAAAACAACCAACCAACGTTCTCTTCGAGGTAATTCATAATGGCCGAACACAATATATGTTCCAAAATCCTGCATATCCACGGGCCAGTAATTTAGTGGATTACTCCTATTGCCTTTCCATATACCGCTTTTCTGAACAGGAGTCTTCTGACTAACGTCTAACTGCAAAGTATGTTCTTATCTCGCTAGACGTTGCATTCTGCACGTATAAGAGAAACACTACTGGCACCTGCATCTCATCCGCAAGTCCTTTAGCCACTCCCCTAAGTATGTCACTCGCATCTTCGGTTATAAAAATACGATAAAGCGCTTTAATCCGATCGGTACGCTGGGGTTCTTACAGCAGGCTTGCCCCTGGCTTCAATTTTAGTCTGCTACAGCGGTTCGTGCGATTTGATACAGCCTGCAACTGCCGTTTTCTAATTTGAGTACTCTTGGACAAGTTCGGTCTTACACCATTTTCAGTTATCCTGATAAACAGAAACAACGGGAATTCAGTCCATTAACAATCGGTTAATAGTTATACGCGGTAAAAAACTACATGATAAAATGCTCTAGGATTAACAAAAACTTAAGTGTACAAAAATTCATCAATGGCACAGTAAGGCGTCGTAGTCTTTTTTACCATTATTTCATCGCTCTCGCCCCATAAAGGCGAAACATACCGTTAAAAGATGAAAATCGTACACATGTTTTAAAATCTAAAAATAGATCTACTTTGTTGCCGTTTACAGTAATTTTTTTCTAATTTGTCTTAGCATTTTTTACAGTGATGAGGTGAGCGTGAATTATATGGTGTCGGAATACGTTCTCTATTTTTTGGAAGAAAATAGGGTGTGAACAAAAAGAGATACATTTTTAATTCTCCTTACAAATGCGAGATTTTGCACTTAGAACATATGACATTGCCACTCTTCAAGTGTTGCCCTCCTTCTTCATCTTCAAGGTGAATATGCTGCAAACACTGCTATCTTTAAGGATGACAATAGCTGTTTTCACATCGCATACGTTCCTGGTTTGATGAACATCCATGGGCCGTATCGCACGTCGATTGACACGCTAAATCACGCTTAATCTCCTACGAAATTCCTGGGACTATTTGTAACAGCGTGTGAAACTTAGCCACCAAAACTCTCACAATTTTATAGTACTGCGCGAGCTAATCTTAAACGAGTAGCTTTTCTGCATATGGCATGCCTGAAGAAACTTAAGGATTGTCTTCCCCTTCGATTAGAGCCCGTTAATTATCAAAGCTAGAGGTGGTGTTACGTGGTATTGCCGTGATGTATTCTGTAGGCGACTGATTTCTAGTCCGGCGTGCTTTTTGTCATGGTGAATACTCATGGGTAAATACAGGAATGTCGTATAGAACGTACGATGTGTCTTCGCTCGTAACGTGCACACTACCATTGTAGAGGAAGCTCGTGCTTCGGATGGCAGCATAAATGTTCGGCGCTGCCATGGTTACCGCGCTATGGTAACATTGGTTAGCGACGCACGGAGACTTACTGAAAGGTAATCCACCGAATTTTTTATGTGAAAACTCTTAAAGCTTTTTTAAATAACATTCTACTTTTTTCCATGTCTATATACTTATTCTAAACATGGTTACCCTGTCGATAAACATGTTCCTCTCAATGAGACACCATTGTATTGATACCGTCAGTGTAAAATGTTTCACATTGTTGACGGAGCCATGACCTCACCTCTGCTTCATCACTATCAAAGTGAAGTCCTCGAAGGTGTTCTTTAAGTTCTGGAAACAGATGAAAATCTGATGAAGCCAAGTCGGGACTGCGTGGAGGGTGATCGACGACAGTGACCCCAAGGCATCGAATTGTTCTAGATCTCGCAGCACTCGTGTGTGGTCTTGCACTGTCATACTGAAGCAGAGGGTTTCCCATTTGTGCACGAACCCTTCCAATTCGAAACTCGATTACAGAATGCTGTTTATCACGCACTCACTTTGTTACGTTGTTGCTGTTGTTGTGGTCTTCAGTCCTGAGACTTGTTTGATGCAACTCTCCATGCTACTCTATCCTGTGCAAGCTTCATCATCTCGCCGGCCGTTGTGGCCGAGCGTTTCTAGGCGCTTCAGTCCGGAACCGCGCGACTGCTACGGTCGCAGGTTCGAATCCTGCTTCTGGCATGGATGTGTGTGATGTCCTTAGGTTAGTTTGGTTTAATTAGTTCTAAGTTCTAGGGGACTGATGACCTCAGATGTTAAGTCCCATAGTGCTCAGAGCCATTTGAACCATTCTTCATCTCCCAGTACTTACTGCAACCTACATCCTTCTGAATCCGCTTCGTGTATTCATCTCTTGGTCTCCCTCTACGATTTTTACCCTCCACGCTGCCCTCCAATGCTAAATGTATGATCCCTTGATGCCTCAGAACATGTCCTACCAACCGGTCCCTTCTTCTAGTCAAGTTGTGCCACAAACTCCTCTTCTCCCCAATTCTATTCAATAACTCCTCATTAGTTATGTGATCTACCCATCTAATCTTCAACATTCTTCTGTAGCACCACATTTCGAAAGCTTCTATTCTCTTCTTGTCCAAACTATTTATCGTCCACGTTTCACTTCCATACATGGCTACACTCCATACTAATACTTTCAGAAACGACTGCCAGACACTTAAATCTATACTCGATGCTAACAAATTTCCCTTCTTCAGAAACTCTTTCGTTGCCATTGTCAGTCTACATTTTATATCCTCTCTACTTCGACCATCATCAGTTATTTTGCTCCCCAAATAGCAAAACACCTTTAATACTTTAAGTGTCTCATTTCCTAATCTAATACCCTCAACATCACCCAACTTAATTCGAGTACATTCCATTATCCTCGTTTTGCTTTTTTTGATGTTCATCTTATATCCTCCTTTCAAGACACTGTCCATTCCGTTCAACTGCTCTTCTAAGTCCTTTGCTGTCTCTGACAGAATTACAATGTCATCGGCGAACTTCAAAGTTTTTATTTCTTCTCCATGGATTTTAATACCTACTCCGAATTTTTCTTTTGTTTCCTTTACTGCTTGCTCAGTATACAGATTGAATAACACCGGGGAGAGGCTACAACCCTGTCTCACTCCCTTCCCAACCACTGCTTCCCTTTCATGCCCCTCGACTCTTATAACTGCCATCTGATTCTGCACAAATTGTATACAGCCTTTCGCTCCCTGTATTTTACCCCTGACACCTTTACGTTACGAACCACAATGTTACACGCTACAAATCGGAGCCCTCTACAGGCTTAGGGCTGCAAATATACAGACATGAATAACAAAGATGTAGAATGTTAATAATGTCTGTTTTATTTAAAAAGATTTAAGAGTTTTCATATAAAAAATTCCGAGGCATTACTTTTCAGCACTTCCTCGTAAATGACAATCGGCCAGCAGGACAATATTCGTCCACATCTTGCAGGGAATAGGCATACCTTCTCCGAAGGACGACGGGTATCGCCGCCTACCTAGCGTGCAAGGTCTTGCGATAATTTCAGCAATCTCTATTTCTTTGTATTTCAGAAACGCTGATCTATATGTTTCTGTCAGAAGTGTGACACATTAATCTGTTCACAGCAGCAATCTCCAATTCAGTTTCTCATTAGTGTATCAGTAAATTAAATTGCTTTGAACTAAAGAAGTAACTTATACCGACACTACCTACTCTAATACTCTGTTACTGAGTTTCGAATGCCGAACGAAATGCAGTGTGTCGTACCACAAGTGGTCTAAAATTACGGACTAGGTGAGAAAGAGTTCCTCGAAGAGTTAATGGTGGACTTCCGGGAGCCAGACTTCAATCAGGATTCTGAAAATACTTCTCCAGTACCGGCACGCCTGCCGCGAGGAGAACCTACAGAGACAGATTGGAGTACTTAGTAAAATACGCAGGCACCTCTTTCTTTCTAACTCGATCACGGAGAGGTGAGTATTTATTTAGGCCTTCAGCTATCCTTGAGAAAGGCATTGAAATGTGCTCTACAAGACAGAATTTAAGACAGCAAACATTCGACTGTCGTTTGCATCAGCTCCTAGCGATAACTGCTGAGTATTAAACGGAAAAAACGCTAAATCATACAAACTCCGCAAGCTACGGTATGGTGCATGGCGGAGGGTACTTGTGCCACTATCAGTTATTTGCCGTCCTGGTCCACTCGCAAACAGTCTCGCAAGAACGACTGTCTATATACCTATGAACGAACACCATTTCTCTAATCTTCGTGGTCCTACAGCTAAATGTATGTTGGCGGCTGCAGAAACGTTCTACCGTCAGCTCCAAATACGGGTTCTCTAAATTTTCTCAATAGTGTTTCTGGAAAATTCTCCAGTAGTAATAGCAAAGGACGATTGTAGGCGAAAGAGACATAAATCTTTGTTTTAGGTTATCATGAAAATTGCGACACTTCCTCCAAAATTCTGGTGATGTACAATAATGGAGAAACAGCATAGCGATTGTTAATGAACTGAATTTTGATTATCAGATGAAAATATTTGTCCACACACAGGTTTGTGGGGCAATAGGGATTTGTCCTTCGTAAGCCTTTTGTCAATCGACGAGCAGAAGTATGGGCACACTGTTGTAAAATCAGTTTGAATAGCCGGCCGGAGTGGCCGTGCGGTTCTAGGCGCTACAGTCTGGAACCGAGCGACCACTACGGTCGCAGGTTCGAATCCTGCCTCGGGCATGGATGTGTGTGATGTCCTTAGGCTAGTTAGGTTTAATTACTTCTAAGTTCTAGGCGACTGATGACCTTAGAAGTTAAGTCGCACAGTGCTCAGAGCCATTTGAACCATTTGATAGCGATACGCACACATACAGATATACAAGATATAAAAGGGCAGTGCATTGGCGGAGCTGTCATTTGAACTCAGGTGATTCATGCGAAAAGGTCTCCGAAGCGATTGCGCACGACGGAGATTAACAGACTTTGAACGCAGAACTGTAGTTGCAGCTAGGCGCATGAGACATTCCACTTCGGAAATCGTTAGGCAATTCAGTATTCCGACATTAACAGTCAAGAGTGAGCCGAGAATACCATATTTCAAGCACTATCTCTGACCATGGACAACTCAGTGGCCGATGGTCTCCATTTAACAACCGAGAGCAACAGCATTTGCGTTTGCTGACATACAAACAAATAACCGAAGAAATCAAGGTGGGACGTACGATGAACGTATTCGTTTTTGACAATGCGACGAAATTTGGCGTTAATGGCCTATGGCAGCAGGACCGACGTGAATCCCTTTCCTATCAGCACGACACCGCCTCTGCTGGGTTCGTAACCACAACGGTTACACTCTAAACGACTGGAAAGCCGTGGCCTACTCAGATAAGTCCCGATTTCAGTTAGCAAGAACTGATGGTAGAGATTCTAATGCTGCGCAGACCCCACGAAGCCATGGACATTGTCAATAAGGCACTGTGCAAGTTGCTAGTGGCTCCATAATGATGTGAGCTGTGTTTACGTGGAATGGACTGGGTCCTCTGGTCCAACTGAACCGATCATTGACTGCAAATGGTTATGTTCAGCTACTAGGAGACCACTTGCAGCCATTCATGGATGGGAGTTTTATGGATGACAATACACCATGTCACCGGGCCACAATTGTCCGCGATTGGTTTGAAGAACACTCTGGACAATTCGAGCGAGAGGTTCGCCCACCCAGATCCCCCGACATGAATCCCATCGAACGTTTATGTGACATAATCGAGAGGCCAGTTCGTGCACAAAATCCTGCACTGGCAACAGTTCCGCAACTATCGACGGCTATACATGCAGCATAGCTCATTATTTCTGCATGAGACTTACGGCAAGAAAGGAAGAATGAATTGATTGTTGATGCTAATAACGATCAACCTCCTTTACCTCCTCTGCATTACTGCAGATGACGTCACTGAGCACATTTGTTCTGTGCATGCAGTAGACGTGAGGCGCCTAGTTGTTTCCACTGCACTGCGTGGAATACGAAGGTTCTGTTATAGTTCACTAACCTGCTACCTTCAACTTGATGTTCCCAGCGTAGAAAACAGCACGCAGGTCGTAGGTTCTGTATCTTTAGGCTGGAACCGACTTTTAGCGAGGTTCTGTTCTGAAATAATGTATCACTTCTTGGGATGCCACTCGCGTATTTTAATATGGCCACACGAGAAGACTACATGATCTTAATACAACACCTTCTGATACAGCAAAGTACATGATCAAACACAATGTTTACGAAAATGTATCTTTACACTATTTGTGGTACGTGTCTGTGCCTCACGACAACCGGAGTGAATCTTTTAATACTGAATACTGGTAAACATATCCTGCCACACACAACATGACTGCCTAATCCAGAGTGACGAACAGGAACTTAAATAAAAATTGGAAACATCCTACGACAGACAACATGTCTGTTCTTCTCGACTGTCTAATCCAGAGTGACGAACAGCCCGAAACACTTCGCGCGCCATACCAGAAAAGGCGTGAACCATACGCATCCGAAGTGCTTCGTCTGTAATTTCGTCAGCCTTTTGTTTTTGATTTAAATTGTTTTTAATAATTCTGAAATGACTGATTGATAGTCAGCTGTTGAGCATTATGCAGGCGGTCTTTCTAACGGGAATGGTACAGAATCTAACATCTGTCACAGGTACCTCACACCACATTTCGTCATCTATATACACTCCTGGAAATGGAAAAAAGAACACATTGACACCGGTGTGTCAGACCCACCATACTTGCTCCGGACACTGCGAGAGGGCTGTACAAGCAATGATCACACGCACGGCACAGCGGACACACCAGGAACCGCGGTGTTGGCCGTCGAATGGCGCTAGCTGCGCAGCATTTGTGCACCGCCGCCGTCAGTGTCAGCCAGTTTGCCGTGGCATACGGAGCTCCATCGCAGTCTTTAACACTGGTAGCATGCCGCGACAGCGTGGACGTGAACCGTATGTGCAGTTGACGGACTTTGAGCGAGGGCGTATAGTGGGCATGCGGGAGGCCGGGTGGACGTACCGCCGAATTGCTCAACACGTGGGGCGTGAGGTCTCCACAGTACATCGATGTTGTCGCCAGTGGTCGGCGGAAGGTGCACGTGCCCGTCGACCTGGGACCGGACCGCAGCGACGCACGGATGCACGCCAAGACCGTAGGATCCTACGCAGTGCCGTAGGGGACCGCACCGCCACTTCCCAGCAAATTAGGGACACTGTTGCTCCTGGGGTATCGGCGAGGACCATTCGCAACCGTCTCCATGAAGCTGGGCTACGGTCCCGCACACCGTTAGGCCGTCTTCCGCTCACGCCCCAACATCGTGCAGCCCGCCTCCAGTGGTGTCGCGACAGGCGTGAATGGAGGGACGAATGGAGACGTGTCGTCTTCAGCGATGAGAGTCGCTTCTGCCTTGGTGCCAATGATGGTCGTATGCGTGTTTGGCGCCGTGCAGGTGAGCGCCACAATCAGGACTGCATACGACCGAGGCACACAGGGCCAACACCCGGCATCATGGTGTGGGGAGCGATCTCCTACACTGGCCGTACACCACTGGTGATCGTCGAGGGGACACTGAATAGAGCACAGTACATCCAAACCGTCATCGAACCCATCGTTCTACCATTCCTAGACCGGCAAGGGAACTTGCTGTTCCAACAGGACAATGCACGTCCGCATGTATCCCGTGCCACCCATCGTGCTCTAGAAGGTGTAAGTCAACTACCCTGGCCAGCAAGATCTCCGGATCTGTCCCCCATTGAGCATGTTTGGGACTGGATGAAGCGTCGTCTCACGCGGTCTGCACGTCCAGCACGAACGCTGGTCCAACTGAGGCGCCAGGTGGAAATGGCATGGCAAGCCGTTCCACAGGACTACATCCAGCATCTCTACGATCGTCTCCATGGGAGAATAGCAGCCTGCATTGCTGCGAAAGGTGGATATACACTGTACTAGTGCCGACATTGTGCATGCTCTGTTGCCTGTGTCTATGTGCCTGTGGTTCTGTCAGTGTGATCATGTGATGTATCTGACCCCAGGAATGTGTCAATAAAGTTTCCCCTTCCTGGGACAATGAATTCACGGCGTTCTTATTTCAATTTCCAGGAGTGTACTTCTTGCATCTCCACTGCTCTGGATACAGCTTCTTGGAGCCTAATATGATGGCTGACCAAGCCAGAAATATTAGAGGCTTCGGACGACTTGTTGAGTCCACGCCACGTCGAGTTGCTGCACTACGCTGGATAAAAGCAGGACCAACACCTTATTAGGAAGTATCACATGATATTTGTCACCTTAATGTATGAGAAAAGAATTTGATACAGTGAAAAGAAATGAATGGAGCAATGAGGACGAAAGTAGTGAAGATGCAATGGCACGAAACAATGTCAGTACAGACCGTCCAGATATTCTGAACCTGCACAAGTTTTGACAGTTGAGAATTGTGGCAGACCGGGACTGGAACGTGGCTGTTGCTTCTCCCGAGCTATCGACGCAAACTTCCGAGAGATTCGTCGGTATTAGGGTTCAGAAACCATATTCGGAAGTTTCAGTGACAATGAAACTTTGAGTCAGGCCTGGTGGTATGTTCAGACACACTAATGATTGAAACTTCCAAGCAGATTAAAACTGCGCGCCAGACCGCGACTCGAATTGGGAACTTTGCCTTTCGTGGGCGAACCGTTCAAAATATCAAAATGAAGTTTGTGGCATATGACAGTACTCTGAGTGGCACGTAATTTTATTGCACAGTTAATCCATTTAAGTCTTCAATCAACTGAGATATTGAGAAAAGAGTGGTTTTTAACCCTTTGAGTCCCAAAAGTATGACCGAGCTAGGTAGCCCAGTGTTTAGCACACAGGACTCGTATTCGGGAAGACGACGGTTCTAACCCGCGTCCGGCAATCCTGATTTATGTTCTCCGTGATTTCCCTAAGTCGCTTCAGGCAAATGCCGGGATGGTTCCTTTGAAAGAGCACGGCCGACTTCCTTCCCTAATCCGACGGGAACGATGACCTCGCTGTTTGGTCCCCTCCCCCAAACAACCAACCAACCAACCGTGAGACAACTGAGAAAAGTTGTGACATCTCGGTAGTCCGCAGTCGTATTATCGATACGGGCTTATAATACGATAGCGCCGCAACATTTCTTGATGCTTTTCGAAGTTTTTGCGAAGGGTGCTCACCGGAAGTGATGTTTCGCCCGAAGTTTACCTGCCCCAGAATGAGCCCTACTATACTAATTTCATAACACAGCAAATTGAGCATATTGTTTCACTTCCATCTTGTCCAGCTGCTGTCTGAGAGGACTGCCTTTGCTGTTGTACGTCGTAGTTGGCCCAGGAAAGCAGGGTTGAGGCGAGACGACGCAAGGCCACCACGTGCAGTCGCAGCCGGCAATCACGGCTCGGCCTCTTATCTGCGGCGCGGGGATATCGTCGCCACCCACAGCTGTGGGCTACGTAATTTTAGACGACCAGCCGGTCTTCTCGAAGGCACGCACTCGCGCTCCACACCTAAGGCACTTCGCTGCGCAAAACACTTCACTCTTGTACGGAGACAAGGTGACACAATCTCAGACTGACACGGACAGAGCACTGATATACACCAATGGCTATTAAAATTGCTACACCACGAAGATGACGTCCTACAGACGTAGATTTCTAGTCTCCAGAAAAATAATTATACTCGAACATAATAAGACTTTTATTATAGTTGCTAAAGACGGAAATTAACCTATACAACTTGTATACGTGCAACTGCGAAAAAGAGGCCGAAAACCAAAGAAGACAAGAAAGGCATTTTTTTGTTATGTTGGCACACGTTGCACAATAGGGTCAACGTGACTTACGGAACGCTTTTGTTCGTGCGGGGTATTAAAGCAGCGGCGTTGCGTATGTTTTAATAAAGTGTCGTCAAAAATGCTTCTTTTTGGACGATTTATCGCCAGTGGAAATTTAAAATCTTGATGGAGAATTAGATGGATTCTTTTACCTCTTTTCCAGGTGTTAACAAATGGGCAGGTGAAACCAGAAGTGATAGTACTTACTTCCTTCCTTTATTTTTATGTCTCAAGGGCATGAAGTTATTACAATACTGGTAGAGCATTACTAAACGTACAGAGATCAATTAGTTACAGTGTATCAATTGAACTGAAAATTTCATAAAATACAGACCGAAAGTAATGACAATACAAATACAGTGATTGATATGTACAGTGGATGGACCAAAATATGGAAACACCACGATAAATACATTCTTGAAAAAATGGTTCAAATGGCTCTGAGCACTATGGGACTTAACTTCTGAGGTCATCAGTCGCCTAGAACTTAGAACTACTTACACCTAACTAACCTAAGCACATCACACACATCCATGCCCGAGGCAGGATTCGAACCTGCGACCGTAGCGATCGCGCGGTTCCAGACTGTAGCACCTAGAACCGCTCGGCCACCCCGGACGGCCCCATTCTTGAACATAAATGCAGATGCTAGGCAAGCCTGCAGGTTGCGCTGTTATATCTGACCACGAGCGGCACCTGCACCAGTGTGAGTCGTGGACAGAACAGTGTTCTGTGTAGTTTTGAGTGCATTATGTCCTAGCTAAGTGAATTCGAACGTGAGTAAATTGCATGCATGCATTCATGTCAGAAGGAGCATTGCATCGTACTTCTGAACAACGAAGACACTGCAGTATGTAAAACAACAATTGATTAATACTAAGCCTGTGGTGTCACCGCCAGACACCACACTTGCTATGTGGTAGCCTTTAAATCGGCCGCGGTCCGTTAGTATACGTCGGACGCGCGTGTCGCCACTATCAGTGATTGCAGACCGAGCGCCGCCACACGGCAGGTCTAGAGACACTTCCTAGCACTCGCCCCAGTTGTACAGCCGACTTTGCTAGTGATGGTTCACTGACAAATTACGCTCTCATTTGCCGAGACGATAGTTAGCTTAGCCTTCAGCTACGTCATTTGCTACCGCCTAGCAAGGCGCCATTACCAGTTACTATTGATGCTGTAAAACATGTACCGTCAAGAGCGATGTTCACCAATTATGGATTAAAGTCAAGTATTCCAGAAGCTACGTACGTTTTTTCCTAGTCTCATTTCCGTGTCCTGTTCCAGACCTCACGCCAGCCTGCGTGAGCTTAAACGCGTGCCTTTCGGCTTCCTCTCATAGTGGGTTGGCTCTCTTGCCAATCCACAACAAAGCCATTATTCTCGGACAACTGGACGAAAATTTGTGTGTGAAGAGGATTGGGCTCCAAAACAATAATAATCGTATTCCGTGAGGACAACGGATCTGGCCAGAAACGAGCCCTAGCAGTCTCCTGAAACACTGACTTCTATTTGTTTCCACGCCTAAAAAACATGACCCACAGGTACGTATTTTGCAGACTTTCTAGGATCACACTTCAGGCACGGAATCTACTGACTGCAGGAACGTTAGACTAAGTTCAGTCACCTAATGCAGGTGTAAGCGGCAGTATACCATATTTCATTCGACACTACTCAGCATTTACAAGGAACCTTAGAAGTATGGCGCCTTCACCAGAGCTCCACTGTACTAATGGAGTGCGAATGGTGAAAAACACAACTCTAGATATTGTAGAGAGGGGATAGGTTACCCGTATCTCAGTGAGCTAGATAAGCTATCGCTAATGACCGTTGATAAATGAGTGTGTTAAAAGCATACGGGAAAAGACGATAACTAACAGTGAAGGAAACTTCAGGAAACCTGTAATCGTGAACGTTGGTGCGTCTCGTTTCCAGGTCCTATGATGTCAGCACAATCAGTATTACACACTGTCAACCAAGATTAAGAAAGACAGTGGAGTGGAATCCAGCTATGAAACGCAGTAGCAGGTCAACTGTAAAAGACTGTGACAGAGTACTTGACAAAGAAGTACACTACTGGCCATTAAAATTGCTACACCAAGAAGAAATGCAGATGATAAACTGGTATTCATTGGACAAATATACAAGACCTGACATGTGATTACATTTTTACGCAATTTGGGTGCATAGATCCTGACAAATCAGTACCCAGAACAACCACCTCTGGCCGTAATAACGGCCTTGATACGCCTGGGCATTGAGTCAAACACAGCTTGGATGGCGTGTACAGGTACAACTGCCCAGGCAGTTTCAACACAATACCACAGTTCATCAAGAGTAGTGACTGCCGTATTGTGACGAGCCAGTTGCTCGGCCACCATTGACCAAACGTTTTCAATTGGTGAGAGATCTGGAGAATGTGCTGGCCAGGGCAGCAGTCGAACATTTTCTGTATCCAGAAAGGCCCGTACAGGACCTGCAACATGCGGTCGTGCATTATCCTGCTGAAATGTATGGGTTGGCAGGGATCGAATGAAGGGTAGAGCCACGGGTCATTACATCTGAAATGTAACGTCCACTGTACAAAGTGCCCTCAACGCGAACGAGAGGTAACCGAGACGTGTAACCAATGGCACCCCATACCATCACGCCTGGTGATACGCCAGTATGACGATGACGAATTCACGCTTCCTATGTGCGTCCACCGCGATGTCGACAAACACGGATGCGACCATCATGATGCTGTAAACAGAACCTGGATTCATCCGAAAAAATGACGCTTTGCCATTCGTGCACCTAGGTTCGTCGTTGAGTACACCATCGCAGGCGCTCCAGTCTGTGATGCAGCGTCAAGGGTAACCGCAGCCACGGTCTCCGAGCTGGTAGTTCATGCTGCTGCAAACATCGTGGGACTGTTCGTGCAGATGTTTGTTGTCTTGCAAACGTCCCCCTCCGTTGACTGAGGGATCGAGACGTGGCTGCACGATCCGTTACAGCCATGCGGATAAGATGCTTGTCATCTCGACTGCTAGTGATACGAGGCCGTTGGGATCCAGCACGACGTTCCGTATTACCCTTCTGAACCCACCGATTCCATATTCTGCTAACAGTCATTGGATCTCGACCAACGCGAGCAGCAATGCCGCAATACGATAAACCGCAATCGCGATAGGCTACAATCCAACCTTTATCAAAGTTGGAAACGTGATGGTACGTATTTCTCACAACAACGTTTCACCGGGCAACGCCGGTCAACTGCTGTTTGTGTATGAAATATTGGCTGGAAACTTTCCTCATGTAAGGACGTTGTATGTGTCGCCACCGGCGCCAACCTTGTGTGAATGCTCTGAAAAGCTAAACATTTGCATATCACAGCATCTTCTCCCTGTCGGTTAAATTTCGCGTCTGTAGCACTTCATCTTCGTGGTGTAGCAATTTAATGGCCAGTAGTGTAGATAAGCTATCGCTAATGACCGTTGAGAAATTAGTGTGTTAAAAGCATACGGGAAAAGACGATAACTGACAGTGAAGGAAACTTCAGGAAACCTGTAATCGTGAACGTTGGTGCGTCTCGTTTCCAGGTCCGATGACGTCAGCACAATCAGTATTACACACTGTCAACTAAGATTAGGAAAGACAGTGGAGTGGAATCCAGCTCTGAAACGCAGTAGCAGGTCAGTTGTAAAAGACTTTGACAGAGTACTTGACAAAGAAGTATAATACAGATCAGAATGCCAGCACTGATAACAGAAAATGAGTAGTCTAGAATGAGATTTTCACTCTGCAGCGGAGTGTGCGCTGATATGAAACTTCCTGGCAGGTTAAAAGTGTGTGCCCGACCGAGACTCGAACTCGGGACCTTTGCCTTTCGCGGGCAAGTGCTCTACCAACTGAGCTACCGAAGCACGACTCACGGCCAGTAGTTTAGATTAATCGCCGACACTTGATGAACCCTTCGGACACTAGGAGCACAGATGCTGGTGAATGAAATAAATTCTACGTAAGTGGAGAAAAGGAAAGAGAGTGATACTAGAAGTTTTGCAGATCCATTAAATTTCAGAAGAGCAGTTGAATAAACTCTGCATCTTCTTCTAACGTTTCGACCATATACCTTCATGTAGAAAACTCGAGAAGAAGTCGCTACAGTGCAGTTAATAATGCTGCATCGATATCCCTGCAGACTGATGACGTCAGATGTTAAGCCCCTTAATGCTCAGAGCCATCTGATATCCCTGCATGGACCGACGGCGTGGAAGCACATTCAAGTTATTCATACTCTTTGCCGCTGATCGATGTCTCTGGCGCTTGTTTACCTGTGGTTTAAAACGATGGAACGATTGCCGTGGCTTCAATCTGTCGGTTCACTCTGAAAATGACCAAATGTGATACGGCCGAAATATTAGAAGAGGAGGTGACAGAATTTATGCGGTTGCACTGCCGAAATTTAAGGGATCAGTCATTGCGCCGCGAAAAAATCAAGTATCGCAGATGTTTTACGTCCCGGATCCGCTACGACCTGCGAGGGGTGGTTCAGTATGTCATTATCATTGTTTCGGAGTGTACCGGAAATATCGCTCGGAGTGCGTTTCGTTCTTATTGGAGGGGTCGGTTAAACACCGAGGCGCTGATTCATCAAGCGCGATCGATTCGAGGCAGATAAGAAGCACGTACTAGAGACGCGAATTTTCTACACCAGGCAGCGATACCTCATGCAGTCGTTAAGCTGTACATACGGTCAATGATCACACAAACTGCGACGGATTTAAGGCTTACGGTCGATTGTAACTAAAAACAGAATCATCTTCCTGGTTGGCTATTGGAGTAGATTCATCTCCCTGGTCAGCTTAAATTACGAGTTCACCCTGCCCTCGCTTCTTCATACGACTGATGCTATCTTTAATATGTGATCTGTTCAGTGAAAAGCGAGACGAGAATCTTACAATATTTTCATGCAGTATCGGCTAGTAGAAGTAGGTATTTCATAAATGCGAAATGATTGTAGAAAGATAATTTTCACACCGCGATGCAGTTTTATATCGCGCAACTTACTTCTACTTATATATTCCATTATCCAGAGTACAGCAGTGGAGGGTAGTTCCTACTAATATTAACGACCCTCTGTCCTATTCCAGTAGCGGTAAGCGCCCTAGTCTATTTTATTTACGTGATCAAGACGCGTGATATACGATGGAGATAGCGGAACTATTATGCAGTATTCTTCCATTACCAGTTCTGCAAATTTCTCCAACTCGATTTCGTTCGATGTCTTCTTCCAAGCATATGGAGAAGTACTCTAGAACTAGTCGGGCTAGCGTCTTACACGCGGCTTCTTTTACAAATGTACCACAGGTTCCTAGAACACTTCCAACATATCTAAGTCTTCAGTTTAACTTTCATGTTATTTAGTTCAAAAAACTTCAGCTATCCTGAAGTAGATACGACAGTGTTCAGTAGGAAGTATCTTATTGGAAGTGCCATATTTCTCTTGCTTCAGCCAGTTAACTGACTATAGTTTAGCGTGAACTCTGAACCAAGGTGTAAATTAGTCCTTTTATTACGTATATAAATCATTTATAGAAGCTATAAATAACAGAAAAATATTTAAGAGCTACCCTTGTATCTCTGGTACAAGAGACTACCCATCAGTACCGAGCCAAAAAACATTGAAATGCATAATCCTGGTGATATCAGATTCGAAGAATTTAACTTTCCTCAGTGTTCTACATCTGCATGGATACTCTGCGAATCACATTTAAGTGCCTGGCATGGGTTCATCGAACCACCTTCACAATTCTCCTTTATTCCAATCTCGTATAGCGCGCGGAAAGAACGAACACCTGTATCTATCCGTACGAGCTCTGATTTCCCTTATTTTGTCGTGGTGATCGTTTCTCCCTATGTAGGTCGGTGTCAACAAAATATTTTCGGATTCGGAGGAGAAAGTTGGTGATTCGAATTTTGTGAGAAGATTCCGTCGCAACGAAAAACGCCTTTCTTTTAATGATGTCCAGCCCAAATTCTGTATCATTTCAGTGACACTGTCGCCCATATTTCGCGATAATACAAAACGTGCTGCCCTTCTTTGAAATTTTTCGATGTACTCCGTCAGTCCTATCTGACAAGGATACCTACATTTTATGCCACCCGAATTTATAAGATCAATTGATTCATAAAATACAGTTTCATCTAAAATAGTATAGTTCGTAACCAGTGAGACAGAGCCTTTAATTGAGGGTAAAATGGCGGGACGCAGCAATATTTTAAAAAATATAGAGTTACCTTATTGATTACACAAGTTATAAAATTTTTCACTATTGAATGACACTATAAATCAAGGCCCATACACAGATGGTATGGGTGACTCTTAGATGAAGATTCGTCATAAAATTAGAAAGTGCGGTGCGGACTGCTCGTTACAGAACCCACTTCCTTAACTATGCGTCTCCTGTCACGGCAGTAGCGAAATATTAGAAATTCCACAATTTCCGGAAGCAGCCATTTTCGGCTGAACCAGTTACATCGGTTAGTGGAGAAAAAGGAATCCATAACATTTTTGTGTTTGATTGGGAAAGTAGTAATTACGAAAAAGTTCGAAATTTCATATTTGATACTTGCGTAAATAAAAAGATATTTGCATGTGTTCATGTTACTACGGAGTCTCCTGACCATGCTACTGACTCCAACTTTGTACGTTTCAGCGTGGGGTTGGAAAAGAAATAAGTAGTTGCAGAAGTAAAGCTGGACAGCAAAGTAGCTAAAGAGAGAATAAAAACACACAATGCTGACAGCCGGCCGGCCGGAGTGGCCGTGCGGTTCTAGGCGCTACAGTCTGGAGCCGAGCGACCGCTTCGGTCGCAGGTTCGAATCCTGCCTCGGGCATGGATGTGTGTGATGTCCTTAGGTTAGTTAGGTTTAATTAGTTCTAGGCGACCGATGACCTCAGAAGTTAAGTCGCATAGTGCTCAGAGCCATTTGAACCTTTTTTTTTCTGACAGCCGGCTCAGGCAATCGACAAGATATGAAACTGGGGCGTCACCGGCGTACGGCTGGCAGCCTACACATTTGTCTGCAGGGCTTGCCAAGGCTCCAGTACTGACTACTCTTCTGCTGTGCCAACGTTATTCCTAAATGCACCCGACATTCATGCTTTTCATGCGCGCAACGTTTTTGTGATCATAAAAGTCGAAGGGACATAAGGAAAAAACTAAACAAACGCACACATCGCTCGCCGGGGAGGGGGGACACAGTGACCGTTGCAATCAACATTCAACCAAATAGGCAAGGTTGCGCAAAATTTGCTTCAGTATTGGCAGTTTCCCTCGTCAGATGCGAGCATCGTCAGATTTGTGGAATATTATAATTTTATTACAAACATCAGAAGATAAAGTCTGTTGTTAAAGCTTGACTTAAAGCATCGTAACGCAGTAATTGCCCTAGGGCAACCCGTAAGGGGTTAACAGAATTGCTCGCTACCACAGTCAAACATCAAGAGGCGTGAGCTGGAAATAAAGTCTTATGTGTTACCCACTACTCCGGTAATCTAACGATAGTGACAACAGACTCCAGACGAATAGAAGTATTAATGCAGCAAGTGAGGTAAAGAATCGCTACAAAATGTTTAGTTGTACCAGTTCTTTGCAGGTTTAAGCCGATACCTTTATACAGCCGCTGCTAACAAAGGAACCACATTTCGTGCAGCGCTGGCTGAGTACCAAAGTCCACACCCGAGATTGTTGGCACGGCTAATGTGATATCGCAAGTGTAAATACTGATAAGATGCAGCACTAACTCAATTCAATTTTTCGCAAAAAATGAAGAAGAAAAATGTCTTGGTAACTTGGTAATAATTATGGAGTGAGACGATCGTTTACTTTAAAGTAGCGATCGTTTATTTCAATTTATCCCTGATATACTATGTAATTTCACAGGACTCTCTATCAAGACATCCATATGGCAAGGGCTTTCTGAACGGCGACCTCAGTATTTGTTCCTCCACTTTACTATTACCGCCTCAAAATATCTCAGTAGGTTTTTAATATCTTGATCGGGCCTCAGATATTTCGTGAGTTTGTGTTAATGATGTCGTAAAGATCAAAACCAATGACAAGCGTACTTTACACCAAAACATATTGTATGCCTCCATCAACAATTGACGACATTTTAGTGATTTACAAACACTGTAACAAATGGTTGTGTGTGTTGCTATTGTGGTCTTCAGCCCGAGGACTGGTTTGATGCAGCTCTCCGTGCTACTCTATCCTGCGCAAGACTCCAAGACTTCTCATTTCTGACTAATTATTGCAACATACATACTTTTGAAGCTGCTTACTGTATTCATCTCTCGGTCTCCCTCTACAATTTTAACCACCCCTCCCCCTGCCTCGTCCCTATACTTCCCACCAATACTAAGTTGGTAATCTCAGAATGTGTCCTATCAGCTGCTCCATTCTTTAGTACGTTGTGCCACAAATTTCGTTTCTCCCCAATTCTATTCAGTACCTCCTCATTAGTTACATGATCTACCCATCTAATCTTCAACATTCTTCGGTAGCACTACATTTCGAAAGCTTCTATTCTGTTTTAGTCTAAACTGTTTATCGTCCATGTTTCAATTCCATACATGGCTACACTCCATACAAATACTTTCAGAAAAGACTTCCTGACACTGAAATCTATACTCGATGTTAACATATTTCTCTTCTTCAGAAACGCTTTCCTTGCCATTTCCATTTTATATCCTCTCTACTTCGACCATCAACAGTTATTTTGCTCCCCAAATAGCAAAACTCATCTACTACTTTAAGTGTCTCATTTCCTAATCTGTGCGACTGCTACGGTCGCAGGTTCGAATCCTGCCTCGGGCATGGATGTGTGTGATGTCCTTATGTTAGTTAGGTTTAAGTAGTTCTAAGTTCTAGGGGACTGATGACCACAGCAGTTGAGTCCCATAGTGCTCAGAGCCATTTGAACCATTTCCTAATCTAATTCCCTCAGCTTCACCTGGTGTAATTAGACTACATTCCATTATCCTCGTTTTGTTTTTGTTGATGTTCGTCTTATATCCTGCTTTCAAGGCACTGTCCATTCCGTTCAACTGCTCTTCCAGGTCTTTTGCTGTCTCTGACGAGACAGAATTACAATGTCGTCGGCGAACCTCAAAGTTTTTATTTCTTCTCCGTAGATTTTAATTCCCACTCCGAATTTATTTTTTGTCTCCTTTACTGCTTGCTCAATATACAGATTGAATAACATCGGGGATATGCTACAACCCTGTCTCACTCCCTTCCCAAGCACTGTTTCCCTTTAATGCCCCTCGACTCTTATAACTGCCATCTGGATTCTGTACAAATTGTAAATAGCCTTTCGCTCCCTGTATTTGACCCCTGCCACCTTCAGAATCTGAAAGAGTGTATTCCAGCCAACATTGTACAGATATCAGCTTCACGGATATCAGAATAGACTATTTCCTGCACAATGGAATGAGGAAACGTGTTCTATTAAGGGCGTTGTCACGAAATACGAATTACTTGATCAGTTGGGCGAGGATAGGTAGGATAATCATTCAAGTTCCATTCGAAGTATCCACACCGGTATTCTTCAAAAGTAGGTTAAGAACCAACGGCAAGCAAAGCGTGAATGACTGGAAGAGTTAAAGCACCCTTGCTCTGAAAATTTTGTCGACAGTCTTAGCAACTTCATCACTTCGAAAAAAATAAAAATAAAAAAATTATTTGTTCAAATAGCTCTGAGCACTATGGGACTTAACTTCTAAGGTCATCAGTCCCCTAGAACTGAGAAATACTTGAACCTAACTAACCTAAGGACATCAGACACACCCATGCCCAAGGCAGGATTCGAACCTGCGACCGTAGCGGTCGCGCGGTTCCAGACTGAAGCGTCTAGAAACGCTCGGCCGAACCGGCCTGCGATCACTTTAGTCCTGGAGTATTGCATGATAACCTGAAAATTTCAACATACACAATGTCAAGATGAAAATTTGTTGCTGTTTCAGTGACCTGCACTGGGTCCTTTCGTTTGTACGTATAATAGTCAAAGAGCCTGAATTCCCGTTGAAAGATTCACTTAGGTGTTTACGAACATTACTGTCAAAACTGGCTGCAGTAGCACCTAATCAATAGACTACTGTTTCTCCATTTGTGGTTATTCCGCGGCAAGAGCACGGTGGTGGTCTTAAATTTTTCAATGCAAGGCCATCTACACCCGCTGCATTAATACTACAATGATAGACGTCCTACCAAGGCTGCACGATAACCCTTGGTGAGACTGCGAAATGGATCAAGGGTTACATAAAAGACGCTGCCAAGTAATTCAAGAACGCAAAACGGCGGCAAAACTGGAGCCGGAATTAGCGATAAGAGCTGCGACCTTCATTTAACAACTTCGCTCAACACTGAAAAATGCTATCGAACCGATAGTTGTCGTAATAGTTATTCCGAGAAAATCAAACGATATTCCGATTTCACTGGCCATCATTCGTTTCGCTTGAACATACGCACGAAAGTTTCTGCTTCCGCTGTCTGTTCAACCGTACTGACTGCAAAGAATGCAGTCGTAAGGATTTAGCAAGAAAGCAAACAACTAAAGAGAATGAAAGCCCCTTTTAACAAATAGTTACCCGTCAGGCACGCCGCCAAAAAGCTGTATGACCTCGGCTCCCATTTCTACAGGTAGGTGTGGCTCTGAGGACACGGATACCCACATACAAAAAGGAAAGAGAAATACGATGCACTTGGTCGGTCAAGGCTTTGTTTATGTAACCATATAAAGAGCCACATTATCAACTTTTTAAAATTATTGGCGTGTGGCAGCTATGTCATACAACCATTTACCAACGTTTAAACACAGCCACCTTATTATTAATAGTGTATCTAGGTCATCTCCTTGACTTTTTGTTTTGTTTTTACGATCATCACAATCACTTACGAGGTGTGTTAAATAAATGACACTAGTCCTGGAATATTGCTTGATAGCTTGAAAATTTTGTTTTAAGGAAGTAATTTTATTTATTCGTCCACATAAATCTTATCTTCTTCAAAATATCCCTGTTATATTACACTTACGCTAGAGCTGTTACCAATGTCCGGAACACACAGAACCCGACCATTCGGATAGCTTGTAGCTCTCTTAGCGATGCTTTTTTAATCTCATCTATGTTTGTAAAATCGCGACCCTATAAGGTTTTTCTCATTTTTGGGAACAGAACAAAATCACATAGGATCAATTCAGGCTAATATTGAGGCTGGGGCATCATTACAGTACTTTTCTTTTAAAAAAAAATCACAAACAAGCAACGACGCGTGAGCAGGTGCATTAACTTGGTGCACAAGTCTGGGCGCTTTTTTTTTATCTAAAGGAGATCCTTAGACCTTGTGGTACGAATTCATGGTATACTATGCCGTTAAAAATCTTAATAGCACGGTAAGCACAACCTTCACACTTGACCCCTGTTGAATAGCCTTTTTCCGTCTTGACGATTCACAAGGCTTCCATTGGCCTGATTGAGATTCAGTATGGACGTCACATCTGTAAACCATGTTTCATCACTTGTTATGACACTTTTCAGTGGTTCTGTATCGTTGTTAACTTCATCTAGTGACACCTGAGCAACTTCCATTCGCCGCCATTTTTGTTTGAAATTCATCAGTATTGTAATGTATTTTGCTGTCACACGTTTTTTACCTAAAACATCCGAAACAACTGCGTGGCATGAGCCACTTGATAGTTAACATTACCAGCAATTTCTCTGTGATTTGGCGATCGTTCAAAATCATTTATTTCACTTATTCCTTAAGTTCATTCGTCGATGATACGCTGGGAATTAAGGACGTTTGTCATCCTCAACGCCTCCATGGTCTTCTTCGAAACGCTTATAACACTAATAAACCTTTGTTTTATTTATAAGTCTCAAAAAAACAATATTTAACACCTCTAAACATTTTAACTATTTATTCCGTTCTTATAGCAAAATTCAATACAAATTCTTTGATTCATATTTATACAAAATAAATACCCACCGATATCATCAAAACATACGTAACCTTTCTTACAGCTGACAACATGCTAAATATCCGATATAGCTAACACTGTACATATACTTTGCAGACACAGCTACCAACACAACAACGTAAAAAATCGAGAGAATCAGACTAATCCAACACGCAAAATAACAAAATTTCCATTACTTTCTGAACATACATCGTACTTAAGAATCATTACTAGCCGCGCGGGATTAGCCGAGCGGTCTAAGGCGCTGCAGTCATGGACTATATACAGCTGGTCCCGGCGGAGGTTCGAGTCTTCCCTCGAGCACGGTTGTGTGTGTTTGTCCTTAGGATAATTTAGGATAAGTCGTGTGTAAGCTTAGGGACTGCTGACCTTAGCAGTGAAATCGCATAAGATTTCACACATTTGAACATTTTTTTGAATCTTTATTATTTATTTCTGGAAACATGCACGAGACATAAGTACCGACACATTTAAATCACATCCTCCTAAAGAGGGAATTTAACCCGCGACCTTGAATTTACTACAGAGGTACGAGGGCGTGCTGAAAAGTAAAGCTTCCGAATTTTTAAAGTGATAACTCTTACAGCTTTTTAAGTAAAACAAACGTTATTAACATTTTACATCTTTGTTCTTAGTGTCTACATAGTTATTTCCCAACATAGTCAGCCTAACGACGAATACATTTCTCCCAACGACAGACGAGTTTGTTCATATAATCACTGTAGAATGTTTGACTTTGTTGAAGGAGCCACAACCCCCACCCTTGCTTGCACCGCTTCATCATTATCAAAGTGAAGTCCTCGAAGGTGTTCTTTAAGTTTTGGAAACATGAAAGCCATATGGGGCCAAGTCGGGAATGTATCAAGGATGATACAAGGGGAGTTCGATAAGTAATGCAACTCATTTTCTTTCAGGATTTCATTACACCATATTATTCACCCCTCTTTCAGCTGCAAAACCCTATTTTTCAACATAATCTCCGTCCAATGCGACGGTTTAAGCCACATTAGCGGCATTGTCTGTATGCCCGCATGGTACCAGTCTACTAGACGAAGTCGGAGTCAACGTTTTGCTGCACCAATAACTTCCCCCTTCATCCATCTGCGGTTAGAAATTCTATTACCGCAGGCTGTTTCTCACGTACCGACATAGTTACATTACACACTGCCATATTACACGCTACAATTCGGAACCCTCTTTCGGCAGACGGCTGCAAATTGCAATATTAGTATCTGTTTCGATAGCTTAAATAAACTTACATTCGATAATCTAACCATGAAGGCTCATAAAAGCCATACAATTAGTGTAAAAATTTCTTAGATCGTCGTTGAGCAGCGACCACCTGATATTTCAGAGAGTATCTTACGCGCCACGGCACAGACTACGAACTGTTCATAAATTGTATCGATAGAGATATTTTGTGTTACTAATTTTTTGACAGCTGAAGAATTGTAATCCTCTTCTGTTACCACAGTCCTGAAATATTTTTTAAAGACGGCGGACGAGAATGTGGCGTGGTCTGCAATCACTAATTAGTTATTATAAAATATTACTACTGTTCAGTGCTATGTAAGAATTTATGTGTGCATCTATGATGAAATATCGAAGATAGAACATTAAAACTGTACGGAGCCTACTGTTAGCAATACTAAGATAATTAAAATGGTTATTGTGCTCTCAAATGCTGTAATGCCTGCTTATTACTTAATGTATTTCTATACTATCCATGTCTTATTAATGGCAACAGAAATAACGGTGTTTTTATAATTTTCATACAGCTACCAGGGACCGACTGCATGTTGGCAAATGTCGTAGTTAAGGCAGAAAAAAAAAATGGTTCAAGTGGCTCTGAGCACTATGGGACTGAACTTCTGACGTCATCAGTCCCCTAGAACTTAGAACTACTTAAACCTAACTAACCTAAGGACATCACACACATCCATGCCCGAGGCAGGATTCGAACCTGCGACCGGAGCGATCGCGCGGTTCCAGACTGAAGCGCCTAGAACCGCTCGGCCACAGCGGTCGGCAGTTAAGGCAGAAGGTGCATTGCTATTTACCTTGTTTGTGATTTAAATCCAATTTTTTTAATGTGTGGCGTAGTCTAGCAAAGAAAATTTCCTGCTCTGTCTGGTCCCTTAGGTTTCTCTGTTCGTAGTTGCTATGTCTCATATCCGGTCGTGATCGAACATGATCACGACACAAATAAATTAAGTGGCAATGCGAACTCTGCACTTAATCTTGAGAACGCTACGCCTTCTTCAAACGATTTCAGGTGACATATAAATCATCACATACAGTACTTAGGTTTTTGAAAAGTCTTTGCTCTTCCCGCCAAGAAGTGGTGCAAAACTCACAACAGATTTCTGAATCTTCAGAAGAGAATAATAATTTAATCAAAATATAAATATTTAAAAAAACACACAAAATACGTGGACATAAAGAATGAAGATGTAGAATGTTAATAGCATTTGTTTTATTTAAAGAGCTTTAAGAGTTTTCTCATCAAAATTGCGGAGTGATTACATTTCAGCTCGCCCTCGTACTAATCCATTCATGACTCAGAAGAAATACTCAAGAACCGAGGGAACAAGTGTGTTGTAAACCACCTTTTCAAGGATTGCCCGCAGCTCGTGGTCTTGCGGTAGCGTTCACGCTTTCTGCGTATGGGGTCCCGGATTCGATTCCCAGTGATACATAGTGCTTCTCACCAAACATCTGTCATGCTCGCAGCCAAAACAGTGGCAAAAGTATGCCCAGTAGTACTACCAGTTTGTTTCTTTTTAATTAATTTTTTTTCATTATTTGTACGATATTGTCTAGGAGACAAGCATTACTTAATGGAAAGTGTCAACTACTCATAATTATATTATTATTATTATTTTTTTAAAATGATTTCCTTTACTTTGTGCCTATAAAATTCTATTGTTTACTCACACTCTCCGTTCTGCTTCTCTTATATAATATGACAAAATTTTCTCTCTTCTTAAATTTAGGTATAATCTGTAGTATATGTAAAAAAGTTTCTTCCACTTCTGCTCCATCTATCACGGTGATGTTTCCCTCATACTGTCCCACCTAACAGTGTAAACTACAGGAAGAGATCAAACCAGAATACACATTGTGCCTGCGGCATCACAAGTGCATCACATACAGAAGCATGAACTCAAAATCAATGTATCTATGCTAAATATAAACTGTTATGCCTGTCCTGCAATGTCTACCCCCTCCCCCCCAAAAAAGATGACAAAGGTCATGTAAAAGGATTTAAGAAACAACAATAAGAGGAAAACGAAAAAGGAAAAATATAAAAACGAAAACCTATAAAATGACAGTAATATTAACGAACATTACGAATATAATAGGTTAATAGAATAAAATGTATTTTTTTTAATGTATCGTTGTTAATATACTTAAATAAATATATATTGTTAAAAAAAGAGATTCCCGGCGGGGTCAGGGATTTTCTCTGCCTCGTGATGACTGGGTGTTGTGTGTTCATCATCATTTCATCATCATTGATGCGCAAGTCGCCGAAGTGGCGTCAACTAAAAAGGACTATCAATACGGCGGCCGAACTTCCCAGCATGGGGCCTCCCCGCCAACAATGCCATACGATCATTTCATTTCATTTTTTCCAAGGATTGTAAGAAAAAAAGTCCAACCATTTGGTGCGAATGGGTCAATATCTGTAAGATTATTTGACGATTGATGCCCCAGTTAAATCTGCGAAACGAGGAAAAAGTGTAAACTTTCTCTGCCGTGTGCTCAGTCATATGACGAGCGCGTGGGACAGACTGGTACAAGCACTCGCACGATTGGACGCAGCGTGTAAAGAGGGGAAAAAAGGCGACGCGCGTAGCCACAAAATCGGCGTGTATTAGCGCGACCCACGCAATTTAGCTGTAGGGATGAGGCCAGCAGCCGGTGTCTGGGTCTCCGCGGTCTGCTACCCGTCACAGGCGAACGCATTCGATTGAAAAAGGCGCGCTGGACGTGTCCGAACGGCCGACCGACGCAATGAAAATAAACGTCCTCTCGGCGGAGAATGCCGCCTGCGAACTGCGGGCTGCGCCAACGCGCAGACCTTGGCTGGCGGCCTCATTGTCTCCGGATTTACCTCAGCGCTAGCGCCAAGCCGGCGTCACGACGCGGGCTAAACACGCACTGGTAAACACCGCACCCCGACAGCTGACACACACACATCGCTTGCTGTCATATTTTGCATTATACTGTAACTTAATTCCTTAAAATGCACGATACACTGAAAGAGAATATAAATGCACACTGGCAACAGTGATGCGGTCAATCTCTCTGAGACGGAGAAAATACACTACTGGCCATTAAAATTGCTACACCAAGAAGAAATGCAGATGATAAACGGGTATCCTTTGGACAAATATATTATACTACAACTGACATGTGATTACATTTTCACGCAATTTGGGTGCATACATACTGACAAATCAGTACCCATATCAACCGCCTCTGGCCGTAATAACGGCCTTGATACGCCTGGGCGTCGAGTTAAACAGAGCTTGGATGGCGCGTACAGGTACAGCTGCCCATGCGGCTTCAACACGATACCACAGTTCATCAAGAGTAGTGACTGGCGTATTGTGACGTTTTCAATTGATGAGAGATCTGGAGAATGTGCTGGCCAGGGCAGCAGTCGAACATTTTCTGTATCCAGAAAGGCCCGTACAGGACCCGCAACATGCGGTCGTGAATTATCCTGCTGAAATGTTGGGTTTCGCAGGGATCGAATGAAGGGTAGAGCCACGGGTCGTAATACATCTGAAATGTAACGTCCACTGTTCAAAGTGCCGTCAATGCGAACAAGAGATGACCGAGACGTGTAACCAATGGCACGCCATACCATCACGCCTGGTGATACGCCAGTATGGCGATGACGAATACACGCTTCCAATGTGCGTTCACCGCGATGTCGCCAAACACGGATGCGACCATCATGATGCTGTAAACAGAACCTGGATTCATCCGATAAAATGACGTTTTGCCATTCGTGCACCCAGGTTCGTTGTTGAGTACACCATCGGAGCCTCTCCTGTCTGATGCAGCGTCAAGGGTAACCGCAGCCATGGTCTCCGAGCCGATAGTACATGCTGCTGCAAACGTCGTCGAACTGTTCGTGCAGATGCTTTGCAAACGTTCCCATCTGTTGATTCGGGCCGGCCGGTGTGGCCGTGCGGTTATAGGCGCTTCAGTCAGGAACCGCGTGACCGCTACGGTCGCAGGTTCGAATCCTGCCTCGGGCATGGATGTGTGTGATGCCCTTAGGTTAGTTAAGTTTAAGTAGTTCTAAGATCTAGGGGACTGATGACCACAGATGTCAAGTCCCATAGTGCTCAGAGCCCTTTGAACCATTTTGTTGACTCAGGGATCGAGACGTGGCTGCACGATCCGTTACAACCATGTGGATAAGATGCCTGTCATCTCGACTGCTAGTTATACGAGGCCGTTGGGAACCAGCACTGCGTTCGGTATTATTCTCCTGAACCCACCGACTCCATATTCTCCTCACAGTCATTGGATCTCGACCAACGCGAGCAGCAATGTCGCGATACGATAAACCGCAATCGCTGTATGCTACAATCCGACCTTTATCAAAGTCGGAAACGTGATGGTAAGCACTTCTCCTCCTCACACGAGGCATCACAACAACGTTTCACGAGGCAACGCCGGTTAACTGCTGTTTGTGTATGAGAAATCGGTTGGAAACATTCCTCATGTGAGCACGTTGTAGGTGTCGCCACCGGCGCCAACCTTGTGTGGATGCTCTAAAAAGCTAATCATTTGCATATCACAGTATCTTCTTCCTGTCGGTTAAATTTCGCGTCTGTAGCACGTCATCTTCGTGGTGTAGCAATTTTATTGGCCAATAGTGTATTCGCGGTTGTAAGAAATGAACGGTATCACATCTGATAAATGACGACCAATATTTATTTCTCAATAAATATTTATTTCTCAAAATTTATTTCTCAAAAAACCAAACTAACTGTCCTGTGTTTTGAAAAAAATCGAAGAAATCCTGTATTTTTTGGTAGATTTCGGTAAACAAACATTCTTATAATTGGAAGTGAGCAGCTACACAACAATATGTAGTTCGAATGTTTTATGAATTGTTTCGACGTTCAACACTTCGCAGCACTCTCTTGTTTAATGAACAATGAATTTCGTACTACAGTACATAAATCGGTTGCAAGAATAGCTTCGAAGAAGAGCAAATGTATGGCTCTCGCAGGACCGTCTTGCTGACCTACGAGAAAACCATCAGTTTTCCATGTATAAAACAGCTTTAGACGTCTGATTACTTTACAAATGAGTTTGTGTGTTAAATATCTGACGTTTAGTTTTGCACGCGTCTCATGACGCACGCGTCTCAGTCTAGGGGACTGATGACCACAGATGTTAAGTCCCATAGTGCTCAGAGCCATTTTTTGACCACCATGTACACAAAATGTCCCTCGCAAAAATCGTCGTCCGCAGCTCTTGGTCTAGTGGCTAGCATTGCTGTCTCTGGATCACGGGGTCCCTGGTTCGGTTCCTGGTCGGGTTGGGGATTTTCTCTGCCCGGATACTGAGTGTTTGTGTTGTCTTCATCATTTCATTATCATCATCATCATCATCATCATCATCGTCATTCCTGACAGTGGCTCGTTTGGGCTGTGTAAAGAATTGGACTGTATAGAAATTGTGACGTTGTACTGGTGCTGATGACCGCGCAGTTGAGTGCCCCACAAACCAAACATCATCATCATCATCATCATCGCAAGAGTTGTCAGGCGCATATTCTCTGGTGTTTCGGCAAATTTATGCAGTTTCGTTTTTGCAATGTGCCAGCCCAAACAAATACTGCCCATTGCAGCTTTCATGCGACGTCCAGTCTCGACGGAAAGCGTCGCTTTCTTTGCCATTACAAACAAAATTATTTTTAAAAAGAAACTTCGCGTTCTCATTCCATACAGCGGTCCCGGATTATTCTACTGCGAGATTTGTTTCATCGCTTTGTATTAACAGGGCCAGTAAAATTCGAAGAATAATCGGTACTTCAGCGCTGCTCAGTCACTACTGGAGTACTGGTTACTCTTCATTTTTTACTGTCTCTTTCAATATGGAAGATTCAGAAATCTATTGTGAGTTTTGCACCACTTCTTGGCGGGAAGAGCAAAGACTTTTCAAAAAATTAAGTACTGTATGTGATAGTTGATATGTTACCTGAGATCATTTGCAGAAGGCGTAGCGTTCTCAAGGTTAAGAACAGAGTTCGCATTGCCACTTAATTTATTTGTGTCGTGATCATGTTATGTATATCAACAAAGCCAGTATCGCACAATACTAATTTGGGACCGCTCTATCGAATGGGCACGTAAAATTCCGCTTTAAAAATCATTCTGTCCGTAAAGGGAAACAAACCGACGCTTTCCTTCGGCACTGAGCGTCAGAAGACGCTGTAAGGTAACATCCTCCTCTAGTATTACATTTCCTCAACAGAAGTAGTCGATACGAGAAATTTGTTTCGAATTTTGGACAAGTCAATATTATCTCAGCTGTTTGAAAAATTTCATATGTCTATATACAATATGTTATATTTCAAGCTAAAATCTCTGAAAAGGAAATACTTTATTTTTGTTGTTACAATCGATATGTACTAGCTTTGAATGTACAGTTAAAATTATGTTTTTAAGAAACATTTGAAATTACAAAATATTTGGCACACTAAAAATTTCTATTATTATATACGCAATCTAGTACTGTTTACTATGTTTATTTCTACATTCATTCATAAAATAATAATCTAAACTAACACACATTCATTTGTCAAGAAAAACTGTAAACCGTTTGGAATAGTGTTATTACTGCAGAGTGGAGTAGTAGTAAGCATGCCTCTGATGTGATCGGATATACAGTGTGCACATAAAGTCCGGGAACACTTTCAATTATTTATTGCTCAAGAACTAAACGTTGTACAGATGTCATACATATTGCATTTTGAAAAGAAACTCTGATTTTATTTATTTTTTTTTTTTTTTACAAACATTCGATGTGCGAACCATTAGTCATCCGGCAGACGTCAATACAGTAATCGAATTCTTGCCATGCCCGTCCCAGTAGGCCGGCCCCAGTGGCCGAGCGGTTCTAGGCGCTACAGTCTGGTACCGCGCGACCGCTACGGTCGCAGGGTCGAATCCTGCCTCGGACATGGATGTGTGTGATGTCCTTAGGTTAGTTAGGTTTAAGTAGTTCTAAGTTCTACTGGACTGATGACCTCAGAAGTTAAGTCCCATAGTCCTCAGAGCCAGCCGTCCCAGTATGGCATCGTCGACTGTGGCAGTCGCATCCCGTATTCCCTCCCAGAGCTCTGCTACATCACGTGGTAGAGGCGGTACGTACACCAGATCTTTAATGTGTCCCCACAGAAATAATCACACGGTGTGAGATCTGGTGATCGGGGAGGCCAGCTGTCCCCTTCTGTAGCACGGCTGATCCATCGATGCCGCAGCTCCGTGTTCAAGTACCCACTAAATTCACGATGAAAATGGGGTGGAGCCCCAGCCTGCTGAAAGATGAACGGAGAGTCCGATTGCGTTTGAGGCATCAGCCATTGCTGCAACATGTCCAAGTAGGAATATCCAGTGACAGTGACGCGCTCCTGGCCGGCCGAAGTGGCCGAGCTGTCCTAGGCGCTGCAGTCTGGAAACGCGAGACCGCTACGGTCGCAGGTTCGAATCCTGCCTCGGGCATGGATGTGTGTGATGTCCTTAGGTTAGTTAGGTTTAACTAGTTCTACGTTCTAGGGGACTAATGACCTTAGAAGTTGAGTCCCACAGTGCTCAGAGCCATTTGAACCACTTACGCCCTCCACATTTCCTTCACTCACAATGGGACGTCCGCTTCTCTTTGCCGGGCACAAGCAACCCGTCGTAACGAATTTGTTGCGCCAGTGGTAAATGGTCATCCTTGTTGGTGGCTTCTTACTGTATGTGGTTCTAAACATTCGTTGAACAGCTGTAGCACACTTGTTTTTGTCGAACTCCAACACACAGAAAGCTCGCTCCGCACCTGAACTGCCATGTTTGCGACTAGCGCAGACTATCGGCCAATCATCTAACTATGCTGTGGCGGTATACATGAAAAAAAAAAAAAAAAGTTCCAGGGTTTCTCTTCAAAATGGCATATACCACCTTTGCAAAGTTTGGTTCTTGTGCAATAAGTAAGTGAAAGTGTACCTGAACTTTATGTACACCCTGTACTTTTGGTGTTTGGACGAACGATGTAATTTCAGCTTTATTAATGTGAAAATTCAAAAGACAGCGTGATATAGTAAAATGTGAAGCAATAAATCATCGCCGGCCGAAGTGGACGAGCAGTTGTAGGCGCTTCAGTCTGGAACCGCGTGACCGCTATGGTCGCAGGTTCGAATTCTGCCTCGGCCATGGATGTGTGTGATGTCCTTCGGTTCGTTAGATTTAAGTAGTTCTAAGTTCTAGGGGACTGATGACATCAGAAGTTAAGTCCCATACTGCTCAGAGCCATGTTTTTTGAATAAAATTTATTTAGATCAACTGAACCTTGAGAACCAAAAATTTGCAAATTTAAACTTCATGAATCAGACCCTTAGACATGAGGAATGGAACCAACTGTGCGGGAAAAGATAAGTAAAAAAGTTCATTGTAAATCTTACTCCTCTCGAATCTCATTAAAAGACTTCGCCATCGCAAACAGTAGCGACAACAAAGGAGGGAGGGGTAGATTACAACGCGATGGGCAGTTTTTGTTTGGGTGGACTCCAGCTTCACACTGTAGAAATAAAATTGCAAATATCTGTCGAAAAATCGGGGCAAATGCGCCTTTCACTCTTAGAAGGGCCACCCGGTGCAATTTTTGAAGCAGTGTAAAGAAATAGTGTCGTATTAAAGAGAGTGTGGGTATTGGCCGTGTAAGGGTTGGGCGTGGTGTGGAGGGGCGGGGTGGGGAGCGAGGCAGATGCAGGCCGGGTGCCGGGTGCGGGGTCATCGTCCGGCGCTGGAAGGCCGGCGGCGGCGGCGGCGGCGGCGGCTTGGGCCAGGTTTCTGCGGGCGAGCCGCCAGGCTGCTAATGGGCTCCTTGCTCTCCGCGCCAGTCGTTGACACTCCGAGCTGGCGCGCTCCTCTATCGATCTGCGCCACCCGCAACCTAGCCCATATCACCACAGCCTGCCTACCTTAACCACAACACAACACTCTTACACCACCGCCCATTAAAATTGCTACACCATGAAGATGCTACAGACGCGAAATTTAACCGACACGAAGAAGATGCTGTCATATGCAAATGATCAGTTTTTCAGAGCATTCACACAAGGTTGGCGAGGGTGGCGACACCTACAACGTGCTGACATGATTTCCAACCGATTTATCAAATGGTTCAAATGGCTCTGAGCACTATGGGACTTAACATCTGTGGTCATCAGTCCCCTAGAACTTAGAACTACTTAAACCTAACTAACCTAAGGACATCACACACATCCATGCCCGAGGCAGGATTCGAACCTGCGCCGTAGCAGTCGCGCGGTTCCGGACTGCGCGCCCAGAACCGCTAGACCACCGCGGCCGGCCCGATTTATCATACACAGTTGACCGGCGTTGCCTGGTGAAACGTTGTTGTGATCCTTAAGGAGGAGAAACGCGTACCATCACTTTGATAAAGGTCAGATTGTAGCCCGTCGCGATTGCGGTTTATCGTATCGCGATATTGCTGCTTGCGTTGGTCGAGATCCAATGACTGTTAGTGGAGTATGGAATTGGTGGGTTCAGGAGGGTAATACGGAATGCTATGCTGGATCCCAACGGCCTCGTATCACTAGCAGTCGAGATGACAGGCATACTATCCGCATGGCTGTAACGGATCGTGCAGCCACGTCTCGATCCCTGAGTCAACAGATGGGGACGTTTGCAAGACAACAACCATCTGCACGAAGAGTTCGACGACATTTGCAGCAGCGTGGACTATCAGCTCGGAGACCGTGGCTGCGGTTACCCTTGACGCCGCATCACAGACAGGAGCGCCTGCGACGGTGTACACGAAGACGAACCTGGGTGAACGAATGACAAAACGTCATTTTTTCGGATGATCGCATCCGTGTTTGGCGATATCGCGGTGAACGCACATTGGAAGCGTGTATTCGTCATCGCCATACAGGCGTATCACCAGACGTGATGGTATGGGGTGCCATTGGTTACACGTCTCGGTCATCTCTTGTTCGCATTGATGGCACTTTGAACAGTGGACGTTACATTTCAGATGTGTTACGACCCGTGGCTCTACCCTTCATTCGATCCCTGCGATACCGTACATTTCAGCAGGATAATGCACGACCGCATGTTGCAGGACCTGTACGGGCTTTTCTGGATACAGAAAATGTTCGACTGCTGCCCTGGCCAGCACATTCTCCAGATCTCTCACCAATTGAAAACGTCTGGTCAATGGTGGCCGAGCAACTGGCTCGTCACAATACGCCAGTCACTACTCTTGATGAACTGTGGTATCGTGTTGAAGCTGCACGGGCAGCTGTACCTGTACACGCCATCCAAGCTCTGTTTGATTCAATGCCCAGGGGTATCAAGGCCGTTATTACGGCCAGAGGTGGATGTTCTGGGTACTGATTTCGCAGGATCTATGCACCCAAATTGCGTGAAAATGTACTCACATGTCAGTTCTAGTATTTGTCCAGTGAATATCCATTTATCATCTGCATTTCTTCTTGGTGTAGCAATTTTAATGGCCAGTAGTGTATTTCGGTCTTTTTTTTTATTCCCATATCGTTTCCCAACAGTCATTTCATTTTCAAATATCGGCGGAACATTTACAAGGGCTAACTCTGGTCGTCTCTTAACGCCAGGAGCACCGGCGTTCGCGAACTACCTGGAAGGACCGCTACCGCTCAGTATGAGCTGTGACGTTTGTCTTTCTTCTATTACAGTTTAACTTCGTTAAATTACATTCAATAATATTTTTAAGTTGGGGGGGGGGGGGAGGTGGTTGTGACAGCGTTGTCAGCATAACTACCGACGTTTCGATCCCCGTTGGAAGCCACCTACTTCAGGGTGTTTTTGTTTTTAAAAAAAATTAGATGAATATGACAATGGCTGCGGAAGCCTACGTTTATATTTATACTGGTTGAATTAATTCAGGGTATTATGCTCATCCTACTGATACGGTGTGCTTAAATTTTTCCATAGAAACTATAACTGACGTTCTGCATGAATTCTTCCTTTCCGCCCACATCCGTTTCGTATGTTCTGATCTTTGTGTCAGGAGCTGTTCCATGGTGTGAGGCAGTTTTCATTTTCTTTTTTGTTTGTTCCTGATGATCAATTTTCGAAGGTTATTCCAAAACTATTTCCCGTTATGTATGTCCATTATGTTAATGTTTGCTTTTTTGATGTCATCTAGTTTTTGTATAACCGCTTCATAACTTTACTAGTTTCCTTCGTCGGTGTGTCATCATCCATTCTAGCCAAATGGTCATCATCCATTCTAGTCAAATGTCCAAACAACGACATTCTTCTATTGCGCGTGGTGTATGTTATGTTCTCTACATGTTCATAGATATCTTTGTTGCTTTTCTCTTTGGTTTCAGACGGAGCGCATTTCAGATACAATTATCGCACATAATCATACACACAGGACATTGGTCTGATTTCATTACAAAATATAATCAAACGAGATAAGGAGTCAACAAAGTATAATAGTCTGCACCACTATAATAAAAGCCACGAAATTGTATCATTAAATACAGTTAGATACATACATAATAAAGCATTAAAGATATCCTCAAATTTTAAAGTTCCCTTTTACAGATACGAAAGAAATGACAATTACACTTGGCAACGGATCCATTCTTGGAACTAAGAGCTACTCTAACAGAAAAATAGTTCTTAATTTTTAAAATACTGCAGAGCGTAATTGTTCTTGGCTGTGGTATTTATCACATTCGGTGACTAATGTCCTCGTCAGTGAGGCAGCAATCACAGGTTGAAGACGAAATGAATTTTAACAAATGTCTGAAACAATGTCTTCGTCTGTGAGGCGGAAATAACAGTTTGGAGAAGCAATGAATTTTAGCGAAGGTCTCGTTTTATTGGTATTCATACGACTTGCTATTAGTCTGTTACGAGTAACAATTTCTCTTCTCATGAGCGCCAATTAGGGAAACCAGGTGAAGTGTGGAAACTATTGCTGAATCGCGCAATAACATATGTCTTTGATGTTACAGTCAATGTCCACAAACTTTGTGCACTCCGTTTTTGCTAGTCTGGCGAGTCTGCTACAAAAAACACTGTACGGTAGGGGTATATCGATGGAAGGTATTTTTGCCAGTTGACTTGCACGGTTCGTTACCCCTAACTCCAACGTGTCCCGGTATCCATTGAAGCTGAATCCATCGAAGTTGCCCCTTTGCTCGATTGACACTTCGCATCATATCGTGTGCCAAAAGCTTAACAGTTTTTCTCGTTGCCTGTTGCTTTCTGTATTGTTAGGTGTGGCCTGTTATATCCTATCTCTGTTGTCCTTGGGCCAAAGATGCTTCTAACCAGTCTACTTCCTATTTTCATGATTTTGTTGATGCCACCTACCCGCACTAATTTTAGTCTTTCGGCACCATACAGAGCCTCAGGCCTCACTAGTGTATTATTATGTTTAGTTACGGTGTGCCACGATAAAGCCTTCTTCTTGCATATGTTTCTGCTGTTCTGGAATTCAGTGTTCATCTTCACTATTTATATTTATTTATTGATTTACTTCACCTGGGAAGATTAGGGCTGTCAGGCCCTCCCTTACATTTAACAAGGCATTCTACGTATTTTGCGTTAGACTCATCACGATAAACGTGTCATAAGTTATATCAAACACACAACATTATAAAACATTTAGTAATTACTATAATGTGTCCGCAGCTCGTGGTCGTGCGGTAGCGTTCTCGCTTCCCACGCCCGGGTTCGATTCCCGGCGGGGTCAGGGATTTTCTCTGCCTCGTGACGACTGGGTGTTGTGTGATGTCCTTAGGTTAGTTAGGTTTAAGTAGTTCTATGTTCTAGGGGACTGATGACCATAGATGTTAAGTCCTATAGTGCTCAGAGCCATTTGAACCAATTGAGCCAATTACTATAGTGCGCAAAAATAAACACAATTTACATACGTACCTAAGTAAAAAATGTAAACAAGTTGCAGGAAGCCCCGCAATGAAAATAACAGAAGCGGTGGAAAAGGGGGAGAAATAGGAAGTGATAAAACACAGTTGTAGGCTAGAAATGGTAAAAAACATAAGAGAACAGACGAAACCATGTTAGATTCATATTACAATTTTTTTTATTCGGAGGAATGTAAATAAAACGGTCGATTCACATCATTTGTAACGTCTGACTGAAAAGTGTACTAAGTTTAGAAGTAAAGAATATTAAAGTTAAGCCGGCCGGTGTGGCCGTGCGGTTAAAGGCGCTTCAGTCTGGAACCGCGTGACCGCTACGGTCGCAGGTGATGTCCTTAGGTTAGTTAGGTTTAATTAGTTCTAAGTTCTAGGCGACTGATGACCTCAGAAGCTGAGTCGCATAGTGCTCAGAGCCAATATTAAAGTTAAAGTTTAGGTAAGGATCTAGGTGCAGTGTTCAACTTCCAAGGAATAGCCCGAATGTGCCCATAATTACCTCACTCATTTCTTAGCAGTAACACAGAATACAACGGGAAATAAAGTTCCCTGTACTTCACCGTAAGAAAATCGACCACGGCTAACAGATCCTTTTTCATCAGCACTTAATTTACTGGTTACTGGAAGCTCAGGAATATTTCCTAAGTGCCGGCCAGTGTGGCTGAGCGGTTCTAGGCGCTACAGTCTGGAACCGCGCTACTGCTCCGGCCGCAGGTTCGAATCCTGCTTCGGGCATGGATGTGTGTGATGTCCTTAGGTTAGTTAGGTTTAAGTAGTTCTAAGTTCTAGGGGACTGGTGACCTCAGCTGTTAAGTCCCATAGTGCTCAGAGCCATTATTTCCTAAGTGTGAACCCCAATAAAATAATAGACACTAAAATAAAATACTAAAATAATAGATACTTCGTTTTATTTATTTAAATTCTATAGATTTCAACTTACATCATGCTTTGGCGGTTGTTTATGAACAACAGCTGTCCCACTGGACGTTTGCTCGAATTTTTAGCACATTATTCGGCTTTATGTTTCTAATCTTGCCTTTCCTTCGCATCATAAAGCACTGGACACAAAATAAGCGGAATGAAGTAAAATGTACTATAACGTGTTGCTTGTAGGAAAGCGAGTGAGAAACAGGTTACAACGTGTTTACCACCGCGGTAAGACACGATCGCCATATTGAGCGTACTTCACGTCACGAACTTACACATTGCTAAACCTATCGGAGATTTTTTAAAAGTACAAAGAGGTTTCTCTAATGCTTCCGACATATATCAAGTTATTAGGTATGACGCACTCAGTGGTTTACGGGAAGTATACGAAAATATGGACTTCCAGCGTTTCCCATTTCCGGACTCCAATTAATGAAGATACGCGAAAAGAAAATGACGTGATTGATTGAGAAATGGAAGGAGCAAGAAGCGAAAATGGGATATTGGCTGTATTGTTTGACAGAGGGAAAACTGGCCATATACGTTAATATTCGTTGAAACGTTGTGAAGGCCACAGAAGGACATGTTACAGCTTCTTTTTAAAAGCAACGGGGCATTTGACTGCGCGCAGAGTGCAGAGAATCATGTTCCAGCTAAGGACGGCCGCAAAGGAAGGAGTAGTTTGCGAAACTTTTTGTTTTGTGTTTGTGCACAGTTGGGGTATCATTAAGTCAGATCTTGTCTTTCGAGTATGATGAGATTAGTTGTACAGTAGTAATATGTGTTTTATATCAGCATATACATTTAACAAATGAATAACATTTTAGTAAATTAAAAATGCATTCTCACAATAAATATGAACTGCGGCAAATAATTTCTTACGTAACATAATGAGACAATAGTCTTTTGAGTAATATTTCACAATATAACAATACAGAGTCTTTAATAGTCGTTCACGCTATAGCTGTTCTTTACTACAGGACTACTGGTGCAAATCAATACTTTTTGGGGTCTACCTTTGGTTACAACCGCTTTCAAACGCTTTTGCAAGTACAAACGATTTTAGCGGTTACTCAGGTTCAATCAGTTCCCATTCTTCCTTCATCTTCTTTTTCAGATCTTCTTTCGAAGTGATTGTAATTCTCCTGATCCTTCTGTCGAGTTGGTCTCGTAAATTCTCTGTGGAATTAAGGTCAAGCGGCTAAGGTAGTTACAAAGAAGCTTTTAGTTTACGAGGTATAATCTTGGAAAAATTGAATGTAGATCTAATCCCTAATTTTTCTACATTCCAGGGCAAATTTTGCTTCAGGATGTTGAGATATCTGTCCTCGCCCTGCGCACTGCCAATGAAAGTATTCTCTCCTAGACCAGATGACGAAATACATTCCCAAACTATAAAATTCACCCTGCCATGTTTACAATACGTTGGAGTGTTAAGCCTGAAGTTCTTCATTTGGTTTTCGCCTCACCATAGTTCTTCCATATACTGGGAAGACGTTCAATTTGCTTTCATCAGCATATATAACATCATTCCACCATTCTGGTCTTTTCTTAATGTGGTCCCTTACGAATTGCAGCCAGCCTTTCATCTCGGTTCATGTTTGTATGGTTTTTTTTTTCTTTGCCACTCTTCCGTTGTACCCTTCGGACAGTTCATTCACTAACTTGCTTACCACATTCATGAACTAGCTGGATTTCAATTTTAGGCGCATTTAATCGACGTTTACACTTAATCTTCCTTATACGTAATCGCCTTTCTCTTTCATTCAGTTTCCATTTTCGAGGGACAGATTCTAGGGTGTTACTGAGGGTGGATGAATTTAAGCAATAAATTGTTATCTTCTATCCCATCTACCACACTGAATAATAACAATTTGAAATATAAGATAGCTACTCAGCTGAAAATGACTATTGTTGTTGGAAGAATATCGTCTTTTTCATGCATAAACCGATGCTGGCGGAAGAATTTAGGGAATAATATATCAAAATATCAGTTCTATACGGTCAAGATATCATCTCTCCTTCTTAATTTATATCTCGTATGAACTGTGCTCCATGGCTTTTTATTCCTATAACTGTGCACTCGATGTTGGGATGCGGTTTTTGTGCGGAATGAACAATGATAGTTTTTGTGAGGAATGAACAATGATCATGGAGGATGTCCGTTAAAAACGTAATAAACTGATGTTAAGAAACGCCATTCTGCAGGAAGAAAATGTGACGGTCGCAGATATTAACAATCTTCTTCTCAAGCAGCATGTTTTAAACTGAGAGGGATAAATTCATGACACAATTGGGAAATTTATATTTTCAGTTCCCTCAAAAAAATAACTTTATTTTCAATCAGGATAATCTGAAAGATCTTACCGAATCCATCGACTTTATACCTAAAAGTTACTTTCCTATGCGACGAGTGTTTACGTCAATTTCATAGTTTTAATTGTTAGTAATATTTGATCCTGCAAATTTCGAAATTTGCTACCTAAGGATGTGTAAATGTTCAGTTCACTCACTGCAATGTATGATTTCACATTTAGCTTTAAGAATAGTTTTTCCAATCGATCGATTTTTAAGAAGACTGGTCCAAATGTGTGCTAAGGTCATCAGTCCCTAAGCTTACACACTACTTAACCTAAATTATCCTAAGTACAAACACACACACCCATGCCCGAGGGAGGACTCGAACCTCCGCCGGGGCCAGCCGCACAGTCCATGACTGCAGCGGCTGAGACCGCGCGGCTAATCCCGCGCGGCTAAGAAGACTGGTGTATCGTACTAACGTCATGTACAAATTGTCTTATTAGACAAATGTAAAACACAAAAACTAAAAACGTTACACCATTTTATAACCGTACAACAAATCTTAGGTTCAAAGCATTGCTTACCACCGCAGCACGATGTGTGTACCTTTATTCTTGGTTCATTGGCATCTACATCCCTAAGATAATCACATATTACTACACTGCGAGTTAAATAAAATTCTTACAGCATTCCAATTTTAGATGGCAGTCTATGGGCGTTATCAACACCGGTTAAAAGTGTTTATCCTTGCTATGAATATCAAAATTTTAGGTTAGACCTATCACAAACATTACGAATATCATTTGAAATACACGAATGTGTATAGCCAGTCCTGTCCTCTCTACGTTTCCAAGAATTTCACTTCCAACTTTATTTAAAAAAGAAAATAAAAGAGATGCTGATTTTTGTCTGTACGATTTTCTATGCAATTTGGAGCTCTTTTGGTACCAGAGAACGAAAAAAAAAAAAAAAAAATCTTTTTAATATATGTATCCGAACATTCGGAGTTTTATGCGTATTGCGTAAGTAAACAGCGGTATACAGGAAAATGCAGGCATTTTCTTTCTCTAAATCATAAGCACATTACATGCTACACATACGTAAAGATCTGTACGAAGATCTAACTTTTATGGACGTTGCCAGTAGTGCAGTATTAACAAACTTTATTTTTTTAAAGTAAAAATTGTATTGTTTGTTATGTACAGTAACTATCTTCTGGTGTGCAGCATCTTTATAAGAATTCTGGATACGGTATGTAATCTTCAAGAACTAATCTCTGCGTACATCAGTTTACTATAGGCAAAGCGTTTAATATGGATCAAAGTAAAGGTATTTTCAACCCGAAGACTGGTTTCAACATGGCAGTGCTTTGCTAGGCATGGTATTACAGGAGATGATATGCCCTGAGCTTCGTCCGACCTTTGAACTGACTTTGTTAGCCAGTAGTTACACGGTGCCCAACAGTTCAGGGTGGAATCACAATCACGACGCAACTCGGTATTTTTCACAGTAGAAAATCATTGTCAGAGATGAAAGAAGTGACAACAAAGCCTACGACTGGCCGAGGACTGAATCCTGTACATTCGGATACAGTTAGGACAAACAGGCTGTGTGACCAAAGGAAGGGGTTGTTATTGAAATTTAATCATCCAATGGAAGTATCCACGAAACTAACTGTTCTGACGCATGTACTAATACGATTCTGCTTTCACTTTTTGCTAATAGGCTGCGTAACAATGTCCATAGAAAATCGAGAACAGAAAATTCAGCATCTAAGTGACGTTAATTTTTAATAAATCACGAAATAATGGTGTAATTTTCCGAAATGTGTGGTGGAAATATAAATAAAGCGATTGGTTGCACATATTCGCGAATTTCAATTAATTTGCACTTATATGATGTCAAATACGTTTGGGGTTAATGGTCATCTGCTATGACGGAGCCATCGGCGAAATGAAAGTAAAGGATGAGAGCAGTAATCATCAGAACAAGGAAAAATATGGCAGGCGGAGATCATTAAAACCTGCCCGTGCCACACCATTAACGAGTGGAAGGCTGAACGAGTTCCGCAGAGGAAAATCTACAAGCTCCTCTGTCTCTGAGAGGCGGCCGTAGAGCAATGCGAATGCTGAAGCGACCGCCTGTAGCTGCGAGTAGCCTGCAGCGGGGAGAAAGTTAATGACGACAGCACACACGTCTACTCTGCAGCCGCTTTCATTTCTCATTGGCCAGAATCTCCATCCCTTTCGTGCTTCATTTCGTTTCCCTTAGTTCAAGGAACGTTTTGAAGGCGAGATCCCAACCCAGTGATGAAAACTACGCTTGTTTATTGTCGTATTCTATTTTGTAGCGAAAGGCAGGAGAACCTGCAGACGATAGACGCTTGGTACTGAGATCGGCAGTAGAGGTGGCAAAAAATAACTTAACTGACAGAAACAACCGGTTACTAAAAAGTAGCAGCTACTGTAATAACCGCTCTTCTGCTACTAGTAGCTATTTTAATAACTGCCAATAGTGCGTGGTAATATCTGTTCATCGAAGTGCGTACTACGCTTTTGTGTCTTCCGACATTTGACCACGGATAAATGAACAGAGCACAGGAACGTATCATACAGAAGGTATTCTATAACTCATGGAAATAACTGTGACACTACGCGCCAAGTTTTTAGCGAAGTGTGTAGTACGCTTTCGTGCTATCTAACTACATAGTGACCGCAAGGAATTCGTGAGTCTATGGAAATAACTGTCAATAGATTTTTCTGTGGCAGTTATACTACACGCTCACAGTTCGTCTTCTCTGACAGTCACGACCTACAACTACAAGCAACTGCAAGTTGGTAACTGTGTCCTGGCCTCTAGTAGGTCGTAGCAAGACGATATTTCCACAAAGGACAGATATGCGAGTGAAATAAGTATTTTCATACTTCTACGGAAATAATAGCTGGCCGTCAGGAGGTACTCACAGAGATTACAAATAACTGGATTGTTATCGCCATTAACGTGATCCACATGCCGCAACACAGGCAGTTCTCGTTAACCTGTATGGAGCAGTTGTTCACCTGGTACTGCGTACCAGAATCGATTTGCATGACTACCAAACTAAATAAAAACGTGAATTACCTCAACGTACGTTTTCGCAGACTGAGCTAACGAACCACAATACAACAAAAAATTAAAAATTGTTGATTAACAAAAATGTTTCAAAATGGGCTGTGACGTCACACAACTGGGCTGACGAGCAACGAGGCACTGCCAATTAGCTACCTTAAAAGAGCGGCCTGCCTAGAGATGAAAGGTTAAAGTGCCGCCCATAGCAAATAAACTAAAGAGAAATTATTGGCTCAAATGGCTCTGAGCACTATGGGACTCAACTGCTGAGATCATTAGTCCCCTAGAACTTAGAACTAGTTAAACCTAACTAACCTAAGGACATCACAAACATCCATGCCCGAGGCAGGATTCGAACCTGCGACCGTAGCGGACTTGCGGTTCCAGACTGCTTTAACCGCACGGCCACTTCGGCCGGCTGAGAAATTATTCCAGATTTAGCGCGTGCGCAAGCTGATGGAAATCTATCAGAGTTAACTACACCCCAGTCGGAGAATTCAGGAGTAAAAATAACTGACATTTATAAATAACTGTTAAAAGTAAATATTATAAAAAAATAATCGTAGCCGCGGTAACTGATACTGCGATGTAACAGTTTGGCCCACCTCTACTTGGCAGTTGAACACCAAAATTGGAAAGCAACGTAATCTACCTAAATAGGCAGACTGACCCATTACTGATTAAATACACGATTACAGAACAATCAGTGGAAGCTATCACACCAATAAAGTATCTAGGAGCATGCGTACGGAACCATGAAACTAATCGCGGGAAAGGCAGGTGCCAGACTGAGATTGATTGGATGAATCCTCTGGAAGTGTAATCCGCCCTCAACGGAAGTAGCTTACAAAACATTCTTTCGGAAAATAGTTAAATATTGCTTGTCAGTGGGGGTTCCGTAGCAGATAGGATAGATAGAGGACATACAGATGATACAAAGAAGAGCAACGCGTTTCGTTACAGTTTCATTTAGTAAGCGCAAAAACGTCACACAGATGCTCAGCCAATTTCAGAGGCAGGCGCTACAGGCGGGACGTTTTGCATCAATTTGTGGTTTACTGTTACACTACTGGCCATTAAAATTGCTACACCAAGAAGTAATACAGATGAAAAACGGGTATTCATTGGACAAATATATTATACTAGAACTGACATGTGATTACATATTGATTCAATTTGGGTGCATAGATCCTGAGAAATAAGTACCCAGAACAATCACCTCCGGCCGTAATAACGGCCTTGATACGCCTAGGGATTGAGTCAAACAGAGCTTGGATGGCGTGTACAGGTACAGCTACCCATGCAGCTTCAACACGATATCACAGTTCATCAAGAGTCGGGTCGGGTCGTAACACATCTGAAATGTAACGTCCACTGTTCAAAGTGCCGTCAATGCGAACAAGAGGTGACCCAGACGTGTAACCAATGGCACGCCATACCATCACGCCAGGTGATACACCAGTATGGGGATGACGAATACACGCTTCCAATGTGCGTTCACCGCGATGTCGCCAAACACGGAAGCGACCATCACGACGCTGTAAACAGAACCTGGATTCATCCGAAAAAATGACGTTTTGCCATTCGTGCACCCAGGTTCGTCGTTGAGTACACCATCGCAGGTGCTCCTCTCTGTGACGCAGCGTCAAGGGTAACCGCATGCATGGTCTACGAGCTGACAGTCCATGCTGCTGCAAACGTCGTCGAACTGTTCGTGCAGATGGTTGTTGTCTTGCAAACGTCCTCATCTGTTGACTCAGGGATCGATACGTGGCTGCACGATCCGTTACAGTCATGCGTATAATATGCCTGTCATCTCGACTGCTAGTGATACGAGGCCGTGGGGATCCAGCACGACGTTCCGTGTTACCCTCCTGAACCCACCGATTCCATATTCTGCTAACAGTCATTGGATCTCGACCAACGCGAGCAGCAGTGTCGCGATGCGATAAACCGCAATCGCGACGGGCTACAATCCGACCTTTATCAAAGTCGGAATCGTGATGGTACGCATTTCTTTTCCTTACACGAGGCATCACAACGGGTATTGCCGGTCAACTGCTGTTTGTGTATGAGAAATCGGTTGGAAACTTTCCTTATGTCAGCACGTTGTAGGTGTCGCCACCGGCTTCAACCTTGTGTGAATGCTCTTAAGAGCTAATCATTTGCATATCACAGCATCTTATTCCTGTCGGTTAAATTTCACGTCTGTAGCACGTCATCTTCGTTGTGTAGCAGTTGTAATGGCGAGTAGTGTATTATAGACAGCTGCTTGCCAAAAGAACGGCAACAACGCGTACCCTTTCAGGGAAAGTGCATTCTCTTTAATGACGGCTAAGTAGTGAGGTCTACGTCAAGTGCACACGGTCGTTGTTAGAGGCGTGTCAGTGTGGAGAGGTGGGGGGAAGGGGGGAGGGGAACGCAAGACGCAATCTATCACCACTGTAAGTTGAGGGCAATGGCAGCGAAACGTTGGGACAATGGACACGCTGGGGTCGGACAAAGGTGGCGTGGAGCGGAGTTCGTGATGGATCCGGTTGTAGCTGCAGCTCGGTGTGGCGGTTTCCCAGGCGGCGGGCCGTGTGGCGGGAAGTGCGCGCGCACGCATCTGCTCACAGCCAGGTGCCCGTCTGCTCTCAAGGTCGCACCAATGCCCTTCCCGACCCCTCTGCTGCCGGCTCGGCTCAGCCAGTCTTTTTCGCCAGGCTCCATTTCACACGCGACATATTATTATTTCATTAGCGCGCTAACCCGAGATCGTAGAGGTACAGTGTCACACTTTAATACTCTCGGTTCATCTTAAATGGCAGAAAAAGGGCTCTAAACTAATAATGGCTACATTTTAGACCCGATTAGGGTTACCAAGTGTCCAGCTTTAACCGGCTTTTTCGGTCTAATCCAACCAAATATCCTGTCTGTTCGGATTTTGTTAGAATTTTTTGCGATGAATGCGATGAAGTAGAGGACGCACAACTAACAAGTTGATGACGTAAGCGGGAGGAAAAGTATGAAGTGGAATTGGGAATATACCAAAATGATATATGGATATAACAAGCAATGGTATTCTAATTTTTTTTTTTTTTTTTTTTTTTTTTTTTTTTTTTTTTTTTTTAGTCCGAACTAGTCTAACGCATATCACAACTACACAACGCACAGAGCGAGGGAGGTAACGCAGAATGTGCCCATCAGCCGATGCAATCCGACTGTCCAGCCACGCTCGCACAGCGACATACGATTATCTTAGGAAGAAAACTTGGGAATTGAGGAGACTGAACACTTAGTCGCTACTATAATTGCCAAATTTGGTTGTTTAAACGTGTTTAAGATTGATCTCGCACAAAGCTAGCTTCAATTGTTTAATAATAGACGACTGTACATAGATTAAAAAGGTAGTGCGCCATGTATGGCAATATGTCCGGCTAAATATAACGCCCAATGTGCCCATCAGCCGATGCAATCCGACTGCCCGGCCACGCTCGCGTAGCGACATACGATTATCTTAGGAAGAGAACTTGGCAGCTGAGGAGACTGAACACTATAGTTTCTACTATAATCGCCAAATTTGGTTGTTTAAACGTGTTTAAGATTGATCTCGCAGAAAGCTAGCTTTAACTGTTTAATAATAGACGACTGAACATAGATTAAAAAGGTAGTGCGCCTTTAATGGCAATATGTCCGGCTAAATATAACGCCGAGACCTGGCAACCCTATACAGCGTGAACTCGAATTCTATCGACAAACTTTCGAAGGTTGCTCAGTGATAGTTTCTGAGTGTTACGAATAAAAAGCCCGTACTCTCAGGTGACTCGTTACAGAGCACTAATATAATTGTGATTTATGCGATTTCTTAGCCCCAACTACGCCCCCTCCCCCCTTACTAAACTACAGACCTTGCCGAGGTTGGGTGGCTCGTGTCTCAACGTTTCTAGAAACAGCACCCAGGCTGTGGCTAAGCCATGTCTGCGCAATATCCTTTCTTCCAGGAGTGCTAGTTCTGCAAGCTTCGCAGGAGAGCTTCTGTGAGGTTTGGAAGGTAGGAGACGAGGTACTGGCGGAATTAAAGCTGTGAGGACGGGGCGTGAGTCGTGCTTGGGTAGCTCAGTTGGTAGAGCACTTGCCCGCGAAAAGCAAAGGTCCCGATTTCGAATCTCGGTCCGGCACACAGTTTTAATCTGCCAGGAAGTATCATATCAGCGCACACTCCGCTGTAGAGTGGAAATTTCATTCTAGGAACGATTATGAGGTCTGACTAAGCTGTGGTGCCTGAAGAGGGCAGTACCCTTTCCAGTAGTTGCAGGGGCAACAGCCTGTATGACTGATCTGGTCTCCTAACATGAGCCGAAACGGCCTTGCTGTGCTGGAACTGCGCATAGCTGAAACCAGCGGGAAACCTCAGCCCTTATTTTACCGAGGGCATACAGCTCTACAGACAGGGGAGACGGCAGTCAGTGGGTTTAAGGTGAAAGGAATATACCCGTTACACCACCATATTTTTCAAAGATGCAGATTTCTTTGACAGTAATGAAGGAATACTTTAGGATTTACCTAATGATCCATCTGCAGAAGCTGTGGCTTCTAAAAGTGGAAAGGCTGATGATGAAGTCGAAGAAGGGCCATCTGCTGCCACAACTGAAACTAACACTTTGAAAACTCTCACCCACAGCACAAATAAAGAAGAGGTCAGGAATGAAGTGAAGAGAAGTAGGTCCTTCAGCAGTTCTAACCTTGTCTTCATATAAAAGGTCCTTTGAAGTATCGACGACAGCAACAAATAAACCGGAGACAAAGAAGCAGAGGCCACCAAAGCCTAGGAACAAATAATCATCTGATTCTGTGGATGATGTTATTAGTGTGACAGATGATTCGTCCATACTTAGTAGCGTCTCGGACGACAGCGCACCCACTAGTGAAAATGGCAATTACCTCTTTTGCTCAGATAAATTTTCGCAGAACAAGGCAGGGGAAGATTGGGTAATATGTCTAATGGGCGAAATATGTGCGCACACTGAATGTGCACATTACAGTAAATACCGATATGTGTGTAACTTCTGCAAATGAAATTACTTAGAGTAAGGAGCCGGCCAGTGTGGCCGTGCGGCTCTAGGCACTGCAGTCTGGAAGCGCGTGACCGCTACGGTCGCAGGTTCGAATCCTGCCTCGGCCATGGCTGTGTGTGATGTCCTTAGGATAGTTAGGTTTAAGTATTTCTAAGTTCTAGGGGACTGATGACCTGAGATGTTAAGTCCCATAGTGCTCAGAGCCATTTGAACCATTGTTAGAGTAAGGAATGTAATAACTGACAACGGTATTTTTCGTGTGTTTTTTTATGGTGCTACTATGTTTTATAGCGTTTTCTTGGACGGTGAATTATTTGATTTTCCATTGTTTGTTTTAACTTTCAAAAAAATGGTTCAAATGGCTCTGAGCACTATGGGACTTAACATCTGTGGTCATCAGTCCCCTAGAACTTAGAACTACTTAAACCTAACTAACCTAATGACATCACCCACATCCATGCCCGAGGCAGGATTCGAACCTGCGACCGTAGCAGTCGCGCGGTTCTGGACTGCGCGCCTAGAACCGCTATACCACCGCGGCCGGCTGTTTTAACTTTAACAAACTTGCAACGAATGGAGTATTCCGTATTTGTACCCTATAATTTGAAGTGCCAAAAATGTCAGACGTTGTGTTAAGCCTAATTTAGAAATGTTTCTAATGCATATGTATTCGAAAATACAGGAAGCATTAAAATATATTCCAAAGTATGCTAGAGATATTTAGTTTGCTTAATGTGAAAAACTGAGAAAATTAAGAACGAAAAACAGAGTAGTATTCTATATTTGAACCACTTCCTCTAATAATGATAATTGCATCTTCTCGGGCAAATCAAGGACGGAAAACAGTCCCCCATTCGGTGTTCCAGACAGAGGTCATTCAGTGGGATCTTTCATCAGGAAAAACAGTTGCACAACTTGACTAAAAGAAGGGATCCGCTGATAGGATACATCCTGACGCATTGAGGCATATTCAGTATGATAATGGAGGTGTGTGTGTGTGTGTGTGTGTGTGTGTGTGTGTGTGTGTGTGTGTGTGTGTGTGTGGAGAGGGAGGGGGGGGGGAGGGAGAGGAGAGCCAGAAATTGTAGCTGAATACAGTAACCAGGCCCAAATGGATGTAAGTTGCAGTAGTGATGACATATGACGCTTGCACATAATAGATTAAGATAAAGAACAACAACCCCAATTGCGTTTGTTAATGTGAAAATATCCCCACAACAGTGAAACAGCTTGTAAATATCATCAACAAAATCAGCACATGTGTACAGCTGCAAAAGTACTGTAATTTGGTTGCCGTCGCTGCAGGAACCGCTTAGCATTCTGTCGTTGCGCCGCTATTCAATTCCGTTCAGTGAATCCATATCCAAGTTGCATATTGGCCAACGCTTCCATCATTAAACCTATCCATATTGACTGCGTCACTGTTAACGTACAACTAACACTGTCGGAAAAACGAAGCTGAGACGATACCGAGCAGTACCGAACGCAGTGGTCATTACAACAGCAACTTTCGGGAGTGAACAGAGGAAGCTTATTTACAAACGGGACAAACAGGGCATGCCGTCGATATTTGCACTGTTACCAAAAACGTTTTTAGCACAATACAGAGAAAAGATAAATGGGGTAAGAGATCAAACGAAATGTAATTATTCTACAATGAGCTACCAGAGTCTGCGCCGGCCGGAGTGGCCGTGCGGTTCTCGGCGCTACAGGCTGGAGCCGAGCGACCGCTACGGTCGCAGGTTCGAATCCTGCCTCGGGCATGGATGTGTGTGATGTCCTTAGGTTAGTTAGGTTTAAGTAGTTCTAAGTTCTAGGGGACTGATGACCTCAGAAGTTAAGTCCCATAGTGCTCAGAGCCATTTGAACCAACCAGAGTCTGCAGGTCTCTTGTGTAGAAATACTACGAAAGTATCCTTGAAAAACTTCCGAAATTTTGTTGATGGACTTCGTGTTCCACCCTGTACAAGCTTTTAGCCTGCTTCGCAACGTCAGTCAACCTAGATGGCCGATATCAACTATTTGCCACATGAGTTTTAACCGTGTTCGACACACCTTCGCAGCATTGGAGTAAAGGCAACGACGACATGCTACTGCACAAACTTTCAACGAAACGAAACTGACCACATTCTGCCTGCATGCGCAAATAGGCAGTAAATATTTTTTTATTTTATTTTTTATTTTTGCAGCTGTACCGCTCGAGTGTACAATATCTCACAAGTGTTCCCATTCTGCTCTCTTCGAGCAATCTTAGTAGTAACAAAGAGGAAATTTCTACGCTGTGTCAAGATATCCTTGTACTTGCAATGCACCTCTTGGAATTATATTAAGAGTCATTGCAAACTCGCAGAATGGAATAATTCAGTCACTGTTATTTTTTAAAGCGTTTTGTGCTGTGTGTTCACTTTTTTACGTTTTGATAACAATCGTTTTATGATAAATCTGCACTTCCGTACTGTAATTATTATTCAATAAACTGTTTTCATACTATTTCAATCAACATACGCACTTTTAGTTGGCCAGAAGGCTCTTTAGTAAGATGGTGATTTTATTAGTTTCATATTATGTCTGCCAATTAATGTGTTTCTTGAGAGATATTATGTCGATTTATGTATTTTTTAGCTGGCTAAATGAATTTTTACCAGAGGCAAAAAAACAATAATAAAATATGTATTCTTGGTTCCTGAAGCATTGGTGATGAATCTTACTGAACAATCTGAAAATAATCCCCTTTATTTTAAAATACTGAAACATAAAATCTTCATACCAATGGCCTCCGTCTGCTACGATGTGTTATTTATTACGTTATCTGTTGTACATACGCCTAATAGGAAGTTCCTGTGGAAAAGTCGTGGTGGGCAGCACATTCTCCTCTGTGGATGCGTTCGGAATCACTAAAAATACATAAATATAATGGTGGTGTCTTGCACGCAACACACTTACTGAAAATTCTGTGTTTGTGTTATAATTAATTAATTTATTTGTAATTCACGGCCGTGCAGTTGAAGGCGCCATGTCAAGAATTGCGCGGCCTCTCCCGCCGGAGGTTCGAGTTCTCCCTCGGGCATTGGTGTGTGTATTGTTCTTGCTGTAAGTTAGTTTAAAGTAGTGTGTAAGTCTAGGGACCGATGACCCCAGCACTTTGGTCCCTTGGGACTTCACATACATGTGAACATTTTTGTAATTCACGTCAGAGTAGTCTGTTTCGTATTCAGAATAATTTTGTATCAGACGTTCTGAAACCTGACCGTTTTTACAACAACAGTAATTTTTCGAAGAATGGGGAGATGGTTCACTGCGTTAAGCACAAACATGGTCTGTCGGATAAATTGTGTTCAAGGTTTTCCTTTAGCCTTTGGTAATAAAGTCCACAAAAGGGTGCTAAAAGAAGGGATTCCAGAGTGCATAATGGACCGGTTACCAAATCGAAGAAGAAAAAAAGGATGACCAGCTAATTCTTGGAGAGTGGAGTTTCAGTCATTTATGAGGGAGAAGAATATTCCGAAGAATTATATAGGGATACAGAAGAGAGGTGAAAAAATATTAGTGGCATTCTGGTGAAATGTTTAAATATTCTATTGCTACTACATGGAAATAATAACAATATTAACATAAGATCTATCTTGGTATCCAACAACCCGAAATTACATCGTGGCGTAAGCTTAACATAAGCTTTGTCGAACCGGTACATATAAAAGCTCGGAAGATTTATTACAGAGGACCATTCTCGGTGTTTTTCCCATAGCTCAAATGAAACTAGGTGTTACAATTTATCAAATGATCTCAAAAAATAGTTCAAATGGCTCTAAGCACTGTGGGGCTTTACATGTGAGGCCATCAGTACCCTAGACTTAGAACTACTTAAACCTAGCTAACCTCAGGACCTGCCCGAGGCAGGATTCGAACCTGCAACCGCAGCAGCTGCGCGGTTCCGGACTGATGCGCCTCGAACCGCTCGGCCACAGCGGCCGGCCGAATGATTTCGTTATCGTCAATGTTCCACGCATTTAATCTCCCGCGATAAACACAGGTTTTGATCCATAGTCCAACCATTTACTTACCCGTGAGGCTGAGATACCTAAGACAGCAGTACGGATACCCGAGACAGGAAAAAAACAACTCCGTGCAAGGTCGAAGGTGTAGCGTACTGCCGCCGCTCATGCGTAATCAGGCGCCGCGCCATCGTCGGCAAAACTGAAAGCTGACGCGCTGACGAACAGCAGAAAGCGACTAAACAGCAAATGACTCATAGTGCAAATACGACTGACGTGAAATACAAGTACCAAGGCGACACATGACATTGTCTGCAGTGCAGAACCGAGTATGATATTACGGCTAAACAGCGAAATTAAACAGAATTTTCTTTGTGATCGTGAGGAGGATCTCACAGGTTTTATTGTTCAGGGATGAGTGTCACATTTCGTACCATATACCTAAATCATTGTGTAATTCGTCTACATCTTTTAGTGGTTATAATAGACGATAAACGACGGCACCATACCTAAACAATCTGCACAGATTGTCTCCTATGTCGTTTATATAGATTAAGAACAGTGAATTCTTCTCTGGGGTACCCTAGACATAACTTCTGGTCTACTACACTACTGGCCATTAAAATTGCTACACCAAGAACAAATGCAGATGATAAACGGGTATTCATTGGACAAATATATTATACTAGAACTGACATATGATTACAATTTGAGTGCATAGATCCTGGTGGCCAGGGCAGCAGTCGAACATTTTCTGTATCCAGAAAAGCCCGTAGAGGACCTGCAACATGCGGTCGTGCATTCTCCTGCTGAAATGTAACGTCCACTGTTCGAAGTGCCGTCAATGCGAACAAGAGGTGGCCGAGACGTGTAACCACTGGCACCCTATTCCATCACGCCAGGTGATACGCCAGTATGGCGATGGCGAATACACGCTTCCAATGTGCGTTCACTGCGATGTCGCCAAACACGGATGCGACCATCACGATGCTGTAAACAGAACCTGGATTCATCCGAAAATATGACGTTTTGCCATTCGTGCACCCAGGTTGAGTACACCATCGCAGGCGCTCCTGTCTGTGATGCAGCGACAATGGTAACCGCAGCCATGGTCTCCGAGCTGATAGTCGATGCTGCTGCAAACGTCGTCGAACTGTTCGTGCAGATGGTTGTTGTCTTGCAAACGTCCCCATCTGTTGACTCAGGGATCGAGACGTGGCTACACGATCCGTTACAGCCATGCGGATAAGATGCCTGTCATCTCGACTGCTAGTGATACGAGGCCGTTGGGATCCAGCACGACGTTCCGTATTACCCTCCTGAACCCACCGATTCCATATTCTGCTAACAGTCATTGGATCTCGACCAACGCGAGCAGCAATGTCGCGATACGATAAACCTCAGTCGCAATAGGCTACAATCCGACCTTTATCAAAGTTGGAAACGTGATGTTACGCATTTCTCCTCCTTACACGAGGCATCACAACAACGTTTCACCAGGCAACGCTGGTCAACTGCTGTTTGTGTATGAGAAATCGGTTGCAAACTTTCCTCATGTCAGCACGTTGTAGGTGTCGCCACCGCCGCCAACCTTGTGTGAATGCTCTGAAAAGCTAATCATTTGCATATCACAGCACCTTCTTCCTGTCGGTTAAATTTCGCGTCTGTAGCACGTCATCCTCGTGGTGTAGCAATTTTAATGGCCAGTGGTGAGGATGGCTTTGCGTTAATCACTATGAACTGTGGCTTTTATGGCACACAATCACGAATTCAGTTGCACAGCTGAGACTATACTCTCTCTACAGGCTCGCAATTTAATTAAAAACCGCTTGTGGAACTGTGTGAACGAGTATCTTGAAAATGGCAAAGCTGACCGAATGTTCAAGTGCTACTTTCGGAAAGAGCTAGAAGGGCAGGAAAACTACCACTAGGCGTTAAATGGCGCGTCCACGACTCTCCACAGAACGTCGGGTTCGGAGGCTTGTCTGCTTTGAAAAGTACCATAGATGGTGATCTGTGGCATCTCTGCCTAAAGAGCACAATGCTGGTGCACGCTCGAGTGATTCAGACCGCACTATTCATCGTACATCGTTGAACTTGGAGCTGCGCAGCAGGTCGTTCCTACACATGCTGACCCAACGACATCGTCATTTACGACTGCAGTGGGCCCAGGACCACCCGGATTCAACCTTCGATCAATGGAAACGTGTCGGCTCTTCAGGTGAATCACGTTTTTGACACACTAGGTCGACGGTCGTCTGCACAAATGCCGACATCGAGGTGAACTGCGGCTCGAAATGTGCTGCGCACCACGGACACAGGCAGGTGGGAGCAGTATTGTGCTATAGGAGACATTCTCCCGCATTTGCATGGGACTTGCGGTAGTAATCGAAGACACGCTGACAGCTGCCAACTACCTGTATACTTTCATGCTTGATGTCTTCCCCGACGACGATGTCATCGTTCGACAGCGTAATTGTCCGTGTCTCGGAGCCAGAACCGTGCTACAGTGGTAGCAGCATTATAGTGAACTCACGGTGATATATTGGCGGCCAAATTCACCTGATGTAAGTGCTATGAAACCTATCTGGATCGCTATCGGGCGCCATCACAGTGGATTTCAGAAATGCTGCTCCACTGAGACAGCAATATACAGGGTGATTCAAAAAGAATACCACAACTTTAGGAATTTAAAACTCTGCAACGACAAAAGGCAGAGCTAAGCACTATCTGTCGGCGAATTAAGGGGGTTATAAAGTTTCATTTAGTTGTACATTTGTTCGCTTGAGGCGCTGTTGACTAGGCGTCAGCGTCAGTTGATGCTAAGATGGCGACCACTCAACAGAAAGCTTTTTGTGTTATTGAGTACGACAGAAGTGAATCGACGACAGTTGTTCAGCGTGCTTTTCGAACGAAGTATGGTGTTAAACCTCCTGATAGGTGGTGTATTAAACGTTGGTATAAACAGTTTACAGAGAATGGGTGTTTGTGCAAAGGGAAAAGTTCTGGACGGCCGAGAACGAGTGATGAAAATGTAGCACGCATCCAGCAAGCATTTATTCGCAGCCCAGGAAACTCGACTCGCAGAGCTAGCAGAGAGCTGCAAATTCCACAATCATCACTTATCTGTCCGTAACTACCTGAACGTCAACTACCCGAGGCGATGGATCGGCCGCCAGGCAGCCCGTGACAGAGCACTTCATCACTGGCCTCCAAGAAGCCCTGATCTTACCCCGTGCGATTTTTTCTTATGGGGGTATGTTAAGGATATGGTGTTTCGGCCACCTCTCCCAGCCACCATTGATGATTTGAAACGAGAAATAACAGCAGCTATCCAAACTGTTACGCCTGATATGCTACAGAGAGTGTGGAACGAGTTGGAGTATCGGGTTGATATTGCTCGTGTGTCTGGAGGGGGCCATATTGAACATCTCTGAACTTGTTTTTGAGTGAAAAAAAACCTTTTTAAATACTCTTTGTAATGATGTATAACAGAAGGTTATTTTTTTTCATTAAATACACATTTTTAAAGTTGTGGTATTCTTTTTGAATCACCCTGTACAATTTCACTGCCCACATAACAGAGTCTTTAAATAGTAAAATGCCACCAGTAGGAATATTCTGTGACTTATACAAAGCATTAGATTGTGTGACCCATGACATTATTTTAGAGAAATTAAAATTCTATGGTATAAATGGAACAGCATATGAGTGGTTTAAGTTATATCAACAGAACAGGAAGCAAAAAGTCTCTTTATATGAAATGATAATTAAATGGATACCCTAGCTGCAAACAGGCGTTGATGTGCTTCATTGGGGACATGTTGAAAATGTGTGCCCCGACCGGGACTCGAACCCGGGATTTCCTGCTTACATGGCAGACGCTCTATCCATTTGAGCCACCGCGGGCACAGAGGATAGTGCGTCTGCAGGGACTTATCCCTTGCACGCTCCCCGTGAGATCCACATTCCCAACATGTCCACACCACTACATTCGTAGTGCACCTAATAGCAAAGCTGCATGGTCATCCACGGTAACTGTTGTTTCGGGAACAGATACTTCAAAAAATGGCTCTGAGCACTATGGGACTTAACTTCTGTGGTCATCAGTCCCCTAGAACTTAGAACTACTTAAACCTAACTAACCTAAGGACATCACATAACACCCAGCCATCATGAGGCAGAAAAAATCCCTTACCCCGCCGGGAATCGAACCCGGGAACCCGGGCGTGGGAAGCGAGAACGCTACCGCACGACCACGAGATGCGGGCGGAACAGATACTACCGTCATATATAATCTCTTTATATGCTTCAAGTGATTCAAAGGAGTTTGCCACTTCATCTGACTGGGGTGAAATTGCATTAGGTGTTCCATAAGGTTCGATCGTGGGTCCCCTCCAGTTCTTGATGTATGTGAATGACCTCTCTTCTTATGTGAAACAAGATGCTGAACTGACACTGTTTGCTGATGATACAAGCATAATTATTAATCCAGTAAAAGCAAGTCCGATGGAAAATGATACATATAAGGTCTTTGGGAAAGTTATTAATTGGTTTTCTGCGAATGGGCTTGCTCTGAACTTTGAAAAAACACAGTACATCCAATTTTCTGCTGCAAAAAGTATAATTCCTTCAATAAACATAACATATCAAAAGAAGTCAGTAGCCAGGGTAGAGCATACTAAGTTTTTGGTTGTACATATAGATGAGAATCTTAATTGGAAAATTCATATTTTGGATCTCCTAAAGCGACTAGGTTCAGTAACTTTTGCAATCAGAATAATTACCAATTTTGAGGATGTAGAAATTAGTAAGCTAACATACTTTGCATACTTCCACACTCTGATGTCATACGGAATATTATAGTGGGGCAACTCAACACTTAGGCTCAAGGTATTCACTGCTCAAAAGAAAGTAGTTAGAATAATGTGTGGGGTTCATAGTCGCACGTCTTGTAGGCATATGTTTTAAAGGTTAGGAGTTCTTACAACTGCTTCACAGTACATTTACTCAGTAATGAAATTTTTTCTCAACAACATGGACCAGTTTAAAATCAACAGCGACATTCATGATTACAATACCAGAAAAAAGAAAGACCTACACTATCCTTTACTTAACCTATCTTTGGTACAGAAAGGGGTAAAATATGCTGCCATAAAACTTTTAGATATATTACCAGATGAAATAAAATGTCTGACAGACAGCAGTAATAGTTTCAAAAACAAATTGAAATCATACCTCCTTTACAACTCCTTCAATACTAAATAATGTAAAGAAAAAAAGAAAAAGAAAAAAAGACTTGTTTCCTGTGCGAATTTCTTGTGCATCTGACACGTTCCACATCATAAAGGTTCTTCCGTGCGATTGATCAATGGAACACGTAACGCAAATCAGCGGTCCGGAATTTACGGGAATTACAAGACCTGTGTCTAGACATCTAATGCCACATACCTCGACAAATCCACAAAAAAAAAAAAAAAAAAAACTGTCGAATCCTTGATGTACTGCGTTCCAAAGACGGACAAACAAGGTATTAAGCAGCTGGTCATAGTGTTTTAACTCATCAGTGTATAATTCAGTGGATTGTATATGGTAGATATAGTGTGACCTGTGCAACGAGCTCCAAGAAAGCAGCCGGCCGGAGTGGCCGTGCGGTTCTAGGCGCTACAGTCTGGAACCGAGCGACCGCTACGGTCGCAGGTTCGAATCCTGCCTCGGGCATGGATGTGTGTGATGTCCTTAGGTTAGTTAGGTTTAAGTAGTTCTAAGTTCTAGGCGACTGATGACCTCAGAAGTTAAGGCGCATAGTGCTCAGAGCCATTTGAACCATTTTTTTCAAGAAAGCAGACTTATCGGCAACTAAAACCACCCCATCCACAAGCCATTATCCGATGACCATAACCATTCAAGATGGGAATTTTTTTGCTCGATGGGCTGGTTTGATGAAGCTCTTAATGCCGATCTAACCCAGTCTTCTTCACCTCTGCATAATCACACAGTAATCTACATCCATCTGCCCTAGCTTACTACCCCCACATAACTGCAATTTTCTAGAATTGCGTTATCGCTATGGATGGGTAACAGTGAAGTTAGTCCTACCGGACACACAAACATTTTATTTTGCTGTCGACAACTTACATGGTGGAACAATGTTATTTTTATGTTTTACGTTTGACTACGATTTTTTTACCTATGGTGTAGAACCAGTCTCATTTTCGTTTAGCTGTTACAAACAAAATTTTTCATTGAACTTGCCTCCTAGACAAGTGCAAGTTATTGCATGACATAGTTATTGCTGGTGCACCCAGTTTTTGTGCAACTTGCGTCTCGTACGAGCATAATCTGAGGATCGTTGCAATGGCGACTGAAACTAGTCTAGTCATCATACAAGGTATAATTAAAGTGAAGCTACTGACGGAGGTCCAGTGTGATTTGTAATTATCGTACGGTAGCGAAACTTGGTAGATATTCTAATCTGTTAATGCGGAACCGATTTACGCTGGAAACAATAAGTTCCGGTTCTGGCCGCCAGGTGCAAATCTGGCGCTGTACAGCATCTGGTCGACGTCTCCGGTGTTCACATTGAACAAATTGCGTAATCGGCAGTTAATAACAAAATCAACATCATGCCTTTCGCACTTGTTTGATCTTTTCTGCTCACGTCCCGTTCCTAATCCATTACATATGGAAACATTTCTATACGTGTTTCTTATATTGACAGCATATTTACACCTGGTGGCCAAAATTGGAACTATTTTTTTTTCCAGCGTATATCGGTTCCGCATTAACGCATTATCTACTAAGTTTCGCTGCCATACGGTAATTTGAGCACACACTGGAATTCTGTGAGTAGCTGCTCTTTAATTATAACCACTCGGTATTTTAATTTCTATACAGGGTGGTCCATTGATCGTGACCGGGCCAAATATCTCACGAAATAAGCATCAAACGAAAAAACTACAGATAAACGAAACTCTTCTAGCTTGAAGGGAGTAACCAGATGGGGCTGTTGTTGGCCCGCTCGATGGCGCTGCCATAGGTCACACGGATATCAACTGCGTTTTTTAAAATAGGAACCCCCATTTTTACTACATATTCGTGTCGTACGTAAAGAAATACGAATGTTTTAGTGGACCACTTTTTCACTGTAATAGTCACAAACGTATAAGTACGTGGTATCACGTAACATTCCGCCAGTGCGGACGGTATTTGCTTCGTGATACATTACCCGTGTTAAAATGGACGGTTTACCAATTGCGGAAAAGGTCGATATCGTGTTGATGTATGGTTATTGTGATCAAAATGCCCAACGGGCGTGTGCTATGTATGCTGCTCGGTATCCTGGACGACATCATCCAAGTGTCCGGATCGTTCGCCGGATCGTTACATTATTTAAGGAAACAGGAAGCGTTCAGCCACATGAAAAACGTCAGTCGCGACCTGCAACAAATGATGATGCCCAAGTAAGTGTTTTAGCTGCTGTCGCGGCTAATCCGCACGTCAGTAGCAGACAAACTGCGCGAGAATTGTGAATCTCAAATACATCGGTGCTGAGAATGCTACATCAACATCGTTTGCACCCGTACCAAATTTCTATGCAGCAGGAACTGCATGGCGACGACTTTGAACGTCGTGTACATTTCTGGCACTGGGCACAAGAGAAATTACGGGACTATGACTGATTTTTTGCTCGCGTCCTATTTAGCGTCATTCACCGACAGCGGTAACGTAAACCGGCATAATGTGCACTATTGGGCAACGGAAAATCCACGATGGCTGCGACAAGTGGAACATCAGCGACCTTGGCGCGTTAATCTATAGTGCGGCATTATGGGAGGAAGGATAATTGGCCCCCATTTTATCGATGGCAATGTAAATGGTGCTATGTATGCTGATTTCCTACGTAATGTTCTACCGATGTTTCTACAAGATGTTTCACTGCATGAAAGAATGGCGATGTACTTCCAACATGATGGAAGCGGTATTGAATAGCATATTTCATGACAGGTGGATTGGTCGTGGAAGCACCATATCATGGCCCGTACGTTCACCGGATCTGACGTCCCCGCATTTCTTTCTGTGGGGAAAGTTGAACGATATTTACTATAGTGATCCACCGACAACGCCTGACAACATGCGTCGGCGTATTGTCAATGCATGTGCGAACATTACGGAAGGCGAACTACTCGCTGTTGAGAGGAATGTCGTTACACGTATTGCCAAATGCATTGAGGTTGGCGGACATCATTCTGAGCATTTATTGCATTAATGTCGTATTTACAGGTAATCACGCTGCAACAGCATCCGTTCTCAGAAATGGTAGGTTCACAAAGGTACATGTATCTCATTGGAACAACAGAAATAAAATGTTCAAACGTACCTACGTTCTGTATTTTAATTTATAAAACCTACCAACTGTTCGTCTAAAATTGTGAGCCATATGTTTGTGACTATTACAGCGCCATCTATCACAAAGCAAAAAAAGTGGTGCAACTAAATCATTCATATTTCTTTACGTACTACACGAATATGTAATAAAAAATGGGAGTTCCTATTTTTAAAAAAACGCATTTGATATCCGTTTGACCTATGACAGCGCCATCTAGCGTGCCAACCATAGCGCCATGTGATTCCCCCCTTCAAGCTAGACAAGTTTCGTTCATTGTAGTTTTTTCGTTTGATGCTTATTTCGTGAGATATTTGGCCCGGTCACGATCAATGGACCACCCTGTATATGTACGCTGTCTACGCATTTAAAAGGTTTAAAAAAAATAATTTTGAGAGATAACAGCATTGCCACTATAGCATCCACTTTAAGCGTGCCTGGAAGTGTTTTCTTATCTGACAACTGCTCCCCATTGAGCAGGAAATCTAGCGTATTCTTCGTCGAATTCTCTTTCGTATCTTGGATTTCACGGAGACTTCAGACGTGGTAAATGGTAGCGGCCTGGCGGTGCGGCCACCGGAGCCCGTGTGCCGAGCTGAGAAAGGCGACCCGCAGGCTGGCACGCATGAGAACAGCACTCCTTGCGCCCTGCCGGGACTCACAGGGATCAGGTTTAGCCGGCGAAGCTTCCGTTGCCGCCGAGGACTAGGCTGCTGATTAAACCGGATGCGTCACCGCTCACACGTTGCGCACGTTATGCTACTGACGCGGGGAAGATCGACTCCCAGCTCACTTGCGCTCCTAGCCTACTGGAGATCTCATGGATTCTCATAACCATTCCGCAAGATTTGTTTTCCCCTTCTTACGAAAACACAGTAGTCTCCATTCGGGATACTAAGTACGATGTATATTACCGGTCATCTGCTCAGTAAAAATTGCTATACCAGGAAGAAAAGCAAGTAACGAAATTTTAATTATTGTGCATAAACAATCTAATAGGAAAAATACACGATAAGATACACTACTGGCCATTAAAATTGCTACACCAAGAAGAAATGTAGATGATAAACGGGTTTTCATTGGACAAACATATTATACTGGAACTGACATCTGATAACACTTTCACGCAATTTGAGTGCATAGATCCTGAGAAATCAGTACCCAGAACAACCACCTCTGGCCGTAATAACGGCCTTGATACGCCTGGGCATTGAGTAAAACAGAGCTCGGATGGCGTGTACAGGTACAGCTGCCCATGCAGCTTCAACACGATATCACAGTTCATCAAGAGTAGTGACTGGCGTATTGTGACGAGCCAGTTGCTCGGCCACCATTGACCAGAGTTTTCAATTGGTGAGAGATCTGGAGAATGTGCTGGACAGGGCAGCAGTCGAACATTTTCTGTATCCAGAAAGGCCCGTACGGGACCTGCAACAGGCGGTCGTGCATTATCCTGTTAAAATGTAGGGTTTCGCATGGATCGAATGAAGGGCAGAGCCATGGGGCGTAACAGATCTGAAATGTGACGAGCACTGTTCAAAGTGCCGTCAGTGCGAACAAGAGGTGACCGAGACGTGTAACCAGTGGCACAACATACCATCACGCTGCGTGATACGCCAGTATGGCGATGACGAACACACACTTCCAATGTACGTTCACAGCGATGTCGCCAAACACGAATGCGACCATCATGATGCTGTAAACGGAATCTGGATTCATTCGAAAAAATGACGTTTTGCCATTCGTGCACCCAGGTTCGTCGTTGAGTACACCATCGCAGGCGCTCCTGTCTGTGATGCAGCGTCAAGGGTAACCGCAGCCACGATCTCGAGCTGATAGTCCATACTGCTCCAAACGTCGTCGAACTGTTCGTGCAGATGGTTGTTGTCTCGGAAACGTCCCCATCTGTTGACTCAGGGATCGATACGTGGCTGCACGATCCGTTACAGCCATGCGCATAAGGTGACTGTCATCTCGACTGCTAGTGATACGAGGCCGATATAAGACGAACATCAACAAAAGCAAAACGAGGATAATGGAATGTAGTCGAATTAAATATGGTGATGCTGCGGGAATTAGATTGGGAAATGAGACGCTTAAAGTAGTAAATGAGTTTTGCTATGTCGGGAGCAAAATACCTGATGATGGTCGAAGTAGAGAAGATATGAAATGTAGACTGGCAATGGCAAGGAAAGCGTTTCTGAAGAAGAGAAATTTGTTAACATCGAGTATAAATTTAAGTGTCAGGAAGTCGTTTCTGAAAGTATTTGTATGGAGCGTAGCCATGTATGGAAGTGAAACGTGGACGATAAATAGTTTAGAAAAAAAGAGAATAGAAGCTTTCGAAATGTGAAGATTAGAAGGGTAGATCACATAACTAATGAGGAGGTATTGAATAGAAATGGAGAGGAGAGAAATTTGTGGCACAACTTGACTAGAAGAAGGGATCGGTTGGTAGGGCATATACTGAGTCATCAAGGGATCACCAATTTAGTATTGGAGGGCAGCGTGGAGGGTAAAAATCGTAGACGGAGTGCAAGAGATGAATACACTAAACAGATTCAGAAGGATGTAGGTTGCAGTAGGTACTGGGAGATGAAGAAGCTTGCACAGGATAGAGTAGCATGGAGAGCTGCATCAAACCAGTCCCTGGACCCGAGACTACAACAACACAACAATGATTTGTCATGTGCACCACATCTACCAATTTCCGTCCTAGTAGAATAATTCCTTCGTGGTGCGTCTTTTTTTTTTTCTTTGTCTTACAGTGTAGTACACAAAGCTGCCATCTCTGGCTACAAGAACTTCTGTAACGCGGCTGGCCATAGAGTTAAACTGAACACGGGGCGCTGATGCGGGTACATCATTCCATACTGCTTCAGCTCTGTATATGAGTGGCGAGTGGTGGGTTGCCAGTCTCTCAGAAAACCATGACCAGATGTGTTCACTGGGCGAGAGATATGGATAACGAGGCGGCTTCGGCAACAGTGGAAGACCCTCTGTATCGAGGTGTCTTAGGACAGTGCGGTGTCTCGTTATCTTGTTGACAGATACGTCACCAAAACCTCGAAGATACGGTACAGCCACTAGACTTACCGCATCAGAAATATAGCGGCTGCAGACCAGATCAACGGCTACGCGAAGTACCACCGCCCCACGTGCCGAGTCCGCACCACGATGACGTATGCAGTATGGCAACGTTCGTTCTATTCAAAAGCTCCACATATTGGTACTCTATCGTACTGCTGCACGCACAACTGAAAGTGCTCTGAAAAGGCCACTTGTGCCACACCTATGTCATGTGTTGTCGCTGCACGCACCAACACCGTCGGGGCGTCTCTATTACTGCTCTGCGGGAAGCCGCAACAACCGTGCCGATATTCCGTAGTGCCACAGAGGCCGTCGCATGTCCATTTCGACACTGGTCTTGTTGCAAACGAACCCATTTTATGACTATACATACACGTCGTGGTTGTACGACCCTCCACAGCCGAGTAAACAATACTTCTGTCCTCTCGGGCGCTAGACGCGTGTGGCAATTGGGATTTTTCATGGAGTTGAGTATGGCTCTCCTGAACTCATCCATTCCATTTTAGCGTGACAGTCGTGGGATCCCGACCAAGAGGACAAGCAATATCACGGAACGATAAATTGCAATCTCGATAAGCCACGGTAATGTAGCTGTCAAAATCCGACCAAGCAAAACACGATCAATGAGAAACCCACTGCGTAATCTTTCCTTACATACGAAATGCAGATGGCGTTACGCCTCCTCCTATCATAAATGAGTTCTTCTAGCTCCCTTTAAACTGTTCTTTATTGGCAGATAAGCTTAGTTTCGTTGCTGGCAAGTTATTGAAAATGTATAGTCCTGAATAACTAACACCTTATATATATATATATATATATATATATATATATATATATATATATATATATATATATATATATATATATATTCGAGTCTTCGTGTAGAGTGTTCTTATTCCTGATATTTTGTTTGTTAATTAAACTCTTGGTTGAAGAACAGATATATTACGAACGATAAAGTACTGAGAAACCGTAATTATTAGGAGCAGTTTTTTGAACACATTCCGGCCGAATACTCTTAAATTCTCACCAGAAATAATTCCTATCAACTGCTTTTGGGATCGGTATACTTAAACTGGGCTTAAATATATTGTAAAAGATTATGAGAAGAATGAAACTTCCTGGCAGATTAAAACTGTGTGCCGGGCCGAGACTCGAACTCGGGATCTTTGCCTTTCGCGCGCAAGTCCTCTACCAACTGAGCTACCTACGCACGACTCACGCCCCGTCCTCACAGCTTTAATTCCGCCAGTACCTCGTCTCCTACCCTCCAAACTACACAGAAGCTCTTCTGTGAACTGCAGAGTGAAAATCTCATTCTGGCAACATCCCCCAGGATGTGCAGTATGCTTTCTTCCAGGAGTGCTAGTTCTGTAAGGTTCGTAGGAGAGCGCGGTTCCGGACTGAAGCGCCTAGAACCGCTTGGCCACAGCGGTCGGCAGACAAACTTTCGTAAGTTGTTTAGGTATACAGCGTGTTTCCGTGAGAGCGTGCAAAAATGTAACAAGACATAGATAGTGCTCCAATGGACAATTTGAGGTAGGAAACCTGAGGTCGAAGAAGGCAGTTTAATGAGATATGGAAGTAAACTTGGGTACCGTTTTGTCTACATTTACTGCTATGCAGCTTATTTACAACTAACATTCGTACAAGTTTACACGTACTCTTTTGTTTTATTTACATGTACAGTCTTTATTTTCTGCAAGGAAACAAGGAGCACGAGCCTGATTACTAGGAAGTCGTGATGCAGGTGCTAGTTACTTTACTTGTCCAAAGTTGGCTCAGTTTTATCGTATTTACATTGTCCCGTGGGAGGAACTTGCTATGAATCAACGACAGACCCATTATTACTCACTGCTATTCAGAGACGCGGAGTACAACACGATGGAGCAGAACCGGTAGAGTATTTCTTAGCCACTGGATTCAAAGGGGAGGTCCTATTCCATGGCCTGCGAGGTCACCTGACCTGAATCCCCTCGATTACTTCCTATGGGACATAACAATGAAGAACCAGAGAAACTGGTAAATATCGTGTAGGGCCCCCGCGAGCACGCAGAAGTGCCGCAACACGACGTGATATGGACTCGACTAATGTCCGAAGCAGCGCTGGAGAGAACTGACACCATGAATCCTGCAGGACTGTCCATAAATCCGTAAGAGTACGAAGGGGTGGAGGTCTCTTCTAAACAGCACGTTGCAAGGCATCCCATGTATGTTCAATAATGTTCATCTCTGGGGAGTTTGGTGGCCAGCGGAAGTGTTTAAACTCAGAAGAGTGTTCCTGGAGCCACTCTGTAGCAATTATGAACGTGTGGGGTGTCGCTTTTTCCTGCTGGAATTGCCGAAGTCCGTCGGAATGCGCAATGGACATCAATGGATGCAGGTGATAAGACAGGATGCTTCCGTACGTGTCACCTGTCAAGACTCGCATCTAGACATATTGGGGGTCCCATGTCACTCCAACTGCACACGCCCCACGCCATTACAGAGCCTCCGCCACCTTGCACAGTCGATGGATTGATGAGGTTGTCTCCATACCCGTACACGTTCACACGCTCGATACAATTTAAAAGGAGACTCATCCCACCAGGCAACACGTTTTCAGTCATCAACAGTCCAATGTCGTTGTTGGCGGGCCCAGCGAGGCACAAAGCTTGGATCTTCACTCCGATGATGTTTCGTTGAATGGTTCGCACGCTGACACTTGCTGATGGCTCTGCATTTAAATTTGCAGCAATTTGCGAAAGGACTGCACTTCTGTCATGTTGAACGATTGTCTTCAGTCGTCGTATGTTCTGTTCTTGCAGGATCTTTTTCCGGCCCCAGCGATGTCGGAGATTTGATGTGTTACCGAATTCGTGATATTTACGCTACGCTCGTGAAATGGTCGTACGGGAAAATACCCACTTCATGGGTGTCTCGTAGATGCTGTGTCCCATCGTTCGAGCGCCGACTATAACACCAAGTTCAAACTCACTTAAATCATGATAACCTGCCATTGTAGCAGCAGTAACCAATGTAACAACTGAGCCAGACCCTTGTTGTCAAATGTTGGCGTTGCCGACCGCAGCGCCGTATTATGCTTACTTACATATCTCTGTGTTTGAATACGCGCGCCTACACTACACCACTGGCCATTAAAATTGCTACACTACGAAGATGACGTGCTACAGACGCGAAATTTAACCGACAGGAAGAGGATGCTGTGATATGCAAATGATTAGCTTTTCAGAGCATTCACACAAGGTTGGTGCCGGTGGCGACACCTACGACGTGCTGACATGAGGAAAGTTTCAAACCGATTTCTCATACACAAACAGCAGTTGACCAGTGTTGCCTGGTGAAACGTTGTTGTGATGCCTCGTGTAAGGAGGAGAAATGGGTACCATCACGTTTCCGACTTTGATCAAGGTCGGATTGTAGCCTATCGCGATTGCGGTTTATCGTATCGCGACATTGCTGCTCGCGTTGGTCCAGATCCAACAATGACTGTTAGCAGAATATGGAATCGGTGGGTTCAGGAGGGTAATACGGAATGTCTTGCTGAATCCCAACGGCCTCGTATCACTAGCAGTCGAGATGACAGGCACCTTATCTGCATGGCTGTAACGGAACGTGCAGCCACATCTCGATCCCTGAGTCAACAAATGGGGACGTTTGCAAGACAACAACCATCTGCGCACGAACAGTTCGACGAAGTTTGCAGCAGCATGGACTATCAGCTAGGAGACCATTGCTGTGGTTACCCTGGACGCTGGTTCACAGACAGGAGCGCCTGCGATGGTGTACTCGACGACGAACCTGAGTGCACGAATGGCAAAACGTCATTTTTTCGGATGAATCCAAGTTCTGTTTACAGCATCATGATGGTCGCATCCGTGTTTGGCGACATCGCGGTGAACGCACATTGGAAGCGTGTATTGGTCATCGCCATACTGGCGTATCACCCGGCGTGATGGTATGGGGTGCCACTGATTACACGTCTCGGTCATCTCTTGTTCGCATTGATGGCACTTTGAACAGTGGACGTTACATTTCAGATGTGTTACGACCCGTGGCTCTACCCTTCATTCGATCCCTGCGAAACCCTACATTTCAGCAGGATAATGCACGACCGCGTGTTGCAGGTCCCGTACGGGTCTTTCTGGATACAGATGTTCGACTGCATCCCTGTCCAGCACATTCCCCAGATCTCTCACCAATTGAAAACGTCTGGTCAATGGCTCGTCACAATACGCCAGTCACTGCTCGTGATGAACTGTAGTATCGTGTTGAAGCTGCATGGGCAGCTGTACCTGTACACGCCATCCAAGCTCTGTTTGACTCAATGCCCAGGCGTATCAAGGCCGTTATTACGGCCAGAGGTGGTTGTTCTGAGTACTGATTTCGCAGGATCTATGCACCCAAATTGCGTGAAAATGTAATCACATGTCAGTTCTAGTATAATATATTTGTCCAATGAATACCCGTTTATCATCTGCATTTCTTCTTGTTGTAGCAATTTTAATGGCCAGTAGTGTGGTTTTTTTGGCACTTCAGTGTACTCGTATAAAGTCACTTGTGCGTGAGACCCCAGTTGATACACAATTGGAATTAGTTGCCAGAATTGTATCTACCTGTGATGTGCTTCGATACACACCAGGCATATTTGTCTCGGTGTTTCAGAATCTTGTTCGCCGATATCTACATCTACATTTACATCTATACTCCGCAAGCCACCTGACGGTGTGTGGCGGAGTGTACCTTGAGTACCTCTATCGGTTCTCCCTTCTATTCCAGTCTCGTATTGTTCGTGGGAAGAAGGATTGTCGGTATGCTTCTGTGTGGGCTCTAATCTCTCGGATTTTATCCTCATGGTCTCTTCGCGAGATATACGTAGGAGGAGCAATATACTGCTTGACTTTTCGGTGAAGGTATGTTCTCGAAACTTCAACAAAAGCCCGTACCGAGCTACTGAGCGTCTCTCCTGTAGAGTCTTCCACTGGAGTTTATCTGTCATCTCCGTAACGCTTTCGCGATAACTAAACGATCCTGTAACGAAGCGCGCCGCTCTCCGTTGGATCTTCTCTCTCTCTTCTATCAACCCTATCTGGTACGGATCCCACACTGCTGAGCAGTAGTCAAGCAGTGGGCGAACAAGGGTACTGTAACCTACTTCCTTTGTTTTCGGATTGCATTTCCTCGAAAAAGAATCGGGAGGCTGGCCCAGAACATCCTGTACAATGTCTTACTAATAGAATGAACTGCAGCAATTGAAACCAAATGGTAAACGGCTGGGGACAGAGAAGGATGTCTAAATCGATAAGTTAACAATTTGGTGTGTGGTGATGGGGAATACGAGCAGGCTAGCTAGCGACGTGTCGCGGCCACCTGGCGGCGTTGCAGCGGCGGACGCGGCGCAGCTGCTGCGGCCGCCGCGCGTCGTAAATTAGGTCGCAGCCGCTGGCGGGGTGTCGGGCTGGCCCCTTATTTCTGCCCGCGCAGGCGCACATGGCTGCCGGCAGGTCCACGCCGCCGTCTGCGCGCGGCGCTGACCAGCCCACGGCTGCGCCGGGTGCGAATTGAGGCGAGTTATCGCTCGGCTCAATGGGACGAGGCCTTCTGGCTGTTCCGTGGTCAGGGGCAGGCGTGATCCCGTCGCTCGCGTTGCCGTGTAGCGGAGCGCGGTGTCAAGCTGAAGACATCGCCAGGGTGAAGCACCGTCGTGCTTACGCCCACGGAATAGGGAGAAGAACGCGTATAGTACGTCACACGCCACACGCCTTTTCCGCCAGTGTCCTGCATATAACAGCAGTTAAACAGTGAGCGGCACTTCTCTAAGAGGCACTCCTCGTACATTATCGCCTCGACAGTACTTGTTCACAATATAACCCACGTTGCGTCTGAATAAACCACTGTCCGCTTTAAATCTGATGCTTTATGGAACTCCATCATCTCGTTTATACGCCCGACAACTCGTTTATTCTAATAAAAAAATGGTTCAAATGGCTCTGAGCACTATCGGACTTGACATCTGAGGTCATCAGTTCCCTAGAACGTAGAACTACTTAAACCTAACTAACCTAAGAACATCGCACACATCCATGCCCGAGGCAGGATTCGAACCTGCGACCGTAGCGATAGCGCGGTTCCAGACTCATGCGCGTAGAACCGCTCGCCACTGCGGCCGGCTAGAATTTCTTTAACGTACATAACATCGTGGAAATTTCTGCCTAATAACGGATGCATCCATTTCGTCAGTGGTACACAACACACACACACACACACACACACACACACACACACACACACCAAGAAAAGTTTTGCATCACCCCTTTATCTCGAAATTCGTAACACAGAAACCAAAAATTGGCTATGAGGCATCCCTTTATATTTATTTGCAATGTGCCCAGATCACCAAATCATAAAAAAACTCATTCGTGTAACAACAAAATGATCTTTTTTCCTATTTTTCTTTTTATTTTTTTCCCAACACTCCTGAGCAACGACAGTATGTGGTGTAGCACTCCCTTGCTCCTATGCAGGCTTCAATCCGTCGTGGCATACCATCGATGAGAGCATAAATAGCATCGGCATACGTCGCGCACAGTACAAGGTCGTTTTCGACGTCCAAAAACAACTCGTTTCGATCGGTCTGAAACATGCTCTATTGGTTCAAATGGCACTGACCACTATGGGACTTAACATCTGAGGTCATCAGTCCCCTAGAACTTAGAACTACTTAAACCTAACTAACCTAAGGACATCACACAGCCGGCCGAAGTGGCCGTGCGGTTAAAGGCGCTGCAGTCTGGAACCGCAAGACCGCTCCGGTCGCAGGTTCGAATCCTGGCTCGGGCATGGATGTTTGTGATGTCCTTAGGTTAGTTAGGTTTAACTAGTTCTAAGTTCTAGGGGACTAATGACCTCAGCAGTTGAGTCCCATAGTGCTCAGAGCCATTTGAACCATTTTGACATCACACATATCCAAGCCCGAGGCAGGATTCGAACCTGCGACCGTATCGGGCGCGCGATTCCAGACTGTAGTGCCTAGAACCGTTCGGCCACCCCGGCCGGCCATGCTCTATAGGGTTCGCATCCACGGGAAAGGCATGCCACTCTACACTGGTGATCCTAATATGCAGAAGGAAAGTATTCACGAGACAGCACGATGATCACGTTAGTTGTCTTCCACCGAGATGACACTGTCACACCGACCGGCGTTGCCGAGCGGTTCTAGACGCCTCAGTCTGGAAACGCGCGACCGCTACTGTCGCAGGTTCGAATCCTGCCTCGGGCATGGATGTGTATGTAGTTCTAAGTTCTAGGGGACTGATGACCTCAGCAATTAAGTCCCATAGTGCTCAGAGCCATCTAAACCAATTGGAAGTTCCCATGCTTGGCCTGCGAGGCAACAACACGCACTGCTTTGAAATCGGATGTTGATGTGCCTACTCACTTGATGGAGGTACTTCCCGTTATGACCAGGAGTACAGGTCGCTTTGTATAGTACTAGACAGTGCGGACAGCGCGTAGCAATAGTAAGTACGCTAGCACACGTGTGATACACGAGTACATTTTACTGATGCCTAAATTGTCGAAGAGTCAAGACAAAATCCGGTTGCACAAGTAGGACGAGCACTTTACCCTCCTCAACTTTGCAAGGGCTTTTAACGTTGAGCGTGCCTCAACAATTCTCGCTTCTCACTCCCGGGTTCCCAGGTTCGATTCCCGGCGGGGTCCGGGATTTTCTCTGCCTCGTGATGACTGGGTGTTGTGTGATGTCCTTAGGTTAGTTAGGTTTAAGTAGTTCTAAGTTCTAGGGGACTGATGACCATAGATGTTAAGTCCCATAGTGCTCAGAGCCATTTGAACCATTTGAACCATTTTGAGCCTCAACAATGAGTACCGATAATATTATCGGCGAATACCGCGATTACTACTACAAGGCCGGCCGGAGTGGCCGAGCGGTTAAAGGCGCTACAGTCTGGAACCGCACGACCGCTACGATCGCAGGTTCGAATCCTGCCTCGGGCATGGATGTGTGTGATGTCCTTAGGTTAGTTAGGTTTAAGTAGTTCTAAGTTCTAGGGGACTTATGACCACAGCAGTTGAGTCCCATAGTGCTCAGAGCCATTTACTACTACAAAATGCCTGAATTCTTAGGAGTCATAAACGCTTGGTGCATTCACTGGCGCTCGAAACGATGAAAGAGATAGTGTTTTGGCTATGCCCTTCAGCAATACAAGCTGTTAGATTGTGGTCACCACGTTAGTGTGTGCCGCGCAGGGTAGCCGCGCGGTCTGAGGCGCCTTGTCACGGATCGAGTGGCTGCCCCCGTCGGAGGTTCGAGTCCTCCCTCGAGTATGGGTGTGTGTTGTCCTTAGTGTGTTAGTTTAAGTTAGATTAAGTAGTGTGTAAGCTTAGGGACCGATGGCCTCAGCAGTTTGGTCCCATAGGACTTACCACAAATTTCCAATTTCCGTTAGCGTGTAACGCGCGTACGGACGTCATTACATGACACGTTGAAGAGGTACTAGTTTGAAAAACTCTGCAGTTTGTCACTTACAAGGAAAACTCCCAGTCGTATCCCCACTCAGATATTGTGTAAGATTGTCCAGTGGATACCCCGCAAAAACTGAACACAGATCGAGCTTGAGAACACGAAGAAGATTACAGTGAAAACAGACGCAAAATATAAACAGTGAACAGTCCAAGCTCAAGATGTGAAACATAGAGCGAAGTTGAACTGCCACGGCGTTTTGTTTATGTGGTCTTGATGTCGGGCTAGCGAGGGATAGACCCTGTCCAATTTCTCTCTTGTTCTCGCAACGCTGAAGGAACCCCATTCCAGTCTTCTTGCCACTAAAACATCCGTAACATCATCAAGAATAGGGTACAAGTCTTCCCGGTACTTCACTGTTCACTCTGGTCACAATACAAATGAACAACTGCAGATGAGCCGGCCGGAGTGCCCGAGCGGTTCTAGGCGCTTCAGTCTGGAAACGCGCGACCGCTACGGTCGCAGGTTCGAATCCTGCCTCGGGCATCGATGTGTGTGACGTCCTAAGGGTTAGTTAGGTTTAAGTAGTTCTAAGTTGTAGGGGACTGATGACCTCAGATGTTAAGTCCCATACTGCTAAGAGCCATTTGAACCATTTGAACTGCAGATGATATGGTTCAAATGGCTCTGAGCACTATGGGACTTAACTTCTGAGGTCATCAGTCCCGTAGAACTTAGAACTATTTAAACCTAACTAACCTAAGGACATCACACACATCCATGCCCGAAGCAGGATTCGAACCTGCGACCGTAGCGGTCGCGCGGTTCCACTCCGGCCGGCTGCAGATGATATGATTGCGCAGAAACATATCTCGTTTTTTGCTTTGTTTTTTTTTTTTTATTGAGTCTGATGCTGCCCGCCACCCTCTTCATCTCAGAGTAGCACTTGCAACCTACGTCCTCAATTATCTGCTGAATGTATTCCAAACCCTGTCTTCCTTTGTAGTTTTCGCCCTCTACAGCTCCCTCTAGTACCGTGAAGGTCTTTCGCTGATGTCTTAACAGACGTCCTATCATTCTGTCCCTCCTCCTTGTCAGTGTTTTCCACATATTCCTTTCCTCTCCGATTCTGCGCAGAACCTCCTCATTCCTTACCTTACCAGTCCACCTAATTTTCAACGTTCGTCTGTAGCACCACATCTCAAACGCTTCGATTCTCTTCTTTTCCGGTTTTCCCACAGTCCATGTTTCACTGCCGTACAATGCTGTGCTCCAAACGTAGAGACAAAAAAAAAAAGAATTTTATGTTTTGCTAAAGACAACCATAAGAGCCCATTTAGGATTGTTAAGCTAACACATATAATAACGCGGGAGCATGAGATCGCATTTGTACCGAAGGTGAGAGCGGACTCATGTGGTTTCGCACAAATGCGTACCGCAACTGTGATGCACGGGCATGGAGGAACGTTTTCCGTAGATAATCGAAACATAGCAAGCGGTCCACAGGTTCTTCGTGCAACAGCTCTCCCAGAACAATAGGAATGCTGCAGTACCTTTACGGCACGTAGTAACGACGAGAAGTCGTAACTGAACGCGAATAGCAACGTAAATGGAAAGCGGGCTGCTAGCAGACAGAACCGCGACCTGGATAAGCCGGAGACGGCAGGTCTGTGACAGCAGCAGCGAAAGGCGCGCTGCCAACCTCTGCGGCAAAATTAGCGACGGCGAAGAGATTTCAGGAACGCCTCGTCGGAGTCCGGCGAACGCGCCAAAATACTTTCCGCTGTCTGGCCACTTACCGACCAGACACGGCAACCCCTGTTGCGTCGCACAGCCAATCTGCGAGGACAGCCACTCGTGATGCGCAAAGGACCTAATTTAAGAAGCCGTCACGCTTAGGGCCAGATGCGCACTGGGGCACCGTGTGGAATAGAATTCTTCCCTCGAGAGAAGTGTCACCCACCCCAGCAGCCGCGCTTGATTCATCCCGCTTGGCAGGGACGCGTAATGCAGTCCTCACCAGCGACCTCTGACACTAGAGCGTTTCAAACTTTGGGAGAAAAGAAATGGGATTGATTGCATACGAGAGGTAAACAATGTCTGGCGGATGCGCTACTCCTACGCTTTCGCTGAATTCCAGAAAGCATCCACAACAAGGGGTCAGATTGCGAGGTGCCGTTTAGACCAAGCGTAAATTTCTGGTATATTTCCGTGTTACCCAACCACGACATTACTGCACTTGGCTTCCCGTCGACGTTGTCAAAAAATGGTTCAAATGGCTCTGAGCACCATGGGACTTAACCTCTGAGGTCATCAGTCCCCTAGAACAAAGAACTACTTACATCTACATCTACATTTATACTCCGCAAGCCACCCAACGGTGTGTGGCGGAGGGCACTTTACGTGCCACTGTCATTACCTCCCTTTCCTGTTCCAGTCGCGTATGGTTCGCGGGAAGAACGACTGTCTGAAAGCCTCCGTGCGCGCTCTAATCTCTCTAATTTTACATTCGTGATCTCCTCGGGAGGTATAAGTAGGGGGAAGCAATATATTCGATACCTCATCCAGAAACGCACCCCCTAGAAACCTGGCGAGCAATCTACACCGCGATGCAGAGCGCCTCTCTTGCAGAGTCTGCCACTTGAGTTTATTGAACATCTCCGTAACGCTATCACGGTTACCAAATAACCCTGTGACGAAACGCGCCGCTCTTCTTTGGATCTTCTCTATCTCTATCTCCTCCTAACTAACCTAAGTAAATCACACACATCCATGCCCGAGGCAGGATTCGAACCTGCGACCGTAGCGATCGCGCGGTTCCAGACTGTAGTGTCTAGAGCGGCTCGGCCACTCCGGCCGGCGACGTTGTTAGAAATGCACCGTGATCTTACGGTGCCAGCCGGTGTGCCCGAGCGGTTCTAGGCGCTTCAGTCTGGAACCGCTCGACCGCTACGGTCGCAGGTTCTAATCCTGCCTTGGGCATGGATGTGTTTGATGCCCTTAGGTTAGTTAGGTTTAAGTAGTTCTAAGTTCTAGGGGACTGATGACCTCAGATGTTAAGTCCCATAGTGCTCAGAGCCATTTGATCTTACGGTAAACAAGTACAGTGCTGATAAGGAAAACGCATCGAGTTGTGAGTGATTTCAAGACAGTTGTCACAGACTTGGTTCAGCATGTCGTCGTGAAATATGACGATAAAAACTAACGATAAGCCGACCGAAGTGTCCTCAGTGTCTGTTGCAATAGCAGTGTGGTCGACTAATACTCAACGGGGTGGTAAACACTGGTCCGACGCAACGTACTTTGCCTGGATATTCTAAATCTACATTTACTCTGAAATTCACAATTAAAGAGTCTGGCAGTGGATTCATCTCACCAAATGGTTCCCAGCCTGGGGGCAGTTACCGCTGAGGAGTAAAATGAAATTTTATGAGGGGTAAAACTAAACGATTCAATTCTGTTTCAGTAACGAAATAAATTATTTTCAAAAGACCATTACTATTATAATAATTTTGTACGACTTTAATAATAATTACATAAAGCACTCCGTCGTCAGACCACACGTGGTCCGTCGAGACCATCCGACCGCCGTGTCATCCTCAGCTAAGGATGCGGACAGGAGGGGCGTGTGGTCAGCACACCGCTCTCCCGGTCGTTACGATGGTTTTCTTTGACCGGAGCCGCTACTATTCGCTCGAGTAGCATCACGAGGCTGAGTGCACCCCGAAAAATGGCAGCAGCGCATGGCGGCCCGGATGGTCACCCATCCAAGTGTCGGCCACGCCCGGCACCGCTTAACTTCGGTGATCTGACGGGAACAGGTGTATCTACTGCGGCAAGGCCGTTCCCACAATAATTACATAAGTTGTCAATAATTACTTTATCTCAATTAGTAGCATTAATGCGGTAGAGGTTACTGGTTCCTCATATGGCCCACCCACTACACACATATGTTGTGCTTTGTTCCGTACATCGCTGATGATAAAAGTGAGACACATACCTAAAAAATGCTAAATATCTCAAGAAATCTTCTCCATGTCGTAGACAGTACCCCCAGTAGTCCAGAAATTGCTTCATTATTCACTTCGAAACAGGTAAATGAATTAGTTGACAGCATGACGCAGCAATAACTACATAAGAGCTACTACACTGCTATACACAAAATAATTATTATTACTGTTACTATTAGCGGCTTTGGTCAGACACAAAGCATTAAAGGCCTGAAATCTTCCAATTTCTGCCAGTTCAGAAGTATGTAGTACAGCATTCAAGTGATTTACGAACAATAAGTATAGTGCACACATTTTAGCTAGGTTGACTTTAAATGGTGTTGCAGTGTGTAGGTCAAGCAAATACAGCTATGGAGAGGAGTTATGAGTGGAAGTATGTTTTGTAACAGGTGTCCACCCTCACTGTGAATAGTTAGCTTTCTTATGTCAGAAGGACTTGTAAGTACCACTTGCGATGCACCACGAATTCCTTTGTCATTCATTCTAACACACACACACACACACACACACACACACACACACACACACAAACTAAATCTCATTCATCTTTCATCGTTTTAAAAATAAAAGTGTTCCAAGAAAAGTCTTTCATTCAACGGTTTAGTTAGGTATTAAAGCGGGGGATAACGTGGTGGACGGGCAAAGGGGGAGGGGGGGGGCGAGTACTAGCTAATATTTAATTGCACTCAGAGGTAATGGTCAAAGAAAGTTTGGTAACCAGTGATTTAACCACTTTCAAGCTATTTCTTTACAGTTCTACTGTCGAACAACGCGCAGGAGGAACGAACACATAAATCTTTCCGTGTGAGCTCTGATATCTCTTATTTTATTATGATGATGTACTACGCTTCATTATTATGTTTTTTATTTTTTAAATCATTCCTGGTCGCGATATAATACACGTTAGTGTTTACAGTGAAACTTTTCGAAGATAAATAAAGCAGCCGGGAAAGGTGCAAAATGTGAGGTTCGAAAATGACGTTATGTTGTAGTTTCGGAGGGTTTTCAAGGATATTTTCGGAAAATTTGGTATCATGGGCCCGTGGTCTGCAGTTGCTAGTTATTTTTTTCTTAACAATTATTTCTTAACACAACCTACCCCGCAACACCGTTATAAGTTTTCCAGACTGTTTCTGACCATTCGGTATAACGAGCCACCAAGGCAGGAAGCTCTCTTGTACAAAATATTCAGAAAATATCCCTAAACAACCTCCGAAATTTTGTTGGTAGAGTTTGGTTTTACTCTATAGAATTACTACGGGAGAAAAGGAAACCGAAAAAAGAAAATCGCCGTCTTCAAATTGAAAAGCGCCTGTAATAATCTCCGAAATTGACTGTGACAGAAAATCTTCGCAGTGACAGAAAATCTTCGCAGCAACTCAATGTAACTTCTGGCATGTTTTCTGTATGTTTTTGTCGTAAACTGAAAACCAGTGTATGTATGTATAGTGTAAGTGTCAAGCGAATAAAGAGGCACGAAAATGGGGCAGTAAATATTTGCAGTAAGTTTACTTCCAACAGTAAAACTGAATATTTTTAAAGTATGTATTAAACTGCTACAAAAATGTGGTAATATTGCAAGTATTTTCGTAAACGGCCGATAATCAATTAAAGAATATGATCTGATTGTCAGCATCACGTGGTGGTGATCTTACGAGAGGTATCCTTGAAGTTTTAATTATCATTTCCAAAAATGAGGGCGTACTGGATTAGAAATGCGTTGTCGTTTAATACATAATATAGTCTTAATGCTGTGATGCTTGGAATGGTCCCATCGATTAAATATCGAGCCATAACTATGCAAAACTATATGGAATGGAACGAGCACGTAAGGTCGGTTGTAGGGGAGGAGAATGGTCACCTTCGGTTTATTGGGAGAATTCTAGGAAAGTTTAGCTTATCTGCAAAGAAGACCGCGCACAGGTGCTGCTAGAAGTGCTATCGCTAGGTTTGACCAGCACGCGAGTATTACGGAAAGGCTCTGTGATCTCACATGGAAATTCGTGGAGGAAGAAGACGTTGGGAAAGTTCACAGAAGCAGCATTTGCGACAGACTGCAGAACGATTCTACTGACAACAAAGTATATCTCTCATAAGGTCCGCGAAGACAGGATAAATCAGGGCTTGTGCGGATCCACATAGTCATTTCTTCTTCCCTCGCTCCATTTGCGAGAGGAACTGGAAACGAATGACCATCTGTGGTGCAAGAAGAGATCACGTAAGACCTGGGGTACAAGGTACCCTTGGCCACGCATCGTATGGTGGCTTGCGGAAAATGAATGCGGATGCAGAATAACGATTATAAAACAATAGTCGATAACAAAATAGGTACATTGATTAAGTAACATGTTACGACCCAAGGTTGATGCGCTGTAATCTTTACTGCATCTCGCCAATACCCATTTTCTCAACTGAAATTATTATCGGTACCGTTTTGTGTAAATTCGAGCGTACCTCTGTTTTTGCAGTATCCATACTATAAGCGACGATCAAAAACTTTATGTTTGAGGGCGTGCTGCAGCGTATATGACGTAGTACGACTGCGATGCGGGTATATAAGCACAGACATGTATGCAAGGGAGTTCTAAGAAAAGAATTTCAGTCATTTCGTAGCAAGCCCGGATCTCATTTTTGGAGTAGCTGACTTGAATTCAGCTGTCCCTGGACACTGACGCCGAAACAAAATAAGTTAAAATGATCTTCTTTTCTGTTTTCTACCACTGCTAGTGTTGTATCATTCACGTCATTGCATTAAATGTGGTATGCACATAACACGCAATGCTGATAAGTCATCTACTAAATTAATTAATAATTGTTTAGAAACTGAATGCTGTCCTAATACAATAGTGAGTTGCAACGGCGTTTGGCGCCATATAGTGCCAACGACAGCCATAGCATCCCTGTTAGTCGCGGTCACCGAAGTAAAGGAGCTCCGACGAGCGGATACTGATCCGTAGGGACAGCTCTGCCCGAAACATAAATAACCAAAAGTATTTCAGGGTAGCGAGAGCCAATAGGATTGCTTCGTTTCGGATGAGCCTGTGTGCAGTTTCATGAAGACATTTTTATCTTTGGTTTATTGTGCCTGCTAAGGCAGACGAAAGCTGAATGTTTACAAGAGAAACATGGCGGGAACCATTTGTCAGCAAATGATTCAAGGAACAAAGTGTCTTGTCAGTTGGCCACTGCAGTTATTTTTGTGAATAATGGGAGGGAAATAAAATTTGGTCCATATTTTCAACACGCGATTCCTCGTGTTGCTGGCTTCTGCTTCTGGTTCAAATGGCTCTGAGCACTATGGGACTCAACATCTTAGGTCACAAGTCCCCTAGAACTTAGAACTACTTAAACCTAACTAACCTAAGGACATCACACACACCCATGCTCGAGGCAGGAATCGAACCTGCGACCGTAGCAGTCGCGCGGTTCCGGACTGCCCGCCTAGAACCGCGAGACCACCGCGGCCGGCTTCTGCTTCTGGAACATTAACGTATTGTAGAGATTCACCGAAAACGTTTTAGTGATTTTAGCAGTCAGAATACTGTATAGTCTTGGCGAATAATGTCGCTTGGTACAATCAACTGTATATTTCGTCTTTAAATGATCATTTAACGAGCTTAAAAGCGAAGTATGGAAATTATGGTACAATTCACAATCGGACACGATAACATCAATGTTCATTCTCTATACCGAGCGAGATGGTGCAGAGGTTAGCACACTGGACTCGCATTCGGGAGGACGACTGTTCAATCCCGCGTCCGGCCATCCTGATTTAGGTTTTCCGTGATTTCCCTAAAGTCTCTCCAGGGAAATGCCGACTTCCTTCCCCCTCCTTCCCTAATCCAATGAGACAGATGACCTCGCTGTTTGGTCTCGTCCCCCAAACAACCCAACCCAGCCCCATTCTCTATTTTGCACGAAGTTCATTATCACCCGTTAAGTGGTGCGATCTTCGTCTTGACCCCTGCATTTACGGAACTGTTGTCAACGATTCGATCGCAGCTAAACATCTGCGATAAGCAACACATCCTCCGAAACTGGGACATGCTCGGAACAAACAGCAAAGTATTTCTGCTGCTTGTTTCACTCCTGCAATTTACGCTGTCCTCTTAGGTTCCTGCCTATCGGCATCCTCGGAAATTGCGACATATTCAGAATAAACAGCATAGTATTCGCTACAAGCTACAATACAAGCATCACTGCTTGTCGTTTCACTTGCAGGAGTTTCATCTTTCGTGTTTTAAACAGGCCGTAGTCACAAAATCGAAAAAACTCGTTCCTAAGACAGCACGCTCTTTAGGTAAACTGCATGGAATATTGCGGAACGTTCTTCTATTACATGAATAAGAAAGAATCAGAAGCTGTTAAAAACGTGAAAATGAAAAACAGTATGTGCATCTTACAGGACGCAAACCTACTTCCTCCGACAACACAACCATATGTCTCTAACCAGTAGACCCTGTCGCTCACAGCCAAATTTCGTGTCAGTATTGTTTATGTTGCGATCTCCAAAAGGGTTTTTACCGATGATGTGGGCTAAACTGACATTTAATTGTAACAAATCGTACAAGAATGACGTTTGTTATAAACCTTCAATGCTCCATTGTCTTGAAACGGCATACTGTCCTCACACGCAAGTTATGATAGAGTAGCCAGATGCAGTGTTACCCTACGTCTTGTAATGAGACCAAGATGAGGCGTTTGTGAGGTGCGGCAAGAATTTAGTATTTTGCAAATGGGGCAATTTACAGCAATAGAACAGCCACGATATGAAGGGAACCCTCACTGAGGATGGATAATTTGGCTAAGAGGTGCACAATGTAGTGCGTCACAGGAAAATTTCCTGCATTTATACCATAATTTATCTTACAAAATTTCACCCTCTTGCCGTTTATTTGCAGTTCTGCGTTGTATTAGGCCAGTGAGTGGGCTGGCAGAAGTCATTGTTCGGAAACAGAAACCGATCAGACTTGTGCAGTTTTAATTGTATCTACATCTACATCTACATTTATACTCCGCAAGCCACCCAACGGTGTGTGACGGAGGGCACTTTACGTGCCACTGTCATCACCTCCCTTTCCTGTTCCAGTCGCGTATGGTTCGCGGGAAGAACGACTGTCTGAAAGCCTCCGTGCGCGCTCTAATCTCTCTAATTTTACATTCGTGATCTCCTCGGGAGGTATAAGTAGGGGGAAGCAATATATTCGATACCTCATCCAGAAACGCACCCTCTCGAAACCTGGCGAGCAAGCTACACCGCGATGCAGAGCGCCTCTCTTGCAGAGTCTGCCACTTGAGTTTGTTAAACATCTCCGTAATGCTATCACGGTTACCAAATAACCCTGTGACGAAACGCGCCGCTCTTCTTTGGATCTTCTCTATCTCCTCCGTCAACCCGATCTGGTACGGATCCCACACTGATGAGCAATACTCCAGTATAGGTCGAACGAGTGTTTTGTAAGCCACCTCCTTTGTTGATGGGCTACATTTTCTAAGGACTCTCCCAATGAATCTCAACCTGGTACCCGCCTTACCAACAATTGATTTTATATGATCATTCCACTTCAAATCGTTCCGCACGCATACTCCCAGATATTTTACAGAAGTAACTGCTACCAGTGATTGTTCCGCTATCATGTAATCATACAATAAAGGATCCTTCTTTCTATGTATTCGCAATACATTACATTTGTCTATGTTAAGGGTCAGTTGCCACTCCCTGCACCAAGCGCCTATCCGCTGCAGATCTTCCTGCATTTCGCTACAATTTTCTAATGCTGCAACTTCTCTGTATACTACAGCATCATCCGCGAAAAGCCGCATGGAACTTCCGACACTATCTACTAGGTCATTTATATATATTGTGAAAAGCAATGGTCCCATAACACTCCCCTGTGGCACGCCAGAGGTTACTTTAACGTCTGTAGACGTCTCTCACTACACTACAGCCTGATACACTTTTTTTCAATTTTTACTATATTTGCTTTTACTTCTTTCCTGGCTTACTTTTATCATACACTGAAAAGGTTATTTCAGAAAGAGTTTTGTAAATTTAATTCTTGGTATACTAAGGTTTCTGCGTACGTAGTGTAATTGTTGTGAATGTGATTGTCATTTTCAGTTTTTCTGATGTTGCATATTCCTTACCTGTTAACATCTTACTTGAATTAATTTTCTGTGGACAGAGTAATATGAAATTTTGTGTAAAACTGTAAATCGATGTAATCAGAATCACTGAAAGTGTTACTTGGCGCAAGGTGTGTAAGCGATGCAATATCATACCGATAGGTCGATAGAGAAGGCATCAACAAAAGAGTCGGGAATTAGAAGAGAGTGGGGGTGATTCTCGTTCCGCGCGTATCTACTGCTGCACGTTGTGTTCGTGGGCGGTGAAAAATGTCAGTGTTTGAAGAGTGCTGCAATTATTATCTCCAGAATTTGAAACACGAACAGCTGCTAGCATGAGTTTCTTAGAAGTAGATACCTTAGGGGTTGCGAAGCAACTCAAATCGCTTGATACGGGCAAGTCTTCAGGTCCAGATTGTATACCGATTAGGTTCCTTTCAGATTACGCTGATACAATAGCTCCCTGCTTAGCAATCATATACAACCGCTCGCTCACCGATAGATCTGTACCTACAGATTGGAAAATTGCGCAGGTCGCACCAGTGTTTAAGAAGGGTAGTAGGAGTAATCCATCGAACTACAGACCTATATCATTGACGTCGGTTTGCAGTAGGGTTTTGGAGCATATACTGTATTCAAACATTATGAATCACCTCGAAGGGAACGATCTATTGATACGTAATCAGCATGGTTTCAGAAAACATCGTTCTTGTGCAACGCAGCTTGATCTTTATTCGCACGAAGTAATGGCCGCTATCGACAGGGGATCTCAAGTTGATTCCTTATTTCTAGATTTCCGGAAAGCTTTTGACACCGTTCCTCACAAGCGACTTCTAATCAAGCTGCGGGCCTATGGGGTATCGTCTCAGTTATGCGACTGGATTCGTGATTTCCTGTCAGGAAGGTCGCAGTTCGTAGTAATAGACGGCAAATCATCGAGTAAAACTGAAGTGACATCAGGTGTTGCCCAGGGAAGCGTCCTGGGACCTCTGCTGTTCCTGATCTATGTAAATGACCTGGGTGACAATCTGAGCAGTTCTCTTGGGTTGTTCGCAGATGATGCTGTAATTTACCGTCTAGTAAGGTCATCCGAAGACCAGGATCAGTTGCAAAGCGATTTAGAAAAGATTGCTGTATGGTGTGGCAGGTGGCAGTTGACGCTAAATAACCAAAAGTGTGAGGTGATCCACATGAGTTCCAAAAGAAATCCGTTGGAATTCGATTACTCGATAAATAGTACAATTCTCAAGGCTGTCAATTCAACCAAGTACCTGGGTGTAAAAATTACGAACAACTTCAGTTGGAAAGAACACACAGATAATATTGTGGGGAAGGAGAGCCAAAGGTTGCGTTTCATTGGCAGGACACTTACAAGATGCAACAAGTCCACTAAAGAGACAGCTTACACTACACTCGTTCGTCCTCTGTTAGAATATTGCTGCGCGGTGTGGGATCCTTACGCGGTGGGATTGACGGAGGACACCGAAAGGTTGCAAAAAAGGGCAGCTCGTTTTGTATTATCACGTAATAGGGGAGAGAGTGTGGCAGATATGATACGCGAGTTGGGATGGAAGTCATTAAAGCAAAGACGTTTTTCGTCGTGGCGAGATCTATTTACGAAATTTCAGTCACCAACTTTCTCTTCCGAATGCGAAAATATTTTGTTGAGCCCAACCTACATAGGTAGGAATGGTCATCAAAATAAAATACGAGAAATCAGAGCTCGAACAGAAAGGTTTAGGTGTTCGTTTTTCCCGCGCGCTGATCGGGACTGGAATGGTAGGGAGATAGTATGATTGTGGTTTGATGAACCCTCTGCCAAGCACTTAAATGTGAATTGCAGAGTAATCATGTAGATGTAGATGTATACCGCGAATAAAGAACGTGTCACGTTACTCATTTGCCGCCAGTTTTGACTCTTTAAGCATAAAACTATGAATACGACGAAATCCGATATAAAGTCTCCGAAGTAGCAAGCGAATGACTGACCCGATCGGAATGCTGCAAAACGCTATTGGTTACTCTGGTTTCGGATCGATCTGTGCCTAACGATAAGTCGAGCGGGTTGGCGGTGCAGGCGCGCGCGGCAGGGATGGTCTGGAGAGTTTGCGCAACCCTTTGTGTGGCCCGCTCCGGCCGGCGCAAGACTGGCGTGCGAATCCGGTGGCGCGCGGGCTCTCTCCTGCAGTTTCACTTCCCAGCCAAACCGCGTTACATCAACAAAAAAGCTGCCGCCCCGCCGACACTTTCTCGCGCTCGCGCGGCCACGTGCCGCCTGCTTTCCATTTCTACCTGCCTCACTATCTCCCAGGGGTCACCACCACCTTTCTGCCTCGTGGTGAATACCTCAACACACTAACAATCCCAGAGCTCGAAGAAAAAAAAAAAAAAAAAATCGATCCGCGGCGTTATTAAAATTTTTGAGACGATACACTTGTGGCCATTAAATTTACACCAGGAAGAATAGCGACCGACGAAATTTTACTTTGTATTCGAGTCCAACTAAGCTCGGATGACAGGTATAGGTACGTCATTCCATGCTGCTTCACCTTCGAGCAGGGTTCACCAAACGTAGTGGCCGGCGGGCGGTGGCGTGCGAATCTCTCGGCAACCAATGACCCGATGTGTTCGATAGGTGAGAAATGCTGGAGACAGGGCAGTGGTTGTAACACCTCCGTTTTTATCCCGACCTGATCTGATCGAATAGCAGCCCAATATTTATTATTAACATGACCGTGAACCTAATGGGGCTGGTAGTCGGAATTGACTGCTACGGAAGTTGTTACTTTCCGGTTCGTCCTGTTCAATACTAGAATACTCAATATATGGTAATAAGGAACACCAACACAGTTTTACTAACTACGAACTTATATTCTTCTCAGAACACAAAAAGGAGACAGTCACTGCCTTCGTCATACATATCTCATTACGGCAAATCTCAGCAGAGGCTTTCTTCATTTGCCATTATCGTCACACGCTAATCCATCACTGCATCCAACACTGCAATCCAAGGTTAGGCCGGCGCGGTAGACGCGAAACTAAATATCGGCACTAGTAACGTCACTGCTCACTTTTATAAAGATACTTCATCACTTTCCCGGTATTTATTTATTATTTAGGGGTCTAACTACAGCGATGGTGACACCCTTCTCGGTTCAAAACCCTGTATTCCAATAATGGCCTCCACACACACACACCATTCCCGCCAACCACTCTGGCGCATCTCGACACTCACTCTCGCAACAAGTCACAATCGATTGTTCGCCCTATCCACCTGTGCCGAGTGCAAAGTTATAGTAAGGGCCTACGGACCCCTTACACAGTGGAACACACACTTTGTCGAGGTAGGTCAGGACAACACGCGCTACACGCTGTCTTGCGTTATCTTGTTGAAAGATAACGTCAAGGAGAGCTCGAAGATAAGGCACAGACACCGGCCTTAACCTGTCAAAAAGTAAAGGCTGCTGTCCAAATACGAGCTATGTGAACCAGAGTGTTCCTGTTGTGTACCCAGTAGCATCTTAGAGCTACACGCCAGGTGACCGGTCTGTACGATGATCTAGAATGTACACTACTGGCCATTAAAATTGCTACACCACGAAGATGACGTGCTACAGACGCGAAATTTAACCGATAGGAAAAAGATGCTTTGATATGCGAATGACTAACTTTTCAGAGCATTCACACAAGGTTGGCGCCGGTGGCGACACCTACAACGTACTAACATGAGGAAAGTTTCCAACCGATTCCTCAAAAAATGGTTCAAATGGCTCTGAGCACTATGGGACTTAACTGCTGAGGTCATCAGTCCCCTAGAAGTTAGAACTACTTAAACCTAACTAACCTAAGGACATCACACACATCCATGCCCGAGGACGGATTCGAACCTGCGACCGTAGCGGTCGCGCGGGTTCAGACTGTAGCACCTAGAAACGCTCGGCCACGACGGCCGGCCAACCGATATCTCATACACAAACAGCAATTCACCGGCGTTACCTTGTGGTACGTTGTTGTGATGCGTTGTGTAAGGAGGAGATATGCGTACCATCACGTTTCCGACTTTGATAAAGGTCGGATTGTAGCCTATCGCGATTGCAGTTTATCGTATCGCTACATTGCTGCTCGCGTTGGTCGAGACCAAATGACTGTTAGCAGAATATGGAATGGGTGGGTTCGGGAGGGTAATACGGAACGCCGTGCTGGATCCCAACGGCCTCGTATCACTAGCAGTCGAGATGACAAGCATCTTATCCGCATGGCCGTAACGGATCGTGCAGCCACGTCTCGATCCATGAGTCAACAGATGGGGACCGTTTGCAAGACAACAACCATCTGCACGAACAGTTCGACGACGTTTGCAGTAGCATGGACTATCAGCTCGGAGACAATGGCTGCGGTTACCCTTGACGGTGCATCACAGACAGGAGCGCCTGCGATGGTGTACTCAACGACGAATCTGGGTGCACGAATGGCAAAACGTCATTTTTTCGGATGAAGCCAGGTTCTGTTTACAGCATCGTGATGGTCGCATACGTGTTTGGAGACATCGCGGTGAATGCACATTGGAAGCGTGTATTCGTCATGGCCATACTGGCGTATCACCCGGCGTGACGGCATGGGGTGCCATTGGTTACACGTCTCGGTCACCTCTTGTTCGCATTGACGGCACTTTGAACAGATGTGTTACGACCCGTGGCTCTACCCTTCATTCGATCCCTGCGAAACCCTACATTTCAGCAGGATAATGCACGACCGCATGTTGCAGGTCCTGTACGGGCCTTTGTGGATACAGAAAATGTTCGACTGCTGCCCTGGCCAGCACATTCTCCGGATCTCTCACCAATTGAAAACATCTGGTCAATGGTGGCCGAGCAACTGGCTCGTCACAATACGCCAGTCACTACTCTTGATGAACTGTGGTATCGTGTTGAAGCTGCATGGGCAGCTGTACCTGTACACGCCATCCAAGCTGTGTTTGACTCAATGCCCAGGCGTATCAAGGCCGTTATTACGGCCAGAGGTGGATGTTCTGGGTACTGATTTCTCAGGATCTATGCACCCAAATTGCGTGAAAATGTAATCACATGTCAGTTCTAGTATAATATATTTGTCCAATGAATACCCGTTTATCATCTGTATTTCTTCTTGTTGTAGCAATTTTAATGGCCGGTAGTGTAATCTGTCGATGTTCATCCTCTTCAGAGGCTCTGCACACGGATACGTCCATCGTGATAGCGTGCGTACATCCACGACTCCTCTGAAAAAAGGGCGAATTGGTGCCACTTCTTTGTGCAGTGTCGTCCTTGTCCTGCTGCAGGAAGAAAGCCGTAACAATGGTCGCCTTGTTGACAATCCGCGGTACTTCAGATAACGTCGCACTGCCCCTCTCTGTGTTGATGGTTTAAGGCAAACAAGTCGATTTCCTGATTCAAGGTACGTGAAGTGTTTGTATGATCATTCACTCACGAGCGACCAATATGTCGACTTCCGCGGGCGTTGAGATTCTACACGGCGTTGAGAATGGCCCTCCTAAACCCATCGATTCCATATTCGCATACAGAGCGTGGGATCTCAAACAACTCGAGCAGCAATATCGCGGAACGATACACCGCAGTCCCGATAGGCCATGATTCTGCATCTGTTGAATTCCAACACGCAGTGGTAGACTTTTCCGTTCTTACACGCGAAATACATCTAAATCAACATACATACTTCGTACGCCACCGCATGGTGCGTGGTGGCGGGTACATTGTACCAGAATTAGTTTCTTCTTTTCCTATTCCACTCGCAAATATACGCCACCTTATTTTCGTGACCTTTCCGCGAAAAGTGCTTTGGCGGCAGTAGAATCGTTCTGCAGTCACCTTCAAATGCCGGTTCTCTAAATTTTCCCAACAGTGTTCCTCGAGAAGAATTTCGCCTTCCCGCCAGGGATTCCCATCTGAGTTCCTGAAGCATCTCCGTAATATGTGCGTGTTGTTTGAATCTACCGATAATAAGTTTAGCAGCCCGCCTCTGAATTGCTTCGATGTCTCCCTTCAGTCCACCATGGCGGAGATCCCAAAATTTGGGCGGTCGGGCGGTATTCGAGAATCGGTCGCACTAGTGTTATATACGCAGTCTCCTTTACAGATGAACCAGACTGTCTTAAAATTCTCCCAACGAACCGAAGTCGACTATTCTCCTTTAATACTAAAATCCTTACATGCTACTCCTATTTCATATCGCTTTGTAGCCTTGCGCCTAGATATTTAATCGACGTGACTGTCTCAAGGAGTACTTTACTAATGTTGTATTCCAACATTACTTGATTGTTTTTCCTACTCATCTGCATTAACTTACATTTTTCTACATTTAGAGCTAACTGCCATTCATCACACAAACTAGATATTTTGTCTAAGTCATCTCGTATGCTACAGTCACTCAACGGTGACAACTTCTCGTACACCAGAGCATCATCAGAAGATTTCTGCTCGCTCTGTCCCTCTGATAATTTAGGTATGTCGAGAATAATAGCAGTACGATCACAGTTCCCTGGCTCTGATGATCACTCGCTGCCGGAGCAACGTACTGGGTTCTATTACGAAGTCTTCGTTCCACTCACATCTCTGGGAACCTATTCCGTATGCTCGTTCCTTCGTTAACAGTTTGCAGTGCGGCACATAACACGATCATCTGACCAAAAAAAAAAATGCCACTTCTGAAAGAGAAACCTGCTGCTTAATCTTCGACCGAGCGAGGTGGTGCAGTGGTTAGCACACTGGACTCGCATTCGGGAGGACGAAGGTTCAATCCTGCGTTCGGTCATCCTGATTTAGGTTTTCCGTGATTTCCATAAATCGCTTCAGGCAAATGCCGGGATGGTTCCTTTTCCAGGGCATGGCGGGCTTTCTTCCCCATCCTTTCCTAATCCGAAGAGACCGATGACCTCGTTATTTGGTCTCTTCACCCAAATCAACCCAACCCTTAACCTCCTTATATGCGGAATGCATTAATCCTGTCTATTTTGTACGGTTGCACTGAATTGCTAATTATTTGCATTTCTAAGCATGCAGTAGCCCAACACTTCATGCCAATTTGACATCTGTTGCATGTTGTTTTCATGGAGTTGTAGTTTTAATGTCCAGCACTGTAAATATCGCTTGCGACTGAAATATCGACGATTTGTCATTTTCAAACATACATATCGGGTGCAGTGCCAAACATTATCTATATCAGAAGCGTACAAAATTGGCCAAGGCCCATTTAATGGGTGCAAACACAAGTACTAGCACCAAAAGAAGCAAGTGAGAGGTTTCAGATACCATGTTTTTCTTCTCTAGTCGATATTAGTTGCTCTCATCGCCATGAAATGGGATCCGGCCGATTTTCTTTGATTGTGCTAGGCCTATTCCTTACGTGTGCCACGGATTTCGATGTGTAATCTTGAAAATAACAAACCGTTGGGATTACAATCACAGCTAATAAGTATATTGACCGCCTTAAACCGTGATTGCTGATGCTGAAGATAAGGTGGGTAGATCACGTAACTAATGAGGAGGTATTGAATAGGATTGGGGAGAAGAGAAGTTTGTGGCACAACTTGACTAGAAGAAGGGATCGGTTGGTAGGACATGTTTTGAGGCATCAAGGGATCACAAATTTAGCATTGGAGGGCAGCGTGGAGGGTAAAAATCGTAGAGGGAGACCAAGAGATGAATACACTAAGCAGATTCAGAAGGATGTAGGTTGCAGTAGGTACTGGGAGATGAAGGGGCTTGCACAGGATAGAGTAGCATGGAGAGCTGCATTAAACCAGTCTCAGGACTGAAGACCACAACAACAACAACAAACCGTGATTATTATATGTAGAAATTAACACATATCATTTTTAATAAAATAATAGGTTCTTTCATGAGGAAACGGTCATCCAAGTCCAAAGAAAAACTGTCGACGTGGTAATGAAATAATGTGAATTAGAGTCGTAGCATTGCACTATCACTGATGAGCCAAAACATTACGGTTACCTGCTTAATAGCTTGTTCGTCCGTGTTTGGAACGAAACACGTCACTGATTCTGCGTATCAGGCATCCCACAGTACGTTGGTAGGTTTTTGGAGGTTGTTGTTGTTGTGGTCTTCAGTCCTGAGACTGGTTTGATGCAGCTCTCCATGCTACTCTATCCTGTGCCAGCTTTTTCATCTCCCAGTACCTACTGCAACCTACATCCTTCTGAATCTGCTTAGTGTATTCATCTCTTGGTCTCCCTCTACGATTTTTACCCTCCACGCTGCCCTCCAATACTAAATTGGTGATCCCTTGATGCCTCAGAACATGTCCTACCAACCGATCCCTTCTTCTGATCAAGTTGTGCCACAAACATCTCTTCTCCCCAATCCTATTCAATACTTCCTCATTAGTTATGTGATCTACCCATCTAATCTTCAACATTCTTCTGTAGCACCACATTTCGAAAGCTTCTATTCTCTTCTTGTCCAAACTATTTATCGTCCATGTTTCACTTCCATACATGGCTACACTCCATACGAATACTTTCAGAAATGACTTCCTGACACTTAAATCTATACTGGATGTTAACAAATTTCTCTTCTTCAGAAACGCTTTCCTTGCCATTGCCAGCCTACATTTTATATCCTCTCTACTTCGACCATCATCAGTTATTTTGCTCCCCAAATAGCAAAACTCCTTTACTACTTTAAGTGCCTCATTTCCTAATCTAATTCCCTCAGCATCACCCGACTTAATTAGACTACATTCCATTATCCTTGTTTTGCTTTTGTTGATGTTCATCTTATATCCTCCTTTCAAGACACTGTCCATTCCATTCAACTGCTCTTCCAAGTCCTTTGCTGTCTCTGACAGAATTACAATGTCATCGGCGAACCTCAAAGTTTTTATTTCTTCTCCATGAATTTTAATACCTACTCCGAATTTTTCTTTTGTTTCCTTTACTGCTTGCTCAATATACAGATTGAACAACATCGGGGAGAGACTACAACCCTGTCTTACTCCCTTCCCAACCACTGCTTCCCTTTCATGTCCCTCGACTCTTATAACTGCCATCTGGTTTCTGTACAAATTGTAAATAGCATTATATGTCTGCACACACGTCATGTAATTCGCGAAAGTCACGGGCGGCTGATCTGCATACGCGATTACATGTGTTCCTTAGGATTTATATCAGGCGAATTTGGTCGGCGAGACATCAAAGTGAGTTCGCTACAATACTCCTCAAACCACCGTAGCACGATAATGGGCACGGTTGTGTGTGTTCGTCCTTAGGATAATTTAGGTTAAGTAATGTGTAAGCTTAGGGACTGACGACCTTAGCAGTTAAGTTCCATAAGATTTCACACACATTTGAACATTTTTTGTTGTTGATGAATTTGGCGCTGCTGCAATAAAAATGAAGGGAGTTTAGGGTTTATTGTCCCATTGACGACAAAGTGATTAGAGAAAGAACAAAATCTTGGACTGCTGGAAGGATATGGAAGGAAACCGACCGCGTTCTTTTCTAAAGAACTACTCCAGTGTATCACGGAAACACTAAATCTACATGATCGGGTGGGAATTCGAATCACCGTTCTCACGACCGCAAGTCAATTGTCTTACCTCGATGCTCAAATTTTTCGTCCTTGAAGTCGCTCATTTTTCTCATTGTTGAAACACTTTTATTCGCAGGCGTATTTTCATGTAAAACATGTACTCTTTTCTTCACTTCGGGTCTAATGTCACGTAATGCTGTTGGTAGGGCAGTTATTTGCCCTTTGCAAAGAAATCAATGACAGGACTCCGTTTCGAAGGCCACGAAACACTGTCCACAATATTCCCAGCGCATGAAATATACGTCACACTTGTCTGTGGTATCGTTTCTGGCGTGAAGCTCTAGATCCGTGTCTTATTCACGGTAACGAGTTGACGCACAAAAATAGATGGATACGTTTTAAAGCGGCCTAAATATTACTTATAAATACGATTTTTCGGATTTATCTTGGTCAGAATTCATCCACCTGATACAAAGCTTCCTTACATATACTTCTTTGTGTAAAATGCACCGTACTCTTTCTCCTGGTATACCTGTGGCGTCAGAAAATCCCCACACCTTTAATCGCCGATCTTCTAACGCCATGCTGTACATTTTTTCGAAGCTTTCATACACGGTTGCAGTTATGGTATTTCCTTTACGCCAGTCATCCTGAAGAGAAGTACACTCATGACGAAATTCTGATATGTAATTTCTAGGCCGGCCGGTGTGGCCGAGCGGTTCTAGGCGCTGCAGTCTGAAACCACGCGACCGCTACGGTAGCAGGTTCGAATCCTGCCTCGCGCATGGGTGTGTGTGATGTCCTTAGGATAGTTAGGTTTAAGTAGTTCTAAGTTCTAAGGGACTGATGACCTCAGAAGTTAAGTCCCATAGTGCTCAGAGCCATTTGAGCCATTTGTAATTCCTAACTTTTAAAAATGAAGGAGCAAATTTCTTATAAATATTCACCAACATGTGATGAATATCCAAAGGCGTCATAGCGTCCATTTCATAAACAGTTATTTGGTTACGGTACCGAGATTATTAATTTGAAAGAACGCAAGTGACCTGGCATCCGATACAAAAAATGCAGTTAATCTGTTTAAAAGAGACACACAACGGTATTCAGACAATAATATCGACAAAAGTATTCCATAGCCCTGGCTGACAAGTTATGACGTGAGAGGCTTTCCGCCGAAGTTTGAGGACGAATTTCGAACCTTGCATCGGCTGGAATCTGTTGGAAATGTGAGGAAACGAAATTAGATTCAGAATTTCCTATGGAGAGCTGGTGCAAAATTAGTATTGTTGGATATAGCTCCTAAAACTATGCTTTTTCGATAAAACAATTTGGTCTAATGCACCCTTTCAGAGACATAATCAAAGAACGTCCCCGCTGAGTAGAACAGTGCTTTATGAGAGAAACAGACTATTTGTTGGGATGGATGTGCGTCAAAATATGTGTTTCGATGTCGTAGTACGAATGAAACCTTTTTTTTTGGTACTTTCTTATAGTTTTGGAGTGAACAGTAACTTTTAATTTCTGCTGCCAAAAATGACCATGTTGCTATCAGACATTCCATTAGCAGCACTACTGTGAGTGTTGTAAAAAGATGGATGGCAGGCTTGTTTTTTTAAACAGAAAACCAGCATTGTCTCCGCCAAGGTCACCTGGCTTAAAACCTCACGTATATTTTTTTACATTTTCTTTAAAAAGCGGAGTGGCATCCTAGACACACTATGCCACCAAAGTCCTCCAACAAGGGATAAAATGAAAGGCCAAATTCGGTATTCTACCAGTCGTAGCCAGCTGTAGACATACTTCGGAGTACCCAACGTGCATATTATATTACTATAATATATCATAGTAATTCGGAATTAGGCAGTGGTGCCTTTCCTCACAAAATCGGTACAAAAAGGCTACTCGAACACTAAAATCATAAATCTTTGTTCTATCGCTAAACAGAAAATCATTTGAAACTTAAAAATAAGAAAGATCAGTTTTAAGTGCTATATTCCTAAAAGTATAATCGGCGATCAAAAAGTTTATGTTTCAGGACACTGCTTCACCGTATATGCGACCCTGTTCAACTCCTATGGCGGTATATAATAACCGAATGTAGGCATGGAGCTACTGTGGCATTCTAACGGAAACTTCCGTTTCAGGACGTTGCTCCTGCGTAAACGTGGTCTAGCGCAACTCCTCTGCCAGTATATAAGCAGCGACATGTACGCAGAACGGAAATTTTTTGATCGTCCCTTATATATACGACAATCTGACGACGACCACTGACAGGTCGAAAGAGCAAGAAAATAGAAGAAAAAAGTACATCCATTATTTTCTGTAGTAATTTATTTCCTTCCTAAGGCGTTGCCCAACTCGTCAACGTCAGGATTATTACCTTGAGGATGACGAAATGGCGCAACATGAGAAAACATCCTAGACTAAAGAAAACGTTCAGTCTTAAGAGCTCTCTTCCAAGAGTCTGATTTTGTACCAGCCTCCCGTTTGAAATTTTGAAGTTGACCACTTTTACGTTTTGCAGTGAGAATCCAAGCAATGAAAGGTTCACCATTCAGTTTGTCCATAAAAGTTAGCCAGAAATGTATTTTATCGGGAAAAATTAGGACGAAAAGTTTTCAAGAAAATTGGCTGGTTCGGTTCGTTTCGGGTATGTGCTTCCCAATACCATTCAAGATAGAGCTACCTGAAAGCATGAAAAGATACGCGGGCAAGTATGGTTTGCATTTTTGCCAGTAGAATCGTTTTTTACCCAACCTCATCGAATCACAAGGAAAGTTAGAAACTACCGTTTCGCTAGGTTTTGGTGGGAAATAGGTAGTATTAATTTTAAGGCATTCAACCGAAGTGATTTACGGAAACCATCGACAATTTGGATGGCCTTACGAATATTTTAACCACATTAGCCATGAATAACAGTCCAGTGTTTTAGTTACCACTTCACCTCACTCGACAACGATATGGTGGAAAAATTCAAATTATCAACGTGCCGGACACCGTGTGTTTCAAATACCTGCACCTCTATTTAAAATGGATCATATCTGCATCAGACGTATGATCTTCAGTATCGTCCGTACTTTCAGCTCTTCATGTATGTCTGTCTTTTCCTAAATCACTGTACTTGATCAATGATGATTTCAGATGGCAGATAAAAAGACTGTTAACTACACAAAGAAAGATCCTTCAGGACGTTGTGGCTTTACACCTTGTCTGTCCACGGCTTCCGCTAACAAATGGAACCCAATGAAAGTGTTGCCGGACCGTATGGCCTCGGAAGCAACTAACTCGATCTTTCTTGCAAGTGTGAATCAAGCAATCTCTCCGAATGTTGATTAAGCGAAGCTAATCATGGGGATGTACGTGACCAGGAAGGGCAGTATCATAACAATGGCAAGAACTAAAATTCGACTCCTTAATTGCGATATAATCTGTATTTAAGATTTACAAAGCAGCAGAAAACGAATATCAAGCACTGAAATCGGGAGGGAAAAGTTCAGTATGAAGATCACACCTTATCACACATCAAAGCCCCCCAAAAAAGAAGAAAAAATGTAATCAATGAAGCCTCTGTAACGTAGAGATGGGCGAAACAGAGAAATGCTACTTGCATTGAGGAACAGCAGTGGAGCTTGATGCCAGTCACCTAGCCTACACGCGGTGGCCGTGCGGTTCTAGGCGCTCCAGCCCGGAGCCGCGCTGCTGCTACGGTCGCAGGTTCGAATCCTGCCTCGGGCATGGGTGTGTGTGATGTCCTTAGGTTAGTTAGGTTTAAGTAGTTCTAAGTTCTAGGGGACTAATGACCACAGCAGTTGAGTCCCATAGTGCTCAGAGCCAGAGCCTAGCCTACAGGCCGCAGCGTCTCACTGTTGCAGACGGTTGTCCACGAAGTTCGTTTTCTGAATTCTGCTTCCCTTAAGCGCCACACGCCGAAAGCTCCGCACGGCCATCTGCCATACTCTAAGACACGATGAAGGCATCGCGGACGCTCCTTAGCTCCCGAAACGGCAGAATCTGTAGTCGATCTACAAGGTGATACGCCCTTCGACCACTTCCGACCCGAGAACCAGTTCGCTGAACCGGTTATGGGGGGACCTCCAGTTTCCCTTCAGTCCGAAACACGTAGCGACTTTGCAGTCTTCACTTACACAGGCTACAGGGAGATCTGAAAGTCATCAAGGTTGAACACACGAGCAGATTTGACGATCATGGGATCATGGAAATGAAGTTCTCGGACATACTTTCCACATAAACCTTTATGTTCCAAGTCCCCTTACATCCTCTAGAAGTGCGTGGCAGCAATTATGGAGCACCATGCAGATACAAACACGAAAACTGATAATGGGAAAAGCAAATAAAAATAGTTATTTACTGACAAGGGCATATTACAAGGAAACCATTATAATTTTCACGCGATTTTTCTCCCATATCCGGCCGTGTGTTCTAGCGAGGCCTCGTAAAGAAACGGAAACTTGAAGACATGTAAACAACAAAGTATTAGCGCGTGGAATATAATTATTACGCACAGGACACTGCAAACGAGAAAGGTGACGGAGAGAGTCAATCCCACCCGAGACGTTACAAGTGAAAATAAATAATATTTACTTACAGGCCAACAAACAGACTGTATAATACTGACAGTGCGATGACAGTTGAAAACTACCTGTATAATGTTTCCGCGGAATCTGTGCTATACTCGTATTATGACATTCTATAATAGTCTGTTTGACACCAGCTTCCGTTGTTAGATGTGCTTCAGTGTTGTCACAATCGTTCGAATGCTGCTTTGTCTTCACAAACCGGCACTATGATGACGCATTATGTGCGCCAAATGGCTAAACCCGAGAACCCACATAAGACAAAATGTACAGTGCAATGCGCAAGATGGGCATGGATATGTTGTTACTGCTGGTACCTCTCTCTCCAGCACTATTGGTCACTTCTGAAAGTGAACGACTAACGCAAGCTTGCAGTTCTGAACAAAAAGGGAAAGAATCTTACAACCAGATTAGTCACAGACTCATGTATAGGCGTAATACTCCGAAGTGATAGGATGTGGAAAGAAGACGAGAACTCTGTATTAGGAAAGGGAAATTTACACTTTTTGGGAGAATTCTGAAAAACAGGATTCTTCTGTACAAGAAACCGCATACAGACGGCTACTGCCACCCGTACCCCACTGTTTGGAGTCAATTTCTAGTAGGCATGGCAACAGACATCGAAGCATTTCAGAGACGCATTGCCTGGATTGTAACAGCCGGAACAGACCGCAAGTATGTGTGGCGAAGATGAAGAGTGAATTTCAGTGGGAAATATTTGGAAAAATGATGAGGTATATTTAAAAGACTGATAATCGAGGAAGGCAAAGTAGCAATTCTGCCGCGTCTACTACATATCTCCCGCGGGAACTACGATAAAAAGATAAGACAGATTACGAGTCGTAAGGAATCATATTTCCAAACGAGAAAGGTAGCGGTCGGAAAGTGGCAGACAATGAAGCACCCTCTTTCCTGCCGTGTGTAGTTGCTTGCGTAGCATATGAAGGGTGTCTCTCCTAAGAGATGTCGGGCGCATTTTCTCTGGTGTTTCGCTTGATATATGCATTTTTTTTACGTGTAGCTGGGGTCAGTGCAAACAAACGCCTTTCAATCGTCGCCCGGAGTCGGTTTGTTTCCGGTTACAATCAAAATTATTTTTAAAGCGGAATTTTACGAGCCTATTCGATAGAGCGATCCAAAATTAGTCTAATGCGAATCCGTTTTATCGATGTGTATTATTAGGGACAGTAAAAGACGAAGAATAACCGGCACGCCAGCAGGGACTACGCTGCCCTATCCCGTATTAACTGCTACCGTCATGAAAAGAGCTGCTAAGTCGCTTCTGGAGAAATGATTGTTCCTCGTGTTTTACTGTTCTTGTTAATACATATCGATATTTATCGCTGGGAGATTCGAAGCTCTTTCTACTTGTACACACCAGCGTCCTTTCTGAAGAGTAGCGGCTGAGACTGCCTATTTAAGTGTGGTTCTGCACGAACCCGGGAGATATATGAAGCTACGTTTTGTGGAATGCTTGATGCACGATGGAGGAACAGACGTGCTAAAATCCCTTACCGGGACAAACCCACACTTCTCGACACTGTCAGCGCGGATCCCTGGATACCGACTAGAGCTCACATGGCTGTAGCATCAAGTGTCCTTGCAACACAAAGGAAATTGTGAAATGAATAGCTTACACATTATAGTATTCGCGCTTGAAAGTTTCACGGAATAACAGATGTGACTCGGACAATCCTTACATATGCGCAGCCACGGCTCTGGATAAGGTTTCGTAAATAGATGACAACGATGTTGGCTCTGAAACTAGGGATGTTTCTAAGTTTCAGTAGCCAGCATAGCTTCCGTTGTGTCAGCGTCATAAGAGTTGGCATTTCGACGCATAACGCGGACGGACTCGACAACTTATCTTCATTTCTTTAACATAAGCTGTTAGTTTGGCTTTTCAGTCTGCTAATCCTAGAAAGAATGCTACATCAACATATATCGTTACAATGGCGACCAACTCTGAGCCAAGTAGCTCTGCTTTTGAGATACTGCCACCGACAGACACAGACATGTAACAAAGTTGGATATAGTAATGCGTCTTATACTGTGTCGCTATAAGGGTTTAACGTTGGTTTCATTGCACTACCTTTAAAGTTACGTCTGCCAACGACGGCCGCATATGAACCTCTTGTTTAGGAGCTGCATTTCTCTCTTTCCTCGAGCAAATCTGTGTTTGCCATCCCCTAATTGCTCAACGCACAACTATTCGTTGGTATTAAGGGCGCAGATAACTATGTATACAGGTAACGTTATGCTTTTCGCAGGTTTTTCCACGCAGTTTACGTCTCTAGTTGATAATCGGTACGAAAAGTTGTATTGTAAACGAACGGTTTTGATTAATAAAAGGTAACAATGACTGAAATGTTGCCCCGGCCGTGTATTCCAGAAGAAAGTCTATACACGGCGACAACCCAGATCCTGTGCAATGCTGTTTAATTTTGTCTACAGGAGTCCGGGTTGGGCGCTATTTTACAGTTCGTAAATTACTTGGCCGACTGATGCATACGATATTCCGTATTCTTATCCCCAGCCTCACTACGCTTGTAAAATACAAGTAGGCTTCACAAAGTTCCAGATCTTTTAGAAGTTTTTTCCCAGCAAACTCGAAATCAAATAGAGAATTACAAGACGTGGGACAATTTCTTACCAGTAAGATGCTGCAGTTTCTGGCTATGAATGTTCATCGAGGGTTTCGTCAGCGTCCACAAACTAAATATCTTAAACGCAGAACGAATGCACGTGCATGGTATAATCGATGAAAGTTTGATGTTACCCTAAAGGTCACAACTCACCAACTAGATTGGGAATCACATTAAGCGATTATTTACTCTCGAAAAATTCCTACCCTCCTCTTCCCATGTATAATTTATCTGTTATTCCTGCATTGTAGTTCGAAATGAATGGCACTCACGATCTTTATAAGGAAAGAGAAAGAAAAGAAAGTGATTTCCGACTCTTATACCGCCAAACTTTCTCCTTGTAAGCTTGCGCTCGCCGCATATCCTGTTCGCCCCTGTATGACTAAACAATCTTTATTACTGCTTCCAGGCCTGCATGTAACTACCGGATTCAACAGGCTCTGTGCTGGACAGTTTCCACTCGTTCCTTCCCCTCTCCCCACCACTTCCTATCTGCTAGATGGTACTCTCAATTCAAACATTGCGTTCCAGTTCAATGTCTAAATTTCGGGAGCTTAATTTCTTCATTATGTTGCGTAACACAAAGCTTGTCACGACTACCGTTAAATTATCGATTAGTTGCGTTTCATAATCTGCGAGGCCGGTCTGTGTCCACGGCAGTACGGCTCCGCTGCTGGTTATCGTAAAAAGGCAACACAGAGAGGCAACGTGCGACAAAGGAGCCGCGCTGATGGGTGCAAGCATTTCCTGCTGGCGGAAAGTTCGCCGCCACCTTGAATCTTGTGAGTCACCATCGTTCCTGTTCGGCAGCTGAATGCTACTTCGCCCTTTACTTGTCTCCGCGTCTTTGCCAGAGCTCGTCCACACTGCCGATGAATGAGAATACTCTTTCGGCAGCTCACCTCGTTAAATTTACAGATATAGGATAGAGAAAGCAGATATTCCCGATAATGCGATTTCCTATATTTCATTTCGAGGAAATCCGATGGCACCGAAATGGTTTTTACATCTTGTTCTATGCATTTCTCTAAACAACCACAACAGAAACAGTGATCTGATTTTGGAACTCGTCCTCGGGTGAATGAAGTCAAAGTACGGATATATATACTCTAGTGGCCACGTGCACATTTGATAAGTGATGCTCGTAAATCCACATAAGAAATGGGTGCGTTACATTCTGTAACTATAACTGCCAGGAACAAGTAATACCACTTGGTACTAGACCAATGGCGAATATTTTGTCCATGACGTGTGAATTTAATACTGATAATCGTGCTAGATAATTACTGCCTGAAGACTCTCTTATGCTATTAAACAAATGTCAATCTCTGACATGAAACATTTACCAAATTTAACGGCAGAACCCTGAAAATGAACACACTAATGTAATACTGGCGTCATGGGCAAGCTACATCTACGGAAACTTGAGATTACTGGTTTTGTGCTGTATCTTACTGTTCCCTTTTCCTTCTCAAGTACGAACTGCCTCTGTTCCCAACATATGTCACATTTAAATGCATTTTATCTACAGTTTCTCTATATTTGTAACTAGGATTCTTTAACGACGCTAGTCAGAAGCGCTATTTCAAATAAAAGTTAATTCTTTTGATGTTAGATAGTCTTGAAACACGCCGTGTGTTGCGCTTCATATTTCAACATCTCTTCATGGAATACGGTATCCTAAAATTTTCTAGAGCTGCAAACAACACGAAAATCTAAAAACCACAGCTGAAGAATTTACTTGGTATTTTCTCTCTATGCCACAGACTACTCTGGGATTACTTTTTAGTTTCTATGAAAACAGAACAAGCAAATTGTTTGTTCTGTGACAATAGAGTACGCCTGTTCCAGTGACCCTGACAAACCCGGACGCCAATATTTACTGATATAAAACTGGAAGTTCCTCCACATTCTCGTACGCATTATGCGATTTTGCGATATATCTACTATGTTCAGTTCGCAATATGCGGCCGCGTGAGTACTTCGTTTGTTCTTAGCTCTGTGTTTTAAATAATGTTTACACGTGCACAAATCCGAAAGAGTGCGCCGTCGCAAGCGTTACAGATAGGCGAAGTACATTCCAATAATTAACGACAGATCATTCAGTCACACGCATCAACTGGCAGACTAATAAACAATTACAATCTAATGCGTTCACCACGCATATCACTCTCTCCCAATTACGAACTGTTTCTCCATATCCTGATATAATTTTCAACAAATAACACTTCTATTCGTATCTGTACAAAATATAAGTTTGTTGCACAATAAAAATTACTACACGTAACTGGTATAACATTAAAAAAGGTGGTATCCTATAATACTCAACAGTGTTGTATTTTTCGGCAAGATAGTATACAAACGAATGCAGAATACAAATTTAATTCTACAAGGATAATTCTCACTGTTGTCTGCCCATCAGCTATTGTCTTTGAGCCAATATTTATAATGTAAAAAGAATCTTGCTGTATCAATAACCGCTAAAATTTTTGACTACCTACGAAACCATTTACTGGTCAGTGACAAATTCTGCTGGCACTGAATTTAAAACAGAACGAAATACACAATACACATTTATCCGCAACCGCTATCATCGAGACAGGCAAATGTTTAATTCAAACTACCAGGCTACTGCGACTTACTCAAGTTAGAAAGTAGTTTGATTACTCTTTATTACGAAATAATTATTTCCATCACAGTTTTTCTATTTAATTAAAACATTTCTTTTTTCATCTTTCACTACATTCTAAAACGGTGCTAGTCTCACATAACAAAATTCCTCAATTCTAGTAACGTAATCGGTTGCGAAACGAATATTTCTTTCTGTGATTGTGACAATAGGGCATACCGAAGCGGGAGCTGCATGAAACAGCTGTTCTTACGTGTTAGTTCCACGACCCAAACACAAATCCGAAAGTATATGTACCTATTTCGTGACATAACGAGGAAATTAAAATTACGCTTGAAAATTATATAAACTCCACACGATACATTCATCTATTTCCACATTTGAAACACATGTTTAAGGCGGAATCAAAGCCCAAATTTCAATCGGTTTAGATGCACGGTAGCGGTGTATGGTTGTTTCCCCGCGTGGGTATGACATATCTGAGCATTGTTACTTTCATGATTCGATAACTATTTGGAAACCGGAAAACACAAATAACGACAGCTGTAAAAATAACAGTAAAATGTAACTCGGGAGAAACAAGGAAATAAATTCTCGCAGTGGTACCTGTCATCACAACTAAAAGTTCTAGCAGAAATTCACGAACTACCGGCGACAACAATACAAAGAAAAGTAAATCAGTTTGGAATACAGGCACACACGGTTGGTTACCTCCACGAGGTCAGAGCACTAAGTTCTCATGGTATTTTGAAAAATATAATAAGTGTATTCGACATGAAAAGATGTAAATTCTAATTTGAAAAAATGTTTAAAAACTTACCGCAGCCGCCTTTTTGCCTCTGTATTGTTTCCCAACGAGTAGAAAAATGTGTTTATTACTCTTCACTGTTATGTTTAGTAAAATGTAATGCAGGTTCAACAATTAATTATAACCACACCTTTTTTATTTATTTTTGTTAAATTGGCCAATTTTCACTTCATGTCACAAACACAGCGCACACGTGTTCCGAATTGACAGTCCCTCCCAGCAGCTCGATTGCGATGCTAGAGATACAGAATGTGGCGACGGCATAAATAATTAGCATACCGCGAGACACATCTGCTACTCAAACCTTCGCGCACGCGGCAACAATAATACTGTCTGACACGAAGCGTCTGCTGGCCAGCGCCGAAAGAAGTGGTTCTTCGTCCCGAATGCAGCCGAAATGCGCCGAAGGGCTACGAACATCTTACGGTCTTGCTTTTTCACGGGGTTTTAATGCACCGGACACTTGTAGTACGTCGTGAGTGGGGAGGCGGTCCGTTTGTGGTCTGGCCCGCCCACCCAGTGGAGGGGGACCGCGCAGTGATGGTGGGGGGAGCGCTCTCCGCCATGTTGGGTGCCTGCGCGAACTTAAAGCTCCACGAATAGAACCAGATAACACCGCGGAGGCCTGTCCGGGCGCACTGTCACCTTCTGAAGGTTGCGTTACTGCCAGCCAAGTCTCGTTAGGAAATGTTGCCTTTCCTTACCTTTGTGTTAGAACAGTTGTTAATGCAGAATCACGATGCTGCTGTAGCCTGCATCGTTGTCGCCACGTTCTTCAGGGCTGTTCACTCGCTTCTACTACCTCGCTTCGAACAGCGCATCTGAAGGAAGCGCGGGCATTGAGCTTCGGGCGGAAGAATACTACGTTCAGGTTTTCCCGCTCTTTTTTGAAATGTCACTTGTGAGGACAACGATATCTACAGATTTTAGCAGTTATTTAGACGCTACTAACGTCCAGATTCGATAATCTCTGATTAAAAATGTGTTATTCACATAAAATTTTCCGGAAAACAAATTAATAACGAAACTAGATTACTAAATTTTACGTATAGTAAGATTCATAAATGAGGTATAGTAGAGTGTCAATAATTTTAATCGTGGGACGTTATTTAAGACTAGAGTATGTATCACGATGATATAGGCACCTGTTGCTTGACCTGCACATCTTTTAGCGCACGATATCTGAAAACTGCTCCTGTCTGTCAGAGATACACATAAGTGTAGAGCAACAGCCCCTTGCCCTTACACATTCGGCCCAGACATATTAGAGAATAGCTGTTGCCCCTGGAGAACCTATTCCGGCGTCGGAGATTTGCAGGGCGGGTTGCGTAAGTGAAGGCGTCAGGCACCTGAGTTGGCAAGCGGTTCGTGGATCCCTTTTCCGGGATGACGCGAGCGGCTTCGTCCTGTAATATCGAAGACTCAGGGTAAATAACTTCCACTTTAAATGAATATACGTTACTGGGTCGAAGGACAACTGCGTGATGGACAGGATTTGAGTGATGATAACACTAGCTTTCTCCTTTGTTTTGCCCAATGGTTTTAGTAACACACGCTGAAACTTTGCATGAGGCTCTATATTATTGCATCATCTAAAGATACAGGGTAAAAACCCGATTTTTAATGTTAGCGTCTGTCGTAACCAGAAGAAATGAGTAAACGCTCTAGCGTAATTTTGTTTTCATTCCGTCACTTTAACGATAGTGTCGGCAGTGACTGATCATGATTTCTTCAAAGACAAATGCTAAATAAAGTAGATTTTTAAAGATTGAATACATTAATAGTTATAATGATGTTACAGTAAGAACGAGAACGATAAGAACAAAAATTAATTTCTCGTTAACTATTGCGAATATGTGGCACATGGACTGTCACATAGAGAGATTTAACAGCATTCACTTATGATTGTTCAGTCCCGAATGTCAAATATATTTCATCGTGCAAGTAAAAACATATAATTTCTCAAGCGAATGCCATTCTAAAATCGAATTTCAAGGAAATGTAGACGACAAGATTCCTCCTGATTGTTCGTAAGTTAAAAATATTGAAAAATAGCACTATATAAACAATTTTCCATACAGCTGAATTCTTTATTATTATATTCATTTCGCTCAGCTATCGATTTTGGGACCATACATCTCATTCGTAAAGCACATGGAGATGAATGGTATAATCATCGTTTGCAAAATATTTCCAGTCATTTTTCGAGAGAATTTTGGTGAACCTTCACATTCCCGCCCTGTAATCCTGTCTCAACAAGTCTGCGAAAACCATAGGAAAATAAAATCGATCAAACCAGATGAGCTTGATGTGTCGCCTCAGCTGACAGAAGATACAAATGATAATCCTCTTGGGCAGGCCCAGAGAACAGTTCGATTAACCTTATTTGTCTCTTCATTTTTAATCAGAAATCGTAGCACTATGAAATGAACACAACTATAAACAATGCAGCTGTAAAGAAAATTGTTTACACTGGGAAATCACCAGCAACTGACTGCCTCCTACTGACCTACTGTAATGCAGCACACTAAGTTATATGTTGCAAAGTCTGTCGCTGGCATTTTTTCCCATTATGTGTTGCAACTGCTTCACTATTATCACACTAGAAGTAAGGACTCTGAGAACTGCCGAATAATCGTACATACTTCACTATCGCAAAACTACAGGGTGGTCCATTGATAGTAACTGGGCCAAATATCTCATGAAATAAGCATCAAACGAAAAAACTACAAAGAACGAAACCCGTCTAGCTTGAAGGGGGAAACCAGATGGCGCTATGGTTGGCCCGCTAGATGGCGCTACCATAGTTCAAACAGATATCAACTGCGTTTTTTTAGTAATAGGAACCACCATTTTTATTACATATTCGTGTAGTACGTAAAGAAATATGAATGTTTTAGTTGGATCACTTTTTTCGCTTTGTGATAGATGGCGCTGTAATAGTCACAAGCAAAGGGCTCACAATTTTAGACGAACAGTCACTTTGTGGCAACAGTCTTCTGGCTAGAAGAAACAATCCTCTTTACAGCCCCCTGTCTCAATCACTCAGTAATTTCAATATTTGGGGAAGGAGGTTTTCCGTTAACTCCAGTTTCTGTTGCGAGTCTGGATACAACAGTTCTAGATACCGAAAGCAGCTTTTAAGCTGCCACAGACACCGGCAACTTGTCGGTTTTGGGAGTCTGTTAGTTCCGACATGACGACATATCAACACTACAATACTCCGATAATACACACAGTGCCGGCCGGGGTGGCCGAGCGGTTCTAGGCGTTACAGATTGGAACCGCGCGACTGCTACGGTCGCACGTTCGAATCCTGCCTCGGGCATGGATGTGTGTGATGTCCTTAGGTTGGTTAGGTTTAAGTAGTTCTAAGTTCTAGGGGACTAATGACCTCAGCAGTTAAGTCCCATAGTGCTCAGAGCCATTTGAACCATTTGAATACACACAGTGACGGGTGAGAACATTTGAAGAGAATAAGAAACTACAAGATGTGTTGCACAGAAATAACAAGCAACGGAAATGAGCTAGTTATACTAAGGTGTTCATACTACCTTGTGCTAAAAAAACGCCAAATATGAAGTCGGTAATCCAGTAGTGGAACGTTTTTGATCTGATAGTGAAAGATTGTGTTTTGAGAGGTCTGTATGCACTTAGCGTTAGATATAGTCTTCTGTTAGGTCCACGGATTGTTCATAGTTTTTCTAGTGTGTAGCTTCCATAACACTAGTGTGATTTACCGAGCGAGGCACCGCAGTGGTTAGCACACTGGACTCGTATCCGGGAGTATGACGGTTCAAACCCGCGTCCGGCCATCCAGATTTAGGTTTTCCTTGGTTTCCCTAAATCACTCCAGGCAAATGCCGGGATGGTTGCTTTGAAATGACACTGCGCATTTCCTTCCCCATCCTTGAGACAACCCGAGCTTGTGCTCCGTCTCTAATGGCAACGATGTCGACGGGACGTTAAAACCAACCTTCCGTCCTTCCTTCTAGTGTGATTGAGGAAGTTCCTCCTCAAAATGTCCATCTACGGGTACCATAGCGTCATCTCTGTACACTGAATGCTTCTCAGCCACAACTTGTTTTGGACGTGGGAAGTCAGAAGGTTCTAAGCCTTGTGAATGGCAGATTCCATATCTCTAGATTTCTGGAAAGCATATGACACGGTGCCCCTCTGCAGGCTGTTAACGAAGGTACGAACATATGGAGTAAGTTCACAGACATGTGAGTGGCTCGAAGATTTCTTGAATAATAGAACCCAGTATGTAGTCATTGGCAGTGGAAGTTCATCGGAGACAGGGGTACCGTCAGGAGCCCCCAAGGGAATGTGATAGCACCGCTGTTGTTCTCTATACAGGGTGGTCCATTGGTAGTGACGGGACCAAATATCTCACGAAATAAGCATCAAACGAAAAAACTACAAAGAACGAAACTCGTCTAGCTTGAAGGGGGAAACCAGACGGCGCTATGGTTGGCCCGCTAGATGGCGCTGCCATCCGTCAAACGGATATCCACTGCGTTTTTTTTTAAATAGGAACTCCCATTTTTATTACATATTCGTGTAGTACGTAAAGAAATATGAATGTTTTAGTTGGACCACTTTTATCGCTTTGTGATAGATGGCGCTGTAATAGTCACAAACGTATAAGTACGTGGTATCACGTAACATTCCGCCAGTGCGGACGGTATTTGCTTCGTGATACATTACCCGTGTTAAAATGGACCGCTTACCAATTGCGGAAAAGGTCGGTATCGTGTTGATGTATGGCTGTTTTGATCAAAATGCCCAACGGGCGTGTGCTATGTATGCTGTTCGGTATCCTGGACGACAACATCCAAGTGTCCGGACCGTTTGCCGGATACTTACGTTATTTAAGGGAACAGGAAGTGTTCAGCCACATGTGAAACGTCAACCAAGACCTGCAACAAATGATGATGCCCAAGTAGGTGTTTTAGCTGCTGTCGCGGCTAATCCGCACATCAGTAGCAGACGAACTGGGCGAGAATCGGGAATCTCAAAAACGTCGGTGTTGAGAATGCTACATCAACATCGACTGCACCCGTACCATATTTATATGCACCTGGAATTACATGGCGACGACTTTGAACGTCGTGTACAGTTCTGCCACTGGACACAAGAGAAATGACGGGACGATGACAGATTTTTGCACACGTTCTATATAGTGACTAAGCGTCGTTCACCAACAGCGGTAACGGAAACAGGCATAATATGCACTATTGGGCAACGGAAAATCCACGATGGCTACGACAATTGGAGCATCAGCGACCTTGGCGGGTTAATGTATGGTGCGGCATTATGGGAGGAAGAATAATTGGCCCCCATTCTATCGATGGCAATCTAAATGCTGCAATGTATGCTGATTTCCTACGTAATGGTTCACATGGCTCTGAGCACATGGGACTTAACTTCTGAGGTCATCAGTCCCGTAGAACTTAGAACTACTTAAACCTAAGGACATCACACACATCCATGCCCAAGGCAGGATTCGAACCTACGACCGTAGCGGTCGCGCGTTTCCAGACTCCGGCCGGCCCTACGTAATGTTCTACCGATGTTACTACAAGATGTTTCACTGCATGACAGAATGGCGATGTACTTCCAACATGATTGATGTCCGGCACTTAGCTCGCCTGAGATTGAAGCAATACTGAATAGCATATTTCATGACAGGTGGATTGGTCGTCGAAGCACCATACCATGGCCCGCACGTTCACCGGATCTGACGTCCCCGGATTTCTTTCTGTGGGGAAATTTGAAGGATATTTGCTATCGTGGTCCACCGACAACGCCTGACAACATGCGTCAGCGCATTGTCAATGCATGAGCGAACATTACGGAAGGCGAACTACTCGCTGTTGAGAGGAATGTCGTTACACGTATTGTCAAATCCATTGAGGTTGACGGACACCATTTTGAACATTTATTGCATTAATGTGGTATTTACAGGTAATCACGCTGTTATAGCATGCGTTCTCTGAAATTATAAGTTCACAAAGGTACATGTATCACATTGGAACAACCGAAATAAAATGTTCAAACGTACCTACGTTCTGTATTTTAATTTAAAAAACCTACCTGTTACCAACTGTTCATCTAAAATTGTGAGCCATTTGTTTATGACTATTACAGCGCCATCTATCACAAAGCGAAAAAAGTGGTCCAACTAAAACATTCATATTTCTTTACGTACTACACGAATATGTTATAATAATGAGGGTTTCTATTTTAAAAAACGCAGTTGATAGCCGTTTGACCTATGGCAGCGCCATCTAGCGGACCAACCAAAGCGCCATCTGGATTCCCCCTTCAAGCTAGACAATTTTGGTTCTTCGTAGTTTTTTCGTTTGACGCTTATTTCGTGAGATATTTGGCCTGTTCACGATCAATAGGCCACTCTGCACACACAAGTGATTTGGTGGACAGGGTGGGCAGCAATCTGCGGTTGTTTGCTGATGATGCCGTGGTGTACGGTAAGGTGTCGAAGTTGAGTGACTGCAGGAAGATACGACTAAATTTCTAGTTGGCGTGAAGGATAGCAGCTAGCCCTAAATGTGGGAAACTTAAGTTAATGCGGATGAGTAGGAAGATCAAACCTGTAATGTTCCGATACAGTATTACTAGTGTTCGGCTTGGCACAGCTAACTCGTTTAAATGCATGTGAGAACAGTTGTGCGGAAGGGGAATGGCCGACTTCGACTTACTGGGAGAATTTTAGGAAAGATTGGTTCATCTGTAATGGAGACCGCATATAGGACGCTAGTGCGACCTATTCTTGAATACTACTAAGAGTGTTTTGGATCCGTGCCAGCTCGGATTGAAGGGAGACACCGAAGCAATTCAGAGGCGGCCTGCTAGATTTGTTAGCGGTAGGTTCGAACAACACATAAATGTTACGGAGGTCCTTCGGGAACTCAAATGGGGATCCCTGGAGGAAAGGAGACGTCCTTTTCGAGAAACACTATTGAGGAGATTTAGAGAACCGGCATTTGAAGATGACTGCCGAACGATTCTACTGCCGGCAGCATACATTGAGCGTAAGGACCACGAAGGTAAGATACGAGAAATTAGGGCTCATACTACTGCTACTACTACTACTACTACTACTACTACTACGTGATCAGGCCCAGTGGACCGCACGCATCTACAAGGTTCCTCCTCCACTGTATTCTGTCCATTGCTGCTATCCGCCATCCGTTCACATCTATTGACACTTGGTTTAAATCTTCATGGAGTCCATCCCTGCAACGCTTCTTGGGTCTCCCTGGCCGTCTCTTTCCTGTGGCTGTGAAATCCGGGAGCTTCCGAGGCCATGCGTGATCCTCCATCCGGGCCACATGGCCGGCCCACTGCATTCGTTTGGCTTTGACAGTTCCTGCTATGTTGGGCTGCTGGTATAGTTTCCTCAAGCTCTTGGTTGTATTTGATCCTCCATTCCCCTGTATATACATCCAGAACCGGACCGAAGATCTTCCGTAGCACTTTTCTCTCAAAAACAAGGAGCTTAGGGAAGTCCTGTTTCCGGATACTCCATGTCTCACAGCCATATAGAACAACAGGCTGGATCAGGGTTTTGTACAGTCGAATCCAGAACTGTCTGGATGGGTATCTGGACCGAAGCAGTTGTGCTAGGCTGTGGTAAGATCGGTTTCCTGCTTGTAATGGCTTAAATGGTTCAAATGGCTCGGAGCACTACACGACTTGTAAGTAGGCTGTTTAGGTTTTTTTATTGGTAACGCCACCTGGCTGTTTAGGTTTTTTTATTGGTAACGCCACCTCTGTATAAAAATCACTGGCTGTGCTGTTGTGGCTGCTTTGCATTGTTGTAATACTCGCCATTGTAGTGTTAGGCGGCTGGCTGTGAACAGCGCGTAGCGTTGCGCAGTTGGAGGTGAGCCGCCAGCAGTGGTGGATGTGGGGAGAGAGATGGCGGAGTTTTGAAATTTGTCATGAACTGCTATATATATTTTGACTATTGAGCTGGCAGTAGTGGCGCTCGCTGTATTGCAGTAGCTTGGGTAGCGAAGATTTTTGTGAGGTAAGTGATTTGTGAAACTTATAGGTTAATGTTAGTCAGGGCCATTCTTTTGTAGGGATTTTTGAAAGTCAGATTGCGTTGCGCTAAAAAATATTGTGTATCAGTTTAAGGACAGTCGTGTATAATTCTTCTAAGGGGACGTTTCAGACTTAACTTCTGAGGTCATCAGTCGCCTAGAACTTAGAACTAATTAAACCTAACTAACCTAAGGACATCACACACATCCATGCCCGAGGCAGGATTCGAACCTGCGACCGTAGCGGTCGCGCGGTTCCAGACTGTAGCGCCTAGAACCGCACGGCCAAACGGCCGGCTCCTGCTTGTATTCTGGCATTGATCTCTGCTTCACATGACGAGTTCTCAGTGAAAAGTGCCCCTAGATATTTGAATTCTTGCACTCTCTTGTAGGACTGGTCCCCAGCCTACAGTGATTTTAGATGATCAGCAGTCTGACAATGACCACGCGTCATAACGAGGTATTCTGTCTTGGCTTCGTTTATGTTTAGACCAAATTTGCTGGCAGCCTCCTTTAGTGCTTTGGTTATTTGCTCCAACTCCTCTTCCGACATAGAGCTCATACGGAGGCATATAGACAGTCGCTTTTCTCTCGCTCTGTTTGCGAGTGGAAGAGGAAATGAAATGACAAGTAGTGGTACAGGGTACCCTCCGTCACGCACCGTACGGTAGCTTCCGGAGTGTAGATGTACATATAGAATGTATGGAATTTTCAACAGTCTGCATTCAAAGTCGCTCAGTTTTCCTATTGCGCACCACCTTCGTGCATTGTCCGAGTAAAAGATACTTTAGTTTGATTTTCAGTGACCTTTTCTCATGTGTTTGTTCATCCATTTGGTCCAGACAACTGTTATAATATTCGTAGTCTATTATTTTATCTTTTGGAAGGTAATCGATGACAAAAGACCCATTAGCACCCTAGAAAACATTCACCATAATCTTTCCAGCAGATTAAATGGGCCATACAAGTCTGATACAGCCTAGCGGTCTAAGGCGCTGCAGTCATGGACTGTGCAGCTGGTCCCGGCGGAGGTTGGAGTCCTCCTTCGGGCATGTGTGTGTGTGTGTTTGGCGTTAGGATAATTTAGGTTAAGTAGTATGTAAGCTTAGGGACTGATGACCTTAGCAGTTAAGTCCCATAAAATTTCACACACATTTGAACATTTTGAACAAGTCTGATACAGAATTACCTACTACCACCACTGCTTTGAGCTCTGTTTGGTTACACACAAACGCCAAAATCCACTGCCTTTAGCGACACTGACAATGGGCAAATTGCTATGACCCGTCGCCTGGAAACGAGAATCTCGGCAACGGCAGAGCTGGACTGCTGATCACGTGCTACTGTCGTGAATATCTATGAAAATGACTGAAGAGCGTTGGAAGCACAAGTAAAGATACAAGGTGGTCCACGCGCACGCCTCATCACTGAACGAGGAAGTCAAGAATTCGATATCGCTGAAAAACAGGATAGGCGTCGATCTGTGGCAGATATGACGACGGAGAACATTCTGGTCCAAGGATAAGTATTTGGAATACACCGTGCAACGTGCATTGTTCAACATGAGGCTCTGCAGCAGGCGATGTCACGTGTTCCCATGCTGACTCAATGACGTCACTAGTTACTATTGCAGTGGACGCGGGACCATCGAAACTGGATCATGGAGCAGTGAAAACGTGTCGCCTGGTCGTACGAATCGCGGTTCTTGTCACACCTGGTCTGTGACCGCGTCCGGATGCGCCGCCATGCGGACAAACGGCTACTCGAAACAAGCAGCGTTAAGCCTGTTTTACACGAGCGACCTTCTGGTCAAAATCGACTACTCGAAGTGCATGCGTCTTTCGTGCCTGCGTGTAAATCAGCAACCAATCATGACTGGAGAGTAGCTGTGACCTTAATGATCTATAGATTGAGTCGAGGGTGGAATTCTAAATTTCCGAGTATGCCGCACACTAAGACGATTAATATTTTTAAAAATAGCGGGAATCCGATGTATTGATATTTAAAAAAAATCATTACCTGTCCTTGATATGTCTACATCTACATCTACATCCATACTCCGCAAGTCACTTGACGGTGTGTGGCAGAGGGTACCTTGAGTGCCTCTATCGGTTCTCGCTTCTATTCCAGTCTTGTATTGTTCGTGGAAAGAAAGATTGTCGGTATGCCTCTGTGTGGGCTCCAATCTCTCTGATTTTATCCTCATGGTCTCTTCGCGAGATATACGTGGGAGGGAGCTATATACTGCTTGACTCCTCGGTGAAGGTATGTTCTCGAAACTTCAACAAACGCCCGTACCGAGCTACCGAGCGTCTCTCTTGCTGAGTCTTCCACTGGAGTTTATCTATCATCTCCGTAACGCTTTCGCTATTACTAAATGATCCTGTAACGAAGCGCGCTGCTCTCCGTTGGATCTTCTCTATCTCTTCTATCGACCCTATCTGGTACGGATCCCACACCGGTGAGCAGTATTCAAGCAGTGGGCGAACAAGTGTACTGTAATCTGCTTCCTTCGTTTTTGGACTGCATTTCCTTAGGATTCTTCCATTGAATCTCAGTCTGGCATATGCTTTACAGACGATTCCATTTTAAATCACTCCTAATGCCTACTCCCAGATAATTTATGGAATTAACTGCTTCCAGTTGCTGACCTGCTATATTGTAGCTAAATGATGAAGGATCTTTCTTTCTATGAATTCGCAGCACTTTACACTTGTCTACATTGAGATTCAATTGCCATTCCCTGCACCATGCGTCAATTTGTTGCAGATCCTCCTGCTCTTCAGTACAATTTTCCATTGTTGCAATCTCTCGATGTACTACAGCATCATCCGCAAAAAGCCTCAGTGAACTTCCGATGTTATCCACAAGGTCATTTATTTATATTGTGTATAGCAGCGGTCCTACGACACTCCTCTGCGGCACACCTGAAATCACTCTTACTTTGGAAGACTTCTCTCCATTGAGAATGACATGCTGAGTTCTGTTATCTAGGAACTCTTCAATCCAATCACACAACTGGTCTGATAGTCCACATGCTCTTACTTTGTTCATTAAACGACTGTGGGGAACTGTATCAAACCCCTTACGGAAGTCAAGAAACACGGCATCTACCTGGGAACCCGTGTCTATGGCCCTCTGAGACTTGTGGACGAATAGCGCGAGCTGGGTTTCACACGACCGTCTTTTTCGAAACCCATGCTGATTCCTACAGAGTAGATTTCTAGTCTCCAGAAAAGTCATTATACTCCAACATAATACGTATTCCAAAATTCTACAATTGATCGACGTTAGAGATATAGGTCTGTAGTTCTGCACATCTGTTCGACGTCCCTTCTTGAAAACGGGGATGACCTGTGCCCTTTTCCAACCTTTTGGAACGTTACGCTCTTCTAGAGACCTACGGTACACGGCTGCAAGAAGGGGGGCAAGTTCCTTCGCGTACTCTGTGTAAAATCGAACAGGTATACCATCAGGTCTAGCGGCCTTTCCTCTTTTGAGCGATTTTAATTGTTTTTCTATCCCTCTGTCATCTATTTCCATATCTACCATTTTGTCGTATGTGCGACAATCTAGAGAAGGAACTACAGTGCAGTCTTCTTCTGTGAAACAGCTTTGGAAAAAGACATTTAGTATTTCAGACTTTCGTCTGTCATCCTCTGTTTCAGTACCATTTTAGTCACAGAGTGTCTGGACATTTTGTTTTGATCCACCTACCGCTTTGACATAAGACCAAAATTTCTTAAGATTTTCTGCCAAGTCAGTACATAGAACTTTACTTTCGAATTCATCAAACGCCTCTCGCATAGCCCTCCTCACACTACATTTCGGTTCGTGTAATTTTTGTTTGTCTGCAAGGCTTTGGCTATGTTTATGTTTGCTGTGAAGTTCCCTTTGCTTCCGTAGTAGTTTTCTAACTCGGTTGTTGTACCACGGTGGCTCTTTTCCATCTCTTACGATCTTCCTTGGCACATACTCATCTAATGCATATTGTACGATGTTTTTGAACTTTGTCCACTGATCCTCAACACTATCAGTACGTGAGATAAAACTTTTGTGTTGAGCCGTCAAGTACTCTGAAATCTGCTTTTTGTCACTTTTGCTAAACAGAAAAATCTTCCTACCTTTTTTAATATTTCTATTTACGGCTGAAATCATCGATGCTGTAACCGCTTTATGATCGCTGATCCCCTGTTCTGCGTTAACTGTTTCAAATAGTACGGGTCTGTTTGTCACCAGAAGATCTAATATGTTATCGCCACGAGTCGGTTCTCTGTTTAACTGCTCAAGGTAGTTTTCAGATAATGCACTTAAAAAATTTTCACTGGATTCTTTCTCCCTGCCATCCGTTATAAACGTTTGAGTCTCCCAGTCTATATCTGGTAAATTAAAATCTCCACCCAGAACTATAACATGGTCGGGAAATATACTCGAAATATTTTCCATATTTTCCTTCAGGTGCCCTGCCACAACAGCTGCTCAGCCAGGGGGCCTATAGAGACATCCAATTACCATGTTTGATCCTGCTTTGACCGTGATCTTCATCCAAACTATTTCACATTTCGGATCTCCGTCAATTTCCTTCGATACTATTGCACTTTTTATCTATATAAACACGCCTCCCCCTTCACTGTCCAGCCTGTCTCTGCGATATACATTCCAATCTGAGTTTAGAATTTCATTACTGTTTACATCTGGTTTCAGCCAGCTTCCCTTCCCTAGTACTACGTGGGCATTGTGACCGTTTATTAATGAGAGCAGTTCTGGGACCTTGCTACAGACGCTCCTGCAGTTTACTATGACCACATTAATACTGTTATTCCTTGTTGCGTTTTGCCTACTGCTACCTTGTCGCGTCTCAGGAGGCGTCTTTTCGGGCCTAGGGAGGGAATTCTCTAACCTAAAAAACCCACATGTGCACTCCACACGTACTCCGCTACCGTTGTAGCCGCTTCCTGCGTGTAGTGCATATATCGAAGAAAGTGGTCGATACATCGATAAACGACGGAAAACATATCAACGTACCGGAAAAAAAGAGAAGATATCGGCTGCACATTGTAAATATACTTCCAGTTTTGGAGCTGTATATTTTAGTATTGATTTATTATTAGATATTCAGTACATCAAGAAGCTAGCAGCCTGCTTACCACCTAAGAGCAAGAATTGAAGAATTGAAAGGAAAAGGATGCACGTTCATGCATGGTGACAACCACTTTGCTGACAATGTAACTGCATGTATGTGGCACAATAAAAGGTGTCCGATGGGTCCGCCGTTAGGTTTCGTCAAGTATCGGACTTGTCTCGAACACTTCATGTCGATTTCCCTCTTTTTTCGTTTCTGCAAACGCCAGTGAACTAGCAGTCGTAGTGTCAAAATTGCGTGGTAAAGTTAAATAGCATTTTCTGTTGGAAACGCCGAGCGCCGATTACATCAGCATTTCCTCTCACACGTCTCCGGCCACCGCAAAGACCAATCATGTCATTTAGATTTTTTTTCATCAGTTTCGGCAACTGCTTTTAAAGAGTGTCGATGTGAATAAATAGCACACTAGTTGCGTTAAAAATTGTTTTTTTACGAAACTGGTGTGCTATTTCTTCACATCGGAAATCTTGTTATTCCTTACACACTGCCACTCGCCAGTGCGCTCAAACTACTTCTTTGTGTTATCTATACAAAAGCTTCGCACAGTCAAAGAGAGATATAAACATCATGAATAGACGTTACTTCTCAGCATATATTTCGTTAGGTTGGCAACATGTAGGTGAAAGAACCAAACAGGAGGAAACACATAATGAACTCACAATATTTACGTCTCTAAAAGCACAGTGTTGCAACAAATAGTTATAACTAGTGGCAAAAGGATAATAGTGCATCACAAAGAAGGAGAAACATGGTGAACAACGTGAAAGAAAAAGCTCGGAATACAAAACTGTGCTTATGTTTCGAATATGAAGCGGTAGGCCGTCCGTGGGGGCAGAGCCGTTCTAGGCGCTACAGTCTGGAACCGCGCGACTGCTACGGTATCAGGTTCGAATCCTGCCTCGGGCATGAATGTGTGTGATGTTTAAGTAGTTCTAATTTCTAGGCGACTGATGACCTCAGAAGTTAAGTCGCATAGTGCTCAGAGCCATTTGATCCATTTTTTGAAGTGGTAGTGTGACCTACTGACGAGATGAGAGAAAACACCGATGCCAACAAACTCATTTAGTTGTCAACATATATTTCGTTAGGTTTGCAACATGTAGGTAAACAAACCGAACAGGAGGAAACACATAATGAACTCACAATATTTACGTCTTTAAAAGCACAGTTTTTGAACAAATAGCGATAACTAGTGCAAAAGAATAATTAAAAAAATGGTTCAAATGGCTCTGAGCACTATGCGACTTAACTTCTGAGGTCATCAGTCCCCTAGAACTTAGAACTAATTAAACCTACCTAACCTAAGGACATCACACACATCCATGCCCAAGGCAGGATTCGAACCTGCGACCGCAGCGGTCGAGCTGTTCCAGACTGTAGCGCCTAGAACCGCACGGTCACTCCGGCTAGCAAGAGAATAATAGCGCACCACAAAGAAGAAGGAGAAAAATGGTGAGCAGCGTGAAAGAAAAAGTTCGGAATACAAAACCGTGCTTATGTTTCGAAAATGAAGTGGTAATGTGACCTACTGACTAGATGAGAGAAAACACAGATGCCAACAAACTGAAAGTAATTACTCATTTCCACAAAAAAAGTTACGTGAAGTGTTTCGTAATCTAAAAATAACAAAACTGTATAGTTCTAGATCCCGCTGAAGATGCCTTAGAGTAAGAAAAAGGCGAAACGGTCTGGAAAAAATAAATTAAGTTGCAACAAGAAAAGGCGGTTTTATTTACAAAACAAATATTTCTGTGCTTGATGCGGCAGATGACCACGCAAACAAACTTGCTGTACAGACAGATTACAGTCAGGTAGATTCAGATTGAGAGCACTGGGAACAATGGACTGCAGAGAAAGAGGAATGTGACAGAACACAAGTGATGAAGAGAGGGGGAAGGAAAACGACCTGACTGAATGAGAAACGAAAAGATGGTGAAAGGTAACTGGCAGAAGATGGGAAGTATTACTTTTCTGTTTGATAGGGAGAAACTGACCATTTTGTTAGCTGATTGAGGAGACGTTGAAACGTTGAGAAAAGGAAATGCTTAATCTTTTTATTAAACGTAACAGGGCATTTCAGTTTGCACATTGTGCAGGGTAGCTTCTGAAAAGCGGACAGCAGCAGGATCGAATTTGGTTAAATAAGGACATGATTGGAGGCCGTGGCTGTTATATGAAAGAAATTGTTGATAGCGTACAGTGACCGGCCATACAAATTGGTTATAGGTTACTTCACTCAAAAAAAAAACAAAAAACAAAAAAAAACGTTACCGGTTTCGAATTTACACAGTTCACCATCAGACAACTTTCATGCTTCCGTCAAAACATTTGCTGCATTGGCTTACTGGCGAGTTTCACTAGGATAAACAAAAATTCACTTCACAGCTACATAGTGTAATAAAGATGGTTGCACTACAGAATTGTGTTACAATGCAACTTACGTGAGAAGTCCATCTCGAGCATTTGTTTTTACGGTTTTCTTTCACTGCGTCAGATTCGCGATGTTATCACCTTCACGTACGTCGGTTGGCAGTATTAAACACTTTAGTTTGGTCACAAATCGAATTTGCGATGGTCACCACACTTTTTAACTCCAGAATATGAAAACAAATACAGAGTTTACAGCCGGCCGGAGTGGCCGAGCGGTTCTAAGCGCTTCAGTGCGGAACCGCGCTGCTGCTGCGGTCGCAGGTTCGAATCCTGCCTCGGTCATGGATGTGTGTGATGTCCTTAGGTTAGTTAGGTTTAAGTAGTTCTAAATCCTAGGGGACTGATGACCTCAGAAGTTAAGTCCCACAGTGCTCAGAGCCTACAGAGTTTACAAAGTACATGAGCGTCAAAGATCCTGCGGTACAATGATCTATCACAAAGATATAGCATTTTGGGAAAGGAACCGTGTTGTGTTACATTAAAAAAGTTTTTACGTTAAATGAAGTGCATTAAATACAGATATATAAATGAGATTTTGTGAATTATAGCGTTACAAACTTATTTTATACAACGATAGAGAAATACAAATACATACACGCACAAACAGTTCCCTTGATAACACCCTTCATGAGCAGACTGAGTTGGCTAACATTGCGTTCCTTGAAAACATCCAAAAAGTGCTTTCCACACCTCAACATAAATAATGTTTCTACAGCTACCTGAAGATCAAGTAACATAATACTGCATGTGCCTACAGAAGTCAATATTATTCGTGGCACTTAGGCATAATATGAATAAATTTTAATGCACTATCATCATCACTGATCAAACAGCAAGTAAGGATTTCAAATACTTTCTTATCCACATTTATTTCTCCATCGTTTTGGAAGTTTGTAACACTGTAATTCACAAAGTCCTATTTATCAATTTGTATTTAAGGCCATACATTTAATGTAAAATACTTTTCAGTTTAACACAACAAAAATTTACGCATCCTTTCCAAAAATGGTATGTCTTTGTAACACATCACTGTACCGCAGCATCTTTGATACTCATGTACTTTACATCTTCCTATTTGTTTTTCGTACGTTGGGATTCAAAAAGTGTGGTGCGCATTAAAAATTCGTTTTGTGATCAAACGAAAGTGTTTGATAGTGTAACTTACGTACGTGATGGTGAAAATACAAATAAGAATGCGAATATGATTCATTGGAAGAAAACCGTAAACATAAATGCTCTAGACCAACATTCACGTAAGTTACAGTCCAACACAAGTCAGTAGCGTAACCATCTTTATTTCACGTTTGCAACTATTGGCTGGTTGATTTGTGCGGAGGGGACCAACCAGCGAGGTCATCGGTCCCATCGGATTAGGGAAGGATAGGGAAGGAAGGTGGACGTGCCCCTTGAAAGGAACCATCCCGGCATTTGCATGACGCGACTTAGGGAAATCACAGAAAACCTAAATCGGGATGGCCGGACGTGGATGAGAATCGTCGTCCACCCGAATGCGATTGGATTGGATTGTTTGGGGGAAGAGACCAAACAGCGAGATCATCGGTCTCATCGACTTAGGGAAGGGCAGAGAAGGAAGTCGGCCGTGCCCTTTCAAAGGAACCATCCCGGCATTTGCATGACGCGATTTAGGGAAATCACAGAAAACCTAAATCGGGATGGCCGGACGTGAATGAGAACCGTCGTCCACCCGAATGCGATTGGATTGGATTGTTTGGGGGAAGAGACCAAACAGCGAGGTCATCGGTCTCATCGCATTAGGGAAGGGTGGTGAAGGAAGTCGGCCGTGCCCTTTCAAAGGAACTATCCCGGCATTTGCATGACTCGATTTTGAGAAATCTCAGAAAACCTAAATCAAGATGGCCGGACGCAGGTGAGTACCGTCGTCCTCCCGAATGCGATTGGACTGGATTGTTTGGGGGAAGAGACAAACCAGCAAGGTCATCGGTCCCATCGGATTAGGGAAGGAAGGTGGCCGTGCCCCTTTAAAGGAACCATCCCGGCATTTGCATGACGCGATTTAGGGAAATCACAGAAAACCGAAATCAGGATGGCCGGACGCAGGTGAGAACCGTCGTCCACCCGAATTCGATTGGACTCGATTGTTTGGGGAAGAGTCAAACCAGCAAGGTCATTGGTCCCAACGGATTAGGGAAGGAAGTAGGCGGTGCCCTTTCAAAGGAGCCATCCCGGCATTTGCATGACGCGATTTAGTGAAATCACAGAAAACCTAAATCAGGATGGGCAGACGCGGGTGACAACCGTCATCCACCCGTATTCGATTGGAGTGGATTGTTTGGCGGAAGAGGCCGAACAGCGAGGTCATCAGTCTCATCGGATTAGGGAAGGGCGGAGAAGGAAGTCGGCCATACCCTTTCAAAGGAACCATCCCGGCATTTCCATGACGCGATTGAGGGAAATCACAGAAACCTAAATCAGGATGGCCAGACATGGATGAGAACCGTCGTCCACCCGAATGCCATTGGATTGGATTGTTTGTGGGAAGAGACCAAACAGCGAGGTCATCGGTCTCATCGACTTGGGGAAGGGCGGAGAAGGAAGTCGGCCGTGCCCTTTCAAAAGAACCATGCCGGCATTTGCATGACGCGATTGAGGGAAATCACAGAAAACCTAAATCAGGACGGCCGGACGCGGGTTAGAACCGTCGTTAACCCGAATACAATTGGATTGGATTGTTTGGGGGAAGAGACCAAACCACGAGGCCTTTGGTCTCATCGGATTAGGGAAGTGCGGAGAAGGAAGTCAGCCGGGCCCTTTCAAAGGAACCATCCCGGCATTTGCATGACGCGATTTAGCGAAATCACAGAAAATCTAAATCAGGATTGCCGGACGTGGATGAGACCCATCGTCCCGCGAATGCGATTGGATTGGATTGTTTGGAGGAAGAGACCAAACAGCGAGGTCATCGGTGTCATCGACTTAGGGAAGGGCGGTGGAGGAAGTCGGCCGTGCCCTTCAAAGGAACTATCCTGTCATTTGCATGACGCGATTTAGGGAAATGACAGAAAACCTAAATCAGGATGGCCAGAAGCGGGATTGAACCGTCGTCCTCCCGAATGCGAGTCCAGTATGCTAACCACTGCGCCACCTCGCTCGGTGCACCCGAATGCGAGTTCAGTGTGCTAATCGCTGTGCACTGTTTGTATCTCTGACTTGTTTTTAATCCTAGAACTATTTTACCAGTAAACCAATGCAACTAATGTCGTGATGAAATATCTTTTTAAAACCCATCTTTTATCCTATATGTTTGAAAGTTTTACTGTGTGTAGATACATCCTTTAGGAACAATATTTTCATTTCTCCACATAATTTGCATCCCTCTCAACTGCTTTACGCCATCTTGGAGTCAGCGCCTGTATACCCGCAGGATAAAATTCTGGACCAACCTGTTAGAGCCACTATTTGGCAGCGTGCACAAGGGAGTCATCATCTTCAAACCTTGTTCCAGGTAGAGAGTCTTTCAGTTTCCCAAAGAGATGATAGTCGCAAGGAGCCAGGTCAGGACTGTAAGGCGGGTGTTTCAGTGTTGTCCATCCGAGTTATGTGATCGCTTCCATGGTTTTCTGACTGACTTGTGGCCGTGCATTGTAGTGCAACAGCAAAACATCCTGCTTTTGCAGATGTGGTCGAACACGACTCAGTCGAGCTTGAAGTTTCTTCAGTGTCGTCACATACGCATCAGAATTTATGGTGGTTCCACTTGGCATGAAGTCCACAAGCAAGAGTCCTTCGGAAGCGAAAAACACCGTAGCCATAACCTCTCCAGCAGAAGGTGTGGTTTTGAATTTTTTTCCTTGGGTGAATTTGCATGGTGCCACTCCACTGATTGTCTCTTCGTCTCTGGTGAAAAATGACGGAGCCATGTTTCATCACCTGTCACAATTCTTCCAAGAAATCCATCTCCACCATTCTCGCACTGTTCCAAAAGTTCGCTGCTTACCGTTTTTCTTGTTTCTTTGTGAGCCACTGTCAACATCCTGAGAACCCACCTGGCACAAACCTTTCTTAACGCCAACACTTTCAGTATTCAGCAAACACTTCCTTCCCCTATCCCAACGTAGCGTGACAGTTCGTTCACTGTAATGCGTCTGTCAGTAGTCACCTATTCGTTATCTCTTTGCTCATTGTCTGGAGTGTGTGCAATACGAAGCCTGCCGCTGCGAGGACAATCCTCAATACTGCCGTGCCCGCTTTCATCACGTAACCTGCTTGCCCACCGACTAACTGTACTCCGATCGACAGCAGCATCTCCATACACCTTTTTCCCACTGTCTCGTTTTCACAGCACAGGAATTCTATGACAGTACGTTGCTTCTGACGAAAGTCAAGTGTAGCAGCCATCTTGAAGACATACTGCGACAGCGCCATTAACGGGAACAGGTTGAACTATGTTTGTAAACAAGCGGGAAGGATGTATCTACACACTGTAAAACTTTCACACATGCTGAATTAATACTGTATTTTTACAAAAAAATAGTGCGCATTTCTTTTGGAGTGACCCTCGTACGTAAAAGCGACCTTGTGTTTCGATTGTAACAAGATAACAGGTTCTTCACCTTTAATGTAACGTACTGAGATGCATGTGCACTGAAGAACCGACGAAATGGAAACTGCGTATGATGGTTATGTAAAGTGTTTTGGCATGAACAATCTTAAGTAGGCGTATGGCATATGAAGCACTGACATGGTCAAACATACGGATTTTGCAGATGTAGCTTTCACAAGGAATCATAGTTAGTTCTAACTATCTACAGTTTTCAATACTCCTGCGATGGATTACATCGCAGTAGTGATAGCTTACGAGAACGTGTAGTTGCACAAGTTAACGTTTCATAGCCCGGAGAAATATGTTCCGAAATTTCTGGAGGGCAATGAACGTGGCGGCGGGATTTTCTGTCCAGTTGAGGAGCTCATCCACAGCTAAAATCAACTTATTCACCGTTTTCTGAAATGATATCAGGAAGCCGGTGAGAAGAATACGGGGTAATTACTCAGAGAATTCAGACTCAACAATTTGTGATGGGATACTAAAATTACTTTGATTTTTTGCAATTTACACAATGACGAAAATCGTTATTCATCTGTCCGAAGGCGGTATTGATATCTTCAAGTCTGGAATTTACATAAAGCTGGAGGTCATCGGCATGGGAGTGGTATTTACAGGAGGACAGAATCGACGAGATATCATTGACATACAAAGGGAATAATAGTTTGTCGAGGACTGAGGCACCGTGGCACTTTTAAAAGAACTCGCTTCAAGGACAAGTTTTCATTTCCACAGGCAGCACGCTGCGGGCTGTTTCTGATGTAGCTTCCAGGTCGCTACAATGCACATCTTAAAATTTTAGCTGTCGCATTTTCCTGGAGAGTATGTCGTACTTTATAAAATGCTTGTCTGTAGTCACTATTGAGGCCCTAAAGATCTCTAAGGCATATATCATATAATCAGTTACCTCAATTAGAACAGTACTTCTGAGGTAAATCGAATTTGCATAAGTATTTAAACAGCGGAGCGTTAAAATATATTCCAGGGCGTTAGGTGCAGTGACCACTTCCGTAACTGAATTTTCAGCGTGGCTGACTACCAAGCGGAGGACCCAGGGTCGATTCCCGATAATTCCAGGGATTTTTTCTTGGTGGGAGGGCAGAATCGGGGTGCAATCAGCCCCGCGATGCCAAAATGATGAGCTACTCGAATGAGAAGAAGTGCCACCACGTCTGTTAAGGGGGAACGACACAATGAAGGTCGAAAAAACTCGAAATTTTTTAGTACTGAATTCTCATGTATATACAGTGAAGAATTATTCCCCAAAATATTATGCTCGAACTCCAAAAGGCAACGAATCTGAGAGCGTTTGAAGCTAAAGCAGACGGTGAATTGGAAAGTTGTAAACACAAGACGCCATTTCCACAAGTCATTATCGATGCCATGACCCCTATTTATACCGATTTGAGTAAACCTGATTTGCTGGAGCGTTGTTTTACTCAAAACGTGAACGAAAGTTTCAATAGTCATGTTTCGTGATGCGGTCCAAAAATAACAACCAGCCGAAGCGAAATTGTCAAGATTGCTTCATATTTGGCCGTATGTCTATTTAATGTAGGCCACACTGCATTAATTCCCGTGGCAAATGCCCTTCAAATCAAAATCGGCGATGAAATGCGCCGATTCTGTGAAGATACAAACGCCAGTGGCGGTGCGCTCAGCTACGAGAACTGCTCTGAGGACGAAAATGAGGGCTTATCAGGTGAAAGTAGCAGAAAGCGGCCATCCACTCGGCGGGGCGATAGTTATTATGGACCAGGCATCGATGATATCTCGAAGGTTTCAAGCGTTGTCTGATGTGTCGACAGAAGTGCCGACACAGTGTGGTTTGAGGAGACCGAAGTGCACGCTATAAGCTCACGCAGGATGGCGTGAGGTCTGAAACAGGATACGTAATGAATGCTATAAAGAAAAGTACGTAGCTTCTGGAATACTTAACTTTGATCCATCATTTGTATACATCGTTCTTGATTAGACATGCTTCATACGATAACTATCAATTGCTATGGCGCCTTGCTAGGTCGTAGCCATTGACTTAGCTGAAGGCTATTCTAACTATCTTCTCTGCAAATAAACGAGGCTTCGTCCGTTGCATCGCTAGCTGAGTCGTCCGTACAACTGGGGCGAGTGCTAGTAAGTCTCTCGAGACCTGCCGTGTGGTGGCGCTCGGTCTGCGATCACTGACAGTGGCGACACGCGGGTCCGACATGTACTAATGGACCGCGGCCGATTTAAAGCTACCACCTAGCAAGTGTGGTGTCTGGCGGTGACACCACATTCCTCCCCCGCAAATCGGCGAACGGTCGTTTGATAAGGCTTCCGCCCACCGTGGGGAGGACCCCATGTTGGCGTATGCGATGAGGTGGGGAGCCTAACAACAGGCGAGGCTGTGCCACGCGCACCCGGCCATTCGGTCCGAGGGGAGCTAGGAAACGCCTGAAAACCTAGTCCAGGGTGCACGTCAACATGCGGTGTATGCGCCTGTAAAGCGACAGGAGGGGCCGAAGGGTCGACCTCCATCGCGTCGGGGTACCCGACGCGCGAAGACGCCATGTGGTCCGGAGCGGGCAAGAGTTCCATGGCGGAGGACAGCTGGTCACGGGAAGCGATCGGCGGCGCGTGGCCCAGGGAGGCGCTTGGCGGCTGCAGCGATGCGTCCACTGCGGGCGGCGCCGGCTGGAGGACAGGCGGCGGCGGCGGAGGCGGAAGCGGCGCGTCGCCATGGGGCAAAATGGAAGGCAGCGTCGGTAACACCTGGGGATGAGGCGAGCCAGTAGATGGGTCCCCAGGGCGCTGACCGGACGGCACCGTCGCTGAAGGCAGACGGGGAGCGGCAGAACCCGTGCGACGACAGAGACGCAGCTGATTGAGATGCCGACGCACCTCACCAGTGGCCCCCAAAACCAGATACATAGCGCGGCCGAGGCAGCGAAGAATGCGCCCTGCGAGCCAACGCTGTGAACCGCGATAGTTGCGATAGTATACAACGTCGCTTGGAGCAAAAGCAGGAATCTGCCGCTGCACAGGAACCTGATGCGGCGGATGCAGCAAAGACATCAAGGTTCGATGAGAACGACCGTGGAGCAACTCAGCCGGTGAGCGACCATCTCGGGGCTGAGAGCGATACGAAGACAAAAATAGCAACAATGCGTCCTCCCGAGAATCCGACTCTTTCAACTTCAACATCTGTGACGTGAAAGTCCGGACCAATCGTTCAGCGGCACCGTTTGACTGAGGCGAAAACGGCGCGGATGTCAGATGTTGAATACCATTAGCCTTGCAGAATGACTGAAATTCTGCGGACATGAATTGTGGGCCATTGTCGGAAACAATAGTCTGTGGAAGACCTTCAATGCAAAAGATAGCAGATAACGCTTGGATGGTGGCAGATGACGTCGTGGAAGACATCCGGACAACAAAAGGAAAATTACTGGAAGAATCGACCACAAACCTTTGACAAGGGCCATTGCGTAGCAACAAAACGCAAAACGGTAGCAAGGACAGGGTCAGCAGCTGTGGCTGTAGCTACACGACGAAAATCAATCGGAAACGATTCGACTACGTCATCGGTTTCCGAATCAATGAACATGCAAGCAAGTTCGGAAGAATCGAATGCTCTATCCTCACATAGACGAGAAACACTGTCTGAAGGCACAGTCAGGTTCACTGATAGTACCTGATTTACGATAGACAAGTTAAACAAGTGAAATAAATCTAAACCAAACAAGTTCACTGCAGAAGAAGAACGAAGGACGTAAAATGACACAAGTTTTGTTTGTCCCTTGTATGTTGCAAGAAGGCTGCACTGTCCTAACACAGGGATCGTGTGACCTGAATATGTGAAGAATTTGCAGACATTTTTGCACCGGGCCTTGGTTGCGCTAAGAACTATAAAGCACATTTGGAACTGCAAGTAAACGCGCAACCGACATCTTTCCGAGCGCGCAATGTTCCCCACGCATTGCGTGATGAGGTCGCGAGAACATTACACGATTTAGAATCACAAGGTGTGATTGAACGTGTGCAGGCTTCTCTCTGGGCATCACCCTTAGTGATTTTGCCAAAACCTTCCGGAAAATTGAGACTTTGCGTGGACTTCAAGGCCACAGTGAATCCACAACTAGTGATTGCAACTTTTCCTTTACCCCGCCCGGAAGATGTTTTTGACAAACTGTGCCCGGGTAAATATTTTTCTAAGTTGGACCTAGCAGATGCGTACTTGCAACTACCGGTGGACGACGAATCCCATCCTCGTCGCCAATATGATGTGTCGACAGAAGTGCCGACACAGTGTGGTTTGAGGGGACCGCAATGCACGCTATAAGCTCACGCAGGATGGCGTGAGGTCTGAAACAGGATACGTAATGAATGCTATAAAGAAAAGTACGTAGCTTCTGGAATACTTATCTTTAGTCCATCATTTGTATACATCGTTCTTGATGAGACATGCTTCATACGATAACTATCAATTGCTATGGCGCCTTGCTAGGTCGTAGCCATTGACTTAGCTGAAGGCTATTCTAACTATCTTATCTGCAAATAAACGAGGCTTCGTCCGTTGCATCGCTAGCTAAGTCGTCCGTACAACTGGGGCGAGTGCTAGTAAGTCTCTCGAGACCTGCCGTGTGGTGGCGCTCGGTCTGCGATCACTGACAGTGGCGACACGCGGGTCCGACATGTACTAATGGACCGCGGCCGATTTAAAGCTACCACCTAGCAAGTGTGGTGTCTGGCGGTGACACCACATTCCTCCCCCGCAAATCGGCGAACGGTCGTTTGATAAGGCTTCCGCCCACCGTGGGGAGGACCCCATGTTGGCGTATGCGATGAGGTGGGGAGCCTAACAACAGGCGAGGCTGTGCCACGCGCACCCGGCCATTCGGTCCGAGGGGAGCTAGGAAACGCCTGAAAACCTAGTCCAGGGTGCACGTCAACATGCGGTGTATGCGCCTGTAAAGCGACAGGAGGGGCCGAAGGGTCGACCTCCATCGCGTCGGGGTACCCGACGCGCGAAGACGCCATGTGGTCCGGAGCGGGCAAGAGTTCCATGGCGGAGGACAGCTGGTCACGGGAAGCGATCGGCGGCGCGTGGCCCAGGGAGGCGCTTGGCGGCTGCAGCGATGCGTCCACTGCGGGCGGCGCCGGCTGGAGGACAGGCGGCGGCGGCGGAGGCGGAAGCGGCGCGTCGCCATGGGGCAAAATGGAAGGCAGCGTCGGTAACACCTGGGGATGAGGCGAGCCAGTAGATGGGTCCCCAGGGCGCTGACCGGACGGCACCGTCGCTGAAGGCAGACGGGGAGCGGCAGAACCCGTGCGACGACAGAGACGCAGCTGATTGAGATGCCGACGCACCTCACCAGTGGCCCCCAAAACCAGATACATAGCGCGGCCGAGGCAGCGAAGAATGCGCCCTGCGAGCCAACGCTGTGAACCGCGATAGTTGCGATAGTATACAACGTCGCTTGGAGCAAAAGCAGGAATCTGCCGCTGCACAGGAACCTGATGCGGCGGATGCAGCAAAGACATCAAGGTTCGATGAGAACGACCGTGGAGCAACTCAGCCGGTGAGCGACCATCTCGGGGCTGAGAGCGATACGAAGACAAAAATAGCAACAATGCGTCCTCCCGAGAATCCGACTCTTTCAACTTCAACATCTGTGACGTGAAAGTCCGGACCAATCGTTCAGCGGCACCGTTTGACTGAGGCGAAAACGGCGCGGATGTCAGATGTTGAATACCATTAGCCTTGCAGAATGACTGAAATTCTGCGGACATGAATTGTGGGCCATTGTCGGAAACAATAGTCTGTGGAAGACCTTCAATGCAAAAGATAGCAGATAACGCTTGGATGGTGGCAGATGACGTCGTGGAAGACATCCGGACAACAAAAGGAAAATTACTGGAAGAATCGACCACAAACCTTTGACAAGGGCCATTGCGTAGCAACAAAACGCAAAACGGTAGCAAGGACAGGGTCAGCAGCTGTGGCTGTAGCTACACGACGAAAATCAATCGGAAACGATTCGACTACGTCATCGGTTTCCGAATCAATGAACATGCAAGCAAGTTCGGAAGAATCGAATGCTCTATCCTCACATAGACGAGAAACACTGTCTGAAGGCACAGTCAGGTTCACTGATAGTACCTGATTTACGATAGACAAGTTAAACAAGTGAAATAAATCTAAACCAAACAAGTTCACTGCAGAAGAAGAACGAAGGACGTAAAATGACACAAGTTTTGTTTGTCCCTTGTATGTTGCAAGAAGGCTGCACTGTCCTAACACAGGGATCGTGTGACCTGAATATGTGAAGAATTTGCAGACATTTTTGCACCGGGCCTTGGTTGCGCTAAGAACTATAAAGCACATTTGGAACTGCAAGTAAACGCGCAACCGACATCTTTCCGAGCGCGCAATGTTCCCCACGCATTGCGTGATGAGGTCGCGAGAACATTACACGATTTAGAATCACAAGGTGTGATTGAACGTGTGCAGGCTTCTCTCTGGGCATCACCCTTAGTGATTTTGCCAAAACCTTCCGGAAAATTGAGACTTTGCGTGGACTTCAAGGCCACAGTGAATCCACAACTAGTGATTGCAACTTTTCCTTTACCCCGCCCGGAAGATGTTTTTGACAAACTGTGCCCGGGTAAATATTTTTCTAAGTTGGACCTAGCAGATGCGTACTTGCAACTACCGGTGGACGACGAATCCCATCCTCGTCGCCAATATGATGTGTCGACAGAAGTGCCGACACAGTGTGGTTTGAGGGGACCGCAATGCACGCTATAAGCTCACGCAGGATGGCGTGAGGTCTGAAACAGGATACGTAATGAATGCTATAAAGAAAAGTACGTAGCTTCTGGAATACTTATCTTTAGTCCATCATTTGTATACATCGTTCTTGATGAGACATGCTTCATACGATAACTATCAATTGCTATGGCGCCTTGCTAGGTCGTAGCCATTGACTTAGCTGAAGGCTATTCTAACTATCTTATCTGCAAATAAACGAGGCTTCGTCCGTTGCATCGCTAGCTAAGTCGTCCGTACAACTGGGGCGAGTGCTAGTAAGTCTCTCGAGACCTGCCGTGTGGTGGCGCTCGGTCTGCGATCACTGACAGTGGCGACACGCGGGTCCGACATGTACTAATGGACCGCGGCCGATTTAAAGCTACCACCTAGCAAGTGTGGTGTCTGGCGGTGACACCACATTCCTCCCCCGCAAATCGGCGAACGGTCGTTTGATAAGGCTTCCGCCCACCGTGGGGAGGACCCCATGTTGGCGTATGCGATGAGGTGGGGAGCCTAACAACAGGCGAGGCTGTGCCACGCGCACCCGGCCATTCGGTCCGAGGGGAGCTAGGAAACGCCTGAAAACCTAGTCCAGGGTGCACGTCAACATGCGGTGTATGCGCCTGTAAAGCGACAGGAGGGGCCGAAGGGTCGACCTCCATCGCGTCGGGGTACCCGACGCGCGAAGACGCCATGTGGTCCGGAGCGGGCAAGAGTTCCATGGCGGAGGACAGCTGGTCACGGGAAGCGATCGGCGGCGCGTGGCCCAGGGAGGCGCTTGGCGGCTGCAGCGATGCGTCCACTGCGGGCGGCGCCGGCTGGAGGACAGGCGGCGGCGGCGGAGGCGGAAGCGGCGCGTCGCCATGGGGCAAAATGGAAGGCAGCGTCGGTAACACCTGGGGATGAGGCGAGCCAGTAGATGGGTCCCCAGGGCGCTGACCGGACGGCACCGTCGCTGAAGGCAGACGGGGAGCGGCAGAACCCGTGCGACGACAGAGACGCAGCTGATTGAGATGCCGACGCACCTCACCAGTGGCCCCCAAAACCAGATACATAGCGCGGCCGAGGCAGCGAAGAATGCGCCCTGCGAGCCAACGCTGTGAACCGCGATAGTTGCGATAGTATACAACGTCGCTTGGAGCAAAAGCAGGAATCTGCCGCTGCACAGGAACCTGATGCGGCGGATGCAGCAAAGACATCAAGGTTCGATGAGAACGACCGTGGAGCAACTCAGCCGGTGAGCGACCATCTCGGGGCTGAGAGCGATACGAAGACAAAAATAGCAACAATGCGTCCTCCCGAGAATCCGACTCTTTCAACTTCAACATCTGTGACGTGAAAGTCCGGACCAATCGTTCAGCGGCACCGTTTGACTGAGGCGAAAACGGCGCGGATGTCAGATGTTGAATACCATTAGCCTTGCAGAATGACTGAAATTCTGCGGACATGAATTGTGGGCCATTGTCGGAAACAATAGTCTGTGGAAGACCTTCAATGCAAAAGATAGCAGATAACGCTTGGATGGTGGCAGATGACGTCGTGGAAGACATCCGGACAACAAAAGGAAAATTACTGGAAGAATCGACCACAAACCTTTGACAAGGGCCATTGCGTAGCAACAAAACGCAAAACGGTAGCAAGGACAGGGTCAGCAGCTGTGGCTGTAGCTACACGACGAAAATCAATCGGAAACGATTCGACTACGTCATCGGTTTCCGAATCAATGAACATGCAAGCAAGTTCGGAAGAATCGAATGCTCTATCCTCACATAGACGAGAAACACTGTCTGAAGGCACAGTCAGGTTCACTGATAGTACCTGATTTACGATAGACAAGTTAAACAAGTGAAATAAATCTAAACCAAACAAGTTCACTGCAGAAGAAGAACGAAGGACGTAAAATGACACAAGTTTTGTTTGTCCCTTGTATGTTGCAAGAAGGCTGCACTGTCCTAACACAGGGATCGTGTGACCTGAATATGTGAAGAATTTGCAGACATTTTTGCACCGGGCCTTGGTTGCGCTAAGAACTATAAAGCACATTTGGAACTGCAAGTAAACGCGCAACCGACATCTTTCCGAGCGCGCAATGTTCCCCACGCATTGCGTGATGAGGTCGCGAGAACATTACACGATTTAGAATCACAAGGTGTGATTGAACGTGTGCAGGCTTCTCTCTGGGCATCACCCTTAGTGATTTTGCCAAAACCTTCCGGAAAATTGAGACTTTGCGTGGACTTCAAGGCCACAGTGAATCCACAACTAGTGATTGCAACTTTTCCTTTACCCCGCCCGGAAGATGTTTTTGACAAACTGTGCCCGGGTAAATATTTTTCTAAGTTGGACCTAGCAGATGCGTACTTGCAACTACCGGTGGACGACGAATCCCATCCTCGTCGCCAATATGATGTGTCGACAGAAGTGCCGACACAGTGTGGTTTGAGGGGACCGCAATGCACGCTATAAGCTCACGCAGGATGGCGTGAGGTCTGAAACAGGATACGTAATGAATGCTATAAAGAAAAGTACGTAGCTTCTGGAATACTTATCTTTAGTCCATCATTTGTATACATCGTTCTTGATGAGACATGCTTCATACGATAACTATCAATTGCTATGGCGCCTTGCTAGGTCGTAGCCATTGACTTAGCTGAAGGCTATTCTAACTATCTTATCTGCAAATAAACGAGGCTTCGTCCGTTGCATCGCTAGCTAAGTCGTCCGTACAACTGGGGCGAGTGCTAGTAAGTCTCTCGAGACCTGCCGTGTGGTGGCGCTCGGTCTGCGATCACTGACAGTGGCGACACGCGGGTCCGACATGTACTAATGGACCGCGGCCGATTTAAAGCTACCACCTAGCAAGTGTGGTGTCTGGCGGTGACACCACATTGTCCATATTCCTTTTCTTTGTATTATCAAACTTGAAACGCGTTTTTATCAAAACTATGTTTTTCAACATGGTTGTCGTCGCCCACGCTACAATTTTCATCACGTTTTAATGATTTTTAGTCTCCCTTGAAGCAAATTGAATTATTTTCAGTTCGTCGTAGCCTATTTTTTTATGTTGATATTTAGTATTTTTTCGGCAAGAAATAGGGGTCCAAAAAACTGATATTTTTTCAAATATCTATAATTTTGAAATTTCCTGGCAGGTTAAAACTGTATCCCGGACCGAGACTGGAACTCGGGACCTTTGCCTTTGGCGGGCAAGTGCTCTACCAACTTTTTTTGTTTCATTTTGTTCGTTGTTGATCGGTGTGTTTGGTCGTTGCGGACGAATGACATCCGTTAAAGTTCGTTTTGTTGATCGTTCCACTCAGTTTTTTTATTACAGTGGCCAACCAGCACTCTGATCGAACACGCTGAGCTACCGTGCCGGCAGATCAACTGAGCTACGCAAGCACGACTCACTCCCCGTCCTCACAGCTTTACTTCTGCCAGTACCTCGTCTCCTACCTTCCAAACTTTACAGGAGCTCTCCTGTGAACCTTGAAGAAATGGCACTCCTGAAAGAAAGGATATTGCGGAGACATGGCTTAGCCACACTCCGCTGCAGAGTGAAAATCTCATTCTGGAAACATCCCCCAGGCTGTGGCTAAGCCACGTCTCCGCAATATCCTTTCTTTCAGGAGTGCCAGTTCTTCAAGGTTCACAGGAGAGCTTCTGTAAAGTTTCGAAGATAGGAGACGAGGTACTGGCGGAATTAAAGCTGTGACGACGGGGCGTGAGTCGTGCTTAGGTAGCTCAGTTGGTAAAGCACTTGCCCGCGAAAGGCAAAGGTCCCGAGTTCGAGTCTCGGTCCGACACACAGTTTTAATCTTCCAGGAAGTTTCATATTATCGCACACTCCGCTGTAGAGTGAAAATTTCATTCTAGATCTATAATTTTGCCATTTTTTTGGAAATCCCTACGATGAACTAAAATTACACCTGTAAGGATCGGAAAGATACGTTAATGTCATGTTTCAGATAACCGCAACCGGAGTTACTTCGACTACTGTCGATCTTGCTCCTTTCAGAGCTGCCTCGGGAAGAAACCCAATCTCACAGTGAAGATACTAATATTTTTTAATAAATAATACCAATAAAAATGACAATGTATGCTTTATTAATTGTAGCAAATCCCATTTGTCTATTACATTCTACTTACGGAGGAAAAAATATCCTGAATTTGAGCAATATTTTCGTCCGTCACCCTGTCATTCCCCCTTAAATCGACAACGGCCGGAGAAGCAGTGTGCAGTGTGCTCATCCCCCTCCCCCCCCCCCTTACCGTATCAAAAAAAAAAAAAAAAAAAAAAAAAAGGTTCAAATGGCTCTGAGCACTATGGGACTTAACTTCTGAGGTCATCCGTCCCCTAGAACTTAGAACTACGTAAACCTAACTAACCTAAGGACAACACACACACCCATGCCCGAGGCAGGATTCGAACCTGCGACCGTAAAGGTCTCGCAGTTCCAGACTGTAGCGCCTAGAACCGCGCGGCCACTCCGGCTGGCATACCGCATCCAAATAACGCCATTGGCAGAAGTCGGTCTCGGTTGGTCCGTCTGTGGCCAGAACGGTGGTGCTTTCCTCTCCTTTCCTTCAGATATACTATTAGGTCTACAAGTTTACTTCTGCCGCTTTCCCCCATGATTCGAAGCTTTATTGTGACAAACTTACAAAAAATTTACGATTCAAAGTACTGGCCATCGTTCGCCACTACTTTCTCCCATATTTCGCGCAGCATTCGCATCCCGCGGCGGAAGAACTGGTTGTCTTTTGAGGAGATCCATGACTCAATCCATTGTTGTGCTTGTTTATACGACCAGACGTGTTGGTCAACCACTCCGTGTGCCGTTGTTTGAAAAAGGTGGTAGAGGAAGCGAGGTATTATCCAGCACTTTATGAGCCTCAGCACCAGATCTCTTCATGTTAAAGTAGGAAATTAAACCTTCCCGAAAATGACAATAACTGGCCGCGTAAGTTGACATGTTCAATAGAGAATAACTTCATGATGAAATCACAAATCAACTAATGTTTTGAAAGGGTTGTGTTTTTTTTAAATCTTTTATTCCAAATACAATAATCATACATCATAACCCACTATCTAAGCGTTGTGTTTATAAATGTCTAAACTTACTGTATGACACTTACGATCTACCACCTGCACCACCACTTGTCACTACTGCCATCTACTGTATTTGAAAATTGTGGAAGCAAAGCTGTAGACCTAATAGGTAAGATGCTAATTACAAGTTGATTGTGGGTTTTCGTTCACGTGTCCACGAAGGGAATGGAATGGCAGTGAGTAGAACGTGTAGCTAAGAGAATGGATTGATACGTGGACCATGGAAGTTGTTTGCTAGGTTCCAAGAGATAAGAAACAGCGAAACAATGAGCTGACGGAAGGTGGGTAGAGGAGCAACGTGAAAGTGTATCGCTGAATACAGCAGATTGCCCGTAGTCCAGTTTTCAGTTAACGAGTACTCACGGTCCCAGCTGACCATATGGGCGCAACACCCATCCAGCATCTCCGTGACGCAGGTACAATGGCTACTCGTCTGATACGGCGGTCAATACGTGATGTGTATTCTACTGCCGTCTGCACCGAGCACATGAGCACGTGCACCTTCTACGGACTACCGACAACAACAGAATTACACAGCTAAAACTTCGCACCCAACTTGTTGACTAATTCTGCGGAAGTGCTATGTAAACTTGTAAGCCCGTCACTCGTTTTGTAGCTCTACCGGGCTGTTCACACAAGATGATAAACTCGGTTTATGCCCTGAAATATACCCCCAGACACTGAATCTGACCCATTAAAACCGCCATCTTCTAGGCGCTTCAGTCTGGAACCGCACGAACGCTACGGTCGCAGGTTCGAATCCTGCCTCGGGCATGGGTGTGTGTGATGTCCTTAGGTTAGTTAGGTTTAAGTAGTTCTAAGTTCTAGGGGACTGATGACCTCAGACGTTAAGTCCCATAGCGCTCAAAGCCATTTGAACCATTTTTGAAAACCGCTATCTAACTTCGTCAGTTGAACTGGCAAAGCTTACGAAAAGTGCAACAAAGACGAAGGGTAAGGGGGGATGTGGTTACTCGGTAGTAATACAGCTGAACTTCATGATTCACCTGCCTCGAGATGTAGTAAAACGTGTGTTTAAGTCGTTTTATGCAGAACAAAGTGTTTGTCATCTTTTCCCTTTTCTAAGGATATTATGGGCTTGCATCCCATTGGAAGTGATCGTACCCCGTTGCAGTGCAGCGCAACCGCAATTTTTTCTCTGGCTAAAGGTTGAAAACACTAGGGACCGACATTGGACTCGCATTCGGAAGGACGACGGTTAAATCCCGCGTCTGGCTATCCTGATTTGCTTTTCCGTGATTTCCCTAAATCGCTCCAGGCAAATGAAGGAATGGTTCCATTGAAAGGGCACGGCCGACTTCCTTCCCGATCCTTACCTCATCCGATGAGACCGATGACCTCGCTGTTTGGCCTCTTCCCCCAAACAACCCGACCCAACCACATAGGGACCGTTCAAACCATTCATTGGACGTGATCTCAACCAGCAAAAGGTTCTTGTGCTTTATCAACCGCGCTGTTTTGCGTCCTCCCGTGGTGTGACGATATGGGAGTGCAACATTAACATGAGCGTGAATAAAACTGCAAACGGTCACTCTAACAACCCCAGCTTGAAAACATCCTCGATGGTAACCATACAGTTTTGTTGAACAAGTTACAAATGTACCTCTCAGAAACTACGACACCAATTCGGCCTGGCGGCTGCTCTAGCGCCTGAAGGTAGGCAAACCCTACCCACTGGGTATCGAAAGGTGTGCGGCCATCATTTTTTTTTTTTTTTAAATACAAAGAACGTCTCCTGTATGTTGGTGGTAGTAGAAACTTTCTGCACTCGGCTTCAGATAGTGATTCTCTAAATTTTGTCATTAGTGTTACTCAAAAAGAATGTCGCCTTCTCTCCAGGGATTCCCATTTTTGTTCCTGAAGCATTTCCGCAGCACCTGAGTGTTGTTCGAAGCTACCACTGAGAAATCAAGCAGCCCGCTTCTGAAATGCTTCGATGTCTTCCTTTAATCCGACCTGGTGCGGTTCCCAAACACTCCAGCACTACTGAAGAATAGGTGGCACTGGCGTCCTATAAGCGGTCCGCTTTATAGATGAACAACACTTTCCTAAAATTCTCCCAATAAACCGAAGTCCGCCATTCGCCTTCCCTGCCACAATCCTTACATGCTCGTGGCAATTCATATCGCTTTGCAATACTAGACCCAGATCTTTAAACGACGTGGTGTCAAGCAGTACACGGGCTTGTTTTTCCTGCTCATTCACATTTACTAACTTTTTGTACATTTGGAGCTAGCTGTCATTCATCACGCCAACCAGAAATTTTGTCTAATTCGCCTTTTATCCTCATACAGTCACTCAACTTCGGCATCTTCCGTACACCAGGGCGTCATCAGCATGCAACCGCAGATTGGTGCACACACTGTCCACCAGGTCATTTATGTATATAGGGAATAATAACGGTCCTATCACACTTCCCTGGGGCGGTCCTGCCGGCCGGAGTGGCCGAGCGGTTCTAGGCGCTACAGTCTGGAACCGCGCGACCGCTACGGTCGCAGGTTCGAATCCTGCCTCGGGCATGGATGTGTGTGTTGTCCTTAGGTTAGTTAGGTTTAAGTAGTTCTAAGTTCTAGGGGACTGATGACCTCAGCCGGCTGGTGTGGCTGAGCGGTTCTAGGCGCTACAGTCTGGAACCGCGCGACCCCTACGGTCGCAGGTTCGAATCCTGCCTCGGGTATGGATGTGTGTGATGACCTTAGGTAAGTTAGGTTTAATTAGTTCTAAGTTCTAATGGAATGATGACCTCAGAAGTTAAGTCCCATAGTGCTCAGAGCCATTTGAACCATTTTTGAACTGATGACCTCAGATGTTAAGTCCCATAGTGCTCAGAGCCATTAGAACCATTTGGGGCGGTCCTGAAGATACTGTTGTCTCCGATGAACACTTGCAGACGAAGACCACGTACTTGTTCTATCACTTGAAAATTCTTCGAGCCACTCACATATCTGGGAATGTACGTCGTATGTTCGTACCTTCTAGAACAGGGCTGCACAACTCAAAAGTATTCCAGGGACAAACCAAAACTAGAATCTAAAGCGCGGACCACAGTAGACTTCTTGGACAATTGTGTTGAATATAATCTTTAAAATTAATAAAAATTAATCACAATTCCAATTATTGATTATTACCTCATTGTATATTTTCGTTGAACTGCGACTTACAAATACCAACGGTCTGCCGCATTGGTAACACTGGTTCCAGTCAGCTCACCAAAGTTAATCGCTATCGGTCTGGGCTAGTACTTGAACGGGTCACAGTCCAGTCGGCCGAGTGCTGATGGAAGGCGGTGTGCACTGAGCACTTGTAAGGTCAATTCAGGAGCTACATGATTGAGAAGTAGCGAGACCGGTCACGAAAACTGACAATGGCTGGGACAACGGCGTGCTGACCACATGCTCCTCCTTATCTACAGTACATCCGGTGACGTCAAAGGGCTGAGGATGACGCGGCGGCCGGTCGGTGCCGTTGAGCATTCAAAGCCAGTTCGGATGGTGTTTGTCTGTTTTATGTATTGTATAGATGTAGACTATGTAACTAAGAGCAAGCAAAAATATTAAATCTTGCGAAACTACAAAATTTTTTTTGAATTCTTGAATAAATACATTATTTACAAAATATTTTTATTAAAAGACACATTTCACGATATTGAGGAATGACTGTTTTAGTAGGACACTGGCATGAGAAACTATTACTTATGAAAACAGCATAAAAAGATAATAAACTGAAATAAGGCCTTAAGGTGAGACACTGGATCTCATGTCAGCTACAAGTTTTTCAAAGTCTGGAGTCATATTTGACGTTGAAATTTTTAGTGTGTGTTCTAAATGTTCATCAGTTAAACAAGAGCGAAATCTGCTTTTATTTAAGTCCAGAACAGAAAATGATTGTTGACATATGTAAATGCTGCCAAAAATGATGCATTTCTTAGGTTATTAAATTTATTTTTGTCCAAGCTGTTATAGAAATCAACAAGATCACATTCTCTGTGCTTGCTTTTATACCGTGGAGAACACTGGATTTCCATGATCTCCAGTTTTAGGACCACAGGTATCCCTTCCAGGATCACAGAAGCAGGAGCTTTAGCCATCTTGAACATGATTTTCTCCTCTTTTGACAACACAAAGCTTTTGTCGAATTCTATAATTAATTTATCAACGTCGCGAGAAAATTTTCTTCCTAGCACAACATGTTCATCTGAAAAAATTACTTTTCAGGCAGAAAAATGGGTCATGTCTCCTTTCAACAATTAGTTTTTGAAGAGTGCAAGTTTTGTTTTGAAAGCACGTACTGTTGCCAACAGTGACTTTCGCTGTAGTTTTGAGTTCTGCTCTTTTAAGTGATCCGTCATATCAGTTAGAAAACACATCACTCATCCAATCTTCATTTTTCAATTTAAGGAAGTCTTTTGCATCGGTTTTAATGTAATGAACTGTTTCCTCTCTTAGTGCAAGAAATCGTTGCAGTACTTTCGCACGACTTAGTCAACGAACGTCGTATGACACAATAAACCCCCGAATTTCGTGCTCATTTTTTTCTTCAAGAAATCCACGAAATGTTCGAGGTTTAAGCCCTCTAGATTGGATGCAGTTGATAACAGAAACCGAAGTTGACATGATATGGTCATACCCCAGAACTTTGCTGTAAAACACTTGTTGATGAACAGTGCAGAGGAATTTATCTTTTCTTTCGGAATATTCTTCCAGTAGTGATGCTCCACCAATCTTCTTTCCACACACAGAACGTGCTCCACCGATGCAAATGGATGAAATATTTTCAAGAGTCAGACCCAGTTTCTTCGTGACACAGTCTACCAGTTCGTTGGAAATGTCTCCACCGGCGGTTCACCCTTTCATGGAACAAAATCCTGCCTGTTCTTCTGTGGTATTGAAATTATCAACACTACAGATGAGAACGAAAAGCTGTAGTATGATTTATGTCGGTATTGTCATCAAAATGGCTGTGAGCACTATGCCAGCCGAAGTGGCCGTGCGGTTAAAGGCGCTGCAGTCTGGAACCGCAAGACCGCTACGGTCGCAGGTTCGAATCCCGCCTCGGGCATGGATGTTTGTGATGTCCTTAGGTTAGTTAGGTTTAACTAGTTCTAAGTTCTAGGGGACTAATGACCTCAGCAGTTGAGTCCCATAGTGCTCAGAGCCATTTGAACCATTTTTTTTGTGAGCACTATGGGACTTAACATCTGAAGTTATCAGTCCCCTAGAAGTTAGAACTACTTAAACCTAACTAACCTAAGGACATCACACACATCCATGCCCGAGGCAGGATTCGAACCTGCGACCGTAGCTGTCGCGCGGTTCCAATAGAAGGTATTGTCATCCCTTGTTAATAAATAGTATTTGAATTCCTCAGCTTCCTTTCGTAACTAGTCATGACTCTTAGTTTTGTAGGCACTTCACTCTCTGTCTGTGGTGTGCGTACTGTAAGACCTTCAGTACAAACACCATCTGATTAGGTGACTTGTCGCTCTAACGAAGTAGGCGAGTGTCAGCAATATGTCTCGTAGTCTTATCGTGGCGTGTTTATCTTCTGCTGTTAGGTCAGACGATAGAAATGCCACTTGCATGCTTAGAGTAGCAGATTGATGGTGACCAACTTTAAACAGAACTTGATTAATTTTCACACACCTTTATTAAAATAATAACAAGCATAAAAATTACGTAACTTGGTTCTGGATGCTATTTACAATTGACCATCTGAAGTTCCTTTGGGTATTGGTACGTTAATCTTATTCTCACATATATCTCTGATACTTGACAAAAGTGTCTATACATTTATCTTCATGGCTATATACAGGCATATGGTCATCTTATTAGGCGCAGACTAAACTTGACTATAGACTGGTGCAGACAAACGCAGACTGGTACAGACTGGTGCAGACAAATGCAGACTGACTAATCGGAGGTCTGTGCACTCGTTATAATACCTCGTGCGTTCATGGATCACTGCACGAGTGTGATCCGCGAGGAGAAAAGGTTCTAGGTTAGCAGCAATCACATTGGCTGTGTTACATATTATTACGCGGATTGCGGAAGCAGAGTTTGGTCCGTCTCTATGGCAGCGCCATCTAGTAGTGCGGAGACGGACGAGCGCTGCGCCTGCGCTGTTCTGCTTAGCGGGGCGCGCTCTAGTGGGAAAGTTGTGTACGCACTGACTATGCGGAACTATGTACACAACGCTGTCTTTGCTTTCTTGAAAAGCTGATGTTGACTAGGCAAATATTTTACCAAATTAGACGCCTTGATTTTCCTCTTGTTATCAGTCAACGTCGCCAAATCAGCATTTTTTGATTTAAAAGACGTCTGATGCAATATTCCCTTATATCTGTGATTGATTGGCGGCCAACGATACTAAGTACTTTACCGTTGTACAGTATAAAAAGTACTTATCTGTATTAAATAATCTGCGTTCAGACACAATTTTTCTCTTGTGGTTGATGTCACCCTTTCTTTCTGCGCACCTTGAGGTGCATATTAATAATTAAAACTCGTACTTTACCGCGCACGCACATACAAAAGCAGAGGGCGCATAGCAGTTGACACACTGTAAGTAAAGCGGTATGTTCGTCTCGAGACATCTGAATTTTAACTTCTAACCAAGGGCAATAATTTTCTTTTCGAATCAAAGCTGCTTCAGCAATATTAATTCCACAAGAGTATAACAAATACATAGAAGTATGCATGACGCAGTTGTAACGGTAAGCTATAAACATTCGTCAGAAATTAAATTCTAATATTGTGAGACGACCTGACCACAGGTTCAAGAACGGTTCAAATGGCTTTGAGCACTATGAGACTTAACATCTGAGGTCATCAGTCCCCTAGAACTTAGAACTACTTAAACCTAACTAACCTAAGGACATGTCACACATCCATGTCCGAGGCAGGATTCGAACCTACGACCATGGCAGTCACGCGGTTCCGGACTGAAGCGCCTAGAACCGCTCGGCCACCGCGGCCGGCCTGACCACAGGCCACAGACCCTATAGTACAATACCTTGGCAGTTTTTTCTGTTAGAACAGCCTTTAGGTTCTGGAAACACCCCAGACGCAGGTTGAAACTGCAACAGTCACATGTAGTAGCTTACACCAGCGACTTTATGCACGTGGGATAACAGCCTATCAAGCAGCTTCCCTGACCTTGAATCACCATCTTGCACCATTTGCCCTGTACGCATATCACTTGTTTAGTGGAGCATATTAGCAGTGCATTTGCACTGCCGTCTTGTCTCTCAAGCACTTCCATTACTAATAAGTTTAAAATGTAAACATATTTTAACCTAGCTGTCGCAGAGACTGCCATTGCTAATAAATAAAACTAAACTCCTCTCGAACAGGCCATGAAGGCCCAACGGTACCGACCGGCCGCCGTGTCATCCTCAACCTATAGGCGTCACTGGATGCGGATATGGAGGGGCATGTGGTCAGTATACCGCTCTCCTGGCCGCATGTCAGTTTCTGAGACCGGAGCCGCTACTTCTCAATGAAGTAGCTCCTCAATTTGCCTCACAAGGGCTGAGTGCACGCCGCTCGCCAACAGCGCTCGGCAGACTGGACCAGTTGCTAGCCCAGCCTGACAGCGCTTAACTTCGGTGATCTGACGGGAACCGGTGTTACCACTGCGGCAAGGCTGTTGGCCCATTGCTGATAAGTCAAAGAATTTTTAAATGCTATCTAAATTTGTTATCACGATAGATTCATCTAATAAAATCATAGAATTATGTCGAAAAATATGGAATTGATCACTCTTCAAAGATTCTGCTGCGGGCCACATCGAGAGACGTAACGAGCTGCATGTGGGGCTCGCGAGCCGTATATTGTGCACCCGTGCTGTAGAACCTTACAGCCGGGAGAAGAACCAACTGAATGCAGAAGCCTCTGTAAGTTTTAACACGTCTTTTTCTTGTCTGTCTCTCGGAAAAAACAAGTGTCTCACCTTGCTTAGGTACATCTTTCCTCATGCTTGGTGTCTACGGCAAAGTGGCGTTTCTGTGGAATGTGATTGTACAATATCTGATTCACCACCAGAGACAAGAAATTTCAGCTGACTCAGCAGGGAGGCGTATTACTCTACTGGCCATTAAAATTGCTACACCAAGAAGATGACGAGCTACAAACGCGATATTTAACCGACAGGAAGAAGGTGCTGTGATATGCAAATGATTAGCTTTTCAGAGCATTCACACAAGGTTCGCGCCGGTGGCGACACCTACAACGTGCTGACATGAGGAAAGTTTCCAACCGATTTCTCATACACAAACAGCAGTTGACCGGCGTTGCCTGGTGAAACGTCGTTGTAATGCCTCGTGTAAGGAGGAGAAATGCGTACCATCACGTTTCCGACTTTGATAAAGGTCGGATTCTAGCCTATCACGATTGCGGTTTATCGTATCGCGACATTGCTGCTCGTGTTGGTCGAGATCCAATGGCTGTTAGCAGAATATGGAAGCGGTGGGTTCAGAAGGGTAATACGGAACGCCGTGCTGGATCCCAACGGCCTCGTATCACTAGCGGTCGAGATGACAGGTATCTTATCCGCATGGCTGTAACAGATCGTGCAACCACGTCTCGATCCCTGAGTCAACACGTGGCGACGTTTGCAAGACGACAACCATCTGCACGAACAGTTCGACGACGTTTGCAGCAGCATGGACTATCAGCTCGGAGACCATGGTTGCGGTTACCCTTGACGCTGCATCACAGACAGGAGCGCCTGCGGTGGTGTACTCAACGACGAACCTGGGTGCACGAATGGCAAAACGTCATTTTTTCTGATGAATCCGGGTTCTGTTTACAGCACCATGATGGTCCCATCCGTGATTGGCGACATCGCGGTGAACGCACGTTGGAAGTGTGTATTCGTCATCGCCATACTGGCGTATCACCCGGCGTGATGGTATGGGGTGCCATTGATTACACGTCTCGGTCACCTCTCGTTCGCATTGAGGGCACTTTGTACAGTGGACGTCACATTTCAGATGCAATGACCCGTGTCTCTACCCTTCATTCGATCCCTGCGAACCCATACATTTCAGCAGTATAATGCACGACCGCATGTTGCTGGTCCTGTACGGGCCTTTCTGGATACAGAAAATGTTCGACTACTGCCCTAGCCAGGACATTCTCCAGATCTCTCACTAATTGATAACGTCTGGTCAATGGTGGCCGAGCAACTGGCTCGTCACAATACGCCAGTCAATACTCTTGATGAACTGTGGTATCGTTTTGAAGCTGCATGGGCAGCTGTACCTGTACACGCCATCCAAGCTCTGTTTGACTCAATGCCCAGGCGTATCAAGGCCGTTATTACGGCCGGAGGTGTTTGTTCTGGTCCTGGTTTCTCAGGATCTACGCACCCAAACTGCGTGAAAATGTAATCACATGTCAGTTCTAGTATAATGTATTTGTCCAATGAATACCCGTTTGTCATCTGCATTTCTTCTTGGCGTAGCGATTTTAATGACCAGTTGGGTATCGGGGCTGAAAAATCTCTCTAGGAAGCATTCAGCTGATGCTAAATCGCTGGAGAGTCAGTATCGCAGTCAGTCTTCGGAACAAAATGTGAGTATAAAGAAAAATACAAGAAGTATCAATACATAAATTTTTTTGCTTCTGATTGACTTACCGTGCTGTTATACATGAGAGCAGGGATTCCACGCTACAGAACTTGAAGAGTATGTTAAGCGCAGTATGCACCATAAGGCTATCGGTTAGGAGAAAGAGCATCGCCATTTGATGTTTAGTGCAAAACGCATCACCACCAAATATGTAGCAACGATACCGGTTCATCTGAAGGACTGCAAGATATATATACTGTCAAGATTCTCGACCGTTAGTCCTGCTGAACTCGACTTCCTTAACAGTGGTAATGTGTGCATTACATACAGGGTGACAATTATTGAACTGTATGAAATAAAATCGTCATAACTTCTGAACGGTTTGCGTTATGACGTTTGAACTGCACGGTTGGCCGCGGGGCATGATGGGAATTAGTATGCGCATGCGCACGCGTCTTGTCGTTGTCGGCCATTTGCACGTCAAAACGTTCGTCAATAAGCAAAATTGGCACATTTGGGGAGTGAGAATCCTAATTTTCGATCGAGAAGTCTCTTCACCCTCAATGTGTGACTGTGTGGTGTGCAATGACCAGTCATAGAATAATCGGTGCGATATTCCTTGATGGCGCGGTGACTACCGAACGGTACGTGAAGGTTCTGGAAGATGATTTCATCCCTATTGTTCAAAGCGACCCTGGTTTCGACAAGATGTGGTTCGTGCAAGACGGAGCTCGACCCCATCGAAGCAGGAGAGTGTTTGATATCCTGGAGGAGCACTTTGGGGACCGCATTCTGGCTCTGGGGTACCCACAGGCCACTGGCATAAGCCTCGATTGGCCACCATATTCTCCGGATTTGAAGACATGTGACTCCTTCATGTGGGGCTATATTAAAGACAAGGTTCACAGCAATAACCCCAAAACCATTGCTGAGCTGAAAACAGCCATTCAGGAGCATCGATGTTCCGACAGTTCAGCGGGTCTTGCAGAATTTCGCTATTCGTCTACGAGGCGTGTTTTTTAAGGTCCGTTTGAACGTAAGTACACAACAAAAGGTTATTTCAAAAATGTAAATTTCTTTTCAGAAAGTACATACTTCACTCTATTTTTCGACATATTTGCCAAGTTTGTTCAAACACGTATCATACCTCTCAACCAATTTTAAAATACCCTCTTCATAAAAACTTGCCGCCTGCTCCGATAACTAACAGTTCACTGCCGTTTCCACGTCGTCGTCATCATTGTAACGTTTGCCACTGAGGTGTTGTTTGAGGTGGAGGAACAGATGGTAATCGCTCGCCACAAGATCAGGACTGAAAGGTGGATGGTCTAGAACTTCCCAGCCAAAACTGTCCAGTAAATCGTGGGTCTGACCTGCAGTGTGAGGTCTTGCATTGTCATGGAGAAGGACAATTCCCTTTTGTCAGCATGCCACGTCTTTTCTTTTGAATCGTTCTGCGTAACTGTCTCAGGGTTTGGCAGTATGCTTCTGCATTGATAGTGGTTCCTCGTTGCATGAAGTCAACTGTGCCTATCCCAAAACAGCGACGCCATGATTTTGCGCTGGGACAGAGTCTTTTTAGCATTCGCCTTTACAGGCGAGTATGTGTGTCTCAATTCCATGCTCTGTTGCTTCGATTCGGGCGTGATATGCGAAACCCGTGTTTCGTCTCCACTTACGATCTGACTCAAGAAGCGGTCACCTTCTTCGTGATATCGAGTCAAGAACTTCATCGCACACTCAAATCTTTGGTTTTTGTGGTCCTCCGTTAGGAGTTTCGGGACCCAACGGGAGCACAATTTTCTAAACTTCAGATGTTCAGAAACAATGTTGTAAAGCACGGATCTCGACACGTCATGAAATTCGTTTGAGAGACCTATTATTGTGAAGCGCCTGTTCTCACGAATCCTCGCTTCAACTGAATTCACCAAATCGTCTGTAATCCTCACCATGGACATTGTCACGGCCATATTTGAATTCTCGTATCCACTTTGCTTTCACTCATAGCAGCATTACAGTACACTTCGCAAATCTGTCGATGAATTTCTGCAGTAGACAGGTTCCTTGCTGACAAAAACCATATCACTGAGCGAACTGCACACGCGGCGGGCGAGTTGATAGTCTTAAACATTTTAAAAGCGCAGAACAGACCCGTACAGGTTAGCTACAGAGCTGACATTGAGCACAGTTGCTCCAGAGGTATGCCGGTACACGACGCACGCGCTCGTTGCGGTATGCGCGCCAACTACTCGTGTCTGCAACAAAACGGACCTTACTTAAAAAACACGCTTCGTACATCATCGCGTATGATGGCAGGCATATCAAACATGTCATAACCTCAATCTGAACATCTGTAGTGACGTTTACATGCCGTATAAAGTGTGTTCACGCCCTAGTTTGTAACTAATTTACATTTCTCTTCATATAGTTCAACAATCGATTATGAAATTATTGTTGCGTAACATTTTATTTATATCAATATGACGCTTTCTATTCACAAAGTATCACATAGTGGAAGAAAGAGAGAGTTTAACATTAGACTTCTAAAAGAAGGCCGTTGTGTCTACTTGTTTTTTTTCGCAAGAGTGTTTAGCTGTCACATATAAAGTCATATATGATCCAAAAGCTTTTACAGGAGTCAGTGAGCGAATAGTACATTCTTACACAGAGAGTGCTTCACCATTTCCGAACACGTTATCATTTTTGAAGTGTACAACATGTACAAGTGTATTTACTACACTTATTTGTTTCTGTTCCAGTATAAGATACTGGTAGATAGCTACATTAAAGATATATTCTTCATGATGTGTACAGTTTGCACCGCAAAGTGATATTCATTGGCCATTTCGATTTATTTAACGTAGATACAGGAGTGAAATATTGGTTGGATTTGTTTCAAGTGTTGTTGTTTTTGTGGTCTTCAGTCCTGAGACTGGTTTGATGCAGCTCTCCATGCTACTCTATCCTGTGCAAGCTTCTTCATCTCCCAGTACCTACTGCAACCTACATCCTTCTTAATCTGCTTAGTGTATTAATCTCTTGATCTCCCTCTGCGATTTTTACCCTCCACGCTGCCCTCAAATACTAAATTGGTGATCCCTTGATGCCTTAGAACATATCCTACCAACCGATCCTTTCTTCTAGTCAAGTTGTGCCACAAACTCCTCTTCTCCCCAGTTCTATTCAATACCTCCTCATTAGTTACGTAATCTACCTGTCTAATCTTCAGCATTCTTCTGTAGCACCACATTTCGAAAGCTTCTATTCTCTTCTTGTCCAGACTATTTATCGTCCACGTTTCACTTCCATACATGGCTACATACGAATACTTTCAGAAACGACTTCCTGACACTTAAATCTGTACTCGATGTTAACAAATTTCTCTTCTTCAGAAACGCTTTCCTTCCCATTGCCAGTCTACATTTTATATCCTCTCTTCTTCGACCATCATCAGTTATTTTGCTCCCCAAATAGCAAAACTCCTTTACTACTTTAAGTGTCTCATTTCCTAACCTAATTCCCTCAGCATCACCCGACATTATTCGACTACATTCCATTATCCTCGTTTTGCTTTCGTTGATGTTCATCTTATATCCTCGTTTCAAGACACTGTCCATTCCGTTCAACTGCTCTTCCAGGTCCTTTGTTTTCTCTGACAGACTTACAATGTCATCGGCGAAACTCAAAGTTTTTATTTCTTCTCCATGGATTTTAATTCCTACTCCGAATTTTTCTTTTGTTTCCTTTACTGCTTGCTCAATCTGTAAGTAGGCTGTTTATGTTGTCTTATTGGCAACGTTACGTAGCGCTCTGTATGAAAATCACTGGCTGTGCTGTGTGCAGTCTGTGGCTAGTTTGCATTGTTGTCTGCCATTGTAGTGTTGGGCAGCGGCAGCCGGATGTGAACAGCGCATAGCGTTGCGCAGTTGGAGGTGAGCCGCCAGCAGTGGTGGATGTGGGGAGAGAGATGGCGGAGTTTTGACTGGATGTCATGAACTGCTATATATATTATGACTATTAAGCTAAATACATCATTTGTTCTCTATCAAAATCTTTCATTTGCTAACTATGCCTATCAGTAGTTAGTGCCTTCAGTAGTTAGAATCTTTTATTTAGCTGGCAGTAGTGGCGCTCGCTATATTGCAGTAGTTCGACTAACGAAGATTTTTGTGAGGTAAGTGATTTGTGAAAGGTATAGGTTAATGTTAGTCAGGGCCATTCTTTTGTAGGGATTATTGAAAGTCAGATTGCGTTGCGCTAAAAACATTGAGTGTCAGTTTAAGCCCAGTCACGTATATAATTTTTCTAAGGGGGCGTTTCAAATCTATAGATTGAATAACATCAGGGATAGGCTATAACCCTGTCTCACTCCCTTCCCAACCACTGCTTCCCTTTCATGCCCCTCGACTCCTGTAACTGCCATCTGCTTTCTGTACAGCTGCGAATTTATCGGCCAGTAATTTCAGGGGAGGCCATTGGCCTTGACGCAGTGGTAACAACGGTTCCCGTCAGATCACCGAAGTAAAGTGCTGTCGGACTTGGCTAGCTCTGTAATGGATTATCCTCTGAGTCTCTCGAGTACTGTCGGCAAGCGGTGTGCGCTCTAGCCCTTGTGAGGACAATTGAGGAGCTACTTGACAGAAGTAGCGGCTCGGGCCACGAAAACTGACAACAGCCGGGAGAGTGGCGTGCTGACCACACGCTCCTCCGTATCCGCATCCGGTGACGCCTAAGGGCTGAGTATGACACGGCGCCCGGTCGGTACCGTTGGACTTCCAGGACCTGTTCGGACGGTGTTTGTTTGTTTTTTAGTGTCAGGGGAAGGAGGAAAATGATGCTGGTTCACCGGCAGACACCGCTTGATCGCTAGAGGGCTAGAAATGAGTCTGCGGCTGTGACTTCCAGCGCAGGCAGATGTAAGACGCGAGCAGTATTGTGACCCGGAGCGGCTAGGCTGCAGGCGTGGGTGAGGTGCGTGGGCGGAGCGGGCGCCAGCGCCTCTACCTGCGGACAATGGCACCCCCGCTGTGGCGCCTCACGTAATTTATCGGAACCGGCCGGACACACGTTCCGGCCCACGGTACGTCGCTTCCTGTCTCACACCGCTGCAGGAGCTGTTGCTGCACGCTGTTCCAGACGTACTTGCATTGGCTCATAACAACTCCCCTCCTTTCGCCTGCTCGACACCAGGACTCCATTCCTCGCGCTAAACTGCCTTTACCGCCAGTGAAGGTGGCAGGGGTAAAATACAGGGAGCGAAAGGCTATTTACTACAGAAACCAGATGGCAGTTATAAGAGTCGAGGGACATGAAAGGGAATCAGTGGTTGGGAAGGGAGCGAGACAGGGTCTTAGCATATCGCCGATGTTATTCAATCTGTATATTGAGCAAGCAGTAAAGGAAACAAAAGAAAAATTCGGAGTAGCAATTAAAAAAAATGGCTCTGAGCACTATGGGACTCAACTGCTGTGGTCATAAGTCCCCTAGAACTTAGAACTACTTAAACCTAACTAACCTAAGGACATCACACACATCCATGCCCGAGGCAGGATTCGAACCTGCGACCGTAGCGGTCGTGTGGTTCCAGACTGTAGCGCCTTTAACCGCTCGGCCACTCCGGCCGGCTGGAGTAGCAATTAAAATCCATGGAGAAAAAATAAAAACTTTGATGTTCGCTGATGACATTGTAATTCTGTCAGAGACAGCAAAGGACCTGGAAGAGCAGCTGAACGGAATGGACAGTGTTTGAAAGGAGGATACAAGATAAAGATCGCCGCGCGGCATTAACCGAGCGGTCTCAGGCGCTGCAGTCATGGACTGTGCCGCTGGTCCTGGTGGAGGTTCGAGTCCTCCCTCGGGCATGGGTGTATGTGTTTGTCCTTAGGATAATTTAGGTTAAGTAGTGTGTAAGCTTAGGGACTGATGACCTCAGCAGTTAAGTCCCATAAGATTTTACACACACCTGAACATTTGAACAAGATGAAGATCAACAAAAGCAAAACGAGGATAATGGAATGTAGTCGAATTAAGTCGGGTGATGCTGAGGGAATTAGATTAGGAAATGAGACACTTAAAGTAGTAAAGGAGTTTTACTATTTGGTGGTCAAAATAACTGATGATGGTCGAAGTAGACAGGATATAAAATGTAGACTGGCAATGGGAAGGAAAGCGTTTCTGAAGAAGAGAAATTTGTTAACATCGAGTATAGATTTAAGTGTCAGGAAGTCGTTCCTGAAAGTATTTGTATGGAGTGTAGCCGTGTGCCGGCCGAAGTGGCCGTGCGGTTAAAGGCGCTGCAGTCTGGAACCGCAAGACCGCTACGGTGGCAGGTTCGAATCCTGCCTCGGGCATGGATGTTTGTGATGTCCTTAGGTTAGTTAGGTTTAACTAGTTCTAAGTTCTAGGGGACTAATGACCTCAGCAGTTGAGTCCCATAGTGCTCAGAGCCATTTGAACCAGTGTAGCCATGTATGGAAGTGAAACGTGGACGATAAATAGTTTAGAAAAAAAGAGAATAGAAGCTTTCGATATGTTGTGCTACAGAAGAATGCTGAAGATTAGATGGGTAGATCACATAACTAATGAGGAGGTATTGAATAGAATTGGAGAGAAGAGAAATTTGTGGCACAACTTGACTAGAAGAAGGGATAGGTTGGTAGGGCATGTTCTGAGGCATCAAGGGATCACCAATTTGGTATTGGAGGGCTGCGTGGAGGGTAAAAATCGTAGAGGGAGGCCAAGAGATGAATACACAAAACAGATTCAGGAGGATGTAGGCTGCAGTAGGTACTGGGAGATGAAGAAGCTTGCACAGGATAGAGTAGCATGGAGAGCTGCATCAAACCAGTCTCTGGACTAAAGACCACAACAACAATAACCGCCAGTAAACGAATTCCGCAATTTTGTGAATTTCTCTTGGTCACGTACCGCTCCACATCACTAAGCCATATTGCAGGAATGCTGCAATATTAAGGTAAAGATCAGTGTTACACTTTTAAAAAAAGAAGTAACTTATCGCAAACATACTTACTGGTAGAAGAAGCACGAAAGAGTGTTTAAAGAATAGAAAGCAAACTGATGAACCAGAAGATGACCAGTGCCTACCGCGAAACTCAATGCCGCTTGGTAAGTTGAGGGCAAGTGACTCGCTAAGGAAAGTACCGGGAGGTTATAATTAAACTTAAGCCACTCAAGGGGCCCTCATCAAAAAAGAGTGATCATAGCACAATGAAAATTTTGGAAACATTTCTAACGAGTTGTGGTAGAGAAATAACGAATAAATCACTGAAAGAGAAACACTTTACTTTCCGCATGAGAGGGCAACATTTGTTAGTTAAGTGCCATAGTTACGTTCCAGGTTACAAAAGTTGCTCGCAGCGTCCTCGACAGCCTGGAACCGCACTGGAGATACCACTTCACAACTATTCGCGCCACTTTCCGAATGGTGGAAATGGTTCAAATGGCTCTGAGGACTATGGGACTTAACTTCTGAGGTCATCACGCACATCCATGCCCGAGGCAGGATTCGAACCTGCGACCGTAGCGGTCGCGCGGTTCGTGACTGAAGCGCCTAGTACCGCTCGGCCACTCCGGCCGGCGGGGGGGGGGGGGGGGGGGGGAGGGGGAGGCTGAGCCGGATCAGAATGCATCTTCTGCCAGGACAGTGGCCGCTCCTTCAGCAAGGTCTGGGCAGGCACGTGAGGATAGGGGCCTGTTAGTTATTGGGAGCTCCATTGTTAGGCGGGTCATGGAGCCCCTCAGGAACATAGCGACTAGGGCGGGGAAGAAGTCCAACGTTCACTCTGTTTGCTTGCCAGGGGGGCTTGTCCGGGATGTGGAAGAGGCTCTTCCGGCGGCTGTCGAGCGTGCGGGTGCAGCCAGCTGCAGATTGTTGCACATGTCGGCACCAACGATGCCAGTCGTCGGGGTTCCGAGGAAATCCTTGGGTCTTTTCGACTGCTGGCTAAATTGGCGAAGGCGATTTCCATCTATCGACGAGTGGAAGCCAAGCTGACTATTTGCAGCATCGTACCCAAGGTGGGCCGGGGTCCTATGGTCTGGAGTCAAGTGGAGAACCTAAACCAGAGGCTACGTCGACTCTGTGAAAAAAATGGTTGAAGATTCCTCGACCTACGCTATGGGATGGAAGGTTGTAGGATCAATAGATCAGGGGTGCACAACACACAGGAAGCAACGACATGGGTAACACAGTACTTGTGGCGCGCACATGGTTTTTTTTTTTTTTGGATTAGGTTCCTCCCCACAGGAAACAAACCGTTGGCCTGAAAAATTACCAGGTCATGACAATGATGTGGATGTTCCAACTGTAAAAATTGTTAGTTTACCTAAACAGGTCATTCCAAAGGATTTAAATATGCTAAATCTCATGTTAGTAAATTGTCGAAGTGTCACTAGCACGACCCCCGAGTTACTCTCCGAAATAAACAGTAGTAATGCCAATATTGTATTAGGTACCGAAAACCGGTTGAAACCAGACGTAAATAGAAGTGAAGTTTTGAACTCGGATTGGACAATAAGCCGGCCGCTGTGGATGAGCGGTTCTAGGCGCGTCAGTCCGGAACCGCGCGACCGCTACAGTCGCAGGTTCGAATCCTGCCTCGGGCATGGATGTGTGTGATATCTTTAGGTTAGTTAAGTTTAAGTAGTTCTAATTCTAGGGGACTGATGACCTGCGAGCAGCGTGGTTGCTGCAGACCTAAACCGCTAGCCTGAGGGAGGGCGGCCCATAAACTCCAAGAGCGATGCTATATCGGCTGCGGCCGGGGCAGAGTCGGGGCCCGGGGCAGCTGTTTAAACTGTATTCCATCGATTTCACCGACCAATAGGATGCTCCGAATTAAAAAAAAAAAAAAAAAAAAAAAAACTACCGCATACCGGTGAAAAATATCGATTTAATTAATTTGCATAAATTTTTTATATACAGTAGTTAAGGGGAGCGTGTGCGTGAGAGGGTGACATGGAGCAGAACAGCAGGTTAAGTGCGGAACACTAGGTTAATTTGCATATTTTTTATGTAAAACGCCGTACAGTAGTTCAAGGGGGTGGATGACAAAGAAGAATGCGCCAGAAATGGCGTTCAAAAGCATGTGAAATTCGAAAACTGTACCAGAAAATGGTGGGAGGACATAACTTGTTACTTAATTTGGTATCAAAGGCGTTACAATAGTTTAAGGAAATGTGGGTGAAATGGAAAACCACTTAACAGAACAATAGGTTAAGTGCTGACAAAGGGCCAAACATTAGGTTAATACACCCAGGGTACAGTGCCAAACATTAGGGTATGGATCATGTTTGCTCCATGTAATTACTTCTTACAAGACCTACATGTTTCCAAACAGCAGAGAATGATGAGCAAGAGAAATACAACCTCCACATACTGCATTTTTTATAAATAAGTCCGCAGCTCGTGGTCGTGCGGTAGCGTTCTCGCTTCCCGCTCCCGGGTTCCCGGGTTCGATTCCCGGCGGGGTCAGGTATTTTCTCTGCCTCGTGATGACTGGGTGTTGTGTCATGTCCTTAGGTTGGTTAGGTTTAAGTAGTTCTAAGTTCTAGGGGACTGATGACCATAGATGTTAAGTCCCATAGTGCTCAGAGCCATTTCATTTTATGAATAAACATTATACCCCTTTAATTTCCTGTTATTAGGTCCTTCCTCTCCACCACCAGACCGCCATTTTGGATTACGTCACAGAAGGGATGACAGTGCCCTCTGGTGGCGCCGGCCAGTGTGGCCGAGCGGTTCTAGCCACTTCAGTCTGAAACCGCGCGACCGCTACGGTCACAGGTTCGAATCCTGCCTCGGGCATGGATGTGTGTGATGTCCTTAGGTTAGTTAGGTTTAAGTAGTTTTAAGTTCTAGGGGAGTGATGACCTCAGATGTTAAGTCCCATAGTGCTCAGAGCCATTTGATTTGAACCTCTGGTGGCAGTACTGTGTACTAGGTCAGCTGGATTCCAGACCTCGTGGTGAACACATTGGATGGAGGTACTGCCTCTAATTGTTTAAATAAAGACTGAAAATAAAGACTTATGTCCAGCACTGGTCAAGTCGTCTTCCCACCATTTCCTTGAAAGAGGTGGCGGTCGGATGACTTAGGTAAGTGAGGTAGTCCAAGTGCCCTTTCTTTTCCGCCATTTTCTTAGGTTAGTGAAGATAGCCCAAGTGGCCTTTCTTTACTGCCAAAATTAAAATTTGCCTCCCATCCCTAGGAAGAGATGGTGGTCAGATGACTAAGGTTAGCCGGCCGAAGTGGCCGTGCGGTTAAAGGCGCTGCAGTCTGGAACCGCAAGACCGCTACGGTCGCAGGTTCGAATCCTGCCTCGGGCATGGATGTTTGTGATGTCCTTAGGTTAGTTAGGTTTAACTAGTTCTAAGTTCTAGGGGACTAATGACCTCAGCAGTTGAGTCCCATAGTGCTCAGAGCCATTTGAACCATTTGACTAAGGTTAGTGGAGGTAGCCCAGTTGACCTCTCTTCCCACCATTTTCTTAGGTTAGTAGAGGAAGCCGTGGTCTGTTGCATTACCCTGACGGAATTTGAACTTCCCGCCATTTTCTGGGGGTGGGAGGGGAGGGGGGTTAGGTTAGTAGATGTAGCCCATTTGATCTATCTTCCTGCCAAAATCCGTCATCTTCGATGACGTCACTTCCACCATCTTGGACGACGTCATGCACTGTTGCCAAGTGTAAAGACCACCATCTTGGATGACATGATCGCAGCCATCTTGGACACACCTGACAGCAATGGAGAGTGTGGTGATGCCCAACATGTCCCACAACTAATGTGCTGCGTCTGTTAGTTGACAAAAATGAATTCTTCACTACTTACCCAGCTCCACGTTTTTAGTAACGTCGGATTCATCAAAGTTGTAAAAAATTTCAACACAAACGTCTTTTCATGCTTCCTGCATCTTAAATTTATCCTTATATCTTCACAAGATCCGTCCCACAGCACTGGTTTACATTGCACTGCAGAAATCAGCCGACCCAAATCAATATTTGGTAAATCACTCATTTTATCAGAAAAACTGCGACAACTACTGTAAAAAAATCATAATAAGAGATATGGTTCAAATGGTTCAAATGGCTCTGAGCACTATGGGACTTAACATCTGTGGTCATCAGTCCCCTAGAACTTAGAACTACTTAAACCTAACTAACCTAAGGACATCACACACATCCATGCCCGAGGCAGGATTCGAACCTGCGACCGTAGCAGTCGCGCGGTTCCGGACTGCGCGCCTAGAACCGCTAGACCACCGCGGCCGGCAATAAGAGATAATTTTTAAAGACATCCGCTCACTATCAGGTTAAAACACAAACTGAACCGTGCGCGTATGAACACCTTGATTGCTTTCCGTTTCTTGGACATGAGTTCTAACCTTGTAGAAACATGATGAAAACTATCCGGATCCAGGGAGCATAAGGTGCTATACTGTTTCTTTTAGAGACTGACAGAAACTGAAGCACCGTTTCACACTTGTCGGTAGCGACCGAAAAGAACAGAATGGAGCCGCGTATGTGTGAAACAGGCCTAACTCGTTAAGTCATAGAAACGCAGAGAAACTTTTATGATTGCTCCCACATATCTCTTCGAATCCTCTGGCAGCTTTTTTCGTAGCTCCCAAATAATCTCGGATTCAGATCGTCTCCTCCTTAAGTATGTCAGTTTTTGGTACCAGAATTCGCAGAAATCCGACATGGAATTTCTACCCCTATTATCATACAATCTGGTTATTATGAATTCTCGCCATAAACAATCTTGTTTTTGTTCTGACCAGTATTCCTCGGTAAACTTTAGTTTGAATTCGTTAAACCTCATTTGAGCTGTGTTTCAATTTAGCCCTCAACGCTTAGCATCATCTGCTAATGCACAGATAACTACGTCAATCTTTTCCTGCTCTGTCAAACATTCAGGAAAGATCCTTTCACAATTTTTGAAAAAATACGTTGGATGCCAACCGGTATGTCTTTTGCCAGTATGAAAGTGTTCCTTTCCCTCTAACAGTTTTTTATGAGGTATTCTATCATTGGCACAGCCTGGCTTGCCCCTTTGTTTTTTTCATGGTCATAGATTTTGCCTTGATTTTGTGAAGTGTTTTGGTCACAGTTCTATTCGAAAATATTTACCTGTTTGCTTATTTTATTCTTAGAATCAACCACTGTCCTCCTCAAATGTGAAATTTCACTTCTACAATCGTCAACAATTTCGGTTTTCAGACCGGAGAATTTTCGCGCACCTTCGTTACTACTACAGGTTCTATCGTTTCTTAGATCGTTATTGCTGGATCGAGCCTTTCGTTGATATCATTGATCTGCCCCTGCATAGTGGCAACATTTGTATTTGTGGTGTTGATTTCAAGTTTCATGACTTTCATTGCAGTAAGTAAAACGCCAACTTTTTCGTCTACTTTTTCGATCTACTGATCTTTACACCTGATTATTAAGGCTACTTCCTTGGGTTTTGAGTTGATTCTCAAGGCTACTATTTTGTGCCTTCAGCTGATTATTAATGCTGCTTACTTATGTTTTGAGTTGATTATCAAGCCTACTATTTTGTGCCTTGATGCTATGTTATAATTCGTGTAGATAAAAACTATAACAGATCGTTCATTATTCTTTTTCTTCTACTGGTTCCTATCCGTTCCGGGTGTTGGCAACCATCTTGGCAGTGCTTGTCCTGTCACTTGCAGCTCTAAGTAGCTCTCTAGGTGTTTTAGAGGTCCACGTTCTGATGTTCTTAAGCCAGTATATTCTACTCCGCTTTTCTTCCCTGGTATTTTTCCTTGCAGGATGGTCTGGAGGAGATGGTATCTGTTTTTGTTCCAAGTGATGTGTCCCAGGTACTGGATCTTTCTTGCTTTCACGGTGGCCAATACTTCTTTCTAGTTCTTCATTCTTCATAGAACCTCGACATTTGTGACATGCGCTGTCCACGGTATTCTTAACATTCTCCTGTACAGCCACATTTCAAAAGCCTGCAGCCGCTTACTCGACGATTCTCTCAGAGTCCATGTTTCAACACCATAGAAGAGGGTGGAAAAAACCTAGCTGCGTAGAAGTCTGATCTTCATCGTCATTGCTAAGCTACGATTCTTGAAAAGGTTACTCATCTTACTGAAGACAGCCCTGGCTTTTCCAATTCGAGTTCTCACATCATCAGGAAGATCCCACTGGTCATTTATTGTAGTGTCAAGATACGTGCATTTATGTACTTGCTCTGTGTGATTTTGACCTATCTCTTGTGACATGCACGGACTCTGTTTTTACTGATTATCATTGTTTTCGTTTTTGGAAGGTCGACATCTAGCCCATATTCAGAGCTTGTTTGTGCAAGTCTATTGACAAGGTACTACAAGGTATCCTCACTGTCAGAAAATATTACTGTGTCGTCAGCATATTGGATGTTGTTGATATATTTTCCGTTTAAGAGCACTCCAATATATAATTCATAGCTACATCTACATATCTACATATATACTCCACTAGCCACCAAGCGGTGTGTGGCGGAGGGCACTATTTGCGCCAAAATCATATTTCCCCCCATCTGTTCCAGTCGCGGATCGCACGAGGGAAAAACGACTGTCTGAACGCCTCAGTACGAGCTCTTATTTCCCTTATCTTTGAATGGTAATTATTGCGCGATTTCAAAGTTGGTGGTAATAATATATGCTCTACATCCTCGGTGAAGATCGGATTTCGGAATTTAGTGAACAGCCCCTTCTGTTTAGCGCACCATCTATCTGCAAGTGTGTCCCACTTCAAACTTTCTATGAGATTTGTAACGCTCTCGCGATGGCTAAATGTACCAGTCACGAATCTTGCCGCTCTTCTTTGGACCTCCTCAATCTCTTGAATCAGACCCAACTGGTAAGTATCCCATTCAGACGAACAGTACACCAAGACTGGACGAACTAACGTATTGTAAGTTATCTCCTTTGTTGAAGGACTGCATCGCTTCAGGAGTCTACCAATAAACCGCAATCTAGAAATCGCCTTACCCGTTACTTGTGTAATCTGATCATTTCATTTGAGATCATTTAGAATAGTCACACCCAGATACTTGACGGACGTTACCGCTTCCAAAGACTGGACATTTATTTTGTACTCGTACATTAATGGGGATTTTCGCCTTGTTATACGCAGGAGGTTACACTTACAAATATTGAGAGATAACTCCAGTCATTACACCACGCATTTATTTTCTGCAAATCATTACTGATTTGTTCACAACTTTCGTGTGATACTACTTTCCTGTAGACTACAGCATCATCGGCAAACAGTCTCAGGCCGCTGTCAATACCATCACCCAGCTCGTTTATGTAAATCGTAAAAAGCAGAGGACCTATTTCGCTGCCCTGGGGCACATCGGAAGTTACGCTTATTTCTGTTGAAGTCACCCAGTTCAGGACGACATACTGCTCCCTGTCTGTTAGAAAACTTTCTATCCAACCGCATATGTCATCGGATAGACCGTAAGCGCGCACTTTTTGTAGCAAGCGACAGCGAAGAACTGAGTCGAACGCCTTTGGAAAGTCGAGAAATATGCATCAACCTGGGAGCCGGTATCTAGAGCTTGTTGTATATCATGCACAAAGAGGGCCAGCTGTGTCTCGCATGACCGCTGTTTCCAAAAACCGTGCTGGTTTCTGCAGATGAGCTTCTCAGAGTCTAGAAAGGCCATTATGTCTGAACACAAAGTATGTTCCCTGATTCTACAACAAATCGATGTCAGTGAACTTGGCCGGTAATTACGTGCGTCCGATTTTCTACCCTTTTTGTAGATTACTATGACCTGGGCCTTCTTCCAGTCCCGTGAAACTTTCCGCTGTTCCAGTGATCTCTGATAGATGATGGATAAGAATGTTGCTATATTTGCAGCATAGTCAACATAAAATCTTACGGGGATACCGTCTGGGCCAGATGCCTTCCTGGTGTCTAAGGATCTTAACTGTTTTACAATCTCAGAAACACTAAACATTATATCAGCCATCCTTTCGTTTGTTCGATAATTGAAAGGGGGAATGGTGCTGCAGTCCTCTACCGTAACGAGTTTTTGAAAGCTAGGTTTAGAATTTCGGCCTTATGTTTATCATCATCAGTTACATTACTCGTACTGTCGTTAAGAGGAGGTATGGAATTATTTGTAGCGTTCGTAGATTTTACGTACGACCAAAATTTTTTGGGGTTATTTTTAGAATCTGCTGATAAAATATTGCTTTAAAATTCGTTAAAAGAATCTCTCATTGTCCTTGTGATAGCTGCTATCATTTCGCATCAAGAACTTCCTTAAAGATGAGTTCTGAATAGATGCTGAAATAAATGGGGATAATATACGACCCTGCCTTACGCCTCGTAGAATGTCTTATGTCTTCTGTATTTTCCCTGTCCAGCCTCACGGAAGCCGACTGGTTCCAATATAGGTTCACAATTATACGTAGGTCTTTATCATCCAAATCAGTGCTTATTAAAATTTCAACAAGTTTCTGGTGTTTTACTCTGTCGAAAGCTTTCTGATAATCAATAAGGCAGGCATGAATGTCGCAATTCACGTCTCTGCGCCTTTAAAATAGTACCTGAATACTAAATAATGCATTCCGCGTGCCAAATGCATTTCTGAAACTAAACTGTGTAGAAGAAATTTGTTCTTCACAGATCTTGTAAATTCTTCGATGAATGACCCTCAGAAAGACCATTAGAAGGTGACTCATGAGGCTGATGGTCCTGTATTCACCACAAGTCTTAGCTCCGGGCTTTTTGGGCAACGTAATAAATTCAGGTTTAGGCCATCCCCATGTAATGTTGCCAGAGTTGTATATGTCATTGAATATTGCAGTCAACCATTTTAAATTATCCTCACAGAGCAGTTTGAGAATTTCGGCATTCACATTGTGGGACCAGGTGATTTACCACCTTTGATTCCATTTATCGCAGTTTGTACTTCTTCCAGCAGAATTCTAGGTCCTGTTTCGCAATATATTTGTGGAAGCTCTGGCCGGATGTCATAAAAGAGTTGTTCTATGTATGCTTTCCATGTTTCTTTAAGCTCATCTTGTCCAACTATTATTTTTCCTTCATTATTCACCAACCTGTTTCCTGTCCTTTTTCTGTAATTTCCAGTCATTTCCCTAACATTTTTTATGAATATTGAAACTATCATGCTTCAATTGAAATTTCTCTATTTCATTGCATTGTTCCTGTATTTCTCTTTCCTTAGCTTCTCGTATCCGTTTCCTGATCTCCTTGTTGATATTCTTGTATTCATCGGGATTACTTTTCACTTTCCTCCTTCTGTCCATCATTTTAAGTATCTCTTCAGTCATCCATGACTTCTTTTTGGTGACACTGGATTTCAGATGTTCTTATTTAACTTATTACACTATAGTGTTTATCTTTTTAATTTTCTCTTCGGTGCACAAGTTACCTAACAGACTTTAGTTCTTTATTAAGATGGAGTCTTGCATTTTCTCTTGTGGAAGATTCTTTCAGTTTGCGGATATCATGCATTTTGACTTTTTTCTTTTGAACTCTCTTCATTCTGATTTTAAAGACAGATGGCTCTGAGCACTATGGGACTTAACTTCTGAGGTCATCAGTCCCCCTAGAACTTAGAACTACTTAAACCTAACTAACCTAAGGACATCACACACATCCATGCCCGAGGCAGGATTAGAACCTGCAACCGTAGCGGTCGCGCGGTTCGTGACTGAAGCGCCTAGATCCGCTCGGCCACTCCGGCCGGCCTTTTAAAGACACCAACTAGGGAAACGTGGTCTGAGTAAATGTCGGCACCTGCCAGGTTTTCATTGTGAGACAGCTGGTTCTATATCTATATTTATCAAGACATAATCAATTTGATTCCGGGTAATATTTTCTTCTGAATCTCTTGGGGACTTCCAGGTGTAGAGACCTCTAGGTGGTAGTGTGAAGAATGTGTTACTTATTACGAATCTCCATTTTCCTGCAAATGCACTGGGTAGTTCACCTCTCTCATTCATAATGTCGCTTTCGGATCCCATTCCTATTTTGGCATTAAAATCTCCCATCATTACTGTAAGATCTTTCTTCGGTAGTTGTTGCAAAACACCTTAGGTTTGGGAATAAAATTCTGCAAATTCTTCATCACTATGATCTGTTGTTGGAGCGTTGACCTGAATAATGTTCAGTTGTGCGGGTAGAAGCACTTTCTCTGAAACAGGTACACAATTAGTGACACATTCTGCGATTGCTTTCGATACCATAAATCCTACTCCAGACTTATACTGTCCATTAGGTGTTCTTGAGTAGTAAATTCTGTGTTTATTGACGTTACAAGAACCTCTACATCTACATCTACATCTAAATACACACTCCGCAGTCCACCATACGGTGCGTGGCCGAGGGTAACTCGTACCACAACTAGAATCTTCTCTCCCTGTTCCACTCCCAAACAGAACGAGGGAAAAATGACTGCCTATATGCCTCTGTACGAGCCCTAATCTCTCTTACCTTATCTTTGTGGTCTTTCCGCGAAATATAAGTTGGCGGCAGTAAAATTGTACTGCAGTCAGCCTCAAATGCTGGTTCTCTAAATTTCCTCAGTAGCGATTCACGGAATGAACGCCTCCTTTCCTCTAGAGACTCCCACCCGAATTCCTGGAGCATTTCCGTAACACTCGCGTGATGATCAAACCTACCAGTAACAAATCTAGCAGCCCGCCTCTGAATTGCTTCAATGTCCTCCCTCAATCCGACCTGATAGGGATCCCAAACGCTCGAGCAGTACTCAAGAATAGGTCGTATTAATGTTTTATAAGCGGTCTCCTTTCCAGATGAACCACATCTTCCCAAAATTCTACCAAGAACCGAAGACGACTATCCGCCTTCCCAACAACTGCCATTACAGCTTGTCCCACTTCATATCGCTCTGCAATGTGACGCCCAAAAAAATATTTAATCGACATGACTGTGTCCAGCGCTTCACTACTAATGGAGTATTCAAACATTACAGAATTCTTTTTCCTATTCATCTGCATCAATTTACATTTATCTATATTTAGAGTTAGCTGCCATTCTTTACACCAGTCAAAAATCCTGTCCAAGTCATCTTGTATCTTCCTACAGTCACTCAAGGACGACACCTTCCCGTACACCACAGCATCATCAGCAAACAGCCGCACATTGCTATCCACCCTGTCCAAAAGATCATTTATGTAGATAGAAAACCTTGTAACCTCCCCCTCACTTACCGACCTTAATGACAGTGAAAAATTAAACCGCGTGTACCTAATGGAAATTTGGAAAAAGCAATCGTCACCGAAGTTAATCTGTCGGTAAAGAGGGAGGAAAGGGTTACATCTAAATGAAAGGAAAAATGCAAATGAAACTGGTGGAAATTGATTTTGAAAAGGGGCAAAGTTAATAAAGAAAGTAAATGTGCAGCCGTTACGTTAACAATTAACTAGCGGTAATTAGATATTTGAGATTTGGGGAAAATTACGGTCGCCAGTCCTATGGACAATTAATATAGTAACTGAAAAAGAAATGTTATTGCACATATAGTTAGCACTAGAAGCATGGCAACTGAAGGTTGACACGTGTAGTGTGAAAACTGAAAGTTTGTCAGAAGTAATAAATTTCGCTACATTCTGACTTAATTTAGCAAAAGAATTAATAAAACCGGAAAATTAAAAGTTAATTTAGTGACTGAAATTAATAGTGAGCTTTGTTTTTGAAGCACTACGAAATTCAATAAAATAAGGTTAGTCTTGGGCTACCTCACCAATCAAAGCTACTTGAATCTACGCAATTTAGAAATAAGAGATTTAACTTTGAACTTGAATTTAATGATTCTGAACAATTAACAATAGTAAAATTTAGTACGTACCAAACTGAGCTGTAGTCACAGGTAACCTAAAATATGGTAACAAAACTCGCACTCATAATTTGTGCTTGTGTAATCTAAATATTGTAGCCAGCTATGAATACTACAACTGAACTTTGAAATTAAAGCAGTGAAATGGAATAATATTACTTTAATGCTGGCGTTTGAATTTCAACGACACTCGGGTTCATTCCGGAAAAGGAAGGGACCCTGCTTGGTAATGCAATTGGGACAATGAGCAACAAATGTTCATGCTAAGTTGCTGTAATTATAGTTACGAAAATGGAACAGTTTGAAAAGCTGAAGTCTGCCATACAGTTCTAAAACTTTACGTGCTTCCAGTCTTCCTTGTTGGTTGATTGAAGGTTTGAAGCCGTCGATCGAGGAGGTGGCGACAGTCACTCATTGTCGGCCGTCGCTGTTGCAGAAGCTGGATGTTGGCGCGCCTTCTTCTCGACACGGTCACCAGGCGAAACGGGCTCTTGATGTGCGCCAGCTAACGCTTCCCGTCCGCGACACCATGTCAGAAACTATCATAGCAAGTCGAGCACAATTACATGCTGCCCAACCCCGAAAGCGCGGCAACTCGTGGGAGCGTCACACAACACACCAGCTCCACCGCCCTACCCCAGCCAGTCACTCTCTGCTCAGCCCGCGCTCCACGCGGCAGAGTTAACACTACCAAAGATCCTAAACACTTTGGTTCTCCACACGACCTATCGATGTAATGGTTCGATAGCATAGTTTTCCCTAGGCAAGACCCAGTGTAAAAATACAAATAATATTTACAAAACAAACCAATTATACATCGACATAAATGCATAAATATATACAAATAGTAAAACAATTAGAATATACAAAGACACAGAAATGTTATATCTTCAGGTAACAAAATAAGGAAAAAAATTTGCAGTGCAATAGATGGAAATAGGAGGATATGCATTTCCGGCGTTACAACCTACCACACTTCCCTGCGGCACTCCAGATGATACCCTTGTAAGTAGGCTGTTTATGTTTTCTCTATGTAAGTAGGCTGTTTAGGTTTTTTATTGGTAACGCCACCTCTGTATGACAATCACTGGCTGTGCTGTGGGCAGTCTGTGTCTGCTTTGCATTGTTGTAATACTCGCCATTGTAGTGTTAGGCAGCTGGCTGTGAACAGCGCGTAGCGTTGCGCAGTTGGAGGTGAGCCGCCAGCAGTGGTGGATGTGGGGAGAGAGATGGCGGAGTTTTGTAATTTGGCATGAACTACTATATTTATATATGATGATATCAAGGTAAATACATTATTTGTTCTCTACTAATTTCTTTCATTTGCTAACTATCCCTATCAGTAGTTAGTGCCTTGCATAGTTTGAATCTTTTATTTAGCTGGCAGTAGTGGCGCTCGCTGTATTGCAGTAGCTTGAGCAGCGAAGATTTTTGTGAGGTAAGTGAGTTGTGAAAGGTATAGTTTAATGTTAGTCAGGGCCATTCTTTTGTAGGGAATTTTGAAAGTCAGATTGCGTTGCGCTAACAAAATATTGTGTGTCAGTTTAAGCACAGTCTTGTATAATTGTTCAAAGGGGAAGTTTCATATGGCGACCCTGCCAGGATACCTCACTGGAATCTTCTGATTTTTTCTTGTAGTTTGTGTATTTAGTGTAGCTTTTGTTTATTGCTAGTGCGTAATTGTAGAGAGAATCCCCTTTGTAGTTGTAGCCTTTCATTGTTGTACAGTAAAACAGTTGTGGCATGCATATAGATTTGCACCAAGTATTTCGCAGCTACGCTTGCAATTAACTAGATATTATTTTCAGTGCTATGTTAATGTGTTCTCCTATTTTTGCACTTCAAATTGTGCTTTTCTGTATTATCGTGTGAAATATTGTGACAATTATGGCGTGTGAAAAACGTAACACTAGGCTCCAAAGTAAATTGAGAAATGATAGTGACGACGAGCGTAGCTTGCCAGCACCACTGGGTAATGAATTAACTAATGTTCAAAGTAGTAATTTGGTAATTGCGCATAGGGAAATGGAGCGGGCGGCAAACAACGGTGTAGACAGTGAAACAGGTAGTGAACTGGGAAGCGTTATCGATCGATTGGTCGGCAACAGCTCGCCTCAGGAATCGGGAATGACAGAACACAATATTGCAAATACTGTAGATTCAGGTTTTGCGTCCTCACCGTTTTCTCAAATAAGTCAAGACACATTTTCAGCTTGTCAAAATGTGAATGTTGCCGGTGCAAATGCACTGCCGAAAAGAGTAGAGGAACAGATTCCAGACACTAATGCATTGTTATTACAACTAATGCAACAAATGGAACAAAATCAGAGACAAACACAGCAAAAGCTGCAAAAGTTAGACACATTGGAACAAAATCAGAGACAAACACAGCAACAGTTAGACACAGTGGAACAAAATCTCAAAAAGTTAGACACAGTGGAACAAAATCTTAAAAAGTTAGACTCATTGGAACAAACACTTGAACAAACACGTGAAGATTTAACTACTGAGTTACATAACATTGAATCGAAATGTCAAAAAGTCTGTAATGACGTAAAAACACAAATTTGTGAGCATTTTCAACCTATTTTTTCGCGGCATGAAAATGCATTACAGAATCACGAAGCAGCCATAAAAGAACTGCAAATTATTGTTCATGAAAATCATGAGACCTTGCAAGCTAAATTTGACTCAGTTGCATCTACCGATTCGGTTACGCAACTTGCAAAAACTCAGGAAAACTTTAAGGACACAGTAGATACTCTGAAACTTGGTTCAGAAAAACACACTGAAGAAATAAGTACACTATCGGAGAAAGTAGCCGAACTTTCGGATCAGGTCACTAACTTATCTACAAAGGTAGATGATGATCTGAATGACACAAGACCCGTAGCCTTCACTGACACAGAAGAGTATGAACAAATAAGAAAATTCAAACAAAATCAGAATCAAATTAATACACAACACCAAAGAGAAATCCGGGAAGTACAAGATCAGCTGACACAGGTAATACAAGAATTACGTATTTCAGAGGACACTCGCGCCCCAATAAGGGAAGAGGGACATAGAAATACGGAACAGCCGCAAAATAATAACACAGGGCATTTCGGTAATTATGAAAGAAATTGGCAAGGTACACCGAATTTTGAGATGGAACCGCCGACACGACGTAACAATGACCGATATGCTACTCGCCGACATGATGATTTTGACTATAAGCTGTTCATTACTACACGTAAATTCAAAACATTTAAGAATTCTGGCAACGACATTCATCCACAAGCATGGCTCCATCAATTCTCTCATTGTTTTCCTCCCAACTGGTCGTTGGAACACAGATTAGAATTTATGTGTGGCTACTTGGAGAATGAACCAGCTGTAAGAATGCGATCGGTAATTCACGATTGCCACAGTGAAGGAGAGTTTTACCATGCCTTCCTCTCAGCATATTGGTCTCAAGCCACACAAGACCGTGTAAAACATAGCATCATAATGATGAAACATTTCGAACAATCTGAATTCTCCAGTCTTGTGAAATATTTTGAAGACATGTTGCACAAGAATCAGTACCTGTCAAACCCATACAGCCCCTCAGAACTCATCCGCATTTGCTTAATCAAATTACCTGAACATTTACGACATATTATTTTGGCAGGACGTTGCAAAGACGACATTGAAGCTTTTAAGGGACTGTTACAAGAACTGGAAAGTGACACTGACAATCGCGGAACGCAGGAGCACAACAATTACAGATCACATCAGTCGCAATTCCGTGATGACAGAAACAATAACTGGACACGAAAAGGCTATTCTTACAACGTAAATCGTGACCAAAACAGACACCACCCGTATGACAACCACTGGCAGAGTAATAGTTACAGAGAAAGATCGCACTTCCGTAATTATGAATATGACAGAGATAACCATAGAAACAGACAATATGGAAACCAAAACAATTATTATCAAGGGAGACAAAATAACTTCAGACGCAACAGTTCAGCGCGCAGTTACGATTCCGGGAGAAATTCTCCACCACATGACCGACAAGAAAGAAACTACAGGAATTACCGACATGACGACAGACGATATGATCGTAACGACAGATCTGAATTGCATCAGAACTGGCGGGATTCGAACAGAGCAGGGCCTTCTCGTCAGAGTGAATTTGTAGAAGTTAGGTCTCCTAATCCCAATAACGACGCGCGCCAACAAAGAGACAGACAATGACTCGCACAGCAGGCAGCCGCGTGCGCCAGGTGGCTCAGAGAAAAATAACATAGACGCTAACCTTGAGAAAAACTCCAGTATTCTTTACCGACGTATACCGCCTGACAATTGCATTCAAGTTCAAACTCTGAGTACTATGAAGAGTAAAGGTTTACACCACATTCCACATGTAAAACCGTTTATTGAGAGATAATCTGCTTTTTACCTTTGTCTTTGCCATATAACTTTTCGCTTTACGTTGCTAGTATGCATTGTCAGACTTAGAATCTGTTAACATGTAACAATGTTTGAAGTTAAATATCCAGCCAAGAACCAAGAGAAATTATTTAAACAGAAATTACGAATGCATTGTTATTGCGAACAGACGACACAGTGTAATTGTGTGTGTACATTCTTGGTTGTTAGTTGCACGATTAGAACATTTACCAGTACTGCTAATGAGATTTTAATGCAACATTTTGGTTTATTTGAAAATACATTCTGGGTTTAATGTACTTTCTGTGAGATACCAGACGGCACAGTGGTTAGTTTAAGTGACAACTACACGGTTTTATCACGACGCTACTAATGAGTGACAATTTACAATGTTGCTTTTGCGGTGTATCTGTTTTATATCTGCACAGTTTTTCTGAATTCTTCTGGAAAGTAAAACAGGTTTTAGTAGTAACTTTTGTGGTATAGCAACAATGAGACAGCCTTTTTTGTGGCACAACAATACGTTACTGTACAGTACTTTCTTCATCACGCCAATAACCATAATAACTATGATATCTATACGCAAAGCATTTCACTTTTGTTTATCATGAGGTAAGTACATTGACTTCTGCAGAACTTAGCTTTCGGAGGACGATAACTACGACACTTCCACAGAGATTATGTTACAAGACGCACAGTTTCGCGCTACAGTACACGCATTTGAGTCATTAATCTTATACTTAAAACACTTATTTTTAAATATTTTTTGAATTACAAAGAAAGTTTTGCGTGATACATTTCATTCCATTGCTGTAATCTGTAACACCTGAGGGTATAATTACATTAATCCTCAGGGGGGTACACGCTTACTTTGTGTACCATGTGTGTGGCAACCACAAGGAACCCTAGCTAATATGGTATTTGCTTATACAACTTTACGCATCGGTACCATATTTCTCTAACACAGAATTACACAGCTATCTGATTATTTGACAGAGAAACAAACATTCTTTTTACTACATCAGTGACACATGTTTACGCAATACACAGTTGGGTAACTTCACACTTATGAAACTGTATTTTGTCTGTACTTTGTGAAACTGTTCATATTTTTTTGGAACCATTGTGATACTATGAGAGCTTTGAATGATGTATTTGGTATGGATTCATGATTTTTAAAGTACGTTTGAGGTAGATGACATTATTTAAATGAGCAGAGAATTCTTTTTAGGCTTAGAAATTATTGGAGGAAGTTACGACGATTTTGAGATTTGACTGAAGTTTTATGATATTATTACGACGATGATGCGTATTATGTTGTTGAGGAATGTTTATTATGCTACGTATTTCTCACGATGAAATATTGAAGAAGTGTCGACGAATATGTATATGTATAATGAGGTAAGGAATAATGAGTAATTATTGGAGGAAGCTACGACGATTTTGAGATTTGACTGAGGTGTTATGATGTTATTATTACGACGACGATGTGTATTATGTTGTTGAGGAATGTTTATTATGCTACGTATTTCTCACGATGAAATATTGAAGAAGTGTCGACGAATATGTATATGTATAATGAGGTAAGGAATAATGAGTAGTGTTTAGGGACTCTGATTTATGAAAAGGATGTTGGAAACCAAGAAACGTACTTTAAGAGTTATGAAATGTGTGACTGTATCACAATGCTGACGAATATTTTTTTTTGGACACTTATATTTATAGGATTTTGTTTCTACAGATTTGCAACGCTAATTCTTGACCTGTGAAATATTTTTAAATGAGACTGCAACGGTAGCAGAATCTCCTGTCGTAAATATTTCCGTACGAAAGTTAAGTGACCACCTGCACGTAATGCGTCGCGGGCACCCAGCTGTGTCAGACGCCTGGAGAAAAAGCCATTATTGCGAGCCCTTTTGAGCGGCACAGGTAGAAAAAAAAGGGGACGTGGGACGTGTCAAACACCTGGAGAACAAGCCATTAGGGTGTGCCTTTCATCGCTAATGCGACACCCTCGTTACTTGAAAACATATGATTACTCGCACTTTGTGCTAATTACTGAAATGCTTATGAATTGATGGGAAATATTCGTACATCTGCACACCTGATTACGACAAGCGTCTTTCTACGAAAGTTGAGAGAATTTCTACTAACTTATGAAATGTCACATGACTATTGAATGATATTTTTATGCTTTGGTTTGCGTAACTGCTTATTTCATTTGATACCTGTTTTTCAGCTGTGTTGCAGCATTGCTTTTATAAAATGAAATGCATTTGCTAATGTGAACACTTTCTGTCAACAGATCTATTAAATAATTATTTTTTGATCCACATTCTTTAAAAAAAGGAGCACTTGGAAACGAAAGAACAATAAGAAGGAACTAATAACAGTAACGCATAATTTTCTTTTCAAGTACATGGTAATATTTCTTTTTACAATCAGTTCTTGTGGTGCACCACTTTAATTACATAGACATTAAGATGTGAATATACATTTCCCTTATCTGCATTGTTGTTTAGTGTAATATTTTTTCTGCTTGCGCTATGTCATGTTTCAGTATAAGTTGCTGCTGTTTGCCAGGCATAGTGTTATTGAATTTGACTTTTGCTCATTTATGCTGCTAGCTTTGCCAATTTGCATTTTTTTGCATTGCTGTTTGTGTTGATTTGTTATGTGATGCTGCATTGCCTCGTCCCTTAGTTTAGCATCTGAGCTCAGTAGATTTAAGTTAGCTTAAGAGGGGGTAGCCTCTAAGAGAATGAGTTGCGATGAATTGGAAGAAATGCATTGAGAAAACAGGTTTAGGTAGGATTTTCTTGGAAATAAATGTTGAGGTAAGAAATGTGTGAACATATAAATACAGAAAGCATGCTTAGATAGAATTTTTTTTGGTGGAAACAGAGGATGAAATAAGAGGAAAGATATATGAAGTTTTGGGTTGGACTGCAGTACCAAATGTTACACTGAAAACGAACCCTGTCCTTTCCTATTGGTGTTATCCCACTATGTGTTTGTGTACCCTTGAGTATTTGTTTTCTTCCTGTCTCTGTGTACTGTTTCATAGAATTTTTTTTCTCTTCTAATACTAAGCTATATTCACTATGAGGAGGAATACTGTTATCCTCAAATATAAGTTGCATTAATAATATGTTATTTTCTTTGTAAAGTTGTTTACAATTCTGTTCTGTTTCAATGTTCATGTGTGAAATTAATGTTTCGAAAACTATTCTCATTATTTTATGTATGTACTTATGTCACTATTTTTGTAACACTGACGTATATGTCTATTTCTATTCTTTTGTAAAGCCTGTGTTACTGCAATTGTTATCTATATTGCTATGTTTTTAATGATATATTTTGTACCTTTGTTATTGTATTCTTCTGTTATAAAATTGTAATTGTCACCAATTCATGATATTATTAACTTGTAAGTTCCATTTCACTGCACACGTTTCTGTTGGTCATAGTATATGGACAATATGTGAGAAGTTGGGACTGTTAGTGTTTGCACGTGTGTTACTAATTCAGCAAGGGACTGGATAACAGCATTGCTTGTTCTAAGGACAATTCCAAAAACTTTGTGAGTGCACAAGTGGTGGTTTATGGACTTGCTATATTCTCCGCAAGACTCTTCAATGGTGAATGTGCACCTGCACAATCGCAACAGATGGCTGCTGGCCATCTCTACAAGGACTACAGTGGGTCTGCACCTCTGGTGGCCCACCAATACCATTATCTCTACAAGGACTACAGTGGGTCTACATCTTTGATGATCCATCAATACCATTATTTCTACAAGGACTGCAGTGGGTCTGCACCTCTGGTGGCCCACCAATACCACAATCTCTACCAGGACTCCAGTGGGTCTGCTCTGTGATGACCTACCTACCAATGTTCATCAAAACTTCGACTGACTCTGCTGTGGGTTTGCTCTGTTGTGGACCAATACTTGTCTGCATGTCAAGAGTCAGCACTGTCTTTCCGTTGGAAGGTCAACAATACTTCTTCAAGACTGCATGGAAATCCACTACTTCTATGTGCATTTTCTTTTACTGCTTGGACTTTGAGAAAAACTCTGCATTTTTACTGTGATGAACAATGTGGACTGTCTTTATGGACTGTGAGAAATTTTGATCTTTTGACCAACATAATATTAATAAGTGTGTGCATTTTATATCTTTGTTACTGTAATTGTGAAAAATTTTTGTCAAATCTGTATTGGCCAGTGCCCAACACCATTTGTAAAAATTTTTGTGGGGAGCATGGGGGCTATGTAAGTAGGCTGTTTATGTTTTCTCTATGTAAGTAGGCTGTTTAGGTTTTTTATTGGTAACGCCACCTCTGTATGACAATCACTGGCTGTGCTGTGGGCAGTCTGTGTCTGCTTTGCATTGTTGTAATACTCGCCATTGTAGTGTTAGGCAGCTGGCTGTGAACAGCGCGTAGCGTTGCGCAGTTGGAGGTGAGCCGCCAGCAGTGGTGGATGTGGGGAGAGAGATGGCGGAGTTTTGTAATTTGGCATGAACTACTATATTTATATATGATGATATCAAGGTAAATACATTATTTGTTCTCTACTAATTTCTTTCATTTGCTAACTATCCCTATCAGTAGTTAGTGCCTTGCATAGTTTGAATCTTTTATTTAGCTGGCAGTAGTGGCGCTCGCTGTATTGCAGTAGCTTGAGCAGCGAAGATTTTTGTGAGGTAAGTGAGTTGTGAAAGGTATAGTTTAATGTTAGTCAGGGCCATTCTTTTGTAGGGAATTTTGAAAGTCAGATTGCGTTGCGCTAACAAAATATTGTGTGTCAGTTTAAGCACAGTCTTGTATAATTGTTCAAAGGGGAAGTTTCACCCTCACCTCCGATGAACACTCACCATCGAGGACAACGTACTGGGTTCTATTACTTAAGAAGTAAGATGGCCTGAGCCAGACCATCGCATTTCACTGATGCCCATGATCTTAATGCTCATTCTTTCCATTTCTTGGATTGCATTGTTGATTTTTCACTCCTGATTCATCGTCTTCACATTCCATGTGCTTATCTTTATACTATCTTTCAATAACAATCTCGTCTTTGTGACAGCGTTGCTCAAAATTGCGCCCTCCCCCCCCCCCCCCGGAGATCCGATTGGGGGACTTGAAACTCCAGAAAATTTGGTTTTGAGCACAGCCATGATGGTAACTAGAGAAATCCGTAGGATATTGAATGTGGCGGTTTCCACATTCTGATGCCGTTGACCAATCTGGTTCTTCTGCCTTCAGGAACGATTTCTTATCCCAAGGATAACAGAGTGCCCTATCCTTTACCCGCTCATCCGCCCTCCAATGAGGCCGTTGGCACTTGGTAGAAGGGGACCACCTATACCAGTGGTCACTTGGTTTTGGACGCAGTTTAACGTCATGCCCGGAACGAAGATCGTTCAAGCATCTACATCTACATAGATACTCTGCAAATCACATTTAAGTGCCTGGCAGAGGGTTCATCGAACCACCTTCACAGTTACTTGTTATTCCAATCTCGTATAGCGCGCGGAAAGAATCAATAAGAAAAATTATTCAAATGTGTGTAAAATCTTATGGGACTTAACTGCTGAGGTCATCAGTCCCTAATCTAACACACCATTTAACCTAAATTATCCTAACGACAAACACACATACCCATGCTCGAGGGAGGACTCGAAACTCCGCCGGGACCAGCCACACAGTCCATGACTGCAGCGCCTGAGACCGCTCGGCTAATCCCGCGCGGCAAAGAATGAACACCTAAATCTTTCCGTACGAGCTCTGATTTCCCTTATTTTATCGTGGTGATCCTTCCGCCCTATATAAGTCGGTGTCGACAAAATATTTTCGCATGCGGAGGAGAAAGTTGGTGATTGGAATTTCGTGAGAAGATTCCGTCGCAACGAAAAACGCCTTTCTTTTAATGATTTCCAGTCCAAATCCTTTATCATTTCTGTGACACTCTCTCCCATATTTTGCGATAATGCAAAACGTGCTACCTTTCTTTGTTCTTTTTCGATGTACTCCGTCAGTCCTACCTGGTAAGGATCCCACACCGCGCAGCAGTATTCTAAAAGAGGACGGACAAGCGTAGTGTAGGCAGTCTCCCTAGTAGGTCTGATATATTTTCTAAGTGTCCTGCCAATAAAACGCAGCCTTTGGTTAGCCTTCCCCACAACATTTCTGTGTGCTCTTTCCAATTTAAGTTGTTCGTAATTGTAATACCTAGGTATTTATTTGAATTTATGACTTTTAGATTAGACTGATTTATCGTGTAACAGAAGTTTAACGAGTTCCTTTTAGCTCTCATGTGGATGACCTCACACATTTCGTTATTTAGAGTCAACTGCCACTTTTCGCACCATTCAGATATTTTTCTAAATCGTTTTGGAGTTTGTTTTGGTCTTCTGATAACTTTATTAGTCGATAAACGACAGCGTCATCTGCAAACAACCGAAGACGGCTACTCTGATTGTCTCTCAAATCGTTTATATAGATAAGGAACAGAAAAGGGCCTATAACACTACTTTGGGGAACGCCTGAAATCACTTCTGTTTTACTCGATGACTTTCCGTCAATTACTACGAACTGTGACCTCTCTGACAGGAAATCGCAAATCCAGTCACATAACTGAGACGATATTCCATAATCACGCAATTTTACTACGAGCCGCTTGTATGGTACAGTGTCAAAAGCCTTCCGGAAATCCAGAAATACGGAATCGATCTGAAATTCCTTGTTAATAGCAGTCAGCACTTCATGTGAATAAAGAGCTAGTTGTGTTTCACAGAAACGATGTTTTCTAAACCCATGTTGACTGTGTGTCAATAGACCGTTCCCTTCGAGGTAATTCATAATGTTCGAACACAATATATGTTCCAAAATCCTGCTGCATATCGACGTTAACGATATGAGCCTGTAATTTAGTGGATTACTCCTACTATCTTTCTTGAATATTGGTGTGACCTGTGCCACTTTCCAGTCTTTGGGTACGGATCTTCCGTCGAGCGAACGGTTGTATATGATTGTTAAGTATGGAGCTAATGGGTCAGCATACTCCGAAAGGAACCTAATTGATATACAGTCTGGTCCAGAGGACTTGCTTTTATTAAGGGGCTCCGGAACGCCCTATACTTGCAATGTTAAAATAACGCTTATAAATTACATCTTTCCTCACAAAGTATTTGAGGTAGGGAGTTGAAATTTTTACAGATTATTTATTGGAACGTGGGCTACAAATTAACACAGGGATTTTACAAAATTTTAGTTCAGTTATTAAAGATGATTTTTTTTCAATTGTAATGAAAATTCACAGCATTTTTTTGCAATTTTTTACTTATATATTCAAAAATATACAGTTTTTTGGAAAAAGGCTGTGTTAAATTATGCAGAAGGTACTGTGTAACATTTACTGAAAGTTTGAAACAAATATGTTTGGAAGATCCTTAGAAAACATGTAATTAGTATGAGAAAATAAAAGTTTTGGGAATCGAGCGACAAAGATTGGATTAACCTTTTAGTGCATTCCAGGTCCATAGGATGGATTATCTTCATCCTCTGCAAACTCCTCCTCCAGCTTCCTCTTGTTCCTCCTCCTGTTTACTGTTGCTTGTATTTCTAGACTCTTTACAGCCCTGTCTGCAGCCCGAAGGCGTTCCTTGTCTAAAGCAAGCATCGCTCGTTGTTGTGTTCGTAGATTTTGCTACCATTTTCTTCAGTTGCAGTTACTGCAACACTGTTCCAAAAGGTGGTCATGTATGAACACTTATCACATTTCAGTTGTATTTCACTAGCAAGTCCTACGTGCTTTATTACGGAGAGTTCCAGACCAACTTCACTGCAATGAATACATCTTACACAGTTTGAAAAAATTCCTTTGAGAACCGACATATCAAATATTTCATTCACATCCGATTCGCCCATAAAACATTCATAGTTTTCACTCATTGAACCAAGCTTCTTCTGTGAAGTATTTTCTTTCCCACTTTGACTGCTATGGGCAGGTGTACTTGAGAGGTTAGGTTCACTCACTTGGTTATCGTCTTTATTGTTTACAGTAATAACACATACCTTTGGCTTTCCAACATTTCTCCTTTTCTTAAAAGCCTTCAGAGGATTTCTAATAACTTTACTTTTACTCATTATTATACTTCAACAAAACAGAGACTCAAGAAACAGAATTAATTACGAATATTTTCGAGATAACGGCAGAGTAAATAAACATGAAACAATCGACAATCACACCAGCGATATATATTGAACCATCACAGGTTAGCCACAACACATACTTTATCTCACATCACTAAAATGTACCTGATGAACACGGACGTTAATAATAACACCATTTGACAGCAGTTTAACAGCGCCACAGTGGGTCACGCCCATGTAGAACACATTTCAAAAAAAAATTAAAAATAGTTGTATTCTTCGGAATTGAATAAATTATATATCTATTAAAAGGTAATAGTCTGCAGATTCAGAAAACGCAAAAAAGTGAAAAATTGAACTTTTCATGATTTTGAGCCTTTCCGGAGCCCCTTAAGTGATTTGAGTTGCTTCACTACTCCGAGGGTATTTACTTCTACGTTACTCATGTTGGCAGCTGTTCTACATTCGAATTCTGGAATATTTACTTCGTCTTCTTTTGTTTTTCACTGTACTGCTCTACGACATCTTCATGTTCTGATTGTAGGTCGTGTTTATCGAACGATTCTTCCTCTATTGGTGGCGAACTGAACATATTAAATGATTCATTTGCGTGACCACTATCTTCCACGTAATCTTTCTCGTTTGTTCCTTCCTTTAGTTCCTGTTTTCTTTGTGACTGGCTCATTATCTGAATCTGATCATTTACGTACGCGTGGTATGCTATGTAAGCCAATTGCCGTTCTATGGCGCTCCCTTATTATTCATTTCGATAACTGCTCTATCTCTGTACTCCTTGTATTGTCTCGTATTATACGCTTTGAACTTCTAAACTCCCTTAATATTTGCTGCTATTTGTTTTACTGAATTTATTGCAAGTCCATGACAACGGACTTTCGGCGCTCGTAATTTGTTTGTCTCGCCCTTAGTAGAGATGCCATGGTTTGTATCTTAGTGTGTAACAAACTAAAGACTGCCTTGTCACGCGGTAACACGTACAACAATACCGCCCACTACTAAATTAGCGATACATCGATAATGTTACTCCTGTGAAAGTACACATATTTGAACGTGATCGGGTGTAATGTGCATCGCACTGTTTTTGTTTGTCTAACGATTTCTATCGAAGTGGAGCAGTAGCATAGAAACCGGGAATCTAAGCAAGGTTCTATCAGTAATAAAGTAAACTGCAATCACGGAAATGAAACGCCAGCCTAATTATGCGAAGTTGTACCAACTACTAGCATGGTCCATAGAAAAAGCTAACTATTGGGATTGATTCCGTTTTGCTGATAAGGTAAAAGGCAGTAGCGCAATTTAGCAAATAATGGACCATGTGTGATTTGACATGAACTACACAGGACGAGTATTAAAATACATAGACAACAACTGGCTTTCAATACCACTTACTGTCTATACATTACAGTAGGAAGCTTATGATCATTATAGGTAAATGATTACTAATGGTGGAGCAGTAATAACTTGGACAAGAGGTTGCATTCTCAACGAGCATTCACTTCCTTATACTATATAGCTAAGATCAGACAAGTGACACCTGAATCTAGTACAGTTTGAATAGTTTAGCTATGTGCTTAATATGGTACGCACAAATTAAAAGGCACTGGACTCGCATTCGGGAGGACGGCGGTTCAATCCCGCGTCCGGCCATCCTGATTTAGGTTTTCCGTGATTTCCCCAAATCACTCCAGGCAAATGCCGGGATGGTTCCTTTGAAAGGGCACGGTCGACTTCCTTCCCCATCCTTCCCTAATCCGATGAGTCCGATGACCTCGCTGTCTGGTCTCCTTCCCCAAAACAACCCAACCCAACCCAACAAATTAAAACAATGGAAGTGGTACGTCTTGATTACTATTATTGTAATATGAAATTTAAATCTGGCTCTGTTATTAGTATGGGGATCCAGAAATTAATCTGTCAATAGACTCATGTCAAGACTGAACACTCTACTCACAACACAATATTAGAAACACAATTAACTACATACAGATGAAATTATAAATACTGTTACTTCGAAATGTTCACAGTAATTAACCCTTATGTCGGCTCTTCAAAGTCTACCAGACAGCAACTACTATGAATCATCACAGATGTAGGAGGTAACCGTTGGAGTACTGTACTGATATTTCAATAAGGATACTGTTTATGCTGAATACTTTAAACCCTTTCTTGACGACTGAACTTCGGTGAAACTTTAAATACCCTTTTATGGAAAATACGTTGATTACTTAGAAACTTACGCTCAATGAATAATTATGAAATTTACTACTCCACAGTGTTTATTAACTTTATTGAAAATTTACTGAAATGACTTCTCATCTCAGTAAAATAGGATACTTGGAAATACAGTAGCACTTGGAATGGGACCCTATCTAGATAAACGACTAAGGATAAAATACGGGCGCTCAACGCAAATTTTACATAACACAAACTTATTGTTGAAAAAGAAACCACCTACGTGGTCCATGCAGCTATACAATACTGAACTGGAAATTTGAGATAAAGTGGTGGCAATGTCGGCCTACGGTGCTATTCAAGAAAGGCGGCAGAAATATCCATGGTTGTTGCTGTGTAACTAGCACTGAAAATTCTCTTCTTAGCGTCGGATTTTCATAGTAAAGAGCTAGCCAAGGTTGTTGTTGTTATTGTTGTGGTCTTCAGTCCACAGAATGGTTTAATGCAGCCCTCCATGCTACTCTAGCCTGTGCAAGCTTCTTCATCTCCAAGTACCTACTGCAATCTACAGCCTTCTGATCGTGCTTAGTGTATTCCTCTTGGTCTCCCTCTACGATTTTTACTCTCCACGCTGCCCTCCAATGCTAAATTTGTGATCCCTTGATGCCTCAGAACATGTCCTACCAACCGATCCCTTCTTCTAGTCAAGTTGTGCCGCAAATTCCTCTTCCCCCAATTCTGTTCAGTACTTCCTCACTAGTTACGTGATCCACCCATCTAATCTTCAGCATTCTTCCTTAGCACCACATTTCGAAAGTTTCTAGTCTCTTCTTGTCTATACTATTTATCGTCCATGTTTCACTTCCATACACGGCTACATTCTACGCAAATACTTTCAGAAAAGACTTCCTGACACTTAAATATATACTCGATGCTAACAAATTTTTCTTCTTCAGAAAAGCCTTCCTTACCATTTTCAGTCTATATTTTATATGCTCTCTACTTCGACCATCATCAGTTATTTTGCTTCCCAAATAGCAAAATTCATCTACTATTTTAAGTATCTCATTTCCTAATCTAATTCCCTCAGCATCACCTGATTTAATTCGACTACATTCCATTTTCCTCATTTTGCTTTTGTTGATGTTAATCTTATCTCCCCCTTTCAAGACACTGTCCATTCCTTTCAACTGCTCTTCCAGGTCCTTCGCTGTCTCTGACAGAACTACAATGTCATCGGCAAACCTCAAGCCAAATTATGTTCACATCTGAGGCTGTATTATACAGGGTGGTCCATTGATCGTCACCGGGCCAAATATCTCACGAAATAAGCGTCAAACGAAAAAACTACAAAGAAAGAAACTTCTCTAGCTTGAGGGGGGAAACCAGATGGCGCTATGGATGGTCCGCTAGATGGCGCTGCCATAGATCAAACGGATATCGACTGCGTATTTTAAAATAGGAACCCCCCATTTTTATTACATATTCGTGTAGTACGTAAAGAAATATGAATGTTATAGTTGGACAACTTTTTTCGCTTTGTGATAGATGGCGCTGTAATAGTCACAAACATATGGCTCACAATTGTAGGCAAACAGTTCGTAACAGGCAGGTTTTTTAAATTAAAATACAGAACGTAGGTACATTTGGACATTTTATTTCGGTTGTTCCAATGTGATACATGTACCTTTGTGAACTTATCATTTCTGAGAACGCATGCTGTTACAGCGTGATTACCTGTAAATACCACATTAATGCACTAAATGCTCAAAATGATGTCCGTCAACCTCAATGCATTTGGCAAAACGTGTAACGACATTCCTCTCAACAGCGAGTGGGTTCGCCTTCCGTAATGTTCGCACATGCATTGACAATGCGCTGAAGCACTTTGTCAGGCGTTGTCGGTGGATCACGATAGCAAATATCCTTCAACTTTCCCTACAGAAAGAAATCCGGGGACGTCAGATCCGGTGAACGTACGGTGCTTCGACGACCAATCCACCTGTCGTGGCCGGCCGGTGTGGCGGTGCGGTTCTAGGCGCTTCAGTCTGGAACCGCGTGACCGCTACGGTCGCAGGTTCGAATCTTGGCTCGGGCATGGATGTGTATGATGTCCTTAAGTTAGTTAGGTTTAAGCAGTTCTTAGTTCTAGGGGACCGAAGACCACAGATGTTCAGTCCCATATTGCTCAGAGCCATTTGAACCATTTGAACCTGTCGTGAAATATGCTATTCAATACCGCTTCAACCGCACGCGAGCTATATGCCGGACATCCACCATGTTGGAAGTACATCGCCATTCTGGCATGCAGTGAAACATCTAGCAGTAACATCGGTAGAACATTACTTAGGAAATCAGCATACATTGCACCATTTAGACTGCCATCGATAAAATGGGGACCAATTATCCTTCCTCCCATAATGCCGCACCACGCATTAACCCGCCAAGGTCGCTGATATTCCACTTGTAGCCATCGTAGATTTTCCGTTGCCCAATAGTGCATATTATGCCGGTTTACGTTACCGCTGCTGTTGAATGACGCTACGTCGCTAAATAGAACGCGTGAAAAAAATCTGTCATCATCCCGTAATTTCTCTTGTGCCTAGTGGCACAACTGTACACGACGTTCAAAGCCGTCGCCATGCAATTCCTGGTGCATAGAAATATGGTACTGGTGCAATCGATGTTGTTGTAGCATTCTCAGCACCGATGTTTTTGAGATTCCCGATTCTCGCGCAATTTGTCTGCTACTGATGTGCAGATTAGCCGCGACAGCCGCTGAAACACGTACTTGGGCATTATCCTTTGTTGCAGGTCGTGGTTGACGTTTTACAAGTGACTGAACGCTTCCTGTTTCCTTAAATAATCCAACTATCCGGCGAACGGTCCGGACACTTGGATGATGTCGTCCAGAATACCGAGCAGCATAGATAGCACACGCCCGTTGTGCATTTTAATCACAATAGCCGTACATCAACACGATATCGACCTTTTCTGCAATTGGTAAACGGTCCATTTTAACATGGGTAATGTATCACGAAGCAAATACCGTCCGCACTGGAGGAATGTTACGTGATACCACGTTCGTATACGTTTGTGACTATTACAGGGCCATCTGTCACAAAGCGGATAAAGTGGTCCAACTAAAACATTCATATTTTTTTACGTACTACACGAATATGTAATAAAAATGGGGGTTCCTATTCAAAAAAATGCAGTTGATATCCGTTTGACGTATGGCAGCGCCATCTAGTAGGCCGACCACAGCGCCATCTGGTTTCCTCCTTCAAACTAGACGATTTTCGTTCTTTGTAGTTGTTTCGTTTGATGCTTATTTCGTGAGATATTTGGCCCGGTCACTATCAATGGACCGCCCTGTATAATCTTGTTCGTCTTGCATCATCCTGTTCACAAGATGCGAACACTTTGCCTGCTAGCCACCGAGTGACTCTTGCCACAAAGGAACCTTGCTGTTTGACCGCCAATTCCACCTTTTCTATTCCCGCCAAAGCAGCTTCGCATATTTTACGTGATTACGAAGCTACTTTCCCTGTCCATGAACCAGTATTACAAGTAATATTTTAACGTTTCCATTCTTTTACAGTATATTATTTCTGAAATTATATATATATATATAAATAATAGGGTTACAAGTGAAGAATGACCTACATATATACCAAATTTTAAAGTTACGGCATGTATGCCACCACGCCCCTTTTATTTCTGTCACAGAAACCAGTATTATATCGAAAAGAACTGTGAACTTTCTGTTTCCAGCGATTATACGTATGATACATTGTATATGTTGCTAACAGTGCGAATTTCTAGTTTCTGTAAACGATCATCTTATTTACTTTTGTTTCGCTGAAGCAGTTTGTTCACGTATTACTGAATGTTTGTTGCCCAAGTGCTACATATATTTGTGGAAGTACATATCCTTTAGTGTGCAATAAATATGAACTATGCTACGCATCAAGAAATTCAACAAAAGGAAATTCCGTGGTTACCAGTTCACAAACAAAGCAAGCCACACTGTTGAAAATAACCTATTTATCAGTTCTTCAGGGAAGAAACTCCCACATGGAACGCCTCCTGGTGATTCAAATTTTTGTGTTAACAATGACGCTGTTTGTAGTGGATTTGTTGTTGTTGATGTGGGCATCTTATCTTCTTTGATAAAGGAAGTGGCGAAATGTAAACAATGAGATGGTGTAGGCTGTCTGGAAATAACTGAACAACTAAGTAGCAGGAAGGGTTTAGCGTCAAAATTAGTTGTTCTGTGTAGATCCTGCAATAAATATATCTCGAAAATGTCTTCGAACATTGTGCATAATTCAGATGATGTGAATTTGCAGGTTGTGTATGCAATGCATGCAATAGGAAAAAGAAAAAAGGCTGCTCAATCGTTTTGTGGTTTGATGGACCTTCCTCCTCCTCCCAGTAGGTTCAGCAAGTACATAAAAATACTTTTAGGTGTCTTGACGGATGTGTCTAAAGCATCTATGAAACGTGCAGTAAAAGAAACTGTAAATGTTAGTGGAACCAGGGACATTGCTGTCGCACTTGATGGAACATAGCAACGTCGAGCACATCGTTCCTTGAATGATGTTGTGAGTGCTACTTCTCTGGAGAATAGAAAAGTTGTTGATGTTGAGTGCTTATCTACGTACTGCCACATCTACCATGGTAACACGGAAGGCTATATTGAACATCAGTGTTCTAAGAATTATGAGAATTATGATGGTTACAGTGGAGGTATGGAGTGTGATGGAGCTCTAAAAAATTTCAGATTTCGTTGCCCGTTTATAACGTTAGATATATCAAGTACCTAGGCGAATGAGACTCTAAAACTTTAAATAAAATTAATGAGCTCAATGTTTATGGTGATAGTTTGGTAACAAAACTGGAGTGTTGTAAACATGTGCAAAAGAGGATGGGTGTTAGATTGAGAAAGCTACGAAGAGAAATGAAAGGAAAGCTGCTATCTGATGAAAAATCTCTGTCTGGCCGAGGCAGATTGACAGAAACTGAAATAGACCTTCTTCGGGTTTATTATGGACTGGCCATTAGACGTACTGCACCTCTTAATGATGTAACAGCAATGAGAAAAGCTGTATGGGCCACCTACTTTCATAAGTTGCCCACAGATGACCACAATGTTCACTGACTTTGCCCTAAAGGAGGAGATTCTTGGTCTGGTTACCAAAAAGCAAAAGAAAGTGGTCAAATACACCGATAAGCATTCTCTTCCTGAGCCTGTTATGAATGGAATAAAAACAGTATTTAGAGACCTGAGTCATCCTGTTTTGCTTAGTAAATATCTTCATGGAGGCACTCAGAATACAAATGAAAGTTTCAACCATTCCATATGGGAAAGATTACCCAAGAATTTTTTGTAGGACTAAATACATTAAAAGTTGGTGTAATAGATGTAGTGATATGTTTCAATGATGGAGTGATAGGAAGTCCTGAGAAATTAGGCATAAAATGAGGCTCTAATATGGAAGATCAATTGCTTGTGTGTGACAGACAACGGGTGCATGAAGCTGAAACATTCGCTCTTCAAGTTACCAAAGAAGCAAGAAGTGCTAAAAGGAATGCCAAGAGGAAGCTTGAAGATGAAGAAATGCTGCAGGATGAATACTATGCTTAAGGAATGTTCTGAGACACAGTTTAATTGGACTCATATCTTCATTCGCAATTTCCCGCAAGTTGTATTTTTCAGAATTCAGGTACAAATATTTCCTAAGGTTTATAAAGCAGTGCCTCTAATTTTTTCTCTGTAACTTGCAATAGTTCATACTTGTGTAGTAGGCCTAAGCTTTATTGCAGAATCTACTAAATTATAGAAAAAGAACATATTTATTAGGAAAAAAATTATAAAAATTAAAATGTAAGATGTGATATTTTTTTATCCTTGTAATACACATAGTAGGTGGAATTAAACAGGTCTTGTACATCAGTCATCATGTAATGCATATCTGGTAAAAATTTGGTCTCCTTCAAATGTATAATATTGGATTAAATAGTACCTACATTTGAAGCATTTTGGGAAATATATTGCATCAATTTCTTTGTAATTTTTTAAATAATCCTAAGCAGGTTCAAAAATATTCAAAATACTACTAATTTGTTTCGAAAGTGTGCTGCATTACCTGATATCAACAAAAAATCTGTAAAACACACACGTTATAAACAGTGCCTGAAAGAAATAGGTGTTGATACTTACATAATGAGCCGGAAAAGTACCCTGTATCCTTAACGCGAAGAGCACCTTGTCCAGACCCACACTGACTGTCTTCGACTGTAATGCACACTAGTTCTTGTGTTTCAGCCTTACGTCTCCGCACCAGTACGGCACTTAACAGCAAGTCGTGACACTAACACTACTACACTACTAACAATGCATATCCTGCAGCAAACAGTCTGGACATCATTCCTACAAAGTTGGGTAGCCATACGTTAAATAGGTTTCCGTCTACACGGGCTCAAGTAACGTAAGCTTAATTGTAATCATTCAGTATACAGGGTGAAAAGTATTTAAACCGACAAACTCTGGGAGGTTGTAGGGGACATCAAAACAAATATTTTTCCCTAATGTCATTTCTTCCTATGAGGAGTATTTAAACTGGTAGAGGAAGATTTCTCTGGCGGCAAATTAATTAAACCAACAAACACTTTTCCATTTTTTATGACCAAGAGACAACACACTAACAGAACCAAATTTCAGTAACAGTAGATTTTCAAAAATGCCTCCAAAGACACGTAAACAAAGGTTACACCGTCGGTTCATGCTCTGTCTGACACGGGCAAAAACCCCTGGAGTATCCTGAATTGTTTCTGCTGCTGCTACTACCCGGGCAACCAGATCCTCTTCTGATGCAACAGGAGTTGCGTAAACAAGGTTGCGCATCTCTCCCCACACAAAAAAAGTCCAGAGGGGACATATCTGGAGATCGAGCAGGCTATGGTACAGGACCACCTCCGCCAATCCACGTTTCTGGAAACCGTCGGTCCAAGAATCGACGCACACGACGGCTGAAATGTGCCAGCGCCCCATCATGTTGGAACCACATACGTTGTAGGTAGCAGATATGGCCCAATTAAACAGTCCCCAACAACACCGACCCACACTTTAACGAAGAACCGCACTTGATGAGCGCTAGTAACTGTGGCATGTAGGTTATCCTCACTCCAAACTTGCAAATTGTGCATCTTGAAGACTCCACCACGCCCGAACATTGCTTCATCGGTAAACTACACAGAGGATGGAAATGTGGGATGTATTTCACACTGTTCCAGGTACCACTGCGAAAACTGTGCTCTGGGTGGATAATCAACTGGTTCCAGGTTGTGGACACGCTGTAAGTGAAATGGACATAACAATAGTTCTCGAAGGACTGTTCTTGCATTCGTCTGATTCGTCCCCATGTTACGTGAAATTGCACTAGTGCTGATTGAAGGATACCGCTACATATGCTGCAAGACAGCTTCCTAAAATTGCAGCGTTCTTACAGTGCGACGGCGTCCCTGTATGGGTAATCTGATAAATGACCCGATCTCACGCAGACGTTGGAACACAGCAGCAAAGGTCATATGATGCGGGATATGGCGATTAGGATTTGTTGTTGATAAACCCGCTGTGTAGCTCGTCCGCTGTGGTGCGCTACGTAGTACGCACCAACCACATCAGCGTACTCACATCTGGTGTATCGCTCCAGTAGTAAACAGAGACAATGCACTACTACACCGGTGGACAGCAGTTGCCTACAGCTGAAGAGCATAATACGCCCTCTAACAACTGAAGATCGTAATATGGCCTCTTAACAACTGAAGAGCGTAATACAGCCTCCAACGGTTTAAATAATCTTCATAGGAAAAAATGACATTAGGGAAAAATATTTGTTTTGATGTCCCCTACAACCTCCCACAGTTTGTCGGTTTAAATACTTTTTTCACCCTGTATAACAAGAGTAGAGACAAATGGGGAACATTCTAGCGACGATACGAACCGCAAGTGGGGAATTCCATGGACATAAACAATCAATGCAAAAAAGTGCTGTGATTATTTTTATTCCTGGCGCACAGCCAACCTCAGCGCAGTAACTACTGTGGCAGCTTATACTAACGACTATAAAGAATAGATATGCATTCGCCTAATCATTTGTGAGCTGGCAATGTTAAGTAGTGGACGTGCGGTCTAGAGTGTTAACGTTGTTGTCTCACAAGTCACAATGAAGCAACATCTCTAAATCAGGTGTCCAATACATTTTCAATAAGTTTTGAAGAAAAGAAAAGCGTGTGAATTTTTTCCCACATAATTACCTTCCCGATCAAAAACAACGACACCTGGATATACTTCACTGAAATGCAAGCCGCGGTATAGATCTTTTCTGCAAAAAACCATCGCGGGTGACGAGATTTGGTGTTATTAGTACGAACCTACCATAGAACGCCAATGTGCAGAATTTCATATGAAGGGTCACTGCTTTGAAGACGCAATCGAGATTCAAACCAGTAAGACGCGTGACATGAACATCCCAGAGACGGATATTTCTGACAGTTTCACACAATTATACAGGGTGTTACAAAAAGGTACGGCCAAAGTTTCAGGAAACATTCCTCACACACAAAGAAAGAAAATATGTTACGTGGACTTGTGTCCGGAAACGCTTACTTTCCATGTTAGAGCTCATTTTATTACGTGACTTCAAACACTTTGTTATAGGAAATGTTCAAAGTGTCCTCCGTTAGCGAGGATACATGCATCCACCCTCCGTCGCATGGAATCCCTGATGCGCTGATGCAACCCTGGAGAATGGCGTATAGTATGTAAGGGGTCCATAGGCCCTTACTATAACTTTGCACTTGGCACAGGTCGATAGGACGAACAATCGATTGTGACGTGTTGAGAGAGCGAGTGTCGAGATGCGCCAGTGTGGTTGGCGGATATATGTGTGTGAAGTCCATTGTTGAAATACAGTTCTTTAACGGAGAAGGGTGTCGCCATCGCCGTGGTTAGACCCCTATGTAATAGATTAATACCGGGAAAGTGAAGAAGTATCATTACGAAAGTGATCAGTGACGTTACTAGTGCCGATATTTGGTTTCGCGTCTACCGCGCCGGCCTAAGCTTGGATTGCAGTGTTGGATGCAGTGACGGATTAGCGTGTGACGATAATGTCAAATGAACAAAGCCTCTGCTGAGATTAGCCGTAATTAGATATGTATGACGAATGCAGTGGCTATCTCCTTTTTGTTGTTTTGAGAAGAATATAAGTTCGTAATTAGTAAAATTGTGTTGGTGTTCCTCATTACCAGACATTCAGAATTATAGTATTGAGCAGAACGAACTGGAAAGTAACAACTTCCGTAGCAGTCAATTCCGATTACCAGCCCCATTAGGTTCACGGTCAAGTTACTAATAAATATTGGACTGTTATTCGATCAGATAGGGCCGGGATAATAAACGGAGGTGTTACAAGTATCACAGCCGGTCCACAATACGAGCACGAAGAGTCTCTACATTTGGTACCGGGGTTGCGTAGACAAGAGCTTTCAAATGCCCCCATAAATGAAAGTCAAGAGGGTTGAGGTCAGGAGAGCGTGGAGGTCATGGAATTGGTCCGCCTCTACCAATCCACCGGTCACCGAATCTGTCGTTGAGAAGCGTACGAACACTTCGACTGAAATGTGCAGGAGCTCCATCGTGCATGAACTATATTTTGTGTCGTACTTGTAAAGGCACATGTTCTAGCAGCACAGGTAGAGTATCCCGTATGAAATCATGATAACGTGCTCCATTGAGCGTAGGTTGAAGAACATGGGGATGAACCATTCGCAGAAGTGTACCCGTGGAGGCCAATCAGCTGCTGATAGTGCCTGCACACGCTGTACATGGTACGGAAACAACTGGTTCTCCCGTAGCACTCTCCATATAGTGACGTGGTCAACGTTACCTTGTACAGCAGCAACTTCTCTGACGCTGACATTAGGGTTATCGTCAACTGCACGAGGAATTGCCTCGTCCATTGTAGATGTCCTCTTCGTTCTAGGTCTTTCCCAGTCGCGAGTCATAGGCTGGAATGTTTCGTGCTCCCTAAGACGCCGATCAATTGCTTCGAACGTCCTCCTGTCGGGACACCTTCGTTCTGGAAATCTGTCTCGATACAAACGTACCGCGCCACGGCTATTGCCCCGAGCTAATCCATACATCAAATGGGCACCTGTCAACTCCGCATTTGTAAACATTGCACTGACTGCAAAACCACGTTCGTGATGAACACTAACCTGTTGATGCTACGTACTGATGTGCTTGATGCTAGTACTGTTGAGCAATGAGTCGCAGGTCAACACAAGCACCGAAGTCAACATTACCTTCGTTCAATTGGGCCAACTGGCGGTGAATCGAGGAAGTACAGTACATACTGACGAAACTAAAATGAGCTCTAACATGGAAATTAAGCGTGTCCACATACCATCTTTTCTTTCTTTGTGTGTGAGGAATGTTTCCTGAACGCTTGGCCGTATCTTTTTGTAACACCCTGTATATATGTTCAATGCGTTGTACTCAAGTGTGGGGGGGGGGGGGGGGTTATGTAAAGAACCAGAAGCACTAAAACAAACACCTTAACTTCTCTTTGTTTTTAGGTTTCTGTACATCACTCGGTAAAAAGGGAATACTTTTAGGATCACTTCATTGTCCGTCTATCTGTCCCACTGTTAAGACCCCTCTTCTCAGAAACATGTGGAGGTATCGAGTTGAAATTAATGTCAAATACTAAGATCTATGGTTGCTTGACCGTGTAAGAAATTTAAACTTCTTAGTCAATGTAATCAAAATATGCTGGCATATATGTCACATATTCTGATACTCGCAAACTCACTCATCAAAACCTATAGACGAACAACTATTTTATCTTGAAACTCTGCCGGTGGTTCGTGTTTTGCATACAAACGCAAACAGTATGGGATTATGGGTCCTCCTTGATGCAAAATACTTTTCTTACACTACTGGCCTTTAAAATTGCTACACCAAGATAAAATTCAGATGATAAACGGGTATTCATTGGACAAATATATTATTCTAGAAAAGACATGTGATTACATTTTCACGCAATTTGGGTGCATAGATCCCGAGAAATCAGTACCCAGAACAACCACCTCTGGCCCTAATAACGGCCTTGATACGCCTGGGCATTGAGTCAAACAGATCTTGGATGGCGTGTACAGGTACAGCTGCCCGTGCAGCTTCAACACGATACCACAGTTCATCAAGAGTAGTGACTGGCGTATTGTGACGAGCCAGTTGCTCGGCCACCATTGACCAGACGTTTTCAGTTGGTGAGAGATCTGGAGAATGTGCTGGCTAGGCCAGCAGTCGAATATTTTCTGTATCCAGAAAGACCCGTACAGGACCTGCAACATGCGGTCGTGCATTATCCTGCTGAAATGTAGGGTTTCCAGGGATCGAATGAAGGGTAGAGCCAGAGGTCGTAACACATCTGAAATGTAACGTCCATGTTTTAGAAAAATGTATCATTGTACGGCACATAGTTCATAAGATATGACGTCAAAAACATTGAGCTGTTTGAAAATGAAACTGCAGGCCAAATACACTAAAGAAAGAGGGGAAAATATGTGTACCAAACAGCGTGAAATATATCTGACATTTCCGCGCCCAGGCATAGCCACGGGTAAAAAGATCATTTTAAACCCCTGGAGCTATTTCAACTAAATCTGGTACACGTTTTCCACTCTGGAGAAAGTAGTGTGTGGGTAAGAACCACCGGCCTCCTATCAGGGTGAACGTGATAACGTGGAGAGAGAAAGGGGAAGGAGGAGATGGACAGAAAGCGAAGGGGAAGGAGCAGATGGGTTCAGATAGGGAAGAGGAGGGGATGGGCACAGAAAGGGGGGGGGGGGGGAGGAGCAGATGCACAGAGAGAGCACGAAGGAGATGGACAAATAGAAAATTGGAATAAATACGTGCTCCAGCAACGCTGGGTTCTCAGCTAGAATACCTGTCCATCTCCCCCTGCCCCTCTCTCTATCCATCTGGTTTTCCTCTTCTCTCTGTCCATCTGTTCTTCCCCTCTCTGTCCATCTGCTCCTTCCCCCTCTGTCCATCTCCTTGTCCCTCTCTGTTCACCTCCTCCTCCCACTGTCTTTGTCCATCCCCTCCTGCCCCCTCTCAGTGTCCATATCCTGCTCCCCCTGACTGGCCCTCCACCTCCCTCCTCTCTGTATTCTCTATCCATCTTCTCCTCTTTCCTTCGCCTCTCCCCCCCCCCCCTCTCTGCCCATCTTCTCCTCTTTACTTTTTCTGCCCATCTTGTCCTACCCTCTCTGTCCATCTGGTCCTCCATCCAACCATCTCCTGCTCCCTCTCTCTCAGACAAACTCCTCCATATCCCTTTCTCTGTCCGTCTCTTCCTCTCACTGCCTCTGTCAAATTGGTCAAATGGCTCAGAGCACTATGGGACTTAACATCTGTGGTCATCAGTCCCCTAGAACTTAGAACTACTTAAACCTAACTAACCTAAGGACATCACACACATCCATACCCAAGGCAGGATTCGAACCTGCGACCATAGCAGTCGCGCGGTTCCGGACTGAGCGCCTAGAACCGCAAGACCACCGCGGCCGGCCTCCCTCTGTCCATATCCTCCTCTTTCATATACATGTCCATGTCGTCCTCTTCCATGCCTGTCCATTTACCCCTCCTCCTCTTGTGCACATTTTCCCATCTTCTAGCACATCTCTGTCTGTCTGCCTCCTCCTACCCACTCCTCTTCCCATATAACCACCGCAATCCCAGTAGGAGATTGCTGGTTCTTACCACCGCAGTATTTCTTTCCAGGCAGTATAATAATAATAATGTCGTGTGACTACGGCCTCCCATCGGGTGGACCCTTCGCCTGGTGCAAGTCTTTCGATTTGACGCCACTTCGGCAACTTGAGCGTCAATGGGGATGAAATGATGATAATGATTAGGACAACACAACTCCCAGTCCCTGAGCGGAGAAAATCTCCGACCCAGCCGGGAATCGAAGCCGGGCCCTTAGGATTGATATTCTGTCGCGCTGACCACTCAGCTACCGGGGACGGACTTTTCTAGGCAGTAAGTAATATGTGTACCAAATTTGGTTGAAATCGAACCAGGAGTTTAGGAGGAGCTTTTTATCCAGGTCTTTGATCACGTACACACGTGTCACATGCATTTCACACATATTTAACATATTTCATAAAAATTAATACACCTATTTCACCTGTATCTCCGGCAAATACTGCCCTGCTCTTACATTTTGACTCAGCTCAATATTCATGATGTCATATCTCCTGAACTATCTGTCGGACAATGACATATTTTTGCAAATACATTCAGTGGTATATGTGAATACTGTCTACAAAAGTGTTGCAAATGCAGTTAGTAATAAGGAAAGTAATAAATTTAAACGTCATTTCTGATTCGACAGTTTTACCGCAAGAACAGCGAAAATTAAGTAAGCGATAAACTTTTTTCTTTCATCATTTTGTGGGGAGTGTCAGCGAAAAAAATTATCGCTAAGTTTTGAAATTACGTGCGAAGTTGGTTAGAAGTTGGAAGTATGAATGTAGTCTTGCTATTTGCGCTTCGTAAGCTGCACTCCTTTTACAAACTCAGCCCCACGCCTTTGAGAAGTATCCCCACAGCGACGGTTTCCACACAGTAAGTGACACGTGTAAAAAGTTTGGTTTAAATCGGTCCAATGGTTTAGGAGGAGCTGTGGAGCATACAGACATACATACTTACACTACTGGCCATTAAAATTGCTGCACCACGAAGATGACGAGCTACAGACGCGAAATTTAACCGACAGGAAGAAGATGCTCTGATATGCAAATGATTAGCTGTTCAGAGCATACACACAAGGTTGGCGCCGGTGGCGACACCTACAACGTGCTGACATGAGGAAAGTTTCCAACCGATTTCTCATACACAAACAGCAGTTGACCGGCGTTGCCTGGTGAAACGTTGTGGCGACATTGCTGCTAGCGTTGCTCGAGATCCAATGACTGTTAACAGAATATGGAATCGGTGGGTTCGGGAGGGTAATACGGAACGCCGTGCTGGATCCCAACGGCCTCGTATCAGTAGCAGTCTAGATGACAGGCATCTTATCCGCATGGCTGTAACGCATCGCGCAGTCACGTCTCTATCCCTGAGTCAACAGATGGGGACGTTTGCAAGACAACAACCATCTGCACGAACAGTTCGACGACGTTTGCAGCAGCATGGGCTGCTCAGAGGCAGCTTGGGCTCTTCAGAGGCCATGGCTGCGGTTACCCTTGACGCTGCATCACAGACAGGAGCGCCTGCGATGGTGTACTCAACGACGAATCTGGGTGCACGAATGGCAAAACGTCATTTTTTCGGATGAATCCAAGTTCTGTTTACAGCATCATGATGGTCGCATCCGTGTTTGTCGACATCGCGGTGAACGCACATTGGAAGCGTGTATTCGTCATCGCCATACTGGCGTATCACCCGGCGTGATGGTATGGGGTGCATTTGGTTACGCGTCTCGGTCACCTCTTGTTCGCACTGACGGCACTTTGAACAGTGGACGTTACATTTCAAATGTGTTACGACCCGTGGCTCTATCTTTCATTCGATCCCTGCGAAACCCTACATTTCAGCGGGATAATGCACGACCGAACGTTGCAAGTCCTGTACGGGCCTTTCTGGATACAGAAAGTGTTCCACTGCTGTCCTGGCAAGTACATTCTCCAGATCTCTCACCAATTGAAAACGTCTGGTCAATGGTGTCCGAGCAACTGGGTCGTCACAATACGCCAGTGACTACTCTTGATGAACTGTGGTATCGTGTTGAAGCTGCATGGGCAACTGTACCTGTATACGCCATCTAAGCTCTGTTTGACTCAATGCCCAGGCGTATCAAGCCCGTTATTACACCCAGAGGTGGTTGTTCCAGGTACTGACGCACCCAAATTGCGTGAAAATGTAATAATATATCAGTTCTAGTATAATATATTTGTCCAATGAATACCCGATTATCATCTGCATTTCTTGTTGGTGTAGCAAACTTAATGGCCAGTAGTGTAGAAGTAGATTTAAATTGCGGGAAACATGAAGCGCAGCAGAAGCGTCAGTGACCAAGTTCCAGGGATACGAGCGGAGACACAGTAAGCAACCGAGCACAAAATTTCACTTCGGTAATTTATCTCGATCTAATAGCGCACTAAGCTGCCGCACGGGCGAGCGACACTCCGTCGGCGAGCGTCTGTCGTAACGGTGTAGATAAAACGCCGTTACAAGCTGTGAATGTCGCGTCGTTCCCGCCAAACGGAACACGAGTGCGCCTGCAGGAGGGAATGAAATGCAAGTGACGCAACAGAAGGCTGCGCGCAGACGGCGGCGGCGGCGGCGGCGGCGGCGGCGGCGGCGGCAGCAGCGGCAGCGCGGGGTCACAACCTCGCAGCCGCAGCCGCGCCGGCGAGGAATACACCTGCATGACGTCAGGCGCGTGACCTTGGCAGCGCGCCGGCTGCCCGCTGGCGGCCGCGTTGCCAAACTGCGCGGCAGCGGCTCGGCGCGACTCAGCTTGGCTCGCCTCTGCGTTGCGCCTTTAAATGTCCCCACAATTAGCACCGCAGCCACATCTGCATCGCCGCGCTCCCATGCACAAGCCAGCTGCTAATTACAAAATTTAATATCGCTATTAAAATGCCCTAATGACGGACTAAAGGAAATGTCACTTTTACAAATGCAATTCTCCTTGAGATTGCTATGAACGTGAGGTACATTAGCACTATAAAAATAACACGCAGGATCGCTGGATTTTCTTCTTATGGTGATTGCTGTGCTCGTCATTATAGCAAGAGACACGAACGTCTTTGTTACCTATCCTGTGCATAACAATCAATGTCCAGACTCTCAGTGTTTGATAACATTTTCTCTTTGTCGGGTGTCAGAACATCTCGAGTTCATAGCGCGGCAACTAAGGTAACATTGAGGTCATGGAAGTCAGCTGATGTTCTGTCGTCTATATATATGCAGGGTGTTACAAAAAGGTACGGCCAACTTTCAGTAAACATTCCTCACACACAAAGAAAGAAAATATGTTATGTGGACATGTGTGCGGAAACGCTTACTTTCCATGTTAGAGCTCATTTTATTACTTCTCTTCAAATCACATTAATCATGGAACGGAAACACGCAGCAATAGAACGCACCAACGTGACTTCAAACACTTTGTTACAGGAAACGTTCAAAATGTCCTCCGTTAGCGAGGATACATGCATCCACCCTCCGTCGCATGGAATCCCTGATGCGCTGATGCAGCCCTGGAGAATGGCGTGTTGTATCACAGCCGTCCACAATACGAGCACGATGAGTCTCTACATTTGGTACCGGGGTTGCGTAGACAAGAGCTTTCAAATGCCCCCATAAATGAAAGTCAAGAGGGTTGAGGTCAGGAGAGCGTGGAGGCCATGGAATTGGTCCGCCTCTACCAATCCATTGGTCACCGAATCTGTTGTTGAGAAGCGTACGAACACTTCGACTGAAATATTGAGGAACTGCATCGTGCATGAACCACATGTTGTATCGTACTTGTAAAGGCACATGTTCTAGCAGCACAGGTAGAGTATCCCGTATGATATTATGGCGGTGAATCGAGGAAGTACAGGTCATACTGACGAAACTAAAATGAGCTCTAACATGGAAAATAAGCGTTTCCGGACACATGTCCACATAACATCTTTTCTTTATTTGTGTGTGAGGAATGTTTCCTGAAAGTTTGGCCGTACCTTTTTGTAACACCCTTTATATTACCGAGTCACAAGAGACGAGCCAGGATCCGTGATGCGGAGGAGGAAAGGGGTCGGAGTGGAGGGAGCGGGGAATCATATGTTTCACAATGAAGAAGTAATTATTTTCAGTCATAATGGCTATGTTTGTGCACCGTGACTGTGTGGGATAATTATTTATTTCAACTTTCTGCTACCTGTCACTTTTTATTTTATGCTTAATCTAATACAATGCAACGCGTTTCGAACATGTTCTGTTCATCTTCAGGCGTTTATACATACATACATATAAAGAAATGTTACGTAGCCGGCCGGAGTGGGTGAGCGGTTCTAGGCGCTACAGTCTGGAACCGCGAGATCGCTATGGTCGCAGTTTCGAATCCTGCCTCGGGCATGGATGTGTGTGATGTCCTTAGGTTAGTTAGATTTAAGTAGTTCTAAGTTCTAGGGGATTGATGACCATAGAAGTTAACTTCCATAGTGCTCAGAGCCATTTGAACCATTTTTTGCAGTCTATGGCTGATTTCGATTGCTAACAGTACACTGCCCCCCTCCTTCCCCCAAAATGCCACACCAGCAGCTACAGTAAAAAACAATGGACATAGACTTCTAGGTTAATTTAGTTTAAGACTGTTTATTTTTAAGTAACATTTCTCTTTATGTATGTATGTATGTATAAAAGCCTGAAGATGAACAGAACACGTTCGAAACGCGCTGCATTATATTAGATTAAGCATAAAATAAATAGTGACTGGTAGCAGAAACTTGAAATAAATAATGGCGAAGTAGTTTAGAGATGCCACGACAAATGTCGGTTCTGCGTACACTTCCTTCTAGTCAGTATCATTACATGTTCCGCCTCTATTAAAACCTGTCTGCGTATCGGTCGGGATTCGAATCGGTTTGTGATTTTTTTTTTTTTTCTAGACTATGGAGAAGGGGACGGGTTAGCTGTACTGTTGTCCCCTCCCACTCGCCTCAGCCCCCCCCTCCCCCCTCCCCCTCTACCAAGATTGGAAACGCCCAAAACGAGCCACCGTCTGCTAACTTATTCCTCTTGTGCCCAGTCCGGTCTTTCTCAATTGCGTTTTGCGGAACACCAATATTGTGCAGGAAGTGCATATGTGCTCTGCGAAAACTATTAAGAGCTTGTCGTTTTTAGGCATTTTTTTGGAATTCTATTACGATTTCTGTTTATTAGTTATGATTTAAAATTAATCACCGAAGGAAACAAGTTCTTCTCATTTTTTAAAATTTTATTATTTTTCAAAACAAACACGGTGTTCCAGCTAACAAGGGGACCCTCCACTCTGTAAATCACGGATTTTGATGCGCTTCAAAGATGTTGTAGAGGAACTTATCCTGAGTACCTGGCTATCCGATTTTTTAGAGACGGGTCTTGGTTTTTTGGAGAAAATTGATTTTGAAGTTCATTGCGCGATTTGTATATGCATAACATTTCTCCTGTTTTCAGGAAGTCGGCGTAGCGCAGTGGTAGAAATTCACGGCTACCGCGCCGAAGGTACCATGTACGAATCCTGCTCGTATACTTTTTTTTTGTTTTTTCAAAATCGACTGAATTTTTCAATTTTATTTCAAAGAACATCAACAAATAGTGTAAGGTGTGCGAAATTATCAATATATATTCAGTTATTATTTTTTTCAAATATTCATTCCGTTTGTGATTGGCATCATATTCTCCCAATTCATCTTCTTCGTTGAAATCTATCAATTTATCATCAATAATGATCTGTCTTTCGACCAAGAGATCCTGTATTGCGATACATATCTCATCGCCAACTGCAACGGAATTTTCAGAGATCACGCTCGGCGGTGTATTGGTTACGAGATTCAAATCGCGGAGCAGATTTTCGCCGTATTTAATGGCATTTGTGATTTTGCCTTTTGATTCTTCATTCAACTCCTCTACTTGTGGATCCTCTTCTGGTTGCACTACTGCAGAAACATTTGGTTCTTCCATTTCACAGAATTTTTCTAACACACGACATTAGAGACGCTTTGCGAACAAGTGACGCTGTAGTTAGATGCGAACGTAAAGGAATGCTGTTCGCATCCTCGTTGGCCGAGGAGCTAGGGTTCCCATTATGGTTAACGCTATTCACGAGAGAGGGGACGATAGTGGGCGGAGATCGATTTCAGGTAATACAAGAAGCGACCGTTGCACGAAAATTTGGAACTCCAACTGCGAACCACAAACGGAATGAATATTTGAAAAAATTAATAACTTAATACATCTTTATAATTTTGCGCATCTTACACTGTTTGTTCATATTCTTTGAAATGAAATTGAAAATTTCGGTCGATTTTGAAGGAAAAAAGTACACGAGTAGGTTTCGAACACGATACCTCCAGTGCGGCAGCCGTGAACTTTTGCCGCTGCGCTACACTGACTTGCTCGTCGCTAAAAAACGGGATAGCCAGGTACTCAGGGTAAGTGCCTCTACAACATATTTGAATCGCATCAAAATCCGTTATTTACAGTATGGAGGGTCCCCTTGTAAGTACCAGGATTCTCAAAGTGTTCCGTCAGAGGCAGAGTTTGGCAATATCTCGTGTAATCCAATACAAGTACAGGGTTATTACAAATGATTGAAGCGATTTCACAGCTCTACAATAACTTTATTATTTGAGATATTTTCACAATGCTTTGCACACACATACAAACACTCAAAAAGTTTTTTTAGGCATTCACAAATGTTCGATATGTGCCCCTTTAGTGATTCGCCAGACATCAAGCCGATAATCAAGTTCCTCCCACACTCGGCGCAGCATGTCCCCATCAATGAGTTCGAAAGCATCGTTGATGCGAGCTCGCAGTTCTGGCACGTTTCTTGGTAGAGGAGGTTTAAACACTGAATCTTTCACATAACCCCACAGAAACAAATCGCATGGGGTTAAGTCGGGAGAGCGTGGAGGCCATGACATGAATTGCTGATCATGATCTCCACCACGACCGATCCATCGGTTTCCCAATCTCCTGTTTAAGAAATGCCGAACATCATGATGGAAGTGCGGTGGAGCAGCATCCTGTTGAAAGATGAAGTCGGCGCTGTCGGTCTCCAGTTGTGGCATGAGCCAATTTTCCAGCATGTCCAGATACACGTGTCCTGTAACATTTTTTTCGCAGAAGAAAAAGGGGCCGTAAACTTTAAACTGTGAGACTGCACAAAACACGTTAACTTTTGGTGCATTGCGAATTTGCTGCACGAATGCGTGAGGATTCTCTACCGCCCAGATTCGCACATTGTGTCTGTTCACTTCACCATTAAGAAAAAATGTCGCTTCATCACTGAAAACAAGTTTCGCTCTGAACGCATCCTCTTCCATGAGCTGTTGCAACCGCGCCGAAAATTCAAAGCGTTTGACTTTGTCATCGGGTGTCAGGGCTTGTAGCAATTGTAAACGGTAAAGCTTCTGCTTTAGCCTTTTCCGCAAGATTTTCCAAACCGTCGGCTGTGGTACGTTTAGCTCCCTGCTTGCTTTATTCGTCGACTTCCGCGGGCTACGCGTGAAACTTGCCCGCATGCGTTCAACCGTTTCTTCGCTCACTGCAGGCCGACCCATTGATTGCCCCTTACAGAGGCATGCAGAAGCTTTAAACTGCGCATGCCATCGCCGAATAGAGTTAGCAGATGGTGGATCTTTGTTGAACTTCGTCCGGAAGTGTCGTTACACTGTTATGACTGACTGATGTGAGTGCATTTCAAGCACGACACGCTTTCTCGGCTCCTGTCGCCATTTTGTCTCACTGCGCTCTCGAGCGCTCTGGCGGCAGAAACCTGAAGTGCGGCTTCAGCCGAACAAAACTTTATGAGTTTTTCTACGTATCTGTAGTGTGTCGTGACCATATGTCAATGAATGGAGCTACAGTGAATTTATGAAATCGCTTCAATCATTTGTAATAGCCCTGTACTAAAGTAACTTCTTTTTACCGTTTTTATGAATGAGAACACGCAGCGTTGTTCTACAGTATTGACTTATCCAGTACGCCAGTTTCGTGCATATGAGGACATTGTCAATGACACACTGTCAAAGACGATGGCATACTAAGTAATAATCTTAGAAAAATATTATGTACGAGATGTGTGGGTTGGTGGCTAAGTCGGTAGGTGTTAAGATGCATTTTGCACCTGTTCACCTTTCCGTGCGGAGTAGTGCATCCGGCCGTTGCACGAAGAGGCAAGTGAGAGCACGGAACGTCGCGAAGTAACGCATCTGTATAATTTGTGCCCAAAGCAACGGTCCGCGGATCTGATGTGCAGAACTATAGACCTATATCTCTAGCGTCTATCAGTTGTAGAATTTTGGAACACGTATTATGTTCGAATATAATGACTTCTCTGGAGACTAGAAATCTAGTCTGTAGGAATCAGCATGGGTTTCCAAAAAGACGATAGTGTGAAACCCAGCTCGCGCTATTCGTCCACGAGACTCAGAGGGCCATAGAGACGGGTTCCCTGGTAGATGCCGTGTTTCTTGACTTCCACAAGGCGTTCGATACAGTTCCCCACAGTCGTTAAATGAACAAAGTAAGAGCATATGGACTATCAGACCAGTTGTGTGATTGGATTGAAGAGTTCCTAGACAACAGAACGCAGAATGTCATTCTCAATGGAGAGAAGTCTTCCGCAAAAAGAGTGATTTCAGCTGTGCCGCAGGGGAGTGTCGTAGGACCGTTGCTATTCACAATATACATAAGTGACCTCGTGGATACCATCGGAAGTTCACTGAGGCTTTTTGCGGATGATGCTGTGGTACATCGAGCGGTTGTAACAATGGAAAATTGTACTGAAATGCAGGAGGATCTGCAGCGAATTGATGCATGGTGCAGGGAATGGCGGTTGAATCTCAGTGCAGACAAGTGTAATGTGCTGCGAATACATAGAAAGAAAGATCGTTTACCATTTAGCTACAATATAGTAGGTCAGCAACTGGAAGCAGTTAATTCCATAAATTATCTGGGAGTAGCCATTAGGAGTGATTTAAAATGGAATGACCATATAAAATTAATCGTCGGTAAATCAGATGCCAGACTGAGATTCATTGGAAGAATTCTAAGGAAATGCAATCCGAAAACAAAGGAAGTAGGTTACAGTACGCTTGTTCGCCGACACTGCTCAGCAGTGTGGGATCCGTACCAGATAGGGTTGCTAGAGGACATAGAGAAGATTCAACGGAGAGCAGCGCGCTTCGTTACATGATCATTTGTTAATCGCGAAAGCGTTACGGAGATGATAGATAAACTCCAGTGGAAGACTCTGCAGGAGAGACGCTCAGTAGCTCGGTACGGGCTTTTGTTGAAGTTTCGAGAACATACCTCCACCGAGGAGTCAAGCAGTATATTGCTCCCTCCTACGTATATCTCGCGAAGAGACCATGAGGATAAAATCAGAGAGATTAGAGCCCACACAGAGGCATACCGACAGTCCTTCTTTCCACGAACAATACGAGACTGGATTAGAAAGGAGAACCGATAGAGGTACACAAGGTACCCTCCGCCACACACCGTCAGGTGGCTTGCGGAGTATGGATATAGATGTAGATGTTCGCTTCTACATCTATATCGTTTAATGCTTTTACTACCGCTTGTTGAAAAATTCAGTTTTTCGCACGGATTCAGTCTTCTTGTTGCTTTTGTACTCTTCAGTCCGAAGACTGGTTTGATGCAGCTCTCCTTGGCACTCTATCCTGCGCGAGCCTGTTCATTCACGAGTAACGACTGCAATCTTTGTCTTTCTGAATCTGGATTACTGTATTTATCTCTTGTTCTCCCTCTACGATTGTTACCGCCTATACTTCCTTTCAGTACTAAACTGGTGACCCCATAATGTCTAAGAATGTGGTCACGTTGTGCCACAAATTTCTAGTCTCCCCAATTCTATGCAGTACCTCATCATTAGTTATGTCATTTACCCATCAAATCTTCAACATTCTTCTGAAGCACTACATTTCGCAAGCTTCTATTCTGTTCTTGTCTGTTTTTCGTCCATGCTTCACTTCCATACATGGCTACGCTTGAGACAGATACCTTCACAAAAGATTTCCTAACACTTAAATCTATATTCGATGATAATAAATTTCTCTTCTTCAGAAAAGCTTTCCTTGCCATTGCCAGTCTATATTTTATATCCGCTATACTTCGACTATCATCAGTTATTTTGCTCCCCAAATAGCAACTCTCATCTACTACTTTTAAGTGTCTCGTTTTCCCATTTAATTTCCTCAGCATCAACTGATTTGATTCGAGTACATTCTATTATCCTTGTTTTGCTTTTGTTGATCGCCACCGTGTTCTTCGAACCACTCCATCGCACTCCTGGCCTTGTGACATTTCGTATTATCTTGTTGAAAAATACCACTGCCGTCAGGAAGTATGATCGTCATGAGATGTTTACGTGGTCTGCAACCTGTGTACGATACTCCTAGTCTGTCTTGGTGCCTTGCAAGATCTCCAGTGGAACCATGGATGCCCACGTGAATAATCCCCAGAGTATAATGGAACCGCCGCCAGCTTGTCTCCGTCCCGCAGTACGGGTGTCAACGACTTGTTCCCAGAGAAGACGACGCATGCCCGTTCTCCCATCGGTATGATGGAGAAGGTATCGGGATTCATTAGACCATGCAAGCCAGCCATTGTGACCGAGCTGTTCTAGGCGCTTCAGCCCAGAACCGCGCGGCCGCTACGGTCGCAGGTGCATATCCTGCCTCGGGCATGGATGTGTGTGATTTCATTGAGTTAGTTGGGTTTAAGCAGTTCTACACTACAGGCCATTAAAACTGCTACACCAAGAAGAAATGCAGATGATACACGGGTATTCATTGGACAAATATATTATACTAGAACTGAAATGTGATTACATTTTCACGCAATATGGGTGCATAGACCCTGAGAAATCAGTGCCCAGAACAACCACCTCTGGCCGTAATAACGGCCTTGATACGCCTTGGCATTGAGTCAAACAGAGCTTGGATGGCGCGTACAGGTACAGCTGCCCATGCAGCTTCAACACGATACCACAGTTCATGAAGAGCAGTGACTGGCGTATTGTGACGAGCCAGTTGCTCGGCCACCATTGACCAGACGTTTTCAGTGGGTGAGAGATCTGGAGAATGTGCTGGCCAGGGCAGCAGTCGAACATTTTCTGTATCCAGAATGGCCCGTACAGGACCTGCAACATGCGGTCGTGCATTATCCTGCTGAAATGTAGGGTTTCGCATGGATCGAATGAAGGGTAGAGCCACAGGTCGTAACACATCTGAAATGTAACGCCCACCGTTCAACGTGCCGTCAATGCGAACAGGAGGTGACCGAGATGTGTGACCAATGGCACCCCATACCATCGCCAGTATGGCGATGACGAATACACGCTTCCAATGTGCGTTCACCGCGATGTCGCCAAACACGGATGCGACAATCATAATGCTGTAAACAGAACCTGGATTCATCCGAAAAAATTACGTTTTGCCATTCGTGCACCCAGGTTCGTCGTTGAGTACAGCATCGCAGGCGCTCCTGTCTGTGATGCAGCGTCAACGGTAACCGCAGCCATGGTCTCTGAGCTGATTGTCCATGCTGCTGCAAACGTCGTCGAACAGTTCGTGCAGATGGTTGTTGTCTTGCAAACGTCCCCCTCTGTTGACTCAGGGATCGAGACGTGGCTGCACGATCCGTTACAGCCATGCGGATAAGATGGCTGTCATCTCGACTGCTAGTGATACGAGGCCGTTGGGATCCAGCACGGAGTTCCGTATTACCCTCCTGAACCCACCGATTCCATATTCTCCTCACAGTCATTGGATCTCGACCAACGCGAGCAGCAATGTCGCGATACGATAAACCGCAATCGCGATAGGCTATAATCCGATCTTTATCAAAGTCGGAAACGTGATGGTACGCATTTCTCCTCCTTACACGAGGCATCACAACAACGTTTCACCAGGCAACGCCGCTCAACTGTTGTTTGTGTATGAGAAATCGGTTGGAAAGTTTCCTCATGTCAGCACATTGTAGGTGTCACCACCGGCGCCAACCTTGTGTGAATGCTCTGATAAGCTAAACTTTTGCATATCAGAGCATCGTCTTCCTGTCGGTTAAATTTCGCGTCTGTAGCACGTCATCTTCGCGGTGTAGCAACTTTAATGGCCAGTAGTGTAGATCTAAGTTCTAGGGGACTGATGACCTTAGATGTTAAGTCCCATAGTGCTCAGAGCCATTTGAACCATCAGACGATGCAACGCTCTGGCACTGCGCGAACGTCCAGTGGCGATGGTCACACGTGTCCATTTCAGTCGTAGTTGTCCATGTCTTGGTGTTAACATTGGCACGTGCATGGGCCGTCGGCTGCGGAGGCCCATCGTTACGAGGGTTCGGTGCACTGTGTGTTCAGATTCACTTGTACTCTGCCCAGCATTAAAGCGTAATGTTAGTTCCCTCCACAGTTCGCCGCCTGTCCTATTTTATCAGTCTGCCCATCCTACGACGTCCGATATTGTAATGAAGGGTGGTCGCCCAAGGCCACGACGTCTGGACGAGGTTTTACCTCGGTTTCGCCACGTGTTGAAGACACTCACCACAGCACTCCTCGAACACCTGACAGGTCGTGTAGTTTCCGAAATGCTCGTACCGAGCCTCCCGGCCATCACAATCTGCCCTCAGTGATACGCAGATAGATCGTGTGTCTTCCCCTTTCTAGACACAGAGAGCACGCTCATAGATACTACATGCACTGTGCGTGTGTCTGACTACCAGGGGCCTGCACACGTTTGTATCGGAAGTAGGTCGGCGGCCATAGTATCCTGGCTGATCAGGGCGTGTGAGAAACGCCTAGCTGCGAAGTGGTTCGAAGCCGGCTACATTGTCGTTCCCTCTGTATCTGACTGGGTAAGCAGTTCAAAGTCAGAGAAAGGATCATATGTGGTAATGCACTGTGGTATTTAAACTGCTGTCGGGATAGATGATGGGTTTGCCTCATTACATGAAAAATACACTCCTGGAAATTGAAATAAGAACACCGTGAATTCATTGTCCCAGGAAGGGGAAACTTTATTGACACATTCCTGGGGTCAGATACATCACATGATCACACTGACAGAACCACAGGCACATAGACACAGGCAACAGAGCATGCACAATGTCGGCACTAGTACAGTGTATATCCACCTTTCGCAGCAATGCAGGCTGCTATTCTCCCATGGAGACGATCGTAGAGATGCTGGATGTAGTCCTGTGGAACGGCTTGCCATGCCATTTCCACCTGGCGCCTCAGTTGGACCAGCGTTCGTGCTGGACGTGCAGACCGCGTGAGACGACGCTTCATCCAGTCCCAAACATGCTCAATGTGGGACAGTCCGGAGATCTTGCTGGCCAGGGTAGTTGACTTACACCATCTAGAGCACGTTGGGTGGCACGGGATACATGCGGACGTGCATTGTCCTGTTGGAACAGCAAGTTCCCTTGCCGGTCTTGGATGTACCGTGCACTATTCAGTGTCCCCTCGACGATCACCAGTGGTGTACGGCCAGTGTAGGAGATCGCTCCCCACACCATGATGCCGGGTGTTGGCCCTGTGTGCCTCGGTCGTATGCAGTCCTGATTGTGGCGCTCACCTGCACGGCGCCAAACACGCATACGACCATCATTGGCACCAAGGCAGAAGCGACTCTCATCGCTGAAGACGACACGTCTCCATTCGTCCCTCCATTCACGCCTGTCGCGACACCACTGGAGGCGGGCTGCACGATGTTGGGGCGTGAGCGGAAGACGGCCTAACGGTGTGCGGGACCGTAGCCCAGCTTCATGGGGACGGTTGCGAATGGTCCTCGCCGATACCCCAGGAGCAACAGTGTCCCTAATTTGCTGGGAAGTGGCAGTGCGGTCCCCTACGGCACTGCGTAGGATCCTACGGTCTTGGCGTGCATCCGTGCGTCGCTGCGGTCTGGTCCCAGGTCGACGGGCACGTGCACCTTCCGCCGACCACTGGCGACAACATCGATGTACTGTGGAGACCTCACGCCCCACGTGTTGAGCAATTCGGCGGTACGTCCACCCGGCCTCCCGCATGCCCACTATACGCCCTCGCTCAAAGTCCGTCAACTGCACATACGGTTCACGTCCACGCTGTCGCGGTATGCTACCAGTGTTAAAGACTGCGATGGAGCTCCGTATGCCACGGCAAACTGGCTGACACTGACGGCGGCGGTGCACAAATGCTGCGCAGCTAGCGCCATTCGACGGCCAACACCGCGGTTCCTGGTGTGTCGGCTGCGCCGTGCGTGTGATCATTGCTTGTACAGTCCTCTCGCAGTGTCCGGAGCAAGTATGGTGGGTCTGACACACCGGTGTCAATGTGTTCTTTTTTCCATTTCCAGGAGTGTATATGAATGGTGGGCTCCATGTGGTTCCCAAGTTGTGCATAAAAATGGAGTTTTTCAGATTTGCATTTAATCGTCTTTTCTGTACCCCACTTTCTGAAGAGGATCGTAAAACTGAGTTAGAGCTTATTTTTTCCATAGTTAAATCTAATGATTATCTGCTACCCTTTGTTCAAAAAATTTATGAAAAATTTGCCAATAAATATAGAGACGTGGGAGCAAATGAAGTAATTATAGGGAAAAATGAAGCAATGAAATATATTTCTTTTCCATACTATGGGGCAATTAGTCTTAAAGTTTTAGCTATTTTTAGGAAACTCAAGGTTAAGATTGCTTTTTCAACTAAGAATAATTTGAGACAAATTTTAGATCATGGCATAGATAAAGCAAAAGTTTTACACCAGTTGGGGGTTTACAAAATACTTTGTCCAAGTTGTAAAGCATGTTACGTAGGTCAGACGACGAAAAATTGAAACTAGGTTTGCTGAACATGTCGCCGTTGACAGAAAGGATGCGGCTGATACGTCGAATTTTGCAACGCACATTATAAACAGTGGACATGAACTTCCTCGAATTGAGACGCATGTGAGGTTATTACATAGAGCAGAAAATGGAAATTATCTTGATTTGCTAGAGGATACGGAGATGATATGGAGATGATCAGATGAAAGTGAGGGGAGTTCATTGTTGGGAGCTCTTCGCCGAGCATTTGCTTGATGGGAATGGAAATGATAGGACAAGGAAAAACGAGAGAGGGGAAGAGGAGGGAACAGTGAAAGGCGGGGAGGGGGGAGATAGATAAATAGATTGGTGATATGAATTACGTTACTGTGACTAAGTTTGCATTGACGCTCTTTAATGGGGCTATGGGGCTTTTTCCGTCATTGTCGGCTGCACGACAGACATATGGTGTGTTCTTTCTTTTTTTCTTTATTGTGATTTCATTCCCCTGCCCCATACGGGCAGGGAAGGGCTGTCAGCGGCACAATCCGCCGCTCTTCAGCCGAGTGACATGACAACTAAAACAAGAATAAAATGCTACACATATAAGGCGATAAAAAAAAGGGGGACATAAAACAGAGTAAGGGGAGACAATGGAGGTAAAAATACACTGACATGGAGACGCTCATGGGGGCACAGTTTAAAAGGTCACCATAAAGTTAAAAAAAAAACACAGTTGGCGATTTTTAAAAGATAAATAGGCTGTGGATTTACGTCTCGTCATATACAATCACACCGTAAGAGCCCCTACAAGTTCTCAATTCATCCTATCGAGCCTGTGTTAATTTTCCCATGTATGAAGTGTGCTAGCACTTTATTTCTGCATTTGTTATTGTTCCTTTAATACGTTTGTTTCGTTCATGTCCGTAATTTTCTTATCTCAACTTAGTTTACTTTTCATGTACATTCAGCAATGTGGCGCCATCTGCTGAAAAAAAAACCGGATCTTCCTGAATATCATTAACTGTACGCTAGCTGGATGCCAATACCGTTTTACGTTTTGGCATTATGATTAAATTTTGCTCTTCGATAAAATGATAAATAATTTTAAATTTTTTAAAAAGTTTCTTAAAATTTTTTTCTATGGTGTGCTTCTCACGTACGTTTGTTCCTATTTTACTAATTTGTACAATCGCTTTTTGGCGTATATGACTGTACTATGTGGTTGACAAAATCTTTGTCAGTATGTCCATTTTTGTAAATATTTCAGTATTTTATCATTATATTTCACCTCACTTTGTATGCCATTTCTTCTTCTCATTTTTATTTATCTTTTCGCATAGATGGTGGGTTTGCTTTGCAGCGCCCCCTTATGGTTTCTTGTTGTCATAGTCAATTCTCGATGTATCACTTTATGGCTCTGAGCACTATGGGACTTAACAGCTATGGTCGTCAGTCCCCTAGAACTTAGAACTACTTAAACCTAACTAACCTAAGGAGATCACACAACACCCAGTCATCACGAGGCAGAGAAAATCCCTGACCCCGCCGGGAATCGAACCCGGGAACCCGGGCGGGGGACCGAGAACGCTACCGCACGACCACGAGCTGCGGACATCACTTTATGTTTGACCTCTGCTTAAGGCAGTCTTACTACTCAGGGCGCATATTCTTTGAAAGGTAAATTTGTATGTGCATTTTGAATGGTTTAATGCTTCTATATATATTTAATTGGTTTTACGTTGCTTTATGTACATTTATTCATTTGGTCACTGTTATTAAATATTTTTATTTTTATTCCTGTATTTGTAGCACCGATGATGGCTGTTAATCAGTTGAAATCGATTTGCAAAAGTAAATAAAGAAAACATGATTTTGCGACTGGTTGCTTTTGGTAGTTTTGAAAAAGATCTGTTGAAAAACCCGTAGATTAAAAGTCAGTTTTGTCATCGCAGTTGTGCCAGAGAAGAACACGTTAATATTGTACACAGAGTAAGTCTGTAAGGAGAGAGGGGAGGGTTTCACAGGAGCTAGCCTTCTTTGAACATTTCTAAAAATCGATGTTTTGTTTTTGTCTTAAAATGTTCTCTTGCATGTCTACTTTATTGTGATGTTCATCCCACGTTCGCCAGAAACTCCGTTGTCGAGCTACAAGGCGATTTGTGGAAAACTGTCTCCGTAAACCATTCACAGCAGGAAAGAAATAGTCGACATGTGGTCTGAACAAAGGCCAAACAGGCATTATGGAAATTATGAACGTGCTCCAACTTGAGATCGGACCAGCCTGTTACAACTTCTGCAAAAAATGGTCGAAAATCGTCTCAAGCGAGCAGAGTAGCTGACGACAGAAGCTTCTAAAGAGCCCGCAGGACCGCCTTGGCCACGAGGAAGATGGAGGAGGACCTCCTTTCCGATGTGGAAGGATTGCTGTATGGTCCAGGTATCCCTTACTAGAGATAACTTAACTGTAAGATATGAAACCCAAACTTTAAAACGTGTTTTTCTCAAAATGTTCAAATGTGTGTGAATAACTAAGGGACCAAACTGCTGAGGTCATCGGTCTCTAGACTTACACACTGCTTAAACTAACTTATGCTAAGAACAACACACACACACCTGTGCCCGAGGGAGGACTCGAACCTCCGGTGGGAGGGGCCGCGCAATCCGTGACATGGCGCCTCGAACCGCCTCTCCACGCGGCGTGTTTTTCTCGAAATCGTACTTTTCAAACTGGCGGAAATCAGAACTTGAGAACAGTACATACGATTTCAATGGGTATTCGGTGCTAGTAATCTAAATTGCATGCTATATCCGCTTACGTTTCCGTTTTGCCGATATCTTCAGAAGCCTATATTCGGTGCACGCTTTTGTCCTTATTTTGTGGGCGAGGAAAATGACATTTCTTTCTGCACGTCACCTTTTTGTTAGAACTTCATACTTTTCAAGTAAACTGTGTATACTGGTGAATATGGACTAGGGGAAAGGGATGAAAGGGGAAGCCGCCTGCACAGAGCATGATTTGATCATAGCTAACACTTGATTTGAGAATCATGAGAGACGGTTGTATGCATAGAAGAGACCTGGAGACACCGGACGGTTTCAGATATTATATAGGTGCTAGACAAAGATTGAGGAACCAGATTTTAAATTGTAAGATATTTCCAGGGACAGATGTGGACTCTGGCCACGAAGTAGTGAAGACAGCAGAGGGTCAAGTAGGTAAAAAGACGAGGGCTGGTAAAAATCCTTGGGCAACACAAGAGGTATTGAATTTAATCGATGAAAGGAGAAAATATAAAAATGTAATAAATGAAGCAGGCGAAATGGAATACAAACGTCTAAAAAATAAGATCGACTTGAAGTGCAAAATGGCTAAGCGGGAATGGCTAGAGGACAAATGTAGGAATATAAAAGTATATATCTCTAGGGGTAAGACAGATAGTGCCTACAGGAAAATTAAAGAGCTCTTTGGAGAAAAGAGATCTACCTGTATGAATATCAAGAGCTCAGATGGAAAACGAGTGCTAAGTAAAGAAGGGAAAGCAGAAAGGTGGAAGCAGTATATAGAGGTTTTATGGAAATGGAAGAGGATGTAGAGGAAAATGAGAAGGGAGATATGATTCTGCGAGAAGAATTTAACAAAGCGCTGAAAGACTCCAGTCGAAACGAGGCCCTAGGAGTAGACAACATTCAGTTAGAGCTACTGATAGCCTTGGGAGAACCAGCAATGACAAAATTCTTCCATATGGTGAGCAAGATGCGTCAGACAGGCGAAATACAAATGGCTCTGAGCACTATGGGACTTGACATCTGAGGTCATCAGTCCTCTAGAACTTAGAACGACTTAAACGTAACCAACCTAAGGACATCACACACATCCATGCCCGAGGCAGGATTCGAACCTGCAACCGTAGCGGTCGCGCTGTTCCAGACTGAAGCGCCTAGAACCGCTCGGCCACACTGGCCGGCCAGGAGAAATACCCCCAGACTTCAAGAAGAATATAATGATTCCAATCCCAAAAAGAGCAGGTGCTGACAGGTGTGAAAATTACCGAACTATCAGTTTAATAGGTCACGACTGCAAAATACTAACACGAATTCTGGCCGAGCGGTTCTAGGAGCTACAGTCTGGAACCGCGCGACCGCTACGGTCGCAGCTTCGAATCCTGCCTCGGGCATGGGTGTGTGTGATGCACTTAGGTTAGTTAGGTTTAAGTAGTTCTAAGTTCTAGGGGACTGATAACCTCAGAAGTTGAGTCCCATAGTGCTCAGAGCCATTTGAACTAACACGAATCCCTTACTGACGAATGGAAAAACAGTTAGAAGCCGACCTCGGGGAAGATCAGTTTGGATTCCGTAGAAATGTTGGAACACGTGAGACAATACTGACCCTACGACGTATCTTAGAAGATAAATTAAGGAAAGGCAAACCTACGTTTCTAGCATCTGCAGACTTAGAGAAAGCTTTTGACAATGTTGACTGGAATACTTTCTTTCAAATTCTGTAGGTGGCGGGGGTAAAATACAGGGAGCGAAAGGCTATTTACAGTTTATACAGAAATCAGATGGCAGTTACAAGAGTTGAGGGGCACGAAAGGGAAGCAGTGGTTGAGAAGGGAGTGAGACAGGGTTGAAGCCTATCCCTGATGTTATTCAATCTGTATATTGAGCAAGCAGTAAACGAAACGAAAGAAAAAATTGGAGTAGGAATTAGAGTCCAGGCAGTAGAAATAAAAACTTTGGGGTTTGCCGATGACATGGTAATTCTATCAGAGACAGCAAAAGACTTGGAAGAACAATTGAACGGAATGGACAGTGTCTTGAAAGGAGTATATAAGGTGAAAATCAACAAAACCAAAAAGAGGATAATGGAAAGTAGTCGCATTAAAAATTGGTTCAAATGGCTCTGAGCACTATGCGACTTAACTTCTGAGGTCATCAGTCGCCTAGAACTTAGAACTAATTAAACCTAACTAACCTAAGGACATCACACACATCCATGCCCGAGGCAGGATTCGAACCTGCGACCGTAGCTGTCCCGCGGTTCCGGACTGAGCGCCTAGAACCGCTAGACCACCGCGGCCGGCGTAGTCGCATTAAAACAGGTGATGCTGAGCGAATTAGATTAGGAAATGGGACACTTACAGTAGTAGATGAGTTTTGCTATTTGGGAAGCCAAATAACTGATCATGATCGAAGTAGGGAATATATAAAATGTAGACTGGCAATGGGAAGAACAGCATTTCTGAAGAAGCGAAATTTGTTAACATCGAGTATAGATTTAAGTGTCAGTTTGAGTTGTATGGAGTGTAGCAATGTATGGAAGTGAAACATGGACGATAAACAGTTTAGACAAGAAGAGAATAGAAGTTATTGGAATGATGAAGATTAGATGGGTAGATCACATAACTCATGAGGAGGTACTGAATAGAACTGTGGAGAAATTTGTGGTACAACCTAAGGAAAAGAAGGGATCGGTTGGTAGGACACATTCTGAGGCATCAAGGAATCAACAGTTTAGTACTGGAGGAAAGGTGCAGAGGGGGACGAAGAGATGAATACGCTAAGCTTATTCAGAGGGATGTAGGTTGTAGTAATTTCTTGGAGATGTAGAGGCTTGCACAGGATAGAGTAGCATGGAGAGCTGCATCAAATCAGTCTGAGCTGAAGACCACAGCAACAACATGTATGCTGATAGAAATTATACTGAAAATGACTTATGCAAACTTATTTTGTTACAGGCCGAATAGCAGGGCTTCGGGAATTTCCGCCGACGACCAAGGGTTTCTTCCACTTGGCAATGGTTAAAACCGATGTGGACATAAAAATGATTTGCTTAAGAGAAAAGTGTGAGGAATTAAACTGTATCGTCACATTTATCATTACTTTAGAGCAAACTTGAAAAAAATCACGAAATTCATCTATTTTTCGTGCATTCGAAGAGGACTTCCACCTTAAGGAAATGTATAACTTTGGTATTACCTCCTGCTGTAAGTGGTGCATAAATTTAGAATTAACACATTTAAATATCAAGAATTACATTGTGGTGGAAAAGTAAAACAGCGGAACTATTTCATTCATTATGGACCATCTTGTGGCTGTTCGACAGTCACATACGAGGTTTTCCATCTCATGAGTGTGAAACTGTCGAAATGCTTTGTGGGTGAAGTACAGGGTGTTTCAAAATGAACATATCGGTTTCAAGGCGTTGTGGCATTTATTACTTTCAACTTACAATTGTAACTAATACACCAAATAAAAGATCAATTCAAACAGTTTTGTCTGTTTACCTGTACGCAATGGGAAGAGTATGGAATGACGAAGACTGACTGAAAAACGTGTTAACGAGTGAGAGTCTTTCACGCTTAGCCCCAAGAAATATCCCCGCGGAAAGTTTACGGGCCTTTCTTTTTCGGTGAATCAACTGTAACTGATGTTTCTTATCTTGATGTGCTACAACTGTGGACCGTGCCTCAATGGGAATAAGCTGAACGACACATCTTTATTTTGGAGCAAGATGGTGCGCCGCCATCGTGGCATAACTCAGTGCGCGTCTAGTTAAACGACGTTGTATCCGACCGGTGGATTGGGCGCAAGGGGCCGGTTGACATAGCATTTTATGCATGTACTCCACATTAAAACACGATCTGAAGCGATCATGTGTATGTAACTCCGATATCCGATATCTGGAGGTTCCATGCGGCTTTTCGCGGATGATGCTGTAGTACGCAGAGAAGTTGCAGCATTAGAAAATTGCAGCGAAATGCAGGAAGATCTGCGGCGGATAGGCACTTGGTGCAGGGAGTGGCAACTGACCCTTAGCATAGACAAATGTAATGTTTTGCGAATACATAGAAAGAAGGATCCTTTATTGTATGATTATATGATAGGAGAACAAACACTGGTAGCAGTTACTTCTGTAAAATATCTGGGAGTATGCGTGCGGAACGATTTGAAGTGGAATGATCATATAAAATTAATTGTTGGTAAGGCGGGTACCAGGTTGAGATTCATTGGCAGAGTCCTTAGAAAATGTAGTCCATTAACAAAGGAGGTGGCATACAAAACACTCGTTCGACCTATACTTGAGTATTGCTCATCAGTGTGGGATCCGTACCAGGTCGGGTTGACGGAGGAGATAGATAAGATCCAAAGAAGATGGTGGTGGTGGTGGTTAGTGTTTAACGTCCCGTCGACAACGAGGTCATTAGAGACGGAGCGCAAGCTCGGGTTAGGGAAGGATGGGGAAGGAAATCGGCCGTGCCCTTTCTAAGGAACCATCCCGGCATTTGCCTGAAACGATTTAGGGAAATCACGGATAACCTAAATCAGGATGACTGGAGACGGGATTGAACCGTCGTCCAAAGAAGAGCGGCGCGTTTCGTCACAGGGTTATTTGGTAAGCGTGATAGCGTTACGGAGATGTTTAGCAAACTCAAGTGACAGACTATGCAAGAGAGGCGCTCTACATCGCGGTGTAGCTTGCTGTCCAGGTTTCGAGAGGGTGCGTTTCTGGGTGAGGTATCGAATATATTGCTTCCCCCTACTTATACCTCCCGAGGAGATCACTAATGTAAAATTAGAGGGATTCGAGCGCGCACGGAGGCTTTCCGGCAGTCGTTCTTCCCGCCAACCATACGCGACTGGAACAGGAAAGGGAGGTAATGACAGTGGCACGTAAAGTGCCCTCCGCCACACACCGTTGGGTGGCTTGCGGAGTATAAACGTAGATGCAGATGTAGCCTTAAAAACCGTATATACATTTTAAACACCCTGTGCAATACGTAGTTTTGGCTCAGATATTTCAATAATTCCATTCGAAAACACAGAATGCCGAGAAAGTTAGAATACAAACAAAATCCTGAAACAAAAAGCGTTAGTAAGATGGGGCAGATGGTGGGTAAAACGAGGAGTGTCGGAGGGGGGGGGGGGAGGGGGGTCAGAGAGAGAGAGAGAGAGAGAGGCCGGAGATTAGTGTTTAACGTCCCGTCGACAATGAGATCATTAGAAACGCAGCACAAGCCCGGTTTAAAAAAGTATGGGGAAGAAAACCGGCGGTGCTCTTTCAAAGGAATCATCCCGGCATTTGCCTGAAGACGATTTAGGGAAATCACGGAAAACCTAAATCAGGTCGCCGGACGCGACTTTAAACCGTCGTCCTTCCGAATGCGAGTTCAGAGTAAAACGCGTCGAAGCGTAGGTATAAGATGGATTTTAGGGGCGTACCTGGTTTGATTATAATGCTTCGTGTGATGGAATAACGCATCTGTGATCAGTGGAATTATTTGCTAAATGTGAGCAAATGGGTTGAGAACAGCAATTTCTGCACGTACCTGAGAATGAATGACAATGTAACAAAAACGGACGCTGATGCTTTATTACATAGGTTGAGCAGAAGTCATGCATTTCAAGGATGAAAACATCAAAAACGCGCTAAGAATGAAAATATCTCTTCATAATTACAAGTTGACAGTCGTGTGAAACCCAGCTCGCAGCTATTCGTCCACGAGACTCAGAGGACCATTGACATGGTTTCCCAGGTAGATACCGTGTTACTTGACTTCCGCAAGGCGTTTGATACAGTTTCCCACAGTCGTTTAACGAACACAGTAAGAGCATATGGACTATCAGACCAATTTTGTGATTGGATTGAAGAGTTCCTAAATAACAGAACGCATCATGTCATTCTCAATGGAGAGAAGTCTTCCGAAGTAAGAGTGATTTCAGGGTTGCCGCGGGGGAGTGTCGTAGGACCATTGCTATTCACGATATACATAAATGACCTTGTGGATAACATCGGAAGTTCACTGGGGCTTTCTGCGGATGATGCTGTAGTATATCGAGAGATTGTAACAATGGAAAATTGTACTGAAATGCAAGAGGATCTACAACGAATTCACGCATGAGGCAGGGAATGGCAATTGAATATCAATGTAGACAAGTGTAATGTGCTGCGAATACATAGAAAGAAAGATCCTTTATCATTTAGCTACAATATAGTAGGTCAGCAACTGGAAGTAGTTAATTTCATAAATTATCTGGGAGTAGGCATTAGGCATTAGGAGTGATTTAAAATGGAATGACCATATTAAATTAATCGTCGGTAAAGCAGATGCCAGACTGAGATACATTGGAAGAATCCTAAGGAAATGCAATCCGAAAACAAAGGGAGTAGGTTACAGTACACTTGTTCGCCCACTGCTTGAATACTGCTCATCGGTGTGGGATCCGTACCAGATAGGGTTGACAGAAGAGATGGAGAAGATCCAACGGAGAGAAGCGCGCCTCGTTACAGAATCATTTAGTAATCGCTAAACGTTACGTAGATGATAGATAAACTCCAGTGGAAGACTCTGCAAGAGAGACGCCCAGTAGCTCGGTACGAGCTTTTGTTGAAGTTTCGAGAACATACCTTCACCGAGGAGTCAAGCAGTATATTGCTCCCTCCTACGTATATCTCGCGAAGAGACAATGAGGATAAAATCAGAGAGATTAGAGCCCACACAGAGGCATACCGACAATCTTTCTTTCCAAGAACAATACGAGACTGGAATAGTAGGGAGAACCGGTCGAGTTACTCAAAGTACCCTCCACCACACACCGTCGGGTGGTTTGCGGAGTATGAATGTAGATGTAGATGATTTACGGATTATTTCGTTACTTCATGGTAGAACAATTTCTTATTTGTGACTGGATTACAAGTCCACTGTTTTTGTTCTACCGATTTTTGTTTATTTCAAACTCGTTTTCGGCTTATTGGAAACTTCTACTGAACTCACGAAGCATTTACATGCTTTTTATTGACGTAACAATCGATCATATTTACCTTCGATGTATGGAAAATTCCCTGAGTGCATGCTGCTATAAAAAAGTCAAAAATTTATGCACTGATCGTTGTGAATAATGGGAAAATCTTGCATTATTTTCATGCGATTGGTACTAGAGGAGGTAATTTCCCATACCTATTTTGTGACGAAAGAGTTAAGTCATGTGTTTATCTAGTCGATGGCTGCGATGAGGGCTAATGCAGCGCACAGTGGCGGATTTACATATAGGACCACTAGGCATGAGCCTAGGGCCGGTACCTTAAGGGGGGGCGGCATTTTTTGTTCTGTACTCATTTTAACCTTTTACGTTTTAGAATAACTACGCTTACAAACGACAAAAATTTGTAATATTGTTAAACATCTTGCTTAAGAACGAAATTCGACAATACAAGCTTGGAAATGTACACTATTGGCCATTAAAATTGCTACACCACATGCTACAATTGCAAAGTTTAACCGACAGGAAGAAGATGCTGTTATATGCAAATGATTAGCTTTTCAGAGCATTCAAACAAGGTTGGCGCCGGTGGCGACACCTACAACGTGCTGACATGAGGAAAGTTTCCAACCGTTTTCTCATACACAAGCAGCAGTTGACCGGCGTTGCCTGGTGAAACATTGTTGGGATGCCTCGTGTAAGGAGGAGAAATGCGTAACATCTCGTTTCCGGCTTTGATAAAGGTCGGATTGTAGCCTATCGCGATTGCGGTTTATCGTATCGCGACATTGCTGCTCGCGTTGGTCGAGATCCAATGACTGTTAGCAGAATATGGAATCGGTGAGTTCAGGAGGGTAATACGGAACGCCGTGCTGGATTCCAACGAACTCGTATCACTAGCAGTCGAGATGACAGGCATCTTATCCGCATGGCTGTAACGGATCGTGCAGCCACGTCTCGATCCCTGAGTCAACAGATGGGGACGTTTGCAAGACAATAACCATCTGCACGAACAGTTCGACGACGTCGTTTGCAGCAGCTTGGACTATCAGCTCGGAGACCATGGCTGCGGTTACCCTTGACGCTCCATCACAGACAGGAGCGCCTGCGATGGTGTACTCAACGACGAACCTGGGTGTACGAATGGCAAAATGTCATGTGTTCGGATGAATCCAGGTTCTGTTTACAGCATCATGATGGTCGCATCCGTGTTTGGCGACATCGCGCTGAACGCACATTGGAAGCGTGAATTCGTCATCGCCATACTGGCGTATCACCCGGCGTGATGGTATGGGGTGCCGTTGGTTTTCGTCTCGGTCACCTCTTGTTCGCATTGACGGCACTTTGAACAGTGGACGTTACATTTCAGATGTGTTACGACCCGTGGCTGGCTCTACCCTTCATGTTGCAGGTCCTGTACAGGCCTTTCTGGATACAGAAAATGTTCGACTGCTGCCCTGGCCAGCACATTCTCCAGATCTCTCACGAATTGAAAACGTCTGGTCAATGGTGGCCGAGCAACTGGCTCGTCACAGTACGCCAGTCACTACTTTTGATGAACTGTGGTATCGTGTTGAAGCTGCATGGGCAGCTGTACCTGTACACGCCATCCAAGCTCTGTTTGACTCATTGCCCAGGCGTATCAAGGCCGTTATTTTGGTCAGAGGTGGTTGTTCTGGGTACTGATTTCTCAGGATCTGCGCACCCAAATTGCTTGAAAATATAATCACATGTCAGTTCTAGTATAATATATTTGTCCAATGAATACTCCTTTATAATCTGCATTTCTTCTTGGTATAGCAATTTTAATGGTCAGTAGAGTACATTGTTTACCAGCTGACTGAATGGAAATTTAACATTGGGTTTCTGTCTGGTATCATCTTCATGATTGTTCTAAATATTTTGAAGTAACCTGTCATGACGGCAATCTACAATACAGTGTTTGAAACGTTATTATTCCGAGAATGTTGTCGGCTTCTACTTAACCTTACCATATTTTCCCCATGAAAATACCGGGATCCCTGATTGGATTGGATTGTTTGAGGGAAGAGACCAACTAGCGAGGTCATCGGTCTCATCGGATTAGGGAAGGACGGGGAAGGAAGTCGGCCGCGTGCCCTTTCAAAGGAACCATCCCGGCATTTTCCTGGAGCGATTTAGGGAAATGACGGAAAACGTAAATCAGGATGGCCGGTCGCGAGATTGAGCCGTCGGCCTCCCGAATGCGAGTTCAGTGTGCTACCGGGATCCCTGAAAATCTGTGGTAAACTAATCAGCAGTTTCTTAAATACTGTAACATATGTGGGCCTCAGTATGTAAAACTCAACTCTACTTAAATTTCTTGTAGAAATTACGTGGAAGTATCAAGTAAACCCTCCATTACTGTACTTAATGTGAAAGCTCTGTGGTCTTCAGTATCTGAGCTTTGATTTAATGACACCCATTTAACAAAACATGTTGATACTGGGGACGTTTTATATTTTTAAACACATGTTTATACGAAAAGAACATAAGCAGAATATCTAATAATATGTCAAATACACTTCACAACACTTTAAACATTTTATTTATTTATTTACTTAGTTACTTTTTTTGGCGAAAATGATGAAGAAATCAACTTTCGTTTGTCTCATTTATTGTGCTGCAGCCTGCATGATACCAAAGTTCCCACTCTGTGCATTCGAATACTACGTGACATTGCAAATTTTATATCAGACTTCTTAACTAAGCTATTTTTTCTTCGAGGAAAGATTATTTTAATTTTATATTGGAACAAAAGGTGGATTTGCGTGTAGACATGACAACAGTGTTCACACAAATGACAACACATCACATCAGCTGCCAACAAGACCACTTCAACTTTGTAGTCTGTCTTCTGTGCACACAGAAACCGCTAAAATGTTATAAGAATAAGTGGGATAAGAGTCGATCCAACACACCTCAATGCAAGAAATTGCAAAAATTATTTGCTTTTCAAATTAAAAAGACAGTGTCAAGAATATTCAGAACATATTTGCTTCCCAGCTAAAATTCCGGCGACGCGGGAAACAGAAGCCAAAAAGGGACTGTTGTAAGACGTCGTGGTCTCCTGACCTTCATTGCTTACGTATTCCGCCCTCACAATCTTATTCCGCACATCAAGACGCTTCATTCGAACCCATACTCGATAAGATGAAGTCAATGTTGTATGAATTCATGTAAACGATATGCAAAAAACCAATAAATCGCAAGTGCGCACCGTGGTTGAAATACTTGAGGCTGGCGTACACACATACATTCCAGACACGACGGTCACAGGAGCTTTTAGTTAGACAGAGACAACCACATGCCAGGAGGCCAGTCCCAACCCGTCTACGTCGGTCGGTGGCCGCCCGTGGAGCGGACAGCGTTCGCCCGAGGGAAAGGAGGAACGACCCCGTGTTCAGCTTAAAAGCAAATTCCGCTACATTGTGTGGGAGCGGCCAGCCTACGCATTCTTTACACATAGCACGCAGTTTCAGAGATTTTCACAGGGAGACAGCAAACGCCAAACGCCGATACTACAGATTTCTGCATTGGTCGCCTTAAACGAAACGTCATTCTCCCGTTTTAGAAGAGCAATGCTGATTGGCAGACAGTGTTTCTGACGCCTTGAGCTGAAGGAGTAATGGAAGAGACCGAAAGATATACCCCTTCACGTCTGGCGTGGAGAGGGCCGTTCCGTTGTCGCTCTTTGAGCGAGGAGCAAGTCTTTCCTCAGTACTTCACTGGGAGAGCACCTCTGTCGAGAGCGAATCGAAGTGCGACTCTCTATATTGAGTTCTTGCGATTAAGCGTCGTTCACTGTGCTGGCCGACACACTTATTGTGCGGTGTGAACGTACAGAGTTATAGTTAAACGACTGTGAGCGAATTTTGAGTGGCATCGCGGTGGACTGGTTATCTGACCGGTGTACCACGCCAATGGTTAGACTAGGGGCGAATAGGAGTCCTTAACTTCATCAAGGTGTAGGGAGAGTTTGATTCGTAAAGGTCAATCCAGATAGGACGAGAGTTAGCTTATTTGTCAGCAGCGAGCGGCGCAGACAGCAGTCATCGCAGCTTATGGTATTGTGCGCTACAGCTATTGCGAGCCCCATATTTCCTCCACAACAGTACACTTCACTATATTTCACCCACGACAGCCTCGACCATACCTAGCAACATTCTAAAGGATGATTATTCAAGTTGAGTAGGCGCGGCTCTCAGCCATTCTGCCAAGTCAATAACAATATTAAAGTTTGTATAGAAATTTAATTAGCGAATCCTATCCTTGAGAGGTAACTTCACATTCCGAAAAGAACCATGATATAACTTGTTCAATTCATAACTAAAAGTGCCATTGTGATTTCTCAGATGGCCGTGCGGTTCTAGGCGCTGCAGTCTGGAACCGCGAGACCACTACGGTCGCAGGTTCGAATCCTGCCTCGGGCATGGATGTGTGTGATGTCCTTAGGTTAGTTAGGTTTAACTAGTTCTAAGTTCTAGGGGACTAATAACCTGAGAAGTTGAGTCCCATAGTGCTCAGAGCCATTTGAACCATTTTGATTTCTCAGAATTTTTGCAAAATAAATAATAATTTTCGTTAGTTTCATGTGTTTCTTACACTAACTAGCACTACTCCAGTACCCAAGTAACCCACTAGTTACGTAAGAAATTTTGTGAATTTTTGTGTCATTTCCTTACAGCGGACGACTCCAGAAGATATTTATTGCAGAAAGTTTTTCGGGCATTTCTCTTTAGAACGTTAGGAGCGTCTGTCTGACTTCTGTAGTAGTATGGGGGTGGAAATTGCATCTTGCAGGAGCCACAGGGTAAAGGGTACATGTCAGATTAATCCGTTGCGCAGAATAACAGAATCTCAGATCAACCCCACGCGCACACAGTCCCGTTTTCTTTACGAGACGAATTTCAGCAGGCAGGTGTGCTTCTACTGTTCACTGATAACAGAGAAACAGGCGACAATGAAATTAAATTATTCTGCGTTGTCGCTCTTTTACAGCACAGTTACGTCGAGTAATTCGAGTTGGTCAGTTCATCGCTCCGTGTTTAAAAGAAAAATCTTTGTGCTAGTGTGCAGTGTTTAAAGTAAAAATCTTTGGCTCATGTACGATTGGAACTGGATACAGTCTTTCTTTCTTTCCTTTTACAATTTTTTTCTTTTGTTTTGACTGTTGGTTGACAAGTGCCTTAACATGAATAACAGAGAAAAAAGCAAACATGCAAAATTTAGTGGGGCGGTATTTCGGAAATTATCAAAGGAAAGGCGAGAACAAGAAGCTAATGTTCTAAAAACGCTTGGCGGAGTAGATAAATTTTTCGCAGAAAATGTTGGTGATTCGACTTCGAGTTCAAGCAGTACAGATGATATTTCTAGCACTGCAGCTGTTGTAAAAGAAGTAAATACAGACGAAACAAAAGTTAAAAATTGAAGAAAAGGAAGTTGTTCCTAATTTCGAGTTTCACGAGAAACTAAGTGTCGAGTTACATTACAAAAAGAAATAACCTCGTTAGTGATGATCCTGCTGAATGGTGTGTCAATGAATCAAAATCGACATTCTCTTACAAAGTTGCATCAATCGAAATTGTATCGGTGATTTTTCTAATTCAGGAATATCAATAAGCGATAAAACCAGATATTTGAACAAATTGTATTTTACTGTAAACGTTTAAATGATGAATCAAGTTTGTGTGATTTTCTAGTATACTCCTGTAGCACCGGTGCTGCTTTTTGTGCACCATGCAAATTGTTCGGAGGTAAGGACGCGATTGCTACTAATGGTATTGCAGATTGGAAAAATATTTCTAATATATTATGTCATCATGAGCATTCACTTGATCCCAAAAATTCTGAGTTATCACTCTTAACAAGAAAAAAGTCAGTGGGAACAATAGATAACCATTTCGAGTCGTACGTTGTGACAGAAAAAATGTGCTGGTGCAGAGTGTTGAAAAGGGTGTTTGCAGTAGTGAAGAACCTAACAAGTCGTGGACTTCCCCTACGTGGACACCTTGAAAGATTCCATTCATTACATAATGGTCAATTTATGATGTCTCTTGAACATATAGAAGCGTTTGATCTTTTCCTCGCACAGCATATTGAACGATATAGAAATCAGCGCAGGTACATACAAATCATCTTTCTTTAACAATCTGCACTGAAATAATAGAGCTTCTTTCTGAACGAATAAAAAGAATTATCATAAGTGAAATAAAACAGGCCAAATATTTCTCTGTAATAGTGGATTATACTGCGGACATTTCACATATTGATTAATTATCTTTCATATTAAGATATCTGAACGAAAATGGTGAACCTTTTGAACGTTTCCTTCTGTTTTTACCAAACTTAGCTGAGACCGTACTAAAAGTCCTGTGTACAAAATCCACTGATATTACTGACTGTAGAGGCCAGTCGTATGACAACGCATGCAATATGTCAGGAACCTACATTGATTTGCAGGCACGCATTAAAGAACGAAATCGCAAACCGCATTATGTGCCTTGTACAGCACATGTTTTGAATTTAGTCGGCACTAGTGCTGCAAGCTGTTATCGGGAAGCATGTTCATTTTCCAATGTAGTGCAAAACATTTACAATCTTTTCTCTGCTTCTACACAGCGCTGGGATAAACTTCTTTCTTTCATGAAACCAGGAAGCAAAACGGTAAAACGTTTATCAAAATCATGTCGGTCAGCAAGAGAGGAAGTGTGTGTAAGTCTATATGAAAACTTGGAGGTCGTTACCAATGCCCTCACGCATATTGCCAATAATACGTTTGAAAAACCACTTGTGCGAAATGAGTCTTTTGCTTTATTGAATCAGCTCAGCACACTAGAAACAGTATTCATGATGATAGTTTGGAAGGACATACTCCAGAGATTTAGTAGTGTAAATATGAAACTGCAAAGTATAAATATTGATACTAAAATAGTGAATGAATTATATGAATCAGTTGTAGGATTTATTGCATATCTTCGTGGCATATTCGACTAATATGAAAATAAATCCATGGAGATAGTGACTGATATAGACTATGAATGCACCTATAAAAGATCACGAAAACGCAAACTTCATGATGACGGAGAAGCAGACTCTGAAGAAGTTTTTCTGACTGGAAGGGAAAAATTTAGAGTCGAAACATTTCTCCCAGTACTCGAGAACTTGTACGCCGAATTAGTGAGGAGGAAGGAAAACTATAGAACACTATTGGACTCCTTCACAGTTTTCAGTAACCTTAAGAACAGTTCACATGACGATATTGCTGAACGTGCAGCAAAACTCCAAGCGTCATATGACACAGATTTAGAGCCTTCCTACCCTAGTGAAAGCGTACGTCTTGCGGAACTTTTGAACTCTTCTGAGATTAGTGAAATGGTTGAAATGGCTCTGAGCACTATGGGACTAAACAGCTGTGGTCATCAGTCCCCTAGAACTTAGAACTAGTTAAACCTAACTAACCTAAGGACATCACACACATCCATGCCCGAGGCAGGATTCGAACCTGCGACCGTAGCAGTCGCGCGGTTCCGGACTGCGCGCCTAGAACCGCGAGACCACCGCGGCCGGCGAGATTAGTGATATACCAGTCGAAAAGAGTAATTTTTTTTTAAGAAAAGAGAGGTTACAGTCCGTGTTTCAGAATGTTGACATTGATCTTAGAATATTTCTATGTATTGCACTTACAAATTGTTCAGCAGAACGCTCGTTTTCGGCTCTTAAAAGACTGAAATCGTACCTACATTCTACGTTGTCTGTGGAAAGATTGAACACCTTGTCAGTTCTTCACATCGAAACCGACCTCCTAACTGACAACCGTCTGAACTATGAAGATATGATCAACGAGTTTTCTGCCGTCAGAGCCAGACGCAAACTTTGGTGACTGGTGAGTTTGTTTATTCAGTCATATTAGTTTTAAAAATTTAAGATTATGATGTGATATTTATTATAACTTAGAGCACATTCATTGGATTTACAAACTACGTATTACCTGTTTATTTTACAATTGCCGATGGCAGAACGCGGAACTAAACCTCGATTTATGTGTAGGCGTGACCGAAGACGACCGACAATACTACACAATACCCGAATGATCTAGGCCTCTCGGCGCTGTACAGTGAGGTTAAAATGATACTTTAGTATATTACAACTGATGCGTGTTCTTGGCGTCCGCTGAAATGTACGGTTATCGCGAAAATATACGTTATCGGAGAGTACGCTCAGACGAAAAAGCGTTAATAGTAACGTAGTTCAGTTCTCTTGATAAACAGGGTGTTACAAAAAGGTACGGCCAAACTTTCAGGAAACATTCCTCACACACAAATAAAGAAAAGATGTTATGTGGACATGTTAGAGCTCATTTTAGTTTCGTCAGTATGTACTGTACTTCCTCGATTCACCGCCAGTTGGCCCAATTGAACGAAGGTAATGTTGACATCGGTGCTTCTGTTGACATGCAACTCATTGCTCTACAGTACTAGCATCAAGCACATCAGTAGGTAGCATCAACAGGTTAGTGTTCATCACGAACGTAGTTTTGCAGTCAGTGCAATGTTTACAAATGCGGATTTGGCAGATGTCTGTTTGATGTATGAATTAGCACGGGGCAATAGCCGTGGCGCGGTACGTTTGTATCGAGACAGATTTCCATAACGAAGGTGTCCCGACAGGAAGACGTTCGAAGCAGTTGATCGGCGTCTTAGAGAGCACGGAACAATCCAGCGTATGACTCGCGACTGGGGAAGACCTAGAACGACGAGGACACCTGCAATGGACGAGGCAATTCTTCGTGCAGTTGACAATAACCTTAATGTCAGCGTCAGAGAAGTTACTGCTGTACAAGGTAATGTTGACCACGTCACTATATGCAGAGTGCTACGGGAGAACCAGTTGTTTCCGTACCATGTACAGCGTGTGCAGGCACTATCAGCAGCTGATTGGCCTCCACGGCTACACTTCTGCGAATGGTTCATCCAACAATGTGTCAATCCTCATTTCAGTGCAAATGTTCTCTTTACGGATGAGGCTTTATTCCAACGTGATGAAATTGTAAATTTTCACAATCAACATGTGTGGGCTGACGAGAATCCGCACGCAATTGTGCCATCACGTCATCAAGACAGATTTTCTGTGAACGTTTGGGCAGGCATTGTTGGTGATGTCTTGACTGGGCCCCATGTTCTTCCACCTACGCTCAATGGAGCACGTTATCATGATTTCATACGGGATACTCTACCTGTGCTGCTACAACATGTGCCTTTGCAAGTACGACACAACCTGTGGTTCATGCGCAATGGAGCTCCTGCACATTTCAGTCGAAGTGTTCGTACGTTTCTTAACAACAGATTCGGTGACCGATGGATTGGTAGAGGCGGACCAATTCCATGGCCTCCACGCTCTCCTGACCTCAACCCTCTTGACTTTCATTTATGGGGACATTTGAAAGCTCTTGTCTACGCAACCCCGGTACCAAATGTAGAGACTCTTCGTGCTCGTATTGTGGACGGCTGTGATACAATACGCCATTCTCCAGGGCTGCATCAGCGCATCAGGGATTCCATGCGACGGAGGGTGGATGCATGTATCCTCGCTAACGAAGGACATTTTGAACATTTCCTGTAACAAAGTGTTTGAAGTCACGCTGGTACGTTCTGTTGCTGTGTGTTTCCATTCCATGATTAATGTGATTTGAAGAGAAGTAATAAAATGAGCTCTAACATGGAAAGTAAGCGTTTCCGGACACATGTCCCGATAACATATTTTCTTTCTTTGCGTGTGAGGAATGTTTCCTGAAAGTTTGGCCGTACCTTTTTGTAACACCCTGAATGCGTAAATGCTTTGCTAATACCGTTAGAAAGAGCTATGGTGAGAGCAGTAGGTGCAGTACAAAACTGTTCAGCCCTTACATGGATTAAAGGTATTGTATACACTTATTATGCGGCATCTAGCTACATAGACTCTAATGCTTTACACTTTAACTATTAGATTATAAAACAGATTTGATTTTTCAACACTAGTCTGTAAAATTACGTAACAGCAAATCCTGTGCTTGTTCGTCTGTATTTAGTTGTTCGTTCGTGCACCGAAACCTCTATTTCATTTTCATTTCTTACGCTTTCCTGTAGATTCACGTATTAATACTGAACGCTTTTTTTTATCTGCTGCACATTCAAGCTATTAGATCGTAAAACGACAGTTTAATTTTAATTTTGAACGCACCTCTGTAAAAGTACGTATTAATTTCTAATTCATGACACGTTCGCTTCAATTTTTAGATCGTAACACAACTCTTTTATTTTCACTTTCAACGGTTCCGTGTAAAAGAACGTATTAAAAGTGAATGTATAACAAAAATCCGTTGTCTCCTACATGCTCTGCTGAATTTGTAGGCCATAAAAGCCGGCCGGTGTGGCCGTGCGGTTAAAGGCGCTTCAGTCTGGAACCGCGTGACCGCTACGGTCGCAGGTTCGAATCCTGCCTCGGGCATGGATGTGTGTGGTGTCCTTAGGTTTAATTAGTTCTAGGTTCTAGGCGACTGATGACCTCAGAAGTTAAGTCGCATAGTGCTCAGAGCCATAGGCCATAAAAGAAAAGTTATTTTCCTTGTGATCGTTTTTGTTGTCTTTCGACAGAAGTGTGTGTTAACACAATGCAGTTTTAACTTTGTTTTATCCACTGCCATACACCAAGTACAGTCAAGGATTGGGCGCGAGCCGGGCGAAGTGGCCGAGCGGTTCTAGGCGCTACAGTCTGGAACCGCGCGACAGCTGCGGTCGCAGGTTCGAATCCTGCCTCGGGCATGGATGTGTGTGATGTCCTTAGGTTAGTTAGGTTTAAGTAGTTCTAAGTTCTAGGGGACTGATGACCTCAGAAGTTAAGTCCCATAGTGTTCAGAGCCATTTTTGAACCACTGAGAGCGACCAGACCGCTGACACGACCTTGAGAACAACGAATAGCAGAGTACGGAAAGAGCTCACAGCGCTCCCACCCAAAACGGCAATTGTGAAGTGATCGGGTAATAGTTATTATTTAAAACATATATTTTTTTGGGGTGGGGGGGGGGGGGGCGCATATAGTATGGTGTGCCTAGAGGCGCAAAATTTTTAATTCCGCCACTGGCAGTGCACAGCACTGTTGTGTTTTGTGTTTTTGTGGGTAGTGGGAAACTAGAGGGCAAAACCCAGTTCTAGGACTCTGTACACTGAAGCGCCAAAGAAACCAGTATAGGCATTCGTATTCAAATACAGAAATGAGTAAACAGGCAGAATACGGCTCTGTGGTCGACAACGCCTGTATAGGACAAAAATTGTCTCGTGCAGGTTTTAGATCGGTTACTGCTGCTACAATGGCAGGTTATAAGACTTAACTGACTTTGAACGTGGTGTTATAGTCGGCGCACGAGCGATGGGACACAGCATCTACGACGTAACGATGAAGTGGGAATTTTCCCGTACGACCATTTCATGAGTGTACCGCGAATATCAGGAATTCGGTAAAACATGAAAATATCCTGCAAGAACGGTGTGGTGTCACCGCCAGACACCACACTTGCCAGGTGGTAGCCTTTAAATCGGCCGCGGCTCTTCTGCCAACACAACAAACGGAACCAACGACGACTGAAGAGAATCGTTCAACGTGACAGAAGTGCAACTCTTCCGCAAAGTGCTGCAGATTTCAGTGCTGGGCCATTAGTAGTGTCAGCGTGCGAACCATTCAACGAATCAGCATCGATATGGGCTTTCGGATCAGAAGGCCCACACGTGTACCCTTGACGACTGCACGGAACAAAGCATTACGCCTCACCTGGGCCCATCAACACCGACATTGGACTGTTGATGACTGGAAATATGTTGCATGGTTGGACAAGTCTCGTTTCAAATCGTATCGAGCGGATGGACGTATACGGATATGGAGACAACGCAATGAATCCATGGACCCTGCATGTCAGCAGGGGACTGTTCAAGCTGGTGGAGGCTCTGTAATGGTGTGGGGCGGGTGCAGTTGAAGTGATATGGGACTCCTGCTACGTCTAGACACGACTTTGACAGATGACACGAATGTAAGCATCCTGTCAAATTACCTGCATCCATTCATGTCCATTATGCATTCCGAGGGACTCGGGCAATTCCAGTACGGCAATGCGACGCGCCACACGTCCAGAATTGCTATTGAGTGGCTCCAGGAGCACTCTTCTGAGTTTAAACACTTCCGCGCGCCACTAAACTCCCCAGACATGAACATTATTGAGCACATCTAGGGTGCCTTGCAACGTGCTGTTCAGAAGAGATCTCCACCCCCTCGTACTCTTACGGATTTATGGACAGCCCTGCAGGATTCATGGTGTTAGTTGCCTCCAGCACTACTTCAGACATTAGTCGAGTCCATGCCACTTCTGCGTGCTCGCGGGGGTCCTACACATTATTGGGCAGGGGGGCCAGTTTCTTTGGCTCTTTATTCCTTTAATCGATAGAGGACCGAATAGTCATTACCTACCCTCATTTGTTGAGACAGATCTTTGGTGCAACTTGAAGTTCCAGCACTCCTCCATTTTCCTGCCAAATGCTGGGGACGGTCATTTCTTACCTCACCGAGAATCGAACCACTTATACCTGATTGTTGTGCTACCACTCAGGCTTACGTCAGCGATAGTGGACACGGAGGCAGGTAGCTGCTGAGAAAACAATAAACAGCCCCAGACCAACACATGATCTCCGTCGAATATCACTGTTGCCACAACACGCTCAGACAAATACCTTTCGTCAGCTTCATCTGAGCGTCGTGACTAATCATTCGCTGCATACAGTCCTCAGCTGCTCCACAGACCAATGGCAACTGTATTTGCACGTGGTTCTGGGGAACAGTACTACCGTGAAAACTGTGTCGTATCACCTTTCGGCGGGTCGTGCTGTCGTCGATTTAAGTGCATGAGCTGCAAAAAAAGTACTCTGCTACACCTGAAAAGTGTGCCAGACGTTTGGTTCGTGCAGTTCGCTCTAGAGTTAGACGATTTTTATTAATTACTTTTTGTGCCTGCCTGGTGACGACTGGATTTAATGCTTCCGTGGTACATCAGCTTGAGAGTAACGCTGCCGGTACAATGTGCAACTCCCGTGAAATATTGTTGATGGCATTTCGGACCGTGTGTGTCCCTAGACATGGATCATCTGGACGCATTGTGTTTGGGAATCCATAGTTTGGCTTTTAACAGAGTGCATGGTGTGCGTGTATTTATTTCCATCGTTCTGCAGAATAACAAAAAAAAATTACCCTTAAATTTAGATTGTATGATAAATCACAAAAATTCGAAGGCTGTCGATTCAACTAAAGAGGTAGGAAATTTAGTTACCAACAACTTAAATGGGAACCATCATATACAAAATGCTATGAGAAAAGCAAACCAAGGCAGCATTTTATTGTCAGAACACTTAGAAGATGCAATAAATCTACTAAAGAGACTGCTTACACTACGCTTATCCGTCCTGTTCTGGGGTACTGCTACGCGGTATGGGATCGTTATCAGATGGGACTGACGGATGTCCTCGAAAAAGTTCGAAGAAGTACTGCTCGTTGCATGTTATTGAGAAACAAGGAAGAAGTACCACGGTATTTGATAAGTGAGATGTCATGACAATGATTAAAGCAAAGGCATTTTTAGTTGCGGCGAGATCTTTTCACGGAAATTCAGTCACCAGTTTTCTCCACTTAATGCCACACCATTTTGTTGAGTCTTACCTACATAGGGAGAAGTGACCATCGTAATAAAATAAGAGAATGGTTCAAATGGCTCTGAGCATTATGGGACTTAACGTCTGAGGTCATCATTCCCCTAGAACTTAGAACTACTTAAACCTAGCTAACCTAAGGACATCACACATATCCATGCCCGAGGCAGGATTCGAACCTGCAACCGAAAATAAGAGAAATAAGAGGGCGCACGGAATGATTTCGGTGTTAACTTTTCCCATGCTCTCTTTCAAGGTGTAACGGCAGAAAAATAGTCAGAAAGTAGTTCTATGCACCCTCTGCGTAACACTTGATATCAATGTAGATACAATCAGTAGCCGTACACGTAATACGTAGACTGATCCTGGGGCTGCAACTCGAGATCTTCGCTTTACGAGGGAATGACGCTGCCCCTATTTCACAGAGGATGTTTAACGGAAACCCTCGTCTAGAGTGAAATGTGTAGGAAGTTGAATGCGAGGAGACATTACATGGTACTTTGCGCCCTTCGCTGAGCTAGATGACACGTGAAAGAAATAGTCTATTGTTGTATATTGTATGTTAACCGGGGACCTAGAAACGACGGAGAGGCTCCGTCCCCGCCGCAGCCGCAGTGGTCCAGACGAGTGTAACCCCTATGTTTACTTGGTAGTGTAATGGTGGTGTACGCGTACGTGGAGAACTTGTTTGCGCAGCAATCGCCGACATAGTTTAACTGAGGCGGAATGAGGGGAACCAGCCCGCATTCGCCGAGGCAGATGGAAAACCGCCTAAAAACCATCCACAGACTGGTCGGCTCACCGGACCTCGACACAAGTGCGCCCGGCGGATTCGTGCCGGGGACCAGGCGCTCCTTCCCGCTACGGAAAGCCGTGCGTTAGACCGCTCGGCTAACCGGACGGGCCCCCTTTTGTTAGTCTAACAACTTTCAACTGCAGTAAGATTTACATACGGTTAGAATCGCAGAAATACGATTCACTGCACAATTTCACTGGAGATCCAAGGTATTAATGAAACACTTCTTCCCAGCACTTTTAGTTATGCCGGCCTTAGGCGATTAAAGGACCTGCTTAAAAAAACACGATTATTGCATTTTCTTCGACAGTGCATGTTACATTTGTTACATTAATCCAAGCATCACTGGACGTGAATAAGACATCGAATGTGATGAAAACAGGGATCTATATGATGTTCTGTGATTCAGTAATAAAAATATAGTGATAGAAAATGACGGGATCGACAATCGCAGTGGCAAAATTGCATTGTAAAAGGCAGCAATCGTGGAACTTTAAAGAGAAAAATTCTTTTAATAGAACAATTAAGTAGGTTAAAGTTTAGTTTAAGACCAGATTATTAATTCCAGATGCCATAAGCCAAATGGTGAGTGGAAATCTCTCGAAAGGAGTCAGTTTGTGATGTTATTATAACTTAATTTAACGATAACGAGTAGTGACTCGGTATATTTAATAAATAGGCATTTAACTGAAATGGATCTGCTCGTATACTTTAACACTCAGCGCCCTAGCTTCCGAGAGAGGGAGGTGAGGTAGACCTGGATCGAATCCGGGTGGAGTATTAATGTCCTTCACGCGAATGACCATTTGTTTGGCACAACTTGCAGCCTGAGTGCGGTTTTTAGGCGGTTATCCATGTTCGTTTAGGCAAGTTCTGGACTGCCCCCGCCGGCCGGAGTGGCCGAGCGGTTCTAGGCGCTACAGTCTGGGACCGTGCAACCGCTCCGGTCGCAGGTTCGAATCCTGCCTCGGGCATGGATGTGTGTGATGTCCTTGGGTTGGTTAGGTTTAAGTAGTCCTAAGTCTATGGAACTGATGGCCTCAGAAGTTAAATCCCATAGTGCTCAGAGCCAATTTTTTTTTTTTTTTTATTGGACTGGCCCCCCATCTCTCTGCCTCAGAAAACAGAATAGCAAACAGTTAAAATACAGTGACACACATAACAAAGTCTACAACATTTGCAGATAGATGGCACACACTACGTCTACGGCATTATGTTAAGTGTAGAATGTGGCAACAAAAGGGGCATATGGTCACTCAGTTAAAGCAAACTAAATTTGTCACAATATGAACAACAGCGGGCCTCCTTCGACGGGATAAACTTTAGGAAAGAAAATTACTTAACTGTTACAGCGCAGTCACGGTTTTCATATTCAGCGAATATGGCCAATTATCATATATACACCTTGTGAAGTATTTCCCGCGAATTCTAGGACGGATGTTTCCCCATCCTTGTCCAGCTGAGCCACTGATCCTCCTCTAATGATTTCGCTGTCGACGGAGGTTACATTCGTATTTGCTTCTGAAGCCTATTCGTCACTCTACGCTCTACAACCTTTCTTGCTTAAGCAGCTTCACGCCAAAATCGGTGAACTAGCTGCGAACATAGGCTTTCCACTGATGCTGGTGTATGCATAATGCAGCCTCTGACGAACATTTGTTTAGGTGTTACTTTGGGTACACCACTGGTACTATTCCTATAGAGTGGTTTGTTTGGAAATTTCCCTTAGAAACTGATAGGATGTGTAGAGAATACTGGTAAGACATCGGTTCGAATAGGAATCCATATCTAGAGATATACTTCGTTTTCCACATTCTGCATGTATTTTGGCGAAAGATTGCGACTGTCAGAGTTTTTATTAATATAAAACAATAAATACAGCAACAATTCATTTTTTCCTTTCATTATTCACCCGGGACGCGTTGGAGAGGATCATTTTTCAGGTGGACAACAAGTTATTTACATCCAGTTTACGGTATTTTTGTATGCGGGGTTCTTGTTTCGGATGTCTGATTGTGAAAGCTGTGTAACACCTCGACTTCTTTGGTCTTACAATGATTTTCCGAGGGTGGAATTTGCAAGGCTTCTTACATTGGATCAAGGTAAATCTTTCCAGAGAGAGAGAGAGAGACAGACAGGCAGAGAGAGAGAGGAGACAGAGAGAGAGAGAGAGAGAGAGAGAGAGAGAGAGAGAGAGAGAGAGAGAGAGAGAGAGAGAGAGAGATCGCTCACAGATATATCAAAAGACGACAGAGTTACTAGATCCTGAGTTGTGTAAAATTTTATAATCTATGGTATTATGTTCTCTCGACCACGACGAGCTTATACTATGCAACAGTATCGTAATAAAAATGCTCCAGTGATCAAACGTACAGTTTCTGTAGCATATGCAAATACATGTAAAACATGTTCCACTTACCTGCTCTGCTGGCTAAAACTGCGACTCATAATTATAACTGCTGCAAATGTGATGGACAAAATAACGCACTAACAATGCTAACTAGGTCACGACTGCGAGTGTCGACGGCAGAAGAGACAATGTCGCACGTACGTAATATAAGTTTTCTTTGGCCAGTTGGCTTTGAGCACGGTTATAACACTGATTAACTGTTTACAAACGCAGTACCAGAGCTAGAGTGGGTATATATCGCTCGTGCAGACATAGATCTTTATCGTGTTTCTTCCTGTAGTAGTGAAACAGAATATTTCTAGCAAGGGTTCCTCTTCGTCCCATTGTATCTGAACGCCCTCTTCACTTCTATTGAGCCTCTACGGGGAATTTCCCGGCATCCTTTACAAGTAACCTCTTTTAGTATATGGCGCTCTGCGAGTATAGGTATTTGCAGAAACGGTTATGAGTCTGGGTTCTACCTTTCCTTTGGAAGAGAAATTATTACTTTTCTTACCAAAACAAGTTTCAACATGCCTGCGTCCATAAACACCCGCTGCCATTTCAAACTATTATAAACTGAAACTACACTATGGCCGTTAAAATTGCTACACCAAGACGAAATGCAGATGATAAACGGGTATTCACTGGACAAATATATTATACTAGAACTGACGTATGATTACATTTTCACGCAATTTGGTTGCATAGATCCTGAGAAATCAGTGCCCAGAACAACCACCTCTGGCCGTAATAAGGGCCTTGATACCCCTGGGCATTGAATCAAGCAGAGCTTGGATGGCGTGTACAGGTACAGCTGCCCATGCAGCTTCAACACAATACCACAGTTCATCAAGAGTAGAGAGTGGTGTATTGTGACGAGCCAGTTGCTCGGCCACCATTGACCAGACGTTTTCAATTGGTGAGAGATCTGGAGAACGTGCTGGCCAGGGCAGCAGTCGAACATTTTCTGTATCCAGAAAGGCCCGTACAGGACCTGCAACAAGCGGTCGTGCATTATCGTGCTGAAATGTAGGGTTTCGCATCGATCGAATGAAGGGTAGAGCCACGAGTCGTAACACATCTGAAATGTAACGTCCACTGTTCAAAGTGCCGTCAATGCGAACAAGATTTGACCGAGACGTGTAACCAATGGCACGCCACACCATCACGACAGGTGATACGCCAGTATGGCGATGACGAATACACGCTTCCAATGTGCGTTCAGCGCGATGTCGCCAAACACGGATGCGACCATCATGATGCTGTAAACAGAACCTGGATTAATCCGTAAAAATGACGTTTTGCCATTCGTGCACCCAGGTTCGTCGTTGAGTACACCATCGCAGGCGCTCCTGTCTGCGATGCAGCGTCAAGAGTAACCGCAGCCATGGTCTCCGAGCTGATAGTTCATGCTGCTGCAAACGTCGTCGAACTGTTCGTGCAGATGGTTGTTGTCTTGCAAACGTCCCCATCTGTTGACCCAGGCATCGAGACGTGGTTGCACGATCCGTTACAGCCATGCCGATAAGATGCCTGTCATTTCGACTGCAAGTGATACGAGGCCGCTGGGATTCAGCATGGCGTTCCGTATTACCCTTCTGGACCCACCGATTGCATAATCTGCTAACAGTCATTGGATCTCGACCAACGCGAGCAGCAATGTCACGATACGATAAACCGCAATCGCGATAGCCTACAGTCCGACCTTTATCAAAGTCTGAAACGTGATGGTACGCATTTCTCCTCGTTACACGAGGCATCGCAACAACGTTTCACCAGGCAACTGCTGTTTGTGTATGTGAAATCGGTCGGAAACTTTCCTCATGTCAACACGTTGTAGGTGTCGCCACCGGCGCCAACCTTGTGTGAATGCTCTGAAAAGCTTATCATTTACATATCACAGCATCTTCTTCGTGTCGGTTAAATTTCGCGTCTGTAGCACGTCATCTTCGTGGTGTAGCAATTTTAATGGCAAGTAGTGTGTTATAGATAATCATCGTGGATTGCTGTAAAACGTTTTGCAACTCTCAACTTTTTTTCCCGTTATGGCAGAATTTCTGTTAACAGTGATAGTTCTGATTACATCATTAAATCGTGCACAAAGGGTTGAATTGTTATTGACTGTACTGTGTGCACGCGATCCTTTACGTAGCCCCACAAAAAGACGAGTAATAGAATGACGTAGGGAGGAGCAGGTCCATGCGATGGGACGAAAATGGCCCATCCACCTTTCAGGAAATGTGTCATTAGGCACGTACCGCACGTTCAGACTCCAATCTGAGGGTGCTTCATCATGTTGGAAGATAATGGACGGCTGCAGCTCCTCGATCTGTCTTAGCGGGAACTGTTCGCACTTGTCCAGGTAAACCTGCCCAATTATGGTTTTCTCTACGAAGAAAAATAGGCCTGTCACCCCATCCTGGATTAGCCCACACCAAAAATTTGGCTTGGGACTATCACGAATATGTTCATGTGTGTCGCGTGGGTTTTCGGAGCCCAAAATCCTAATGCTGTGGCGCTTCACACGTCCAGAAATGTGGAACGTTCCGTCATCTGAAAACTTTTCCAGGTAGTCAGTTGTCGGCATCTATGGAGGCGAGCACGGAACAAGCGAATTGATGCTGCACAGGACGGTCGTTTAGCTGCAGTGTTTGGATCATTTACATTGTGTACGCAAAAAGATATGACCCCTTATGCAACGCTGTATGGACAGTCATCTTGCTTCCTGTAATTCGTGTGTCGCAGGATGAATTATTTTTGTGGGCTGTGTTAAAATTTAGCTGGCACTCTTCCAATACGTGTTTTAGACATGAGGAGACGCCCACTTCTATGAAGCTCTTCGAGACTGCCTGTCTCTTTAAAAGTTTTTAACAATCTCATTATGCTTGTTTTTGCCGGTGGTGCCCTCTCATACTGGTGTCGATAGTTCCGCAGTACCGTTGTACATATTTGGAGTCTGCATACCAGATGACACATTGCGCCTTCCCCTGATCTGTCGCGATTCTGATGAACTTCATGTAAAATCTGCAACAAAGAGCGAAGTAAGAAATACTTTTAGAGGGCAACAAATTACGATTCTCTAATAGTTTCCAAGTTATGATTTTTTGAAATGATAGCAGGACTTTATAGAGATCCTGTATAAACATATATTCAGGTTTCCAAAACTGAACACATTCCTTCCTATTCTCCCTTACACGGCTTTACAGATTTAGCGTAAGAAAAACGAAGAGGTTTCCGAAGAACTTCACTTGTTGACAATCGACTGTGACCAAAACACAATTTTTATCTTGTCTTCTATTTCCCAGACCTGTTTCCCTGAAGTCTCAGCATCATCAGTGGCTTTTATTTTCTTTCTATTAAGCAGGAAAAATGCTCTTTGCTACTAGTACACAAATAAATTTGAATTTTTAAGACAGTATTTACAAATTTGAGAAACAGACAAAGATTTGCTGTGATTTTCCTGGCTTTTTATGTTTTTTGTTGGAATTGTTTTTTTTACAGTTTGTCGTCTGTAGCCATAACTTGTTGTTGTTGTTGTGGTCTTCAGTCCTGAGACTGGTTTGATGGAGCTCTCCATGCTAATCTATCCTGTGCAAGCTGCTTCATCTCCCAGTACCTACTGCAACTTACATCCTTCTGAATCTGCTTAGTGTATTCATCTCTTGGTGTCCCTCTACGATGTTTACCCTCCACGCTGCCCTCCAATGCTAAATTTGTGATCCCTTGATGCCTCAGGACATGTCGTACCAACCGATCCCTTCTTCTAGTCAAGTTGTGCCACAAACTTCTCTTCTCCCCAATCCTATTCAATACCTCTTCATTAGTTACGTGATCTATCCACCTAATCTTCAACATTCTTCTGTAGCATCACATTTCGAAAGCTTCTATTCTCTTCTTGTCCAAACTATTTATTGTCCATGTTTCACTTCCATACATGGCTACACTCCATACAAATACTTTCAGAAACGACTTCCTGACACTTAACTCTATACTCGATGTTAACAAATTTCTCTTCTTCAGAAACGCTTTTCTTCCCATTGGCAGTATACATTTTATATCCTCTCTACTTCGACCATCATCAGTTATTTTGCTCCCCAAACCGCCTTTACTACTCTAAATGTCTCATTTCCCAATCTAATTCCCTCAGCATCACCCGACTTAATTCGACTACATTCCTTTATCCTCGTTTTACTTTTGTTGATGTTCATCTTATATCCTCCTTTCAAGACGCTATCCATTTTGTTCAACTGCTCTTCCAAGTCCTTTGCTGTCTCTGACAGAATTACAATGTCATCGGCGAAACTCAAAGTTTTTTTTCTTCTCCCTGGATTTTAATACCTACTCCAAATTTTTCTTTTGTTTCCTTTACTGCTTGCTCAATATACAGATTGAATAACATCGGGGAGAGGCTACAACCCTGTCTCACTCCCTTCCCAACCACTGCTTCCCTATCATGCCCCTCGACTCTTCTAACTGCCATCTGGTTTCTGTACAAACTGTAAATAGCCTTTCGCTCTGTGTATTTTACCCCCGCCACCTTTAGAATTTGAAAGAGGGTATTCCAGTCAACATTGTCAAAAGCTTATAATTCCTTATTATCTTCACTGCGAAAAACTTTCACTGTCACTATTTAAAAACAACAAACACAAGATGGTGAACAGTTGAACAGTTGAATGTGTTTTGAGCGGGTGGTTTGAACCTTTGTGAGGTGTATCTGCCATTTTGTGTGAGTGAGTGCGTGTGTGTGTGTGTGTGTGTGTGTGTGTGTGTGTGTGTGTGCGTGTGCGTGAGAGAGAGAGAGAGAGAGAGAGAGAGAGAGAGCGAGAGAGAGAGAGAGAGAGGGGGGGGGGGGGTAGGTGAATAGGTGTGGGCTTTATTTATTTAGTTACTAATGTTTGTTTTCTTTTTTCTTATCTTTTTATTTTTAATTGTTTGAATGTGTGTGTGTGTGTGTTTATGTGTGTGTGTAAGCAGCTGAAAATTTGTGAGTTTCGTTTAACTAATTTAGTTTTGTGCGCGCGCGCGCATGTGTGTCTGTGTGTGTGTGTGTGTGTGTGTGTGTGTATGTGTATGTGCGTCTTTGTGGGTGTGTGGATGGAGACGTTTCTTTGTTCACACATGGGGGACCTGCCGAAGTTTTTCTAATTTTTTTTTTTAGCGATTGGCCTTATATTGCTACATCTCCTTGTAACAACGAAATAAACAGGTTTCTTGGACGCCACTGAGCTTTTCCATTAAAGAAAGGATCCCCTCATACTCTCAGACTCATTGTCATTTTGTTTCATGCCGTGGTATCAATCAAGACTGTGAATCTTTTTTAAACTTCAGGTGTATTGGGTAGTACAGAACGACGAATAACCCGCTTTCGGAGTACTGTGAAATAAGTATACTTAAATCATTGTTTGGTTGAATCTGTTTGAGAGTAATGTAGCTACATAAGTCAGCAAGAAGTTACGCATTTTCTCATAACGTCCGTTTTCAGCAAGGAAGCATTATCAAGGTACGTAACACATGATAAAATGTGATATTAGTTTAACTTATTAACAGTGGCGGAATGAAGACCTCTACCCCAGAAGACTCAGTATGTAAGCTCTCCAGGATATGTGATATTATTATTCTGATGGGTAATGACAGGCACAGACCTGAACGAGAAGCTGTGTGTGTTTTCCCAAAACGAGAAAAAAGTCATTGGCTGTTAAGAAACATGTTTACAGAGGGACGGGCAAAGCAAAAAGCAGGTCGGCTTCCTGGGGAGAAAGCTCCAGGATTTCGTCGAAATGTGGCCATCGACCCGGCTTTGTAGACCCTTGTAGAGAAAGTGAAGCCATCGTTTTTCCTTCCTTACAAGGAGGAGGCAGTTTGCATTCTCATTTCGACAGCAAATAACGCATAACATAACTTACGGGCGCCATACAAACGTCTAACCTTGTAGCAAATATTTGTTGTGCGGTTAGCAGCCCTTAAACCGAGAAAAAAAAGACCTTCAGTGGTAGAAAGTACCGCACATACAAGGTGTTGTCCGGATTAAGAAATGAGTTGAAATACTTGTGACGGGTGAGAGCAGATAAAGCTGTATGGTAAGAGGACGTGGTCGGCAATAGAAGAGCATATTTTTGAGGACACATTAAGTGAGTGGCTCCTTTCGGTACACAAAGTCGAGCAGGTTTCAGACGGAAAGAGATTTTTCAAGCAACGGAAAAATTCTAACACTGTGAACTTATTTGTAAAAGTAAAATAATTGTTTTCTTCGTGGTTTGATCTTTCCCAAACAGTAAGTGACGATGCCTCTTTCGTCAAAGTTACCTCGTGAATAAACGTACTGAGGAGTGATTTTGAGAGACTCCGTTAAACCGAGCGAGGTGGCGCAGTGGTTAGACACTGGACTCGCATTCGGAAGGACGACGGTTCAATCCCGCGTCCGGCCATCCTGATATAGGTTTTCCGTGATTTCCGTAAATCACTCCAGGCAAATGCCGGGATGGTTCCTCTGAAAGGGCACGGCCGACTTCCTTCCCCATCCTTCCCTAATCCGATGAGACCGATGACCAAGCTGTCTGGTCTTCCCCAAACCAACCAACCAACCAACCAGACTCCGTTAAAATGGCACTGTTCAGGGAGAGTAGAAAGTACTTGGACAGTTCCATGGTTTGAATTCTGTAGCCTGCTTGGAGACGAAACATCACCCTGACAGTCAACAGAAGGCAAATTTCGGAATTATGTATGTGTTGCATGATGTGTTTTCGAACGTGGTCAGGTGATTGGGTGACATTTATGTCATACATCTGTACGCGAGATTTCCGCACTCCTAACGATCCATAGGACCACTGTTTCCGAACTCACAGTGAAGTGGAAACGTGAAGGAACACGTACAGCACAAACGCGTACAGGCCGATCTCGTCTGTTGATTAACACAGACCGCCAACAGCTGAAGAGGGTCGTAATATGTAATAGGCAGACTTGTATCCAGACCATCACACAGGAATTCCAAACTGCGTCAGGATCCACTGCAACTACTATGACAGTTAGGCGGGAGGTGAGACAACTTGCATTTCATGGTCGAGAGGCTGCTCATAAGTCACGCACCACGCCGGTAAATGCCAAACGACGTCTCGCTCGGTGTAAGGAGCGTAATGATTGGACAACTGAATTGTGGAAAAACGTTGTGTGGGGTGACGAATCACGATACCCAATGTGGCGATGGCAGGGTGTGGGTATGGCGAATGCCCGGTGAACGCTATCTGTCAGCTTGTGTAGTGCCAACAGTAATATTCGGAGGTGGTGGTATGGTGTGATCGTGTTTTTCATGGAGGGGGCTTGCACTGCTTATTGTTTTGCGTGGCACTATCACAGCACAGGCCTACATTGATGTTTTAAGCACCTTCTTCCTTCCCACTGTTGAACAGGAATTCGGGGATGGCGATTGCATCTTTCAACACGATCGAGCACCTGTTCATAATGCACGGCCTGTGACGGAGTGGTTAAACGACAATAAAATTCTCACCGACCGACATCCATACCTCTCCTCAGTGCAGTTATCGGGAAGACTGGTCAGCCATTCCCCAAGAAACCTTCCAGCACCTGACTGAACGTATGCCTGCGAGAGTGGAGGCTGTCATCAAAGCTAAGGGTGGGTCAACACCATACTGAACTCCAGCATTACCGATGGAGGGCGCCACGAACTTGTAAGTCATTTTCAGCCAGGTGTCCGGATACTTTTGATCACGTAGTGTACATTAGCTCTCGGTAGTGCAGACTTGTAAGCAATACGCCATTAATAGCACCTTAATTACAATTGCGGACTTCGTTTCTAATTTTTAACAGTTAAATTAAGAAATAAATTAAAATAAGATTTTACAACTTCCAGTATGTTTACATGTGAAGGAGTTAGACCACACGAACAGCCTATATGAATGTGTTTTTGCTCTTTCACCTGATAGTTTTTCCCAGTCGGACTTGGTGAACTAGTGGTAAAGTGAACTTGGAGTCTGTAATGTCGTGAGATCGAATATCGGTCAGACAAGGGAAATTTTCAGTCTATCTTGACATTAGCTTTCACATCTCAATGATGTGAAGAGGTAGGTTAATGGTGTGAAAGTCGCGGAAGTGGCCTCGAGTTGAAAGCCCTCGCAAACAGACAGCTGAACATCCCTCTTGAGGGACTCCCACCCAGTCTTGCCATACGAATTGACTTTAATCCACTCAGGTAGAAGCCTACACGGAAAATTAGGTCAATGGAGTTCAGTTTAGCTTGTAAGAGCCTCTGAGTGACATTGGTTGCCATCTTTGATTTAATTTAAGCATTCTGTATTGAAGAGGCAAAGAAGCTGTAGGGCCCTCGCGAGCATGAAAGAGTGCCGCAACACGACGTGGCATGGATTCGACTTATAAGTGAAGTAGTGCTGGAGGGAAATGACACCATGAATCCTCCAGGGCTGTCCATAAAAGCGGAAGAGTACGACGGGGTTGAGATCTGTTCTGAACAACACGTTGCAAAGCAGCCCAGATATGGTCAACAGTGTTCATCTCTGGGGAGTTTGGTGGCCAGCGGAAGTGTTTAAACTCAGACGAGTGTTTCTGGAGCCACTATGTAGCAATTCTGGACGTGTAGGGTGTCGCATTGTTCTGCTGGAATTGCCAAAGTCAGTCGGAATGCACATTGGACATTAATGGATGCAGGTGATCAGACAGAATGCTTACGCACGTGTCACCTGTCAGAGTCGTATATAGACATAATAGGTGTTCCATATCACTCCAGCTGTACGTGCCCAACCATTACAGAGCTTCCACCAGCTTCAACAGTCCTCTGCTGACATACATTATCCATGGATTCATGAGGTTGTCTCCATATCACGTCCATCCTCTCGATACAATTTGAAACGATTCTCGTCCGACCAAGCAACTTGTTTCTAGTTATTAGCAGTCCAGTGTTGGTGTTGACGTGTCCAGGCGAGGTTTAAAGCTTTGTGTCGCGCAGTCATCAAGAGTACACGAGTGGACCTTCGGCTCCGATAGCCCATATCGATTGAATGGTTCGCACGCTGATGCTTGTTGATGACTTAGCATTGAAATCTGCAGCAATTTGCAGAAGGGTTACACTTCTGTCACGTTGAACGATTCTCTTCAGCCGGCCCTGTGGCCGAGCGGTTCTAGGCGCTTCAATCCGGAACCGCGCGACTGCTACGGTCGCAGGTTCGAACCCTGCCTCGGACATGGATGTGTGTGATGTCCTTAGGTTAGTTAGGTTTAAGTAGTTCTACGTTCTAGGGGACTGATGACCTCAGATGTTAAGTCCCATAGTGCTCAGAGCCGTTTCAACCATTTGATTTTCTACAGTCGACGTTGGTCCCAGTCTTGCAGGATCTTTTTTCGGCCGCAGCGATGTCGAAGATTTTATGTTTTATCGGATTCCGGATATTCACGATACGCTCGTGAAATGGTCATACGGTAAAATCACCTCATCCTCGCTACCTCGAAGATGCTGTGTCCCATCGCTCGTGCGCCGACTATTTCACCACGTCGAAACTCGCTTAAATCTTGATAACCTACACTTGTTGTCTTATATAGGCGTTGCCGACCTCAACGCCGTACTCTGCCTGTTTACATATCTCTGTACCAATTTCTTTGGCGGTTCAGTATTTATAACCCATGGCCACAGAGGTTATCAATCAGTGCTCACGTATATTTATTAACTAAACCTGCTCCCACAGTCATGTCACTCTGAATACTCCAAAACTTTTTAGCCGACGTCTGTGTAAGTATGTAGACAGAAGGTGCATCTCCTCTTGTCTGCTATTAGGTGACTCCACGATGCCAACCATGATCCGAGGCAGAGTTGTAACAGCATCACTTACATCAAACAGATACCGGGTGAATCCCAGCTTCACTGACAACATTTCAGAGGTTGTTCTGAGAATTTCGGTGTGCGGTATAAGTTATCTCCGTTGATTCGTTACAGTGTAATAACATATTTACGATTTATTAGGTTTACTCCCACAATTTCTTTTGCTTCTGTGAAATAACTTCACGACAGAGAAAATTTCTTTAATGCTAGTGACGTGCCCCGGCTTCTCACGGGTAGAACTTGTCAGCCAGCCTCCGATACAGGATATTCTAATCAAAGACATATCCAACTACACGCACACATGCACTCATGATTCACATAGAATATTTTCACTGAATGGAAACATAGTAATCAAATCATAATATCCTCCGATTATTGCCACGAGATATCACTTAAAACCTCAGTTACATACGGTACATGTAACATTCATCCCTGCTAAGAAGCATCCTGGCGTGTGCTGCTAAATCATTCCAGTTATATGCAACTGGTCAGTTACAATTACCTAATATTATTCTCGGAATTATATGCGTAACTCTACGCAGTGGACCGCAAACAAATTTATAGCTACGCCAGACAGATCTGGCCACACATATCTACATCTGCATCTACATGGATACTCTGCAAATCACATTTAAGTGCCTGGCAGAGGGTTCATCGAACCACCTTCACAATTCTCTATTATTCCAATCTCGTATAACGCGCGGAAAGGATGAACACCTATATCTTTCCGTACGAGCTCTGATTTCCCTTATTTTATCATGGTGATCGTTCTACACTATGTAGGTCGGTGTCAACAAAATATTTCCGCATTCGGGGGAGAAAGTTGGTGATTGGAATTTCGTGAGAAGATTCCGTCGCAGCGAAAAACGCCTTTCTTTTAATGATTTCCAGCCCAAATCCCGTATCATTTCTGTGACACTCTCTCCCATATTTCGCGATAATACAAAACGTTCTGCCTTTCTTTAAGCTTTGTCGATGTACTCCGTCATTCCTACCTGGTAAGGATCCCACACCGCGCAGCAGTATTCTAAAAGAGGACGGACAAGCGTAGTGTAGGCAGTCTCCTAAGTAGGTCTGTTACATTTTCTAAGTGTCCTGCGAATAAAACGCAGCATTTGGTTAGCCTTCCTATGTGTTCTTTCCAATTAAAAGTCGTTCGTAATTGTAATACCAAGGTATTTAGTTGAATTTACGGCTTTTAGATTAATCGAGTAACCGAAGTTTAACGAGTTCCTTTTAGTACTCATGTGGATGACCTCACACTTTTCGTTATTTAGGGTCAACTTGTAACGCCGGAAATGCATATCCTCCTATTTCCATCTATTGTACTATAATTTGTTTTCCTTATTTTTGTTACCTGAATATATGACATTTCTGTGTCTTTACATATGGTAATTGTTTTACTATTTGTATATATATATATATTTATGCATTTATGTCGATGTATAATTGGTTTGTTTCGTAAATATTATTTGTATTTTTACGCTGGGTCTTGCCTAGGGAAAACTGCTATCGAACGATTACATCGATAGGTCGTGTGAAGACTCAAAGTGTGTAGGATCTTTGGTAATGTTAACTCTGCCGCGTGGAGCGCGGGCAGAGCAGTCGGAGTCTGGCTGGAGTAGCGAGTGGAGCAGGTGTGTTGTGTGACGCTACCGCGAGTTGCCGCGCTTTCGGGGTTTGGCAGCATGTAATTGCGCTCGACTCGCGATGATAGTTTCTGACATGGTGTCGCGGACGGGAAGCATTAGCTGCCGCACATCAAGAGCCCGTTTCGCCTGGTGACCGTGTCGAGAAGAAGGCGCGCCAACATCCAGCTTCTGCAACAGCGACGGCCGACAATGAGTGACTGTCGCCACCTCCTCGATCGACGGCTTCAAACCTTCAATCAACCAACAAGGAAGACTAAAAGCACGTAAAGTTTCAGAACTGTATGGCAGACCTCAGCTTTTCAAATTGTTCCATTTGCCTCGCAAAATTACAGCAACTTAGCATGAACCTTTGTTGCTCATTGTCCCAATTGCATTGCCAAGCAGGGTCCCTTCCTTTTCCGAAATGAACCCGAGTGTCGTTGAAATTCAAACGCCAGCATAATTCCATTTCACTGCTTTAATTTCAAAGTTCAATTTAAGTATTCATAGCTGGCTACAATATTTAGATTACACAAGCACAAATTAAGAGTGCGAGTTTTGTTACCGTATTTTAGCTTACCTGTGACTGCAGCTCAGCTTGGTACGTACTAAATTTTACTATTGTTAATTGTTCAGAATCGTTTAATTCAAGTTCAAAGTTAAATCTCTTCTTTCTAAATTGCGTAGATTCAAGTAGCTTTTGAAATGATTGTTGAGGTAGTCCAAGACTAACTGTATTTCGATGTGCTTCAGAAAGAAAGCTCACTATTAACTTCAGTCACTAAATTAACTTTCGATTTTCCGGTTTCATTAATTTTTTTGCTACATTAAGTGTAGCGAAATTTATTACTTCTGACAAACTTTCAGTTTTCACACTACACGTGTCAACCTTCAGTTGCCACGCTTCTAGTGCTAATTATATGTGTAATAACCTTTCTTTTTCAGTTATTATAGTAATTGTCCATAGGACTGGCGACCGTAATTTCCCCAAATCTCAAATATCTAATTACCGCTAGTTGATTGTTAACGTAACGGCCGCACATTTACTTTCTTTATTAACTTTATCCCTATTTCAAAATTAATTTCCACCAGTTTCACTTGCATTTTTCCTTTCATTTAGATGTAACCCTTTCCTCCCTCTTTACCGACAGGTTAACTTCGGTGACGATTGCTTTTCCAAAATTCCCATTAGGTACACGCGATTTCATTTTTCACTGTCATTAAGGTCGATAAGTGAGGGGGAGGTTACAAACTGCCACTTTTCGCACCATTCAGATATTTTTTCTAAATCGTTTTGCAGTTTGTTTTGATCTTCTGATGACTTTATTACTCGATAAACAACCGAAGACGGCTGCTCAGATTGTCTCCCAATTCGTTTACATAGATAAGGAACAGCAAAGGGCAACTAACACAACCTTGGGGAACACCTGAAATCACTTCTGTTTTACTCGATTACTACGAACTGTGACCTCTCTGACAGGAAATCGCAAATCCAGTCACATAACTGAGACGGTAATCCATAAGCACGCAATTTTACTACGAGCCGATTGAGTGGTACAGTGTCAAAAGCTTTCCGGAAATCCAGGAATACGGAATCTATCTGAAATCATTTGTCAATAGCACTCAGCACTTCATGTGGATAAAGAGCTAGTTGTGTTTTACAGGAACGATGTTTTCTAAACCTATGTTGACTGTGTGTCAATAGACCGTTACCTTCGAGGTAATTCATAATGTTCGAACACAATATATGTTCTAAAATCTTGCTGCATATCGACGTAACGATATGGGCCTGTAATTTAGTGGATTACTCCTACTACCTTTCTTGAATATTGGTGTGACCTGTGCAACGTTATGCTGTCTTTGAGATGCCGGGGTGGGTCGTTAGAATCTCACAAAAATATATGTATGTTCAATATCTCCTCCTAAACTACTGGATCGATTTCAACCAAACGTGGTAAACATATCACTTAATGCCTGGAAAGATCCACTGTGGAGGTAAGAACTACCTACCTCTCAAAGGTGTAGAAGTGAAAAACTTGTAAAGCACCGCGCGCAAATATCCAGACTACATTCATCCAATATTTGAGAATGAGAGCACATAGCGACTAGCAGCGAACTTGATAGATAATTTCAAATCTTTACGGAACTTTTTCTCGCTGACACATCCCACAAAATGATGAAAAGAAAAAGATTTGCCTTTACTAACATTCCCTCTGCTTACGCAGTAGAACTGTGCATCAAGCATAACATCTTAATTTATTACTTCTTTACCACTAACACAGTTGGCAATCAATATCCACATATACGTGACCCCAGATTTATATCATTATACGACACATAGTTTGAGAGATATGATGTCAAACAGCGAGACACGTGAAAAACAGCCGCATCATCCTTGACGTTTAAATTTATTGTTCCTTTACTACTTATTATATACTCAACATACTTTCCAGGCAGTATCCGCAAATACCACTGAATGTACCTGCAAAATTTTAAATATATCATTATACGACACATAATTCAAAATATATGACGTCATAAACAGTGAAATACGTGAAAAACTGACGGATCCTGCATGACGTTTTAATTTATTACTTCTTTATAGTAGCTCTATTCACAATATAATTCGCAGACAATATCCACATATACTGCTGAATGTGCCTGCAAAATTATATCATTGTACAACACGTAGCCTAAGAGATATGACGTCATAAACAATGAAATACGTGGAAAACTTCCGCATTATCTTTGACGTTTTAGTTAATAATAATGAGCGTATGGCATTGGTGGCCGGGAGACCCCTCGCGGGGCGGTTCGGCCGCCGCTCCACAAGTTCTTTAACGCCACTACGGAGACTTGCAAGTGAATGAGGATGAAATGATGATGAAAGACACACAACACCCAGTCACCTCGAGGCAGAGAAAATCCCTGACCCCGCCGGGAATCTTCTTTTTTTTTTGTAACCATATATGTTTATTTAAATATATTAACAACGATAAATTAAAAAAAAGACATTTTATTCTATTCACTTATTATATTCCTAGTGTTGGTTAATATTACTGTCATTTTATAGGTTTTCGTTTTTATATTTTTCCTTTTTCGTTTTTCTCTTATTGTTGTTCCTTAAACCCTTTTACATGGCCATTTGTCATCCTTTTTTGGGGGGTAGACATTGCAGGACAGGCATAACAGTTTATATTTAGCATCGATGCATTGATATTGAGTTCATGCTTCTGTATGTGATGCACTTGTGATGCCGCAAGCACAATGTGTATTCTGGTTTGATCTCTTCCTGTAGTTTACACTGTTAGGTGGGACAGTATGAGGTAAACATCAGCATGATAGGTGGAGCAGAAGTGGAAGAAACTTTTTTACATATACTACAGATTATACCCAAATTGAAGAAGAGAGAAAATTTTGTCATATTATATAAGAGAAGCAGAAAGGAGAATGTGAGTAAATAATAGATTTAATAGGCACAAAGTAAAGGAAATCATTAAAATAATAATAACTATTATTATTATTATGAATAATTGGCACTTTCCAATAATTAATGGTTGTCTCTAAAATTGCTACACCACGAAGATGACGTGCTACATACGCAAAATTTAACCGACAGGAAGAAGATGCTGTGATATGCAAATGATTAGTTTTTCAGAGCATTCACACAACGTTGGCGCCAGTGGCGAGACCTACAACGTACTGACAGGAGGAAAGTTTCCAACCGATTTCTCATACACAAACAGCAGTTGACGGCGTTGTCTGCTGAAACGTTGTTGTGATGCCTCGTGTAAGGAGGGGAAATTCGTACCATTACGTTTCCGTCTTTGATAAAGGTCGGATTGTAGCCTATCGCGATTGCGGTTTATCGTATCGCGACATTGCTGTTCGCGTTGGTCGAGATCCAATGACTATTAGCAGAATATGGAATCGGTGGTTTCAGGAGGGTAATACGGAACGCCGTGCTGGATCCCAACGGCCTCTTATCACTAGCAGTCGAGATGACAGGCATCTTATCGGCATGGCTGTAACGGATCGTGCAGCCACGTCTCGATCCTTGACTCAACAGATCGGGACGTTTCCAAGACAACAACTATCTGCACGAACAGTTCGACGACGTTTGCAGCAGTACGGACTATCAGCTCGGAGACCAAGGCTGCGGTTACCCTTGACGCTGCATCACAAAATGGTTCAAATGGCTCTGAGCACTATGCGACTTAACTTCTCAGGTCATCAGTCGCCTAGAACTTAGAACTAATTAAACCTAACTAACCTAAGGACATCACACACAGCCATGCACGAGGCAGGATTCGAACCTGCGACCGTAGCGGTCGCTTGATTCCAGATTGTAGCGCCGCTGCATCACACACAGGAGCGCCTGCGATGGTGTACTCAACGACGATCCTGGGTGTACGAATGGCAAAACGTCATTTTTTCGGATGAATCCAGGTTCTGTTGACAGCATCGTGATGGTCGCATCCGTGTTTGTCGACATCGCAGTGAACGCATATTGGTAGCGTGTATTCGTCATCGCCATACTGACGTAACACCCGGCGTGATGGTATGGGGTGCTATTGGTTACACGTCTCGGTCACGTCTTGTTCGCATTGACGGCACTTTGAACAGTGAACGTTACATTTCAGATGTGTTACGACCCTTGGCTCTACCCTTCATTCGATCGATGCGAAACCCTACATTTCAGCTGGATAATGCACGACCGCATGTTGCAGGTCCTGTACGGGCCTTTCTGGATACAGAAAATGTTCGGCTTCTGTCCTGGCCAGCACATTCTCCAGATCTCTCACCAACTGAAAACGCTGGTCAATTGTGGCCGAACAACTGGCTCGTCACAATACGCCAGTCCCTACTCATGATGAACTGTGGTATCGTGTTGAACCTGCATGGGCAGCTGTACCTGTACACGCCATCCAAGCTCTGTTTGACTCAATGCCCAGGCGTATCGAGACCGTTATTGCGGCCATAGGGGGTTGTTCTGGGTACTGATTTCTCAGGATCTATGCACAGAAATTGCTTGAAAATGTAATAACATGTCAGTTCTAGTATAATATATTTGTCCAATGAGTACCCGTTTGTCATTTGCATTTCTTCTTGGTGTAGCAGTTTTAATGGCCAGTAGTGTACAAAGATAAATGGGGTAAGAAATCATACAGAATGCAAATACTCTGTAATGAGCCACCAGAGACCACAGGCCCCTTATTCAAAAATACCCATAAAATAGCCCTGAGCAAACCCAGAAATTTTATAAGTGGAGTTGCAGTTCGTCCTGTAGAAGCATTTGTGGTCTAACTTGTAAGAATAATAGGGATCCCCTTATCTTATTTCAGTACCTTTCGAATCAAACCACATAAAAAATGGTTCAAATGGCTCTGAGCACTGTGGGACTTAACATTTAAGGTCATCAGTCCCCTGGAACTTAGAACTACTTAAACCTAAGTAACCTAAGGACATCACACACATCCATGCCCGAGGCAGTATTCGAACCTGCGGCCGTAGCGGTCGCGCGGTGACAGACTGAAGCGCCTAGAACCGCTCGGTCACACAGGCCGTCAAAATACATAAAAGAGAGGAACGTCAGCATAACTAGAATAACTGACGCTCACGGCAAATGTTGACATTTTGCGTCGGGTCCCTCTACGCAGCTGACAATTATCCATTTCTTTAAGCCTCATTGCTGCCTAGTATGGACATTTGTTTATTGAGACCAACACGATTTTAAAACGCAATAAAGTAAAAGTAAAGTTATATGATATTGTTGACTAGGAGCTCCCCAAGGAGAGGTTCAGCCGTCTAGTCCGGAAAGTATTCTTTCCGCCGTGCACGATTGTCCCTTTACCTGCGTATATGTAAAAGTTGTGTATTTGTTGAGTGTAACGGATGTGTGTAGAGTGTGGCGTTATGTTTATGTGTGTGTGTGTGTGTGATAATGATGAGCGACAGTACATAGCCTACTCCTCTCGAATGGCACCAAAGACGTAACGTCCCAAACCGACGGATGCAGAGGCGTTGCTCCTGTAACTATGCCACCTCGAAATTTGCAAACTGTGCAACACAACGCTCTACTCAATACAACACTGAACAATAAACAACAGACATATTACAATGAAACCTCCGGCAGTTACACATTAGACACAATCGTGTTCAGGGATACCAACCGCATTTCGCTCCAACTCACCACTGGCGCGAAATTACGAATGTTCCGGAATTTTTTGAACAGACCTCGTACGTGTAGCGTTTTAGGTTGTTCGTACCATACCCGGCATCTTTGAGTATGCGCGGCAGTCAATGATACGCACATGTCACACATGCTGCGACTCTGGACGCAGGCGTTTTGAGCACCTACTGTAACCGTATTTAATTCGTAAGTGGTAAAAGGTTTCCTGCGGGTAGTGCCAGCTATCCGATATACTAATTTAAACAAATGAAGTAAACAGTTTTGCTCTCAATGGAGCATTTAGTTCAAATGGTTCAAATGGCTGTGAGCACTATGGGACTTAACATGTGAGGTCATGAGTCCCCTAGACTTAGAAGTACTTAAACCTAACTAATCTAAGGACATCACACACAGCCATGCCCGAGGCAGGATTCGAACCTGCGACCGTTGTAGTCGCGCTATTCCGGATTGAAGCGCCTAGAACCGCTCGCCACCGCGGCCGGAGAACATTTAGTTTTTAACGTTGGTTTCACATGTTGTTTACTTCGTACAATGTATTTAATTTCCTGTACCAACGGAATAAATGGTAATGCACATTCCTCGGACCCTGTTGTCTGTTGCCTGTCACACTGTCTTCAGGTATGGCTCCTCACCGTTTCCTTGCATTCATAGCTCCTGTTCTTTAAATTCAATAAAGGCACTGACGTCTTGGAATGTCCGCCGTTTTTCACGTAATGAGGCCGATTGCCTCACACTGCAAAGGAGTAGACGGCAGTGGCTACTGTGTAGACCGACGTTCGCCCCCACATCCAGTAATTCCGGTGCTGTCGTTCTCGTTCTATTATATCCTGCATATTGAAGCGCAAAACATCGAAGACTGTACACAGGGTTCCGGGAGACAACATCCAGGCTGATAATTACCGAACTATATGAAAAAAAGGTGGCAGGGGTAAAATACAGGGAACGAAAGGCTATTTACAATTTGTACAGAAACCAGAAGGCAGTTATAAGAGTCGAGGGGCATGGAAGGGAAGCAGTGGTTGGGAAGGGAGTGAGACAGCGTTGTAACCTCTCCCCGATGTTATTCAATCTGTATATTGAGCCAGCAGTAAAGGAAACAAAAGAAAAATTCGTAGTAGGTATTAAAATCCAAGGAGAAGAAATAAAAACTTTGAGGTTCGCCGATGACATTGTAATTCTGTCAGAGACAGCAAAGGGCCTGGTAGAGCAGTTGAGCGGAATGGACAGTGTCTTGAAAGGAGGATATAATATGAACATCAACAAAAGCAAAACGTGGATAATGGAATGTAGTTGAATCATGTCAGGTGATGCTGAGGGAATTAGATTAGGAAATGAGTCACTTAAAGTAGTAAAGGATTTTTCTATTTGGGGAGCAAAATAACTGATGATGGTCGAAGTAGAGACGATATAAAATGTAGACTGGCAATGTCAAGGAAAGCGTTTCTGAAGAAGAGAAATTTGTTATCATTGAGTATAGATTTAAGTGTCAGGAAGTCGTTTCTGGAAGTATTTGTATGGAGTGTAGCCATGTATGGAAGTGAAACATGGACGATAAATAGTTTGGACAAGAAGAGAATAGAAGCTTTCGAAATGTGGTGCTACAGAAGAATGCTGAAGATTAGATGTTTAGATCACATAACTAATGAGGAGGTACTGAATAGAATTGGGGAGAAGAGGAGTTTGTGGCACAAGTTGACTAGAAGAAGGGATCGGTTGGTAGGACATTCTGAGGCATCAAGGTATCACCAATTTAGTATTGGAGGGCAGCGTGGAGCGTAAAAATCGTAGAGGAAGACCAAGAGATGAATACACTAGGCAGATTCAAAAGGATGTAGGTTGCAGTAGGTACTGGGAGATGAAGAAGCTTGCACAGGATAGAGTAACATGGAGAGCTGCATCAAACCAGTCCCAGGACTGATGACAACAACAACAACAACAACAACATGGTTGGTTGGTTGGTTGGTTGGTTTGGGGAAGAGACCAAACAGCGAGGTCATCAGTCTCATCGGATTAGGGACGGACGGGGAAGGAAGTCGGCCGTGCCCTTTAAGAGGAACCATCCCGGCATTTGCCTGGAGCGATTTAGGGAAATCACGGAAAACCTAAATCAGGATGGCCGGACGCGGGATTGAACTGTCGTCCTCCCGAATGCGAGTCCAGTGTGCTAACCACTGCCCCACCTCGCTCGGTAACAACAACATGGAAAAAATGTAAATAGTTAGAAACTACGGCGTGCGCACACTTCATTCAACATGTAAACGTCACTACAGATATTCTCATTTATGTTATGACATGTTCCATATGCCCACTATCATTGGCGATGATGTGGAGCAGAGGAATAGCGAAATTCTGCATGACCCGCTGAAGTGTCGGAACATCGATGCTGTCGATGCCCACCTGAATGAGTGTTTTCTGCTCAGCAATGGTTTTGTGTTATTGCTGTACACTTTGTAGATTAGATTAGTACTTGTTCCATAAATCATGAATATGATACTTCGTAATGATGTGGAACGCGTCAGGTTACTAAAAGGTGTCTATACAAGACATTACATTACACAAAATATTGCATGACACTTAATATATCTTTTTTATATGGGTGGGGAAATTACCCACTTACTATATCCAAAAATTCATCTAATGAGTAGAAGGAGTTGCCATTCAGAAATTCTTTTAATTTCCTTTTAAATGCTATACGGTTATCTGTCAGACTTCTGATGCTTTTAGGTAAGTGACCAAAGACTTTTGCGGCAGTATAACTTACTCCCTTCTGAGCCAAAGCTAGATTTAACCTTGAGTAGTGAAGATCATCCTTTCTCCTAGTGGTGTAGCCATGTACTCTGCTATTACTTTTGAATTCGCTCGGATTGTTAATAACAAATTTCATAAGTGAATATATGTATTGTGAGGCTGCAGTGAAGATCCCTAGCTCTTTAAAAAGGTGTCTGCAGGATGATCTTGGATGAGCTCCAGTAATCATTCTGATTACACGCTTTTGTGCAATGAACACTCTTTTACTGAATGATGAGTTATCCCAGAATATCATTCAATAAGAAAGCAGAGAATGAAAATAGGCGTGGTAAGCTAATTTGCTGAGATGTATATCGCCAAAATTTGCAATGACCGTAATAGCATAAGTACATCTATCTACATCCATACTCCGCAAGCCACCTGACGGTGTATGGCGGAGGGTACCGTGAGTACCTCTATCGGTTCTCCCTTCTATTCCAGTCCCGTATTGTTCGTGGAAAGAAAGATCGTCGATATGCCTCTGTGTGGGCTCTAATCTCTCTGATGTTATCCTCATGGTCTCTTCGCGAAATATACGTAGGAGGGAGCAATATACTGCTTGACTCCTCGGTGAAGGTATGTTCTCGAAACTTCGACAAAAGCGCGTGCAGAGCTACTGAGCGTCTCCCTTGCAGAGTCTTCAACTGGTGTTTATCTATGATCTCCGTAACGCTTTCGCGATTTTTAAATGGTCCTGTAACGAAGCGCGCTGCTTTCCGTTGGATCTTCTCTATCTCCTCTATCAACCCTATCTGGTACGGATCCCACACCGGTGAGCAATTTTCAAGCAGTGGACGAACAAGTGTACTGTAGCCTACTTCCTTTGTTTTCGGGCTGCATTTCCTTAGGATTCTTCCAATGAATCTCAGTCTGGCATCTGCTTTACCGACGATTAATTTTATATGGTCATTCCATTTTAAATCACTCTTAATGCCTACTCCCAGATAATTTATGGAATTAACTGCTTCCAGTTGCTGACCTGCTATATTGTAGCTAAATGATAAAGGATCTTTCATCCTATGAATTCGCAGCACATCACACTTGTCTACAGTGAGATTCAGTTGCCATCCCCTGCAACATTTCAGCAGATCTTCAGTGTGTTTTTTGCAGTTCAACCCATCATCAATGCATACACCTAGAACATAGCCCCACAAAAAGCAGTCGCATGTGTTCAGATCACGAGCATATGGCGGCCAATGGAGGCCCATGATAGTGATCTCTGGGTACCCCAGAGCCAGAATGCGGTCTCCAAATTGCTCCTCTAGGACATCAAACACTCTCTTGCTTCTATGGCGTCGAGCTTCGTCTTGCATGAACCACATCTTGTCGAAATCACGGTCACTTTGGATAATGGGGATAAAATCATCTTCCAAATCCTTCACGTGCCTTTCGGCAGTCACCGCGCCATCAAGGAATATCGCACCGATTATTCCGCGACTGGGCTTTGTACACCACACAGTCACCTGTTGAGAATGAAGAGACTTCTCGATTGCGAAATGCAGATTCTCAGTCCGCCAAAGACGCCAATTTTGCTTATTGACGAACCCATCCAAATGAAAGTGGGCTTCGTCGCCAAACCAAACCATATTCACGTAAAAGTCTTGTTCGACAATTCTGTAAGCAATAGGGTTAGGGAAACGCAGCCGCCGTTCCATGGCTCTGGGACTTAATGGCTGACGGATTTGAATTTTGTATGGGAAGAGATGCAGGTCTTCAACATTTCTTGTCGCAATGACTCCCGGTTGATTCCCACCTCATGTGCAGCTCGTCTGATCAATTTTATAGGGCTGGTTTTAAACACAGCTCGTGTCTTCTCGATGTTTTCAAGCGTTTTCACCCTTTTTGGACTGCCGACGTTGCCAACACTGTCATCACGAGCGCCACCCGTTCTCTCAAACTTGCGAATCAAATTATTTATTGTTAGCACACTTGGAGGGCTATCTTTAACTTAAACTCCGTCGCGAACTTCCTTTAAGCCGCAGTTGGGCTGTTATTGCTCGCATAGTTGGTTCAAATGGTTCAAATGGCTCTGAGCACTATGGGACTCAACTGCTGAGGTCATTAGTCCCCTAGAACTTAGAACTAGTTAAACCTAACTAACCTAAGGACATCACAAACATCCATGCCCGAGGCAGGATTCGAACCTGCGACCGTAGCGGTCTTGCGGTTCCAGACTGCAGCGCCTTTAACCGCACGGCCACTTGGACCGGCTCGCATAGTTGGCATTCAGAAGAACTATACTCTCTGGTACGCTTTCCCGTGACTTTTTCACCTGCAAATGGTTGACAATAACAAGGCGCGTAAGCATGCGCACACTAATTCTAAATGGGGAGACGTCTACAGATGTTAGAGTAGCCTCTGGCGTGCCACAGGGGAGTGTTATTGGACCATTGCTTTTCACAATATATATAAATGACCTAGTAGATAGTGTCGGAAGTTCCATGCAGCTTCTCGCAGATGATGCTGTAGTATACAGAGAAGTTGCAGCACTAGAAAATTGCAGCGAAATGCAGGAAGACCTGCAGCGGATAGGCACTTGGTGCAGGGAGTGGCAACTGACCCTTAACATAGACAAATGTAATGTATTGCAAATACATAGAAAGAAAGATCCTTTATTGTATGCTTATATGATAGCGGAACAAACACTGGTAGCAGTTACTTCTGCAAAATATCTGGGAGTATGTGTACAGAACGATTTGAAGTGGAATGATCATATAAAATTAATTGTTGGTAAGGCGGGTACCAGGTTGAGATTCATTGGGAGAGTCCCTAGAAAATGTAGTCCGTCAACAAAGGAGGTGGCTTACAAAACACTCGTTCGTCCTATACTTGAGTATTGCTCATCGGTGTGGGACCCGTACCAGATCGGGTTGACAGAGGAGATAGAGAAAATCTAAAGAAGAGCGGCGCGTTTTGTCACAGGGTTATTTGGTAAGCGTGATAGCGTTACGGAGATGTTTAGCAAATTCAAGTGACAGACTCTGCAAGAGAGGTGATCTGCATCGCGGTGTAGCTTGCTGTCCAGGTTTCGAGAGGGTGCGTTTCTGGATGAGGTATCGAATATATTGCTTCCCCCTACTTATAACTCCCGAGGAGGTCACGAGTGTAAAGTTAGAAAGATTCGAGCTCGCAAGGAGGCTTTCCGGCAGTTGTTCTTCCCGCGAACCACACGCGACTGGAACAGGAAAGGGAGGTAATGACAGTGGCACGTAAAGTGCCCTCCGCCATACACCGTTGGGTGGCTTGCGGAGTATAAATGTAGATGTAGATGTAATTCCCATCATGCCCCGTGGCCAACAGTGCAATTTACACGCCCTAACGCAAACCATTCCGATGTTATGATGATTTTATTTCATATAGTTCAATAACTGCGACCCTGTACTACGAGTAGAAGCCTCCCTAAGCCACCACGGCAACAGAGCGTCGCATTCGCAGGGGACGGGCCTGTCTGTGCAGTGGCTAACTCCGTCTGCTCAACTGGCGATCGTGCCAATCAGTTGCGATCACCTAATATAAAAAACCACAGGTCTCGACCTGCCGGCGTTCTATTCGCGTATAACGTCACGCCTGCTGCTGCATGGGAAGCCTAGCAGCAGCAGCCGGCGCCTATAACTGACTTTGTAGCGTCGTTGGACGACGATTCCGGGCACAGGGTCTTATCCTCATCTTATTCCTTAATACACCTTCTTAATCTCCTCAATGATTGTCGGTGATACGAGGATCACTCCAAAAGAAATGCACACTATTTTTGTAAAAATACAGTTTTCATTCTGCATGTGTGGACGTTTTACAGTGTGTAGATACATCCTTCCCGCTTGTTTTCAAACTTAGTTCAACATGTTCCCGTGACTGGCGCCGTCACACCATGTCTTCAAGTTGGCTGCTACACTTGACGTTCGTCAGAAACAGCGTGCTGTCATAGAATTCCTGTGCTGTGAAAACTTGACAGTGGGAAACGTCCAAAAGAGGTTGAAAAAGGTGAATGGAGATGCTGCTGTCGATCGCAGTGCAGGCAGTCGGTGGGCAAGCAGGTTACGTGATGATAGCGGGCACGGCAATATTGAGGATTGTCCTCGCAGCGGCAGGCCTCGTACTGCACACACTCCAGACAACGCACAGAGAGTTAATGAATTGGTGACTGCTGACAGACGCAACACAGTGAACGGATTGTCACGCTACGTTGGAATAGGGGAAGGAAGTGTTTGCAGAATACTGAACGTGTTGGCGTTAAAAAAGGTTTGTGCCAGGTGGGTTCCCAGAATGTTGAAAGTGGCTCACAAAGAAACAAAAAAAAAAAAAAAAAAAGGTATGCAGCGAACTTTTGGAACAGTACGAGAATGGTGGCGATGAGTTTCTTGGAAGAATTGTAGCAGGTGATGAAACATGGCTCCATCATTTTTCACCAGAGAAGAAGAGGCAATCAATGGAGTGGCATCATGCAAGTTTACGCAAGAAAAAAAAATTCAAAACAACACCTTCTGCTGGAAAAGTTATGGCTACGGTGTTTTTCGCTTCCGAAGGACTCTTGCTTGTGGACTTCATGCCAAGTGAAACCACCATAAATTCTGATGCGTATGTGACGACACTGAAGAAACTTCAAGCTCGACTGAGTCGTGTTCGACCACACCGGAAAAAGCAGGATGTTTTGCTGTTGCACGACAATGCACGGCCACGTGTCAGTCAAAAAACCATGGATGCGATCACAAAACTCGGATGGACAACACTGAAACACCCACCTTACAGTCCTAACCTGGCTCCATGTGACAATCATCTCTTTGTGAAACTGAAAGACTCCCTTTGTGGAACAAGGTTTAAAGATGATGACTCCCTCGTGCACGCTGCCAAACAGAGGCTCCAACAGGTTGGTCCAGAATTTTACCGTGCGGGTATACAGGCGCTTGTTCAAAGGTTCAAATGGCTCTGAGCACTATGGGACTTAACATCTGAGGTCATCAGTCCTCTAGAACTGAGAACTACTTAAACCTAACTAACCTAAGGACATTACACACATCCATGCCCGAGGCAGGATTCGAACCTGCGACCGTAGCGGTCGCGCGGTTCCAGACTGTAGCGCCTAGAACCATTCGGCCAGAACAGCTGGCCTTTAATACTAAGTAACAAAAAGATTATGAATGTAGCCGACATACCGTCTTCTCAGAAGTGCATCTCTTTAGTAGAGAGAGGTGTCAAGCAGAAATTATTCCAATTAGTTTTTAAAACTTTCATTATCTGCTAGCATATTTAGTTCATAAGGGAGCTGGTTCCGTAGTTTTATGTCTGCGTACTTTGTTCCTTTCAGTGCAAGAGTAACAATAAGCTTTGGATAGTGAAAGCCGTTTTTGTTCCTAGTGTTAAACTTATGATGCTACAATAATTTCCAGCCCTCCTTCAAAGCTGGGAAGTTACGGGTACGACATCTAAAGATCGTGAGCAATTTGGAATATCGACAGTTCTTCTCTTAACTTCCTATAGAGTGCGTTTCAAGGGCCCCTGAATAGCTGGAACGTCCAAGGTAGGAGAACTTAAATTATCGATGCGGAGAAAGAATGAAGGGAAGATAAGAATGGGGGGATTGGAAATACGGTTCTCCTTTGTGATGTGTGTTTCTTTCTCTATGTAATGCAGGAATAATGTCGAGTTCACTATCTTTCAAGTAATACAGGAATATTATTTGCGGTATCACAATGAAGTGGTTGTTACCGAAATTTTACTTCACTTAAATGTTATATGTGAACCAGGATTGGCCGGCAGGAGTGGCCGTGCGGTTCTAGGCGCTGCAGTCTGGGGCCGAGCGACCGCTACGGTCGCAGGTTCGAATCCTGCCTCGGGCATGGATGTGTGTGATGCCCTTAGGTTAGTTAGGTTTAATTAGTCCTAAGTTCTAGGCGACTGATGACCTCAGAAGTTAAGTCGCATAGTGCTCAGAGCCATTTGACCAATTTTTTTGAACCAGGATTTGCTTTAATTTGTGAAAGATATTCATTGAAATTCGAAACATAGTTGGAGAAGTATTTCTTTTTAACATAATTTTATTGTGTTTTTCATTTCTGACGTATGTTTAACTTTCCAAATTTTACTACTTATTAAAATGTTAATTTTACGCCAGTCTGGTTGCCTGCAAAAGAAAACGAAAACAAAAAAAACTGTTCTTCCCTTACAAATGGTGAGACCACCGCTCACGATAAGCTGGAAGTTAAAAAAAGTAAAAGAAAAAAGTAAGTGCCGCTGGCTTCTATGCAGGGGAACCAGGTTCGATTCCCAGGACTGCTAGGGTATTTTTTTCTTGGTGGGAGGACTGGTATGGGATGAAATGAGCCAGTTAAGAGCAACTGAGAAGCTACTAGACCGATTAGTAGCTATTCGAAGTTCAGGAAACCCAACAACGACCGGGACAGGGGTGTGATGACCGCATGCTCCTCTGTACTGCATCCGATGACGCCATTGGCAGAGGATAATGAGGCGAACAACACGATCGGCCCGTTTAGGGCAAGAAGACGGACCTTTGACTTTTTTGCCATTACTTAGAAACTTTATAAGTTAATAAATATGTTTTTATTCTGTCGTTAGTACACCAAATTTTTTAAACTGTAGCCCACATGAAACTCGCTGATAAACATCGTACGTTTTCCTTACAGCACGTTTCTGTGCAATGAATAATTGGCCACTGTGTATGGAATTGCTACAGCAAATTATTCCAAAACACATCAATGAACTGCAGTGCGCAGATTAGAACGATTTTCAAATGCTTTCATGACCAAAATCAGCAGTTGCACGTGGAGCAAATATTGCTGAAGTCAAATGATTGAGATCTATAATATTTGTTTTCCAGTTCAGGTTCTGATAAAAATACACATACAAGAATTCTGAACACTCAGATTCATATATTTTTTTCTTTCCCTTGCGTTTTATTGTTATTGTGGCAATACAGGGTGGCCCATTTATCGTGACTGGGCCAGATATCTCACGAAATAAGCGTCAAACGAAAAAACTACAAAGAACCAAACTTGCCTAGCTTGAAAAGGGAAACGAGGTGGCCCGCTGGATGGCGCTGCCATAGGTCAAACGGATATCAACTGCGTTTTTTTTTAAAACAGGAACCCCCATCTTTATTACATATTCGTGTTTTACGTAAAGAAATATGAATGTTTTAGATGGACCACTTTTTTCCGTTTGTGATAACATATGGCTCACAATTTAAAAAAAAATGGTTCAAATGGCTCTGAGCACTTTGGGACTCACCTTCTGAGGTCATTAGTCCCCTAGGACTTAGAACTAGTTAAACCTAACTAACCTAAGGACACCACACACATCCATGCCCGAGGCAGGATTCGAACCTGCGACCGTAGCGGTCTCGCGGTTCCAGACTGCAGCGCCTAGAACCGCACGGCCACTTCGGCCGGCTCACAATTTTAGACGAACTGTTGGTAACAGGTAGGTTTTCTAAATTAAAATACAGAACGTAGGTACGTTTGAACATTTTATTTCGGTTGTTCCAATGTGATACATGTACCTTTGTGAACTTATCATTTCTGTGAACGCATGCTGTTAACAGCATGATTACCTGTAAATACCACATTAATGCAATAAATGCTCAAAATGATGACCGTCAACCTCAATGCATTTGGCAATACTTGTAACGACATTCCTCTCAACAGCGAGTGGTTCGCCTTCAGTAATGTTCGCACATGCATTGACAAAGCCACTGACGCATGTTGTCAAGTGTTGTAGGTGGATCACGATAGCAAATATCTTGCAACTTTCCCCGCAGAAAGAAATCCGGGGACGTCAGATCCGGTGAACGTGCGGGCCATGGTATTGGTGCTTCGACGACCAATCCACCTGTCATATAATATGCTATTCAATACCGCTTCAGGGACCGATGACCGTAGCAGTCTGGTCCCTTTAATCCCACAAACCAACCAACCAATACCGCTTCAACCGCACGCGAGCTGAGTGCCGGACATCCATCTTGTTGGGAGTACATCGCCATTCTGTCATGCAGTGAAACATCTTGTAGTAACATCGGTAGAACATTACGTAGGAAATCAGCATACATTGCACCATTTAGATTGCCATCGATAAAATTGGGGCCAATTATCCTTCCTCCCATAATGTCGCACCATACATTAAACCGTCAAGGTCGCTGATGTTGCACTTGTCGCAGCCATTGTGGATTTTCCGTTGCCCAATAGTGCATATAATGCCGGTTTACTTTACCGCTGTTGGTGAGTGACGCTTGGTCACTAAATAAAACGCGTGCAAAAAATCTGTCATCGTCCCGTAATTTCTCTTGTGCCCAGTGGCAGAACTGTACACGACGTTCAAAGTCGTCGCCATGCAATTCCTGGTGCATAGAAATATGGTACGGGTGCAATCGATGTTGATGTAGCATTCTAAACACGGACGTCTTTGAGATTCCCGATTCTCGCGCAATTTGTCTGCTACTGATGTGCGGATTAGCCGCGACAGCAGCTAAAACACCTACTTGGGCATCATCATTTGTTGCAGGTCGTGGTTGACGTTTCACATGTGGCTGAACACTTCCTGTAACGTAACTATCCGGCGAACGGTCCGGGCACTTGGATAATGTCGTCCAGGATACCGAGCAGCATACATAGCACACGCCCGTTGGGCATTTTGATCACAATAGCCATACATGAACACGACATCGACCTTTTCCGCAATTGGTAAATGGTCCATTTTAACACGGGTAATGTATCACGAAGCAATAATCATCCGCACTGGCGGAATGTTACGTGATACCACGTACTTATACGGTTGTGACTATTACAGCGCCATCAGTTACAAAGCGAAAAAAGTGGTCCAACTAAAACATTCATATTTCTTTACGTACCACAAGAATATGTAATACGAAATGGGGGTTCCTATTTAAAAGAACGAGGTTGATATCCGTTTGACCTATGGCAGCGCCATCTGGTTTCCCTCTTCAAGCTAAACGAGTTTGGTCCTTTGTAGTTTTTTCGTTTGATGCTTATTTCGTGAGATATCTGGCCCAGTCACGATCAATGGACCACCCTGTATATCTTGCCGTGAATTGAATGAACTGTGATTTTATTTTCTAAGTTAAGTGATAGATCATTTATGGCGAGCCAGTCAATACTCCTTTTGCTGCAGCTCCCTGGAGAGGCGCCACAGGCGATGTAGTGCTGTTAGCAGAGGCACTAGCGTCGGTCGTTAGCTGCGAGCCCCTAATAACGCTAAATTTCGCCGCACTATTCTAACGCATATGTTCATAGTACTCCCTCTTTGATTTCTGCGGTTATGTCACGCATTGCTGCTTGTCTGTTAGCACTGACAAGCCTACACAGACGCTGCTGCTCTCGGTCGTTAAGTGAAGGCCGTCGGCCACGACATTGTCCGTGGTGAGAGGTAATGCCTGAAATTTGGTACTGTCGGCACACTTTTCACACTGTGGATCTCGTAATATTGAATTCTCTGATGATTTCCGAAATGTAATGTCCCATCCGCCTAGCCCCAACTACCATTTCGCGTCCAGAGTCTTAATTCCCGTCGTGCGGCCACAATCACGTCGGAAACCATACATATGACTCACCAGAATACAATTGACAGCTCCGCCAATGTACTGCTCTGTTATACCCTGTTTACACAATACTACCGCCATTTGTATATGTGCATATTGCTATCCCATGAATATTTGTCACCTCATTGTATGTTAGCGTAGTTACTTTTTTTTTTTTTTTTTTTTTGTTACTTACACTGCAAATAAACCGAAATAGTATTCAATACATTGTACTTGTTAATATTTTCATGTTGTTGTTGTTGTGGTCTTCAGTCCTGAGACTGGTTTGATGCAGCTCTCCATGCTACTCTATCCTGTGCAAGCTGCTTCATCTTCCAGTACTTAGTGCAACCTACATCCATCTGAATCTCCTTGGTCTCCCTCTACGATTTTTACCCTCCACGCTGCCCTCCAATACTAAATTGGTGATCCCCTGATGCCTCAGAACATGTCCTATCAACCGATCCCTTCTTCTAGTCAACTTGTGCCACAAACTCCTCTCCTCCCCAATTTTATTCAGTACCTCCTCATTAGTTATGTGATCTAAACATCTAATCTTCAGCATTCTTCTGTAGCACCACATTTCGAAAGCTTCTATTCTCTTCTTGTCCAAACTATTTATCGTCCATGTTTCACTTCCGTACATGGCTACGCTCCATACAAATACTTTCAGAAAAGACTTCCTGAAACTTAGATCTATACTCGATGTTAACAAATTTCTCTTCTTCAAAAACGCTTTCCTTGCCATTTCCTGTCTACATTTTATATCCTCTCTACTTCGACCATCATCAGTTATTTTGCTCCCCAAATAGCAAAACTCCTTTACTACTTTAAGTGACTCATTTCCCAATCTAATTCCCTCAGCATCACCCGACTTAATTCGACTACATTCCATTATCCTCGTTTTGCTTTTGTTGATGTTCATATTATATCCTCCTTTCAAGACACTGTCCATTCCGTTCAACTGCTCTTGCAAGTCCTTTGCTGTCTCTGACAGAATTACAATGTCATCGGCGAACCTTAAAGTTTTTATTTGTTCTCCATGGACTTTAATACCTACTCCGAATTTTTCTTTTGTTTCCTTTACTGCTCAATATACGGATTGAACAACATCGAGGAGAGGCTACAACGCTGTCTCACTCGCTTCCCAACCACTGCTTCCCTTTCATGTCCCTCGATTCTTATAACTGCCATCTGGTTTCTGTACAAATTGTAAATAGCCTTTCGCTCCCTGTATTTTACACCTGCCACCTTCAGAATTTTATCTCATCATACATTTCTTCAATTTCTTCGTCATCTGCAGAGCTGGTAGGCATATAGACTTATACTACTGTCGTAGGCGTGGGATTCGTGTCTATCTTGGCCACAGCAATGCGTTCGCTGTGCTGTTTGTAGTAGCTTACCCGCATTCCTATTGCTATATTTATTATTAAACCTATTCCTGCATTACCCCTATTTCATTTTGTATTTATAACCCTGTATTCATCTGACCAAAAGTCTTGTTCCTCCTGCCACCGAACTTCACTAATTCCCACTATATCCAACTTTAACCTATCCATTTCCCTTTTTAAATTTTCTAACCTACCTGCCCGATTAAGGGATCTGACATTCCACGCTCCGATCCGTAGAACGCCAGTTTGAAATGTCCCCTTACAAAAATTATACATGACTGTGCTTAAACTGACACACAATATTTTGTTAGCGTAACGCAATCTGACTTTCAAAATTCCCTACAAAAGAATGGCCCTGACTAACATTAAACTATACCTTTCACAATTCACTTACCTCACAAAAATCTTCGCTGCTCAAGCTACTGCAATACAGCGAGCGCCACTACTGCCAGCTAAATAAAAGATTCAAACTATGGAAGGCATAACTACTGATAGGGATAGTTAGCAAATGAAAGATATTAATAGAGAACAAACAATGTATTTATCTTGATATCATCATATATAAATATAGCAGTTCATGACAAATTTCAAAACTCCGCCATCTCTCTCCCCACATCCACCACTGCTGGCGGCTCACCTCCAACTGCGCAACGCTACGCGCTGTTCACAGCCAGCTGCCTAACACTACAATGGCGAGTATTACAACAATGCAAAGCAGCCACAGACTGCACACAGCACAGCCAGTGATTTTCATACAGAGGTGGCGTTACCAATAAAAAAACCTAAACAGTCTACTTACATAGCCCCCATGCTCCCCACAAAAAATTTTACAAATTGGTTTGGGCAGTGGCCAATACAGATTTGAAAAATTTTTCATAATTACAATAACAAAGAAATCAAATGCACACACTTATTGATACAATGTTGGTCAAGAGCTAAAATTTTGTCACAGTCCATAAAGACAGTCCTGATCATTCATCATAATAGTAATTACAGTTTTTTTCGCAAAGTCTCATTAGTAAAAGAAATTGCACACAGAAGTAGTGGATTTCCATGCAGTCTTGAAGAAGTAGTGTTGTCCTTCCAACGGAAAGACAGTGCTGACTCTTGACATGCATACAGGTAATGGGCCACAACAGAGCAAACCCACAGCAGAGTCAGTCGAAATTTTGAAGAGTATTGGTAGGTAGGTCATCACAGAGCAGACCCACTGTAGTCCTGGTAGAGATTACGGTATTGATGGGCCACCAGAGGTGCAGACCCACTGCAGTCCTTGTAGAAATAATGGTATTGATGGATCATCAAAGATGTAGACCCACTGTAGTCCTTGTAGAGATAATGGTACTGGTGGGGCATCAAAGATGCAGACCCACTGTAGTCCTTGTAGAGATAGCCAGCAGCCATCTGTTGTGACTGTGCAGGTGCACAATCACCATTGAAGAGTCTTGCGGATAATATAGCAAGTCCATAACCACCACTTGTGCACTCACAAAGTTTTTGGAATTGTCCTTAGAACCAGCAATGCTGTTATCCAGTCCCTTGCTGAATTATTAACACACGTGCAAACACTAACAGTCCCTACTTCTCACATATTGTTCATATACTATGACCAACAGGAACGTGTGCAGTGAAATGTAACTTACAAGTTAATAATATGATGAACTGGTGTCAATTACAATTTTATAACATAAGAATACAATTACAAAGGTACAAAATACATAATTAAAGAACATAACAATACAGATAACATTTGTAGTACAGGCTTCACAACAGAATAGAAATAAACATATACATCAATGTTACAGGAATTATGAGATAAGTGGATACATAAAAGATCAGAATAACTTTTGGAACATCAACTTTACACATGAGCATTAAACAGAACAGAATTAATAATGTCTAACATCTTTACAAAGTAAATAACATATTATTAATGCCAATTATATTCGAGGATAACAGTATTCCTCATCATAGTGAATGTAGCTTAATATTAAAAGAAGAAAAAATTCTATGAAACTACACAGAGACAGGAAGAAAACATATACACAAGGGTACACAAACACATATTGGGATAACACCAATAGGAAAGGACAGGGTTCGTTTTCAGTGTAACATTTGGTACTGCAGTCCAATCCAAAACTTCATATATCTTTCCTCTTATTTCATCCTTTGTTTCCACCAAAAAAATTCTATCTAAGCATGCTTTCTGTATTTATATGTTCACACATTTCTTACCTCAACGTTTATTTCCAAGAAAATCCTACCTAAACCTGTTTTCTGTACTTTTTTTCGTATAACTTCTCAATGCATTTCTTCCAATTCATCGCAACTCATTCTCTTAGAGGCTACCCCCTCTTAAGCTAACTTAAATCTACTGAGCTCAGATGCTAAACTAAGGGACGAGGCAATGCAGCAGCACAAAATAAGTAACACAAACAGCAATGACCAAAAAAAATGGAAAATTGCAAAGCAAGCTACAGTAAATCTAAATCACCAAGCAATGCAACATTACAACTAATATGAGCCAATGCGCAGCAACAAGAAAAATAAATGAGTAGTAAAACTGGCTTAGCAGAGTAACACAAAGTCAAATTCAGTAACACTATGCCTGGCAAACAGCAGTAACTTATACCTAAACATGACATAGCACAAGCAGAAAAAATATTACAGTAAAAACAACAATGCAGATAAGGGAAATGTATATTCACATCTTAATGTCTATGTAATTAAAGTGGTGCACCACAACAACTTATTGTAAAAAAAATATTACCATGTACTTGAAAAGAAAATTATGTGTCCAGTTACTGTTACTAGTCCCTTCTTATTGTTCTTTCCTTTCCAAGTGCTCCTTTTTTTTAAAGAATGTGGATTACAAAATTATTATTTAATAGATCTGTTGACAGAAAGTGTTCACATTAGCAAATGCATTTTATTTTATAAAAGCAATGCTGCAACACAGCTGGAAACCAGATATCAAGTGAAATAAGCAACTACGAAAAGCAAAGCATAAAAATATCATTCAATAGTCATGTGACATTTCATGAATTAGTAGACATTCTCTCAACTCTCTTAGAAAGACGCTTGTCGTAATCAGGTGTGCAGATGTAAAAATATTTCTCGTCATTTCATTAGGCATTTCAGTAAATATCATAAATTACGAGCTCCACAGTATGCTTTCGACAAGGAAATGTCAATAGCGAGGATAATGGCCTCCCCTTTTTTTTTCTACCTGTGCTTCCGGAAAGGCACACCCTAATGGCTTGTTCTCCAGGTGTCTGACACAGCTGTGTGCCGACGACGCACGTGCAGGTGGTCACTTAACTTTCTTACGGAAATATTTACGACAGCAATTTCCGCTACAGTGACAGTCTCATATAAAATATTTCACAGGTCAAGAATTTGCGTTGCAAATGTGTAGAAACAAAATGCTATTGATATAACAGTGTCCAAAAAATTTTCGCCAGCATTGTGATACATTCACACATTTACACACATTTCATAACTCTTAAAGTACGATTCTTGGTTTCCAACAACCTTTTCCACAAATCAGAGTCCCTAATCACTACTCATTATTCCTTACTTTATTCGTCGACACTTCTTCGGTATTTCATCATAAGAAATACGTAGCATAATCAAACTCCTCATATACGGTATCATCATCTTATTGATCATAAACATACCTCAACAGCATAATACACATCGTCGTCGTAATAATATCATTACACCTCAGTCAAATCTCAAAAAGTCGTAGCTTTCTGCATTAGTGTCAAAACCTAAAAAAATTCTCTGCTCATGTCAAAAGTGTCATCTGCCTCAAACGTACTTTAAAAATCATGATCTCATACCAAATACATCATTCAAAGCTCTCATAATATCACAATGGGTCCAAAAAAATATGAACAGTTCACACAGTACAGACAAAATACAGTTTCATAAGTGTGAAGTTACCCAACTGTGTATTGCATAAACGTGTGTCACTGATGTAGTAAAAAAATGTTTATCTCTCAGTTAAATGATCAGATAGCTGTGTAATTTGTGTGTTAGAGAAATATGGTACCGATGTGTAAAGTTGTATAGGCAAATACCATATTAGCTAGGGTTCCTTGTGGTTGCCACACACATGGTACACAAAGTAAGCGTATACCCCCCTGAGGATTAATGTAATTATACCCTCAGGTGTTACAGATTACAGCAATGTAATGAAATGTATCACGGAAAACCTTTGTATCATTGTACTCCAAATATCTTTAAAAATAAATGTTTTAAGTACAAAATTAATCACTCAAATACGTGTCCTGTAGCGCTAAATGTGCGTCTTGTTGCAACATAATCTCTGTGGAAGTGTTATCGTCCTCCGAACGCTACGTTCTGCAGAAGCCAATGTACTTACCTCATGATACACCAAATTTCAAGTAAACCAAAATGTTGCATTAAAATCTCAGTAGCAGTACTGGTAAATGTTCTAAGTGTGTGAGCCTTATAGTCGTTACGTAATTGTGCAACTAACAAGCAAGAATGTACAAATAACAACATTGTGTCGTCTTTTCACTATAACAATGCATTCATAATTTCTGTTGAAATAAGTTCTCTTGGTTCTTGACTGGATATTTAACTTCAAACATTGTTGCATATTAACAGATTCTAAGTCTGACAAAGCGTACTAGTAGCGTCAATTGAAAAGTTTTATGGCAAAGACAAAGTTAAAAAGCAGATTATCTGTCAATAAACGGTTTTACATTTGAAATATGGTACAATCTTTTACTCTTCAAAGTACTCAGAGTTTCAGCTTGAACGCAATTATCATGCAGTATACGTCGGTAAAGAATACTGGAATTTTTCTGAAGGTTAGCTTCTATGTTATTTTTCTCTGAGCCAGCCGGCGCACGTGGGTGCCTGCGGTGCGAGTCATTGTCTGTCCCTTTGTTGGCGCGCGTCGTTATTGGGATTAGGAGACCTAACTTTTACAAATTTACCTTGCCGAGAGGGCACAGCTCTGTTAGAATCCCGCCAGTTCTGATGAAATTGATGTCTGTCGTTATGATCATATCGTCTGTCGTCATGTCGGTAGATTCCGTAGTTTCTTCCTTGTCGGTCACGTGGTGGAGAATTTCTCCCTGAATCGTAACTCCGCACTGAACTGTTGCGTCTGAAGTTATTCTGTCTCCCCTGGTAATAATTGTTTTGGTTCCCATATTGTCTGTTTCTGTGGTTATCTCTGTGATAGTCACTTCCATGGAGAGGTGATCTTTCCCTGTAATTATTACTACTCTGCCAACGGTTGTCGTATGGGTGGTGTCTATTTTGGTCACGATTTGCGTTGTAAGAATAGACCTGTCGTGTCCAGTTATTGTTTCTGTCGTCACGGAATTGTGACTGATGTGATCTGTAATTGTTGTGCTCCTGCGTTCCGCGATTGTCAGTGTCACTTTCCAGTTCTTGTAACAGTCCCTGAAAAGCTTCAATGTCGTCTTTGCAACGTCCTGCCAAGATAATATGTCGTAAATGTTCAGGTAATTTGATTAAGCAAATGCGGATGAGTTCTGAGGGGCTGTATGGGTTTGACAGGTACTGATTCTTGTGCAACATGTCTTGAAAATATTTCACAAGACTGGAGAATTCAGATTGTTCGAAATGTTTCATCATTATGATGCCATGTTTTACTCGGTCTTGTGTAGCTTGAGACCAATATGCTGAGAGGAAGGCATGGTAAAATTCTCCTTCACTGTGACAATCGTGAATGACCGATCGCATTCTTACAGCTGGTTCATTCTCTAAATAGCCACACATAAATTCTAACCTGTGCTCCAATGACCAGTTGGGAGGAAAACAATGAGAGAATTGATGGAGCCACGCTTGTGGATGAATGTCGTTGCCGGAATTCTTAAATATTTTGAATTTACGTGTAGTAATGAACAGCTTATAGTCAAAATCATCATGTCGGCGAGTCGCATGTCGGTCATTGTTACGTCGTGTCGGCGGTTCCATCTCAAAATTCGGTGCACCTTGCCAATTTCTTTCATAATTTCCGAAGTGTCCTGTGTTATTATTTTGTGGTTGTTCCGTATTTCTATGTCCCTCTTCCCGTACTGGAGCGTGAGTGTCCTCTGAAATACGTAATTCTTGTACTACTTGTGCCAACTGATCTTGCACTTCCCGGATTTCTCTTTTGTACTGTGTATTGATTTGATTTTGATTTTGTTTGAATTTTCTAATTTGTTCATACTCTTCTGTGTCAGTGAAGGCTATGGGTCTTGTGTCATTCAGATCATCATCTACCTTAGTAGATAAGTTAGTGACCTGATCTGAAAGTTCGGCTACTTTCTCCGATAGTGTACTTATTTCCTCCATGTGTCTTTCTGAACCAATTTTCAGGGTATCTACTGTGTCCTTTAAGTTTTCCTGAGTTCTTGCAAGTTGCGTAACCGAATCGGTAGATGCAACTGAGTCAATTTTAGCTTGCAAGGTCTCATGATTTTCATGAACAATAGTTTGCAGTTCTTTTATGGCTGCTTCGTGATTCTGTAATACATTTTCATGACGCGAAAAAATAGGTTGGAAATGCTCACAAATTTGTGTTTTTACGTCATTACAGACCTTTTGAAATTTCGATTCGATGTTATGTAACTCAGTGGTTAAATCTTCACGTGTTTGTTCAAGTGTAGTGTCTAACTTTTGAAGATTTTGTTCCATTGTGTCTAACTTTTTGAGATTTTGTTCCACTGTGTCTAACTTTTTGAGATTTTGTTCCACTGTGTCTAACTGTTGCTGTGTTTGTCTCTGGTGTTGTTCCATTGTGTCTAACTTTTCAAGCTTTTGTCCCATTTGTTGCATTAATTGTAATAACAATGCACTGGTGTCTGAAACATGTTCCTCAGTGCTTTTCGGCAGTGAAGTTGCACCGGCAACATTCACATTTTGACGAGCAGAAAATGTTTCTTGACTCATTTGAGAAAACGGTGAGAACCCAAAACCTGAGTCTACAGTATTCGCAATATTGTGTTCTGTCATTCCCGATTCCTGAGGCGAGCTGTTGCCGATCGATCGATCGATAATGCTTCCCTGTTCACTAATTGTTTCACTGCCTACGCCATTGTTTGCCGCCCGCTCAATTTCCCTATGCGCAATTACCGAATTACTACTTTGAACGTTAGTTAATTCATTACTCTGCGGCGCTAACACACTGCTTTCGTCTTCACTGTCATTTCTCAGTTTACTTTGGAGCCTAGTATTACGTTTTTCACACGCCATAATTGTCACAATATTTCACACGATAACACAGAAAAGCACAATTTGAAGAGCAAAAATAGGGGAACACATTAACATAGCACTGAAAATAATATTTAGTTAATTGCAAGCGCAGCTGCGAAAAACTTGCTGCAAATCTACATGCATGCCACAACTGTTTTACTGTACAACAATGAAAAACTATAACTACAAAGGAAATTCTCTCTATAATTACGCGCTAGCAATAGACAAAATCTACACTAATTACACAAACTACAAGAAAAAATCAGAAGATTCCAGTGAGGTATCCTCGGCTACGGGGTCGACATATGTAACGTCCCCTTAGAACAATTGTACATGACTGTGCTTAAACTGACGCACAATATTTTGTTGGCGTAACGCAATCTGACTTTCAAAATTCCCTACAAAAGAATGGCCCTGACTAACATTAAACTATACCTTTCACAATTCACTTACCTCACAAAAATCCTCGCTGCTCAAGCTACTGCAATACAGCGAGCGCCACTACTGCCAGCTAAATAAAAGATTCAAACTATGGAAGGCACTAACTACTGATAGGGATAGTTAGCAAATGAAAGATATTAATAGAGAACAAGCAATGTATTTACCTTGATATGATCATATATAAATATAGCAGTTCATGACAAATTTCAAAACTCCGCCATCTCTCTCCCCACATCCACCACTGCTGGCGGCTCACCTCCAACTGCGCAACGCTACGCGCTGTTCACAGCCAGCTGCCTAACACTACAATGGCGAGTATTACAACAATGCAAAGCAGCCACAGACTGCACACAGCACAGCCAGTGATTTTCATACAGAGGTGGCGTTACCAATAAAAAAACCTAAACAGTCTACTTACAAGTTATCTTTCTCCTGATAACTACGTCCTCTTCAGTAGTCCCCTCCCGGAGATCCGAATGGGGGACTATTTTACCTTCGGAATATTATATCCAAGAGGACGCCATCATCACTTATCCATACAGTAAAGCTGCATGCCCTCGGGAAAAAATTACGGCCGTAGTTTCCCCTTGCTTTCAGCCGTTCGCAGTGCCAGCACAGCAAGACCGTTTTGGTTAGTGTTACAAGGCCAGATGAGTCAATAATCCAGACTGTTGCGCCTGCAACTACTGAAAAGGCTGCTGCCCCTCTTCAGGAACCATACGTTTGTCTGGCCTCTCAACAGATACCCCTCCGTTGTGGTTGCACCTACGGTACGGCTATCTGTATCGCTGAGGCACGCAAGCCTCCCCACCAACGGCAAGGTCTATGGTTCATGGGGGGAGGAATATTTTCGTAAGAGCCATGAAAAGAAAAGGTAGATGAAAATTTGGAACTGAAAATAAATTTACAGGAACAGCTTATAAGACGTACGCGAGAATTTCGTATATAAAATTAAATACTATTATTATCTTACAGCTGATGATTCACACGTTCTGGGGCCATATTCATCGTAAGAACAGGGAAACAATAATTTTCCCGGCACCTTGCTCGCGTTATAAACGCTGAATTCTTACAACTACATAGGTGTTTAATGTTTCTACAAGCCGGCCGCTGTGGACGGGCGGTTTTATGCGCTTCAGTCCGGAACCGCGCTGCTGCTACGGTCGCAGGTGCGAATCCTGCCTCGGGCATGGATGTGTGTGATGTCTTTGGGTTAGTTAGGTTTAAGTAGTTCTTAAGTTCTAGGGGACTGATGACCTCAAATGATGAGTCCCATAGTGCTCAGAGCCATTTGAACCATTTGAATATTTCTATAGAAAACAGAATTGGTTTACATTCATACGCAGTCTGGCAGAAAATCAAGCGTAACGCATCATTTCGCCAACTATTGGCGATGGTAGCTGCTGATATACAGTGGAACGTATTTTGAAGCACTCTTCTCGGGATGTGATTTCTTTTTCTCTCTCGATGAGATAACAGCAGTTTCGAAGATTTTTGAGCGAATTCTTTGCCTGTCGATAAAATCAGACGTCGCAGGATTGCACTATTGGAATGCATTCGGGGGAATCACTTTAATACTGCACGATCGCAATCCTTTTGCTTGAAAAATCTCATCGTATATTTGCAGATTTGTTTGTTTTCCCCACGAGTCAATTTACAAAATAAATTTTGACTGCACTTAGGGCTCCATCAGTTCAGTAAAAAAAAAGAAAGAAATGTATAATGGTGTGCATGTAGGGCTCTTAGGACTCCATCACAAAAAAAAAAAAAAAAAAATATTGTATGATGGTGTTGTAAATTTATAAGGTTCTGACGAAGTTTTTATTTATTTTTTATTTATTTATTTGTTGTTCCGTGGGGCCAAATTAAGGAGAAGTCTCCATGGTCATGGAACGAGTCAATACATGAAATTATAATACGACAGTAGAAACACATAAAATGAAATACAAGAAACGTATTCAGGCGACAATTCGTAAGTTTAAATAAAGAGAATCAACAAAGTAACACTGAAATTTGCTTAATTTTTCAGCTCTTCCAGGAGCTCCTCGACAGAATAGAAGGAGTGAGCCAAGAGGAAACTCTTCAGTTTAGACTTAAAAGCGTTTGGGCTACTGCTAAGATTTTTGAGTTCTTGTGGTAGTTTATTGAAAATGGATGCAGCAGAATAGTGCGCTCCTTTCTGCACAAGAGTCAAGGAAGTGCATTCCACATGCAGATTTGATTTCCGCCTAGTATTAACTGAGTGAAAGCTGCTAACTCTTGGGAATAAGCTAATATTGCTAACAACAAACGACTTTAAAGAAAATGTATCCTGTGAGGGCAATGTCAGAATCCCCAGACTGTTGAATAGCGGTCGACAAGAGGTTCTCGAACTTACACCACATATAGCTCGACAGCCCGTTTTTGAGCCAAAAATAACCTTTTTGAATCAGAAGAATTACCCCAAAAAATAATACCATATGACATAAGCGCATGAAAATATGCGGAGTAGACTACTTTTCGTGTTGAACTGTCACTTGTTTCAGATACTGTTCTAATGGTAAATAAAGCAGCATTTAGTTTCTGAACAAGATCCTGAACATGGGCTTTCCACAACAGCTTACTATCTATCCGAACGCCTAGGAACTTGAACTGTTCCGTTTCGCTTATAATATGTCCATTCTGTCTGATCAAAATATCAGTTCTTGTTGAATTGTGAGTTAGAAACTGTAAAAACTGAGTCTTACTGTAAAGATGACATTCCTATACTTTGCCGTGAACTCACTACCGTTTTTCATATCCTTGCCCAAAATAGCCAGTATTCTCTTGGACGCATAAGTAGACTGTCGGCAGTAATTTTCGAAAAAGGATTATAGCTCATTGCCCTGTATACGAGTGAGATATTTTTTTCGTAATCTGGTTTATTTTTCGGTATAAGTAACGAAAAATTGAAATTTAAAAAATGAAAAACTTTTCGCACATAGACTCTATCCTGTGATCCTCTGAATGCCATCATGCTGCATGAACCGTTGCCTGGAAACGACGCTAACATAAATAACCTATGCCTTGCCTGACTAAAATTGCAGTTTTTTTCCAAAAGCTTGGCGTTGGAGCTCCCACTTCTGTCGCTGTCCGCCCGCTTCGCTGAATGGTAACGTGTTTGCCTACCATGCGGCAGGCCCGTGTTCGATCCCCGCCCGGGTTGGGGACTTTCTCCGCTGGTGGAGTAGGTATTGTGTTGTCCTTATAATCCCTTCGTCATTATCACCGACACGCAAGTCATCCAATGTGGCGTCACCTGAAATAAGACTTGCAACTCGGCGGCCGAACTTCCTGGGGCCTCCAGGCCATCAGTGCTACACGATCATTTCACTTTTTATTTCTGTCACACTTTTTTGTGGCTAAGCCCTGCATACAGCATAAATCTGGACGAAATGGATGATGACGAGTAAAAGCGTTCCCCTTGTAAGTGGAGAAAGGTATTTTAGAATCGAATTCTAACGCTTGAGCCTTGTCCCGCAGTTACGCAGGGTCGGCCATCGTTAATCGGATTTGGGATGTTAATGTGTGGCCGGGTGCCCTTCCTGCCGCCACCCCGTACCCCCCGGGACGGAATTAGTGTACTCCAACTGCCTGCATCGAGTGTAATCCATGGTATAGTGCGAAAGTGTTCAGATGTCTGCGAGCCACATTGAGGCGGAACATGGGGACCAGCCCAGTATTCACCTAGCGGGATGTGGAAAACCGCCTAAAAACCACATCCAGGCTGGCTGGCACATCGGCCCTCGTCGTTAATCCTCCGGGCGGATTGGATCCGGGGCCAGGGCACCTACCCGAGTCCAGGAAGCAGTGCGTCAGCGCTCTCGGCTGCCCTGGCGGGTAGCATTTTAGAATTGAATAAGGAGCTTTAATTCTGCTGGGCCTACGGAGCAGATGAGTACGGAGCAGTCGACTGGATTATAATCAACACACAAGGCATACGCAGCTGCAGAGTGACTACGTCTTGCTGCCTCTCAGGGGAATAACGGATAATAAAGGATGCCCATTGTCACGGGGAAGTGCCAGTGAACGGTTCGCCATTAACAAGAGTAGCTCGCCATTACGTGATCTATAATCCCTGTACGTTTGATGGCAAGACTTTGATACATGCTATATACAGGGTGGTCCATTGATACTGACCGGGCCAAATATCTCACGAAATAAGCATCAAACGAAAAAACTACAAAGAACGAAACTCGTCCAGCATGAAGAGGGAAGCCAGATGGCGCTATGGTTGGCCCGGTAGATGGAGCTGCCATAGGTCAAACGGATATCAACTGCGTTTTTTTTAAACAGGAACCCCCATTTTTTATTACATATTCGAGTAGTACGTAAATAAATATGAATGTTTTAGTTGGACCACTTTTTTCGATTTGTGATAGGCGGCGCTGTAATACATACGTATAAGTACATGGTATCACGTAACATCCCACCAGTGCGGACGGTTTTGCTTCGTGATACATTACCCGTGTTAGAATGGACCGTTTACCAATTGCGGAAAAGGTCGATATCGTTTTGATGTATGGCTATTGTGATCAAAATGCCCAACGGGCGTGTACTATGTATGCTGCTCGTTATCCTGGACGACATCATCCAAGTCTTCGGGCCGTTCGTCGGATAGTTACGTTATTTAAGGAAACAAGAAGTGTTCAGCCACATATGAAACGTCAACCACGACCTGCAACAAATGATGATGCCCAAGTAGGTGTTTTAGCTGCTGTCGCGGCTAATCCGCACATCAGCAGCAGACAAATTGCGCGAGAATCGGAAACCTCAAAAACGTCGTTGTTGAGAATGCTACATCAACATCGATTGCACCCGTACCATATTTCTATGCATCAGGTATTGAATGGCGACGACTTTGAACGTCGTGTACAGTTTTGCCACTTGGTACGGGACGATGACAGATTTTTTGCGCGCGTTCTATTTAGCGACGAAGCGTCGTTCACCAGCAGCGGTGCCGGCCGGACTGGCCGAACGGTTCTAGGCGCTTCAGTCTGGAAACGGGCGACCGCTCCGATCGCAGGTTCGAAATCTGCCTCGAGCATGGATGTGTGTGATGTCCTTAGATTAGTTAGGTTTAAGTAGTTCGAAGTTCTAGGGGACTGATGACCACAGATGTTGAGTCTCATAGTGCTCAGAGCCATTTGAACCATTAATGTGGTATTTACAGGTAACCACGCCGTAACGGCATGCGTTCTCAGAAATGATAAGTTCACAAAGGTACGCGTATCACATTGGAACAACCGAAATAAAATGTTCAAACGTACCTACGTTCTGTATTTTAATTTAAAAATCCTCCATGTCACCAACTGTTCGTCGAAATTTGTGAGCCATATGTTTGTGACTATTACAGCGCCATCTATCAGAAAGCGCAAAAAGTGGTCTAACTAAAACATTCATATTCTTTACGTACTACACGAATATGTAATAAAAAACGCAGTTAATACCCGTTTGACTTATGGCAGCCGGCCGCGGTGGTCTCGCGGTTCTAGGCGCGCAGTCCGGGACCGCGCGACTGCTATGGTCGCAGGTTCGAATCCTGCCTCGGGCATGGATGTGTGTGATGTCCTTAGGTTAGTTAGGTTTAAGTAGTTCTAAGTTCTAGGGGACTGATGACCACAGCTGTTTAGTCCCATAGTGCTCAGAGCCATTTGAACCATTTTTGACTTATGGCAGCGCCACCTGACGGGCCAACCATAGCGGCATCTGGTTTCCCCCTTCAAGCTAGACAAGTTTCGTTCTTTGTAGTTTTTTCGTTTGACCCTTATTTCGTGAGATATTTGGCAAGCTCACGGTCAATGGACCACCCTGTATAGTGCAAAACACACCTATAAACCAGCCTGGATAGCCGACAGGCCGATAACCGTCCGTGTTAAAGGGCCGCTCAAGTGGGGGGAGGTGGGCTACACATATTCCGTCCTGACGTAACGAGAGGGTGACAGGAAGGGGCATCTGTCCACCCTTTAAATTAACCATGCCAAATAAGATAATAACGTAGCTAACCCTGCTCCGAAGACGGAGAAAGGCATAAGAAAAAAAAGAAGAAGATAAAGAGCGAAACGCTAAACCCCTTTTATTTTAAAAATCTTCCATGACACTGAACGAGGCTTTCGACCTCATTTCGGTATCCTGGACGACTACTGTGCGGATAGGGGCACATAATTTTTTTGCATGGTTAATCCACATAACTCTTGTATCAACCGAGATACGAGAGCAAGTATGTCTTTCAAAATGGGACTTTACGTTTTTGTAACACCATTCCAAAACTACTGAAAAATGAGTACAGTGGTGTAACGAGTGTTAATGTTGGCATTGAAACTCTTCGCAAAAGTATCCGAGAAATGACCAAGGTGGCCAGAATTAGTTGTTCAGTTAAACATGAGTGCTTACACACATCAGAAATAGCTTTCGCAAACCCCTTGTGACGAGCTAGAATTTAGTGTGTAGTTCCAATTATATACCTATCGCGCCCGCCCGGTTGGCTGTGCGGTCTAATGGTTCAAATGGCTCTGACAAGGGAACCTCCCCATCGCACCCCCCTCAGATTTAGTTATAAGTTGGCACAGTGGATAGGCCTTGAAAAACTGAACACAGATCAATCGAGAAAACAGGAAGAAGTTGTGTGGAACTATAAAAAAATAAGCAAAATATACAAACTGATTAGTCCATGCGCAAGATATGCTCCATCAACGAGTGACCCTATTCAGGACCACCGTGGTCCCGTGGTTAGCGTGAGCAGCTGCGGAACGTGAGGTCCTTGGTTCAATTCTCCCCTCGAGCGAAAATTTTTTCTTTATATTCGCAAAGTTGTGATCTGTCCGTTCGTTCATTGACGTCTCTGTTCACTGTAATAAGTTTAGTGTATGTGTTTTGCGACCGCACCGCAAAACCGCGCGATTAGTAGACGAAAGGACGCGCCTCTCCAATGGGAACCGAAAACATTTGATCGCAAGGTCATAGGTCAACCGATTCCTCCACAGGAAAACACGTCTGATATATTCTATACGACACTGGTGACGGCATGTGCATTACATGACAGGAATATGTTGTCGACCCACCTAACTTGTACACTTGGCGAATGGGTAAAAAGATTCATCTACGTTGCCCGATTTAGGGTTTCTTGTGGAGGTGATAATTACTCCAAAAAAAGTGATGAAAACATCAGAGTTTGTCACATAAACTGCAATAAATGAATCCAAAAGTCTCACAGTCGCACACTTTTCCCTGTGCTCTGTCAAAACATATCTTTTTAACTTTTTCAAATTTTTCCGTGTGTAGACCGTCAAATCCTGCATATGTCCAAGCAAATCTGAACATGTCCTGGAATTTTGGAGAGCGAAGTTGATTTATGTGTGAGTGCCTGAACTTTGATAATTGTCTGAAAATAAAAAATTAAAATTTTCGCTCGAAGGAAGACTTGAACCAAGGACCTCTCGTTCCATAGTTGCTCACGCTAACCACGGGACCACGGCGCTCCTGAGTTTTGTCTCTCCTTGATGGAGCATATCTTACACATGGACTAATCAGTTTGTATATTTTGCTTATTTTTTCATAGTTCCACATAACTTCTTCTTGTTTTCTCGATTGATCTGTGTTCAGTTTTTCAGGGTCTATCCACTGTGGCAACTTATAAGTAAATCTGAGGGGGATGCGATGGGGAGGATCCCCTGTGAGCACTATGGGACTTAACATCTATGGTCATCAGTCCCCTAGAACTTAGAACTACTTAAACCTAACTAACCTAAGGACATCACACAACACCCAGTAATCACGAGGCAGAGAAAATCCCTGACCCCGCCGGATATCGAACCCGGGAACCCGGGCGCGGGAAGCGAGAACGCTACCACACGACCACGAGCTGCGGACCGTGCGGTCTAACGCACGGCTTTCCGTACAGGAAGGAGCGCCTGATCCCCGGCATGAATCCGCCCGGCGCACTTGTGTCGAGGTCCGGTGAACCGGCCAGTCTGTCGATTGTTTTTAGGCGGTTTTCCATCTGCCTCGAATGCGGGCTGGTTCCCCTTATTCCGCCTCAGTTACACTATGGCGGCGATTGCTGCGCAAACAAGTTCTCCACGTACGCGTACACCACCATTACTCTACCACGCAAACATAGGGGTTACACTCGTCTGGTGTGAGACGTTCCCCGCGGGTCCACCGGGGACCGAACCGCACAATAACCCTGGGTTCGGTGTGGGGCGGCGGAGGGGTGAAGTGGACTGCGATAGTCGTCGTGGGGTTGTGGACCACTGCGGCTGCGGCGGGGACGGAGTCTCTCCGTCGTTTCTAGGTCCACGGTTAACATACAATATAAATACAATATACCAATCGTAGTCGATATCGCATTTCTGTGACATACAGTAGGGGAAAGAGAAATTATGTTTAATCCCAGTAGCGTAGACCTGTCTTCTGGATACAAATAATGAAGCAGCCTTGTGAGAGCGCCCAACTTTGCGGTATTTACACTGCAATAGCCGAAAATAGCTGTTTTTCGTTCCAGTTCCGGCTGATTTCTCGTATACTTTTGCCGGCCGAAGTGGCCGTGCGGTTATAGGCGCTGCAGTCTGGAACCGCGAGACCGCTACGGTCGCAGGTTCGAATCAAAAAAATGGTTGCAATGGCTCTGAGCACTATGGGACTCAACTGCTGAGGTCGTAAGTCCCCTAGAACTTAGAACTACTTAAACCTAACTAACCTAAGGACAACACACACATCCATGCCCGAGGCAGGATTCGAACCTGCGACCGCAGCGGTAGCGCGGATCCAGACTGTAGCGCCAGAACCGCTCTGCCACCAGCGGCCGGCGCAGGTACGAATCCTGCCTCGGACATGGATGTGTGTGATGTCCTTAGGTTAATTAGGTTTAACTACTTCTAAGTTCTAGGGGACTAATGACCTAAGAAGTTGAGTCCCACAGTGCTCAGAGCCATTTGAACCATTTTTTTTCGTATACTTTTGCGAAAAATTTTGTAGCACCATTCTTTTCAAGAACTTTCTAATGCAGTTAAAACGACTATCGTTCCATTAAAAAAAATCACTGTGTGCAGTTCTAGTCTGCTTCGTACGTTTTTTTCTGAAATCGTCCGTATAAAATCATCTGTATTTCGTATTAATATGTAAGGTATGTGTCACTCTCTTTAATTCAATGATCACAAATTGTGTACTGTGTATGGAACCGGGGACCTAGAAACGATGGAGAGGCTTCGTCCCGCTGTAGCCCTCAGTAGTTCACAAACCCACAACAGGACACAGCAGTCCACCCGCTCCACCGCCGCCCCACACCGAACCGAGGGTTATTGTGCGGTTCGGCCCCCCCCCAGTGGAACCCCCCTCCCCAACCCCCCCCCCTCCTCCTCCCCCTCCCACAGGGAACCTCTCACACCAGACGAGTGTAGCCCGTAATGTTTGCTTGGTAGAGTAATTATGGTGTACGCATACGTGGAGAAAGTGTCTACGCAGCAATCCCCGACCTAGTGTAACTGAGGCGGAGTAAGGGGAACCAGCCCGCATTCGCCGAGGAAGATAAAAACCGCCCTAAAAACCATCCACAGGCTGGCCGGCACACCGGACCTCGACACTAATCCACCGGGCGGATTCGTGTCGGGGACCGGCACGCTTTCCCACTCGGGAAGCAGTGCGTTAGACGGCACGGCTAGCCGGGCGGCCCTGTCGTTACACACAGAAGTATAATGATTACAGGATACGCCATCACAAGTCTTTACTGCCGCTGGTAGCCATGTACCCGATGCGCCAGCTACGTAATCGTTTTGCGCCGTTGTTCCATTTCCTTCTCGACGCTGTCACGTCTCTCGCGATCTCTCGGCACTGGACTGTGAAGGCTTTTAGGATTCCTTTCGACTTGAGGTTTCCTCTGTATTGCGTTTTCTATAACTCCGAGGATGTTTATGAGTCATATGAGACGACATCATTATTTTTTAATGTTTAGTTTAATACCGACTTTCACAAATATTCCGGTGCATATATTCATTGTCCCACTTTGCGTTCTGCAAATTGGAAATTTGTAGTAAGTTCCTATGGGACAAAACTGCTGAGGTCATCGCTTCTTAGGCTTACACATTACTTAATCTAACTTAAACTAACTTACGGTATGAACAACATACACACCCATGTCCGAGGGCGGACTCGAACCTCCGACTAGGCCGGCCGGAGTGGTCGAGCGGTTCTAGGCGCTACAGTCTGGAGGCGCGCGACCGCTCCGGTCGCAGGTTCGAATCCTGCCTCGGGCATGGATGTGTGTGATGTCCTTAGGTTAGTTAGGTTTAAGTAGTTCTAAGTTCTAGGGGACTGATGACCACAGTAGTTAACTCCCATAGTGCTCAGAGCCATTTGAACCTCCGACTGGGGGAGCGGCACAAACTGTGGCAAGGCCCTAGACTGCGCGGCTACCCCGTGCTCCTGTTCTCTACAAGCTCTTCAAAATGACGCCTGAATCAATGACCTACGTCACCACATTTCCACGCTACACCGCAACTTTAAACGAAGCTAATTCGTAACAGTCACGCACTTGCGCCCGCACTGGTGCGATGACGTCACATGCAGAACATGTACTGCGCGACAAACACGTACTGATATGATCTATCCGTCGTGGGTTCAACTATTGTTTACGCATTACCAGTCTCGTAGTTATTAGTAATTCAAATCTGACGGTATTTTGTCACGCAAGAAAGTTCGACCGACGAGCGAATAGACACTTCCTTCAATATCTAGTTGACCCAAGACTTAAGTGGATTGCTACACTACTGGCCATTGAAATTGCTACACCACGAAGATAACGTGCTACAGACGCGAAATTTAACCCACAGGAATAAGATGCTGTGATATGCAAATGATTAGCTTTTCAGAGCATTCACACAAGGTTGGCACCGGTGGCGACACCTACAACGTGCTGACATGAGGAAAGTTTACAACCGATTTCTCATACACAAACAGCAGTTGACTGGCGTTGGCTGGTGAAACGTTGTTGTGATGCCTCGTGTAAGGAGGAGAAATGCGTGCCATCACGTTTCCGACTTTGATAAAGGTCGGATTGTAGCCTATCGCGATTGCGGTTTATCGTATCGCGACATTGCTGCTCGTGTTGGTCGAGATCCAATGACTGTTAGCAGAATATGGAATTGGTGGGTTCAGGAGGGTAATACGGATCGCTGTGCTGGATCCCAACGGCCTCGTATCACTAGCAGTCGAGATGACAGTCATCTATTCCGCATGGCTGTAACGGATCGTGCAACCACGCCTCGATCCCTGAGTCAACAGATGGGGACGTTTGCAAGACAACAACCATCTGCACGAACAGATCGACGACGTTTGCAGTAGCATAGACTATCAGCTCGGAGACCATGGCTGCGGTTACCCTTGACGCTGCATCACAAGAGAGGAGCGCCTGCGATGGTGTACTCAACGACGAACCTGGGTGCACGAATGGCAAAACGTCATTTTTTCTGATGAATTCAGGTTCTGTTTACAGCATCACGATGGTCGCATCCGTGTTTGGCGACATCGCGGTGAACGCACATCGGAAGCGTGTATTCGTCATCGCCATACTGGCGTATCACCCGCCGTGATGGTATGTGGTGCCATTGGTTACACGTCTCTGTCACCTCTTGTTCGCATTGATAGCACTTTGAACAGTGGACGTTACTTTTCAGATGTGTTACGACCCGTCACTCTACCCTTCATTCGATCCCTGCGAAACCCTACATTTCAGCAGGATAATGATCGACCGCATATTGCAGGTCCAGTAAGGGCCTTTCTGGATACAGAAAATGTTCGACTGCTGCCATGACCAGCACATTAAAGAGATCTCTCCATAACTGAAATCGTCTGGTCAATGGTAGCCGAGCAACTGGCTCGTCACAATATGCCAGGCACTACTCTTGATGAACTGTGGTATCGTGTTGAAGCTGTATGGGCAGCTCTACCTGTACACGCCATCCAAGCTCTGTCTGTCTCTGTGGTGTCACCGCCAGACACCACACTTGCTAGGTGGTAGCTTAAATCGGCCGCGGTCCATTTAGTACATGTCGGACCCGCGTGTCGCCACTGTGTGATCGCAGACCGAGCGCCACCACAAGGCAGGTCTCGAGATACGGAATAGCACTCGCCCCAGTTGTACGACGACTTTGCTAGCGACTACACTGACGAAGCCTTTCTCTCATTTGCCGAGAGACAGTTAGAATAGCCTTCAGCTAAGTCCATGGGTACGACCTAGCAAGGCGCCATTAGCCTTACATAGTTTGATAGTTATCGTATGAAATGTCTCATCAAGAACGCTGTAAACCAATGACGGATTAAAAGCTAAGTATTCCCAAAGCAACGTACTTTTCTTTATAGCAGTTCATTGAGCGTCCTGTTTCAGACTTCAAGATATTCTGCGTGAGCTTATAGCGTGCCTATCGGCCCCCTCAAAATAACACTGTGTCGGCACTTCTGTCGACACATCAGTCTCAATGCCCAGGCGTATCAAGGCCGTTATTACGGCCAGTGGTGGTTGATCTGGGTGCTGATTTCTCAGGAACTATGCACCCAAATTGCTTGATAATGTAATCACATGTCAGTTCTAGTATAATAAATTTGTCCAATGAATACCCGTTTATCATCTGCACTTCTTCTTGGTGTAGCAATTTTAATGGTCAGTAGTGTAGATGCGTGCTCCTCTGCATGGTATCGTTTGCTGAAACCTCGTATCGATATCTCGCACGGTTTCGCGAAATAAGAGGTGTGCAAATTGTGGGTGATTAACGGTGTACAGCGAGAACACGAACCGCAATAAGTTTCCAGTAGTGGAGGAGCCAAATTCCTGTAAGATACCAGGATTTAATCATCAAGTTAATTACATAATTTCCTTCTCGACTGAAACCTACCGGTCGGAATCGAGTGTCTGACAAGGTGTAGCAGTGTTGGAAACTAGAGAGTCCTGGAGATTTTTTTCTGGAGCCGCAGCTGCAGAAGGAAAGAAGTTCGTGCGAGGAGAGGCGTGCAACTGAAAGCGAGCGCGCCTGCTGAATAGCGAGTGCGGCCCCGCCCGCAGATTCCTGCAGCCTGGGACTCGAACACAGGAAGGCCGGCTTTCACCGCGCATTAACTCACCGGTTACCGCCGTAGAAAGCGACCACGTGGCCGCGCCTTTTGTCCTGCGGGCCCTCCTCGCACAAAAGCTCCGCCAGCTACGATCTGAAACTTTTGTCCGTGTTTGTTACATTATCACGTGGCCTTTCGTTATAAATTGTTTACAGTATTTCTGTTAAAATTCTGGCACGGGAAGTCTAGTGTAATGCGCCTTCAACGAGATTTTTATGGTTTATGAGCTTTTAAGTGGGTTTTTAAAAAAATGTTTATATGCACAGCGCATTTTTGAAGCTGTTAATAACATGTAATCTGACTGTTACACTATGTCCCCTCGCGGTAGCTGAGTGGATCAGAGTGTAAGGAACATTATTCTAAAAGTAATAGTGATTATTTGAATATGCTCCCTGTAATTGTATTCAGTAATTATGCAATTCTTTAATCAAATCCTGTGGCACTTGTTTCATTGCTTTCCATATTTATTTCTTATAAGATTTTATTATAATATGTGGTGCATGGCCTGTTACAATCCTGTCCCCATTCCTCCAGTGGTTTATTTGGGTTGTAGAAGTATATTGTAGTGATAGATGTGGGATAAAGCAGTGGATTCCTTGCCTTGTACTGTGTACAGTAAGTGTTAATAGATTAATAATATGTAAATAAATTTACCGCTGTTGTGTTTATCATCATTACAAATTGTACCAAATTATATTGTTTGTTAGTTAACATCACATACGAACGTATGTGTGTGTGTTGATAATGAGTCGTTCTGAACGGATGTAAAATATTTAACATAACTTATGAAAGAAAATCATTGTAAAACTTCATACTTCATGGCAAGGTATAAAGTTGGAATAAATATGAAATACGTAAAAAAAAAAAAAGTGGTCAACGCAACAGAATGTCAATCGTAAGGGCCCGGGTTCGATTCCCGGCTGGGTCAGGGATTTTCTCCGCTCAGGGACTGGGTGTTGTGTTGTCCTAATCATCATCATTTCATCCCCATCGACGCGCAGGTCGCCGAAGTGGCGTCAAATCGAAAGACTTGCATCTGGCGAACGGTCTACCCGACGGTAGGCCCTAGCTACACGACATTTACATTTTACTGTTACACAATGTTCGTGAAAGAATCCGCTACATGAAAACTTTAATCAGGATCACTGAAATCCCGAAGTCACAGTGTTCTTCTACACCTGTTCATAATGTGCTTTGCGTTATCCTTTAGATGGTGAGCTCAGCTTGATGGCTTCGATCTTTTTTCGATATTGATTCGTAGGTAAGTGATTAAATGAAATAAAAGGCCCACAATTATTTCTCTCGAGATACCACTTATTATTTCCAAGTTGTTTTCGTCACCAGGGCCCGGATTTTAATGACAACTCATATTTTTTTCTGAACTATAGGGTGAATTTTAGAACAATTTATACACAAATCTCGGCATTTTAGTGTCGAAAAATGTATTTTAATTGTGCATATAAAGTCATATTTCAGCAAATTTTAGTAATAGAGCATATTGCAGCTAACTTTTAATGTAATAGGTCATATTTCCGTCAACTTTTGCCAAAAATGCATATACCGTTTTTCTCGTATCTTACGGGACACACGAATAAGAAAATGAATATGTTGCTCACGAGACAATATTTAACGTGCTATTATGAAAGATAAACAGATAAATTAGTACACAGCTTTATTTCTCAGGACTGTAGCAGAAAATCGGTGTACCACAACAGTCGTTTCGCGAACATAAAACATTGTTGCGCAGAGTCGACAATACGCTGTCAGAGCCAACAAAGGCGGCTTCTGCCGTAATAATCATCGCAGTCGCACAGGTGTTCCCAGTAACCAGTTTGAATACAGCCTTTGCCTTGTTCAACATGCCTTAAGCAAAGTGCTCCGACAGCGTGAAGTTCCGAGGATATGCTCGAGAATTTGGAGAGAAGTTCTTTAGTACTGATGGGAAAATATTATTTTGTAAACTGTGTGAAGTTAAAGTTAGTGCAAAAAAGCGCTTTATGTGCAACAACACTGTAATACCGCTAAACACAGCAGCTGTGTGAAACGAAGTGCTGAAAATAACAGCAGGCAAACGCTGTTATTTGAACAGACAGGTAAATCGTCAACCGAGCAATCATTCTGCAAGAATTTGTGTGAGATGATGGTGTCCTGCAACATCCCATTGGAAAAGCTGAAGAATTCACGCTTCCGCCGGTTCTTGGAGAAGTACACAACACATCCAGTTCCAGATGAATCTACACTGAGAAAGAACTATTTATCCGTATGCAACAATGATGTGCTCAACAAAATACTAATTACTATTGCTGAGCAAAAGATCTGGTTGTCGATAGATGAAACTACGGATATTAGTGGGCGATATATTGCAAATGTTGTTGTTGATGGCTCTGAGCACTATGGGACTCAACTGCTGTGGATGTTGTTGATGTTCTAAAAGTTGATAGCCCTGGAGATATGTTCCTACGAACGTGTGAAGCTCTCGATAGAGTAAACAATTCGACGATTACTATTTTGTTTGACAGCTCTCTGAAGCTATTGTGACCGGATGGTGTGAAAAGAGACAACGTTTTTCTGCTTGTAATAGATGGTGCTTCATATATGGCTAAAGCAACCAAAGGGCTTCAGATTTTCTACCCCAGTATGGTGTACGCCACTTGCATTGCACATGCGTTGCACAGAGTTGCCGAAGAGGTGCGGTCAAATTACCCTGACGTGGACAAATTAGTTTCCTGTGGCAAGAAAATCTATGTGAAGGCTCCGCTGCAGGTGCAGAAATTCAAGGAACAAGCACCTTCAACGCTCTTCCCACCTAAACCTGTTCCTCCACGATGGGGTTCTTGGCTTAATGCTGCTGAGTATTACTGCACCAACTACACCCAAATAAAGACAATCTTCTGTGAACTTGATAGCGATGAATCAAGTGTTATCAAGATTGTGAAAGAAGTTTTTACAGATACACTGTCTCGAAACTTGGCATATATCAACGCCAAATTTTCAGTGATATCAAAAACCATCAAACGACTGGAAGCTGTTGGCACTCAGCTATGTGAGGCCCTGAGTATTGTGCAACACGTGCAGAGTGAGTTGGGTCGAGCTCGTGGTCATGTGGCTGACAAAGTGAAAACCAAATTGCAAAGTGTTCTCTATCGGAATCCTGGATATTCTACACTGTGCAAAATTAGTGACAGTCTTTCAGGGAATGCCCCAACATTTGAAGATACTGAAACAAAGCTGAACTCCAGTGACCTGGCTGCCTTCAAATACGCTCCATTGACGTCTTGTGAAGTGGAGAGGAGCTTTTCCAGGTACAAAACTATCCTCAGCGACAACCGTAGATCTTTGACAATGGAAAACGTGAAAATGCATCTTGTGATCCAGTGCAACTTTGCTGATACTGAAGATTGACATACGGTATTAAATAATGTGAAACGCTTTAAATACTATGTAGAAATAAAAACATTGTTTTGCTGTTTCGATAGATGATCTTTGCACTGTACTTTGTGAAGTGTTGGCAGAAGAGCCAACACCGTGTTGCTAGAGGAGGCCGAAATGCACGCGTTTATTTACACGCAGATTGGCGTGAGGTCTGGAACAAGGTAAAGTAATTATCCTATAAAGAAAAGAACGTAGTTCTTGGAATACTTAACTTTAATCCACAATTGGAGAATATCGCTCTTGTTTAGACATTAGTACACTGAATATAAACTGGTAATGGCGCCTTGCTAGGTCGTAGCAAATGACGTAGCTGAAGGCTATGCCAACTATCGTCTCGGCAAATGAGAGCGTATTTGTCAGTGAACCATTGCTATTAACGTCGGCTGTACAACTGGGGCGAGTGCTAGTAAGTCTCTCTAGACCTGCCGTGTGGTGGCGCTCCGTCTGCAATCACTGACAGTGGCGACACGCGGGTCCGACCTATACTACCGGACCGCGGCCGATTTAAAGGCTACCACCTAGCAAGTGTGGTGTCTGGCGGTGACACCACACTTTGTGTTTAGAAAATAAAACATTCAGACATTCAAAAAATAAGTGCAAATTAGCCACAAACTCTACAGAAAGAAAGAACTATATGTACAATATTTTGAGAAGTGAATTTTATATTACTTTATGGTGAATAAAAAATTAAATAAACAAACAAGAATGCTTTAAATATAGTTCTATTAAGTCATATTTCATTTTTAAGGTTATATTTATGTAAGTTTTAGGTCATAAATGCTTGCAAATTTTACTGTTTTTTAGGTAATTAAAATCCGGGCCCTAGTTATCACACTACCCTAGCATCGGTTACACCAAATTACAGTGAGGTGACAAAGTCATGGAATAGCGACATGCACATATACAGATGCCAGTAGAATCGTGTACACGAGGTATAAAAGGGCAATGCATTGGCGGAGTTGTCATTTGTACTCATGTCAGTCATTTAAATGGCTTCCGACGTGATTATGTCCGCAGGACGGGAATTAACAGACTCTGAATGATAGGTGGAGCTAGAAGGATGAGACATTCCGAGATCGACAGTGTCAACAGTATGCCGAGAATACCAAATTTGCGACATTACCTCTCACCACGGACAACGTAGTGGCCGACGGCATTCACTTAACGACCGAGAGCAGCAGCGTTTGCCTAGAGTTGCCAGAGCTAACAGACATGCAGCACTGCTTGAAATAAACGCAGAAACCAATGTGACACGTACGACCAAAGTATCAGACAGGACAGTTTTGCAAAACTTGGCGTTAATGGGCTGTGACAGCAGATGACCAACGTAAAGTGCCTTTACTAACAGCGTGACATCCCCTGCAATGCATCTCCTGGGCTCGTGACGACATCGTTTGGCCCCTAGACGACTGGAAAACCGTGGCATTGTCAGATGAGTCCCGATTTAGATCGGTAAGGGCTGACGATAGGGTTCGAGTGTGGCGCAGATGGCACGAAGCTGTGGACCCAGTGGCGTGCATTGTGTTTACATGGCATGGACTGGGTTATCTGGTTACGTTTGGATACTTGGAAACCACTTGCATCCATTCACGGACTTCACGTCCCCAAACAACGATGGAATTTTTATGGATGTCGACTTGCCATATCACCGGGACACAGTTGTTCGCGACTGGTTTGATGATCATTCTGGACGATTCGAGCGAATGATTTGCTCACCCATATCGCCCGACGTGAATCCCATCGAACACTTATGGGACATAATCGAGAGGTCAGTTCGTGCACAAAGCCTGCACCGGCTACATTTTCGCAATTATGGACGGCTATACAGGTAGGGTGGCTAAGTATTTCTGCAGGAGACTTCCAACGACTTGTGTCCCCGCCACGTCTAGCTGCTGCACAAAGCTGGAGGAAAAGGAGGTCTGTCACTATGATGGGAGGTATCCCACGACTGTCGCCACCTCACCGTATTTCACTCTGTTCATCATTTTGTTAAAATAAAACTTGACCGATAAGATTTAATTCGGGTCACACCTACACTACTGGCCATTAAAATTGCTACACCAAGAAGAAATGCAGATGATAAACGGGTGTTCATTGGATAAATATATGATACTAGAACTAACATGTAATTACATTTTCACGCAATTTGGGTGCATAGATACTGAGAAATCAGTACCCAGAACAACCACCTCTGGCCGTAATAACGGCCTTGATACGCCTGGGCATTGAGTCAGATGTTGGACGGCGTCTACAGGTACAGCTGCCCATGCCGCTTCAACACAATACCACAGTTTATCAAGAGTAGTCTGTACCAGCCAGTTGTTCGGCCACCATTGACCAGACGTTTTCAATTGGTGAGAGATGTGGAGAATGTGCTGGGCAGGGCAGCAGTCGAACATTTTCTGTATCCAGAAAGGCCGGTACAGGATCTGCAAGATGCGGTCGTCCATTATCCTGCTGAAATGTAGGGTTTCGCAGGGATCGAATGAAGGGTAGAGTCACGGGTCGTAACACATCTGAAATGTAACGTCCACTGTTCAAAGTGCCGTCAATGCGAACAAGAGGTGACCGAGACGTGTAATCAATGGCACCCCATACCATCACGCCGGCTGATACGCAAGTATGGCGATGACGAATACACGCTTCAAAATGGTTCAAATGGCTCTCAGCACAATTGGACTCAACATCTGAGGTCATCAGTCCCCTAGACTTAGAACTACTTAAACCTAACTAACCTAAGGACGTCACACACATCCATGCCCGAGGCAGGATTCGAACCTGTGACCGTAGCAGCAGCGCGGTTCCGGACTGACGCGCCTAGAACCGCTCGGCAATACGCGCTTCCAATGTGCGTTCGCCGCGAAGTCGCTAAACACGGATGCGACCATCATGATGCTGTCGATGGTTCCATCTGTACCGCACTCCATCGTGTCATGGTTGCAAAGATGGACCTCGTCATGGAGTTCGGGAGTGAAGTAGCGAATCATGCAGCCTATTGCACACAGTTTGAGTCGTAACACGACGTCCTGTGGCTGCACGAAAAGCATTATTCAACATGGTGGCGTCGCTGTCGTGGTTTCTCCGAGCCATAATCCGTTGGTAGCGGTCATCCACTGTTATAGTAGCCCTTGGGCGGCCTGAGCGAGGCATGTCATGGACGGTTCCTGTCTCTCTGTATCTCTTCCGTGTCCGAACAACATCGCTTTGGTTCACTCCGAGACGCCTGGACACTTCACTTGTTGAGAACCCTTCCTGGCACAAAGTAACAATGGGGGCGCGATCGAACCACGGTATTGACTGTCTAGGCATGGTTGAACTGCAGACAACACGAGCCGTGTACCTTCTTCCTGGTGGAATGACTGGAACTGATCGGGTATCAGACCCCCTCCGTCTAATAGGTGCTGCTCATGCATGGTTGTTTACATCTTTGGGCTGGTTTAGTGACATCTCTGAACGTTCAACGGGACTGTGTCTGCGATACAATACCCACAGTCAACGTCTATCTTCAGGAGTTCTGGGAACTGCGGTGGATCAGAACTTTTTTTGATGTGTGTATTATTCAACCTCTGTGGCCTACGTTGGAGAAATGTGTGCGTGATCGCTATTCACCTCCATCATCATTACCTCGAACTGCCAATATTTTGCGGGAAAAATGTTATAAGATTCCCTCGAAAACCATTCAGCGCCTGTATTTATCCTTTACCCATTCGGAGACAACTGGAAGCTGTTTTGAATGTCGGCGGGTTTCCTACACCGTATTAGGCATGGTAATTTGTTTTTGCGTTTCCCTACTTTTTCCTCCCCTTGCTTGCACAGCACTACAATATACTTTGCCGTCGTCACTTGTACATCCAACACTCTCGACGTCCTAAGCCTCTCTGTTCTGTTCGCTACTGATGCTGCTATAGCGTCCCCTCTCCATCGATTTTGCGTCCTGGCGCCGTATGCTATGCTTTTCACCGACTTCCACTACACGATTTGCGAGGAGTACGGTATTCCTCCAAACAATTTTATTTCCTTACAGGTGCTATTTCTTATCAAAATTCTGCATAAAATGAGGTTGTGTTCAGGGTGAATTTCTTTACCTATAGGCCCTCAACTAGTTACCTCAGATGTTAAGTCCCATAGTGCTCAGAGCCATTTTTGAACATGATCAGACGTTTGTCTTCTTACCCTTGTTGGCGGTTTTGGCGAAATTTCTATGGCGGAAGAAGAGAGTTGTTGGGCTGGGACAAGTTCGTCATTTGAAGATCCATTCTTCTAAACTGTGTGTCTGTGCTTTTTGATTTACACCTTGAGTCGCCAGTGCTGTTCCATCTGCAGAGAGACGTATGTTTTCGTTGACTATTAGAACTCGAGGAATGTCTGTCGTATGTGGTGTGCACACGAGTCTGACATCATGGCACTTAGGGAGGCTCCTACCCGGGGCGTAAAGGGTTGTACATTGTTGTTGTTGTGAGGTCCACGCTGTTTGAGTGGGGACGGTAGCAGAGCATAGAAAACCTACTGTTGTTGGCGTCCAGCGTCATGAACGATGAAGGGCCTAGAAGTGCCTAAGCTTTGCTCGAAGAAAAAATTGCAGTTGAATGCTGAGTTGTCTTTTTTGTTTTCCTTGATACATGATTGGACAGTGCACGGCTTGGGCCAGGCGCACGCTAGGATACAGCCGACGAAGGGAAGTGCAGCGAGGGGAATACTCGGTGAAACAGTGTGTGCATACTGGGAGGCAGCTTACAAGGGGAGGCCGCCAATTGTGAAATTCAGATTCGATTCATACTGCGCATAATAAAAGCTCATGGCCACAGGTGTAATGTGGCAAAGCACCAAGATGCACTTCTCAGCCGTTGTCGAGAAAATCGACAGTAAAAAGAAACCGTTGCGGTGAAATACTCTCTACGATTAATAATTTTCCACAGCGTCGTGGCGCAGCGGTAAGCGCTTGGGTTCGTAATCCGAAGGTCGCCGGATCGAATATCGCGCCATGCAATTTTTTTTTATTATTAGTTTTTTGTAATTCAAATATATATATATATATATATATATATATATATATATATATATATATATATTAATGAATTGCTTATGCATGTTGGTGAAGGCGGATCGCTCTCCAATTGTACCGCCTCCATTTTTCCGTTTTTTAACGGTGTGTACCAAAGCTCTCCCGTCCGCACTGATTTTCGACGATGTTATAAGTTGCCCTAGGGACCGCATCTACCTTCTTTCGAAGTTACCAGGCAACTACGCTGTTATGCGGCGGCTCGTTTCGGCCCATTCAACATCTCTCCTTCAAGTGTAACGAGCGAGTAACGGAGTTTATATTTCATACCTGCCACGGCGAATTAGTGTTCGTGGGGTCCCTATTCTAATTCGAACGTTTGACTTACGCTATACGTTTTCGTTTCGGAATATCGTTTCTACGTCTTCCGTTAACTATACGTGGTTAACATTATGAAAAGACAATTAATAACATTTGTGAAATACAACTTTGTTTGCGGAAAACATAATGATGTCCGAAGTCGCCAGTTTTTCCACGACAAACGACATTCAACAACTTATTATATGCATAATTGTTGCAACTGATTGCCGGGAATTATATATACACTCCTGGAAATTGAAATAAGAACACCGTGAATTCATTGTCCCAGGAAGGGGAAACTTTATTGACACATTCCTGGGGTCAGATACATCACATGATCACACTGACAGAACCACAGGCACATAGACACAGGCAACAGAGCATGCACAATGTCGGCACTAGTACAGTGTATATCCACCTTTCGCAGCAATGCAGGCTGCTATTCTCCCATGGAGACGATCGTAGAGATGCTGGATGTAGTCCTGTGGAACGCCTTGCCATGCCATTTCCACCTGGCGCCTCAGTTGGACCAGCGTTCGTGCTGGACGTGCAGACCGCGTGAGACGACGCTTCATCCAGTCCCAAACATGCTCAATGGGGGACAGATCCGGAGATCTTGCTGGCCAGGGTAGTTGACTTACACCTTCTAGAGCACGTTGGGTGGCACGGGATACGTGCGGACGTGCATTGTCCTGTTGGAACAGCAAGTTCCCTTGCCGGTCTAGGAATGGTAGAACGATGGGTTCGATGACGGTTTGGATGTATCGTGCACTATTCAGTGTCCCCTCGACGATCACCAGTGGTGTACGGCCAGTGTAGGAGATCGCTCCACACACCATGATGCCGGGTGTTGGCCCTGTGTGCCTCGGTCGTATGCAGTCCTGATTGTGGCGCTCACCTGCACGGCGCCAAACACGCATACGACCATCATTGGCACCAAGGCAGAAGCGACTCTCATCGCTGAAGACGACACGTCTCCATTCGTCCCTCCATTCACGCCTGTCGCGACACCACTGGAGGCGGGCTGCACGATGTTGGGGCGTGAGCGGAAGACGGCCTAACGGTGTGCGGGACCGTAGCCCAGCTTCATGGAGACGGTTGCGAATGGTCCTCGCCGATACCCCAGGAGCAACAGTGTCCCTAATTTGCTGGGAAGTGGCGGTGCGGTCCCCTACGACACTGCGTAGGATCCTACGGTCTTGGCGTGCATCCGTGCGTCGCTGCGGTCCGGTCCCAGGTCGACGGGCACGTGCACATTCCGCCGACCACTGGCGACAACATCGATGTACTGTGGAGACCTCACGCCCCACGTGTTGAGCAATTCGGCGGTACGTCCACCCGGCCTCCCACATGCCCACTATACGCCCTCGCTCAAAGTCCGTCAACTGCACATACGGTTCACGTCCACGCTGTCGCGGCATGCTACCAGTGTTAAAGACTGCGATGGAGCTCCTTATGCCACGGCAAACTGGCTGACACTGACGGCGGCGGTGCACAAATGCTGCGCAGCTAGCGCCATTCGACGGCCAACACCGCGGTTCCTGGTGTGTCCGCTGTGCCGTGCGTGTGATCATTGCTTGTACAGCCCTCTCGCAGTGTCCGGAGCAAGTATGGTGGGTCTGACACACCGGTGTCAATGTGTTCTTTTTTCCATTTCCAGGAGTGTATATACATTTGAATTACAAAAAACAAATACTAAAAAAAAAAGTTCGTGGTGCGAGATTCGACGCGGTGACCTTCGGATTACAAACCAGAGCGCTTACCGCTGCGCCACGACGCTGTGGAAAATTATTAATCGAAGAAAGTATTTCACTGCAACAGTTTCTTTTAACTGTCGATTTTCTCGACAACGGCTGAGAAGTGCATCTTGGTGCTTTGCCACATTACACCTCTGACCATGAGCTTTCATTATGCGCAGTATGAATCGAATCTGAATTTCACAATTGGCGGCCTCCCCTTGTTAGATTTTCGCGCCCACCACCTGGTCTATGGCCAGGCTTACATTGGGACACTGGTGACGAAGGACAGGGTAGGATAGCACAGGTTTTTATGTCTCACAGCTATAAATGAAACGGTGCAAATTGAGGCATAGGGCAGGGCAGCACACTACCGGCTTCAGCCTTCGCCGCACAGTGTCCAGGAAACAGTTTACTGCGCTAGCGCCACGCAGCTGACTGGCTGCATTCGGACCACGCGCTCTCGCGGGGTGCGCGCGACAATTGAATCTGCCTCCCAAAATACGTACACGCCGTGTCGCGCAGTACACTACTGGCCATTAAAATTGCTACACCAAGAAGAAATTCAGATGATAAACGGTTATTCATTGGACAAATATATTATACTAGAACTGACAAGTGATTACATTTTCACGCAATTTGGGCGCATAGATACTGAGAAATCAGTACCCAGAACAACCACCTCTGGCCTTGATACGCCTGGACATTGCGTCAAACAGAGCTTGGATGGCGTGTACAGGTACAGCTGCCCATGCAGCTTCATCACGATACCACAGTTCATCAAGAGTAGTGACTGGCGTATTGTGACGTGCCAGCTGCTCGACCACCATTCACCAGACGTTATCAATTGGAGAGAGATCTGGAGAATGTGCTTTCCAGGGCAGCAGCTGAACATTTCCTGTATCCAGAAAGGCCCGTACAGGGCCTGCAACATGCGGTTGTGCATTATCCTGTTGAAATGTAGGGTTTCGCAGGGATCGAATGAAGGGTAGCGCCACGGGTCGTAACACATCTGAAATGTAACGTCCACTATTCAAAGCGCCGTCACTGCGATCAAGAGGTGTCCAGAACGTATGGCACCCCATACCATCACGCCGGATGATACGGCAGTATGGCAATGACGAATACACGCTTCCAATGTGCGTTCACCACGATGTCGCCAAACACGGATGCGACAATCACGATGCTGTAAACAGAACCTGGACTCATCCGTAAAAATGACGTTTTGCCATTCGTGCACCCAGGTTCTTCGTTGAGTACACCATCGCAGGCGCTCCTGTCTGTGGTGCAGCGTCAAGGGTAGCCGCAGCCATGGTCTCCGAGCTGATAGTCCATGCTGCTGCAAACATCATCGAACTGTTCGTGCTGATGGTTGTTGTCTTGCAAACGTCCCCATCTGTTGACTCTGGGATCGAGACGTGGCTGCACGTCCGTTACAGCCATGCGGATAAGATGCCTGTCGTCTCGACTGCTAGAGATACGAGGCCGTTGGGATCCAGCACGGCGTTCAGTATTACCCTCCTGAAGCCACCGATTCCATATTCTGCTAACAGTCATTGGATCTCGACCAACGCGAGCAGCAATGTCGCGATACAATAAACCGCAATCCCTATAGGCTACAATCCGACTTTTATCAAAATCGGAAACGTGATGTTACGCATTTCTCCTCCTCACACGAGGCATCACAATAACCTTTCACCAGGAAACGCCGGTCAACTGCTGTTTGTGTATGAGAAATCGGTCGAAAACTTTCCTCATGTCACTGGCGCTAACCTTGTGTGAATGCCCTGAAAACCTATAGATTTGCATATCACAGCATCTTCTTCCTGTCGGTTAAATTTCGCGTCTGCAGCACGTCATCTTCGTAGTGTTGCAATTTTAATGGCCAGTAGTGTATTTCCTTCGCTGCGCTACCCTACACTGCCCAGCCCTCCGTCGACTGTGTCCCAATCATTATGATGATGATGTCGTGTGACGAGGGCCTCCCGTCGGGTAGATTGCTCGTCTGGTGCAAGGCTTTTGATTTGACGCCACTTCGGCGACTTGCGCGTCGATGGGGATGAAATGATGATGTTTAGAACAACACAACACCCAGTCCCTGAGCGGAGAAAATCTCCGACCCAGCCGGGAATCGAACCCGGGCCCGTAGGATTGACAGTCTGTCGCGCTGACCACTCAGCTACCGGGGGCGGACTGTGTCCAAATATGTGCCTAGCCTTGGCTAAGCGTAAATTGAGACGTGTACGTGTCGCGCGGGTCGAACGCATATTGAGACGCGTACACGTATTTGCATGCGCCGTTGACGACGTGCTGCGCTGACAGAAACGAAGCGAGCGCTCACTATAATGTTTCTCAAACGATTTTACAGAAACCAGTCAGTAAAATATTTCATTTATACCTTGCTTGTAGCGTTATATGTCAACTTCGTGGCGAATTGCCCATCATCTCGCTAATGGTCATAATTATTGTGGTTCACACATTTTAGTAAGCCGGTACGCAAAATTCGAAAAGTTTGCAATGAAAAATAGGGGTTGCCATGATGTTGCGTTTGGGCGTATTATACCATATGTTGCTGCGTATGAAATTTAGCTAACATGTTGAATTTTTGGTTGGACTTTGGAGGAGGACTGTATCTGCCTCCGATCTCTAGAAAATGGATCCCATGTAGCGCGGTCACTTCTGATCTCACGCCCGCGAGAATGAAATACTCGCAATATCTCTCATATCTCCTAAGCCGCTCGAGACATCGAAACGAAAGTTTGGCGAATGATAGCACACAAGGAAGAGAGGAGGAGAATATTTTGCCAATTCGTAAACACACTGAACTTTCTTATTTATGGCGATACACCAGTACTAATACTTTCCTTTTTATTTTTTTCACTCCAGTGACTGGAATTTTTTAAGAGTTATCGACAGCTAGCGAAACAAGAGTTTCCTAGTTCTAAAATAAACACGAAATTTCTTCTCTTATGTTACTATGAGGTTTCTCGTCAGCTCTTGAGCTCTGTGATTGCCAATTACTTGTTTAATGAGGCACTCGGTTTCAGAATTCTGTCGCAATAGCTAAGATGAGTATGTGCAAATTATACTGTGTTTTGGCAAAGGAAGAACAATTAAACCTGCCAACAAGAGAGATGAGGCCGTTACTCATAAATGGTGATGCTTCTTCGAATGAGAAAAGGTTAACAACTCACACAAAAATAAATGGCCAATTCTGTTGGAATTTTGGTTGAATGGGAGGAGGAGATTACTGTTTAACGTCCCGTCGACAACGAGGTCATTAGAGACGGAGCACAAGCTCGGATTAGGTAAGGATAGGGAAGGAAATCGGCCGTGCCCTTTCTAAGGAACCATCCCGGCATTTGCTAAAGCGATTTAGGGAAATCACGGAAAACCTAAATCAGGATGGCCGGACGCGGGATTGAACCGTCGTCCTCCCGAATGCGAGTCCAGTGTGCTAACCACTGCGCCACCTCGCTCGGTGTTTTTGGTTGAATGCCCGTAACCCATCGTATTTTTAACACTGAGCGTCTGGAATGGAAACTTACCAAAGGATTTATTTCCTTCTCTTGATCTGAACAGTATTAAAAAAATGATGAGCGTTCCTTCATGCGGAATGATAGGCACATGCCAGATGCTGGTTACTCACGGCTTGCGGAACTGACAATGTGTGATCGCGAATAGAATAATTGTTACTGGATAAAATAAACAATTGATCTGTCGCACAACACAATGGTCAGTGTATTGTCAGCAGCGGAGGATAATGCGCGCGACAGGAATGCAGAAGCTAGCCATGTGTGCTTTGTGAGCTGGAGTTCGAAAAACATTGTCATGCCTTTGTCAGCAGTACATTTCAACAAATTAAATATATCTAATGACCACACTCGTTTAGGATATTTCTACTTTCGTAATAATACCGACAATTTTTTTCATTTGTGTAGCCTGTTGTATAATTAGTTTATTAATGCTGATAATGTGCATGCAACAGTTGAAATGCTTTTTCTCAATACGGTGAGCCAACATTGTTATTTGGGACTGCATTTCGACTGTTTCTAGCTTTGCAGTGGAAATGTGATGTCCACATGTACATAGTATAATGTCTCTTATTACATCCGTATCCAAGCAACGATAGTGAAACTTATGTACTTCATATCTTGGACGCTTTTTACCTGTGTCAAAAACGGATCATATATGTGGAAATTACGCCTTTTCGACTTTTTGCAACTGATCGTAGAGATACGTCAGCATAACAGGCAGCAAGTCGGTAACCTTGGTTTACTTTCCTGCCTTGCTTCTAAATCACGTGATTTTATAATATTCCTTAGTTCCTTATTCACTACCCTCACGATGAATCGTCTGCCTCTTCTTACAATCTTAAAACATTATGGAGACAGAAGATATAATCCCAACGGGTAATGGCTCACCAGTTACTGAACTGTGCACTGTTCTTGACAAAAGAAGAAACAAAACAAAAGAACTGTACAAATATTTGTAACTGAAAACTATTATGTACTAACAAATGTAGATGGAGCGTTTAAACGGCGAAAAACGAAACACTACTCACAAGGGGAGGCCACGACGTTTGGAACGCGGATTTACTGCAAACTTCGTACACTCGTAGTAGTCCACGAGGACAACAATATGTGTAAACAGTACTTCTCAACAGTTATTGAGAAAATCGCAAGATAATTCCGGTCGTCAAATATATAACTGTGCATGGCCATTTTTACCATGAAGCGCCGGCAGCCGATTGGCAAGCCGGCACGGTAGCTCAGCGTGTTCGGTCAGAGAGCTGGATGGCCTCTGTAATAGAAAACTGAATGAAAGGATCAACAACGAACTTGAACGGATGTTATGTGACGTTCGCAACGACCAAACACAACGATCAACAACGAACAAAATGGAAAAAAAAGTGTTTAGCGTTAAAGCCCCGTAATCGCTGGGTCGCTAGATCCAGTCCTGCTCGTCTGTTTTTTTTTTTTTTTTTAACACAGTCATTTTATTTGCTATTTATATTACAATTGATGTAATGGGTAAATACGTGTAATCGGATGAACTTTTATTAAATTTTCAGTGTTATTTGGCAGTCTACAAATTTTTATTGTCACAAATGATATAATATTCATAACTACCGACTATTAAACGGCCAAAGGCATAAAGTGATACTGAAAATGTATGCCTGACCGTGATTTCAGAAATCCTTTATACCTGGAAGGAGGCCGAAACGACTTGTTACCTCCAAGTTTTGACCGGCACAGACGGCTTTCGAAAGACGTACAATTAATCGTCAATTTCGACATTACGAGTACAAGTTGCGGGATGGTATTTTTCGCAAAAACATGGTAAACAAAGCTAAACTGCACCAGCTGCATTGAATAAATGCTATGTTTCCGCACACGCAAGGTCTTTTGAGGTTTTCCGTGCCGGCCGAAGTGGCCGCGCGGTTCTGGCGCTGCAGTCTGGAACCGCGAGACCTCTACGGTCGCAGGTTCGAATCCTGCCTCGGGCATGGATGTGTGTGATGTCCTTAGGTTTGTTAGGTTTAACTAGTTCTAAGTTCTAGGGGACTAATGACCTCAGCAGTTGAGTCCCATAGTGCTCAGAGCCATTTGAACCATTTTTGAGGTTTTCCGTGGAAAAACAAACCTCGTTAACATTTTCAAAAACATCTCTTTTAGCCGATAATTTGGAAGCAAACCATGCATAACACAGCGTTTCCTTAAATATTGCACACTGGACTCGCATTCGGGAGGACGACGGTTCAATCCCGTCCCCAACCATCCTGATTTAGGTTTTCCGTGATTTCCCTAAATCGTTTCAGGCAAATGCCGGGGTGGTTCCTTTGAAAGGGCACGGCCGACTTCCTTCCCTAACCCGAGCTTGGGCTCCGTCTCTAATGACCTCGTTGTCGACGGGACGTTAAACACTAACCACCTACTTACCTTAAATATCGGCGCTGATCACTGGTCATGAAGTATTGAGTGTATTTTAATAGCGTCTTCAGGGTAAGCAATTTCTCGTTCTCTTTCGATTAAATACGAACAGTTTTGAAGACACGGACAAGCATACATTTTCAGTATCACTTTATGCGTTTGGTCGTTTACTAGCCGGTAGTTATGAATATTATATTATTTGTGATGATAAAAGTTTGTAGACTGCCAAATAACATTGTAAATTTAATAAAAGTTCACCCGATACACGTATTTTTCCCATTACATCAACTGTAAGATAAATAGTAAAGAAAATGGCTGTGTTAGAAATTAAAAAAAAAAAAAACTGACGGGGGGACTCAATCCCGCGACCCAGCGATTACGGCGCTTGAACGCTAACTACATTTTTTAAATTTTTTATTTTATGACGCTGTCGTATTTTATTCACACTGTTAAAACTTCGCTTGCACACTTCAGATATACATTTTATCAACAGGTATATTTTCGGTAGTTTCCACTAGATTGATTTAGAAACTAATCATAAGGCGAAAGAAGTGCATATACGTAATAGGTATATCAATTAAAAACGGAATCTTAGAAGATAAAAATATTCAGGGCTCGAGCCACTCGGCTGCCTGCGCTTCATGGTCAAAATGGCCACGCACAGGTACATATTTGACGACCGAAATTATGGTTCAAATGGCTCTGAGCACTATGGGACTTAACATCTATGGTCATCAGTCCCCTAGAACTTAGAACTACTTAAACCTAACTAACCTAAGGACAGCACACAACACCCAGCCATCACGAGGCAGAGAAAATCCCTGACCCCGCCGGGAATCGAACCCGGGAACCCGGGCGTGGGAAGCGAGAACGCTACCGCACGACCACGAGATGCGGGCACGACCGAAATTATCTTGCGATTTTCTCAATAACGCTTGAGAAGTACGCGCTACTGCTAATACATTTTGTTGCCTTCATGGAGTTCTACGAGTCTACGAAGTCTGCAGTAAATCCGCGATCCAAACGTCGTGGCCTCCCCTTGTCTGTGATAATAAAATTCAGTATACTATAAGGTTGTATTTTTCGGACGGGACATCCTTCCACTGCCCATATGCGCCATGCCGAAGTGAGCATATGGCAGGACTGCCTTCCCGTTCCCTGCCTCACCCCTTCCCGTAGTGCTCCCGTGGCGCGCGGCGCGAGAAACTGTGCCTCAACCACAACGCCGCGCGACCTGGCGCAGGCGCGTGTCGCGTCCCAGTCGCGTCGCGTCCCAGTCGCGTCGCGTCCCAGTTTGCGCGGTCCCATTTGAACCTCTGAAGTTACAAAAACGCGCGCTGCGCTGCGTCGCGCCACACACGCTATACGCGCCTCAATTTGCGCGTAGCCCTAGACCCGCCCACATAGTCGCGCGCTAGTACACGCTTCCTTGACTTGGGGGTACACGCCGGTCCCGGATAGAAAACGACGAGGGCCGGTGTGCCGGACAGCCTGGCTGTAGTTTGTAGGCGGTTTCCCACATCCGACTGAGTGAATACTGGGCCGGTTCCCCCGTCCCCCCTCAATAACTCGATTCGCAAACATATCGAAAGCGTTGTCGCACATAACACTACACGCAGACAGATGGTGTGCACAAATTGCGGCCGGCCGCTGTGGCTGACCGGTTCTAGGCGCTTCAGTCCGGAACCGCGCTGCTGCTACGGTCGTTCGAATCCTGCCTTGGGCATGGATGTGTGTGATGTCCTTAGGTTAGCTAGGTTTAAGGGGCTCCGGAAAGGCTCAAAATCATGAAAAGTTCAATTTTTACTTTTTTGCGTTTTCTGAATCTGCAGACTATTACCTTTTAATAAATATATAATTTATTCAATTCCGAAGACTACAACTATTTTTAAATTTTTTTTGAAATGTGTTCTACATGGGCGTGACCCACTGTGGCGCTGTTAAACTGCTGTCAAATGGTGTTATTATTAACGTCCGTGTTCATCAGGTACATTTTAGTGATGTGAGATAAAGTATGTGTTGTGGCTAACCTGTGATGGTTCAATATATATCGCTGGTGTGATTGTCGATTGTTTCGTATTTATTTACTCTGTCGTTATCTCGAAAATATTCGTAATTAATTCTGTTTCTTGAGTCTCTGTTTTGTTGAAGTATAATAATGAGTAAAAGTAAAGGTATTAGAAATCCTCTGAAGGCTTTTAAGAAAAGGAGAAATGTTGGAAAGCCAAAGGTATGTGTTATTACTGTAAACAATAAAGACGATAACCAAGTGAGTGAACCTAACCTCTCAAGTACACCTGCCCATAGCAGTCAAAGTGGGAAAGAAAATACTTCACAGAAGAAGCTTGGTTCAATGAGTGAAAACTATTAATGTTTTATGGGCGAATCGGATGTGAATGAAATATTTGATATGTCGGTTCTCAAAGGAATTTTTTCAAACTGTGTAAGATGTATTCATTGTAGTGAAGTTGGTCTGGAACTCTCCATAATAAAGCACGTAGGACTTGCTAGTGAAATACAACTGAAATGCGATAAGTGTTCATACATGACCACCTTTTGGAACAGTGTTGCAGTAACTGCAACTGAAGAAAATGGTAGCAAAATCTACGAACACAACAACGAGCGATGCTTGCTTTAGACAAGGAACGCCTTCGGGCTGCAGACAGGGCTGTAAAGAGTCTAGAAATACAAGCAAGAGTAAATAGGAGGAGGTACAAGAGGAAGCTGGAGGAGGAGTTTGCAGAGGATGAAGATAATCCATCCTATGGACCTGGAATGCACTAAAAAGTTAATCCAATCTTTGTCGCTCGATTCCCAAAACTTTTAATTTCTCATACTAATTACATGTTTTCTAAGGATCTTCCAAACATATTTGTTTCAAACTTTCAGTGAATGTTACACAGTACCTTCTGCATAATTTGACACAGCCTTTTTCCAAAAAACTGTATATTTTTGAATATATAAATAAAAAATTGCAAAAAAATGTTGTGAATTTTCATTACAATTGAAAAAAATCATCTTTAATAACTGAACTAAAATTTTGTAAAATCCCTGTGTTAAGTTGTAGCCCATATTCCAATAAATAATCTGTAAAAAGTTCAACTCCCTACCTCAAATACTTTGTGAGGAAAGATGTAATTTATATGCGTTATTTTAACATTGCAAGTATAGGGCGTTCCGGAGCCCCTTAAGTAGTTCTAACAAGGGGAGGCCATGACGTTTGGAACGCGGATTTACTGCAAACTTCGTACACTCTTAGTATTCCATGAGGACAACAAAATGTGTAAGCAGTAGCGCGTACTTCTCAAGCGTTATTGAGAAAATCGCAAGATAATTTCGGTCGTCAAATATATATACCTGTGCGTGGTCATTTTAACCATGAAGCGGCTGCAGCTGAGTGGTGGCGGCAAGGTAGCTCAGCGTGTTCGTTCAGAGGGCTAGCTGCCCTCTGCAATAAAATAAACTGGGTGAATGGATCAATAACGAACTTCAATGGGCGTCATGGGACGTCCGCCACGAACAATTGCAACGAACTATAACGAACAAAGTGAGATTAAAAAAAAAAGAAAAAAAAAAGAAAAAAAGCGTGTTCGGTCAGAGAGCTGGTTGGCCTCTGTAAAAAAAAAAAAAAAAAAAAAAAAAAAAAAACTGAGTGGAAGGAACAACAAACGAACTTGGCCGGATGTCATGAGACGTCCGGAACGACCAAACACAACGAAAAAAAAGGCGTGTTCGGTCAGAGCGTTAGCTTTCCTTTCTAATAAAGAACTGAGCGAACGGGCCATCGAACAAACTGCACGGGTATCATCGGACGTCCGCCCTGAACAAATTCATCGAATAATATAGAACATTTTTTTTTTAAAAAAGAAAATGTGGTTGGCGTTCAATCCGCTGGATTGAGTTCCGTTCGTCAGTTTTTTTTATTTTCAACACAGTCATTTTCTTTATTATTTATGTTACAATTGGGGAAAGTAAATGTAATCGGATGAACTTTTATTAAATTTACAATGTTATTTGGCAGTCTACTAATTTTTATTATCACAAATAATATTCATAACTATCGACTAGTAAACGGCCATACTGAAAATGTATGCTTGTCCGTGATTTGAGAAATTCCGGACCTGGAAGGAGCCCGAAACGACTTGTTACCTCCAAGTTTTGACCGGCACAGACGGCTTTCGAAAGATGTACAATTAATCGTCGCTTTCGACATTACTTTTCATAAAAACATGGAAAACATAAAGTTAAACAGCACCAGCAGCATTGAATAAATGCTATGTTTCCGCATATGCAAGGTCTTTTGACGTTTTCCGTGGAAAAACAAACCTCGTTAACATTTTCAAAAACCTCTCTTTCAGACGATAGTCTGGAAGCAAACCATGCATAACGCAGTATTTCCTTAAAAATCGGCGCTGATAATTGGTTATGCAGTATCGAGTGTATTTTAATGGCGTCTTCCAAGGGGCAATTTCTTGTTCTCTTTCGATTATATACGAACAGTTTTGAAGACACGGACAAGCATACATTTTCAGTATCACTTTATGTGTTTGGTCGTATACTAGTCGATAGTTATGAATATTATATTATTTGTGATAATAAAAATTAGTAGACTGCCAAATAACATTGTAAATTTAATAAAAGTCTAACCGATCACACGTATTTTTCCCGTTATACCAATTGCAATATAAATAGTAAAGAAAATAAAAAAAGTGACGAACGGAACTCGATCCAGCGATCTAGCGGCTTGAACGCCAACCAAATTTTTTTTCTTTTTTTTTTAAAAAACATATTGTTCTGTATTGTTTGCTGAATTTGTTCATGGCGGACGTCCGATGACACTCATTCAGTTTCTTCGTTCATCCGTTCGCTCAGTTTTATTATTAGAAGGGAGAGCTAACGCTCTGAGCGAACACGCTTTTTTTATAAAAACATTTATTAAAAAAACAATGTTACACATTCCAAATACATACTAAGTTCATGTACTAACCATGTACACATGTTATACATGAAGTTATTTAAACAAAACGGTTTGATCATTTCAATTACGCTGATGTTAAAAAAAGACAACAGAAGATTGTGTTACTGACTAAATTATCAGAAAGAATTAAGTTAAACATCAAGAAAAGCTTTTTTAAAGACATTCAAACTTCAACCTGAAGAAATAAAATCTGCACTTTGAATTACATGAGCTCCAATCTTTACAGAAGCATAATTAATTCTTTATGATGGATATCAGAAAGTTGGTGAGATAATTTTAAATATAAAACAATTTAATAATCATATTAGACAATTTCTGAAATACTTGAGAATGGTGGAAAGGAGATATATAATAAAGTTGGCTAGCCTTCCAACTACACTTTCTGGATATTAACTGAATGTTAAGTATATGAAGTGATCAGACCTATATAATCAGTCTTTCACTGCGAAACTGACTTACATATCACAGTGCAAAAATGAACAGGGCAATGTGCCAGCCATTGAATATTACATTTATCAGATAGAATCTTATGGTTTTAACCAATCGATAAGGACATTTCTATAAAAAACTGTCTATTTCCAGATTTCTAATATAAGCCAATAATGCACCTTTAATGTTTTGTGTTTTGAGACTATTAGACACACAATCTCAATGTCACATAAGTTCTGTACATTAGCTTATAAATTTCAAAAACCACTCTCTGTAGTAGAAAAAGCACACATCACACATATACTGTAAAATCTTAAATAATATCCTTAAGGTAACTACAATACATCACTGTCAACGCAGTCTTCTTTTTTATATTAACCAATGCCCATTCTTTCAAATACAATTTTTAACATATTACCGAACTTTTTCTTGTGATTCTAATACCTTCTAATTTTGTGCAATTCACACAGCATGTGTACCTGGAACTCTATGATACTGTTGGATCCTAATTTGTTAATGGCGTAGTTAACAAAATTTCCTAGCAACCAGTACACAGCGTTATTTTTTGCTTCTGGGAAATAGCGTGCTTCAGGCCTGTGTATCAATGACAGCGATATATGCTCAGGGGATGTTCTTGTAATCAGAGCTATTTGCTCCCGGATCCACTTCCAACTATTCATGTGACCACTGCAAGTATATCTACGAATTATTGTGTCAACTAGATGGCATTGTTAACATAAATTTGTTTCACAGAGTCCGGTTGCTTGCAGTCTTTCATTGGTGCTAACTATGTTGTTAACTGTCTTGGACCATGACGTTTTTATATTAGACGTGAGCACATTAGAACTAATGTTTTTCCAAATCTCAGTCCACTCAATGTTTGGAAACTGTCGTTCTATTTTGTTCCTTCCTTCGCTTTTCTTTCGTTCCCGCATTATGGCTCTCGATGTTAAGTGTCGTGACTGCCTGAGTTCGACACTGACATAACTAAACTCAACATAGAAAATCCTCATATGCTGTAAGCGACTGTTGATATTCTGCACGTCAATCGGGGGAAGCAGGCTTCGAGGTTTAATGATCTCGAAAAGTTGGCTGGTTATGCTTTCTCGCGAGTCTCTTATTAAATTAACTTGTCTTTTGATAAAAAGTGCAGAGGCTTTATCCGTTATATCAGTTAATCCTAGTCCACCATTTTTAGGATCTAAAGTGGCTACTTTAGCAGGTACTCTGAACACTTCACCTCTCCACAAAAAGTTGGTGATTTTGGACATTATTCTCCTCGCTATCATTCTCGGTATTGGAAACAGCTGGGCAGTATAATAAGCTTTAGCAAGGATGCATGAGTTGATATACTGCGTCCTTTGGACTTGGTTCACATATTGAGTTAAATTCTCTATAATGGTTCCTTGCACTTTATCTGCTGCAACTTTCCAATTTAAAGCCGTCATTTTCATAGGGCATGCTGTCAGGGTGATCCCAAGTGTTTTATGTTGTCGGACTAATTTAGCCCACACGACGTTAATATTATCAAAACCTCTGAGATTTAACATATTAATTTTTGTTTTCGTTTGCATTGGCTCCAGATGCTCTACAGTACGAATCAATTACTGTTGTTAGCGTGGTTACCTCGTCATTATTCCTTGTAATGACCCCTATATCGTCAGCATAGGCTCTTATAACTGTTTTATTTCCTGATAATGTTAAGCCTTTTAATCTAGCATGGGCATGAGGATCCAGCGAAATGGCAAAGAGCGACATGGATAGAGGACTTCCTTGAGGAACACCTCGTTGTATTTGCATCGGCCTGGATTGTTGACAATTCACCGCTATTTTAGCATTTATTACAGTTGCTATGTTCATAATCAACTGTATGACCCTATCGTGGAAACCTATTTTCTTCTGAGAATCGTACCGTGTTTTGTTCGAATTTCATCAATAAAAGTCCTTCTCCCGTTTTTCGTATGCTTCACTAAATGATATAGGGAAGTAGTTTCATCTTCTGACACCGAATTTGCCTTCGACTTTATTTTCAACGGTTCCATTTGACTTCTCTTGATATTAAGTGACTTGGCTTTGATTTTTATGATGTTTGCTATCTGAAGTGAGGAACCTGCTGAGACCTGATCATATAGATCTCTCAAAACGGAATAGTAATATTCTATAGTGCATTTCATTTCCCTTGCGGTCTGGGCACTGTATTGAATAAGAACTTTCCTCAACTTTGGCTTTGCCGTTTTAACCCACCAGTCAATAGCAGTGGCGTATCTACTACGGGCACGCAGGCATATTGCCCATGTTTCTTTCATCAGATCTTCTAAATCATGATTTACTAACAAGGAAGTGTTCAAATTCCACTGATTCTTGAATCGGCGAACCGGCTGTCTTGTTAGATTTATGCAAGTTAAGACACTTGAATGGTCTGAAAAGTACGTAGGAATGGTTTATACTTTTGTCGCGGAAGTTTCAAGATTTTTAGAAATATATAGTCTATCAATCCTGCTACGTGATGTTGCCGTGACGTAAGTGAACTCAACAGTGGAGGGGTATCTGGTTTCCCATATATCCTTTAATTCTAAACCAGTAACTAATTGTTTTAGTTCACTTGAGAAATTAAAATTAGGTAACAGATCTTTTCGATTTAAAACACAATTAAAACCACCTCCAAGTAATAACTGTCTTGGCGATTTCCTTAACAAGTATATCAGGTCATCTTCGAAGAAACGTGCCCTGTCAGCTCGATGAGAACTTCCTGAAGGGGCGTACAAGTTGATGATAGTCACATCATAGATATTTAGTCCTATTCCCCTCCCGGATTCCAGTCGTTCCACCTCGCTTACTGTAATCCCTTCCCTCACCAAAATAGCTGTTCAAACACTTGTTTCGGGAGACACATTTATGTAACTGAGAAAACCGGGAATTACCGTATCCGAAATTAGAACTTCTTGTAACAGGGCAATATCAGTCGCGGATTCGTACAAAAATTCCTTAACGGCCGATAATTTCAAACCGGTCGTGATTTTATTTATGTTTATAGTGGAGACAGAATAAGATTGCGTCATTGTGCTGTCACTATGTAGTTGTTTTGATGAACTAATTTAGTTTCCTGTGGTTCAGGGTTCAGTTAAGCTATAACTGTTTTCTCGGAAGGCTGAACATGGAATAACACTTCAATCAGTTTATTAGTTACTGTCCCGTTTTTTTTTCTACTTCTGATGTTTTCTCTTGTACCGCAAGCAGACTGATTTCCTGGTAAACTTTCTGATTTTTCCTCCAGTGATTCGTGTAGGACCGTTTGGCACCGAACATTCTTTGGGCTTGGGTCGCCCCTACCGGATTTTCCCTTCTCTTGGTTACGAGCTACATTCTCATTTGGTTGCGTCGGTATTTTACTTCGCGGCTTATCTGGAGCAGCAGCAGACGCTTTCGCAATTTCGGTTGCCGGCGCCTGCCCTGTTGACTGTGATTTCAGTTTGGCCACCACTTCCTCGTTCTTTATTAATTTCACTCACTTCCTGATCGAGGGGAAACAAATGGAGACTGCAGTTTTTCAACCTCTCCCTGAATTTGTTTATTAACAGATAGCTGCTGGCCGGCCGGAGTGGCCGTGCGGTTAAAGGCGCTGCAGTCTGGAACCGCAAGACCGCTACGGTCGCAGGTTCGAATCCTGCCTCGGGCATGGATGTTTGTGATGTCCTTAGGTTAGTCAGGTTTAACTAGTTCTAAGTTCTAGGGGACTCATGACCTCAGCAGTTGAGTCCCATAGTGCTCAGAGCCATTTGAACCATTTTTTGATAGCTGCTGATCTTTGCAATCGGCTACTGCACCTGTTGTTTCTTGCAAATTAATGCTGTTTACTCCCCCTTCATTTTCTGGTATCGTATGTGTATTATCTTTCTGTTCATTAGTTTCCATTCGCATTTTGCCTTCAGGTTCCTCTGCTTCCTCATCGCACTGCTTTTGCTTGCGAAGTGAGGGAGTGGGACAAGACAGCTCGTCCTCTGGACAACTATCTGTTATCTCCAGAGGTCGTTTTTTCGGTTGCATTTCAGTTTCACGAGTAGTGGCAAAAGGGTTTCCTTTTGTTGTTAACGGGGGAAATTGACTGTTATCGTGAAGGGAGACATCAGCTTGGCCTGCTGCGTTAACATCCTCAAACAGGTGATCCGGGCTATTGTTTGGTAACAGATCATGTAAGGTAAGCTTCTGACGCTGTATCAAATTACTTTTAAGAACAACAGTTCGCCGCGGACATTCCTGTCTGAAGTGGCCGGTTTCGTTACATATATGACATGTAGCTTGCTGACCTGTATAAACGGTTTGTGCCTTATACCCACAAACAGTTATGTGAGACGGAATATTCGTCTTAACGTCCATCTCTACACAGCGAACCCCGTTAAAACACTGCAGTTTAAAGCGAGGCGACCATCTTTCATTTGCAATTGATTTAACGTCTCCGTAGTTTGAGAGAGCTCCCTTAATCTTATCATTTTCAATTTCAATGGGAAAATTCAAGTCACGAACGGTTTTGTAATGAATGTCCGCTCTATAGATGGAAACCTTACTTTTATAACAATTTCTATGCACAAAATCTACTTGATAGCCCCACTTTCGTAACACTTTATCAACAGTCGAAGCACTGATTAACTTGACAAAACACAGTATTTTTCCTGATCCAGTTGCCATGTATGGACGGTTTCAGAATTTAGACCAATTACCTGTGTAATCCAGTCATCTATTTCCAGGGATGTCGGCTGAACAGGACGGGATTCCTTGTCAAAAACAAATACCAGAGTATTCTTCCTGAGGTTTGTAGCCATGGTTAATCCAGCGAAGCAATTTCGGTTAAACAACCGAAATTCCAAGTAGCAGCAGCAAGACCAGAAAGAGCGATCAGATCACAAGGAATAGGAACAAACACGGAGATTAACGGACGGACGGCTCTCGGCGAAGCACGAGCACAGCGATGTAAAAACGCTGAGCTACCGTGCCGGCACCACTCGTGTGCAGCCGCTTTATGGTTAAAATGGCCACGCACACATATATATTTGACGACCGACATTATCTCGCGATTTTCTCAGTAACGCTTGAGAAGTACGCGCTACTGCTTATACATTTTTCTGTCCTCATGGATTACTACGAGTGTACGAAGTTTACAGTAAATACGCGTTCCAAACGTCGTGGCCTCCCCTTGTAAGTCTAGGGGACTGATGACCTCAGATGTTAAGTCCCATAGTGCTCAGAGCCATTTGAACTATTTTTTTTAACCATAAATTCCGTCCCGGGGAGAAGAGGAGGCGACAGAAAGGGCATCTGGCCGTCCTCTACCATTTACACCGCCCAGTCCTGAATAACGTGCCAATCCCGTGAAAATACGGTGTAAGACCAGAAAAAAATAATATAATGAATGAGTTTGCCTCTGACACTATAAAAAACTAATCTTCGAAGTAAGAAGCCGCATACAAGAAGAGGCACGACCCGCCAGAGTAGCCGAGAGCACTAACGCGCTGCTTCCTGGACTCGGGTGAGCGCGCCGGCCCCGGATCGAATGCGCCCGGCGGATTAACGTCGAGTGCCGATGTGCCGGCCAGCCTGGATGTGGTTTTTAGGCGGTTTTCCACATCCCGCTAGGTGAATACTGGGCTGGTTCCCATGTTCCGCCTCAGTTACACGGCTCGCAGACATCTGAACACATTCGCACTATTCCATGGATTACACTCGACGCAGACAGTTGGGGTGCACTAATTCCGTTCCGGGGGGTACGGGGTGGCGGCAGGAAGGGCATCCGGCCACCCCTAAAACATTAACATGCCAAATCCGATTAACGATGGCTGACCCTGCGTAACTGCGGGACAGGGCTCAAGCGATAGATAGATAGATACAAGAAGAGGCGTAGGCGAAACGTAAGATACAAGCGGGAGTCATATGAAAATCGGACAGAATACAGTATAGCGAGCATGGGGCGGACGTTGTTAAAGCAGGTAGGTTTCTCTATACAAGTGCCCTCTATTGGGAATCAGAAAGGAGCAGTGCGAACGATCACCGCTGTGCCATTTGTCTGTTATGTGTGCTCGACGCGGGGTCAGCGACTCGATCGTGTGTCGGACTCAAATGTCTGCTGTCTGTGGCAAACGCAAGTACGTCACGTTAGCGTGTGCTTGCGTGGAATAAACGATTTCGAGAAAGGTCAGGTGTGGAAAGACAGCTGTCGACCAGAACTGGCTCATTGTGTCATTACTTCTTCTGCCTGTCTGTCTCTTCTGTCACTGCGGCGGTGAACGCTGGCGTCAGAAATGACGATGGAAGACATTCGGTCCATGTTGGGTATCAATCACGGTGCTGTTCACGCCATCGTGACAGAGCATCGGAAGTTCCGGAAAATAAGTGCTCAGTGGGTTCGCCACAGCCTGACGAGGGAGCAGAAGTTGAACAGAATATCGAAATCACTGGAGCACCTGGAACGGAATCACGATGGAGAACGTCGTTTCCTGTCCCGTACTGCCGCAGAAGACGAAAATGGCTCTGAGCACTATGGGACTTAACCGCTGAGGTCATCAGTCCCCTGGAATTTAGAACTACTTGAACTTAACTAACCTACGGACATCACACACATCCATGCCCGAGGCAGGATTCGAACCTGTGACCGCAGCGGTCGCGCGGTTCCAGACTGTAGCGCCTAGAACCGCTCGGCCACTCCGGCCGGCGGAAGAGGAAACATGGTTTCATCATTTTGACCGGAAGAGCGTGCTTCGGAGCGAACAATGGAAGCACATGGTCCTTCCTACCCACCCCTCTCCCACCGAAAACACCCAGAGCCGCGCACACTAGCTCGGGGAAAGTCATGACGACTTTTTTCGGTGACTGCAATGGACCGCTGCTCGATGAGTTTCTGAAGCACGTCACCACAATTAAACCACGGCGTTACGTGGACACATTATAAAAACTGAAGTGCACCATCAAGCCCAAACGCCCAGGAATGCTGACGAACGGCATAATTCTGCTGCAGGATAATGCCTGCCCACGTACTGTCAATGTTGTTTCGACTACGCTGCACAATTTAAGTGGGAAATCCCTACACATCCTCCATACGTTCCTCATGCGATTTCCATATTTTTGGAGCCCTGAAGGAAGACATTCGTGGCCGCCGATTTGCTTCGGGCGAAGCTTCAGTTGTGCGATTGGGTTCGTGATTCCCTTTCAGAAAGGTCACAGTTCGTAGTAATAGACGGAAAGTCATCGAGTAAAACAGAAGTAATATCCGGCGTTCCCCAAGGAAGTGTTACAGGCCCTTTATTGTTCTTGATCTATATTAACGACATAGGTGACAATCTGAGTAGCCGTCTTAGATTGTTTGCAGATTGTGCTGTCATTTACCGTCTTGTAAAGTCATCAGATGATCAAAACGACTCGGAAAATGATTTAGATAAGATATCTGTATGGTGCGAAAAGTGGCAATTGACCCGGAATAAAGAAAAGTGCGAAGTTATTCACATGAGTACTAAAAGAAATCAGCTAAATTTCGATTACGCGATAAGTCACACAAATCTGAGGACTGTAAATCCAACCAAATACTTAGAGATTACAATCACAAATAACCTAAATTGGAACGATCACATAGATAATTTTGTGGGTAGAGCAAACTAAAGACTGACATTCATTGGCAGAACACTTAGAAGGTGCAACAGGTCTACCTAAGAGACTGCTTACACTACGCTTGTCCGCCCTATTCTGGAGTACTGCTGTGCGATATGGGATCCGCATCAGGTGGGACTGACGGATGACATCGAAAAAGTACAGAGAAGGGCAGCTCGTTTTGTATTATCGTGAAATAGGGGAGATAGTGTCACAGACATGATACGTGAATTGGAGTGGCAATCATTGAAACAAAGGCGTTTTTTGTTGCGACGGGATCTTCTCATGAAATTTCAATCACGTTTTCTCCTCCGATTGCGAAAACATTCTGTTGGCACCCACCTACATAGGGAGAAATGATCATCACAATAAAATAAGAGAAATCAGGGCTCGCACGGAAAAATTTAAGTGCTCGTTTTTCCCGCGTGCCGTTCGAGAGTGGAACGGTAGAAAGGCAGCATCAAGGTGGTTCATTGAACCCTCTGCCAGGCACTTTATTGTGAATAGCGGAGTAATCACGTAGATGTAGATGTACAAGACGAGAACACCTGGTTACAATCATGGCTCCATAGGCATCTGAAAACACTTTTCGATGAAGACTTTGACCGTATTATCTCACATTGGGATAAATATATTAACAGTTATGACAATTAGTTTTGAAATAATAAACCATTCACTTACGGTTTTTACCGAGCGAATTGGCGCAGTGGCTCGCACACTGGATTCGCATTCGTGAGGACGATGGTTACATCCCGCGGCCGGCCATCCTGATTTAGGTTTTCCGTGATTTCCGTAAATCGGTCCAGGAATATGCCGGGATGGTTCCTTTTAAAGGGCACGGCCGACTTCCTTCCCCGTCCTTCTCTAATGCGATGAGACCGATGATCTCGCTGTCTGGCCTCCGCCCCCCAAACAACCCAACCCAAACGGAACTTACGTTTTTCCATCATCTCGTTTTCATTTGACCGCTCCTTATATTTTCTCAAACTCAACCACATCCAGTTACAAGAAATTAGTTTCAGAATTGGACTCTGCCGCTAATTAAGAATTACGTAAACAACAGACAAAGGCGATGACGGAAACTGTGACCACCAGAATACGAATGAATTGATGATAATATATCACTTTTTTCTCATTTATGGCATTTTTAAAATCTTTGACACACTTTCTCGTGATCATGCTAGCAACGCCTAGCACATTTCAATCATACTTAGAATGTTATAGCTATTACACGCGATACTTTTTACCTGTTTGCTGCTATACATCACTTCGTCTTTTTTCCTGTGATTTCGTAACAAAAACTGGTCAAATGGAAATTAAAAAACTCAAAATTACTGTGCATCAAGTGACAATAAATTGAAATTTCCGGAAGGCGTTCGAAGTGTACTGCATCGTCGACTGCTAGCGAAGATACGACTACAAGAAGGAACTTCAAAGAGTAAGACGAAGGCGCAACAAGAAAGGCGCATTGTCAGAGGAGAGTACATATTCCAGGTTTTATGCAGACACGATTCTGCTGGTGTATGGATAACTTGAGCATCACGGTGTGGGAGTGATATGTTACGGCAACTGGAAACGTACCACAAAGCTGGAGTACGCGGGACAATATGATTTTTGTGGGCCAGACGTCTAAATTGCACACAGATTCATCGTGAAATTACGTCGGTATACGGGCCAAATGCAATGTCGCGTCCACCCATAGAGAAATGGTGCCAACAATTCGACCAAGGCCGTGTCAACACGGATGATGCTGATCGCTAAGGAATGCCATCCACATCGACGGCAGACGACATGGTCCAGCCAACTGAGCGACGGATTTGCAGCAATCGCACATTTCCCCCAGGCTTCGTGTCCAAAGAGCGGATTTTTACCATTCAGAAATTGATCGATGTGTAGAACGTTCGGACCAGTGTTTGCAGAGACTTGGTGACTACGTTGAAAAATAGTGTCATGTATCTGTGACACTTTGAAGTGTAGTGCAGAATTCAATTAAAGTTACTAGGCATGCCATAATAATGTGTAACTTACTTTCTGAAGTACCCCCCGACCAGAGTATCTTCGCAGATACGTGACTGGCACGAGGAATATTAGACTAACACACTGAAGAGCCAGAGAAACTGATACATCTGCCTAATATCGTGTAGGGCCCCCGCGAACACGCAGAAGTGCTGCAACATAACGTGGCATGGACTCGACTAACGTCTGAAATAGTGTGCATTTGGGGGACTGAGAATCCGTATTTTCTCGCTTCCCGCGCCCGGGTTCGATTCCCGGCGGGGTCAGGGATTTTCTCTGCCTCGTGATGACTGGGTGTTGTGTGATGTCCTTAGGTTAGTTAGGTTTAAGTAGTTCTAAGTTCTAGGGGACTGATGACCATAGATGTTAAGTGCCATAGTGCTCAGAGCCAATCCGTATTTCGCGATCGAGAAGTCTCTTCACCCTCAATGGGTGACTGTGTGGTCTGCAATGTCCAGTCACGGAGTAATCGGTGCGATATTCCTTGATTGCATGGTGACTACCGAACGGCATGTGATGGTTTTGGAAGATTGTTTCATCCTCATTATCCAAAGTGAGCCTGATTTCGACAAGATGTGCTTCATGCAAGACGGAGCTCGAACCCATCGAAGCAGGAGGAGCGCTTTTGGGGACAGCCTTCTGACTCTGGGGTACCCAGAGGCCACTGGCACAGGCCTCGATTGATCGCCGTATTCTCCAAATTTGATCACGTGCGACTCCTTCTTGTGGGGCTATATTGAAGTCAATGTGTACAACAATAACCCCAAAACCATTTCTGAGCTGAAACAGCCATTCAGTAGGTCATCGACGGCATCGATATTCCGACACTTCAGTGGGTCATTCAGAAATTCGCTATTCGTCTGCGGTACATCATCGCAAACGATGTCACTCATATCATAACCTAAACCCTAATATCTGTAGTGACGTTTACATGCTGAATAAAGTGTGCACACGCCGTAGTTTCTAACTTATTTTTCCGGCCGTGGTGGCCGAGCGGTTCTAGGCGCTACAGTCTGGAACCGCGTGACCGCTACGGTGGCAGGTTCAAATCCTGCCTTGGGCATGGATGTGTGTGATGTCCTTAGGTTAGTTAGGTTTAAGTAGTTCTAAGGTCTAGGGGACTGATAACCTTAGCAGTGTGCAGAGCCATTTGAACCAATAACACAGAAACATTGCTGAGCTGAAAATAGTCATTCAGACGGTCATCGATAGCTTCGATGTTCCGGCACTTCAGCAGGTGATGCAGCATTTCGCTATTCCTCTGCTCCACATCATCGCCAATACTAGGCATATCGAAAATGTCATAACATAAATGCGAATATCTGTAGTGACGTTTACATCTTGAATGAAGTGTGCACCCGCCGTAGTTTGTAACTAGTTACATTTTTTTCATGTTGTTGTTGTTCTTGTTTTTGTTGTCTTCAGTCCTGAGACTGGTTTAATGCAGCTCTCTATGCTACTTTATCCTGTGCAAGCGTCTTCATAACCCAGTACCTACTGCAACTTACATCCTTCTGAATCTACTTAGTTTATTCATCTCTTGGTCTCCCTCTATGATTTTTACCCTCCACGCTGCCCTCCAATACTAAATTGGTGATACCTTGATGCCTCAGAACATGTCCTACCAACCGATACCTTCTTCTAGTCAAGTCGTGCGACAAACTCCTCTTCTCCCCAATTCAAGTCAATGCCTCCTCATTAGTTACGTGATCTACCCATCTAATCTTCGGCATTCTTCTGCACCACCACATTTCAAAAGCTTCTATTCTCTTCTTTTCCAAACTATTTATCGTCCATGTTTCACTTCCATACATGGCTATACTCCATACAAATACATTCAGAAACGATTTAATGACACTCAAACTTATGCACGATGTTAAAAAATTTCTCTTCTTCAGAAACGCTTTCCTTGCCATTGCCATTGCCGATTCACGATTGATTCGTAACTCACTAGCATGACGTCTGGCTGACCGTCCTGGGCTTCTGACTGCCGCTTGCCTTACCCTTTCAACATTTTATGGTGTCGGTACTCTGCGTCTCGGCTCAGGATGCTTCTTATCCAGTATGTTTCCAGTTGATCTGAAGTTTTCCACCCATCTGAGGATTGTGTTACGGCTCGGAACAGCTCCATGTCGACCGACATTGCCGCGGTTGCCGAGCGGTTCTAGGCGCTTCAGTCAGGAACTGCGCGACTGCTACGGTCGCAGGTTCGAATCCTGCCTCGGGCATGGATGTGTGTGATGTCCTTAGGTTGGTTAGGTTTAAGTAGTTCTAAGTTCTAGGGGACTGATGACCTCAGAAGTCTAGTCCCATAGTGCTCAGAGCCATTTGAACCACTTGTAACTTACTTAGGTTTTTTTCATATAGTTCAGTAATTGTCACCCTGTAACTTCGCAGCAAAATAACAAAACGTGATGAATAGGTTGGAATGATGTTAAAACTGTTTAAATGAAATCGCGATTTATTGTTCTTTAGGATCAAGTAAATGTCCCTATTTTGCCTAATGACACTCGTTGTCGAGTCACGATCACTCACTTGTCACAGTTCTATTTGAGTTTGTTATTGCTGTTCGGTACTTTACGGTTGCCGCTGATTTTAAGATGTTTTCATCAGTTACGAAATTAAATCTGATCTTCAAATTACTCACTTTTATAAACAATCACGCACAGCACGCGCTCCCACGATATCCGCTGCAGGCTTGCTCGGTCTCGACTGACTTCACTTACTCATACCATAAGATCGGTAGAAGTCAAACCTGGCGTCGAATGTAGTATGGGGCATCCGTTCTTCATCGACGGTACTCCCCCGCAGCAGTGATGAGTAAGGGTAGATAACAGACCGCCCGGTTAGCCGCGCGGTCTACCGCGCTGCTTCCCGAGCGGGAAGGCGTGCCGGTCCCCAGCACGAATCCGACCGGCTGATTGGTGTCGAGGTCCGGTGTGCCGGGCAGTCTCTGGATGGTTTTTAAGGCGGTTTTCTATCAGCCTCGGCGAATGCGGGCTGGTTCCTCTTATTCCGTCTCAGTTACACTATGCCAGCGATTGCTACGCAAACACTGTCTCCACGTACGCGTATACCAAAATTACTCTACCACGCAAACATTTGGGGTTACACTCGTTCCCGGAGGAGGGGGGGGGGGGGGAGGGATGGTTGACTGGGGTTCGAACCGCACAATAACCCTGGGTTCGGTGTGGGTTGGTGGTGAGGTGGGTGGACTGCTGTGACGTGTAGTGGGGTTATGAACCACTCAGGGCTACGGCAGGACGAAGCCTCTCCGTTGTTTCTAGGTCCCCCGTTTAATACACAAGGGTAGATTAGATTTGTCAAGCACAGGATCGATATCTGTGCCCTTGCAACTGGTAGTCGCTTGAAGATCGACGCAAAATATTGCGTTAACGTGTACTAAAAACGTTTCAAGTACCAGCATTAGGTGTGGACTATTGAGAATATACACTCCTGGAAATGGAAAAAAGAACACATTGACACCGGTGTGTCAGACCCACCATACTTGCTCCGGACACTGCGAGAGGGCTGTACAAGCAATGATCACACGCACGGCACAGCGGACACACCAGGAACCGCGGTGTTGGCCGTCGAATGGCGCTAGCTGCGCAGCATTTATGCACCGCCGCCGTCAGTGTCAGCCAGTTTGCCGTGGCATACGGAGCTCCATCGCAGTCTTTAACACTGGTAGCATGCCGCGACAGCGTGGACGTGAACCGTATGTGCAGTTGACGAACTTTGAGCGAGGGCGTATAGTGGGCATGCGGGAGGCCGGGTGGACGTACCGCCGAATTGCTCAACACGTGGGGCGTGAGGTCTCCACAGTACATCGATGTTGTCGCCAGTGGTCGGCGGAAGGTGCACGTGCCCGTCGACCTGGGACCGGACCGCAGCGACGCCCGGATGCACGTCAAGACCGTAGGATCCTACGCAGTGCCGTAGGGGACCGCACCGCCACTTCCCAGCAAATTAGGGACACTGTTGCTCCTGGGGTATCGGCGAGGACCATTCGCAACCGTCTCCATGAAGCTGGGCTACGGTCCCGCACACCGTTAGGCCGTCTTACGCTCACGCCCCTACATCGTGCAGCCCGCCTCCAGTGGTGTCGCGACAGGCGTGAATGGAGGGACGAATGGAGACGTGTCGTCTTCAGCGATGAGAGTCGCTTCTGCCTTGGTGCCAAGGATGGTCGTATGCGTGTTTGGCGCCGTGCAGGTGAGCGCCACAATCAGGACTGCATACGACCGAGGCACACAGGGCCAACACCCGGCATCATGGTGTGGGGAGCGATCTCCTACACTGGCCGTACGCCACTGGTGATCGTCGAGGGGACACTGAATAGTGCACGGTACATCCAAACCGTCATCGAACCCATCGTTCTACCATTCCTAGACCGGCAAGGGAACTTGCTGTTCCAACAGCACAATGCACGTCCGCATGCATCCCGTGCCACCCAACGTGCTCTAGAAGGTGTAAGTCAACTACCCTGGCCAGCAAGATCTCCGGATCTGTCCCCCATTGAGCATGTTTTGGACTGGATGAAGCGTCGTCTCACGCGGTCTGCACGTCCAGCACGAACGCTGGTCCAACTGAGGCGCCAGGTGGAAATGGCATGGCAAGCCATTCCACAGGACTACGTCCCGCATCTCTACGATCGTCTCCATGGGAGAATAGCAGCCTGCATTGCTGCGAAAGGTGGATATACACTGTACTAGTGCCGACATTGTGCATGCTCTGTTGCCTGTGTCTATGTGCCTGTGGTTCTTTCAGTGTGATCATGTGATGTATCTGACCCCAGGAATGTGTCAATAAAATTTCCCCTTCCTGGGACAATGAATTCACGGTGTTCTTATTTCAATTTCCAGGAGTGTATTACAGCCCTCTACATATTGCTCCCGTAAGTATCGGAAAGACAGTATTAGTCTAATTACATTGTACATAGTGGTACAATGAGAAATATCCTGTGTCATACACTCCTCAGTGATTTGCAGAGAGTAGATGTAGTTGAAAGAAACGGAGGATGCTGAGAATTTCAACGTGAGAACTAGGGAAATGTTGAGTGCGACAGGGGAAAGGAGCAGAATAAATGTCAACTGTTACTCTTGAGAAATATAATAGTGAAGGAAGCAGAGGATCAAATAGACGAATAGGCAAATAGGCAAAGCCTAATACAAATCCTTAGATAATACACGACATAGTGATTCTAAATGATAAAAGGGCAATTTATAAAATGCAGCAAATGAAGAACGCAAAAGAGGATACAGACGTCTAAAAAGTGAGATTGACAGGAAGTGCAAAACTTCAAACCAGGAGTACGGCATTGGACCCTGAATTAGCTTGCATTTATCGTGAATCTCTCGCCCCGCACAAAGTCCTAGGCGATTAGAAAAAAGCGCAGGTGACTCTAGTATATAAGAAAGGTAAAAGAACGGACCCACAAAATTACAGACGAATATCCCTAACTTCTGTTTGCTGCAGAATCCTTGAACACTTCTCAGTTCGAATATAATAAACTTTCTTGAGGCTAAGCAGCTTATGTCCACTTATCATATTGTTTTAGAAAGTATAGCTCGTGCGAAACTCAGCTTGCACTTTTCTCACATGTTATACTGAGAACTCTGGATGAAGGGCAACAGGCAGATTCCATATTTCTAGATTTCCGGAAAGCATTTGACACGGTGCCCCATTGCTGTTAACGAAGGCACGAGCATATGGAATTTCACAGATATGTGAGTGGCTCGAAGACTTCTTAAATAATAGAATCCAGTATGTTGTCCTCGACGGCGAATGTTCATCAGAGACAAGGATATCGTCAGGAGCGCCGAAGGGAAGTGTGATAGGACTGCTGTTGTTCTCTGTATACATAAATTATAGGGGGATAGGGTGGGCAGCAGTCTGCGGTTGTTTGCTGATGATGCCAGGGTGTACGGTAAGGTGTCAAAGTTGAGTGACTAAGAAGATACAAGACGACTTAGACAAAATTTCCAGTTGGTGTGATGAATGGCAGCTAGCCCTAAATGTGGAAAAATGTAAGTTAATGCGGATGAGTAGGAAGAACAAACACGTGATGTTCCGATACAGTATTACTAGAGTCCAACTTCAGAAAGTCAAATCGTTTAAATATCTGGGCGGAACGCTGCAAAGTGATATGAGGTGAAGAAGCACGTGAAAACTGTGGTAGGGAAGGCAAATGGTCGACTTCGGTTTACTGGGAGAATTTTAGGAAAGAGTGTCTAACAATACCACCACTTGCAAAGTAGGTTAGAAATCAGATTAATAATGTTGCTCACGCAGCATATGTTCACTTTATCGGGCAACAACAAAGTTATTGACTGTGGATGGTATCGTTAGAATGGAAATAACGTAGTCACTGTAAAAAGGTAATTAATTTTGGCACTTATCTTGAATGGATTCCCACGTAGATTTCGTCGAAGTTGTTATGGCTCATCTTGTTGATTCTAGGGTGGTTCCACTTTGACTGCTAGAAGGTCCAGATCAGTATTTTAGCAATATTTGAAGACCTACCAAATGCGTTTTTCAGGAAATTCTTTGCCCGCATCTCGTGGTCGTGCGGTAGCGTTCTCGCTTCCCACGCCCGGGTTCCCGGGTTCGATTCCCGGCGGGGTCAGGGATTTTCTCTGCCTCGTGATGGCTGGGTGTTGTGTGTTGTCCTTAGGTTAGTTAGGTTTAAGTAGTTCTAAGTTCTAGGGGACTGATGACCATAGATGTTAAGTCCCATAGTGCTCAGAGCCAGGAAATTCTTAATGATCAAACAATCCCAGATCAGAACAATGGTATGGTAGAAATAATTTTTGACTTGGTGTTCACGATCCACATTTTTATTAAACTTATTGTAAATTCACATGTACTTCTTAATTGTCACATCATCAAGAAAACAGTTTTGTATCAATCTTCATATATTTAATTTCCACTTTAACCAAACACAAGACTTGACTGTTCTTTTACAAAGCGAAATAACAGCTAAACTTCTGCAAAGCGAAACAAAGACTGCTTTGTGCGTATTCGCGCCAAAACGGTCAGAAGTAAGTCAGAGATTATGACAGTCTCACAGAAATGAATACACACAAGAATCATACCACTGTAATATATCGATACATCGGAGTACCTATAAATTAATAAAAACAAATGTGAATATTGTCACAAAAACATGTCTGTTACTTCGCAGAAAAGTAGTACGATATTACTGGTATCGAGAACTGGGGTTGGAGTGCCGTAATGGTCACGTAAATAAAGAACCACTACAAGTGGTTCCGTTGTAAAGGAGGCCGCATATAGGACGCTGGAGCGACCTACTCTTGAGTACTCTTCGAGTGTTTGGGATCCGTAACAGGTCGGATTGAAGGAAGACATCGAAGCAGTTCGGAGGAGGGCTGTCAGATTGGCTACCGGTAGGTTCGAACAAAACGTTAAGTGTCACGGAGCTGCCTTGGGAACTCAGATCGGATTCCCTGGAGGAAAGGCCGCACCAAACCAGTCAGAAGACTGATGACACTAACAAACAAGGACCGGAGGTGGTCCATCGCGTTGTTGACTTACTGGATTTGTGAAGCTCTTTCTCTTGGATAAATCATCCAATTTTCCTGCAACTGTAATCAGTTGTTTTTCGGGAAACGTTATTAAGAAAATTGAGAGAAGCGGCATTTGAAGCTGACTACTGAACGATTCTGCTCCCGCAAGAATACATCGCACGTAAGAACCACGAAGATAAGATGCGAGAAATTAGGGCTCATACGGAGGCGTGCAGAGACTCGTTTATCCCTTGTTCTGCTTTCGAGTGGAACAGGAAGGGAAATGACAATAATGGAACAGGTTAGCCTCCGCCACGCACCTTACGGTGGCTTTCGGAGTATCTATGAAGGTGTAGATGTAGATGTAGAGGATAAATGCAAGGGTGTGCCGCGGGGGCGTGCCACAGGGGAGTGTTATGGGACCATTGCTTTCCACATTATATATAAATGACTTAGTAGATAGCCGGCCAGAGTGGCCGAGCGGTTCTAGGCGCTACAGTCTGGAACCGCGTGACCGCTTCGGTCGCAGGTTCGAATCCTGCCTCGGGCATGGATGTGTGTGATGGGCTTACGTTAGTTAGGTTTAAGTAGTTCTATGTTCTAGGGGATTGATGACCTCAGATGTTGAGTCCCATAGTGCTCAGAGCCATTATTGAACCTAGTAGATAGTGTCGGAAGTTCCATGCGGCTTTTCGCGGATGATGCTGTAGTATACAGAGAAGTTGCAGCATTAGAAAACTGCAGCGAAATGCAGGAAGATCTGCAGCGGATAGGCACTTGGTGCAGGGAGTGGCAACTGACACTCAACATAGACAAATGTAATGCATTGCGAATACATAGAAAGAAGGATCCTCTATTGTATGATTATATGATAGGAGAACAAACACTGGTAGCAGTTACTTCTGTAAAATATCTGGGAGTATGCGTACGGAACGATTTGAAGTGGAATGATCATATAAAACTAATTGTTGGTAAGGCGGGTGCCAGGTTGAGATTCATTGGGAGAGTCCTTAGAAAATGTAGTCCATCAACAAAGGAGGTGACTTACAAAACACTCGTTTGACCTATACTTGAGTATTGCTCATCAGTGTGGGATCCGTACCAGGTCAGGTTGACAGAGGAGATAGAGAAGATCCAAAGAAGAGCGGCGCGTTTCGTCATAGGGTTATTTGGTAAGCTTGGTAGCGTTATGGAGATGTTTAGCAAACTCAAGTGGAAGACTCTGCAAGAGAGGCGCTCTGCATCGCGGTGTAGCTTGCTGTCCAGGTTTCGAGAGGGTGTGTTTGTGGATGAGGTATCGAATATATTGCTTCCCCCTATTTATACCTCCCGAGGAGATCACGAATGTAAAATTAGAGAGATTCGAGCGCGCACGGAGGCTTTCCGGCAGTCGTTCTTCCCGCGAACCATACGCGACTGGAACAGGAAAGGGAGGTAATGACAGTGACACGTAAAGTGCCCTCCGCCACACACCGTTGTGTGGCTTGCGGAGTATAAATGTAGATGTAGATGTGTAGAAGGAAGTACTACTAGAGGGCAGGTAGATGTTGCTTATAGGAGAATTAAAGAGACCTTTGTACGAAAGAGAAGCAGCTGTATGAATATCAAGAGCTCAGACGAGAAGGCAGTTTTAAGCAAAGAAAGGAAAGGTGGAAGGTGGAATGAATATATGGAAAGCCTTGAAGGCAATGTTATAGAAAGGGAACATGGGTTGGGAGATATGATGCTGCGACAGAAATCTGACAGAGCAGTGGAAGACTCAAGTCCAAGCAAGACCCTTGGAGTAGATGATATTCCGTAACACTTGCTGGGAGTTTTGGTAGAGCTAGCAATGAGAAAACTATTCCACCTGGCGTGCAAGATACATGAGATAGGTGAAATAGCTTCAGACTTCAAGAAGAATGTGATAATACGCGAATTATTTACAGAAGCCTTAAAAAAAACTGGTCGTAGCCGACCTCGGGGAAGATCAGTTTGGGCTCCTGAGAAGTGCAGGAACACGCGAGGAAACACTGACCCTACGACGTATCTTGGACCACATGTTGCCTAGGTTTCTTCGAGTACGCTGCAGATTTTTCGCTGGAAAGTCATTACACATCCTCCATATAGTCTACATCTCTCCCCATCCGATTTCCATATTTTTGGAATACTGTAGAACGACATTCTTGGCCATCGATTTCTTCGGACGAAGAAGAGCATGCGTGGGTACAGTCATGGTTCCGTAGCCAAACGCAAACATTGTTGCGTTAACAGTTATGGTGATTACTTTTGAAATAATAAACACTTTATTTATTTTTCCCCATCTGCCTCGTTTTCATTTGACTGCCCCTTATATTTAAAAATCTGAATTTTACGTTTCGGTTTTTTTTTCTTGTATGCAACTGACTACATATTACTGAGGGAGGTTTCCTAGTAGTTATGTCACTGAACTCGCCTTTGGGAGCCTAATGATTAAAATCCCGAAAAATGACATGGCCAAATTCTTTCTCCATTCTTCTCTAACCCGACTTTTCTGTTCTGTCAGTAATGACTTTGTCGTGGACGGGACATAGAATACTAAACTCCTTTTTCTCCTTCCTTGACTGCTTCTTTTTATCCAATGAGTACTCTGTCACTATCATAGAGGTCTGCATGTGGAGGGCTAGATATACACTATTTGATCAAAGATATCCGCCCCCCACCCCAAAAGGTACGTTTTTCATATTAGGTGCATTGCGCTGCCTACTATTGCCAGGTACACCATATCAGCGACCTCAGTAGTCAATAGACATCGTGATAGGGCAGAATTGCGGCGCTCCGCGGAACTCACGGAATTCGAACGTGGTCAGGCGACTGGGTGTCACTTGTGTCATAAGTCTGTACGCGAGATCTCCACACGCCTGGACATCCCTTGGATTTCATAGTCGAGCGGCTGCTCATAAGCCACACATCACGCCGGTAAATGCCAAACGACGCCTCGCTTGGTGTAAGGAGCGTAAACATTGGACGATTTAACAGTGAAAAACGTTGTGTGGAGTGACGAATCTCGGTACACAATGTGGCGATCCAATGGCGGGGCGTGGGTACGAAAAAATGGCCCTGAGCACTATGGGACTTAAATGCTGAGGTCATCAGTCCCCTAGAATTTAGAACTGCTTAAACCTAACTAACCTAAGGACATCACACACAGCCATACCCGAGGCAGGATTCGAACCTGCGACCGTAGCGACCGCGCAGTTCCAGACTGTAGCGCCTAGGACCGTTAAGCCACTCCGGCCGGCGGCGTGGGTACGTCGAATGCCCGGTGATCGTCATCTGCCAGCGTGTGTAGTGACAAAAGTAAAATTCGGGGGCGGTGGTGTTATGGTGTGGTTGTGTTTTCATGGAGGGGTCTTCTACCACTTGTTTTGCGTCACACTATCACAGCACAGGCCTACAATGATGTTTCAAGCACCTTCTTGCTTCCCATTGTTGAAGAGCAATTCGGGGATGGCAATTGCATTTTGCTACACAATCGAGGACCTGTTCATGGCTGGCTCTGAGCACTATGGGACTTAACATCTATGGTCATCAGTCCCCTAGAACTTAGAACTACTTAAACCTAACTAACCTAAGGACATCACACAACACCCAGCCATCACGAGGCAGAGAAAATCCCTGACCCCGCCGGGAATCGAACCCGGGAACCCGGGCGTGGGAAGCGAGAATGCTACCGCACGACCACGAGATGCGGGCCGACCTGTTCATAATGCACTGCCTGTGGCGGAGTGGTTACACGACAATAACATCTCTGTAATGGACTGGCCTGCACAGAGTCATGACCTGAATACTACAGAACACCTTTGGGATGTTTTGGAATGACGTGCCAGGCCTCACCGACCGACATCGATAGCTCTGCTCAGCGCAGCTCTCCGTGGAGAATGGTCTGCCATCCCCCAAGAATCCTTCCAGCACCTGACTGAACGTATGGCTGCGAGAGTGGAAGCTGTCATTAAGACTAAGGGAGGGCCAATACTTACTGAAATCCAGCATTACCAATGGAGAGCGCCACGAACTTTTAAGTCATTTTCAGCCAGGTGTCCGGATACCTTTGATCACACGGTGCACGTTCAAGCATGCATTTCTCGCTGTGTCTCCATGTGTTTGTCCAAGCTCTTTCCGGACATATGCGGTTCATGCACTCTGACTGGTTGCGTATTCCTGGATGATGATGAGCTGCGGCGCTACGCAGTTCTTCGTCATGCAATATCAATTGTTTGGAACATGGTATTATGTGCAGGAAACCGAGGAATGAATATTTGATTTACTACAGTGCTATTAGTCCTCCTCGAAAGTCAAGGATAGACACTAGTAAAATGATTGAACATTAACCATTCCAGTTTTTGAGGAGCTGTTCACAAACTTGAAGGCAGTAGTTGAGAGCTTATCTCTCTAACTTCTATGTTTGCAGTTACAAAACTTAATCAAAATCGAAAGTCCAAATATTAGAAGATTCCTGTATGCAGATGACCTAGCGTTTGCTGTGCAGAGCACAAACTTTGAATCTTTCTTTTCTTTCTTTTGCTACTGCCTTTATCCCGCATTGTGCGCAGGATCGGCAGGGTTAAATACAGATTTGGCATGGTTAATTTTAAGGGGTGGCCAGATGCCCTTCCTGCCGCCACCCCATACCCCCCAGGACGGAATTAGTGTACCCCAGCTGTCTGCGCCTAGTGTAAATCGTGAAACAGTGTGAATGTGTTTCAAATGTCTGCGAGTCAAGTAACTGAGGCGGGACGTGGGGACCTGCACGGTATTCACCTGTTAAGATGTGGAAAACCGCCTAATAACCACATCCAGGCTGGCCGGCACACCGGCCGTCGTCGTTAATCCGCCGGGCGGATTCGATCTGGGGCCGGCGCGCCTACCTGAGTCTAGGAAGCAGCGCGTTAGCGCTCCCGGCTACCCTGGCGGGTAAACTTTGAATATCCAGGGAGAAATACGACAATCGGAGTTAGAAATTTGTCAAATTAGCGTAGTCTGAACCAGCTAAGACGAAACCCTTCAGAGTGAGATGTCTGTATGTTCTATTTACGGAAAAGGGAAATCCAATGTGATTTACATGTATCGGTAGTCATTTTCTATATTCTTTCATTGACCTTAACATATAACAGATTGCTGGTTGCCGGAGCGCACTCCAATAAATAAACATAATTACCCAGACGGAATAGCTTCGCGTTCTCTGCGCTGAGACTGGGTTGCCAGTAAGGATAGGCTTAAAGTAGGAGTGACAACGCCCTGCCGTGGCCTTCTCGGAAGCACTTCAAGTTGCAGGGAAGCTTCGCGCAAACGTCTAAAGTGCTTACCATCCAATCTGCGATGGCAAGTCTAGAACTGTGGAAGGATGGACTACTGCAGTTGAAAGTACTCATTGAACACGCGGTTAGCTAAACGGGTTACGATCTGGTGTGGGAATATTCGAGAACAGTAGAAGACAATAGAGTTTCTACATTTATATCTACATTTGTACTCCGCAAACCACCCAACGGTGTGTGGCGGAGGGCACTTTACGTGCCACTGTCATTACCTCCCTTTCCTGTTCCAGTCGCTTGTGGTTCGCGGGAAGAACGACTGCCGGAAAGCCTCCGTACGCGCTCGAATCTCTCTAATTTTACATTCGTGATCTCCTCTGGAGATATAAGTAGGGGGAAGCTATATATTCCATATCTTATCCAGAAACGCACCCTCTCGAATCCTGGACAGCAAGCTACACCGCGATGCAGAGCGCCTCTTGCAGAGTCTGCCACTTGAGTTTGCTAAACATCTCCGTAACGCTATCACGCTTACCAAATAACCCTGTGACGAAACGCGCCGCTCTTCTTTGGATCTTCTCTATTTCCTCCGTCAACTCGACCTGGTACGGATCCCACACTGATGAGCAATACTCAAGTGTAGGTCGAACGAGTGTTTTGTAAGCCACCTCCTTTGTTGATGGACTACATTTTCTAAGGATTCCCCCAATGAATCTCAACCTGGCACCCGCCTTACCAACAATTAATTTTATATGATCCATTCGACTTCAAATCGTTCCGTACGCGTACTCCCAGATATTTTACTGAAGTAACTGCTACCAGTGTTTGTTCCGCTATCATATGATCATACAATAAAGGATCCTTCTTTCTATGTATTCGCAATACATTACATTTGTCTATGTTAAGGGTCAGTTGCCACTCCCTGCCCCAAGTGCCTATCCGCTGCAGATCTTCCTATATTGCGCTGCAATTTTCTAATGCTGCGACTTCTCTGTATACTGCAGCTTCATCCGCGAAAAGCCGCATGGAACTTCCGACACTATCTACTAGGTCATTTATATATATTGTGAAAAGTTTCAATGCAGGTGACGTGAATTACGACTGTCGATATACATAATCCGTAAGTCTCATGCTTCAGTCACTTCTTTGCTCGACGTCTTACACAGTAGAAGATCTCTTGCCAGATATCCTGAGTGGGTAGATCATTTGAACGTACTGCACTCACGTAATCTGAAGAGCGAAGATGCGTCTCGTGTGCTGCGTTTGCGCCTAAAAATTTGTATTCAGTGAGCTGTGAAAGATATTTAAGGGAAGTTAGTGCCTAGTGATGATGTCAGCTCTGCATTGCATTGTGCATCACTGAGATAGTTATTCGTGAACTCTGGAAAAACCAACAATTAAGTCACAATTAAAACTGTTACTGTTCGTTCAAAAATGGTTCAAATGGCTCTGAGCACTATGGGACTTAACATCTTAGGTCATCAGTTCCCTAGAACTTAGAACTACTTAAACCTAACTAACCTAAGGACATCACACACATCCATGCCCGAGGCAGGATTCGAACCTGCGACCGTAGCAGTCCCACGGTTCCGGACTGCAGCGTCTAGAACCGCACGGCCACCGCGACCGGCTACTGTTCGTAATACCCTCTTCTCCAAAGAAAAACTACAGGAGAGTAAGTGACAATGACGCTGAGGGTATATGAATCTCAAGTAGTACTAGTGTTTTTTAGTCACACACTTTTTTTGCTCAAGCTACATGGGGTGTTTCACAGATGGTCGCGTTCTCTTCTGTGCGACGAAGGACGTCCGTTCAAAGTCGCGAGTACGACGAGGCCATGGAGCAGCACAGTCAGCCCTCCAAATAGGGCCGGTCGGTCTGGCCGAGCGGTTCTAGGCGCTTCAGTCTGGAACCGCGCGACCGCTACGCTCGCAGGTTCGAATCCCGCCTCGGGCATGGATGTGTGTGATGTCCTTAGGTTAGTTAGGTTCAAGTAGTTCAATGTTCTAGGGGACTAATGACCTCAGATGTTAAGTCCCATAGTGCTCAGAGCCATTTGAACCATTTTTTTCCTAATAGGCTATTTTCCTGTGTTAAAAATATGGTTCAGATTGTTGTCATTGTGATTGATTACAACATTTAAATAGCATGTACGGTCAATGTTCTCACAAAATATCTGTTACTTTTATGTAATTAAAGTTTAAAAATCATTGAATCCAGTATCTGGTCACGTGATCGAAGACTCTCTGTTACTGGCTGATGCTCTGGTGACGTCACAGGCTAGGAGTAAGACGAAGTTATACATATGTTATAGGAGCGTTCGGCTTTTACATACTTTTTCTGCAAACAGTTTGGCTCTTTAGCGTTGGAAAACGCAATTACAACTTTTCAGTAACAATAGAAAGGAATTTTGTGATCACTGGTATTGGAAGCGTTGCGAAAGTAGATTAGTTTATGCTCCACCCATTTAGAGCGGCGATATGTGCAACGACGGACATTCTACGATATCATTAAATCCCTCAGAACTAAGGAATTGTAGAGCTTTTGCAAATGAGTCCGTGTAGCATAACTAGATCGACATCTACATCTACATGGATACTTTGCAAATCACATTTAAGCGCCTGGCAGAGGGTTCATTGAACCACCTTTACAATTCTCTATTATTCCAATCTCGTATAGCGCGCGGGAAGAATGAACACCTATATCTTCCCGTACGAGCTCTGATTTCCCTTATTTTATCTTTGTGATGGTTCCTCCCTATGTACGTCGGTGTCAACAAAATATTTTCGCATTCGGAGGAGAAAGTTGGTGATTGGAGTTTCGTGAGAAGACTCCGTCGCAACGAAAAACGCCTTTCTTTTAATGATGTCCATCCCAAATCCTGTATCATTTCTGTGACACTCTCTCCCGTATTTCGCGATAATACAAAACGTGCTGCTTCTCTCTGAACTTTTTCGATGTACTCTGTCAGTCCTATCTGGTAAGGATCCCACACCGCGCAACAGTATTCTAAAAGAGGACGGACAAGCGTAGTGTAGGCAGTGTCCTTAGTAGGTCTGTTACATTTTCTATGTGTCCTGCCAATGAAACGCAGTGTTTGGTTAGCCTTCCCCACAACATTTTCTATGTGTTCCTTCCAGTTTAAATTGTTCTTAATTGTAATTCCTAGGTATTTAGTTGAATTTACGGCTTTTAGATTAGACTGATTTATCGTGTAACCGAAGTTTAACGCGTTCTTTTTAGCACTCATGTGGATGACCTCACACTTTCCGTTATTTAAGGTCAACTGCCACTTTTCGCGCCATTTCGATATTTTTTCTAAATCGTTTTGCAATTTGTTTTGATCTTCTGATGACTTTATTAGTCGATAAATGACAGCGTCATCTGCAAACAACCGAATACGGCTGCTCAGATTGTCTCCTAAATCGTTTATATAGATAAGGAACAGCAAAGAGCCCCTAACACTACCTTGGGGGAACGCCAGAAATCACTTCTGTTTTACTCGATGACTTTCCGTCAATTACAACGAACTGTGACCTCTCTGACAGGAAATCACATATCCAGTCACATAACTGAAACAATATTCCATATGCACGCAATTTCACTACGAGCCGCTTGTCTGGTACAATGTCAAAAGCTTTCCGGAAATCCAGAAATACGGAATCGATCTGAAATCTCTTGCCAATAGCTCTCAGCACTACATGTGAATAAAGAGCAAGTTGTGTTTCACAAGAAAGATGTTTTCTAAACCCATGTTGACTGTGTGTCAATAGACCGTTTTCTTCGAGGTAATGTATTACGTTCGAACATAATATATGTTCTAAAATCCTGCTGCATATCGACGTTAACGGTATGGGCCTGTATTTTAGTGGATTACTTCTACTAGCTTCCTTGAATATTGGTGTGACCTGTGCAACTTTCCAGTCTTTGGGTACGGATCTTTTGTCGAGCGAATAACTAGGTTATTCTTGGCAAAACTTAGTGCTGCTGTACGGTCTAGAAGACACACAGCAGAGAACCCAGTTCTAAATAGCGTTCCGTGGCACAACGCGTAACGCATATGGCTGCATTGAAAGACGTCCCCTCAAGGATCACATACATTTGAAAGTTTTGCACGAAATACGAGAATAGCCTTAGCACGAACTGATTGTAGCAGTTGTCTCATTTGTGGGATGCGTTATGTATGGCTAGTCTGAGAACTGGACAACGGAGGATACACGCTTTTATTTTGTGAACAAACAATTCACTCCCAGAATGAAATTTTCACTCTGCAGCGCAGTGTGCGCTGATATGAACTTCCTGTCAGACTGAAACTGTATGCCCGACCGAGACTCGAACTCGAGACCTTTACCTTTCCCGGGCAAGTGCTCTATTGACTGAGCTACCCAATCACGACCCACGACCCGTCCTCAAAGCTTCAATTCAGCCGGTACCTCGTCTCCTACGTTCCAAACTTCACAGAAGTTCTGCGAAGCTGTGAGGACGGGTCGTAAGTCGTGGGTAGTTCAGTCGGGAGAGCACTTGCCTGTGAAAGGCAAACGTCCAGGAAGTTTCGTAACAGCGCACACTCCGCTGCAGAGTGAAAATTTAATTCTGGAAACAACCCCCAGGCTGTGGCTAAGCCATGTGTCCACAATATCATTTATCACAGGAGCGCTAGTTCTGCAAGGTTCTCAAAAAAATGGCTCTGAGCACTGTGGGACTTAACTTCCGAGGTCACCAGTCCCCTAGAACTCAGAACTACTAAAACCTAACTAACCTAAGGACATCACACACATCCATGCCCGAGGCAGGATTCGAACCTGCGACCGTAGCGGTCGCGCGGTTCCAGACTGTAGCGCCTAGAACCGCTCGGCCACCTCGGCCGGCTGCAAGGTTCTCAGAAGAACTTCTGTTAAGTTTGGAAGGTAGGAGACGAGGTGCTGGCAGAACTGAAGCTATGAGCCGTGCTGGGGTAGCTTAGTCGGAGTCGGCTTTCGCAGACGTGCAGTGCAGAGGTGCTATTGTTCCCGCCTGCGCCGGCCGGGGTGGCCGAGCGGTTCTAGGCGCTTCAGTCTGGAATTGCGCGACCGCTACGGTCGCAGGTTCGAATCCTGCCTCGGGAATGGATGTGTGTGATGTCCTTAGGTTAGTTAGGTTTAAGTAGTTCTAAGCTCTAGGGGACTGATGACCTCAGATGTTAAGTCCCATAGTGCTCAGAGCCCTTTGTTCCCGCCTGCGAAGCACGCGCGCTCGCTGTTGTTTCCTTTCAGCGGCCGTTGCTCACGTGTACTAGAACCATGGCCAACCGTTTTCGAAAATCAATACTACGATTCGCCTTCTGCAATGACTACACCCGACCAAAGTACTTGGAAGTGGGAAGCTTACTACGCTGCGCAACTATGATCCCAGATTCCTTATATTCCTTATTTTGGGCATCCATTTGTCCATATTAAGCAGTACGGGGTCGACAAAGTCGTCAGTGACGTGGTGTGTGACAGAATACACTACTGGCCATTAAAACTGCTACACCAAGAAGAAATGCAGATGATAAACGGGTATTCATTGGACAAATATATTATACTAGAACTGACATGTGATTACATTTTACGCAATTTGGGTGCATAGATCCTGAGAAATCAGTACCGAGAACAACCACCTCTGGCCGTAATAACGGCCTTGATACGCCTGGGCATTGAGTCAAACAGAGCTAGGATGCCGTGTACAGGTACAACTCCCCATGAAGCTTCACAAAGATACCACAGTTCATAAAGGGTAGTGACTGGCGAATTGTGACGAGCCACTTGCTCGGCTACCATTGACCAGACGTTTTCAATTGGTGAGAGATGTGGAGATTGTGCTGGCCAGGGCAGCAGTCAAACATTTTCTGTATCCAGAATGGCCCGTACAGGACCTGCAACATGCGGTCGTTCATTATCCTGCTGAAATGTAGGGTTTCGTTGGGTCGACTGAATGAAGGGTAGAGCCACGGGTCGTAACACATCAGAAATGTAACGTCCACCGTTCAAAGTGCCGTCAATGCGAACAAATGGTGACCGAGACGTGTAACAAATGGCACCCCATATCATCACGCCGGGTGATACGGCAGTATGGCGATGACGAATACACGCTTCCAATGTGCGTTCACCGCGATGTCGCCAAACACGGATGCGACCATCACGATGCTGTAAACAGAACCTGGATTCATAGGAAAAAAAGACGTTTTGCCATTCGTGCACCCAGGTTCGTCGTTGAGTACACCATCGCAGGCGCTCCTGTCTGTGAAGCAGCGACAAGAGTAACCGCAGCCATGCTGCTGTAAACGTCGTCGAACTGTTCGTGCAGATGGTTGTTGTTTTGCAAACGTCCCCATCTGTTGACTCAGGGATCTAGACGTGGCTGCACGATCCGTTACAGCCATGCGGATAAGACGCCTGTCATCTCGACTGCTAGTGATACGAGGCCGTTGGGATCCAGCGCGACGTTCATTATTACCCTCCTGAACCCACCGATTCCATATTCTGCTAACAGTCATTGGATCTCGACCAACGTGAACAGCAATGCCGCGCTACGATAAACCGCAATCGCTATAGGCTACAATCCGTCCTTTATCAAGTCGGATACGTGATCGTACGCATTTCTCCTCCTTACACGAGGCATCACAACAACGTTTCACCAGGCAACGACGGTCAACTGCTGTTTGTGTATGAGAAATCGGTTGGAAACTTTCCTCATGTCAGCACGTTGTAGGTGTCGCCACCGGCGCAAACCTTGTGTGAATGCTCTGAAAAGATAATCGTTTGCATGTCACAGTATCTTCTTCCTGTCGGTTAAATTTTCGCGTCTGTAGCACGTCATCTTCGTGGTGTAGCAATTTTAATGGCCAGTAGGGTACTTCGTGACACTAAACATGGATTACGCTTTTGCTACGCCGACGGAAATGTCGGGTTGGTCACTGTGGACTTTGTAGGCTTGGGAATGCGCACCATGTTTCAAACTACCGTTCAGGCTCCCGGCGGAAGACGGTATCGCTGCTTTCCGTCTCTATGGCACTGAACATGGCCACACTGCCGAACGCTGGGCGCAATTCCAAATGTACCCCGTTCTTAACGGTGTACGTCAGATCACCATCGATCTCCGCTGCCACGTGCCATCTTACCCGCAAATCAGCGGATGCCGCGCGGTCGTCATATACGACGGCCAGCCGTTCGGTGTGGCCGTGCGGTTCTAGGCGCTTCAGACTGCCACCGCGTGACCGCTGCGGTCGCAGGTTCGTATCCTGCCTTGGGCAGGGATGTGTGTCCTTAGGTTACTTAGATTTAAGTAGTTCTAAGTTCTAGGGGACTGATGACCACAGATGTTAAGTCCCATAGTGCTCAGAGCCATTTGAACCATTACAACGGCCATCCCAAGACCTGTTTCGGGTGCGGCCACCTGAGGTCTGAGTGTCTTCAGCGACGAATCATCCAACTGCCAGCCACCGCCGTGGCGCCTCCGATTCCGACGACGGTTTTACCGACAACCCACGCATCGGCGCTCTCTTCTCCTTCCGCCGGCCGCCGTCCGTCGACCCATGTTCAAAATGGTTCAAATGGCTCTGAGCACTATGGGACTTAACTGCTGAGGTCATCAGTCCCCTAGAACTTAGAACTACTTAAACCTAACTAACCTAAAAAATGGTTCAAATGGCTCTGAGCACTATGGGACTCAACTGCTGAGGTCATTAGTCCCCTAGAACTTAGAACTAGTTAAACCTAACTAACCTAAGGACATCACAAACATCCATGCCCGAGGCAGGATTCGAACCTGCGACCGTAGCGGTCTTGCGGTTCCAGACTGCAGCTCCTTTAACCGCACGGCCACTTCGGCCGGCAAACTAACCTAAGGAAATCACACCCATCCATGCCCGAGGCAGGATTCGAACCTGCGACCGTAGCGGTCGCGCTGTTACAGACTGTAGCGCCTAGAACCGCTCGGCAACACCGGCCGGCGGTGAGTATTCATCGGAGGTGAGGGTATCATCTGGAGTGCCCCAGGGAAGTGTGGTAGGTCCGCTGTTGTTTTCTATCTACATAAATGATCTTTTGGATGGGGTGGATAGCAATGTGCAGATGTTTGCTGATGATGTTGTGGTATACGGGAAGGTGTCGTCGTTGAGTGACTGTAGGAGAATACAAGATGACTTGGACAGGATTTGTGATTGGTGTAAAGAATGGCAGCTAACTCTAAATATAGATAAATGTAAATTAATGCAGGTGAATAGGAGAAAGAATCCCGTAATGTTTGAATACTCCATTAGTAGTGTAGCGCTCGACACAGTCACGTCGATTAAATATTTGGGGGTAACATTGCAGAACGATATGAAGTGGGACAAGCATGTAATGGTAGTTGTGGGGGAAGGCGGATAGTCGTCTTCGGTTCATTGATAGGATTTTGGGAAGGTGTGGTTCATCTGTAAAGGAGACCGCTTGTAAAACACTAATACGACCTATTCTTGAGTACTGCTCCAGCGTTTGGGATACCTATCAGGTCCGATTGAGGGAGGACATAGAAGCAATTCAGTGGCGGCTGCTAGATTTGTTACTGGTAGGTCTGATCATCACTCGAGTGTTACGGAAATGCTTCAGCAACTCGGGTGGGAGTCTCTGGAAGAAAGGAGGCGTTCTTTTCGTGAATCGCTACTGAGGAAAGTTAGGGAACAAGCATTTGAGGCTGACTGCAGTGCAGTTTTACTGCCGCCAACTTATATATCGCGGAAAGACCACAAAGATAAGATAAGAGAGATTACGGCTCGTACAGAGGCATATAGGCAGTCATTTTTCCCTCGTTCTGTTTGGGAGTGGAACAGGGAGAGAAGATGCTAGTTGTGGTACGAGGTACCCTCCGCCACGCACCGTATGGTGGAGTGCGGAGTATGTATGTAGATGTAGATGTAGAACCACACGCTGCGAACGGAGTTACCGCAAACAGAGACCTAATTACGCCGCGGATAACGCCGTCAGGTGGCGCACGGCACCCTCCGCTGATGGAGTTCCCCTCCACGGTGGGGCACGACTCCAGACGTACCGAACAGCAACGATCAACACTAACAACATCAGGTCCCACGTGAAAATTCAACTGCTGCGACAGATGATATGGGCATCAAACGTCGACATCGCGCTACTACAGGAAGTTCACTTGGCCACACTTCCGGACGCCGGGGTATGTAACGCCTATCCCTCTCCTGGTGACCACCTTGGACGTGACGTGGCCATCTGCGCCCAAGAAGGCATTCCGGTGGCTGATATCACACTCCTTCCGTCCGCTGCAGATCTTCCTGCATTTCGCTGAAATTTTCTAATGCTGCAATTTCTCTGTACACTACACCATCATCCGCGAAAAGCCGCATGGAACTTCCGACACTGTCTACTAGGTCATTTATATATATTGTGAAAAGCAATGGTCCCATAACACCCCCTTGTGGCACGCCAGAGGTTACTTTAACGTCTGTAGACTTCTCTGCATCGAGAACAACATGCTGTGTTCTGTTTGCGAAAAACTCTTCAATCCAGCCAACAGCTGGTCTGATATTCCGTAGGCTCTTACTTTGTTTATCGGGCGACAGTGCGGAACTGTATCGAACGCCTTTCGGAAGTCAAGGAAAATAGCATCTACCTGGGAGCCTGTATCTAATATTTTCTGGGTCTCATGAACAAATAAAGCGAGTTGGGTCTCACACGATCGCTGTTTCCGGAATCCATGTTGATTCCTACAGAGTAGATTCTGGGTTTCCAGAAACGACATGATACGCGAGCAAAAAACATGTTCTAAAATTCTACAACAGATCGATGTCAGACATATCACGAAACAAATGGTCTGGCGCAGTCGTGCACAGTGAAGTCAAACACCTCCCATCTTCGCGATCCCGGATGTCTTCAACGCGTTACAGAATATGAGCCACCTGTGAACGTCGCTTACCTAGTACTGCACAACCTTGACTTAGTGGCTGGAAAATGTCAGACTTGCCATTCGACGTACCTTGATTCAGTACGGCGAGGAAGTAGCTGTTTGGCGCCGGCGGACAACCGACTATTTCTACGCCGTTCTCCGCGACCTGCACCCCCAGCCGCGCATCCCTCAAAACCAGAGGGAACGCAGCAGGATTAAAAAACAAATCGTAACCCTGACACGCTGTAGACTGCAGGAGGCGATGGTGTAGACGCGACGTCAAGATTCGGAGGAACATGACGATCATGTGAAGCCCAGCTCGCGCTATTCGTCCACGAGACTCAGAGGGCCATAGACACGGGTTCCCAGGTAGATGCCGTGTTTCATGATTTCCGCAAGACGTTTGATACAGTTCCCCACAGTCGTTTAATGAACAAAGTAAGAGCATATGGACTATCAGACCAATTGCGTGATAGGATTGAAGAATTCGTAGATAACAGAACGCAGCATGTCATTCTCAATGGAGAGAAGTCTTCCGAAGTAAGAGTAATTTCAGATGTGCCGCAGGGGAATGCCGTAGGACCGTTGCTATTGGATAACGTCGGAAGTTCACTGCGGCTTTTGCGGACGATGCTGTAGTATATCGAGAGGTTGTAACAATGGAAAATTTTACTGAAATGCAGGAGGATCTGCTACGGATTGGCGCATGGTGCAGAGAATGGCAATTGAATCTCAATGTAGACAATGTGCTGGGAATACATAGAAAGAAAGATCATTTATCATTTAGCTACAATATAGCAGGTCAGCAACTGGAAGCAGTTAATTCCATAAATTATCTGGGAGTAGGCATTAGGAGTGATTTAAAATGGAATGACCATATAAAATTAATCGTCGGTAAAGCAGATGCCAGACTGAGATTCATTGGAAGAATCCTAAGGAAATGCAGTCCGAAAACAAAGGAAGTAGGTTACGGTACACTTGTTCGCCCATTGCTTGAGTACTGCTTACCGGTGTGGGATCCGTACCAGGTAGGGTCGATAGAAGAGATGGAGAAGATCCAACGGAGAGCAGCGCGCTTCGTTACAGGAGCATTTAGTAATCGCGAAAGCGCCACGGAGATGATAGATAAACTCCAGTGGAAGACTCTGCAGGAGAGACGCTCAGTAGCTCGGTACGGGCTTTTGTTGAAGTTTCGGGAACATACCTTCACCGAGGAGTCAAGCAGTATATTGCTCCCTCCTACATATATCTAGCGGAGAGACCATGATGATAAAATCAGAGAGATTAGAGCCCACACAGAGGTATACCGAAAATCCTTCTTTCCACGAACTATACGAGACTGGAATAGAAGGGAGAACCGATAGAGGTACTCAAGGTACTTTCCGCCACACACCGTCAGGTGGCTTGCGGAGTATGGATGTAGATGTAGATCTCGCCAAGCATCATATTATTTCCGATAGGAAACACCGACGACAACGACTCATTACCGAGATCTACACCTGCGGTGCCCAGGACGTCGCTTTCCAGGCCGAAACCGTCGGTGCCTTTGTAGACCGCTACTGCATAACGTACCAGGAAGAGACTGTCAACAACAGTGCTGAGGAGTTTGTGTTACCACACGTAACTCGCACCCTCGTCGACGACGAGGCGGACGAGCTGAGGGAGTCCACGATGCAATCACCAAAGGTGCTCTGAATAAGTCACCTGGCGTCAAGCGCTCTCCTTGAGCTAATGTCCGCAGCTCGTGGTCTCGCGGTCTCGCGGTCGCGTTCTCGCTTCCCGAGCACGGGGTCCCGGGTTCGATTCCCGGCGGGGTCAGGGATTTTCACCTGTTTCGAGATGACTAGGTGTTTGTGTTGTCCTCATCGTTTCATCATCATTCATGCAAGTGGCAAGATTGGACTAAGAAAAGGTTTGAAATGTGTACGGGCGCTGATAACCGCGCAGTTGAGCGCCCCACATTCCAAACATCATCATCATCATCCTTGAGTTAATGGCGTCGCGGCGGACGAAAATGCTTCATGAACGCCGTACCGCCGTCTTCTTTCACGGGAGTTATTATACCTATCCACAAAGCAACACCGGGAGTGACGACAGCACATTAACGTCCCCTAACTCTGCTTAACGTAGTGTATAAGACTCCTGGCGACACGTTGCCGCAAGATACCCCCGAGCATTCTGTCCCCAGAATAGACAACTCCAGGTGGCTGTGTTTATGTACAAATGGCCACAGGAGAATTTCGTGACTTAATTGCACAGGCAGCGGCGTGCAGACTACGTCATTCATTTTGACAGCGAATGCGACAAGATGTGGCGTCGTTCTCTGTTCTCAGTAACGAGCCAAATGGGTTTTCCACCCGCCTCTATCGACATCATCCGGCGCCTGTACGGCAACGCCGAATCGCTGATTCAGGTCAATGACCGTGTAGCGGGATCGGTGACCGTCCGGCGCTCCATAAGGCAGGTTGTTAACTTTCGACAACACTCTAGTGCATAACCCTGGAGCCACTCATTTGGAGTCTGGCGACCCACCTTTCTGGTATCACTTTGCGGCAGCGCACTTTTTGGTGTCGTGCGTAACGCTTCCCACACGACGACTTAGCACCTCTCCCGTGCGTACAGAAACTACGATACCTTGGTGTTATTTTCGCCTCCACCGTGCGCCGCTCCGCTGCCATCAATTTTCGGCGTACTCTCCAAATTATCTGCACGGCGGTGCGCCGAAATCTTTTCCATTCTTTACAACGTGCCGAATACCTCAGTCAAGATGTGGCGTTCAGAATGGTTCACATCGCACAGGTATTCCCGCTGCCATCGGCTATTGGACGCAACCTCCAGGCCGCGTTCGGATTCTTTCTTCAGGGTGTATACGACCCGGGACAACCGGGAGATCCGGGAAAAACCCGGAAATTTTTTCATCCGGGAGAAAACCGGGAAAAACCCTGGAATTTTTTAGAATTCCGGGATATTTTTTTGTTTTAGTTTTCAGTTAAATTTTTGTGATTTTGACTGGTAAGAAATAATACTCTAACAAAGGACTGCAGCAATGAAACATGAACGAGAGAAAAAACTAAAATAAAACTTAAGTTGCAGAGGAAATGCGCCATGTACACAGCAAAACACAGTGCTCATAGAAGCGGCTGCCAGTAGCAAAATCTGTAAAAGGCTCTAGGAAGACTATGCAATGCTTCATAACAACAAATTGCCTCCAATGAGCATGACGTCACAACTGTTTACATTAGATTCGTGTGAGCAGTTGCGAGCGAGCCCATGCGCATGCGCAGTTGAGTTGCGCATGTACCTTCTCCCGCTTCTGGCTACAAAAGTGTGGCTGTTAGGTGTATAAGCAAGCAGCAAGATGCTACCCGTAAAAATTTTACTGACGCGCTCAAGCTGCCATATTCACTTGGAGGAAACCGGGGTATCTGTCCCGGGCGGCAATTTCAGTCTAGCATTGTGGAACAATGAAGATATTTTTGTCGGTTTGCTAAAGAAACATGGGTTTATTAATCTTTTCCGCTGAGGCAGTCAATTTATTTGAAACGAAGTGTTTAATTCCACACTATTGGCTAGTTTCAACTGTTCGCTGCATTTCAAAACAGCATGTTTTCATCTTCTAGCACGTATGGTATTATGCCATAATAAAGAACCAAAAATGAGATAATACAGTTCTGGTACTCCAAGAAAATTTACGACCGAATCTGGGTATACGAATGTGCATGTTAAGCCGAATTATGCATTTTAGAATGGTTCACGAAATTCTGATGCTCTTGGAATATCCTCTAATGTCTTGTTTCTTTTATGACATAATGTAAAATCTTTTAATGTTTTACACGTACGAAAATACGGGATCCCTGCGTCATCGTAGCTGCGCAAGCGCGGTGACCCCTCTTATCTGGCGCTCTCTGGCAACTGCCGAAACGAACCTCTTTCTGACAGGTCGTGGGAAAATATTGCGAATGATTAATTGAAAAGCGTTACTTTCAAGGTAAATTTCTTTTTACGCAAGATGAGCTAAGTGCGAGAATGTGCGATGAATTTCTTAAATCACAGAGCGTTTGACTCTCATTTAAAAATCAGCTGTTTATGGACGACCATTTAAAAATAATTTCGAGCCTGGGAGATCAGACATTTATGTCGGTATTAAAAATTTTACTGGAACATTTATGTGATGTTTCTGAAAGTGCAACATGTGCAAAAAAGATCAACATTATACGTGAAAGTTTATTTTCTCTTGCCGCTTATTACTCGTCGAGACCAATACTATATGTGAAAGCTCTGCTTTTCTGTAGCAACACAATGTATATTAATTTACACCATTAACTTTTCCTATTTGTGTGTACGCGCTACTTAACAGTGATAATGCTATTGGCTGACTACATCAGGTGTCCTAAGCCTTGAATATCCGCTGTATCGGCTGGCGAGATCACGTGACATGAGCTATGTCTGGCTTACAAAAAGCGCATCGCAATCTCGATTTCAATGCTTCGGAAAGTAACATGCGGTGTTTGGTGCAATGTGAATTTATACTTTCGTAATACGAAAATATCCAGCATCCATGGTCCTTTTTTTCTGAGTTTCGTTTCCTAAAGGGCTGAGAAATTCTATGCCGGTGTATAAAACCATAACCATTAAAAGGATTGATAAGTTTTACAGTTCTGAGAAAAAGTATACTGTCACTTAATACGGAAAAAGTGTATTTTCACCCGGGAGAAAATGTGTTTTTTAAACGGGAAATCCGGGAAAAATCCGGGAATTTTTTTTCCTTGTCCACGTATACACCCTGTTCTTACAGCCGGTACGCTCTTTAAGGTCCGTTACGAAACGGGAATTTTTTTTCCTTGTCCGCGTATACACCCTGTTCTTACAGCCGGTACTCTCTTTAAGGTCCGTTACGAAATGGTGAATCCATACTCCGCAAGCCACCTGACGGTGTGTGGCGGAGGGTACATTGAGTAACTCTATTGGTTCTCCCTTCTATTCCAGTCTCGTATTGTTCATGGAAAGAAAGATTGTCGGTATGCCTATGTGTGGGGTCTAATCTCTCTGATTTTATCCTCATGGTCTCTTTGCGAGATATTAGTAGGGGGGAGCAGTATAGTGCTTGACTCCTCGGTGAAGGTATGTTCTCGAAACTTAAACAAAAGCCCGTACCGAGCTACTGAGCGTCTCTCCTGCAGGGTCAACCACTGGAGTTTATCTATCGTCTCCGTACTGCTTTCGCGATTACTAAATGATCCTGTAACGAAGCGCGCTGCTCTCCGTTGAATCATCTCTATCTCTTCTATCAACACTATCTGGTACGGATCCCACACCGGTGAGCAGTATTCAAGCAGTGGGGGAACAAGTGTACTGTAACCTACTTCCTTTGTTTTTGGAGTGCATTTCCTTAGGATTCCTCCAATGAATCTCAGTCTGGCATCTGCTTTACCGACGATTAATTTTATATGGTCATTCAATTTTAAGTCACTCCTAATGCCTACTCCCAGATAATTGATGGAATTAACTGCTTCCAGTTGCTGACCTGCTATATTGTAGGATCTTTCTTCCTGCGTATTCGCAGCACATTACACTTGTCTACATTGAGATTCAATTGCCATTCCCTGCACCACGCGCCAATTTGTTGGAGATCCTCCTGCATTTCAGTATAATTTTCCATTTTTACAAGCTCTCGATATACTACAGTATCATCTGCAAAAAGCCTCAGTGAACTTCCGATGTTATCCATTAGGTCATTTATACATATTGTTAATAGGAACGGTTCTATGACACTCCCCTGTGGCACACCTGAAATCACTCTTATTGCGGAAGACTTCTCCCCATTGAGAATGACATGCTGCGTTCTGTTATCTAGGAACTCTTCAATCGAAACTTGCAATTGGTCTGATAGTCCATATGCTCTTACTTTGTTCATTAAACGACTGTGGGGAACTGTATCAAACGCCTTGCGGAAGTCAAGAAACACGGCATCTACCTGGGAACCCGTGTCTGTGGCCCTCTGAGTCTCGTGGACGAATAGCGCGAGCTGGGTTTTTTACACGATCGCCTTTTTCGAAACCCATGCTGATTCCTAGAGAGTAGATTTCTAGTCTCCAGAAAAGTCATTATACTCGAACATAATACGTGTTCCAAAATTCTACAACTGATCGACGTTAGAGATATAGGTGTATAGTTCTGCACATCTGTTCGACGTCCCTTCTTGAAAACGGGGATGACCTGTGCCCTTTACCAATATTTTGGAACGATACGCTGTTCTAGAGACCTACGATACACCGCTGCAAGACGGGGGGCAAGTTCCTTTGTGATACTGCTTCGGAAAAAGACATTCAGTATTTCGGCCATTAGTCTGTCATCCACTGTTTCAGTACCATTTTCGTCACAGAGTGTCTGGACATTTTGTTTTGATCTACCTAGCGCTTTGACATAAGACCAAAATTTCTTATGATTTTCTGCGAAGTCAATACATAGAACTTTACTTTGGAATTCATTGAATGCCCCTCGCATAGCCCTCCTCACACTACATTTCGCTTCGTGTAATTTTTGTTTGGCTGCAAGGCATTGGCTATGTTTATGTTTGCTGTGACGTTCCCTTTGCTTCTGTAGCAGTAGGTTGCCGTTAACACCACGACACAAACGGCTAAGTTCGCAGTGGTGCCGTGACCAAGAAGCATTAACTGCTAACGAATTGTGCTCAGAATTGAGTCGTGGTTCTGCAGTATTACGGATGTCCATATCCGGCGAATATGATGGCGACTTGGGAAGAGATCCACTTCTTCCCGTGTTTCGGAGAAGCTCAGCGGCCTTGTTCCTTGAGTTAGGTTTTGGGGAGCCTTAGTGTAGGACGTTACGTCACGGCTGGTGGTGACTGAGGGATTTCTGACGGCACAAAGGTGTATCAAGAGCTCCTCCGTTCTCATGTGTAACCTTTCACGCCACATTATGGTGGTGATAGTTTTCAACGGTAAATGCTCGTCCACACAAGGCAAGTGTCTCCATAAACTCTCTACCTGATGCTGAAGTACTTCCATGCGCAGCGAGATCTGTCCCCGACAGAACACACATCGAAGCAACTTGGACGTTATTTCCGTTTCAGAGCCAGTATTCACGATATCAAGGGCCAGTTATAACAGTTGTGGGCCAGTGTGCCTCAGGAGAGGATACAGCGTTTTCACGACGCCCATATCATCCAAATCAGTGTATGCGTCCAGGCCAGAGGGAGTGGACTGTCGTACTGAAAACAGACACACACTGCAAATTTCTCTGTAAAATTGACTCGATTTTCAGATCACTTCACATACCCTGTTAGCCAGTAGAGTTTCAGTTCTTTTCCTCCTTTTATGGGTCTACATGTATTTTATCAACCAGCGTCTTTACAAGTTCTGGATATACACTGAAGAGCCAAGGAACACGGTACACCTGCCTAATATCGTGTAAGGCCCCCGCGAGCACGCAGAAGAGCCGCAACACGATATGGTATGGACTCGACTAATGTCTGAAGTGGTGCTGAATGGAATTAACACCATGAATCCTTCAGGGCTGTCCATAAACCCAGAGTGCGGTGATCTCTTCCTAACAGCACGTTGCAAGGCGCCCCATATATGCTCAATAATGTTCATGTCTAGGGAGTTCGGTGGCCAGCGGACGTGTTTAAACTCAGAAGAGCCACTCTGTAGCAATTCTGTACGTGTGGCGTGACACATTGTCCTGCTGGAATTGCCTGAGTCCGTCGGAATGCATAACGGACACGAATGGATGCAGCTGATCAGACACGGTGCTTACGTACGTGTCACCTGTCAGACTCGTATCCAGACGTACCAGGGGTCCCATATCACTCCAACCGCACACTCCCCGCACCATTACAGAGCCTCCACCAGCTTGAACAAATCCCTGCTGACATGCAGGTTCCATAGATTCATGGGATTGTCTACATATCCGTACAAGTCCTTTCACTCAATACATCTACATGTACACCTATACTCCGCAAACCACCTGACGGTGTGTGGCGGAGGGTACCTTGAGAACCTCTATGGGTTCTCCCTTGTATTCCAGTCTCGTATTGTTCGTGGAAAGAAAGACTGTCGGTATGCCTCTGTGTGGGCTCTAATCTCTCTGATTTTATCCTCATGGTCTCTTCGCGAGATATACGTAGGAGGGAGCAATTACTGCTTGACTCCTCAGTGAAGGTATGTTCTCGAAACTTCAACAAAAGCCCGTACCGAGCTACTGAGCATCTCTCTTGCAGAGTCTTTCACTGGAGTCCATCTATCATCTCCATAACGCTTTCGGGGTTACTAAATGATCCTGTAACGAACCGCGGTGCTCTCCGTTGGGTCTTCTCTATCTCTTCTATCAACTCTATCTGGTACGGATCCCACACCGGTGAGCAGTATTCAAGTAGTAGGCGAACAAGTGTACTGTAACCTACTTCCTTTGTTTTCGGACTGCATTTCCTTAGGATTCTTCCAATGAATCTCAGTCTCGCATCTGCTTTACCGACTATTAATTTTATATGGTCATTCCATTTTATACCACTCCAATGCCTACTCCCAGATAATTTATGGAATTAACTTCTTCCAGTTGCTGACCTGCTATATTGTAGCTAAATGACAAAGGATCATTCTTTCTACGTATTCGCAGCACATTACACTTGTCTACATTGAGATTCAATTGCCATTCCCTGCACCATGCGCCAATTCGTTGCAGATCCTCCTGCATTTCAGTACAATTTTCCATTTTTACAAACTCTCGATATACTACAGTATCACCCGCAAAAAGCCGCAGTGAACTTCCGATGTTATCCACAAGGTCATTTATAGATATTGTGAACAGCAACGATCCTACGACACACCCCTGCGGCACACCTGAAATCACCATTACTTCGGAAGACTTCTCTCCATTGAGAATGACATGCTGCGTTCTGTTATCTAGGAACTCTTCAATCCAATCACACAATTGCCCTGATAGTCCATATGCTCTTACTTTGTTCATTAAACGACTGTGGGGAACTGTATCAAACGCCTTGCGGAAGTCAAGAAATACGGCATCTACCTGGGAACCCGTGTCTGTGGCCCTCTGAGTCTCGTGGACGAATAGCGCGAGCTGGGTTTTACACGACCGTCTTTTTCGAAACCCATGCTGATTCCTATAGAGTAGATTTCTAGTCTCCAGAAAAGTCATTATACTCGAACATAATACGTGTTCCAAAATTCTACAACTGATCGACGTTAGAGATATAGGTGTATAGTTCTGCACATCTGTTCGACGTCCCTTCTTGAAAACGGGGATGACCTGTGCACTTTTCCAATCTTCTGGAACGCTAAGCTCTTCTAGAGATTTACGGTACACCGCTGCAAAACGGGGTGCAAGTTCCTTTGCGTACTCTATGTAAAATTCGTCTGACCCGGCAACGTCTTTCCAGTCATCAACAGTCCAATGTCGGTGTTGACGTGTCCAGGTGAGGCGTAAAGCTTTGCGTTGTGCAGTCATCAAGGGTCCACGAGTGGGTCTTCAGCTCCGAAATCCCATATCGATGTTGTTTCGTTGAATAGTTCGCATGCTGACACTAGTTGATGGCCGAGAATTGAAATCTGTAGCAATTTGCGGAAGGGTTGTACTTCTGCAACGTTGAACGATTCTCTTCAGTTGTCGTTGGTCCCGTTCTTACAGGACATTTTCCAGCCGCAGCGATGTCGGAGATTTGATGTTTTTCCGTATTCCTGGTAGTCACGGTTCACTCGTGATATGGTCGTACGGGAGAATCCCCACTTCATCGCTACCTCGGAGATGCTGTGTGCCATCGTTTCTGTGCCGACTATAACACCACGTTCAAACTCTCTTAAATCTTGATTACGTGCCATTGTAGCAGCAGTAACTGATCTAACAATTGCGCCAGATACTTGTTGTCTTATATAGGCGTTGCCGACCGAAGCGCCGTATTCTGCCTGAATACGCAAGCCGATACCAGTCTCTTTGGAGCTTCAGTTTATTTCGGTTGCACTGTGTTAGCTACCCAGCCTATATACTATCTTACTAAATATGTGATGTCACACAGAGCGTGTTTTCTAGGTTTCGTGAGCCATTTGACCTTTGCACCAGACTGGGTGGACGTTTGCTGCCGGTGAGTCTATTCCTTTAGGAGATAAAAAAGAGCGGGTACGAAACTGTAAGCTGCACTGTCGATTGGCCCCTTTAACTTTGGACTTAGTAGACGCGTTGGTAACTCTGCTGGCCATCTCTACAGTGGTTTTAAATGTGGGAAGTCTGTTGTGTGTGCGTCTTGGATCACCAATACTCTGCAAATTACTTATCTCCTTCCCACCACCCACTTGGCGGATTCGACGGGAATCGGAACGTGGGATACATACAAACGAGGAGGAGCTAAAGAAAAGGTTCCTCATTATGATAAAACAGATTTCCAAATTAATTAGGTGGCCGTCGTGGGATCGTTAGTTGCGAATACTTCTTTAGTTGTTTTTCGTGCCATTTGAGCTGACAACATAGAGGACATCAGCAGACATTCCCGGAGATGGATATTTAGGTCAGCAACTCTGGTCATGGTATGCTTCAGATGCAGCTCAAATAAAGCTCTGCTTCAAAAACAAGTGATCATTAGAAATACACATTGCTGTGATAAAAATGGGAGACTTGTACATGCTCATGCCTAATCTGTCAACAGCAAATAGTAACGTACAACGAAAACGAATAAGAAGTGTTTTAAGGGTATACGGAATGAGTTTTTCGATGATTAAATCTATTTTTGGGTAAATGCATTTTCGAAAAATTTAGACCATCCCGTTTAATACAATGTTAGAAATATTTGGATGACGTGAATAGAACTATTTTAAATAATTTTTTAAAATAATTTCGACACACGATGTTCCGCACCTTGTATATGAGACGCGAAATATACCTGATATAGACAGCCTTGCCAGAGATATAATTGAGCACAAGAGAGTTAGCTTTTCTGTTGGCTACACTGCTAGACAGTTGACAATAGATTCTGCACCATTTGTATTGTTTCCTTTGTGAGTACATCCATGTCATTGTTGTGAAAGTCGTATGTGGAGAAGTCATTGAGTTTTGTTTCCTTCAACATGCCAAGACCTAGTCTGAAGGTATTTAGAAAGCGTGTACATTGGCGCAAGAAAGTAAAGTGTACTAAAAATTCGTCTGATTCATCTTCATCAGTATCTGATGTCCCAGTAGCGGCTAACCTCAACACTGGTAGTGATACATTGAGTGATGCTGCCGCCACTACACCGGAAAGTGCTTCAACAAGAAATCTAGCTGGAATTGAAGAAGAATACAAGAAACTAAATGCTGGGACTACAAAATATGAGGTAATTAACGTCTCTTTATTATCAGACGTTTTGGAGAACAATGTGTGCTGCAAACAATGTGGAAAATGTGGTGTTTCATTGAAAACAAACTTACATGTAGGACTTGCTTGTGAATTAGAGTTGATGTGCAGTTATTGCAAACACAGTGTTACTTTCTTCAATTCCTCACATGTCACTGCAGATACAGGTGAACTATACGATATAAACATTAGGCTGGTTTATGGATTACGGTGTATAGGAAAGGGCAGGGCTGCAGGTGCCATGTTGTGTGGTGTGATGAACCTCCCTCCTCCACCTTCAAAATTTAACAAACACATAATTGCAATAGGCTCTGCTGTAGAAGATGTGGCACAGGAAAACATTAAAGATGCTGTTGAGGAAGCAGTTGTTGAAAATAATGATAGCAGAGACTTGTCCATAGCTTTTGATGGAAGCTGGCAGAACAGAGGCCACACATCTCTGAATGGTGTAGTAACAGCTACAAGTGTGGACACTGTTAAGGTAGTTCATGTGTCAATACTTTCCAAGCATTGCAGATGCAAGGAGAAAATTAAAACTAAACATGAAGAGGAGTGCATGGCAAATTACTATGGGTCAAGTGGTGGTATGGAAGTTGCTGGTGTAAGAAGTATTTATCAACGCTCAGTAAAATGGTACAACGTTAGATACATAAATTGTCTTGGAGATGGTGACTCAAAGTCTTTCAAAGAAATTGAGGAACTGAGACCCTATGGTAACGATGTGAAAATTTCCAAACTGGAGTGTGTTGGCCATGTTCAGAAAAGGATGGGATCAAGACTTCGACGGCTCAAGGCTAGCATGAAAGGCAAGAAATTGAGCGATGGAAAAACTTTAGATGGGAAAAATAGACTGACAGATGCTACAATGGATCATATTCAGAAGTGTTATGGTCTAGCAATAAGACAGAATACAGCAGATGCAGAATTAATGAGAAGAGCAGTCTGGGCTCTTTTTTTCGTACAGCTTCAAACAATGAGAATCCCCAACATGGGCTATGTCCAAAAGGAGACGATAGTTGGTGCAAGTACAACAGAGGCAAGGTAACTAATAAACAATACAATCACGCTCATCACCTGCCACCTGCCATAATGGATGAAATAAAACCAATATTCCGAGACCTCGCAGATATTAGTCTACTAAAGAAATGTCTTCATGGCCGGACTCAAAATCCAAATGAGACATGTGATATGGAATAGACTACCTAAAACTGTGTTTGTGGGTATAAACACACTTCACTTTGGCGTTTATGATGCTGTTTCATCATTCAATCAGGGCAATATAACAAAGTGCAAAGTTCTGCAGAAGTTGGGGCTCTGTGTAGGACTACGAACTGCCACAGCTATGCTTTGTTTGGGCAAGGAATGGCTCAGGTCTTCAGATAATGCCATAAAAGTATATTCAAAGATGGCTAGACAGCATAGCAGAGCCATCAAGAGGAAGCTGTTGGACGATTCTGATGATACAAGCTACGGAGCAGGCTTGTACTGAAGTAAAAACTTTGAAGCTAATTTCCCGTAACTTTAGTTTTTTTGTGTATAAGGTACATTTTCTCAGGGCCTATTTATAGTAGAAAGATGAAGTTTTCTGTAGTTATTCCTTAAGACCTTCTAATATATCTGAATTAAAAGATATGTGCAATTATTTTGTATTAATGGATGTAAATTTTAAAATACTTGTTAAAATGCATAACTTTTTTAACATTTACAAAAAATAAAATATCTGAAAAACTATACATTATTTTTTCAAAACTAATAATTCAGCATAAAAGCAGAACATATCTCTGCGTTCTGTGAATAAATCAAGAGTATCGTCCAAATAACAAATGAGAAAATGTTCCTAATTTTTAGCTCAATTTAACATTGTAAGCATAGGGCGTTCTGTATACCCTTGATAATAATAATAATAATATCTATAATAATAATAATAATCCTACTCATTTGGAGTAGTGAAATGGAGTAACACAGATCTAGAAGCACTCAATACAATTACACGATCACAATGCCACAAATATAAAATACATCACATACATTCAGCAACAGAAATTTTAACATTAAGCAGAAAGGAAGGAGGAAGGGGATTTATCGACATAAAAAACCTACATTATGGACAGGTAGACAATTTAAGAAAATTCTTTATAGAACGAGCAGAAACTAGCAATCACTCATGTAAATACATCGGCTACACCATTGCAATTTCATAACCACTTCTACAATCCGTTAGATCACATAACATCAACAGATACGAAGAAAGTAAATTGGGAAAAGAAAACACTACATGGCAAGCACCCGTATCATCTAACACAGCCACACATCGATCAAGACGCATCCAACACATGGCTAAGAAAAGGCAATATATACAGTTGAACGGAAGGATTCATGATTGCAATACAGGATCAAACAATAAACACCAGATATTACAGCAAGCATATTATTAAAGATCCCAATACCACAACAGATAAATGCAGACTTTGCAAACAACAAATAAAAACAGTAGATCACATCACAAGCGGATGTACAATACTAGCAAATGCAGAATACCCCAGAAGACATGACAATCTAGTAAAAAATAATACATCAACAACTTGCCATACAACATAAACTAATAAAACAACACGTTCCCACATACAAGTATGCACCAGAAAATGTACTGGAGAATGATGAATACAAATTATACTGGAACAGAACCATTATAACAGATAAAACAACACCACATAACAAACCTGACATCATACTCACCAATAAAAAGAAGAAATCAACACAACTAATCGAAATATCCATACCCAGTACAACAAATATACAGAAGAAAACAGGAGAAAAAATTGAAAAATACATCCAACTGGCTGAGGAAGTCAAAGACATGTGGCATCAGGATAAAATTGACATCATACCAATTGTACTATCAACTACAGGAGTCATACCACACGAAATCCACCAGTACATCAAAGCAATACAGCTACATCCAAACGTATATATACAACTACAGAAATATGTAATTATTGATACATGTTCAATTACCCGAAAGTCCTTAAATGCAATGTGACATGTACTGTACAGTTAAAAGGAAGTCACGCTTGATCAAGGTCCGCGTCACTTTCCATTTTTAACCAGACATAACGTCTGAGAAAGGAAAGAAATAATAGTAATAATAATAATAATAATAATAAAAACTGTTTATCTTGATTTTTACTCTTCACTTCTTTTTAAGTATAATTAAGTGATACAAAATTTGGCAGACACGTTTTTATATGGTCAGTATTGCCATAAACAACAAAGAGAAAACGGTCCAGTCCGTAATTCATCTGGAGTGAACTGGGTGAGCCACGAAGAAAGCATGCCAGATAATAAACCACTAAAGGTACGGAGAACAGTACCGAACAAATAACGCAGTTTTTAATTCGGATGTGGCTTCGTAAGTCAATAAAATATTGTTTGGAAAGTATGTAGTGATATTTGTAACTGTAAAAATATTTGTGTCAAACTTCTACTGTCAAAAATAGAAATACAGATACAGAAGTCGGGAATTAATTGCAGAATTTATTCGAAAATAACTCTTCACCTGTCTATTCCACGTATTCACTATTTTAGTTATGTACTGCAAGACAGTGACGATACAAAGGAAGAATATAAATAGTAGAAAGATGTGACATTCGATGTCAAACAAGGACAACACGCAATTGAAAATCGCGACAGGCTTAAATTATCCTAGCAGAGTACAAATGTGTGCGGAAAGAATGAAAGCTTGGTGTTGAAAACATAACATTTATCCACACTTGTAAGAACACAAAATGGTTCAAATGGCTCGGAGCACTATGGGACTTAACATCTGTGGTCATCAGTCCCCTAGAACTTAGAACTACTTAAACCTAACTAACCTAAGGACATCACACACACCCATGCCCGAGGCAGGATTCGAACCTGCGACAGTAGCGGTCGCGCGGATCCAGACTGTAGCTCCTAGAACCGCTCGGCCACACCGGCTGGCACCAGAATTTGACATTTGCAATGGTTTTTCTCGCGCTTACATTAACCTGTGATCTTGCAACGTTGATCACTTAAATATGTTACCTAGACAAATATAGTCCCGAAATTACATTACTCTACATTAATTATTTGTTGTTGCGGGATTTTTGTTTCCGTCAGTGTATTTTAATGGGAAGATATCAATAAAGTTCTTGTGTACATGTGTTAAACATACAACTGCACTTACTCGAGAGTGAAGCAACTTTCTTACCATTTTGAAATTCCAGCCTTTCATTTAACAGCAGCGTGTTATTGTTATGTTGAAGGTTCTGGCTCGTGTAGAGTAGGCTATGTGGTTTCACCGTCATTCAGATCACAACAGTAGCATATGAGCATGCCGAGCAGCTTCGCAACTTCCGAGATGCTTGTCCCAGGCTCCGGGCATATCAATCTGCTTCTTTGTCAAGATCGCTTATGTCTGTGGATTTCCCGATTTGCGGCGTGTATTGTCTCGAGATCGATTCCCACATTTGTCTCTTCTTCGCTTGTACAGGGTGGTCCATTGATAGTGACCGGGCCAAGTATCTCACGAAATAAGCATCAAACAAAAAAACTACAAAAAACGAAACTCGTCTAGCTTGAAGGGGGAAACCAGATGCCGCTATGGTTGGCCCGCTAGATGGCGCTGCCATAGGTCAAACGGATATCAAATGCGATTTTTAAATAGAAACCCCAATTTTTATTACATATTCTTGTAGTACGTAAAGAAATATGATTGTTTTAGTTGGACCACTTTTTTCGCTTTGTGATAGATGGCGCTGTAATAGTCACAAACATATAAGTACGTGCTATCACGTAACATTTCGCCAGTGCGGACGGTATTTGCTTCGCGATACATTACCCGTGTTAAAATGGACCGTTTACCAATTGCGGAAAAAGTCAAAATCGTGTTGATGTATGGTTATTTTGATCAAAATGCCCACCGGGCGTGTTCTGTGTATGCTGTTCGGTATGCTGGACGACATCATCCAAGTGTCCGGACCGTTCGTCGGGTAGTTACGTTATTTAAGGAAACAAGAAGTGTCCAGCCACATGTGTAACGTCAACCACGACCTGAAACAAATGATGATGCCAAAGTAAGTGTTTTAGCTGCTGTCGCGGCTAATCCGCACGTCAGTAGCAGACAAATTGCGCGAGAATCGGGAATCTCAGAAACGTCGGTTTTGAGAATGCTACATCGACATCGATTGCACCCGTACCATATTTCTATGCGCCAGGAATTGCATGGCGACGACTCTCAACGTCGTGTACAGTTCTGCCACTGGGCACAAGATAAATTACGAGACGATGACAGATATTTTGCACGCGTTCTATTTAGCGACGAAGCATCATTTACCAACAGCACTAACGTAAACCAGCATAATATACACTATTGGGCAACGGAAAATCCACGATGGCTGCGACAAGTGGAACATCAGCGACTTTGGCGGGTTAATGTATGGTGCGGCATTATGGGAGGTCTCCATTTTATCGATGGCAATCTAAATGGTGCAATGTATGCTGATTTCCTACGTAATGTTCTACCGATGTTACTACAAGATGTTTTTTGTCTGCATGACAGAATGGCGATGAACTTCCAACATGATGCATGTCCGGGACATAGCTCGCGTGCGGTTGAAGCGGTATTGAATAGCATATTTCATGACAGGTGGATTGGTCGTCGAAGCACCATACTGTGGCCCGCACGTTTACTGGACCTAACGTCCCCGGATTTCTTTCTGTGGGGAAAGTTGAAGGATATTTGCTATCGTGATCCACCGACAACGCCTGACAGCGTGCGCCAGCGCATTGTCAATGCATGTGCGAACATTACGGAAGGCGAACTACTCGCTGTTGAGAGAAATGTCGTTACACGTATTGCCAAATGCATTGAGTGTGACGGACATAATTTTGAGCATTTATTGCATAAATGTGTTATGTACAGGTAATCACGCTGTAACAGCATGCGTTCTCAGAAATGGTAAGTTCACAAAGGTACATGTATCACATTGGAACAAACGAAATAAAATGTTCAAACGTACCTACGTTCTGTATTTTAATTTAAAAAACCTACCTGTTACCAATTGTTCGTCTAAAATTATGAGCCATATGTTAGTGACTATTACAGCGCCATCTATCAGATAGCGAAAAAAGTGGTCCGACTAAAACATTCATATTTCTTTACGTACTACACGAATATGTAATAAAAAATGGGGCTTCCTATTTTTAAAAACGCAGTTGGTTTCCGTGTGACCTATGGCAGCGACATCTAGCGGGCCAACCATAGCGCCATCTGGTTTCCCCCTTCAAGCTAGACAAGTTTCGTTCTTTGTAGTTATTTCGTTTGACGCTTATTTCGTCAGATATTTGGCCCGGTCACGATCAGTGGACCACCCTGTATACTGTCCTTCCCGTGCCAGTGGCTCGTTACGTCACCAGTGCTGATGAGGTATTGGCTTATTAGTATTAGCCGGTGGAGAATGTAGTCTTTTTTATCCTTCTTCAAAAAAACAAAGTCAGAATGTAAGTTGTAGTCAGTATCATTCTTCACTCGCCCGTAAGGGAAGAAATTGGAGAAATAATTTCGTGAAATTTAAAAACAAATATTTGCAAAATTATGCTGTGCTGAGAAAACACCATTATTTGTTCTTCGATGTAATTTCTAAGGATGAAAACCCATATGCTGAGTACTGGCAAATTTTTTTGTGGCCACCTTATACGAGAGACGTTCAGAAGGTAAGTGTCATGTGACCATAACAGACTGTGGTTTTCTATTTTTTTGAGGGTTGGCGACGCTGAACTGGACAGGGAGATCACTTGAACAGAGCGAGCATCGCACCAAGTGCGAACAACGTGCTGTTATCCGTTCTCTACTCGCGGAAGGAATATCACATACCGATTTTTTTTTTTTTTTTTTTTTTTTTTTTGCGGATCAAACTGGTTTTATGGCCTGAGACAAAAAGTGAGTCGTCACAACGGTGTCACACCAATTTACCGTCTGCCAAAAATTTAAAACCACAATATGGGCCGAAAAAAAAGAAGAAAAATCCTGGCCTCAGTGTTTTGGGACCTTGACGGCATAATTTTGGTCAGATTTCTGCCTCAGAAGGAGACCACCGAAGCACAACGATATTATGAGGCACTAAAAGGTCAAAAGGAGCTTTTAGAACAAAGGGAGTGGAATGCTGACGGGAGGAGAGTACTTTCTACACGATAACGACTGTCCTCACACAGCCTTAGCCACCAAGGCGTTCTTGGACTCATTTGGTTGGATGTTTTGAACCACCCCTCGTATGCCCTGACTTGAAGGCTTCAGGTTATTATCTTTTCTTCTCCCTGGAGGCACACATGAGTGGAATTAAATTTTCAACTGACGGGCAGTTGCAGAAGAAGGTTCTGAAGTGGGGAAAGAAGCCGGCGGGGGAGATCTTTGAGTAGGGCATAAAGAAGATTGTGTCATGTCTCACAACATCCACTGGACGGCATGGACATTAGTCAACAAGTGTATCAATAGTATCATGTAATTTTTTTCAAAAAATAGTTTCTCTAAAAAAATATAAAAGTCTAGCGCACTTACCTTCTCAACATACCTCGTAAAACCTATTTCGTACTACTAACCTACATGTTAAATCTTCTGCTTAGTCGTTCATCCGGACGCGTTTGGTACATCTTCAGAGTATAGCCTAGTAAAATGCCATGTCAGCATTCAAAACATGCAAAGTACAAGGCTGAATACCAACTTTCTTTTTTCCATAGTCTTAGAGCATAAAGCTCTCCGCAGCTCACATGTTCTATAATCGTTTGTTGAAACTAATATTTGCATTTCTGATTCACAAAGCTCGTCGATCTTGTTCGTTTGATAGGGACCTTGGCAACTTCCGTGCGAACATTCCTCGCCATTGTGTGTAGGCTGATACGGGACACGACAATTCAAAGCCAAAACTCGAACTGTGTGTGTCTGACGTACTTCTAATGAGATGTCAACACGTGCAGCAAATGGTGACTCGAACATGGCCGTGAGACAAAAGTCCTGGTAGTGGTGGTGGTGGTAGTGGTAGTAGTAGTAATAGTAGTAGTAGTAGTTGTTGTTGTTGTTGTAAGTACTGTAGTTGTAGTTTGTTCATCCGTAAATCACTTTTAGAATGACATTGGACATGACATGGTATTAAAATCTAAGAACAACAAAAATAATGTAATTCAAGTATACAGGCATTTACATACTGATAGGTCTACATTGACAAGTATGGGAAAATAATCGGTTGTGGAACAATATTAGGGACCATTCCGGCATTTGCTTTAAGTAATTTAAGGAAACTACAGAAAATCTAAATCAGGATGTCCCGATAACGATTGGAACCTCTATCCTTCTGAATACAAGGGCAGTGTGTTTAAAACAACGTTACTTCATTGAGTTAATCCCTAGTGTGCAATACTGTGTTTCAAAGAAGCTATTTAATGATCTGAGGCCAGTACCGTACTACACTGTTTATTCATTTTACCACTCCGAGCCACTGTACACACACACACACACTGCACACACCGTACACAGTGTAACGCTGAATGCACTATCAGCTGACATCAGGACCACATGACGATGTTTACTAGTCTGAAGACTGAGTCAGCATCCCTCTATAACGAGTAAGATGATGATCTCAGAATGGACTGATGACTTCAGCAGTTCAGTCCCATAGTGCTCACAAGGGAACCTCCCCATCGCACCCCCTCAGATTTAGTTATAACTTGACACAGTGGATAGGCCTTGAAAAACTGAACACAGATCAATCGAGAAAACAGGAAGAAGTTATGTGGAACTATGAAAAAATAAGCAAAATATACAAACTGAGTAGTCCATGCGCAAGATAGACATCATGGCTAGTGTGAACACAGGAGCGCCGTGATCTCGTGGTTAGCGTGAGCCGCTGCGGAACGAGAGGTCCTTGGTTCACGTCTTCCCTGGAGAGAAAAGATTAATTTTTTATTTTCAGAGAATTATCAAAGTTCAGGCACTCACACATAATCATATTCGTTCTCCAATATTCCAGGACATGTTCAGATTTCCTTGGACATATGCAGGATTTGACGGTCTACACACGGAAAAATTTGAAAACGCTAAAAACATATGTTCTGACAGAGCACAGGGAAAACTGTGCGACTGTGAAACTAATGGTTCAAATGGCTCTGAGCACTATTCGGCTTAACTTCTGAGGTCATCAGTCGCCTAGAACTGAGAACTAATTAAACCTAACTAACCTAAGGACATCACACAGAATTCCATGCCCGCGGCAGGATTCGAACCTGCGACCGTAGCGGTCGCTCGGCTCCAGACTGTAGCGCCCAGAACCGCACGGCCACTCCGGCCGGATGACTGTGAAACTGTTGCATTCATTTGTTGCAGTTTATGTGACAAACTCTTGTGTTTTCATCACTTTTTTGGGAGTGATTATCACATCCACAAGAAAACCTAAATCGGGCAAGGTAGAAGAATCTTTCTACCCATTCGCCAAGTGTACAAGTTAGGTGGGTCGACAACATATTGCTGTCATGTGACGCACATGCCGTCACCATTGTCGTATAGAATATATCAGACGTGTTTTCCTGTAGAGGAATCGGTTGACCTATGACCTTGCGATCAAATGTTTTCGGTTCCCATTGGAGAGGCACATCCTTTCGTCTACTAATCGCAAGGATTTGCGGTGCGGTCGCAAAACACAGACGCTAAACGTATTACAGTGAACAGAGACGTCAATGAACGAACGGACAAATCATAACTTAAAAAAAAGTAAACTTTTCACTCGAGGGAAGACTTGAACCAAGGACCTCTCGTTCCGCAGCTGCTCACGCTAACCACGGGACCACGGCGCTCCTGTGTCCAAAATGGCCATGATGTTGCCTATCTTACACATGGACTACTCAGTTTGTATATTTTGCTTATTTTTTCATAGTTCCACACAACTTCTTCCTGTGTTCTCGATTAATCTGTGTTCAGTTTTTCAAGGCCTATCCACTGTGCCAACTTATAACCAAATCTGAGGGGGGTGCGATGGGGAGGTTCCCTTGTCAGATCCATTTGATGAGCTCAGAAAGAGGAAAAACCTATAGTATTATACATTACCAACCAACCTGGTAATGCTTCGTAATTGCCAGACATCTATGGGGATTGTACATACGTCCTAATCACCTTCCCTCCCTCTCTGTGTCCATCTTCTCCTCCCCTACTCTTCTCCATTTCCTCCTCTTCCCCACTCTCTCTGTCCATTCTTTCCTCTCTGTCCAACTTTCTCTCTCCATCACCTCCTACATTATCTCTCTGCCCATCTCTTCTTTCGCCATCTCCATCCCCGCCTCCCTCACTCTGTTGAGACCTCCTTACCCCCTCTTCTCTCGCCTTGTTTACTGTTATTGCAAATTCAGGTTCCGTAGTAGCATTCCAATCAGGCCGAAAAGCTATGAATAAAACGTGCCTGTTTCCGCCGAAAACCGACTGATAAGAAGAAAACAAATCAGCAGATTATATATGAATATACACTCCTGGAAATGGAAAAAAGAACACATTGACACCGGTGTGTCAGACCCACCATACTTGCTCCGGACACTGCGAGAGGGCTGTACAAGCAATGATCACACGCACGGCACAGCGGACACACCAGGAACCGCGGTGTTGGCCGTCGAATGGCGCTAGCTGCGCAGCATTTGTGCACCGCCGCCGTCAGTGTCAGCCAGTTTGCCGTGGCATACGGAGCTCCCTCGCAGTCTTTAACACTGGTAGCATGCCGCGACAGCGTGGACGTGAACCGTATGTGCAGTTGACGGACTTTGAGCGAGGGCGTATAGTGGGCATGCGGAAGGCCGGGTGGACGTACCGCCGAATTGCTCAACACGTGGGGCGTGAGGTCTCCACAGTACATCGATGTTGTCGCCAGTGGTCGGCGGAAGGTGCACGTGCCCGTCGACCTGGGACCGGACCGCAGCGACGCACGGATGCACGCCAAGACCGTAGGATCCTACGCAGTGCCGTAGGGGACCGCACCGCCACTTCCCAGCAAATTAGGGACACTGTTGCTCCTGGGGTATCGGCGAGGACCATTCGCAATCGTCTCCATGAAGCTGGGCTACGGTCCCGCACACCGTTAGGCCGTCTTCCGCTCACGCCCCAACATCGTGCAGCCCGCCTCCAGTGGTGTCGCGACAGGCGTGAATGGAGGGACGAATGGAGACGTGTCGTCTTCAGCGATGAGAGTCGCTTCTGCCTTGGTGCCAATGATGGTCGTATGCGTGTTTGGCGCCGTGCAGGTGAGCGCCACAATCAGGACTGCATACGATCGAGGCACACAGGGCCAACACCCGGCATCATGGTGTGGGGAGCGATCTCCTACACTGGCCGTGCACCACTGGTGATCGTCGAGGGGACACTGAATAGTGCACGGTACATCCAAACCGTCATCGAACCCATCGTTCTACTATTCCTAGACCGGCAAGGGAACTTGCTGTTCCAACAGGACAATGCACGTCCGCATGTATCCCGTGCCACCCAACGTGCTCTAGAAGGTGTAAGTCAACTACCCTGGCCAGCAAGATCTCCGGATCTGTCCCCCATTGAGCATGTTTGGGACTGGATGAAGCGTCGTCTCACGCTGTCTGCACGTCCAGCACGAACGCTGGTCCAACTGAGGCGCCAGGTGGAAATGGCATGGCAAGCCGTTCCACAGGACTACATCCAGCATCTCTACGATCGTCTCCATGGGAGAATAGCAGCCTGCATTGCTGCGAAAGGTGGATATACACTGTACTAGTGCCGACATTGTGCATGCTCTGTTGCCTGTGTCTATGTGCCTGTGGTTCTGTCAGTGTGATCATGTGATGTATCTGACCCCAGGAATGTGTCAATAAAGTTTCCCCTTCCTGGGACAATGAATTCACGGTGTTCTTATTTCAATTTCCAGGAGTGTATTTGTGTAACGTTTTCTTGTAGTGGGCATTTTCGCAGCAGCTGTATATAAATTACAGTTGTTTAAAAGAAAATGCCTTTTTTGCATGCTGCACATCGAAATTTTTATTTTTATTTATGCACCCAAACGCGTTTCGCCTTTTTTACAAGGCATCTTCAGTGGGAGTCCTGAAATATTACATGATTTGTCCTTTTTACACATAGGTTATGTTTTCACATCTAGGTTATAGATTTAAAAACAGTTCCTTAACGCTTTTTTTATGAAATGGAAAGGTACTTACAGGTAACTTCTAATTCACTGCATCTAAGCAAACTGCTTTTTCTCATCTGGCAACCAGGTGGACATCTTACAGTTCACTTTCACTTCACTGTTTACGTTACACATCACTGTAACTGCCATCTTTTTAATACAGAGATTCATTTGTTTTCCTAAGTGTTACTACATTCTCAGTTTTCTGCATTCAACTGTTTTGTGAACGTTTCGGGCATAGCCATCCTTACGCTGGCTTTGACACCGTTTAGCTTCTGTTTGTCTGAGAGGTTTTGGCTGCGTTTAAAATTGTAGTGAAGCTCTCTTTGCTTTCTCAGTAGTTTCCTAACTTTGTTGTTGAACCGTGGTGGGTTTTACTCGGCACGTACCTGTCTAAAATGCATTTTACTATTGCCTTGAACTTTTTCCATAAACACTCAACATTGTCCGTGTCGGGACAGAAATTTTCGTTTTGATCTGTAAGGTAGTCTGAAATCTGCCTTCTATTACTCTTTCTAAACAGATAAACCTTCCTCCCTTTTTTATATTCCTATTTACTTTCATATTCAGGGATGCTGCAACGGCCTTATGGTCACTGATTCCCTGTTCTTCGCTTACAGAGTCGAAAAGTTCGGGTCTGTTTGTTATCTGTAGGTCCAAGATGTTATATCCACGAGTCGGTTCTCTGTTTAATTGCTCTAGGTAATTTTCGAATAGTGCACTCAGTATAATGTCACTCGATGCTCTGTCCATATCACCCGTCCTAAACATCTGAGTGTCCCAGTCTATGTTTTAATCAATTTGTGTCATAACTTCCTTTCTCTAATATTTGATTGAATGGCTCCTCATTGTTTACTAAATCTACCCATCAAATCTTCAGCATTCTTCAGTAACATCAAACTTCAATACCTTCTGTTGTCTTGTTATCTGTCCATTTACCGTCCATGTTTCACTTCCTTATGAGACTGCACTCCATACGGATAAGTTCACAAATGACTTCCTAGCAGTTATGTTTGCGATACGTGTTAACAAATTTATTTTTTTCAGCAACACTTTTCTTCTTACTGTCTATCTGACTTTCATACCCCCACTACTTCCACCATCTTCAGTTATTTTTCTCCTCACACACCAAAAATCACCTGTTACTTTTAGTATCTTATTTCCTAATCGAATTCCCTCAGCATCGCCTGATTCCACTCGATTACATTCCATTATCCATATTTTACTTTTTTACATTCATCTTACAACTCCCTTTCAAGATTCTATCCATACCACTGAGCTGCGTTTCCAAGTCGTTTGCTGCCCCTAACAGAATTGCAATGTCATCGGCATACCTCAATGTATTTATTTTTTCTCTGAAGTTTGATTAATATTCCAAATTTCTCCGTGGTTTCCTTTACTGCTTACGCGAAGTAAAGATTGAAAAACATCAGGGATAGGCTACAATCCTGTCTCATTCCCTTCTCAAGTGCTGCTTTTCTCTTTCATGCCCTCCGACACTTTCAAATGCAGTCTGGTTTCTGTACAAGTTGTAGGTAGCCCTTCACTCCCTGTATTTTAGCTCCGCTGCCATCATAATTACAGAGAGTGTATTGCACTCAGTACAGCAAAATGTTTCTTTAAATCCGCAAATGCAACAAACGCAGGTTAGCCTTTCGTCAGTCTATGTTGTAAGATACATCTTAGGAACATTATTGCGTCGTGTGTTTCTACACTACTTGCTATTAAAATTGCTACACCACGAAGTTGTCGTGCTACAGACGCGAAATTTAGCCGACAGGAAGAAGATGCTGTGATATGCAAATGATTAGCTTTTCAGAGCCGGCCGGAGTGGCCGTGCGGTTCTGGGCGCTACAGTCTGGAACCGAGCGACCGCTACGGTCGCAGGTTCGAATCCTGCCTCGAGCATGGATGCGTGTGATGTCCTTAGGTTAGTTAAGTTTAATTAGTTCTAAGTTCTAGGCGACTGATGACCTCAGAAGTTAAGACGCATAGTGCTCAGAGCCATTTGAACCATTTTGAGCTTTTCAGAGCATTTACACAACATGCTGACATGGGGAAAGTTTCCAACTGATTTCTCATACACAAACAGCAGTGGACCGGCGTCGCCTGGTGAAACGTTGTTGTGATGCCTCGTGTAAGGAGGAGAAATGCGTACCATCACGTTTCCGACTTTGATAAAGGTCAGATTTTAGCCTATAGCGATTGCGGTTTATCGTATCGCGGCATTGCTGCTCGCGTTGGTCGGGATCCAATGACTGTTAGCAGAATATGGAATCGGTGGGTTCAGCAGGGTAATACGGAACGCCGTGCTGGATCCCAACGGCCACGTATCACTAGCAGTCGAGATGACAGGCATCTTATCCGCATGGCTGCAAAGGATCGTGCAGCTACGTCTCATTCCATGAGTCAACAGAAGGGGACGTTCGCAAGACAACAACCATCTGCACGAACAGTTCGACTACGTTTGCAGCAGCATGGACTATCAGCTCGGAGACCATGGCTGCGGTTACCCTTGACGCTGCATCTCAGCCAGGAGTGCCTGCGATGGTGTACTCAACGACCAACCTGGGTGCACGAACGGCAGAACGTTATTTTTTCGGATGAATCCAGGTTCTCTTTACAGCATCATAATGGTCGCATAAGTGTTTGGCGACGTCGCGGTGAAAGCGTGTATTCGTCATCGCCATACTGGTGTATCACCCGGCGTGATGGTATGAGGTGCCATTGGTTACACGTCTGGGTCACCTCTTCTTCGCATTGACGGCACTTTGAACAGTGGACGTTACATTTCAGATGTGTTACGACCTGTGGCACTATCCTTCATTCGATCCCTGCGAAACCCTACATTTCAGCAGGATAATGCACGACCGCATGTTGCAGGACCTGTACGTGTCTTCCTGGATACAGAAAATGTTCGACTGCTGCCCTGGCCAGCACATTCTCCTCTGACCTATTAAAAACGTCTGGTCAATGATGGCCGAGCAACTGGCTCGTCACAATACGCCAGTCACTACTCTTGATGAACTGTGGTATCGTGTTGAAGGTGCATGGGCAGCTGTACCTGAACACGCCATCCAAGCTCTGTTTGACTCAATGTCCAGGCGTATCAAGGCCGTTATTATGGCCAGAGGTGGTTGTTCTGGGTACCGATTTCTCAGGATCTATGCACCTAAACTGTGTGAAAATGTAATCACATGTCAGTTGTAGTATAATATATTTGTCCAATAATACGCGTTTATCATCTGCATTTCTTCTTGATGTAACAATTCTATTGGCCAGTAGTGTAAGAAAGGTGAGGACTGACTCGCAGAATTACAGAACAATATCCTTCATATCCTTAAAATGTGTTGGCTGCAGAGTTTTTCAACATATTCACAGTTCGAATATAATGCAGTTTCTGTCCACAAATCGGCACGGCTTTAGAAAGCATCGCTCATGCCAACGTCAGTTTGCCCCTTTTTCACGTGATATCCTGCGAACTATGGAAGAAGGGCAATAAGCAGAATCGATGTTCCTAGTATTCCGAAAAGCGTTTGACACGATGCCCCACTGCAGACTGTTAAATGTACGAGCATACGGAATAGGTTGCCAGAAACGTGAGTGACTTCTAAGACATCTTAAGTAATGGGAGACATTACCTTGTCCTCAACGGCAAGTGTTCATCAGAGGCAATGGTATTGTCAGGAGTGCCCCGGGGAAGTGTGACACGCGTTATTATTTCCTACATACATAATGACCTTACGGACGGAGTGAAGAGCAATCTGAGGTTGTATGCTGATGATGCTATGATGTATGTACAGGGAGGCGACGTCGTTGAGTGACTGCAGTGTACAAGATGTCTTAGAGTGAATTTCTAGTTTTGTGTTTAGTAGCTATCTGTAAATGTGAAAAATATAAGTTAATGCAGATGGGTATGAAAAACAATTCCTTAATTTTCGAATATAGCATTAGTAGTGTGCTATCTGACAAAGTCAGGTCGAGTAAATATCTTGGAGTAACGTTGCAAAGCGCTATGAAATGGAATGAGAATGCAAGAATTGTAGTAGCGAAAGCGAACGGCCGGTCCGAGTGGCCGAGCGGTTCTAGGCGCTTCAGTCTGGAACCGCGCGACCGCTACGGTCGCAGGTTCGAATCCTGCGTCGGTCACGGATGTGTGTGATATCCTCCGGTTAGTTAGTTTTTTCTGATGACCTCAGCTGTTAAGTCCCATACAGATGATAAACGGGTATTCATTGGACAAATATATTATACTAGAACTAGCATGTGATTACATTTTCACGCAATTTGGGTGCATAGATCCTGAGAAATCAGTACCCAGAACAACCACCTCTGGTCGTAATAACGGCCTTGATACGCCTGGGCATTGAGTCAAACAGAGCTTGGATGGCGTGTACAGGTACAGCTGTCCATGCAGCTTCAACACGATACCACAGTTCATCAAGAGTAGTGACTGGCGTATTGTGACGAGCCAGTTGCTCGGCCACCATTGACCAGACATTTTTAATAGGTGAGAGGAGAATATGCTGGCCAGGGCAGCAGTCGAACATTTTCTGTATCAAGGAAGACCCGTACAAGCCCTGCAACATGCGGTCGTACATTATCCTGCTGAAATGTAGGGTTTCGCAGGGATCAAATGAAGGGTAGTGCCACAGGTCGTCACACATCTGAAATGTAACGTCCACTGTTCAAAGTGACGTCAATGCGAAGAAGAGGTGATCGAGGCGTGTAACCAATGACACCCCGTACCATCACGCCGGGTGATACGCCAGTATGGCGATGACGAATACACGCTTCCAACGTGCGTTCACCACGATGTCGCCAAACACGGATGCGACCATCAAAAAAATGTTCAAATGTGTGTGAAATCTTATGGGACTTAACTGGTAAGGCCATCAGTCCGTAAGCTTACACACTATTTAACCTAAATTATCCTAAGGACAAACAGACACATCCATGCCCGAGGGAGGACTCGAACTTCCGCCGGGATCAGCCGCACATCCAACGCGGCGATGCGACCACCATGATGCTGTAAACAGAACCTGGATTCATCGGAAAAAATGACGTTTTGCCATTCGTGCAGCCAGGTTCGTCGTTGAGTACATCATCGCAGGCGCTCCTGTCTGGAATGCAGCGTCAAGGGTAACCGCAGCCACGGTCTCCGAGCTGATAATCCATGCTGCTGCAAACGTCGTCGAACTGTTCGTGCGTATGGCTGTTATCTTGCAAACGTCCCCATCTGTTGACTCAGGAATTGAGACGAGGCTGCACGATCCGTTACTGCCATGCGGATAAGATGCCTGTCATCTCGACTGCTAGTGATACGAGGCCGTCGGGATCCAGCACGGCGTTCCATATTACTCCTCTGAACCCACCGATTCCATATTCTGCTAACAGTCATTTCATCTCGACCAACGCGAGCAGCAATGTCGCGATACGATAAACCGCAATCGCGATAGGCTGCAATCCGACCTTTATGAAAGTCGGAAACGTGATGGTACGCATTTGTCCTCCTGACACGAAGCATCACAACAACGTTTCACCAGGTATCGCCTGTGAACTGCTGTTTGTGTATGAGTAATCAGTTGGAAACTTTCCTCATGTCAGCACGTTGTAGGTGTCGCCACCGGTGCCAATCTTGTGTGGATGCTCTGAACAGCTAATCATTTGCATATCGCAGCATCTTCTTCCTGTCGGTTAAATTTCGAGTCTGTAGCACATCATCTTCGTTGTGTAGCAGTTTTAATGGTCAGTAGTGTAGAACACTAGTGCGACAGATTCTAGAGCACTGCTCGAGTGGTTGGAATTCCCACCAGGTCGGGTTAAAGGAAGACATTGAAGTAGCTCAGAGGCGGGCTGCTAGGTTTGTCATTGGCAGGTTCAATCGACACGCAGGTATTACGGATATGTTTCGAAACAGAAATGGAAATCCCTGGATATAAGGTAACTTTCATTCCGACGAACACTATTGAGAAAATTTAGAGAAACAGCATTTGAAGCTGACTGCAGAATGATCCTAATGCCGCCAACGTACATTTCACGTAATGGCCACGAGCATAAGATGAGACAAATTAGAACTCGTATGGGGGCATACAGCACACGTTTTTCCCTCGCTCTATTTGCGAGTTGATCAGGAAGTGAAATGATTAGTAATGCCACACATCATACGGCGGCTATGTATGTGGATGCAAATGTAGATCCCTGAAACCCAAATTCCTGTGTAATGATCGATGTGCTATGACCCATACTTCATGCACCGGCTGTCACCCCACGTCCATAGTCGGTCAATAGTAAGACTGTGCCGCGTTTACTTCATGTCTATTTATGAGGCTGCTCATACCTCGTGACTATACGTGTGCCATATGCCACATCCAGTGATACAAGATTCTGGTATCATACATTATCTGGTCAAAAGTAGCCGGACGCGTATTAGTGGACATCAGTATGGAGTGCATTGAACCGTTGCCTTTACACCAGCTTGAACTCTGATGGGGCAATTTCAATGAAGTGACTGAATGTTTGTGGAGGAGCCGGACCAGTCAGGATGGTGATGATGGACGCTGGGATCTGGAACAAAGTCATCCGTTGTAGCTCATCCCAAAGGTTCCCCATGGGGTCTTGCCGGGACTCTCGGCACGGCAGTCCATTTCACGAGCGTTATTGTCCAAACGCCACTGCCTCGCAGATGCTACCATATAACATATGACACAGTCATCGCCTCCGAACTCTCCCTCGACTGTACGGAGTACACAATGCCGTAAACTGTTCATTTCCTTCCGAATTTAGCATTTTCTTAAGCGTAATAAGGCGACCACACTCTAACCACGAAAAAGACCCTCATACCGTAACAGCATCTTACCTGTACTTCAATGTTGGCACTATACGTGTTGGCTGTGCGGTGGCCAGGTGTAATGTTAAGCGTTTCGTGGACTTACTTGTTGAAGAATGCTGGTTCTGCTTTCTTGCAGCGCCGATGTCTTCTTCTAGCACCGGACGCTTCTCCGAAGATTTCACTGCTAGGAAGGGGACATTTTCACTCTCTCGCTCTCTCTCTTCTTATTCAAAAATACGCTACTCTTGGAATATCATTCAATGCACCAGAACATATTTATTTCCACTTCGTACAAAAAACAACTAAACTTTATGACGTAAGCCCACACATTACCCGGCATCCAGAATCAGTTAGTTACACATTTTTGAACACAATTAATACATGAGCTTTTATCGTGGCTGACTATCCACGTCCAGTCCACGTACTCTCAACAGCAGTTCAACGCCTACTAAACAGTCACTATTTCGAGTCACTCCATTTGTTTTTTAACAATACAATGCTACATTACTCTTTGCAGCTGGCCACAGGGCTTCCGGGGCGTATTTGTTTATTCTTGGCAGGTCGCGCTGAACACTTGCCAGCGCCGACGAATTATCTCCCTTCCAGTTTCGCCTGCACAAACAATAAATGGGTGCAGTATCCCATGCTCATCCTTAGGCCCTGCTTTAAAATAACGCGTGTTCGAAACCGCTGGAACACAAGTGTCTCCAGACTTTCGTAAAATTCTGGGGGCACTACAGCTGGTAACGTGTTCCAGGCGTTCGCCAAACCCAAACCCTCCATCAGATTTTCACAATGTATAGCCTGATTCATCTCTCCAAATCACTCGTTTCTAGTCATCAAACATCCGGCAGTGTCAATCTTTACACCATCTGGAGCGCCGCATAGCACTGACTACAAACATGTGTGGTATATGTGGAGCTGGTCGCCATTGTTTCCCATTCTTTTTAACTCACTAGACATAGTCATTGCGCCAGCTGGACTGATGCTAGGCCTTGGGAACTCACGAGTGTTACACCCACCCTTCTCAGTGCTAGACGGTCCCTATACGTCAGTACATGAAGTTTGGCTTGGTCTTGGTATAGCTATGGTTATTCCTCCGCATTTACACTTCACAGTCACATCACCACCAACCGACTTGGTTAGTTTTAGAAGTGTCGATGGAAGTTAGAAACGTTGATGGATTTGTTACTCAGGTGACATCCAGTGACTAGTCCACTTTTCGAAGTCAATGAGCTCTTCTCGCCAACCCGTTATGCTGTCACTGCTCTTCTACTTACAACACGGTACTGCTTGCCTCCTTTTATAGTGGCGGATCCGCATCTCATTACAGGTAGTAGTCAACTAGGCATTACATAGGGATGTCCGGATACTTTTGATCAGACAGTGTATCTACACTACTGGCCATTAAAATTGCTGCACCACGAAGACGACGTGCTACAGACGCGAAATTTAACCGACAGGAAGAAGATGCTGTGATATGCAAATGATTAGCTTTTCAGAGCATTCACACAAGGTTGGCGCCAGTGGCGACACCTACAACGTGCTGACATGAGGAAAGTTTCCAACCGATTTCTCATACACAAACAGCAGTTAACCGACGTTGCCTGGTTAAACGTTGTTGTGTTGCCTCAGGTAAGGAGGAGAAATTCGTACCATCACGTTTCCGACTTTGATAAACGTCGGATTGTAGCCTATCGCGATTGCAGTTTATCGTATCGCGACATTGCTGCTCGCGTTGGTCGAGATCCAATGACTGTTAGCAGAATATGGAATAGGTGGGTTCAGGAGGGTAATACAGAACGCTGTGCTGGATCCCAACGGCCTCGTATCACTAGCAGTCGAGATGACAGGCACCTTATGCGCATGACTCTAAGGGATCGAGCAGCAACGTCTCGATCCCTGAGTCAACAGATGGGGACGTTTGCAACACAACCACCATCTGCACTAACAGTTGTAGCCCATCTCAAAAAAATAGTTCAAATGGCTCTGAGCACTATGGGACTTCTGAGGTCATCAGTCCCCTAGAACTTAGAACTACTTAAACCTAACTAACCTAAGGACATCACACACATCCATGCACGAGGGAGGATTCGAACCTGCGACCGTAGTGGTCGCGCGGTTCCATACTGAAGCGCCTAGAAACGCTGGGCCACACCGGCCGGCTAGCCTATCTCGATTGCCTTTTAGCGTATCGCGACCCTGCTGCTCGCGTTGGTCGAGGTCCAATGACTGTTAGCACAACATAGAATCGGTGGGTTCAGGAGGGTAATACGGAACGCCGTGGTGGATCCCTACGGCCTCGTATCACTAGCAGCCGAGATGACAGGTATCTTATCCGCATGGCTGCAACGGATCGTGCAGCCACGTCTCGATCCCTGAGTCAAGAGATGGGGACGTTTGCAAGACAACAACCATCTGCACGAACAGTTCGGCGACGTTTGCAGCAGCATGGACTATCAGCTCGGAGACCGTGGCTGGAGTTACCCTTGACGCTGCATCACAGACAGGAGCGTCTGTGATGGTGTACTCAACCACGAATCTGGGTGCACGAATTTCTAAACGTAATTTTTTCGGACGAATCCAGGTTCTGTTTACAGCATCATGATGATCGCATCCGTGTTTGGCGACATCGCGGTGAACGCACATTGGACGCGTGTATTTGTCATCGCCATACTGGCGTATCACCCGGCGTGATGGTATGGGGTGCCATTGGTTACACGTCTCTGTCACCTCTTGTTCGAATTGACGGCACATTAAACAGTGGACGTTACATTTCTGATGTGTTACGACCCTTGGCTTTACCCTTGATTCGATCCTTGCTAAACTCTACATTTCAACAGGATAATGCACGACCGCATTTTGCAGGTCCTGTATGGGCCTTTCTGGACACAGAAAATGTTCGACTGCTTCCTTGGCCAGCACATTCTACAGATCACTCACGAACTGAAAACGTCTGGTCAATGGTGGCCGAGCAACTGGCTCGTCACAATACGCCAGTCACTACTCTTGATGAACTGTGGTATCATGTTGAAGCTGCATGGGCAGCTGTACCTGTACACGCCATCCAAGTTCTGTTTGATTCAATGCCCAGGCGTATCAAGGCCGTTGTTACGGCCAGAGGTTGTTGTTCTGGGTACTGATTTCTCAGGATCTATGCACCCAAAAGTAATCACATGCCAGTTCTAGTATAATATATTTGTCCAATGAATACCCGTTTATCATCTGCATTTCTTCTCGGTGTAGCAATTTTAATGGCCAGTAGTGTATAAAAGACTAGCCTCTTGGTATGTAGTGAGAGAATTCAGATCTATTGTCCAATAACGATGTGACAGGGATTATCCTCAAGCTTGAGCCACGGGTTTACTGGTAAGACGGCGCAGTACACATCTGGCGGACGAATCGCTTCGCATTCCCGAAGCCTGCGTGCCCCTGTAGACGGCGAGGCGACTGCAGAGGAATTTCGTATGCAATACAAGCCAAGCTGCCGACCTTGGGTCGCCACAGGCCACGTATTTACTTTTGTTGCATACCTGGCGCAGTTAAGAGCGTTTTCGAACGCAGCTTCAAGTCGTTAAAAGTCGTGTGACGCGTTCGCGCCGTCCTGGCTGCCTCGTTCGGATGCTTCCCTCCTTGTTTCCATACCTTTTCGCCGTTCTTCGTTTTACTCGACGACGACGGCTACCAGGAACAAAGGAAGTTTCTCTCGGTTAGCTATTGAGTTGTTACCCCAGAGCCGGAATGTTGGCCGCACAAAAAGACCAGTGTAAGACCAAAGATACTTGATCTTGCTCAAGGAGAATGATACCTCGCTCTTTCAAATAAGCTGCTCATTAACGTAAGCTTTGATCTTGTAGTCGTGTCCAGAACGTACCCGACTAAAAAAACCTACTAATTTTGCAGATAAGCACGTTCAGCATTAATCTTATAATTGCAAATTACGGGAATAATATTTCTTGCACTCGTACTTTTTACTTTTTTGTATTTCGTGATCAGATCTATCTGCGGAGCCTGTCTTGATCTCAGTTTCCTTTTAAGTTCTGTAATAATGTGTTCTTTTATGCGAATGTCAGAGGTATGGCTGCTAAATTATACGATTCTTCGTAACACAGAAACAATCATAACTCGTAAGGCGTTCTTTACTAATGCAGGATAATCATCAAATAAGTATACTAAAAATTCACAGTATTTTACTCTTTCTGAGTCTGTCAGCAGCTCTTTATGTAGATCGTTCTATCAAGCTTTACTGTCCTGTCGAGTTCATATATTTCACTATAGAAAACGAAATTTTAATTCAGTGCCGCGCGGTGAACCCGCTCGGTCTGGGTCGTCTTGTCACGGTCCGCGCGGCTCCCCCCTTCGGATGTTCGAGTTCTCCCTCGGGCATGGATGTGTGTGTCGTCCTTAGCGTAAGTGTTAGTTTGTGTTAGATTAAGTAGTGTGTAAGCTTAGGGACCGATGTCAATAAGACCTTACCACGAATTTCCAAATTTCTAATTCAGTCTTTGTATAAGTAAGGTTGTGGAACAAATTGAAAAAACGTTTGTGCGAATTTGTGTTAATGTTGTGTAAGACAGTACTAGTGCGAGTTCTACCTTGTCTGACGTACGTATATCCCGAGAAAATGGCGCGTAGTATACTATATTTACTTCTGTCTCATTATAGTACAGGCACTTACCAGGGTATGGAAATTCGCACACGAACGCGGGAGAATTAAATATTTTTCGGGAAAACCCAGCATGTAACTTATGATCATGTATAAATTCCATGTTTAATACAGCTTAGTATGTTCTTTGGCCCTGCTCAGTTCTGCCCTTCAATATCGACCTCAATTATATCTTTTGTTATCTACAGCACTATTCACTGTGCAATTTTCAAATATCTGCTGTTTGTGCTGTATATTTCTATAAATGCAGTTTTCAGAAAATCTTGGGTTAATTCAGAGTCCACGATATGCAAAAATGTTCAAATGTGTGTGAAATCTTATGGGACTTAACTGCTAAGCTCATCAGTCCCTAAGCTTACACACTACTTAAACTAAATTGTCCTAAGGACAAACACACATACCATGCCCGATGGAAGACTCGAACCTCCGCCGGGACCAGCTTCACAGTCCCCACGATATGACCTTACTGAACTATGCTCTGTGAAAAATTCTACCAGGTGTGTCCCCCTTTTCTTCCTTTCGCGTAGTCCGTATTCTCCTATTATTTTTCATTCTCTTCGTTTTCCTGCTATCGGATTCCAGCCCTCCACCACAATTACATTGTTCTCTTACTTAACCACCTGAGTAATTTCTTTTACCTCATCATCCATTCTTTCAATCTCTTTGTCATCTGCGGAGCTAGGTGGCATATGAATTTGTAGTACTGTGGTGGGTTTCCTGTCTGGCTTTTCTACAATGTGTTCATTGTGGTTGTTGTTGTGGTCTTCAGTCCAGAGAATGGTTTGATGCAGCTCTCCATGATACTCTATCCTGTGCAAGCTTCTTCATCTCCCAGTACCTATTGAACCTAAATCCTTCTGAATCTGCTTAGTGTATTCATGTATTGGTCTACCTCTACGATTTTTAGCCTCCAATACTAAATTGGTGATCCCTTGATGCCTCAAAACATGTCCTACCAACCGATCCCTTCTTCTAGACAAGGTGTGCTACAAATTTCTCTTCTCTCTAATTCTATTCAATACCTCCTCATTAGTTATGTGATCTACCCATCTAATCTTCAGCATTCTTCTGTAGCACCACATTTCGAAAGCTTCTATTCTCTTCTTGTCCAAACTATTTATCGTCCACGTTTCACTTCCATACATGGCTTCGCTCCATACAAATACTTTCAGAAACGACTTCCTTGCACTTAAATATATACTCGATGTTATCAAATTTCTCTTCTCCAGCTACGTTTTCCTTGCCATTGCCAGTCTACATTTTATATCCTCTCTACTTCGACCATCATCAGTTAGTTTGCTCCACAAATAGCAAAACTCATTTACTACTTTAAGCGTCTCATTTTCTAATGTAATACCCTCAGCATCACCCGATTTAATTCGACTAAATTCCATTATCCTCGTTTTGCTTTTGTTGATGTTCATCTTATATCCTTCTTTCATGACACTGTCCATTCCGTTCAGCTGCTCTTCCAGGTCCTGTGCTGTCTCTGACAGAATTACAATGCGTTCATTATGCTGTTCACATTAGCTTACCAGATTCCCTGTTTTCTTGTTCATCATTAGACATTCTGTAAGGGGGCTTAATTATTCATGGCCGCGCTGGATTAGCCGAGAGGTCTGAAGCGCTGCAGTCATGGACTGAGCGGCTGGTCGCGGCGGAGGTTCGAGTCCTCCCCCGGGCATGGGTGTGTGTGTTTGTCCTTAGGATAATTTAGGTTAAGTAGTGCGTAATCTTAGGGACTGATGACCTTAGCAGTTAAGTCCCATAAGATTTCACACACACAATTATTCATGTAGCGCCGCGGTGAATATTTTACTGATATTTTTATTCTTTAATAGTACTCCCCATGTCTTTTAACGTAATGGTTGTTTAACTGAGATCTTCTTTTCATAATTTGTATTACTACCTGCAGAATGCAAGTGTAGTTGCACATGTTGCCAACGAACAAGCAAGGGATTGGATTAGCAGTTCACTTCGATTTGTGAGAGGCTGTATTTTTCTGTTTGTTCGCCATAGCAGCGTATCAGGAAGAGACAGCGGAAGAACGCAGGCATTCGACCTTCGCCACTGCCATAAACGTGTAGCGGTAAGTGGTTGCTGGGTCGATGAAGCCTGCACCCTCTCCTTCTCCCGAGTCAGCGCTGGTCATGTTAACACAGTGGGAGGTAATGCACTGGGTGGCTTGAAAGCTCTCGTTGCAAAGACGAAACGCCTATGTTTAGGAATGTCTCCTTTACTTAAGGAAAGCAGCGGTTGGAAGTTTTCTGTGGGAACCGGAAGAGACGGTTGGTCTGGAACGTGGCTAGAAAGACGGTTAGCTTCTGCCCGTGCCCTCAAACCACAAAATAAACGAAAAGTCCAACTCCTGCTGCCTTTCTGTCTTGTGAATACAGCTGTAGATGTCTTAGAGGGGCTCGTTGTACGATATTGCTAGGGACACGCCCTTGGGGCAGAGGAATAGACAGCAGGCATAAAGAAGGAAGATTAGTGCTTCAACTATCGCAGATAGAGTTCAGACTCACACTGGACAAGAATAGGTTCATCCCCGTTTTCAAGAAGGGACTTCGAACAGATATGCAGAACTATAGACCTATATCTCTAACGTCGATCAGTTGTAGCATTTTGGAACACGTATTATGTTCGAGTATAATGACTTTTATGGAGACTAGAAATCTACTCTGTAGGAATCAGCATGGGTTTCAAAACAGACGATCGTGTGAAACACAGCTCGCGCTATTCGTCCACGAGACTCAGAGGGCCGTAGACACGGGTTCCCAGGTAGATGCCGTGTTTCTTGACTTCCGCAAGCCGTTTAATACAGTTCCCCACAGGCGTTTAATGAACGAAGTAAGAGCATATGGACTATCAGACCAATTGCGTGATTGGATTGAAGAGTTCCTAGATAACAGAACGCAGCATGTCATTCTCAATGGAGAGAAGTCTTCCGAAGTAAGAATGATTTCAGCTGTGCCACAGGGGAGTGTCGTAGGACCGTTGATATTCGCAATATACATAAATGACCTTGTGGATAACATCGGAAGTTCACTGAGGCTTTTCTGCGGATGACGCTGTAGTATATCGAGAGGTTGTAACAATGGAAAATTGTACTGAAATGCAGGAGGATCTGCAACGAATTGACGCATGGTGCAGGCTAAAATGGCTCTGAGCACTATGGGACTTAACTTCTTTGGTCATCAGTCCCCTAGAACTTAGAACTACTTAAACCTAACTAACCTAAGGACATCACACACATCCATGCCCGAGGCAGGATTCGAACCTGCGACCGTAGCGGTCACGCGGTTCCAGACTGAAGCGCCTTTAACCGCACGGCCACACCGGCCGGCCATGGTGCAGGGAATGGCAATTGAATCTCAATGTAGACAAGTGTAATGTGCTGCGAAGACATAGAAAATAAGATCCTTTATCATTTAGCTACAATATAGCAGGTCAGTAATTGGAAACAGTTAATTCCATAAATTATCTGGGAGTAGGCATTAGGAGTGATTTAAAATGGAATGACCATACAAAGTTAATCGTAGGTAAAGCAGATGCCAGACTGAGATTCATTGGATGAATCCTAAGGAAATGCAGTCCGAAAACAAAGGAAGTAGGTTACAGAACACTTGTTCGCCCATTGCTTGAATACTGCTCACCGGTGTGGGATCCGTACCAGATAGAGAAGATCCAACGGAGAGCAGCGCGCTTCGTTACAGGATCATTTAGTAATTGCGAAAGCGTTGCGGGGATGATAGATAAACTCCAGTGGAAGACTCTGCAAGAGAGACGCTCAGTAGCTCGGTACGGCCTTTTGTTGAAGTTTCGAGAACATACCTTCACCGAGGAGTCAAGCAGTATGTTGCTCCCTCCTACGTATATCTCGCGAAGAGACCATGAGGATAAAATCAGAGAGATTAGAGCTCACACAGAGGCATACCGACAATCTTTCTTCTCACGAACGAGACTGGAATTGAAAGAAGAACCGATAGAGGTACTGAAAGTACCCTCCGCCACACACCGTCAGGTGGCTTGCGGAGTATGGATGTAGATGTAGATGAAGATATCTGCCGCCATCTTTCCAACGAAACGATCCCGGCATTCGTCACGAGTTGTTGAAAGAAGCCTCAGAAAACCTAAATAAGCACATCAAGATCGAGCTTTCAACTCCACTGTTCTGGGTAGCGAATCAATGTGTCAGAAATGTATTTGAACTGTGCCTGTACTCGTGCATGACTAATCGAATCTAATAATGCCATTCATCTGTTTTGACCTATGGCGGCATCAAAATTGTGAATGTAAAGCACTCACCTATAACCGATAAGCGTATAATACAAGCGATATTCGCTTATTAAGGTCTAAGCGGTCGCACTATGGATACCACTGTGAAAGTTCAATGAGCCAATGAGGCTTTGCACAGGTGTGTTGGGCAGTGTCTCTAGTATGCCCGTCGATCGCATCGCGTCGCTGTTTACAGCTTTGAGCGCAATGTGTGTTGTGACTGAGCAAGACAGCCAAGTCACAACGAGAGGAAGCCGAAAGGCACGCGCTTCAACTCACGCAGGCTGGCGTGAGGTCTGAAACAGGATACGTAATGAATGCTATAAAGAAAAGTACGTAGCTGCTGGAATACTTAACTTTAATCCACATTTGTAGAACATCGCTCTTGATGATACATTAATAGAATCTCAATATCAATTGAATACGTCGCCTTGCTAGGTCGTAGAAAATGTAGCTGAAGGCTATGCTAACTATCGTCTCGGCAAATGAGAGCGTGTTTGTCAGTGAACTGTAGCTATGAACGTCGGCTTTACAACTGGGGCGAGTGCCAGTACGTCCCTCTACACCTGCCGTGTGGTGGCGCTCGGTCTGCGATCACTGACAGTGGCGACACGCGGGTCCGACGTATACTAAATGGACCGCGGCCGATTTAAAGGCTACCACCTAGCAAGTGTGGTGTCTGGCGGTGACACCACATTTTCGATGGGAAGTGCCACCATAGAGCCCAATCTTGGCTCCTCTGATTTTTTATCTCTGCTCGAACGAACCGCTGGTTATTGTAATATTTCTGGCTTAGTCAGCCATCATATTAGGCTCCAAGAAGCTGTTCCCATAGCAGTGGAGATGCGAGAAGTATATAGACGACGAAATGTGGTGTGAGGTACCTGTGACAGATGGTAGATTCGGTACCATTCCCCTGAGCGAGACCGCCTGCATAATGCTACTGCTCTATGATTGGCTGCTGTGTTCGGAGCAAGGGCGCCAAAACGTTAAAGTATAGTTATTATTATTAGTTAAACTACTCATTGGAATGACTTCACTTTTTAATGTAAATATCTCTCAACAGCCGACTATCAATCAGTCATTTTAGAATTATTAAAAACAATTTAAATCAAAAACAGAAGACTGACGAAATTGCAGACGAAGCACTACGGAAGCGTTCGGGTGACGCCTTTCCTAGTATGGCGCGCGAAGTGTTTCGGACTGTTCGTCACTCTGGATTAGGCAGCCGAGAAGAACAGACATGTTGTCTGTGGCAAGATGTGTCTGCCAGTATTCACTATTAAAAGATTCTCTCCGGTAGTCATGAGGCACAGACACGTGCCACAAATAGTGTAAAGATACATCTTCGTAAACATTGTGTTTGATCATGTGCTTTGCTGTATCAGAAGGTGTTGTATTACGATCATGTAGTCTTCTCGTGTGGCTATATTAAAATACGCGAGTGGCATCCCAAAGAAGCTGTGTGGCTGGATTGAAGAGTTTTTAGCAAACAGAGCACAGCATGTTGTTATCAATGGAGAGACGTCTACAGACGTTAAAGTAACCTCTGGCGTGCCACAGGGGAGTGTTATGGGACCATTGCTTTTCACAATATATATAAATTGCCTAGTAGATAGTGTCGGAAGTCCGATGCGGCTTTTCGCGGATGATGCTGTAGTATACAGAGAAGTTGCAGCATTAGAAAATTGTAGCGAAATGCAGGAAGATCTACAGCGGATAGGCACTTGGTGCAGGGAGTGGCAACTGACCCTTAACGTAGACGAATGTAATGTATTGCGAATACATAGAAAGAAGGATCCTTTATTGTATGATTATATGATAGCGGAACAAACACTGGTAGCAGTTACTTCTGTAAAATATCTGGGAGTATATGTACGGAACGATTTTAAGTAGAATGATAATATAAAATTAATTGTTGGTAAGGCGGATGCCAGGTTAAGATTCACTGTAAGAGTCCTTAGAAAATGTAGTCCATCAACAAAGGAGGTGGCTTACAAAACACTCGTTCGACCTATACTTGAGTATTGCTCATCAGTGTGGGATCCGTACCAGATCGGGTTGACGGAGGAGATAGAGAAGATCCAAAGAAGAGCGGCGCGTTTCGTCACAGGGTTATTTGGTAAGCGTGATAGCGTTACGGAGATGTTTAGCAAACTCAAGTGGCAGACTCTGCAAGAGAGGCGCTCTGCATCGCGGTGTAGCTTGCTCGCCAGGTTTCGAGAGGGTGCGTTTCTTGATGAGGTATGGAATATATTGCTTCCCCCTACTTATACCTCCCGAGGAGATCACGAATGTAAAATTAGAGAGATTAGAGCGCGCACGGAGGCTTTCCGGCAGTCGTTCTTCCCGCGAACCATACGCGACTGGAACAGGAAAGGGAGATAATGACGGTGGCACGTAAAGTGCCCTCCGCCACACACCGTTGGGTGGCTTGTGGAGTATAAATGTAGATGTAGATGAAGTGATTAATTATTTCAGAACAGAACCTCGCTAAAAGTCAGTTTCAGCCTCAAGATACAGAACCTACGACCTGCGTGTTATTTTCTGCGCTGGGGACATCAACTTGAAGACAGCAGGTTAGTGAACTAGAACAGAACCTTCGTATTCCACACAGCGCAGTGGAGACAACTAGGCGCCCCACGTGTACTGCATGCACAGAACAAATGTGCTCAGTGACGTCATCTGCAGTAATGCAGAGGAGGTAGAGGAGGATGATCGTTATTAATAGCAACAATCAATTCATTCTTCCTTTCTTGCCGTATTATGAAGACAACATTTTGGCACATGCAACGAGGCTGAAGACCAACGTAGAAAAGTGTTGGAAAGCACAAGCGTCGGCCTTCTATAACAAGGCTATTGGAAAGCTGATACAATGCTACGGCAAGTATATAAGTCGGAGCGGCGACTGCGTGGAGTAGTAGTTGGTGAGCGTAGCTAACTGTTCGAAATGAAAAATTTTTGATTTTCACTGTGGTTTTCATTTCGCAACCGATCGGATCTTAATAAACGAATAATCCTCGTAATGTCCATGATCTTCTCCATTATTATCGAAGAAAACTTTCTTTTGTCAGTGCGTAGCTATGACCAGCGATGATGCGAGGTCCCAGCTTGACCGTTTGGATGATTACAAGACTGAACATTTGACAATGAGGTCGCGACGCCGAAACTACTCGCAAAGAATGAAATACAAAAAAATAAAACGGCAGCAAGAGAAAATGTGTAAAATATGTACTGTAACCTGAGCTAACATTATTCTCATGACATCATTTTCGTTGATGCCTTCAACTCACAACCAAACTATCGTCTTCCAGCCTAGTGTAGACATTGGGCATTGCTAGAGTTGTCTTCCACCACAACCTATATTCTGAACAATACACAACCCACCGATGACCAGCCAGGTTAGCCGTGAGCGCAAATGTGCTGCTTCCTGGACTCGGGTAGGCGCGCCGGCCCCTGAGCTAGTCCGCCCGCCGGATTAACGACGAGGGCCAGTGTGCTGGCCAGCCTGGATGTGGTTTTTAGGCAGTTTTCCACGTCTGACTAGGTGAATACCGGGCTGGTCCCCACGTCCCGCCTCAGTTACATGACTCACAGACATTTGAAACACATTCGCACTATTTCATGATTTACACTAGACACAGACAGCTGGGGTACACTAATTCCGTCCCGGGTGGCGGCAGGAAGGGCATATGGCCACCCCATAAAATTAACCATGCCAAATCCGTACTTAGCCCTGCTGTCCCTGCATACGCAGCAGGTCAAAGGCAGTAACAAAAGAAGAAGACACAGCCCACTGATCCGTTTTACACAGCATTTGTGTAATTTATGAGAAACTCGATTTAGGCCATAGAATTATGTGATAAAAATTCTCCTTCCATCAGGAATTATTTTCACAGCTTTGTTTTCCGTGTTGTTTGCGCTCTAAGTCATGCACAGTGAACTAATTTCTTAAGAGAATTTGAGGGCGTGGCAGAGTAAACTGGTTGCATGCTGTAGACAACTGAAATTGCTGAGTGAATACTACATCAGGATGAAGACATTTAGGTGTAACGTGCCATGTAATATACTGTGCATGCTTCCTGCACGAATGCATAGCCCATCAAACGAGCAGGTGCACTCCTTAAGACATTGGGTTGGGTTGTTAGGGGGTGGAGACCAGACAGCGAGGTCATCGGTCTCATCGGATTAGGGTAGGACGGGGAAGGAAGTCGGCCGTGCCCTTTCAAAGGGACCATCCTGGCATTTACCTGGAGCGATTTAGGGAAATCACGGAAAACCTAAATCAGGATGGCCGGACGCGGGATTGAACCATCGTCCTCCTCCCTTAAGACATTGGATTCGCAGTCGAGAGACGGCGTTCATTTCTTCGTCTGGTCGTTCATATTTATAATTTTGTTGTAGTAGTGTTGAAGACCGCATTGATGCAGCTAGCCAAGCTGTCTGCCCAGAGCAGTTCTCTTCATCTGTGCGTTCCTAGTTCTCTTCATCTGTGCGTTCCTACTGTTTACTGTAATTAGCCTTGGACCCTCTTTGCAGTTCACCCTCCAAATTTCTCTTCATTATCAAATTAACTGTTCCTTGATGTCTCAGGATGATTATTGTTAACCTTTCTCTTCTTCTCATTATTAACTCTATCTGCCCCGCAAAACTGCCGTGTTCTTTTGAGGCGTCACATTTTAGAAGCTTCTACTCTTTACCTTATCTGTGCTGTTCATCATCCATATTTCGCTTCCGTACAAGGCTACATTCCAGACAAATACATGGACAGAGGAGGCAATACCTTATGTACCAAAATTATTTTATCAATGACTTTTGTGAGTGATTACCACAATTATTTTTATATTAATAGACGTATGATGCTGTCCTGGTGCGTCTCATCCAGCGAAGTATGTGTGTCTGACATGCTTTGTTGTAATATTGACGCTGGATTTTCTAGAATTGCTTTTATCTACGTTACAGCTGAGCTCCAATATGTTCATGACTAGATGACCTTGCACTACATAGAGTGGCACAATGTCTGATGTATGCAGATGGTATGTGACACACATACTCTGAAAAAATGTTATTCGTGATGAATTTCGAATATTAGACTGTAAAATAAAATTAAAAAAATCTTTTGTAAAATCTTTGTTGTAAAAAATTTCTTTCAGATCTGAAGATGGCAATTAAAATTTGAGGAAAACAGAAATCTATATATGTAATTACTGCGATCTGGAAAAAATTCTCTAACAGGAAGATATTTTCAAATTAATAAATAGTGTTGAGTACTAATTTTTAACCTAGGGTCAGTGAAACCCTGGAGGTGCCCGAGAATAGTGTAAAGGGCCCAAACTGGATCTAGGAATAATAATATAGCGCTCTTAATCTGTGCAGAAGCTGGGAACATTCTAAGTAGATATATTTCAATTTTTGGTCTCTACTTTCTCGAGGTCATTGTGCTCGTAATATCTGAGAAAGGAAATGTTGGTTATATAAATTTGTATCCCTAGTTCTACGAACAATACCCACTAGAAAAATATTTTGTATTCAAGGTGTCTTGGAGCTTTCTTTTAGTTGATGAAACATTTTTATTTGTATGTTTAATGACAAACACGATAGACGCATTTAAAATCCTATGGGAGTATGCTAGAAAGTATCCAACATCTGACAATATTCTTTAAAGACTTGAAAGCAAAGATACGTACGCTGATTATGAGAATGTCCTCGATACTGGACTGAAAAAAGAAAACACTAAGCGGCCTTATCATTAAATATACAAATAAAATCTCTTTCATCAAATATATATAAATTTGAGAAGTACTTTCATCGACATGCATAGTTACTCTCATAGAGCAATGAGTATCATGAAAATTAAGAGAAATACTAAGTGAAGTAATTCAAAGAGTATACTACACAATAAAGATGAGATGCAAGATATGATAGTGACAGAAAGAACTGGGAGAAGCAGACCCTAGTCGAAACAAGGTCTGTGGAGCAGAAGACATTCACTTAGAATTACTCCACCTGGTATGCAAGTTATATGAATCAGGTAAAATACCTTCAAATATAAAGATAGATGTGATTATTACCAAACCGTCAGTGTGAGAAGTCATGGTTGCAAGTACTGACCTGGATTGTTTACAATAGGTTGGAAAAACTGGAAGAAGACGACTTCGGAGAAGATCATAATTTTATTTTTACTGAAAACTTTTCACGTTGTTGTCTCGTATACACTTTTTGGAATTCTGAAGATCCATATATATACAATACAGGAGGCAAAGGAACATCTACAACTTGTACAGCAACCAGACTTCAGTTACGAGAGTCGACGGGGTGGAAAGGGATGTATTAGTTCAGAACGGAGATAAATGGAGTAGTAGCGTATTGCCATTGTTATTCAGTCTGTACGTTGAGCAAACTATAAACGAAACGAAGGGGAAATTCGAAAAATGAATTACAGTTAAGGTAAAGGGAATTAAAACTTTGGCGCTTATCTATGATATTACAGTTTTGTCAGAGACGATAAAGAACTTACAAGAGGAGTTGCACGGAATGGATAGTGTCGTTAAAAGTGGTTGTAAGATGAACGTCAATAAGAATAAAACGAGGGTAATAGAATGTAGTCTAACTGAAGCAAGCGATGCTGAGGGAATTAGATTAGGAAGTGATACAAAAAAGTAGCAGATGGGTTTTACTATTTTCGGGGCAAAATAAGTGTCGATATCGGAAACAGAGTGGGTATGTCATCTGGTAATAACAAAAATAGTATTTCAGAAAAAAAGTTATTTGCTAACATCGAATATAAATTAAACAAATGTTGAGCTGTCTATTCCGAAGGTACCTGTATTCAGGGCAGCCTTCAGCAGAAATGAAACGTGTATGACAAACAGGCAAGAAGAGAATAGAGGCTTTTGGAATGTGATTGTACAGAAGAATACTGGAGCTTAGGTAGGTAGATCGGATGATGAGCTACAGAATGGAAATGAGGAGAAGAAAGTTATGACACAACTTCACTACAAGAAGGGTGTGGCGAAACAAACGCTGTATCATTGGACAAATACAGTGTGTGTCGGGACTTACCCCAGTTCACTGCTAGTAGCGCCACGTCACCACAACGCGTCTTTCGTAGCCCACGAGTATTGCACCACAATTTAAGAATGTAATTAAAAGTTAAAGTTGCTTTTCCAAACATTGTTAGCAAGTGCTTTAGTTCATTAATTTGTAAACTGTACAATCTCAAAATGATCAGGTCAATAATTTTCCCTAAATACATCGTTTTAAGAAAAAAATAAGTGGCGCTAAATAATAAAGCTTGAAACCGAGAAATTGGGCATAGTGTACAGATGTATGTCAAGATTAACTGGTTCAAGTCTCAACGTGATTAAGGAAATATTTTGGTCAGAATGAGCATTATTAAGAAAAATTGAAGGCGGTTAATATTAGACCAGTAAATACGAAAATTTGTATGAAGCTTCGGTTCAACATAAAAACATTAATTATGGAATCGCATTGTGCTACCTCTAATAGTTTTCGAGTAATTTGCATAAAACTAAATTTGGAACTGAAACGTCCATATTTGTAGTAGATTAAGTATCTGTTGTACAGGGGGTTCCATTGAAAGCGACCGAGCCAAATATCTCACGAAATAAGCGTCAAACGAAAAAAATTACATAGAACGGAACTTGTCTAGCTTGAAGGGGGAAACCAGATGGCGCTATGGTTGGCCCGCTAGATGGCGCTGCCATACGTCAAACGCATATCAACCACGTTTTTTAAAATAGGAACCCCCATTTTTTATTACATATTCGTGTAGTACGTAAAGAAATATGAATGTTTTAGTTGAACCACTTTTTTCACTTTGTGATAGATGGCGCTATAATAGTCGCAAATGTAAAAGTACGTGGTATCACGTAACATTCCGCCAGTGCGGACGGTATTTGCTTCGTGATAAATTACCCGTGTTAAAATGGACCGTCTACCAATTGCGGAAAATGTCAATATCGTGTTGATGTATGCCTATTGTGAGCAAAATGCCCAACGGGCGTGTGCTATGTATGCTGCTCGGTATCCTGGACGACACCATCCAAGTGTCCGGACCTTTCGCCGGATAGTTACGTTATTTAAGGAAACAGGAAGTGTTCAGCCACATGTGAAACGTCAACCACGACCTGCAACAAATTATGATGCCCAGGTAGGTGTTTTAGCTGTTGTCGCGGCTAATCCGCACATCAGTAGCAGACAAATTGCGCGAGAATCGGGAATCTCAAAAACGTCGGTCTTTAGAATGTTACATCAAAATCGATTATACCTGTACCATATTTCTATGCACCAGGAATTGCATGGCGACGACTTAGAACGTCGTGTACAGTTGTGCCACTGGGCACAAGAGAAATTACGGGACGATGACGGAATTTTTGCACGCGTTCTATTTAGCGACGAAGTGTCATTCACCAACAGCGGTAACGTAAACCGGCATAATATGCACTATTGGGCAACGGAAAATCCACGATGGCTGCGACAAGTGGAACATCAGCGGCCTTGGCAGCTTAATGTATGTTGCGACATTATGGGAGGAAGGATAATTGGCCCCCATTTTATCGATGGCAATCTACATGGTGCAATGTGTGCTGATTTCCTACGTAATGTTCTACCGATGTTACTACAAGATGTTTGACTGCATGACAGAATGGTGATGTACTTCTAACATGATGGATGTCCGGCACATAGCTCGCGTGCGGTTGAAACGGTATTGAATAGCGTATTTCATGACAGGTGGATTGGTCGTTGAAGCACCATACCATAGCCCGCACGTTCACCGGATCTGACGTCCCCGGATTTCTTTCTGTGGGAAAGTTGAAGGATATTTGCTATCGTGATCCACCGACAACTCCTGACGACATGCGTCAGCGTATTGTCAATGGATGTGCGAACATTACGTAAGGCGAACTACTCGCTGTTGAGAGGAATGTCGTTACACGTATTGCCAAATGCATTGAGGTTGACGGACATCATTTTGAGCATTTATTGCATTAATGTGGTATTTACAGGTAATCACGTTGTAACAGCGTGCGTTCTAAGAAATGATAATTTCACAAAGGTACATGTATCACATTGGAACAGCCGAAATAAAATGTTCAAACGCACCTACGTTCTGTATTTTAATTTAAAAAACCTACCCCTTACGAACTGTTCGTCAAAAATTGTGAGCCAGTCATGAAAAAACTCTACCATCTGGTGCGCAAGATGTATGAGACAGGCGAAATACCCTCAGACTTCAAGAAGAATATGATAATCCCAATCCCAAAGAAAGCAAGTGTTGACACATGTGAAAATTACCGAACTATCAGTTTAATAAGTCACGGCTGCAAAATACTAACGCGAATTCTTTGCAGACGAATGAAAAAACTAGTAGAAGCCATCCTTGGGGAAGATCAGTTTGGATTCCGTAGAAATATTGGAACACGTGAGGCTATACTGACCCTACGGCTTATCTTAGAAGCTAGATCAAGGAAAGGCAAACCTACGTTTCTAGCATTTGTAGACTTACAGAAAGCTTTTGACAATGTTGAGTGGAATACTCTCTTTCAAATTCTGAAGGTGGCAGGGGTAAAATATAGGGAGCGAAGGCTATTTACAATTTGTACAGAAACCAGATGGCAGTTACAAGAGTTGAGGGGCATGAAAGGGAATCAGTGGTTGGGAAGGGAGTGAGGCAGAGTTGTAGCCTCTCCCCAATGTTATTCAATCTGTATATTGAGCAAGCAGTGAAGGAAACAAAAGAAAAGTTCGGTGAAGGTATTAAAATCCACGGGAACAAATAAAAACTTTGAGGTTCGCCGATGACATTGTAATTCTGTCAGAGACAGCAAAGGACTTGGAAGAGCAGTTGAACGGAATGGATGGTGTCTTGAAGGGAGGATATAAGATGAACATCAACAAGAGCAAAAGGAGGATCAATGAATGTAGTCGAATTAAGTCGGGTGATGTTGAGGGTATTAGATTAGGAAATGAGACACTTAAAGTAGTAAAGGAGTTTTGCTACCTGGGGAGCAAAATAAGTGATGATGGTCGAAGTAGAGAGGATATAAAATGTAGACTGGCAATGGGAAGGAAAGCGTTTCTGAAGAAGAGAAATTTGTTAACATCGAGTATTGATTTAAGTGTTAGGAAGTCGTTTCTGAAAGTATTTGTGTGGAGTGTAGCCATGTATGGAAGTGAAACATGGACAATAAATAGTTTAGACAAGAAGAGAATAGAAGCTTTCGAAATGTGGTGCTGCAGAAGAATGCTGAAGATTAGATGGGTAGATCACATAACTGATGAGGAGGTGTTGAATAGGATCGGGGAGAAGAGAAGTTTGTGGCACAACTTGACTAGAAGAAGGGATCGGATGGTAGGACATGTTCTGAGGCATCAAGGGATCACCAATTTACTATTGAAGGGCAGCGTGGAGGGTAAAAATCGTAGAGGGAGACCAAGAGATGAATACACCAAGCAGATTCAGAAGGATGTAGATTGTGGTAGGTACTGGGAGATGAAGAAGCTTGCACAGGATAGAGTAGCATGGAGAGCTGCATCAAACCAGTCTCAGGACTGAAGACCACAACAACAACGACACGTTTGTGACTATTACAGCGCCATGTATCGCAAAGCGAAAAAAGTGGTCCAAGTAAAACATTCATATTTCTTTACGTACTACACGAATATGTAATGAAAATGGGTGTTCCTAATTTAAAAAATGGCAGCGCCATCTAGCGGGGCAACCATAGCGCCATCTGGTTTCCCCCTTCAAGCTAGACAAGTTTCGTTCTTTGTAGTTTTTTCGTTTGACGCTTATTTTGTGAGATATTTGCCCCGGTCGCGATCAGTGGACCACCCTGTATTAATGCTAGGAAGTTTTGGTTACAGCACATGATGAAACCTATTAAATAATAAAGCTATAACAAGTTTCAAAGCCTGGATGTAAATAATAACAAATACAAGGTATCTTAAAGTTGTAGTTCTACTGTCAGTTCCGTTTTGAAAATTCTAGACGGCAAAGTTTATGTGTATTCAAGCTAAAACTTTTTCTGTGATTTTAACCGACTTAACTACATGCGTACAAAAATTACGAAGATTCTAAATTAATACACAACATTGCGATAAAATATTATGTGTTCAAGAAAGCGGCCGTTTGGAGGCTGCTACAGTGGGCATAGGGCGGATAACAGCCGGTGTTCCCTTGGCCGTCCGCTGTGCCACATATATAAATACAGCCCGAGAACCAAGACTGGGCTTCACTTCGCAGCCGGCCACTGTACGATTCGCGTCAGTTAAACAAGGGAAGGCGCGCTACCTCGGATGACTTCAGAGACAGGCTGTTACTAAACGTATATTTTCAGTAATAATAGAAAGTGAAATCGCGAGGACTGTACACTGTCCTGGATCACTTAGATTTTGCAGTAGTAACTGTTCGTGTGTCGCTCGTAAATGTTAACAAATCCGCGTGGCAAGTGGTGATACTTATTTCCCACTTTTGTGGAGAGCAATTATTTCGTTTATCAGTAGTCAGGGCGAAAGACAATTTAGTAGGAACTTACCGTAGAGGTCACCTCTGAACTACTCATAGCGCTGTTTAGGATAGAGAGATTTATTGTCAGTATTAACATAGTGAAAAATACAATGTTGATCCGAGCGGTTCTAGGCGCTACAGTCTGGAACCGCGTGACCGCTACGGTCGCAGGTTCGAATCCTGCCTCGGGCATGGATGTGTGTGATGTCCTTAGGTCAGTTAGGTTTAAGTAGTTCTAAGTTCTAGTGGACTGATGACCTTAGAAGTTAAGTCCCACAGTGCTCAGAGCCATTTGAACCATTTGAACAATGTTGAGCATGTGAAATTTTACCAAATACGTCTATCAATTAGAACTCAAAATATTCATTTATAATCATAGTCCTGATCCCGCTGAGCAAATAGAGAATAGAAACATTTCTTTCAGTGGACTGGACAAGAATGTGGGCTTGCAGACTGGGAACTATGGTCCATATGTTCTACATCGCTTTCTGGTTGACCTCAGAAATAGTTTCCAGGCTCTCGTAAAAGACGGCAAACAATATTTCAATATTTACAGCAATTCAACAGATATGGTGCATCGGCCGGGAAACTGTGCAGTGAAAGTGATCGGTGTAAAGAACAAACAGGGTATTGAAGTGAACTATACAGAAACCAGTGAGACAACAGTGCTAAGATTTGCTGGCGAGTGGGGAAACTAAGCTGTGAATGCTAGCCACTCTAACTTTGACCCAAACGGAAGGAGGGAAGAAGACGACATTAGACCGCGGCTGCCACCGGCGCTGAGGCCAGAAGACGGCGCGGCGTCACGGAGCTGCGTGGACCTGCGAGACACCTGCTAGCCGCTGCGCGCGCTCAATGTGTTTCCATGCATCTCTGTCCCCTGCTGACTTCTGCTAGTTGAACCCCGCAACTTTCCTGAGATTCTTATCCCAGCGATCAGGTGGTCTCCCTGGTGGTCTTCGTTTTTCTCTGAAACTCCACTCTAAAACTGATTTTGTTCATCTTCCATCCTTCGTTTGTGCAATATGTCCTGCCCACTGCCATTTCATTTAAAGTCCAAGTTTCACACGCGTACGTTAAAACGGTAGGACACACTGATGAAAAACTGTCTTCTTTAAGTAGACTGGCACGTTAGATTTGAAAACTGTTGCCTTCCTTCCGTAAGCCCTCCAACCCAGTTTAACTCGACGAAAAGTTTCGGGTTTCAAATCCCCTTTTGTGTCACTTAATTGCTCCAGATAAACGTATTCTGTAGCATTGTTTAGGATGTTGCCGTTCAGAGTTACTTGTCCTGCAGCTGCCCACTTATTATGCATAACATTAGTTTTAGAGTGATGTATTTTAAGTCCAACTTCCTGACAACGATCTGTTAATTCTTTTATAGAGGACTGCATTTCCATCTTACTGTTAGCTAGGACCACTATATCGCCAGCAAATCTCGGGTTGGTGAACCTTTTACCATTTATCCTCATTCCTCTGTTGATTAGCCGATTGGTCTAAGCCGCTGCAGTCCTGGATTGTGCGGCTGGTCCCGGCGGAGGTTCGAGTCCTCCCTCGGGCATGGGTGTGTGTGTTTTTTCCTTAGGATAATTTACGTTAAGTAGTGTGTACGTTTAGGGACTGATGACCTTAGCAGTTAAGTCCCATAAGATTCCACACAAATTTGAACATTCCTCTGTTGTTCCAAATAATTTTCGACATAGCCATCTCGAGAACTGCTATAAATAGCTTTGGGGATATGGGATCGCCCTGCTTTACTTCTTTGCCAATGGAAAATTCGCACTTGCTCTTTCCTATGTTGATAGATGCTACAGATGTGTCATAAATGATGCACAATATGTTTAAATATTTTGTTCCCACTCCTTGCTCGGCCAGTGCTTGTATTACTGCAGTGTGGCTGACAGAATCAGAGGTTTTTTCGAAGTCAATGAAGGTACCCATAGTGGCATTTCATACTCATTGGCACGACTAATTACCTCACGTAGTGTGTTTATATGGTGAATTGTACTGAAACCACTGCGGAATCCAGCTTGTTCTATGGGCTGTGCAGTCTCCACTACCATTTTAATGCGATTTATCAGGACTTTAGTGAACACTTTATATATAACAGAAAGTAAGCTAATGGGGAAGTAGTTCTTCAGATCGTGAATACTTCCCTTCTTACGTAGTAAGATTATGTTAGAATTGTTCCAGCAGGTTGGGATACTGCCATTCTGTATCCACGACGTAAAGACTTTAGTCAGATGTTTTTCTGTTTCCTCCCCGGTAAGCTTGAGTATGTCAGTTGTCAGACCATCATAACCCCCTGCTTTGCCACTATGCATCTCGTTTATAGCTTTTCTTATTTATTTGGGGAGGATTTTGGGGACTTCCTCATCATCTGCTTAAGGTTATCCTAGTGGTTCATGTGTTATTTCATACAATTAACTATAGAAATACTTTACATGCTTTAGAATTTCTTTCTTTTCAGTTATGCGCCAGTTATCACCGTCAATTGCCATGATTTCGTTTTTACCAATCATAAGCTTTTGTTTAGCTTTCTTGTAGCTCCTTTTGAAGTTGGCGAAGTTAAAGGTATGAATACCGTTTGAATGTAAAACCTGAAGAGGTATTTTTCAAGAAACCTTGTCAGATACTTGTTTCAGGAAAACAAGCGGTAAAGAAAGAAATTCAACGTATGTTGGCATGGGGAGTCATTGAGCAAGGAGTTAGTGAATATAATAATCCGCTTGTTGTTGCGCCTAAGCGTGATGGAAGTGTTAGATTAGTACTGGATGCGCGCTGGTTAAATGAAATTGTAATGGGAGGAAGTGACTGCCCCAGAATGTGGAAAAGCTAATTCAAAAATTCCGAGGAATTAGGTACCTTTCATCTACGGACATAGCTTGTGGGCACTGGAATTTGCCCCTGGTGAAAAAACTACGTAACTATACAGACCTTTGTATGAAGGAGTGTGATACCAGTATAAAGTAGTCCCATTTGTATTAAATATTTCTGTGTGTGGCTTTGTAAGAGTAATGGCTCATGTATTGCGGCAGGAACTGTTAGATCAAGTAACTATTTATGTAGATAATATATTGTTGGCAACCCCCACATGGGAAGAATATATCAACGTACTGGACAGGGAGCTAGAAGCTATAGAAAAGGCAGGTGTGAAACTGAAATTAGAAAAGGCTGACTGTGTAAGCGACAAAATAAAATTCCTGGGCCACGAAATTAGCAGGGATGGTATATTACCTGATGCCTCCAAATTCTCAGTTATTGAAAAATTTGAAGCGCCCCGAAACAAAAAGCAGCTCAGGTCAATGTTCGGTTTGTTCGAATTCTACCGCCGTTTTGTTAAAGGTCAGTTGTTTAATGCACCTTGTTTATTCAACTTGTTGAATAAGAATACCCCAGGGGTTTGGATTAAAAAATGGCAGTCGGCTTTTGAAGAATTAAAAAACTGTTTGATAAATAGTCCGCTTTTACACCATCCAGATTTTTCAAAACCTTTTGGCTACGTGCATCTACGATATGGCCACTATGGGGCCAAGAAATGCATTGCTAAATTGAGTGAGAAAGTCATATTCGATAACATTTATCGTAGAGTAGCAAGAGGACTAGCACCTTGTGTTATTTGTCAGAAGGTTCGTGCGATAAATAGTACAGTGCAGGGAGATATGCACCATGTAGAACCAAGTGAACCCCTGGAATTATGTGCAGCCGATCTTTATGGCCCCCTCCCGACAGCTAAAGGAAGATGTACCCATGTTTTTGTGGTGATTGACGGCTTTAGCAAATATGTCAAACTATATCCAATAAAGAGGGCTAATACCAAAACGCTTGTAGACAAGCTAGAAAAGGTCTATTTTGTAAAGGTTGGCAAGCCAAAGAATATCTTATCAGATAATGGTCCTCAATTTGCATCTGAAAAATTTAAAGCGTGTCTTGAAAAGGCCGGAATTCGCCATATAAGGATCTCGGCGTATTTTTCGCTGGGAAATATGAGCGAGAGAGTAATGCGTGAATTAAACAGACTGTGTAGAACTTACTGTGCCAGGAAGCATTCGATTTGGGCCGATCATATTGAAAACTTTGAAGAAATCATCAATAATCTTAAACATGATGCCACAGGCTTTGCCCCTTGTGAACTAATGTTTAATCAGGAACCACATAACATCTTTTCAAGCATGGTTGATTTTCCAGACCTAGCTCAGAGCTCTTTAGATGAAAAGAAGGCACAAGCTAGGGCAAACATACGTAAAAGAGCCTTGGACAGAAAAAGAAGGTGTGACGCAAAAGCCTGCCCCACTAGTTTTATTATTGGTGAACTAGTATTGTTAAAAACTAATGAGAAATCTAAGAAAATTTCAGCAGAAACAATGAAATTTATCCATGTTTATCAAGGACCATGCAGGGTAATAATTAAGCCTCATGCGAACGCATACCACGTGGAACACCCAAAGAGTAAGAAGGAACTAGGTCTACGAAATATTGTAGATCTGAAGAAATTTAAAAATAACAGTAACTAGTTATTGTAGGGAGTCTGCTACTCTTTAGCGGATACACGGTTTGGCGTACTGTGCGGTCCCAGCTGGGTGAAACTTTATTCCCCTTTCAAACTTTATTCCCTTCTCCTGTTCTATCATAGTAAGTAAGGAATGTATGTCTTCATTTAGAATATATACTATTAGTTTGTAATGTCTTCCTAGTGGATAAGAGTGATTCCCGAACATGGCTATACACAAATGATGACTTACAAAAGAGTGTGACAGGTAGTTTACAGAAATAAATTATAAAGGTTTAACTAACAATGGGTAACATTGAGCACTAATAACAGAAGAAGCATGGCTAACGCAAATAAATAAATAATAAATAAGATCCACAAGAAGGGTTAGTAACTACGGAAATAGAGGAACACCTTGCATTAAGAGAAATGATAGAAGTTGGAATTTCCTAAAATCTGAACCAATAGTCTCTGCATAAATTAATAATTTTCAGCTGGAAGTAAGCTTGTCTGAAGCTATAAGAGAGTAATAATGTGGTGCCATTGGAGGCAAGCCAAAGTGCTTTAATAATAATTAAAGGGGATGTGTGGAAGTGGTGTGAAGATCACACCAAATGTGTAAGCAAGTGAAAAGGTCAGTAGGGCGACGGAGGTAAAATAGAGACAGAATCGTAGAAATATACGTTTAAGTGAAAATGGGGAGAAACAGAAGAAATTAAGTCGGCAGGCTAACATATACAGTAAAAAGGTGAAAAGTTGATGAGTAATTCCCACATGTCTCGTGAAAAGATTTGAGAAACGCGTATATTGCTTAAGGCAGATAGCCATTTAACCGATGAATACAGACAAAAAAATTCAAATAAACAAAAGTGCTAAGACATGCAGATCATAAAGCTGATATGTCCTAATAAAAACATCTTCCTAATGCTGCAGCAAAGTAACTGCTGAAAAACAAATTATTTCTTTAGCATTATAATATGTACGACTTAATCATAGTTAACACTTGGTTCAAGAATCATGAAAGAGGGTTGTACACATGGAAGAAGCCTGGAGATACTGGAAGGTTTCAGATAGATTATATAATGGTAAGACAGAGATTCAGGAATCAGGTTTTAAATTGTAAGACATTTCCAGGGGTAGATGTGGACTCTGACCACAATCTATTGGTTATGAACTGTAGATTAAAACTGAAGAAAATGCAAAAAGGTGGGAAATTGAGGAGATGGGACCTGGATAAACAGAAAGAAGCAGAGGTTACAGAGACCTTCAGGGAGAGCATTAGGGAACGATTGACAAGAATGGGGGAAAGAAATACAGTAGAAGAAGAATGGGTAGCTTTGAGAGATGAAATAGTGAAGGTAGCAGAGGATAAAGTAGGTAAAAAGACGAGGGTTAATAGAAATCCTTGGGTAACAGAAGAGATATTGAACTTAATTGATGAAAGGAGAAAATACAAAAATTCAGTAAATGAAGCATGTAAAAAGGGATTCAAACGTCCCAAAGATAAGATGGACAGTTAGTGCAAAATGGCTAAGCAGGGATGGCTAGAGGACATATGTAAGGATGTAGAGGCTCATATCACTAGGGGTAAGATAGATACTGATACTGCCTACAGGAAAATTACAGAGACTTTTAGAGAAAAGAAAACGACGTGCATGAATAACAAGAGCTCAGATGGAAAACAAGTACTAAGCAAAGAAGGGAAAGCAGAAAAGTGGAAGGAGTATATAGAGGGTCTATACAAGGGCGATGTTCTTGAGGACAATAATATAGAAATGGAAGAGAATGTAGATGAAGATGAAATAGCAGGTATGTCACTGCGTGAAGAGTTTGACAGAGCACTGAAAGACCTAAGTCGAAACAAGGCCCCGGGAGTAGACAACATCCCATTAGAACTAATGATAACCTTGTAACCTTGGGAGAGCCAGGCTTAACAGAACTCTACCATCTAGTGAGCAAGATGTATGAGACAGGCGAAATACCCTCGGACTTCAAGAAAAATATAATCCCAAAGAAAGCAGGTGTTGAAAGATGTGAAAATTACCGAACTATCAGTTTAATAATCCACGGCTGCAAAATACTAACACGAATTCTTTATAGACGAACAGAAAAACTGGTAGAAGCCGACCTCTGGGAAGATCAGTTTGGATTCCGTAGAAATATTGGAACACGTGAGGCAACACTGACCCTACGACTTACCTTAGAAAATAGATTCAGGAAAGACAAACCTACATTTCTAGCATTTGTGGACTTATAGAATGGTTTTGACAACGCTGACTGGAATACTCTGTTTTAAATTCTGAGGGTGGCAGGGGTAAAATACAAAGAGCGAAAGGCTATTTACAATATGTACATAAACCAGATGGCAGTTATAAGAGTCGATGGACATGAAAGGTAAGCAGTGATTGGGAAGGGAGTGAGACAGGGTTGTAGCCTATCCCCGATGTTATTCAATCTGTACGTTGAACAAGCAGTAAAGGAAACAAAAGAAAAATTCGGAGTAGGAATTAAAATCCATGGGGAAGAAATAAAAACTTTGACGTTCGCCGACGACATTGTAATTCCGTCAGAGGCAGCAAAGGACCTGGAAGAGCAGTTGAATGGAATGGACAGTGTCTTGAAAGGAGGATATAAGATGAACACCAACAAAAGCAAAACGAGGATAATGGAATGAAGTCAAATTAAATCGGGTGATGCTGCCGGAATTAGATTAGGAAATGAGACGCTTAAAACAGTAAAGGGGTTTTGCTATTTGGGGAGCAAAATAACTGATGATGGTCGAAGTAGAGAGGACACAAAATGTAGACTGGCAATGGCAAGGAAAGCGTTTCTGAAGAAGAGAAATTTGTTTACATCGAGTATAGATTTAAGTGTCAGGAAGTCGTTTCTGAAAGTATTTGTATGGAGTGTAGCCATGTATGGTAGTGAAACATGGACGATAAATAGTTTAGACAAGAAGAGAATAGAAGCTTTCGAAATGTGGTGCTACAGAAGAATGCTGAAGACTAGATGGGTAAATCAAGTAACTAATGAGGAGGTACTGAACAGAATTGCAGAGAAGAGAAATTTGTGGCACAACTTGACTAGAAGAAGAGATCGGCTGGTATGGCATATTCTGAGGCATCAAGGGATCACCAATTTAGTATTGGGGGGCAGCGTGAAGGGTAAAAATCATAGAGAGAGACCGAGGGGTGAATACAGTAAACAGATTCAGAAGGATGTAGGTTGCAGTAGGTACTGGGAGATGAAGAAGCTTGCACAGGATAGAGTAGCATGGAGAGCTGCATCAAACCAGTCTCTGGACTGAAGACCACAACAACAACAACGGCAATTGAACCAAAGGAGGAAAAAAAAACAAAGGTTACTCAATTTTATAAGTAAAGCGACATCTAAAGTAATAAAATAAATAGCAAACTACCCCCAAAAAATCACTATTTAAGAGCATAAACTGAACTCTAGTGCATAAAAGCTATGGTTTACGCATAAAAGAAAAGATAAATTCACAGTTTATGATTCAGGCTTAATAATGAAGTAGAATGTCACGTTTTCTGATGTAACTTATTGCCAATAATTCTTTCTGGTAACTTCTCAGTTACTGAAACGATTGAAGGAAAATAGATTATGAAATGTGTTTTGCCCTCTCTTAGACTAAGTTGAGAACAGAGGCTTAGGCTATGTTATCTGTTTCTCAGCGACATGAAGGCATTAGAAAGACAGCCTACAAGCTGTAGTGGGGAAGGAAGCAAGGACCACATGATCTACAGTGTATCCTACCTTTTCCCTTCTTGTAATAAAATATAATGGAGAAGTGAATGATTTAGTGAAAGTGTCGTATGGATGCTCACATTGGTGCCTACGATTGGGAGTAAATATGTGAGTACTGAGAGGTGAAAAATTTTGTGTGTTTCTCTTTCAGGACTGAAAAGTTTAGTTAAAAAAACAAATTTTGTAATTAACTAAATTTTTTTTAATGTAATTTATGTACTTGACTTGTAAAAGTCCATCATGTCATTTTTCCTATGTACAGGGTTATTACAAATGATTGAAGCGATTTCAAAGCTCTACAATAACTTTATTATTTGAAATATTTTCACAGTGCTTTGCACACACATGCAAAAACTCAAAAAAATGTTCGATATGTGCCCCTTTAGTGATTCGGCAGACATCAAGCCGATAATCAAGTTCCTCCCACACGAGGCGCAGCATGTCCCCATCAATGAGTTCGAAAGCATTGTTGATTCGAGCTCGCAGTTCTGGCACGTTTCTTGGTAGAGGAGGTTTAAACACTGAATCTTTCACATAACACCACAGAAAGAAATCGCATGGGGTTAAGTCGGGAGAGTGTGGAGGCCATGACATGAATTGTTGATCATGATCTCCACCACGACCGATCCATCGGTTTTCCAATCTCCTGTTTAAGAAATGCTTCTGCTTTAGCCTTTTCCGTAAAATTTTCGAAACCGTCGGCAGTGGTACGTTTAGCTCCCTGCTTGCTTTATTCGTCGACTTCCACGGGCTACGCGTGAAACTTGCCCGCACGCGTTCAACCGTTTCTTCGCTCACTGCAGGCTGACCCGTTGATTTCCCCTTACAGAGGCATGCAGAAGCTTTAAACTGCGCATACCATCGCTGAATGGAGTTAGCAGTTGGTGGATCTTTGTTGAACGTCGTCCTGAAGTGTCGTTGCACTGTTATGATTGACTGATGTTGGTGCATTTCAAGCACGACATACGCTTTCTCGTCTCCTGTCGCCATTTTGTCTCACTGCGCTCTCGAGCGCTCTGGCGGCAGAAACCTGAAGTGCGGCTTCAGCCGAACAAAACTTTATGAGTTTTTCTACGTATCTGTAGTGTGTCGTGACCGTATGTCAATGAATGGAGCTACAGTGAATTTATGAAATCGCTTCAATCATTTGTAATAGCCCTGTATATACGTATGGGTATTTTCTAAGTATATTGTTACGGAATTTTGCTAAAAATCAAGAAGTTAGTTATAATAACACCCCTTGTTTCTAATATTTAATTTTATTTAAAAATAAAATTTTTCACAAAAATAAATAGGGGTGTAATGTGGAGACACAAGCGCTGTATCACTGGAAAACACACAGGTGAGCGAGTGTGCTGGGACTTACCCCAGTTCACTGCTAGTAGCACCACGTCACCACAATGAATCTGTGCATAGCACACAAGTATTGCATCATAATTTAAGAATGAAATTAAATGTTAAAGTTGCTTTTCCAAAGTTTGTTAGCATGTACTTTAGTATATTAATTTGTAAATTGTCAAATCTCTGAATGATCAGATCAATATTTTTCCCTAAATACATCGTTTTAAGAAAAGTGGCACTAAATAATAAAGCTAGAAACCCATAAATTGGTAATAATGTGCAGATGTATGTCAAAATTAACTGGTACAAGTCTCAACGTGATTTAACAAATATTTTGGTCAGAATCTGCATTTTAAGGAAAATTGAAGGCGCTAAATATTAGACCAGGAAGTGTGAAAATTTGTATGAAGCCTCGGTTCAACATAAAAACATTAATTATGGAACCTCACTGACCTACCTCTAATAGTTTTCGAGTAATTTCCAGAAAACTAAATTTGGAATTAAAATGACCTTATTTGTAGTAGATTAAGTACGTCATAAAAATGTTAGAAAGTTTTGGTTACAGCACATGATGAAATCTATTAAAAATAGAGCTATAACAAGCTTCAAGGCCGGGATGTAAGACAGGCTGTTACTGAACGCTTATTTTCAGTAATAATAGAAATCGAAATCACGAGGACTGTACACCGTCCTGGATCACTTAGACTTCGCAAAAGTAACTGGTAGTGTGCCGCCCGTAATTTTACCAAATCTGCGTGGCAAGTGGTGATACTTATTTTCCACTTTTGTGGAGAGCAATTATTTCGGTTATCAGTAGTCAGGGCGAAAGACAATTTAGTAGGAACTTACCACAGAGGTCGCCTTTGAACTGCTCATAGTGCTCTTTAGGATAGAGAGATTTATTGTCAGTATTAACATAGTGAATATTACAATGTTGAGCATGTGAAACTTTACCAATTATGTCTGTCAATTAGAACTCAGTATCTTCATTTATAATCATAGTCCGGATCCAGATGAGATAACAGAGAATAGAAACATTTCTTTCAGTGGACTGGACAAGAATGTGGACTTGCAGACTGGGAACTATGGTCAGTATGTTCTGTATCGCTTTCTGGCTGATCACAGAGATAGTTTCCAGACTCCCGTAAAAGATTACGAACAATATTTCAATATTTACAACAATTCAACAATATTCTAAAATTTGCAACTTATGATTACCTATGACTTATTATTCTTATTATTAACCCGCCGCTCCACAAGGGTCTGTTAGGACACCTTTTGAGGCATTAAAGAATCGACAGTTTGGGAATGGACAGAAGTGTGTGTGTGTGTGTGTATTCTTCCCCTCTCTCGACTATCATCACCTCGAACTAAGAAGTGAGTGCTCTCCTCCAATTCTACTGCACTAAATTCAACCAATTGTCCGACTCCATTTACTATAATACATCTCCACACATCCCAACATATCATCTTGCTGCGTCAGTAATGACATTTGGAGAGTAATGAGTGCCTCGTATGAATAAAAAACTTTTTCATCGAATTATGCCAGTACTGCCAGTGTAGTCGCAACTGCCGTCTGCTTCACATCTCCTGTGCAGCACGCTACGTAAATGCAAGTATTAACTGTGTTTCTCTTACTTGTCACTTCTTTTTCCGTGTGTTTTTGCTTTTAGGAAGCTTTAATTTTCGTTTACTAGTAATAGTGTTCCATATATATTCTTGTTTGTTTTGAAAATACTCCAGAGACAGTTGGTGCTTATTTTCATTGTTTCCAACAAGAAGTGTCTAGTAACCACACTTAAGTCAGCTATCAGCCTCCTTTAGTGAATTAGCAGTCTAGTTAAAAGTTGGTTACTTAAATATCTACAGTAAATAGTTGATTTCTTAGGATGGATAAGATGTGTGACTGCTGTGTACGGACGCAGGAGGAGCTGGCCACTGTTGGCGAACAGCTGAACGTGCTGATGGCCGCAGTCAGCCGTCTTCAGGCTGCTGCCTCGGAGTGTAGCGGCAGTGGGGAGTCTGGTGCGTCGAATGGTACACCCCAGGTGTTACTTGCTTCACCTACGGTCCCTGCTGTCGAGACATCTTCGCGGGTACCGGGCGCGGTTGGGCCACCCTGACCCCAAGGGATGGCGGTTTCAACGGCGTTCGCGTCGCACGAGGCGCAGGGTCAATGTGGAGGTTGGCCGTGTGGCATCGCCCGCTCTGCCTGTGAGTGGACATGTGGCCGCTCCTTCAGCAAGGTCCGAGCAGGCACACGGGGGGAGGGGTTTATTAGTTATTGGGAGCTCCAACGTTAGGCGGGTGATGGAGCCCCTTAGGAAAATAGCGGAAGGGTCGGGGAAGAAGGCCAGTGTTCACTCTGCCTGCTTGCCGGGGGGTCTCATCCGAGATGTGGAGGAGGCCCTGCCGGCGGCGATAGAGACCACTGGGTGCACCCGAGTGCAAATTGTTGCTCATGTTGGCACCAATGACTCCTGCCGTTTGGGTTCAGAGGTCATCCTCAGTTCGTACAGGCGGTTGGAGGAGTTGGTGAAGGCGGAAAGCCTCACTCGCGGGGTGGAATCTGAGCTAACTATTTGTAGTGTCGTTCCCAGAACCGATCGCGGTCGTCTGGTTTGGAGCCGAGTGGAAGGCTTAAACTTGAGGCTCAGACGATTCTGCGGAGATCTGGGGTGCAAATTTCTCGACCTCCGCTATCGGGTGGAGAAATGTAGGATCCCCTGAATAGGTCAGGCGTACACTACACGCAGGAAGCGGCTACAAGGGTAGCGGAGTACGTCTGGAGTGCACATGTGGGTTTTTTAGGTTAGAGAATTCTCTCCTTAGGCCCGACAAGACGCCTCCTGAGACGTGACGAGGTAGCAGTAGGTAAAACGCAATAGGGTAATAGTAAACTGCAGGAGCGTCTATAGAAAGGTCCCAGAACTGCTCTCATTAATAAACGGTCACAATGCCCACATAGTACTAGGGACGGAAAGTTGGCTGAAACCAGATGTAAACCGTAATGAAATTCTAAACTGTGATTGGAATGTATACCGCAGAGACAGACTGGACAGTGAGGGGGGAGGAGTGTTTATAGCGATAAAAAGTGCAATAGTATCGAAGGAAATTGACGGAGATCCGAAATGTGAATTAATTTGGGCGAAGGTAACGGTTAAAGCAGGCTCAAACATGGTAATTGGAAGTCTCTATAGGTTCCCTTTCTCAGCAGCTGTTGTGGCAGAACACCTGAAGGAAAATTTGGAAAATATTTCGAGTAGATTTCCCGACCATGCTATAGTTTTGGGCGGAGATTTTAATTTGTCAGATATAGACTGGGAAACTCAAACGTTTATAACGAGTGGCAGGGACAAAGAATCCAGTGAAATTTTTTAAAGTGCATTATCTGAAAACTACCTTGAGCAGTTAAACAGAGAACCGACTCGTGGCGATAACATATTAGACCTTCTGGTGACAAACAGACCCGAACTATTTGAAACAATTAACGCAGAACAAGGAATCAGCGATCATAAAGCGTTTTCAGCATGGGTGATTTCAGCCGTAAATAGAAATATTAAAAAAGGTAGGAAGATTTTTCTGTTTAGCAAAAGTGGCAAAAAGCAGATTTCAGAGTACTTGACGGCTCAACACTAAAGTTTTATCTTAAGTACACATAAAGTTGAGGATCGGTGGACAAAGTTCAAAACCATCGTACAATATGCATTAGACGAGTAAGTGCCAAGTAAGATCGTAAGAGATGGAAAAAAGCCACCGTGGTACAACAACCGAGTTAGAAAACTGCTGCGGAAGAAAAGGAAACTTCACAGCAAACATAAACATAGCCAAAGCCTTGCAGACAAACCAAAATTACACGAAGCGAAATGTAGTGTGAGGAGGGCTATGCGAGAGGTGTTCAACGAATTCGAAAGTAAAGTTCTATGTACTGACTGGGCAGAAAAGTGTAAGAAATTCTGGTATTATGTCAAAGCAGTAGGTGGTTCAAAACAAAATGTCCAGACACTCTGTGACGAAAATGGTACTGAAACAGAGGACGACAGACTAAAGGCCGAAATACTAAATGTCTTTTTCCAAAGCTGTTTCATAGAGGAAGAGTACACTGTAGTTCCTTCTCCAGATTGTCGCACAGATGAGAAAATGGTACATATCGAAATAGATGACAGAGGGTTGGAAAAAAAATTAAATCGCTCAAAAGACGGATGACGGCTGGACCTGATGGGATACCAGTTCGATTTTACACAGAGTACACGAAGGAACTTGCCCCCCCCCTCCTTCTTGCAGCGGTGTACCGTACGTCTCTAGAAGAGCGTAGCGTTCCAAAAGATTGGAAAAGGGCACAGGTCATCCCAGTTTTCAAGAAGGGACGTCGAACAGATGTGCAGCACTATTGGAACACGTATTATGTTCGAGTATAATGCCTTTGCTGGGGACTAGAAATCTACTCAGTAGGAATCAGCATGGGTTTCGAAAAGGACGATCGTGTGTAACCCAACTCGCTCTATTCGTTCACGAGACTCAGAGGGCCATAGACACGCATTCCCAGGTAGATGCCGTGTTTCTTGACTTCCGCAAGGCGTTTGATACAGTTCCCCACAGTCGTTTAATGAGCAAAGTAAGAGCATATGGACTATCAGACCAATTGTGTGATTGGATTGAAGAGTCCCTAGATAACAGAACGCAGCATGTCATTCTCAATGGAGAGAAGTCTTCCGAAGTAAGAGTGATTTCAGGTGTGCCGCAGGGGAGTGTCGTAGGACCGTTGCTATTCACAATATATATAAATGACATTGTGGATAACATCGGAAGTTCACTGAGGCTTATTGCGGATGATGCTGTAGTATATCGAGAGGTTGTAACAATGGAAAATTGTATTGAAATGAAGGAGGATCTGCAACGAATTGACGCATGGTGCAGGGAACGGCAATTGAATCTCAATGTAGACAAGTGTAATGTGCTGCGAATACATAGAAAGAAAGATCTTTTATCATTTAGCTACAATATAGCAGGTCAGCAACTGGGAGCAGTTAATTCCACAAATTATGTCGGAGTAAGCATTAGGAGTGATTTAACATGGAATGATCATATAAAATTAATCGTCGGTAAAGCAGATACCAGACTGAGATTCATTGGAAGAATCGTAAGGAAATGAGTCCGAAAACAAAGGAAGTAGGTTAGAGTACACTTGTCCGTCCACTGCATGAATATTGCTCACCGGTGTGGGATCCGTACCAGATAGGGTTGATAGAAGAGATAGAGAAGATTCAACGGAGAGCAGCGCGCTTCGTTACAGGATCATTTAGTAATCGCGAAAGCGTTACGGAGATGATAGGTAAACTCCAGTGGAAGACTCTGCAAGAGAGACGCTCAGTAGCTCGGTACGGCCTTTTGTTGAAGTTTCGAGAACATACCTTCACCGAGGAGTCAAGCAGTATATTGCTCCCTCCTACGTATATCTCGCGAAGAGACCATGAGGATAAAAGCAGAGAGATTAGAGCCCACACAGAGGCATACCGACAATATTTCTTTCCACGAACAATACGAGACTGGAATAGAAGGGAGAACCGATAGAGGTACTCAATGTACCCTCTGCCACACACTGTCAGGTGGCTTGCGGAGTATGGTTGTAGATGCAGATGAAGATGTAGATTATACCACCAAGTGCCAGCTGAGAGGTACTACGCGTGGTTTTCAATAACTAGATGATTAATGGTTTTATTGTTTCATACTAACAGATCGAAGTTTGTTCTCGCATCTCTAGTTAAAATAGCTGGATTTTGCTTTAGCTACTTTAGACCTTCCCGCTTTTTCGCGAGAACGAAGACTCCATGACAACTAGTTGCCTTAGATAAGGGAGACACAATTATGACAGAACTCCTTCCAATTATTAACATTCTTGTTGTTTTATAGCTGTTGACGCAGCTTGCATGCAGTTCAAGAGGAAATTTGTCTCCGCAAACCTGGAAGTAAGAAGCGCGCAAGCTCGCGTTTATTGACAGACCCAAGCAAGAAGAAAGTCTGTCCGACGTAGCCATTCCAGCAATATCGCGAAAGATACTGCACCAAGAGAGCTCCTCAACTGCTAACACTTTTTGTGATGATATCAATTATCTGGTAGCTTTCGTCCTTGCACCATCACATCAGAGCCAACTGTTTCGTTTATGAGCTGTCACAGCTTCTAGCAAGAATTGGCTTATTTTGATTATCATGTGTGCTTTTTAGTATAAATTCTTTAATTTCTTGCTTTTTTGTATTTATCAGGCACCATTCCGTTTTTTAATAATTGTCTAGTGTATCTTTCCGCCATCTTTGGTATGGATAAGGACTGTGATTGCTATGCTCAGATGGAAGCTGAATTGTTGACCCTTCACCTACAGCTCCAGGTGGTGTTAGCTTCTGTTACGCATCTTGAGGGTGTTGTCAGTGGGCATCACTGTGGGGGGCCAGGCGTGTTTATCCAAGGGACGTCCAGCCGTTCCACTTGTCCTCAAACCGATCCACCCACACTGAGGATCACCCCTCACCCTTGGTCGAGTGGGAGGTCGTTCCAAGGTGTGGTACACAGTGGAAGTATTTCCAGAGAGTGGATCGAATGGCCTCCCTGGTTCGTCTAGCAGGTTTCAAGCGCTGTGTGGGTCTGTTAAAGAACCTGAGCCAGATGCAATCGCTTACCACGTTTCAGAGAAAGCATCTCGGCCTGCATGATCTCGGCAGCCACAGAGGGTGCGATTAATGCTGGCTGGGAGCTCCAATGTTAGGCACGTAATAGGGTCCCTTAGAGATATATGGTCAAGGAGGGGAACAAATCCAGTGTGTACTCTTTGTGCATTCAATAGGGAGTCATCCCATTGTGGAACGAATGCTTCTGGGTGCCAAGAAGAGCACAAAAAGCAGCAGACTACAGCTGGTGGCTCACAGAGATACTAACGATGTGTTTCACTTTGGATTGGAAAAGTTTCTCTCCAGTTTCGCGTGGCTACCTGAAGTGATAAAGGCTGCCAGCCTTGCTTGCTGGGCCAAAGCTGAGCTTTCCATCTTAGCATCGTCGACAGGATCGACTGCGGATCTTTGGTACAGAATAGGGCGGAGGGCCTGAATCAAAGGATCAGATGGTTCTCCGACAGTTCAAGCTGCAGATTCCTCAGCTCGTATCATAGAGTCGTGGGTTTTCGCCTTCCACTCAACATGACAGGGGTCCATTATACACGGGAAGGGGCTATACAGCTAGTGTGGGCTGTGTGGTGTGGACAGCGCGGTATTTTAGGTTAGAGAGTCCCGGGAAATTTCAGAAAGTGTGTCTGTCTGATACGGTGCGGGGCAAACATAGGAGGAGGATAGACCTAGCAACAATCGGCTTTGTAGTTGTAAAGTGTCGTAGAAGTGTTGGGAAAGAATTAGAGCTCCAGGCGCTAATAGAAAGCACTGGAGCACACATCGTTGTAAATACGGAAAGTTGCCTAAAGCCAGAGATAAGTTCAGAGAAAGCTTGCTAAAGTCGGAGATAAGATCAGCTGAAATTTTTACGAAGTAGTTAACGGTGTTCGGAAAAGAGATTAAACACGGTTGGTGGTGGAGCGTTTATTGCTGTTAGAAGTAGTTTCGCTTGTAGGGAAATCGAAATAGTGAGTTACTGTGAGTTAGTACGTGAAGAGGTTATAATTGACAACCGGAATAAAGTAATAATTGGTTCCTTTTACCGACCCCTCCCCCTACTCAGACCCATGGTTGGTTGGTTGGTTGGTTGGTTGATTGGGGGGAGGGGACCAAACAGCGAGGTCATTCGTCCCACGTCCCATAGGATTAAGGAAGGATGGAGAAGGAAGTCGACCATGCCCTTCCACAGGAATCATATAGGCATTTACCTCAAGCATTTTAGGGAAATAATGGGAAACCTAAAGTAGGATGGCTGGATACCGGTTTGAATCGCCGTGCTCCCAGTGTGCCAAACCTGCGCCACCTAGCTCGGTTGGACTCAGATGATACAGTTGCTTAACAGTTCAAAGAAAACTTGAGTCTCATTTCAAATAGTTCCGCCACATTTAATTATAGTTGGTGGAGACTGAGTCTGCCCTCGGTATGTCGGAGAAATTGCATGTTTGAAGTCAGCATAAAAAAAAGAGACATAAAAATTCCTCCGAAATCGTACTGAATGCTTTCCCTGCAAATTATTTTTAACAATGAATTCAAGAGCCTACTCTAAGTGTGAATGGTTGCGAAAACATACGTGACCTCTTGTAAGAAATAATCCAGTGCATATACGAAGCTTGTCCAGAAAGTAAGTTCCGATTCGTCGCGAAATGGACACCACTGTGAATACCCGATTAAGCTTTCCACAGATGTGTTGGGTAGTGTCTCTAGTATTGACCACCGATCGCATCAAGACGCTCTTTTCAGTTGTGAGCGAGTAAAGGTGCCTAGAACAAGGATGTCTCCCGCCAAGTAGAAGGGCCGTCTGAGAGGCTTCGCCTTAAGGAATGCAGCCCACCTAACACAGCTGATAAGCCCTTCCTTCTTCGTGGCAATTCTCAACCGCACTCTGCAGGGGCAGTGAAGACGCTCCTGCAGCCTTTTCGATGGGAAGAGTTCGATCACCCACAACACAGCCCTAATTGCCTCGTCCTGAGTATCAAATCTGTTCACATGAAACGCTGTGTACGAAGATAACAGTTGGGCGAGGCTACGCACTATAGACCAGCGTAGAGAATTATCAGAAAGCACAGGCGGCTGCCTTCTGTAGCGATGGTGTTGGAAATTTGGTATAACGCTCCGACAAATGTCAAGTCGGCGCGGCGACTATGTAGAGACGTATCTGGAAAGTGTAGCAAATTCTTGATAGTAAAATGTTTCTGATTTTCACTGTGGTTTCCATTTAGCGACCGATCGGAACTTACTTTCTGGACAACCCTCGTAGGGTGCATCGTGACAGATGCAGAGATTAGTGACGAGAAGGTCGTTGCAGCAAGAGTGAATATCATAACATCAAAAAATGGTTCAAATGGCTCTGAGCACTATGGGACTTAACAGCTACGGTCATCAGTCCCCTAGAACTTAGAACTACTTAAACCTAACTAACCTAAGGACAGCACACAACACCCAGTCATCGTAACATTCAAATCCACCAAAAATAAAAGCAAAATATATCTATCTAAAAAAAAGCCGCTAAATATTTGCTTGTCGCCATCCTAAGAGACAATCACCATTTCTTCCACACGAAATATGTGTAAGAGATGCTACTGATCCCCCATAGTACACAAAACAGGTGGGAACACTGGTGCAGAAGCAACAATACGCAAATCTTTAAGATTGGGGATGTATTACTGAAGCTCGAGATTTAGCACTGACTTCAATGCGAGATTCTTTTAATAGTATCCACATCAAGACTATGTCTCGAAATCTGGCAGAAAATCCGAAGAGATTTTGGCTATATGTAAGGTAAACCAGTGGCAAAACTATAGACCAGCGCAATAGCAATGGTGATGTTACCGATGACAGTGTCACTAAACAGGAGTTAATGAATACGGTTTTCCGACATATTTCTACCAAAGAAGACGAAGTAAATGTTTCACAGTTTGAACGAAAATCTGCTGCTAACATGAGTAACTTAGAAGTAAACATCGTCGATGCAGCAAAGCAGCTTAAATCGTATAATAAAGGCTAATCCTTTGTCCAGGTTGTACACGAGTCGCATTCCTATCAGGGTATGCTGATACAGTATCTCCATACTTAGCAATCACATACAACTGTTCGGTAGACGAATGATTTGTACCTGAGGACTGGAAAGTTTCACACGTGACAGAAATACCCAAAAAAGAAATAGGAGTAATCCGCTGAATTACGGACCCATATCACCAACATTGATTTGCACTGGAATTTTCGAATATTATGAATCACCTCGAACAAAACGATCTATCGACAAACAGTCAGAACGTATTCAGAAAATATCGTTCTTGTGAAGCAGTACTCGCTATTTATATATGATTGCTATCGACAGGTGATCCCCAATTATTTCTACATTTCTAGATTTCCAGAAGGAGTTCGACACCATTCTTCACATCTTACTAGGTACGGAAAGCTGGTTGAAACCTGAAATTGATACCAGTGAGATTTCTTGAGGGAAATCTAAGTGTATGTCGAAAGGATAGGCAAATGGGAAATGGAGGTGGTGTATTTGTCGCAGTAGAGAAGGAACTCAAATCCACCGAGATAGAAATCGATGCCGGCCGCGGTGGTCTCGCGGTTCTAGGCGCTCAGTCCGGAACCGCGAGACTGCTACAGTCGCAGGTTCGAATCCTGCCTCGGGCTTGGATGTGTGTGGTGTCCTTAGGTTAGTTAGGTTTAAGTAGTTCTAAGTTCTAGGGGACTGATGACCATAGACGTTAAGTCCCATAGTGCTCAGAGCCATTTGAACCATTTTTTTAGAAATCGATGCTATATGTGAAATTGTCTGGGCAAGACTCAGTATCAGAGGTGGGCATAAAATGACAACTGGATCTTTCTATCGCCCATCACCACCTGATGTTACCGAAAACCTTAGAGAAAAACTCATTTCACTTTTACATAAGTTCACCAGTCATACTGTAATCACCGGCAGAGACTTTAATCATCCAACAATTAATTGGGAAAATTACAGTTTTGTTAGTGATGGGCGTGATAAGACATCCTCTTAAGGGGCTCCGGAATGCCCTATACTTGCAATGTTAAAATAACGCTTATAAATTACATCCTTCCTCACAAAGTATTTGAGGTAGGAAGTTGAACTTTTTACAGATTATTTATTGGAATATGGGCTACAACTTAACACAGGGATTTTACAAAATTTTAGTTCAGTTATTAAAGATGATTTTTTTCAATTGTAATGAAAATTCACAATATTTTTTTGCAATTTTTTATTTATATATTCAAAAATATACAGTTTTTTGGAAAAAGGCTGTGTTAAATTATGCAGAAGGTACTGTGTAACATTTACTGAAAGTTTGAAACAAATATGTTTGGAAGATCCTTAGAAAACATGTAATTAGTATGAGAAAATAAAAGTTTTGGGAATCGAGCGACAAAGATTGGATTAACTTTTTAGTGCATTCCAGGTCCATAGGATGGATTATCTTCATCCTCTGCAAACTCCTCCTCCAGCTTCCTCTTGTTCCTCCTCCTGTTTACTCTTGCTTGTATTTCTAGACTCTTTACAGCCCTGTCTGCAGCCCGAAGGCGTTCCTTGTCTAAAGCAAGCATCGCTCGTTGTTGTGTTCGTAGATTTTGCTACCATTTTCTTCAGTTGCAGTTACTGCAACACTGTTCCAAAAGGTGGTCATGTATGAACACTTATCACATTTCAGTTGTATTTCACTAGCAAGTCCTACGTGCTTTATTATGGAGAGTTCCAGACCAACTTCACTATAATGAATACATCTTACACAGTTTGAAAAAATTCCTTTGAGAACCGACATATCAAATATTTCATTCACATCCTATTCGCCCATAAAACATTAATAGTTTTCACTCATTGAACCAAGCTTCTTCTGTGAAGTATTTTCTTTCCCACTTTGACTGCTATGGGCAGGTGTACTTGAGAGGTTAGGTTCACTCACTTGGTTATCGTCTTTATTGTTTACAGTAATAACACATACCTTTGGCTTTCCAACATTTCTCCGTTCCTTAAAAGCCTTCAGAGGATTTCTAATAACTTTACTTTTACTCATTACTATACTTCAACAAAACAGAGACTCAAGAAACAGAATTAATTACGAATATTTTCGAGATAACGACAGAGTAAATAAACATGAAACAATCGACAATCACACCAGCGATATATATTGAACCATCACAGGTTAGCCACAACACATACTTTATCTCACATCACTAAAATGTACCTGATGAACACGGACGTTAATAATAACACCATTTGACAGCAGTTTAACAGCGCCACAGTGGGTCACGCCCATGTAGAACACATTTCAAAAAAAAATTAAAAATAGTTGTAGTCTTCGGAATTGAATAAATTATATATCTATTAAAAGGTAATAGTCTGCAGATTCAGAAAACGCAAAAAAGTAAAAATTGAACTTTTCATGATTTTGAGCCTTTTTGGAGCCCCTTAAGTATTACTAAATGACTTTTCCTGACAACTACCTAGAACAGATAGTTTGGAATCCGACTCATGATGGAAATATTTTGGATATAATGGCAACAAATAGACCTGACCTCTTTGAGGATGTCCTCATCGAAACTGGTATCGCAGGCCGGGGTGGCCGAGCGGTTCTAGGCGCTACAGTCTGGAACCGCGCGACCGCTACGGTCGCAGGTTCGAATCCTGCCTCGGGCATGGATGTGTGTGATGTCCTTAGGTTAGTTCGGTTTGAGTAGTTCTATGTTCTAGGGGACTGATGACCTCAGAAGTTAAGTCCCACAGTGCTCAGAGCCATTTGAACCATTCGAAACTGGAATCCTTGACAATGACGCTGTTGTAGCAACAATGCTGCGAATGCGAGAAATACGTATAGATATGTTTCCATTTACAATGGGTTAGGAGCGGGATGTGGGCAGGGAATCTCATCCAAGCGAGAAAGGCCTAATGTTGATTTTATTATGAACTGCTGCTTAGCTCGTTCAGTATGAGCACCAGAGGCGTTGACAAGAAACTGTATCCGTAAAATGACGTGATCAACAGTTGCTCGCAGAAGTCCCAGTGGAATCTGAGCAACGTGTTCATGTACGTACACGGGCCATCAGGTAAGGTGGAGACCAAACGTGTCCCCGGTAAACGGGTAAACGCGTTCTTTTAGATACCCCCAAAGGCAGAAGTGATACGGATACAGATCTGGTGTCAGGCGATGCATCTGGAAAGAAGTAACACGTTTGTGAAAGGTTGCATTGAGCACTTCTTTCACCAGGCGAGCGACATGAGGTGCTGCCGCATCTAGCATAGTTTCCACACAGATGCGCTGTGCCAACGCAGAAATCACGAGCTATACAAGGAGAACTGGATAACCCTCCGACGTCATGGTTCACCTGACAGGCCCTTTGAGTGTATTATCTTCAAAGAAGAACGGACGGTGAATAATTGTGCTTGTGAATCCGCACAGTCACATACGGTGAGTGCAATGGCTCTTCGTGCCTAACACACGCTTTAACAGTACCCCAAATTCTGCAGTTCTGTGTATATTTTGCACCCTGTGGTGTAAAATGTGCCTCGTCACTCCACAAAATATTTCCCGGCTACTTGTCGTCAACTTGGATCTGTGCCAGAAACTGAAGGGAAAATTCAGGACGACGCTGCGGACCATGAGGTTTGCCGACCAGTGTGGCCGAGCGGTTCTAGGCGCTTCAGTCTGGAACCGCGCGACCGCTACGGTCGCAGGTTCGAATCCTGCCTCGGGCATGGATGGATGTGATGTCCTTAGGTTAGTTAGGTTTAAGTAGTTCTAAGTTCTAGGGGACTGATGACCTCAGAAGTTAAGTCCCATAGTGCTCAGAGCCATTTGAACCATTCGAAACTGGAATCCTTGACAATGACGCTGTTGCAGCAACAATGCTGCGAATGCGAGAAATACGTATAGATATGTTTCCATTTACAATGGGTTAGGAGCGGGATGTGGGCAGGGAATCTGAACCAAGCGAGAAAGGCCTAATGTCGATTTTATTATGAACTGCTGCTTAGCTCGTTCAGTATGAGCACCAGAGACGTTGACAAGAAACTGTATCCGTAAAATGACGTGATCAACAGTTGCTCGCAGAAGTCCCAGTGGAATCTGAGCAACGTGTTCATGTACGTACACGGGCCATCAGGTAAGGTGGAGACCAAACGTGTCCCCGGTAAACGGGTAAACGCGTTCTTTTAGATACCCCCAAAGGCAGAAGTGATACGGATACAGACCTGGTGTCAGGCGATGCATCTGGAAAGAAGTAACACGTTTGTGAAAGGTTGCATTGAGCACTTCTTTCACCAGGCGAGCGACATGAGGTGCTGCCGCATCTAGCATAGTTTCCACACAGATGCGCTGTGCCAACGCAGAAATCACGAGCTATACAAGGAGAACTGGATAACCCTCCGACGTCATGGTTCACCTGACAGGCCCTTTGAGTGTATTATCTTCAAAGAAGAACGGACGGTGAATAATTGTGCTTGTGAATCCGCACAGTCACATACGGTGAGTGCAATGGCTCTTCGTGCCTAACACACGCTTTAACAGTACCCCAAATTCTGCAGTTCTGTGTATATTTTGCACCCTGTGGTGTAAAATGTGCCTCGTCACTCCACAAAATATTTCCCGGCTACTTGTCGTCAACTTGGATCCGTGCCAGAAACTGAAGAGAAAATTCAGGACGTCGCTGCGGACCATGAGGTTTGCCGACCAGTGTGGCCGAGCGGTTCTAGGCGCTTCAGTCTGGAACCGCGCGACCGCTACGGTCGCAGGTTCGAATCCTGCCTCGGGCATGGATGGGTGTGATGTCCTTGGGTTAGTTAGGTTTAAGTAGTTCTAAGTTCTAGGGGACTGATAACCTCAGAAGTTAAGTCCCATAGTGCTCAGAGCCACAGACATGAGGTTTCAGTTGCTGCACCGTCTGGATCTTGTACGGGTACCAGTGTAAAACAGTCCACAAAAATTTCCCTACTTTTGACCGGGGGATGGACAATTCTCATGACACTGCAAGAGCACTTACTACTCGGGGCACGTGCTGCGTGGCCAGTTACAGCAAGAGCAACCTCGTCAATAACTTCCAAAGTCTGCGATTTATTGGCAGAACGCGTAGAGGATGGAACAGATCTACTATAGAAACTGGCTGCACTACGCTTGTCCGTCGTCTTCTGGAGTTCTGTTGCGCGGTGTGGGATTCGTATCAGGTAGGATTGACGGAGCACATAGAAAAGGTTCATAGAAGGGCAGATCGTTTTGTATTGTGGCTAAATAGGGCAGAGAATGTCAATGAGATGATTATAGAGTTGGGATGACAATCTTAAAAACGAAGACGTTTTTCGGCCGGCGGAATCTTCTCGCGAAGTTTTAGTCACTAACTTTCTTCTTGCAATGCGAAAATATTTTGTAAGCGCCCAGCTACATAGGGGGAAATGATCACCGCATTAAACTAAGAGAAATCAAAGCTCACACGGAAAGATTTAACCGTTTGTTTTCATCGCGCGCTGGTCAGGGGTGGAACGATAGAGAAACAGCTTGATCTACATCTACATCTACATTTATACTCCGCAAGCCACCCAACGGTGTGTGGCGGAGGGCACTTTACGTGCCACTGTCATCACCTCCCTTTCCTGTTCCAGTCGCGTATGGTTCGCGGGAAGAACGACTGTCTGAAAGCCTCCGTGCGCGCTCTAATCTCCCTAATTTTACATTCGTGATCTCCTCGGGATGTATAAGGAGGGGGAAGCAATATATTCGATACCTCATCCAGAAACGCATCCTCTCGAAACCTGGCGAGCAAGCTACACCGCGATGCAGAGCGCCTCTCTTGCAGAGTCTGCCACTTGAGTTCGTTAAACATCTCCGTAACGCTATCACGGTTACCCAATAACCCTGTGACGAAACGCGCCGCTCTTCTTTGGATCTTCTCTATCTCCTCCGTCAACCCGATCTGGTACGGATCCCACACTGATGAGCAATACTCAAGTATAGGTCGAAAGACTGTTTTGTAAGCCATCTCCTTTGTTGATGGACTACATTTTCTAAGGACTCTCCCAATGAATCTCAACCTGGTACCCGCCTTACCAACAATTAATTTTATATGATCATTCCACTTCAAATCGTTCCGCACGCATACTCCCAGATATTTTACAGAAGTAACTGCTACCAGTGTTTGTTCCGCTATCATATAATCATACAATAAAGGATCCTTCTTTCTATGTATTCGCAATACATTACATTTGTCTATGTTAAGGGTCAGTTGCCACTCCCTGCACCAAGTGCCTATCCGCTGCATATCTTCCTGCATTTCGCTACAATTTTGTAATGCTGCAACTTCTCTGTATACTACAGCATCATCCGCGAAAAGCCGCATGGGACTTCCGTTTTGTATTGCGGTGGTTCGATGAATCCTGTAACAGTAAGCGACGAACCATGTAATAGTAGTCCTGATACACGACCCACTGACCCATCTTCTATTCTATTTTGCGCCGGCCGGTGTGGCCGAGTGCTTCTAGGCGCTTCAGTCTGGAACCGCGCGACCGCTACGGTCGCAGGTTTGAAACCTGCGTCGGGCATGGATGTGTGTGATGTCCTTAGGTTAGTTAGGTTTATGTAGTTTTAAGTTCTAGGGGACTGATGACCTCAGATGTTGTCCCATAGTGCTCAGAGCCATTTGAACCATCTATTCTATTTTAGGTCATGGGGTGGTGTTTTAATCATGATCTAATTATTTTCTTGGACAATCCTATTTTTAGCCAGTGACCTACTTATTTCCAGAGACTTATCCGGGTTTCAGTTCTATTTTTAGCCTATGACCTATATGGGATGGTCCTTTTCAGCCCATTAAGTCACGAGTTAACGGGAAAGTGTGTTATATTTTCGAATATGCGTCGCTGCTGACAGAGATGCCGTAGCTACGAAAAACTGCTATGTTACCATCACCCCAATGAGGACAGCTGTTAAGACAGACATTAGGGAGTAGCCTAAAAGGTTTCTGCTGATTCAGCCACCCTTCATTTGGATCACGTACTTTTCGCATCGATTACAGGAGAGCTCTTTGCCTTGATTTTCCGGTCGCATGTTGATCGATTTCGCTATCTATCTCAGCTATACGGGAAGCACTTATGTTTTATTCGAGGTGTTTGGAGTAGGCAGCTTATCCAGTGAACGACTAGGGCGTTGTTATGCCACGTGAGAAGTAGAATTAGGAAAGAAGAAGGTGAGGTGGTTTTACTGGAGTTTGTCAGTCTGTTGTGGTCATACTTGGGCAGCCCTAAGTGGTCTCGACATGTAATGCAGTGCATATTATTGTCGACACTGAGCAGTTTTGCATATGAAGTGTCTGTTATTTTGAGTTTGTGGAGGGAGGCAGCGCAAATCTAGAAGAGCCCGTTTGTAAGTTTTTTGTACCAGACGTGCTTTGGTCTGAGAATTCTGCTGCCCCTCAGCTGTAGAAGAGGAGTGCGTATTATTAGAAATGGCACCTAGAGTGGCTACACTATTATATCATGAGAGAAAGCTTTCTTGTACTGATTACGTCAAGCACATGTCGCTTCTCTCTTTGCATTCTGTTCAGCGATATGAGGTGGTTACTGTTATCTTCAGTTTGGTGTATCATATATAGAGGCAGTGTTCCTAAGTTTTCCAATGAACCGTGTAGCAGACTGACGATTAGACTGAGATGACTTTGCGGCATTTTGATTACGTTCACGCCCAATGTTTAATCAATGATCGGGAGTTAGTAAGTCATAGCTCCATTCACCAAACGTATTGGTAATATTTCTGTGCTTTTATTTTTGTATTGCTGATTCAGGAATCGAGCAGAATGTAACTGTATTACGTGTAGCATTTGCTTCGTGTTATAGTAAAACATCTGAGGGTGTCTCAGTCGTTATTACAGTAAACCGGAGGTATATCTGAAATTTCGGTTTTCATTACCTTTGTCAGACTAACATTCCAGTCTCATACCTTTCTAAAGTAATAACAAATAAAAGTAATATGATTAACGGTATTGCGGATTTCTAACTTATTTCTGCGTAAGTAAGATGTCTATGGCGAGTCACTGTTGTATAATAGGATCAGTTTTGTAAATGTATGGTAAGTAACGCTCCAGAACGACGAAAATGCGCTCGCCGAGCTCTTATATTATTCTTTTCAGGCTGGTTGGCATTGTCAGTCTGAGTAAACGTATCAATTATTTATTTTCGTTGTCACACATACAACGATAGCAACTGGCCATACAGGCATTGTGTATTTGTTGAGCCAGACAAGAATATCCTCAAAGTAATGATAGATTCTGCCAGGCGCAATATATGTACCGCTGTATGTTTAAACTTGCTTGTGTATAATCAGATGCATATCGATTCGATTGCTGTATGAGTAAACTTGATTATTAACAGACGCCATACGACCATAACCAGTTTAACTTTCAAAAATTGGTGTCAGCCCTGAAATTAGAACTGGAGAGTTGCTCCGGTCAGTCCTAATGCCTTACCGACCTAAAACTGTGAAGAAAATGGTGTCAGTGCTGCAATTAATACTGGAGAGTTTCTCTGGCCAGTCTAAATGCATAGCTGACTCATACTGTATCACCACTACCCGCCACTGGGGCAGTGGTTTTTAATGGCAGCATTAGGGAGTATCCTAACCAGTATACGTATCAGAAAGTGGTGGTAGTTACGCAGTTAGTACCAGAAAGTTGCTCCGGCCAATGTAAATCTACAACAGATCAACGGTCGTGTCGAGGGGGCGAGGGGGAATCACATGGCTAACGTAAAGACAGTCTAGTAAAGCTGTAAATCAGACAAGGATTGACCATTGTATTAGGATGTTGTGAAGTTATTCTAGGAGCGCTCTCAACATACAACCTTGAACAATTGGTTAGAAAACCAACTCAAGATGTGAACATATTAGATATCTCGGCGACAAACAGACCTGATGTTTTTGAGGAAGTTAATCTAGAAGAAGGTATTAGCGACCATAATGTCGTTGTGGCTTCTATGTCAGTGGGAGGTGCAAAAAAACCATAGAAACACGGTAGAGTTTTCTTGTTTGGGAAAGCAAATAAAAGTGTCATTACTGAATATCTTCATAGTCAGCTCCAAGCATTCACCGCGGACATAAAGATATTGAGCATCTTTGGTCAGAATTTAAAGGTATTGTCCACCATGTGCTACAGAAGTATGTGCCTAGCAAAAATGTAGGCAAGGGAAAGGATCCATCTTGGTACAACAAACATATTAGGAAGTTGCTGAGAAAGTAGAGAATTTTGCACAGTCGTTTTAAACGTATTCACTGTCCCGCTGACAAACAGAAATTATGCGAAATGAAAGAAGCTGTCAGAAGGACAATGAGAGATTCTTTTAACGAATTTGAAAGCAATATTTTATCTGCAGATTCTAAAAATAACCCCAAAAAATTTTGGTCGTACGTAAAATCTATGGACGCTACATATAATTCAATACCTACTCTTCCTGACAGTACGGGTAATGCAACTGAGTCCGCAGCTCGTTGTTGTGCGGTAGCGTTCTCGCTTCCCGCGCCCGGGTTCAATTCCCGGCGGGGTCAGGGATTTTCTCTGCCTCGTGATGACTGGGTGTTGTGTGATGTCCTTAGGTTGGTTAGGTTTAAGTAGTTCTAAGTTCTAGGGGACTGATGACCATAGGTGTTAAGTCCCATAGTGCTCAGAGCCATTTTTTTTAATGTAACTGATGATGATAAACAGAAGGCCGAAATTCTAAACCTAGCCTTCAACAACTCGTTTACGGTACAGGACTGCAGCACCATTCACCCTTTCAACAACGCAAGGATGGCTGACATAGTGTTTAGTGTATCTGGGATTGTAAAACAGTTAAGATCCTTAGACGCCAGAAAGGCATCTGGGCCAGACGGTATCCCCGTAAGGTTTTATGTTGACTGTGCTACAAATACGGCATCATTCTTATCCATCATCTGTCAGAGATCATTGGAACAACGGAAAGTTCCAAGGGACTGGAAGAAGGCCCAGGTCATAGCAATCTATAAAAAGGGTATAAAATGGGATGCAAATAATTACCGGCCAATTTCACTGACTACGATTTGTTGTAGAATCATGGAACATATTTTGTGTTCAGACATAATGACCTTTCTAGACTCTGAGAAGCTCATCTGCATAAACCATCACGGTTTTAGGAAACAGCGGTCATGCGAGACACAGCTGGCCCTCTTTGTGCATGATATACAACAGGCTCTAGATACCAGCTCCCAGGCTGATGCCATATTTCTCCACTTCCGAAAGGCGTTCGACTCAGTTCCGCACTGCCGCTTGCTACAAAAAGTGCGCGCTTACGGTCTATCCGATGACATATGCTGTTGGATAGAAAGTTTTCTAACAGGCAGGAAGCAGTATGTCGTCCTGAACGGGGTGACATCAACAGAAACAAGCATAACTTTAGGTGTGCCCCAGGGCAGCTTAATAGGTCCTCTGCTTTTTACGATTTACATAAACGATCTGGTTGATGGTATTGACAACGGCCTTAGACTGTTTGCCGATGATGCTGTAGTCTACAGGAAAGTAGTATCACACGAAAGTTGTGAACAAATCAATGAGGATTTGCAGAAAATAAATGCGTGGTGTAATGACTGGCAGTTATCTCTCAATATTAGTAAGTGTACCCCACTGCATATAACAAAGCGAAAATCCCCGTTAATGTATGAGTATAAAACAAATGCAGAGTACTTGGAAGCGGTAGCATCCGTCAAGTATCTGGGTGTGACTGTTCGAAATGATCACAAATGGGACGATCAGATTACACAAGTAACGGGTAAGGCGAACTCTAGACTGCGGTTTATTGGCAGAATCCTGAAGCTATGCAGTCCTTCAACAAAGGAAATTGCTTATAATATGTTAGTTCGTCCAGTCTTAGAGTATTATTGGTCTGTATGGGACCCTTACCAGTTGGGTCTGATTCAGCAGATTGAGAAGGTCCAAAGAAGAGCGGCAAGATTCGTTATTGGTACATTTAGCCATCGCGAGAGCGTTACAAATCTCATAGAAAGTTTGAAGTGGGACACTCTTGCAGATAGACGGCGCGCTAAAGGGAAGGGGCTGCCCACTAAATTCCGAAATCCGTTCTTCATGGAGGATGTAGAGCATATATTACTACCACCAACTTTCAAATCGCGCAATGATCACCATTCTAAGATAAGGGGAATTAGAGCTCGTACTGAGGCGTTCAGACAGTCGTTTTTCCCTTACGCGATCCGCGAGTGAAACAGAGGGGGGAATAAGACTTGGGTGCGAATTGTGCCCTCCGCCACACACCGCTTGGTGGCTAGCGGAGTATATATGTAGATGTAGATGTATTAAACTGAGGTGCAAAAGTCACTGGATAAGGATATCCACATATACAAATGGCGGTGTTACCGCGCACGCAAGGTATAAAACGGCAGGGATTTGGCGGAGCTGTCATTTGTACATTTGTAATTCATGTGGAAAGGTTACAACGTGATTATGGCCGCACGACGGAATTATTAGACTCTGAACACGGGATAGTAGTTGGAGTTAGACGCATGGGACATTCCACTTCGGAAATCGTTAAGAAATTCAATGTTCCGAGATACACAGTGTCAAGAGTGTGCCGGAATAGTAAATTTTAGGCATTATGTCTGACAATGCACAACGCATTTGCCGACGGCCTTCACATAACAACCTAGAACAGCGGCGTTTGCTTAGAATTGTCAGTGCTAACAGACAAGCAACATTGCGTGAAATAACCGTAGAAATCAATGTGGGACGTAAGACGAACATATCCGTTAGGATAGGGCAACGAAATATGACGTTAATGGGCTATGGTAGCAGACAATCGACACGAGTCCTTTTGCTAACAGCATGACATCGCCTGCTGCGCCTCTCCAGGGCTCCTGCCATAACGATTGGGCCCTAGACGACTGGAAGACCGCTACGGTCGCAGGTTCGAATCCTGCCTCGGGCATGGATGTGTGTGTGTGTCCTTAGGTTAGTTAGGTTTAAGTAGTTCGAAGTTCTAGGGGACTGATGGCCTCAGATGTTAAGTCCCATAGTGCTCAGAGCCATTTGATCCATTTTTTGACTGGGTCCTCTGGCCCAACGGAACTGATCAGTGACTGGAAACTACGCCCGACATGAGTCCCTTCGAACGTTTATGGGACATAATCGAGAGGTCAGTTCGTTCAGAAAACCATGCTCCGGCAACACTTTCGCAAGTATGGACTGCTATAGAGGGAGAATGGCTCAGTATTTCCACAGGGGACTTCTAGCGACTTGTTGCATCCATCCCACGTCGTGTTGCTGCACTACTCCCGGCAATAGGAAGTCAGACACGACATTAGAAGGTGTCCCATGATTTTGTCACGTCGGTGTTTGTTCTCCGTGTTCTGGAGCGAACACAGTTATACGATTAACATTAGGTGCATCAAAAATGCTGTAAGACACAGAGGATAGTAAAAGAAATGATATATAATCAGGATAATGGTCCTTATCATATTGTGCGATAAAGTGGCACAGGAAGTGTGCCAAGTGGTTGCCTGCCCCAGGGTCTACGGCTACTTCTCAGGTTGTTTCCACAATTCTCAGTAAATGTTGACGGGTGCCATTGATGGTTTTGCCGCCCCACTCTGGGTGGGGGCGGGGGGGTTAGAGGAGCCCTTAGCCTTTTATTCACACCTGCGTCAATTCTACATCTACATACATACTCCGCAATCCACCATACGGTGTGTGGCGGATGGTACCTCGTACCACAACTAGCATCTTCTCTCCCTGTTCCACTCCCAAACAGAACGAGGGAAAAATGACTGCCTATATGCCTCTGTACGAGCCCTAATCTCTCTTATCTTGTCTTTGTGGTCTTTCCGCGAAATATAAGTTGGCGGCATTAAAATTGTACTGCAGTCAGCCTCAAATGCTGGTTCTCTAAATTTCCTCAGTAGCGATTCACGAAAAGAACGCCTCCTTTCCTCCAGAGACACCCACCCGAGTTCCTGAAGCATTTCCGTAACACTCGCGTGATGATCAAACCTACCAGTAACAAATCTAGCAGCCCGCCTCTGAATTGCTTCCATGTCCTCCCTCAATCTGACCTGATAGGGATCCCAAACGCTCGAGCAGTACTCAAGAATAGGTCGTATTAGTGTTTTATAAGCGGTCTCCTTTACAGATGAACCACATCTTCCCAAAATTCTGCCAATGAACCGAAGACGACTATCCGCCTTCCCCACAACTGCCATTACATGCTTGTCCCACTTCATATCGCTCTGCAATGTTACGCCCAAATATGTAATCGACGTGACTGTGTCAAGCGCTACAGTACTAATGGAGTATTCAAACATTACGGGATTCTTTTCCCTATTCATCTGCATTAATTTACATTTATCTATACTTATAGCTAACTGCCATTCTGTACACCAATCACAAATTCTGTCCAAGTCATCTTGTATCCTCCTACAGTCACTCAACGATGACGCCTTGCCGTACACCACAGCATCATCAGCAAACAGCCGCACATTGCTATCCACCCTATCCAAAGGATCATTTATGTAGACAGAAAACAACAGCGGACCTACCACACTTCCCTGGGGCACTCCAGATGATGCCCTCACCTCCAGTGAACTCTCACCATCGAGGACAACGTACTGGGTTCTATTACTTAAGAAGTCTTCGAGCCACGCATATGTTCGTACCTTAATTAGGAGTCTGCAGTGGGGCACCGAGTCAAACGCTTTCCGGAAGTCAAGGAATACGGCATCCGTCTTATACCATTCATCCATGGTTCGCAAGATATCATGTAATTCTGCACCCCTCTGTGATCACGCAACAGGATGGCATAAAACAAGAGCACTGAAAAGGCTTTAACACCCTTTGCTGCTTCAGATCATGGAATTTCGTCGATTGATTTTGAACGGTCTCTAGTGGTTCTACCCCGTGTACCACCGCAAACTGTCACTGCGACCACCACACCAGTATTGGCTCTCCCAACTGGATGCCACTACAGTCCGGCCCCGGTAGCTCAGCCAGAGCGGTAGTTCGTCGCGTTCGGCCTGAGGGTTAGCCGCCCTCTGTCATAAAACAACAGAGTGACTGGATCAACGACGAACTTGGACGGTTGCCAGCGCGACAGACTGTCAATCCTAAGGGCCCAGGTTCGCTTCCCGGCTGGGTCGGAGATTTTATCAGGTCAGGGAGTGGATGTTGTGTTGTCCTAATCATCTTCATTTCATCCTCATCGACGCGCAAGTCGCCGAAGTGGCGTCAAACCGAAAGACTTGCACCAGGTGAATAGTCTACCCGACGGGAGGCCCTAGTCACACGACATCGCCACTTCTAAAACTAGAGCAGAGCAGAGTGTGAAGTCACATTGCTGGCTGTAAGGTGCAAGTTCTGTGAGCAAATCGGCGTGGTATGTTTAAACAAATAAAACATCTCCTCCATTCCTTTCCTACTGTAGATGGCAGTGGTGACTGACAACCATACAGGCTGATTCAGTGAGCTGTACAGCTTTAAACTTAGGATATGTGTTCTACTTCAGACAAGTATGTAGGCACCACCAGTGGGCATCCCAACATTTTAAATATAGAGTAAGTGCATTTTTTAATTTATCGTAATTTTAAGCTTAGGACTCCCCCCTCCCCCATGAACGATGGACCTTGCCGTTGGTGGGGGGCTTGCGTGCCTCATCGATACAGATAACCGTACCGTTGTTGCAACCACAACGGAGGGGTATCTGTTGAGAGGCCAGACAAACGGGCAGAAGCATTTTCAGTAGTAGCAGGGGCAACAGTCGGGATGATTGACTAATCTGGCCTTATAACTCTAACCAAAACGGACTTGCTGTGCTGTTACTGCGAACGGCTGAAAGCAAGAGGAAACTTCAGCCGTAATTTTTCCCGAGGGCAAGGATTAAATGATGATGGCATCCTCTTGGGTAAAGCGTTCCGGAGGTAAAATAGTCCCCCATTCGGAACTCCGGGCGGGGACCACTCAGGAGGACGTTGTTGTCAGGAGAAAGTAAACTGGCGTTCTACGAATCTGAGGGTGGAATGTCAGATCCCTTAACCGGGCAGATAGGTTAGAAAATTTAAAAAGGGAAATGCATAGGTTAAAGTAAGATATAGTGGGACTTAGTGAAGTTCGATGGCAGGAGGAACAAGACTTCTGATCAGGTGAATACGGGGTTGTAAATACAAAATCAAATAGGAGTAATGCAGGAGTAGGTTTAATAATGAATAAAAAAATAGGAATTCGGGTAAGTCATGGGTGACTGGAATTCGATAGTAGGAAAAGGAAGGGAAGGAAACGTAGTAGGTGAATATGGATTGGGGCTAAGAAATGAAAGAGGAAGCCGCCTGGTAGAATTTTGCACAGAGCCTGACTTAATCATAGCTAACACTTGGTTCAAGAATCATGAAAGAAGGTTGTATACATGGAAGAAACCTGGAGATACTGACAGGTTTCAGATAGGTGGTAAGACAGAGATTTAGGAACCAGGTTTTAAATTGTAAGAAATTTTCCAGGTTCAGGTGTGGACTCTGACCACAATCTATTGGTTATGAACTGTAGATTAAAACTGAAGAAACTGCGAAAAGGTGGGAATTTAAGTAGATGGGACCTGGATAAACTGACAGAACTAGAGGTTGTAGAGAGTTTCAGGGAGAGCATTAGGGAACGATAGACAAGAATGGGAGAAAGAAATACATTAGAAGGAGAATGGGTAGCTTTGAGAGATGAAATAGTAAAGGCAGCAGAGGATCAAGTAGGTAAAAAGACAAGGGCTAACAGAAAGCCTTGGGTAACAGAAGAGATATTGAATTTAATTGATGAAAGGAGAAAATACGAAAATGCAGTAAATGAAGCAGGCAAAAAGGAATTCAAACGTCTCAAAAATGAGATCGACAGGAAGTGCAAAATGGCTAAGCACGGATGGCTAGAGGACAAATGTAAAGATGTAGAAGCGTATATCACTAGAGGTAGGATAGATACTGCCTACAGGAAAATTAAAGAGACCTTTGGAGAAAAGAGAACCATTCGCATGAATATCAAGAGCTCAGATGGAACCCCAGTTCTAAGCAAAGAAGGGAAAGCAGAAAGGTGGAAGGAGAATCTAGAGGGTCTATACAAGGACGATGTTCTTGAGGACAATATTATGGAAATGGAAGAAGATGTAGATGAAGATGAAATGGGAGATATGATACTGCGTGAAGAGTTTGACAGAGCACTGAAGGACCTGAGTCGAAAGAAGGCCCCGGGAGCAGACAACATTCCATTAGAACTACTGATAGCCTTGGGAGAACCAGCCCTGACAAAACTCTACCATCTGGTGGGCAAGATGTATGAGACAGGCGAAATACCCTCAGACTTCAAGAAGAATATAATAATTCCAATCCCAAAGAAAGGAGGTGTTGACAGATGTGAAAAATTACCGAACTATCAGTTTAATAAGCCACGGATGCAAAATACTAACACGAATTCTTTACAGACGAATGGAAAAACTGGTAGATGCCGACCTCTGGGAAGATCAGTTTGGATTCCGTACGAATGTTGGAACACGTGAGGCAATACTGACCCTACGACTTACCTTAGAAAATAGATTAAGGAAAGGCAAACCTACATTTCTAGCATTTGTAGACTTAGAGAATGCTTTTGACAATGTTGACTGGAATACTCTCTTTCAAATTCTGAAGGTGGCAGGGGTAAAATACAGCGAGCGAAAGGCTATTTACAATTTGTACAGAAATGAGATGGCAGTTATAAGAGTCGAGGGGCATGGAAGGGAAGCAGTGGTTGGGAAGGGAGTGAGACAGGGTTGTAGCCTCTCCCCAATGTTACTCAATCTCTATGTTGAGCAAGCAGTAAAGGAAACAAAAGAAAAATTCAGAGTAGGTATCAAAATCCATGGAGAAGAAATAAAAACTTTAAGGTTCGCCGATGACATTGCAGTTCCGTCAGAGACAGCAAAGGACCTGGAAGAGCAGCTGAACGGAATGGACAGTGTCTTGAAAAGAGGGTATAAGATGAACATCAACAAAAGCAAAACGAGGATAATGGAATGTAGTCGAATTAAATCGGGTGATGCTGAGGGAATTAGATTAGGAAATGAGACGCTTAACGCAGTAAATGAGTTTTGTTATTTGGGGAGCAAAGTAATTGATTATGGTCGAAGTAGAGAGGATACAAAATGTAGAGATGCAACGGCAAGGAAAGCGTTTCTGAAGAAGAGAAACTTGTTAACATCGAGTATAGATTTAAGTGTCAGGAAGTCGTTTCTGAAAGTATTTGTATGGAGTATAGCCATGTATGGTAGTGGAACGTGGACGATAAATACTTTAGACAAGAAGAGAATAGAATCTTTCAAAATGTGGTGCTACAGAAGAATGCTAAAGATTAGATGGGTAGATCACATAACTAATGAGGAGGTATTGAATAGAATTGAGGAGAAGAGAAATTTGTGGCACAAGTTGACTAGAAGAAGGGATCGCTTGGTAGGACATATTGTGAGGCATCAAAGGATTACCAATTTCGTATTGGAGGGCAGCGTGGAGGGTAAAAATCGTAGAGGGAGACCAAGAGATGAATACACTAAGCTGATTCTGAAGGATGTAGGTTGCAGTAGGTACTGGGAGATGAAGAAGCTTGCACAGGATAGAGTAGCATGGAGAGCTGCATCAAATCATTCTCTGGACTGAAGACCACAACAACAAGAAGCTTAGGACTAGAGAATTTTTCAAATTAAACACCATTTTAGACTTACGACATTTGAATTTTTGAATACTCACCATTTCATATTTAGGGTAACTAGGATGGGGGAATTTGCTTATGTTTAACACAAGTGGACTTAAGCTTAGGGAGAGTCTGCTCCAAACTTAAGTAGGAATTGTTTTAACAGTGGAAGTAGTATTTGTTTAAACTGTGCGACCTGTTGGGTGGGGGAAATTGTTTAGACATTAAATAAAGATGCCTTTTGTCACATCCACAGTAAATGTTTAAACATTAAATACAGGTATAGCAGAAGTGGACTTCAACTTAGGACGAGTCACCTCCAGACTTGGCATGGCAATCTGTGACATCAGAGGGTTGGGGGAATTCGTGTAAACTTTGGATAGCAGGACTAGCAATATTTTTGACTTCAGTGAAGTGAGCTCTAACAATATAGGAGTCGCAAAAACCGATGTTTTTTGTAATTTCCCACCATTTTAAACTTAGGACTAGATTTTATTTTTAGCACAATTGACCTGGTAATCATCCAGACTTCACCGGTATCCCTCAGGCGCACCATGTTGGTTTCTTACATCATAAGGCTGGAGAAATCTGACGAGAATTCAGATTGCACTGTTATCCCAGAGTCCACCATCCTGTATTCTGTCGGCAAGGAAATCCGAAAATCTGACAACCATGCAGGCTGCACCAGTATCCCAGTGTCCACAATCTTGGGTTTTAAACCAATAGGACGTATGCACATCTTGAATTTTTGAATTTCGTACCAATTTAGACCTGTCCTGCTTCCATACTGAAGTCAGAGAGGCTGAGGAACCCGGGATTCTTTTTTTATTTGCTACCTTTTTTTGAATTTCTTGCAATTTTATGCATAGGACGATTGGCCTATGTCAGGGAGGAGAGGATTGGATTAGGCTACAGCGGAGTAGGGGAAGAATATAGCAACAGTATTATCATGACCTTATCAGTGATGTAATTAGAATTCTGGCAGCAATGCAGACTGCACCAGAACATGTCCAGCTACATTACTATTAGGTTGTAATTTTGTAATTTTGAGATGCTAAGGAATATATAACAAGAGTCTAAACCCGCAGAAAATTCGCGTTCTGTATCCTGAAAAGAGTTAGAAAACAGATGTGAATAAGAAATCATTCTATTTTGTGAGTTCTATTTCTCAAGTTCCTGCATTAAAGGAGAAATCATATATTAACATTAAAATAATTGTGAAGAATGCATACTATAGTAGGGTTTTATAAAAAATGAAGCAGCACATTGGATGTGGTTAGAGGTTTGATTAGATGAAACCTGGATTCACACAACAAACACAAATGTGGTAAAGGTATTACACGACATGCAGAACTGCTTTCTTGCAACAGTTGATTATGTGCCCAAGGACACTCTGTACATAATCAAAAGTGGTATTCACATAGATACTGTGTTATTACTTCCTTTGACATCAGAAATTAGCAATGTACATAGACAGATAAACAGATGAAATTGTAGTTGTAAAAATTAGGCTATGTCTCCTAACACAGAAGGAAATTTAATTTGAGTATTTAGATGTGTGGAAATAAGTTCCTGCGGCAAAACTCATTTAATCAGTTGACACGTCCCCTTTGAAAAATTTATGAATGATTGTGCTGATAAACCTCTTACATTATTTGATTTTTAAACAGCTGAGCAGAACTGAACGTACTCAGACATTTCGCTCTTTACCTATTCTGATCAACACTAAACTGACACACAATATTTTTTAGCGCAACGCAATCTGACTTTCAAAAATCCCTACAAAAGAATGGCCCTGACTAACAATAACCTATACCCTCCATGAATCACTTACCTCACAAAATGGTTCAAATGGCTCTGAGCACCATGGGACTTAACTTCTGTGGTCATCAGTCCCCTAGAAATTAGAACCACTTAAACCTAACTAACCTAAGGACATCACACACATCCATGCCCGAGGCAGGATTCGAACCTGCGACCGTAGCAGTCGCGCGGTTCCGGACTGAGCGCCTCAACCGCGAGACCACCGCGGCCGGCTTACCTCACAAAAATCTTCGTTACTCGAACTACTGCAAAACAGCGAGCGCCACTACTGCCAGCTAAATAAAATATTCCAACTACTGAAGGCACTAACTTCTGAAAGGCATCGTCAGCAAATGAAAGATTTTGATAGAGAACAAACAATGTATTTACCTTAATAGTGTTCAAAAGTCATCATATATATATATATCAGTTCATGACATCCAGTCTTACAAATTTACTGTCTGTGATGGACACACGTCCAGATCATCCGCTCTCAAAACTCTGCCATTTCTCTCCCCACATCCACCACTGCTGGCGGCTCACCTCCAACTGCGCAGCGCTACGCGCTGTTCACATCCAACTGCCCAACACTAGAATATTCCAACAATGTAAACCAGCCACAGACTTCACGCAGCACAGCCAGTGATTTTCATACAGAGCGCTACGTGGCGCTACCAACATAAAAACCTAAACAGCATACTTACACAGTTCAACTAAATCATTTCCATATATGGTAGGTGTCTATACACGTGTAATTTGTACATAGGTGTCAAACGCTCATGTGTGAGTAAATCTGCTCATTTTAGCAACAGCAATCGTATCTATCCTCCAGAGATTAGATGTGCTTCTTAATTATCAGCCTAACCCCCGATAATGTGAGCTTGTTTTTTTACTTGTGCATTGCATTACTTAACTATTACCTACACTTCATTTAAGAATCATGTAAGAAGTTTGTATACCAGGAGACACCGTGAAACACGGCGAAACTGATGTTTTTATCAACTTTCACATGATCGGTATTTGAGATGCATTTATTTAGAGTGATATGCAGATCGAATTACTTTGATTTTAAAATAGCATTTTCCTTTATTTTTATTAAAGATTACCCGATAGTGATTGCCAATAGATGAAGAACTTGTAGGTGTTTTATTTCTTGAGAATTACATTTGGCTGGGCTGGTAATTTCACACACAGACAGCAGCTCAAAGAGGGGTGAAGGGCACCATTAACGTAACGCAGGTTATAAAAGTTGACGCCGACGACCGGTAGAAAAGCGTTCGCCGAAGTCTGTCGTGCGTACTGGACAGGATAATGGGACGCAATGCGGACAGCAGGTAATGCCGCAGCAATCCGGACGGCCGCAGAGGAGTCACTGGAATTCTGCATGAGATGACCTCCGATTCCATGTTCCTCAATGCGTTTTCATGTAGTGAGGGCATTGTAAAGCACAGCAAAGGTCCCGGAAGGTGAGCAACAATGAGCCTTGGGTGGAGGATGCAGAGAAGACGGCGCCAGTTGGCCAATGGGAAAGCTATGTACGGGTCGACAGTATGCAGGCTCTGTGAAGGCGACGTGTGAGGATCCTGTAGGTGTGAGACTGCAACGTTCTCGTTCCAGAAATACCTGTAGCTGGTTCCTAATGTACAGGGTGGTCCATTGATAGTGACCGGGCCAAATATCTCACGAAATAAACATCAAACGAAAAAACTACACAGAACGAAACTCGCCCAGCTTGAAGGGGGAAACCAAATGGCGCTATGGTTAGCCTGCTAGATGGCGCTGCCATAGGTCAAATGGATATCAACTGCGTTTTTTAAAATAGGAACCCCAATTTTCATTACATATTCGTGTAGTACGTAAAGAAATATGAATGTTTTAGTTGGACAATTATTTTCGCTTTGTGATAGATGGCGCTGTAATAGTCACAACCGTATAAGTACGTCGTATCACGTAGCATTCCGCCAGTGCGGAAGGCATTTGCTTCGTGATACATTACCCGTGTTAAAATGGACCGTTTACCAATTGCGGAAAAGGTCGGTATCGTGTTGATGTATAGCTATTGTGATCAAAATGCCCAACGGGCGTGTGCTATGTATGCTGCTCGGTATCCTGGACGACATCATCCAAGTGTCCGGACCGTTCGCAGGATAGTTACGTTATTTAAGGAAACAGGAAGTGTTCAGCCACATGTGAAACGTCAACCACGACCTGCACCAAATGATGATGCCCAAGCAGGCTAATCCGCACATCAGTAGCAGACAAATTGGCCGAGTTTCGGAAATCTCAAAAACGTACCATATTTCTATGCACCAGGAATTGCATGGCGACGACTTGGAACGTCGTGTACAGTTCTGCCACTGGGCACAAGAGAAATTACGGGACGATGAGAGATTTTTTGCACGCGTTCTACTTAGCGACGAAGCGTCATTCACCAACAGCGGTAACGTAAACCAGCATAATATGCACTATTGGGCAACGGAAAATCCATGATGGCTGCGACAAGTGGAACATCAGCGACCTTGGCGGTATTTACAGGAAATCGCGCTGTAACAGCATGCGTTCACAGAAATGATAAGTTCACAAAGGTACATGTATCACATTGGAACAACCGAAATAAAATGTTCAAACGTACCTACGTTCTGTATTTTAATTTAAAAAACCTCCCTGTTACCAGCTTTTCGTCTAAAATTGTGAGCCATGTGTTTGTGACTATTACAGCGCCATCTATCACAAAGCGAAAAAAGTGGTCCATCTAGAACATTCATATTTCTTTACGTACTACACGAATATGTAATAAAAATGGGGTTCCTATATTAAAAAACGCAGCTGACATCAGTTTGACCTATGGTAGCGCCATCTAGCGGGCCCACCATAGCGCCATCTGGTTTCCCCCTTCAAACTAGACGAGTTTCGTTCTCTGTAGTTTTTTCGTTTGACGCTTATTTCGTGAGATATTTGGCCCAGTGACGATCGGTCGTCCATCCTGTATATGTAACTGGTAGGAATCTTAGGAGGATTGTAAGAAACAACGCGCTCTAATACAATAACGCCCTCCTTTGAGACACCAGCAGGACAAAGCCAAAACAAATTACTTTCTTTAGCTATAGGCCTCTGGGCGCGAAAATGCAGGAATTTCATTGGTCAGCCGGATTTGACAGAATAGTTTTGGAAAATTATTGAGAAGTGGTGGAGGGGGGGGGGCTGCAGAACTGACACTTGTCGCTGGATGACTGCTCATGAGAGGCTAGGTTTGGCTGTCAAAGAAGGGGCGAATGTTATGAGGGAAGATAGGAAAAACTAAGGAGACTTGGTCCACTGTTAGTGAGAAAATCAGTTCGAATTCTGCTTACAGACACAGTGGCAGCCGACAGCGGCACTGACTGACAACACAACAATGCTGTAAAAAAAAAAAGATGAGATCTGCAGTCGGCTTCGGCGTGTATAGGTCGCGATTTACTCTGTAAACGTTAGAGTATTAATGTGTAGGAGGGAGATAGCCTTCTCGCATGCATAATTTTACGAACTCAAATTTTGGCAGTCATTGTCGTCAGATCGCCAAAACGGATCTGAGTGCTAATAAAGTAGTAACCTACCTGTCGGTTCATTGTCTTGAACCTCTGCCAGCCTTAGTTACTTGTAACTGTTTCATGTTCTTGTGATAATCTGTCAGTGAACATGATTTTATTAATCATGTTGGTGTGCAACTACTGCACTAGTTTTGTGTGAAGATTTATAACAAACAATAAAATAATACTTCATACGTATCTCACCAGGTAGCAAAATTGATGTAAAGTGTCAGTTTTCCACCACCCTTTTGACGTCTGTACGTCCAGAATTTACGTTACAAATGATAGTTTACGTCTTCAAAAAAAATGGTTCAAATGGCTCTGAGCACTATGAGACTTAACTTCTGAGGTCATGAGTTCCCTAGAACTTAGAACTACTTAAACCTAACTAACCTAAGGACATCACACACATCCATGCCCGAGGCAGGATTCGAACCTGTGACCGTAGCGGTCAGCGGTTCCAAACTGAAGTGCTTAGAACCGCACGGCCACACCGGCCGGCTTTACGTCTTCATTGGGCATCTACAGGGTCGGGCAAATAAAAGTGTCCCAAGTTTCGGCACGTGAGAGAACACATTCTGAGACATCAAGAAATCATCAACCTGTTACTGAGGGGAAGTGTGTGTGTGTGTGTGTGTGTGTGTGTGTGTGTGTGTGTGTGTGTGTGTGTGTGTGTGTGTGTGTGTGTGGGCGGGGGGGTAGGTTCAAATGAATATAGGTTGCAGTAGTTATTACTCGCAGATGAAAAGGCTTGCACAGGGTAGACTAGTGTAGAAAGGTGCACCAACGCAGTCTTCGGAATGGAGAGCACAAGAACAACGTATTGTAAACAAAAATAAAGCATGTGACTGGTCCACAGTCAATCCATATACTTAAAGAAAGTAGCAGATGATAGGCCTAAAGTGAAAGTGTGGTGTTATTTGATAGTTGATCGAACTGTTGGACCATTCTCTTGTTTCAGAAAGATCTGTTCATACTGTCATATACACCGACAGAGCTCGACAGTGTTATACCATGAAGCAACAGTCCAATATTCATCAAACTCTGTGGAGATGTTCGTCACATGACGGGTATTTTCATGCCATCTGCACGTGATGTCTTCCACGCTACGAAGTTCTTGTGCTCTATATGGCGTGGAAGCAAACAGCCTCGGAAAGCCATCTTAAGGAATTTCACGCTCTGCCTGATTCCCGCGCTATTTCATTTCATGCAGATTGCTGATTGGGGCTGGTATGAAAGTATGCACCTTCCCATCGCGGCTCAGACATGCTCTGTGGGTGCAAATTGGTGGACCGAGCAAGTCTTGTTTGTAGTGTCAACTGCAATTTGAGGTCTTGCATTATCCCATTGGAATGTGCCATTTGGTACCATGATTATTAAGGGTATGACAACACGGTCTACCATCCATGAGTCCTGTTGTCATGTCCAATAGCTCCCCAGATCATGTTTTCAGGAGTTATACAAGAATGGGGCTCGAGAAATACTGCTTCCAGTGACTTTTACCAAGTCATCTATGGTCACGTTGGCGTCGATCTGACTGCCACATTTGGAACCGCGAGACCGCTACGGTCGCAGGTTCGAATCCTGCCTCGGGCATGGATGTGTGTGATGTCCTTAGGTTAGTTAGGTTTAAGTAGTTCTAAGTTCTAGGGGACTGATGACCTCAGATGTTAAGTCCCATAGTGCTCAGAGCCATTTTTTCGACTGCCACAAAGAGAACTTAGACACCACACAATACCACTGAATGGCCCTTGCTGTACATAATAAACTCCTCTGTTGTCTTTATTATTGTATGTGTGGTAATATGTCGCCTGGGAACTCGAGATCTCGACCCGTTTGTAACATATCATTTCCTGCTGGATATCTGCGTTAAAATCCATGGAGAAGAAATAAAAACTTTGAGATTCGCCGATGACATTGTAAATCTGTCAGAGACAGCAAAGGACTTGGAAGAGCAGTTGAACGGAATGGACAGTGTCTTGAAAGGAGGGTGTAAGATGAACATCAACAAAAGTAAAACGAGGATAATGGATTGTAGTCGAATAAGTCGGGTGATGCTGAGGGAATTAGATTAGGAAATTAGACACTTAAAGCAGTAAATAAGTTTTGCTACTTGGGGAGCAAAATAACTGATGATGGTCGAAGTAGAGATGATATAAAATGTAGACTGGCAATGGCAAGGAAAGCGTTTCTGAAGAAGAGAAATTTGTTAACATCGAGTATAGATTTAACCGTCAGGAAGTCGTTTCTGAAAGTATTTGTATGGAGTGCAGCCATGTATGGAAGTGAAACATGGACGATAAATAGTTTGCACAAGAAGAGAATAGCCGGCCGCGGTGGACGTGCGGTTCTAGGCACTTCAGTCCGGAACCGCGTGACTGCTACGGTCGCAGGTTCGATTCCTGCCTCGGGCATGGATGTGTGTGCTGTCCTTAGGTTAGTTAGGTTTAAGTAGTTCTAAGATCTAGGGGACTGATGACCTCAGATGTTGAGTCCCATAGTGCTCAGAGCGATTTGATTTGAACCAAGAAGAGAATAGAAGCTTTCGAAATGTGGGGCTACAGAAGAACTAGTGAGGAGGTATTGAATAGAATTGGGGAGAAGAGGAGTTTGTGGCACAACTTGACAAGAAGAAGGGACCGGTTGGTAGGACATGTTCTGAGGTATCAAGGGATCACAAATTTAGCATTGGAGGGCAGCGTGGAGGGTAAAAATCGTAGAGGGAGACCAAGAGATGAATACACTGAGCAGATTCAGAAGGATGTAGGTTGCAGTAAGTGCTGGTAGATGAAGAAGCTTGCACAAGATAGAGCAGCATGGAGAGCTGCATCAAACTAGTCTCAGGACTGTAGACCACAACAACAACAACATCAACAACATCTGTTGGTTCTCCTAGTTCACCACTGTGGACGCCAGAGATGGTTCCTGATATCCAGGAAATGGGTGTTTGGTCTATCCTGGACCTGCCGGGCCGATGGCCCTTTTAAAAAGGGTTATGCTCAGGCCTCCGATCGTGGTTTAAGGGCCTGTGACTTTTCCGCTATACCCAGTATTTCCCAGCATTGGCTGGAAAGGAAGTTCTGTAAGTCCTGGCAGGATCGCCTCCTGGCGATATTAGAGGGAGCAGTAAATAGCAAAATGTAATGGCTGAACGCAGGAAACGAAGCTGTCCTGGCAGAGACATCTTGATGTAAATAATTTAATGGAGCAGTTTGGAGACCGCGAAACCGAAAGTTCGGCTGGCAGCGCAATTGGCGTGTACGAGAAGGGTACCGTCTGGGTTGGAAATGGTGTTGTCATAGAGTATTTACGAATCCGGTAGTAAGTGATTCTTTGGGATCAACCAAGTAGCTTCTCAAATAAGGAATCACTACAACAATTTGAATTGCGTTTCCTTTCAGGTGCATGGCATTTTCTTTAGCCATTTCCTGGTTTCTCTTGGCAAGTTTTGCGGTTTAGTGAAGGTGCACGTGTTCTGTAGGGAGAGGCAGTATAGCAGATAGTGGACATGTTAGCTAGTTGGAGGTGGTGTTTGTTAAATGTGACGGAGAATTATAATTGAAGCCAATAAATTTCACTTATTTCTCCGAAAATTTGAAGTGCAGTGCTTTTGTATGTATATTGATCAGTTGACCTTGATCAACATTTCTGTTTTTTTTTCTTTTTTTCTGTGTAGTGATCATTGGTGTGTGGACTGTTAATGGTGAATGTTTTTCAATCCAACAGCCGAATCTCGGAACCTGGTTCCATCAGTGTATTTATACATGCTGTGGCTGCATACTTTAGCACGATATGCTTACTGTCAGCTAACAGGTTTCTCCAACAAGATGTTGCCTAGACTATGGGAGATCTCCTAGTCAAGGCGTAGGACTGGAAGGGATGACGGAGTCCCTAGCCACCTAGGCCACACGATATTACACCATTTTCCTAGCTTCTAAAAGATTAAATTTTCCAAATGCCCGTGAACACAACAACAAAAATCCAGTGCCAAAGGGCAGATTTTTATGTCCTGTGTCCTGTAACGAGCACCTCAGAAACTATGAAGCTGCTCGCCTGTTCTTGTGTTACTGCCGTGAGCATCTACGGAGAGTGGTAAAAGACGGTGAAACGACGGAGCGGCGACAAAGTATTGGACGTCCACGACTCATCACAGAACGTAGATATCGGAGTCTTTACCACTTTCTAAACCAGCACAGGCGGCAAGGTGTGGCAGGTCTGGCGACAGAGTACAATGCTGGTGCAGGTACGAATGTTTCGAATCACAGCGTTCAGTGTACGTTGTTGAACATGGGGTTCCTCTGTGGACGATCTCTATGTGTCCCCACGTTGATCCAATCACATCGTCAACTACTACCACAGTGAGCACTGGATCGCCTGAACTGGACCATGGATGAATGAGAAGGTGTCACTTGGTCAGATGAATCCTGTTTGTGTTTACACCAGACAGATGGTCGTGTCCGGATACATCTCATCCAGACGAAAGGCTGCCCCAAAAATGGGCTGCGCCACGTACGTTGGCCGCTGGGGGCAGCATTATGCTGTGTGGACATTCACGTGGTTATCTTTGGGACCTGTGATAGCAATAGAAGTCATTATAACAGATTTGGACCACCTGCAATCCTTTTTATTCTAATTTTATTTTATATATTATCTTCCATAGGACCAAACTGAGGGACGGCCGGTGTGGCCGTACGGTTCTAGGCGCTTCAGTCTGGAACCGCGTGACCGCTAAGGTCGCAGGTTCGAATCCTGCCTCGGGCATGGATGTTAGGTTTAAGTACACTACTGGCCATTAAAATTGCTACACGAAGAAGTAATGCAGCTGATAAACGGGGATTCATTGGACAAATATATTATACTAGAACTGACATGTGATTACATTTTCACGCAATTTGGGTGCATAGATCCTGAGAAATCAGTATCCAGAACAATTACCTCTGGCCGTAGTAACGGCCTTGATACGCATGGGCATTGACTCAATTAGAGCTTGGATGGCGTGTACAGGTACAGCTGCCCATCCGGCTTTAACACGACACCACAGTTAATCAAGAGTAGTGACTGTGGTATTGTGACAAGCCAGTTGCTCGGCCACCATTGACCAGACGTTTGCAATTGGTGAGAGATCTGGAGAATGTGTTGGCCAGGGCAGCAGGCGAACATTTTCTGTATCCAGAAAGGCCCGTACAGGACCTGCAACATGCGGTCGTGCATTATCCTGCTGAAATGTAGGGTTTCGCAGAGATCGAATGAAGGGTAGCACCATAATGTAAAGCTGTGGCAGAAGTAAAGCTGTGAGTACCGGGCGTGAGCCGTGCTTCGGTAGCTCAGATGGTAGAGCACTTGCCCGCGAAAGGCAAAGGTCCCGAGTTCGAGTCTCGGTCGGGCGCATAGTTTTAATCTGTCAGGAAGCTTCATATCAGCAACACTCCGCTGCAGATTGAAAATCTCATTCTGGAAACATCCCCCAGGCTGTGGCTAAGCCATGTCTCCGCTATATCCTTTCTTTCAGGAATGCTAGTTCTGCTTGGTTCGCAGGAGAGCTTCTGTAAAGCTTGGAAGGTAGGAGACAAGACACTGGCAGAAGTAAAGCTGTGAGTAGCGAGCGTGAGTCGTGCTTCGGTACCTCAGATGGTTTAGCACTTGCCCGCGAAAGGCAAAGGTCCTGAGTTCGAGTCTCGATCGGGCACACAGTTTTAATCTGCTAGGAAGTTTCATATCAGCTCACACTCCGCTGCAGAGTGAAAATCTCATTCTAGAACCTGGATTCATCCGAAAAAATGACGTTTTGCCATTCGTGCACTCAGGTTCGTCGTTGAATACAGCATCGCAGGCGCTCCTGTCTGTGATGCAGCGTCAAGGGTAACGGCAGACATGGTCTCCGAGCTGATAGTCCATGCCGCTGCAAACGTCGTCGAACTGTTCGTGCAGGTGGTTGTTATCTTGCAAACGTCCGCATCTGTTGACTCAGGGATCGAGACGTGGCTGCACGGTCCGTTACAGCCATGAGGATAAGATGCATGTGATGTCGACTGCTAGTGATACGAGGCCGTTGGGATCCAGCACGGCGTTCCGTATTACCCTCCTGAGCCCACCGATTCCATATTCTGCTAACAGTCATTGGATCTCGACCAACGCGAGCAGCAATGTCGCGATACGATAAACCGCAATTGCGATAGGCTACAATTCGACCTTTATCAAAGTCGGAAACGTGATGGTACGTATTTTATCTCTTTACACGAGGCATCACAACAACGTTTCACCAGGCAACGCCAGTCAACTGATGTTTGTGTATGAGAAATCGGTTGTAAACTTTCCTCATGTGAGCACGTAGTAGGTGTCGCCAACCTTGTGTGAATGCTCTGAAAAGCTAATCATTTGCATATTACAGCATCTTCTTCCTGTCGGTTAAACAACGTTTCACCAGGCAACGCCGGTCAACTGCTGTTTGTGTATGAGAAATCAGTTCGAAACCTTCCTCATGTCAGCACGTTGTAGGTGTCGCCACCGGCGCCAACCTTGTGTGAATGCTCTGGAAAGCTAATCAGTTGCATATCACAGCATCTTCTTCCTGTCGATTAAATTTCGCGTCTGTAGCACGTCATCTTCGTGGTGTAGCAATTTTAATGGCCAGTAGTGTACTAACAACGCAAAGCCTGCAGTGCGCGAGCTGAACATCAATCCTATAAAGTTGGATACCCATACGGCAAAAAGTTTTCCGTCTACTCTGACTCAAGTAGCGAAAGTTTAATCATAACCACCCTGTATAACGCTCTCGATGCTTATGCAATTTCTTATACGAGGGCAACAGGTGGCGTTTTCACCCTAGAAAAGAAAGTTGTTCGACGAGAAAGGGTTCCTCTCTTGGATGAATACCTTCAACGACAACCCCTTCATTTTTTGAACACATCAGGCGACCAGCTTAGAGAAAGAAGCGGTGACACTTTTTGCAGGACCCGCCAACATTTTGCAACACTATACTCGGCGCGTTTGGCGGAAGTTGTATCTGAATGGCTCTGAGCACTATGGGACTTAACATCTGTGGTCATCAGTCCCCTAGAACTTAGAACTACTTAAACCTAACTAACCTAAGGACATCACACAACACCCAGCCATCACGAGGCAGAGAAAATCCCTGACCCCGCCGGGAATCGAACCCGGGAATCCGGGCGTGGGAAGCGAGAACGCTACCGCACGACCACGAGATGCGGGCAGTTGTATCTGATGTTTTCAGCCGAAAGGGCTGGGTAGTATTGTACCACCCACCGCACTCCCTGGACTTATGCACCTGGGCTATAGCATGATTCCTAAATTGAAGGAAGCACTTTATGACATTCGCTTAACTATTAGAGTTCGTCGTGCAGTAGACCGCTCCACTCCAACTGCCAACACAGCTAGCGCTGAGAAGGGTGTACTATGACCTCGGCATCACTGACAACGTCTTATACGCTCTCTAACATGTACCTATTTGCTATCAATAGTAAATAAATACACTGCGCAACTAAAGTAAAGTGTCACTTTTTGGAACTTTTTTGAGCATACGTAGTTAAATAATTCTGCTGTACAACAACGTACATATACACTGTGCAACGCAATTAAAACCGGCCGTAGTGGCCGAGCGGTTTTAGGCACATCAGTGCAGTTTAAATGCTCATAACACTAACTACATCTACATCTATCTTTTTTCCCATAGCGAATAATTTTATTTAAAAATGCTGCTATTCTTCAAATTGTAGATTTCTTGCTCCATCCTCCACGAGTACAGCGTAAAACCATTCTACGTTATAGGTCGCATTGCTGCAAAAATATCCAAGTGGTTCTCATATTGAACGACTATTTAAACCAGCCAGCGACAGGCACAACGTCTACAACCAACATAACTAGCGGAAGACGAATATACAAACATGAAAAAAAAAAAGATTTGCATCATACTAGTTCCCAGAGCTCCTGAAGATAGACGTTGACTGTGAATACCGCATCACAGACACAGTCCTTTGACGGTTCAGAGATGTCACTAAACCCGTCCAAAGACGTAAACAACCATGCATCAGCAGCACCTATTAGACGGAGGGTATCCGACAGCCGATCAGTTCCAGTCATTCCACAAGGAAGGAGGTACACGGCTCGTGTTGTCTGTAGTTCAACCATGCCTAGACGGTCAGTACCGCGGTTCAGTCGCGTCCGCGTTGTTACTTTGTGCCAGGAAGGGCTCTCAACAAGGGAAGTTTCCAGGCGTCTCGGCGTGAGCCAAAGAGATGTTGTTCGGACATGGAGGAGATACAGAGAGACAGGAACTGGTGATGACATGCCTCGCTTAGGCCGCCCAAGGGCTACTACTGCAGTTGATGACCGCTACCAACGGATTATGGCTCGGAGGAACCCCGACAGCAACGCCACCATGTTGAATAATGCTTTTCGTGCAGCCACAGGACGTCGTGTTACGATTCAAACTGTGCGCAATAGGCTGAGTGGCAACTTCACTCCCGACGTCCATGGCGAGGTCCATCTTTGCAACCACGACACCATGCAGCACGGTAAAGATGGGCCCAACAATATGCCGAATGGACCGCTCAGGATTGACGTCACGTTCTCTTCACCGATGAGTGTCGCATATTCCTTCAACCAGACAATCGTCGGAGACGTGTTTGGAGGCAACCCGGTCAGGCTGAACGCCTTAGACACGCTGTCCAGCGAGTGCAACAAGTGCTGTTTTGAGGTGGCATTGTGTGGGGCTGAAGTACGCCCCTGGTGGTCATGGAAGGCGCCGTAACGGTTGTTCTATACGTGAATACCATCCTCCGCCCGATAGTGCAATCATATCGGCAACATATTGGCGAGGCATTCGTCTTCATGGACGACAATTCGCGCTCCTATAGTGCACATCTTGTGAATGACTTCCTTAAGGATAACGACATCGCTCGACTAGAGGAGTCAGCATGTTCTCCAGACATGAACCCTGTCGAACATGCCTGGGTTGGATTGAAAAGGCTGTTTATGGATGACGTGACCCCCCAGTTACTCTGAGGGGTCTACGCCGAATCGACGTTGAGGAGTGGGACGATCTGGACTAACAGTGCCTTGATAAACTTGTGGATATTATTGCACGACGAATACAGGCATGATAACAGAATCTTCCGTCGGTTCTTAGTAAAACAATTTTATAATAAATGAAAAGCACCCGTTTGTGTTTGTTCTACAATATTAGTTTTATTGTTAACCGGTTTTCAGCTTACAAGACCACTCAGTAAATATCTGAAGATGGCCTTGTAAGCCGGAAACCGGTTAACAGTAAAACTAATATTGTAGAACAAAATCAAACTGATGCTTTTCATTTATTAATGCAGGCATGCATCAATGTAAGAGGACGTGCTACTGGGTATTGAGGTAGCGGTGTGTACAGCAGTCTGAAGGTTTCGCTCTATGGTGGTATAACATGCAATGTGGTGCTGTAAAAAGAAAAAGGGTGGAAATGATGTTTATGTTGATCTATATTCCAGTTTTCTGTACAGGTTCCGGAACTCTCGGAACCGAGGTGATGCGAAACCTTTCTGATGTGTGTAGAATTTCGGAAAGGGATTTTCGCTGTCTTATTTACATGTTAGGGCAGGATGAGTTGTTCTAGCATGATCAAATATCGATTTTCGGCGTGTCCATTTTTTTCCACAAATGGTGTATGATAATCAGTTTCCTCAATTCGGTAAAGTTTATAAGGGGTATCTACTTTTCCAACAAAAATAGATTACTATTCCATTGAAGGTATTAGCGAACTCGTAAGAATAGGAAGAAATTGTTAAAGAAGAAATGTTTAAATTACTTGCCGACGACAATTCATGAGTATCTAAGTGCTTAACTGTACCCACCTAATTCACATGCGTTGCTGAAATAAATTGTAAGATACCACTGATGGTACATTATTGTTCACTAACATCTTGGACACCTGGAGAGGCTAGGAAACTTACTAACGAGTAAATGTACATTCTTAGACCTGTGCTTCGAATTAATAACTATTTATGTACAGGATCCTGTATTACCAAAATAGTGAGCGGATACGACTGATTCGAAGTTAGCCACCTCCACAGAATTTATTGTTGTTACCAGGCAGTTCGAGCTTGCTAATTCAGCAATAACCTCAGCATTTATGCACCTCCTTCCATTTAATAACTATAAAATGTGCTTCTCTTTCACGAAACAATATTGTAGCTAAATGATAAAGAATCTTTCTTTCTATGTATTCGCAGCACATTACACTTGCCTACATTCAGATTCAATTGCCATGCCCTGCACCATGCGTCAATTCGTTGCAGATCCTCCTGCATTTCAGTACAATTTTCTCTTCTTTTCCCTCAATCCACACAAAATCACTTCGTAGAAATTAACCACCATTTTAATCTACATCTACATCTATATCTATACTCCACAAGCCACCTGACGGCGTGTGGCGGAAGGAACCTTGAGTACCTCTATCGGTTCTCCCTTCTATTCCAGTCTCGTGTTGGTCGTGGAAAGAAAGATTGTCGGTATGCCTCTGTGTGGGCTCTAATCCCTCTGATTTTCTCCTCATGGGCTCTTCCCGAGATATACGTAGGAGGGAGCAATATACTGCTTGACTCCTTGGTGAAGGTATGTTCTCGAAACTTCAATAAAAGCCCGTACCGAGCTACTGAGCGTCTCTCTTGCAGAGTCTTCCGCTGGAGTCTATCTATCATCTCCGTAACGCTTTCGCGATTACTAAATGACCCTGTAACGAAGCGCGCTACTCTCCGTTGGATCTTCTCTATCTCATCCATCAACCCTCTCTGGTACGGATCCCACACCGGTGAGCAGTATTCAAGCAGTGGGTGAACAGTTGTACTGTAACCTACTTCCTTTGTTTTCGGACTGCATTTCCTTAGGATTCTTCCAATGAATCTCAGTCTGGCATCTGCTTTATCGACGGTTAATTTTATATGGTCATTCCATTTTAGATTACCCCTAATGCCTACTCCCAGATAATTTATGGAATTAACTGCTTCCAGTTGCTGACCTGCTATATTGTAGCTAAATGATAAAGAATCTTTCTTTCTATGTATTCGCAGCACATTACACTTGTCTACATTGAGATTCAATTGCCATGCACTGCACCATGCGTCAATTCGTTGCTGATCATCCTGCATTTCAGTACAATTTTCCATTGTTACAACCTCTCGACATACTACAGCATCATCCGCAAAAAGCCTGAGTGAACTTCCGTTGTTACCTACGAGGTCATTTATATATATACGACACTCAAATAGTAACCTGAAAACCTAATCGTGACTCAAATGTCATAGAGATTTTCCACGGGGCTAATTCTGTTGTGGGAGGTGAAATTAGGGAATCAAAGCCGCACTTCCAGAATCGAAATTCGAGTGATTACGTTAGCAGAGAGAAGTGGTATCTGGAAAACCGGATTTGAGTGCCATATAAAAGTGGTATCGGAGAACTGTAACGGGTATCCATAGTTTGGTCCTATACCGTGTTCACCTGTGCGGCTTTGCCTCTTGGAAAAACTCTGACGTGTAATGACAGTTTTCGTAGATATTAGACGTCTCCCCATGTGTGAGGCGTGCAGAAGGTCGGAAACAATGGAGCTAACGTTCCTATTGTCTGGAGATAATATGCCGCACAAGATGAGAGCGTCGAGAACACCGCTTTCCTTGGCGATCTACACCACGAGTTTTGTTCCAAACTTGTCACGTTCTTGTCTTTTACATTATCAGTTTAGTAAGCTCGATTACTTCCTTAATGATAAACGTTACTGCAGCGATAAGGGATGCCACGCAAATCAAATTTACTTAGACAACTCAAGAAAAGTTTGTGAATGAGGAAGACAACAGTCTGCACATCTACGTCTTATTGGTTCAAATGGCTCTGAGCACTATGGGACTTAACTTCTGAGGTCATCAGTTCCCTAGAACTTAGAACTACTTAAACGTAACTAACCTAAGGACATCACACACATCCATGCCCGAGGCAGGATTCGAACCTGCGACAGTAGCAGCAGCGCGGTTCCGGACTGAATCACCTAGAACCGCTCGGCCATCCCGGCCGGGCTCTACGCCTTACCTACACTCTTCGAATCACAGTGAACTGTGGGGCAGAGCGTACTTTTAGTATACCATAAATTGAGGTTTCTTGCCCTTTTTCATAGTTTTTAAGGATTGTGAAGGTTGCGGGAACACTTGCGGGCGATAAGCGATTGAGGGGAAATTTAAAATTGGTTCTCAGTGAAAGAAAACGTAGTTCAACGCATTTAATAGCGTAAAATCATATCTACTACCGTTGGCAAGCACTGCGACTCTGAGGGGGATGCAAGTGACGAAATTAACTTTTTATCACAGACGAGGTACGTGAAAATGCACAAATCGTATTACAACGATTACGAAACTGTCTGAAACTCATAATGTGTAGACGCAACGAATACTGTTGAGGAAAGTGCTTTTATCCTAATACCAGTTTCGAGCTTTCAGACCATCTTCAGGCACAAAAATATCATCATGGTTTACACGTCTTCAGATTATGGTTTATAAAAATGTTTGTCAAGTCAATGTGTTCCTTAAAATTCCATTTGAACAAAAACTTCGGACTTGACCTCTTTAATAGATTACATGAGCTACTCATATATATTTAACAGTATTTTCGTAGGTTATATCACCTAGTCTGTTGTTATGGACAATTTATATTCTATCATACCTCAGAAAAGTTCTATTCTCTGATCTCCACATTCATGAAAATTATACAATGTCTCTGCATTCTTAATGATGTTTGATTATACACTCTTATGACCGTCCGTAGAAATTTGTGCAACAGGGGGCAAGATGCAAAAATTGTGATTTTTTTATATGCCTAACCTATTTGGCGAATTTTAAGACGTATTGTGGCTCAGCAATTAAATTTGACAAGAAGTGCAGTAAACTTATTGTATCCTAACGATTGATAACTTCACAAAATATATTTTGGAAGGTAAATTACTATCTAAAAGTTGAACATATTTCATTAGTATATGCAAATATGTAATTTAATTAAAGTTATATGAATGCCACCTTTTAGAAGTTAATCTTTCAAAACTACATCCTCATAGGGTTAAAATCGAGCGTATTTAACGGGTTTTGAAATAAATCTTGAAAATGTACACAATATACATTTTTAATGACCTTAACGTTGGTGGGGAGGCTTGCGTGCCTCAGCGATACAGATAGCCGTACCGTAGGTGCAACCACAACGGAGGGGTATTTGTTGAGAGGCCAGACAAACGCATGGTTCCTGAAGAGGGGCAGCAGCCTTTTCAGTAGTTGCAGGGGCAACAGTCTGGATGATTGACTGATCTGGCCTTGTAACACTAACCAAAACGCCTTGCTGTGCTGGTACTGCGAACGGCTGAAAGCAAGGGGAAACTACGGCCGTAATTTTTCCCGAGGGCATGCAGCTTTACTGCATGGTTAAATGATGATGGCGTCCTCTTGGTAAAATATTCCGAGGGTAAAATAGTCCCCCATTCCGATCTCCGGGCGGGGACTACTCACGAGGACGTCGTTATCAGGAGAAAGGAAACTGGCGTTCTATGGATCGGAGCGTGGAATGTCAGATCCATTAATCGGGCAGGTAGGTTAGAAAATTTAAAAAGGGAAATGGATAGGTTAAAGTTAGATATAGTGGGAATTAGTGAAGTTCGGTGGCAGGAGGAACAAGACTTCTGGTCAGGTGAATACAGGGTTATAAATAAAAAACAAATAGGGGTAATGCGGGAGTAGGTTTAATAATGAATAGGAAAATTGGAATACGGGTAAGCTACTACCAACAGCATAGTGAACGCATTATTGTGGCCAAGATATATACGAAGCCCACACCTACTACAGTAGTACAAGTTTATATGCCAACTAGCGCTGCAGATGACGAAGAAATTGAAGAAATGTATGATGAGATAAAAGAAATTATTCAGATAGTGAAGGGAGACGAAAATTTAATAGTCATGGGTGACTGGAATTCGGTAGTAGCAAAAGGAAGAGAAGGAAACTTAGTAGGTGAATATGGATTGGGGGTAAGAAATGAAAGAGGAAGCCGTCTGGTAGAATTTTGCACAGAGCATAACTTAATCATAGCTAACACTTGGTTCAAGAATCACAAAAGAAGGTTGTATACATGGAAGAAGCCTGGAGATACTGACAGGTTTCAGATAGATAATATAATGGTAAGACAGAGATTTAGGAACCAGGTTTTAAATTATAAAACATTTCCAGGGGCAGATGTGGACTCTGACCACAATATTTTGGTTATGAACTGTAGATTAAAACTGAAGAAACTGCAAAAAGGTGGGAATTTAAGGAGACGGGACCTGAATAAACTGAAAGAACCAGAGGTTGTACAGAGTTTCAGGGAGAGCATAAGGGAACAATTGACAAGAATGGGGGAAAGAAATACAGTAGAAGAAGAATGGGTAGCTTTGAGGGATGAAGTAGTGAAGGCAGCAGAGGATCAAGTAGGTAAAAATCCTTGGGTGACAGAAGAAATATTGAATTTAATTGACGAAAGGAGAAAATATAAAAATGCAGTAAATGAAGCAGGCAAAAAGGAATACAAACGTCTCAAAAATAAGATCGACAGGAAGTAGTGTAAAATGGGTAAGCAGGCATGGCTAGAGGACAAATGTAAGGATGTAAAGGCTTATCTCACTACTAGTAAGATAGATACCGCCTACAGGAAAATTAAAGAGACCTTTGGAGAAAAGAGAGCCACTTGTATGAATATCAAGAGCTTTGATGGAAACCCAGTTCTAAGCAAAGAAGGGAAAGCAGAAAGGTGGAAGGAGTATACAGAGGGTCTATACAAGGGCGATGTACTTGAGGGCAATGTTATAGAAATGGAGGAGGACGTAGATGAAGAAGAAATGGGAGATATGATACTGCGTGAAGAGTTTGATAGAGCACTGAAAGACCTAAGTCGAAAGAAGGCCCCGGGAGCAGACAACATTCCATTAGAACTACTGACAGCCTTGGGAGAGCCAGTCCTGACAAAACTCTATCATCTGGTGAGCAAAATGTATGAGATGGGTCAAATACCCTCAGACTTCAAGAAGAATCTAATAATTCCAATCCCAACGAAAGCAGGCGTCGACAGATGTGAAAATTACCGACTATCAGTTTAATAAGTCACGGCTGCAAAATACTAACGCGGATTGTATACAGACGAATGGAAAAACTTGTAGTAGCCGACGGCAGGGAAGATCAATTTGGATTCCGTAGAAACATGGGAACACGTGAGGCAATACTGACCCTACGACTGATTTTAGGAAATAGATTAAGGAAAGGCAAACCTACATTTCTAGCATTTGTAGACTTATAGAATGCTTTTGACAATGTTGACTGGAATACTCTCTTTCAAATTCTGAAGGTGGCAGGGGTAAAATACAGGGAGCGAAAGGCTATTTACAATTTGTACAGAAACCAGATGGCAGTTATAAGAGTCGAGGGACATGAAAGGGTAGCAGTGTTTGGGAAGGGAGTGAGACAGGGTTGTAGCCTCACCACGATGTTGTTCAATCTCTATATCGAGCAAGCAGTAAAGGAAACAAAAGAAAAATTCGGAGTAGGTATTAAAATCCACGGAGAAGAAATAAAAACTTTAAGGTTCGCCGATGACATTGTAATTCTGTCAGAGACAGCAAAGGACTTGGAAGAGCAGTTGAACGGAATGGACAGTGTCTTGAAAGGAGGATATAAGATGAACATCAACTAAAGCAAAACGAGGATAATGGAATGTAGTCGAATTAAGTCGGGTGATGCTGAGGGAATTAGATTAGGAAATGAGACACTTAAAGTAGTAAAGGAGTTTTGCTATTAGGGGTAGCAAAATAACTGATGACGGTAGAGAGATATAAATTTTAGACTGGCAATGGCAAGGAAAGCGTTTCTGAAGAAGAGAAATTTGTTAACATCGAGTATAGATTTAAGTGTCAGGAAGTCGTTTCTGAAAGTATTTGTATGGAAGCCGGCCGAAGTGGCCGTGCGGTTCTAGGCGCTGCAGTCTGGAACCGGAGACCGCTACGGTCGCAGGTTCGAATCCTGCCTCAGGCATGGATGTGTGTGATGTACTTAGGTTAGTTAGGTTTAACTAGTTCTAAGTTCTAGGGGACTAAAGACCTCAGAAGTTGAATCCCATAGTGCTCAGAGCCATTTGAACCATTTGTATGGAGTGTAGCCATGCATGGAAGTGAAACGTGGACGATAACTAGTTTGGAGAAGAAGAGAATAGAAGCTTTCGAAATGTGGTGCTACAGAAGAATGCTGAAGATTAGATGGGTAGATCACATAACTAATGAGGAGGTACTGAGTAGGGTTGGAAAGAAGAGGAGTTTGTGGCACAAATTGACTAGAAGAAGGGATCAGTTGTTATGACATGTTCTGAGGCATCAAGGGATCACCAACTTAGTATTGGAGGGCAGCGTGGAGGGTAAAAATCGTAGATGGAGACCAAGAGATGAATACATTAAGCAGATTAAGAAGGATGTAGGCTGCAGTACGTACTGGGAGATGAAGAAGCTCGCACATGATAGAGTAGCATGGAGTGATGCATCAAACCAGTCTCAGGACTGAAGACAACAACAACAATCTATCAATAAGCTTTAGTTAACACTGAAAATTGTAAGTTGGGAATATAAAGAGAGAAAGGACGACACGTGAAATCTTGTATATGAGTAAAAGCAGCGACCTTCCAACATATTTCCCTAATTAATGCTCTTCAAAGTGGAGAAACAAGAATTAAATTTTATGAACTGGTTATACTACACTCCTGGAAATTGAAATAAGAACACCGTGAATTCATTGTCCCAGGAAGGGGAAACTTTATTGACACATTCCTGGGGTCAGATACATCACATGATCACACTGACAGAACCACAGGCACATAGACACAGGCAACAGAGCATGCACAATGTCGGCACTAGTACAGTGTATATCCACCTTTCGCAGCAATGCAGGCTGCTATTCTCCTATGGAGACGATCGTAGAGATGATGGATGTAGTCCTGTGGAACGGCTTGCCATGCCATTTCCACCTGGCGCCTCAGTTGGACCAGCGTTCGTGCTGGACGTGCAGACCGTGTGAGACGACGCTTCATCCAGTCCCAAACATGCTCAATGGGGGACAGATCCGGAGATCTTGCTGGCCAGGGTAGTTGACTTACACCTTCTAGAGCACGTTGGGTGGCACGGGATACATGCGGACGTGCATTGTCCTGTTGGAACAGCAAGTTCCCTTGCCGGTCTAGGAATGGTAGAACGATGGGTTCGATGACGGTTTGGATGTACCGTGCACTATTCAATGTCCCCTCGACGATCACCAGTGGTGTACGGCCAGTGTAGGAGATCGCTCCCCACACCATGATGCCGGGTGTTGACCCTGTGTGCCTCGGTCGTATGCAGTCCTGATTGTGGCGCTCACCTGCACGGCGCCAAACATGCATACGACCATCATTGGCACCAAGGCAGAAGCGACTCTCATCGCTGAAGACGACACGTCTCCATTCGTCCCTCCATTCACGCCTGTCGCGACACCACTGGAGGCGGGCTGCACGATGTTGGGGCGTGAGCGGAAGACGGCCTAACGGTGTGCGGGACCGTAGCCCAGCTTCATGGAGACGGTTGCGAATGGTCCTCGCCGATACCCCAGGAGCAACAGTGTACCTAATTTGCTGGGAAGTGGCGGTGCGGTCCCCTACGGCACTGCGTAGGATCCTACGGTCTTGGCGTGCATCCGTGCGTCGCTGCGGTCCGGTCCCAGGTCGACGGGCACGTGCACCTTCCGCCGACCATTGGCGACAACATCGATGTACTGTGGAGACCTCACGCCCCACGTGTTGAGCAATTCGGCGGTACGTCCACCCGGCCTCCCGCAAGCCCACTATACGCCCTCGCTCAAAGTCCGTCAACTGCACATACGGTTCACGTCCACGCTGTCGCGGCATGCTACCAGTGTTAAAGACTGCGATGGAGCTCCGTATGCCACGGCAAACTGGCTGACACTGACGGCGGCGGTGCACAAATGCTGCGCAGCTAGCGCCATTCGACGGCCAACACCGCGGTTCCTGGTGTGTCCGCTGTGCCGTGCGTGTGATCATTGCTTGTACAGCCCTCTCGCAGTGTCCGGAGCAAGTATGGTGGGTCTGACACACCGGTGTCAATGTGTTCTTTTTTCCATTTCCAGGAGTGTATTTTGAACCCATCTACATATTTCCTTACAAATCTTTATCGCGTGGTTGAAGACGAAAAATGTGTTGTGAAAACTGTATATTTATCTGTTTGCGTTAAGTGTCATCCAGGCCGTTTCGACCCAAAACAGTCCTCAGTCTGGCCAGTAGAGCTGACTGACGCTCAAGACAGACAGTCCTTTACTCCCCAGTTTGACACGTTATCGTGTTGCCACTTCTAGTGAGCTGTAGGATTGGTAACTAAATGTTTCACAGTGTTACACTCCACAGAATTAGAGAAAATTTTAACTCAAGGAATTTGCGTCTTTTCCGACCTAGAAATTTCACGTCTCTGTGTACCATCACGTTTCCGACTTTGATAAAGGTCGGATTGTAGCCTATCGCGATTGGAGTTTATCATATCGCGACATTGATGCTCGCGTTGGTCGAGATCCAATGACTGTTAACAGAATATGGAACCGGTGGGTTCAGGAGGGTAATACGGACCGCCGTGATGGATCCCAACGACCTCGTATCACTAGCAGTCAAGAGGACAGGCATCTTATCCGCATGGCTGTAACGGATCGTACAGCCACGTCTCGATCCCTGAGTCAACAGATGGGGACGTTTGCAAGACAACAACCATCTGCACGAACAGTTCGACGATGCTTGCAGCGGCTTGGACTATCAGCTCGGAGACCATGGCTGCGGTTACCCTTGACGCAGCATCACAGAGAGGAGCGCCTGTGATGGTGTACTCAACGACGAACCTGGGTTCACGAATGGCAAAACGTCATTTTTTCGGATGAATCCAGGTTCTGTTTACAGCATCACGATGGTCGCATCCGTGTTAGGCGACATCGCGGTGAACGCACATTGGAAGCGTGTATTCGTCATCGCCATATTGGCGTATCACCCGGCGTGTTGGTATGGGGTGCCATTGGTTACACGTCTCGGTCACCTCTTGTTCGCATTGACGGCACTTTGAACAGTGGACGTTACATTTCAGATGTGTTACGACCCGTGGCTCTACCCTTCATTCGATCCCTGCGAAACCTCTACATTTCAGCAGGATAATGTACGATCGCATGTTGCAGGTCCTGTACGGTCCTTTCTGGATACAGAAAATGATCGACTACTGCTCTGGCCAGCACATTCTCCAGATCTCTCACCAATTGAAAACGTCTGGTCAATGGTGGCCGAGCAACTGGCTCGTCACAATACGCCAGTCACTACTCTTGATGAACTGTGATATCGTGTTGAAGCTGCATGGGCAGCTGTACCTGTACACGCCATCCAAGCTGTGTTTGACTCAATGCCCAGGCGTATCAAGGCCGTTATTACGGCCAGAGGTGGTTGTTCTGGGTACTGATTTCTCAGGATCTATGGACCCAAATTGCGTGAAAATGTAATCACATGTCAGTTCTAGTATAATATATTTGTCCAATGAATACCCGTTTATCATCTGCATTTCTTCTTGGTGTAGCAATTTTAATGAGCAGTAGTGTAGATTCCTAGAAATTTATGGCTTGAGTTGAATAAAAGAAGAGCTTGGTACGAAATTCTTCCACTCCAACTGTGGCATGAATCAGCAAATCAGTGTTTAATAGTATGAATTGAAAACAATCTTGGTTGCAATTTTATTTATTTTTTGTTTATCAACAACGCGTTTAACCTTATGTAGGCATCTTCAGGCTGATATATATAGAAAACAGAGAACAAATACATCTATTTAAGGATCGCGATCGCGTTTTGCAGACTTGGGTAACCTAAAAGCATATATAAACAGATTAAATACTGAAAAAGCAAACACCTTAATGTGGTATTTCTTAGGATGATCAATTAGACAATGTAGCTAAAGGGCATCATCGAGTCCATCAGGCCAACATCGCCTTCGTTAACCTCAGTAAATACTAGAAATGTAAAATAGTAAAAACGTATAAGAGAATTCACCAATGATCGGACACTCAGAAATGCAATCATATTGCCGAAACGTTATGATCAGACCTTACCTTTCTAAATGGTCATTAAGGAGGGGCAAATCTTTGTCTTCCATATGCTAAATATTTCAAGTTCTTCCAAAATGTTTAACTTCTTCCCCTTTTGTCCCTCCTTAACGCCCAAATATTCGGCGCTAATCAGGCCTTTTTAGAAGTCAGGTACAGGTAAGTAATCATATCGTACTGATGGAAATACCATAGTGCGTTCGCGATTGAGTGGTTTCGTATCTGTCGAGCGCGTGTACGTGCCTTTCATAAGCATTTCTAGATTCAGGCGCGATATCCAGTTCCTTCTCGTGCAACATAATTGAACTAGGTAAGAAACTTACTTGCAACTATCAGCGCATCGAATCGAAAGTCAACTGGCACTCGGAAAACTGTCCAAACTTCCGAGAACATCGAAGGCGTGCGTAGCAGTTTACAGTCAAGCCCTCGTCGTTCATTACGGAAGCGTACCCATACGCTGAAAATGCCATACATCCAAAACGACCTTGCAGGTTCTCCGTGGAGCGTTTGTTAACCGCTTGATTTCCAAATGCGCTTGTGTCGAATGGCCGCCTTGCTCGCCTGATTTAACCGTGCCAGACCTTTGCCTATGGGATTATTTGAAGGCGACAGTGAACTGCGGCCGGCCGAGAAGCTTGCAGCAGTTAAAAGATCGAATTAACTATGAAATTTCCAGTGCTCCAGCAGTTACGAAAGATGTGTCTAAAAACTGGGTGAAACGCCTTGAGTATTGTGTAGCCCTTAATGGTCGTTATTTTTCCGATATAATATTTCGTAAATGAGCTTGAATAAATTTTATACTTTGTGTAAAATGTTCAACTTTATTCCACGATTAGTTTGTGCGTTATTCAGATTTGAGCTAGTCAAAACATTGTCACACGCTGTGCTAGCACCAACTGCAGATCGAAACCCCTGTCATTTCGATAAGCACTCGAACACAAACTATCGCGAAAATGAAACTGAACTCTGGTAATACATAGCTCTAATTTTCGCAACTGTATAAATAATTCTCGACTGAAGCTTGACTGTTTTGATTTCAGTACGCTGACGAAGATTTAACTGAAGCAGGTGTTTTCTCTCTTTCTCGATATAGCCATCCGATGAGCATAAAACGTTTCGTGCCATGTTCCGTGTAAAGTGTGATCGAGTCGAGGATTTATGGCGTGGTGAAAATGAAGAGGTGGGTGTGGGCGCGGTTTGCAGTCGGCCAGTGCGCGCAGATGACACCCACGGCGTTTCCTGTCTGGGGCGTCGGCCGCTCGCTGCATTGTGTGACGCCTCTGTTCCCCAAGCTCTGCCACGACAAAACATCTGCCTTCATCACTATTTACATTCACCGAACTCACTTTTCTTTTTTCCCCTTTGCTTGTAGACGCTGCGGCGGTGACAGAGAAGTCCTTACAGTGGAATACATTTGACGGTCCCTAATGGAAGGCGTGTCTAAAACCCTTTTTCCTAAAGTTATTCTTATTGAAAACTGAATGAAACTGCGCCCACCACTAGAAATTTATGATGCTACGTAATCATATGATACTCCTACTTACGTGGGTCGTTTCTCAGAAAAAGCAGCAGGATTCTGAGCACGTACAAAATTCTTCTTTCGCCCACTTACACAACTAAGGATCTGATGATTTTTACGTAGAATGATACTGTGGTGTCACCGCCAGACACCACACTTGCTAGGTGGTAGCCTTTAAATCGGCCGCGGTCCGTTAGTATACGTCGGACCCGCGTGTCGCCACTGTCAGTGATTGCAGACCGAGCGCCGCCACACGGCAGGTCTAGAGAGACTTCCTAGCACTCGCCCCAGTTGTACAGCCGACTTTGCTAGCGATGCTACACTGAGAAATACGCTCTCATTTGCCGAGACGATAGTTAGCACAGCCTTCAGCTACGTCATTTGCTACGACCTAGCAAGGCGCCATTACCAGTTATATTGAGATTGTAATAATGTCTAAACAAGAGCGATGTTCTCCAATTGTGGATTAAAGTTAAGTATTCCAAGAACTACGTTCTTTTCTTTATAGGATAATTACTTTACCTTGTTCCAGACCTCACGCCAATCTGCGTGAGCTTAAAAGCGTGCATTTCGGCCTCCTCTAGCAACACGGTGTTGGTTCTTCTGCCAACACTTCAGATACGAACTTCAGAAAATGTACGTTGCAGAATCCTGGGCATTATAGTAGGTTTTGCACTAATATTGTGAATGGAACGCGTTACTCTTTCTCTGGCACTCAACAGTTCATGTACTATCAATGTACTTCTTGTACAACCGAACGAATGTCGTAACAAAACTACGCAGTTTTATCGAGAAAACTGTTGTTGCATCTATATCTTTCTAGATTAACAATACAGAAAAATAATCCCCCCTCGAAGTTTCTTTTTTATTTTTTTTTATTTGCAGACAACTCTGTTTCTACGAGGGCGTGCTGCAAAGTAGACTAGTGTCTCTGAATTTTTATATGAAAACTCTTAAAGCTCCTTAAATAACAAAAACTAAAACTAAATTGCGCCCGAACAGGCCACGAAGGGCTAACGATACCGACCGACCGCCGTGTCATCAACAGCTCCCAGGCATCACTGGATGCCAATACGGCCGTATGCCATTTTACGAGACCGGAGCCGCTACTTCCCAATCAGTTTGTCTCACAAGGGCTGAGTGCACCCCGCTGGTCACCCATCCAAGTGTTAGCCCAGCCCGACACCGCTTGAATTTGGTGATCTAACGGGAGCCAGTGTTACCACTGCGGCAGGACCGTTGGCTTTCTAAACATAACATACATTATTGTATTTTTTTCTTCGTGTCTACATATTTATTTCACAACATTGTCACCCTGACGACGAACACATTTTCCACAACGAGAGACCGGTTTGTTGAAGCCGTCACTGTAGAATTTTTTACTTTGTTGACGGAGTCACAACCTAACTTGTGTTTGCACCGCTCCGCCAGTACCAAAGGTGTTCTTTAAATTTTGGAAATAGAGGAAAATCGGATGTGGCCATGTCGGGAGTGTATGGAGAATGTTCGATAACTGTGAAAGCAAGGTCTCAGGCTATTGAAGATGTCGGAGAGCTGGTATGTGGTCTGGTATTGTTATGTCGAAGGAGAGGGTGCTCCATGCGTAGACGAACTCTTCAGGTTCGGAACTCGACTACAGCATGCTATTTGTCACGCACCGACACACTCATGTTACATATCACCATGTTCCACGCTACAATTCGGAGCCATCTGGCGGCAGAGGGCTGCAAATATGTAGATATGAAGATTAAAGATGTGGAATGTTAATAAAGTTTGTTTTATTTAAAAGGTTTTAAGAGTTTTCACATACGGAATTTGGAGGCATTTCTTTTTAGCATTCCATCAGTGCGAACGGTATTTGCTTCGTAATACATTGCCCGTATTAAAATGGACCGTTTACCAATTGCGGAAAAGGTCGATATCGTGTTGATGTATGGCTACTGTGATTAAAATGCCTAACGGGCGTGTGCTATGTGTGCTGCTCGGTATCCTGGACGACATCATCCAGGTGTCCGGACCGTTCGCCGGATAGTTACGTTATTTAAGGAAACAGGAAGTGTTCAGCCACATGTAAAACGTCAACCACGTCCTGCAACAAATAATGATGCCCAAGTAGGTGTTTTTGCTGGTGTCGTGGCTAATCCGCACATCAGTAGAGGACAAATTGCGCGAGAATCGGGAATGTCAAAAACGTCCGTGTTGAGAATGCTACATGAACATCGATTGCACCCGTACCATATTTGTATGCACCAGGAATTGCATAGCGACGACTTTGAACGTCGTGTACAGTTCTGCCACTGGGCACAAGAGAAATTACGGGACGATGACAGATATTTTGAATGCGTTCTATTAAGCGGCGAAGCGTCATTTACCAACAGAGGTAACGTAAACCGGCATAATATGCACTATTGGGCAACGGAAAATCCACGACGGCTGCGACAAGTGGAACATCAGCGACCTTGGCGGGTAATATGTGGTGCGGCATTATGGGAGGAAGGATAATTGGCCCCCATTTTATCGATGGCAATCTAAATGGTGCAATGTATGCAGATTGCTGTTGAGAGGAATGTCGTTACACATACTGCCAAATGCGTTGAGTTTGACGGACATCGTTTTGAGCATTTATTGCATTAATGTGGTATTTACAGGTAATAACGCTGTAACAGCATGCGTTCTCAGAAGTGGAAAGTTCACATAGGTACATTATCACATTGGAACAACCGAAATAAAATGTTCTAACGTATCTACGTTCTGTATTTTACTTTAAAAAACCTACCTGTTACCAACTGTTGGTCTAAAAGTGTGAGCCATATGTTCGTGACTATTACAGCGCCATCTATCACAAAGCGAAAAAAGTGGTCCAACTAAAATATTCATATTTCTTTACGTACTACGCGAATATGTAATAATAAATGGGGGTCCCTATTTAAAAAAAACGCAGTTGATATCCGTTTGACCTATGGTAGCGCCATCTATCGGGCCAACCATAGCGCCATCTGTTTTCCCCCTTCAGGCTAGACGAGTTTCGTTCTTTGTAGTTTTTTCGTTTGATGCTTATTTCGTGAGATATTTGGCCCGGTCACGAAAATGGACCACCCTGTATATTATTTTGAATGGTGCATATGGACCATAGATATTCTGTTACAACTGTGTAAATGACATTGGTGTAATAAAATATTATATGTGATTGGCAGAATTTCTAAGCTATAATCCTCGATCATTCTGTTTATTTCTGAAAGATATAACCGCCATTTGACAGTACAATGGAATTGATTCCAAAATCCGCAATTCGACCTTAGGTCATTATCATGTGTTACACCTGCAACAGTTTAAAGCACAAGTATCAGACAAAGTATCAGAAAATTTGCACTGCAAACTGTTAAATCACTGTATGGGTTGCATGATTTGATCTCTTACCTACGTCTTATAAGTAATTAGACTTGAGTAGAACCTAAATCATTGTCAAAATATGTATCTTCCGTTATATAAACCAACATGTGTGTAATATAGACGACCAAATCACGGGTTTAAACTTTGCTACACTGTGACTAAGCAGCCATTGACATAAACATAAGTGAAACGATCGTCAAAGATCATAATAAAGGCAGACTTACAAAATTATAAGCCGGCCGCTGTGGCCGACCGGTTCTAGGCGCTTCAGTCTGGAACCGCGCGACCGCTACGGTCGCAGATTCGAATCCTGCCTCGGGCATGGATGAGTGTGATCTCCTTAGGTTAGTTAGGTTTAAGTAGTTCTAAGTTCTAGGTGACTGATGACCTCAGATGTTAAGTACCTTAGTGCTCAGAACCATTTGAACCATTTGAACAAAATTATAAGATTGTGCTTCTACGAATCTGTAATTGCGATGTTGTAAGTCACGTTTCTACATGCACACTGTGATGTTGGCTCTACACGCCATATTATGTAAACACTGGCATTCTCTGTCCATTTCAACATTAATGTAACCAGCTTGTATAATAAAGAGTCCCACTGCCTGTTCCCATGACACACCACAGGTCGCACGGTGTAAGCTGGGATACCTTTATGATGATCTTCGACGATCGGTTCACTTATGTTTATGTCAATGGCTGCTTAGTCACAGTTTAGCAAAGTTTTTAACCCGTGATTTTCTCACCTATATTACACAAATGTTGGTTTATTTAACCGAAGATACATGTTTTGGCAATGATTTGGGTTCTACTCAAGTCTAATGTTGTATAATACGTAAGTAAGCGAACAAATCATACAGCCCATACATTGATTTAACTGTTTACCCTGCTAATTTTCTGATACTTGTAATTTTGTTGTGCTTTAATATGTTGCAGTTGTAACACTTGATGATGGACTCAACACAAAATCTAGATTTTGAAATAAAACCCATTGTGTAATCAAGTGGCGGTTATGTCTTACAGAAAGCTTTACATGACTGTGGCTCCATACAAAAGTAAAGTCATTAATTCCATTTGTTGAATTATCTAATAAACCTTCCACGAATCATACACGTTGAAACAGTAGCGTAGCATCCTTGCCTTAACAATACATATAGCCGTGTCGTAGGTGCACCCACAATGAAGAATTACCTGTGAAGTCACCAGTCTGACATGTGGGTCCTGAAGATGGGCAAAAGCTTTGTCAGTAGATACATGGGCACCAGTCGGGACGATGGACTGACCTGACCTTGTAATATTAACTTATGTGGACTTGTGTTGGTACTGTTAACAACCGAAAATCTTTTGGGTAAAATATTCCGGTGCTAAAATAATTTCCCATTTGGATATCCAGGAGAGGATTACTCAGTAGGATGTTGCCATCAGGAAAGACCGGATAACTAATGAGGAGGTATTGAATCGAATGTGGGAGAAAAGAAATTTATGGCACAACTCGACTAAAACAAGGGATTGGTTGATAGGACACATCCTAGGGCATCAAGGGACAGTCACGTTGGTAATGGGTGGAGTGGGGGGTGGAGTTTGCTGTGTAAAAATTTTAGAGGGAGACCACGGCTTGGCTTCAATAAGAAGGATCCAGTGGACGAAGATTGCAGTAGTTGCCCAACAATGAACAAGCTTGGTTGGTTGGTTTGGGGAAGGAGACCAGACAGCGTTGTCATCGGTCTCATCGGATTAGGGAAGGATGGGGAAGGAAGTCGGCCGTGCCCTTTCAGAGGAACCATCCCGGCATTTGCCTGGAGTGATTTAGGGAAATTACGGAAAACCCAAATCAGGATGGCCGGACGCGGGATTGAACCGTCGTCCTCCCGAATGCGAGTGAACAAGCTTGCACGGGATAGACTGCATTGGAGAGCAGCATCATACCGGTTCTCGAAGTCAAGACCAAAACAACGACAATAAGTTAAAAAATACTAATTTTTTAGTAATTTGTGACATGTACACTAAAGAGCCAAAAAAACTAGTACACTTGGCTAATATGGTGTAGGGACCCCACGAGCACGCAGAAGTGCCGCAACACGAAGTGGCATTGACTCGAATAATGTCTGAAGCAGGGCTGGAGGGAACTGACACCGTGAATCCTGCAGGGCTATCCATAACACGACGTGGCATGGACTCGACCAATGTCTGAGGCAGTGCTACAGGGAACTGACACCATGAGTCCTGCAGGGCTGTCCGTAAATCCATAACTGTAGGAGACGGTGAAGATGTCTTCTGAACATCACGTTGCAAGGTAGCCCAGGTATGCTCAATAACGTTCATGTCTGGGGAGTTTGGTGACCAGCGGAAGTGTTTAAACTCAGAAGAGTGTTCCTGGAGCCAATTTGTAGCAATTCTGGGCGTGTGGGGTGTCGCATTGTCCTGCTGGAATTGCCAAAGTCCTCCGGAATGCACAGTGGACATGAACGGGATGCAGGTGATGAGACAGGATGCTTACGCACGTGTCACCTGTCGGAGTCGTATCTAGATGTGTCAGGGGTCCCATATTAGTCCAACTGCCCATGAACCCACCATTACAGAGCCTCCTCCACCAGCCTGAGCAGTCCTCTGGTGACATGGATTCATGAGGTTGTCTCTATACTCGTACACGTACATCCGCTCAATACAATCTGAAACGAGACTCGTCCGACCAGACAACATGTTTCCAGTCATCAACAGTCCAATGCCGGTGTTGACGGGCCCAGGCGAGGCGTAAACCTTTGTGTCGCGCAGTCATCAAGGGTACACGTGTGGAACTTCGGCTCTGAAAGCCTATATCGATGATGTTTCGTTGAATGCTTCTCACGCTGACACCTTCTGATGGCGCAGCATTGAAATCTGCAGCAATTTGAGGAGGTTGCACTTCTGTCAGGCTGAACGATTCTCTTCAGTCGTCGTTAGTCCGGTTCTTGGAGGACCTTTTTCCGGCGACAGTGATGTTGGAGATTTGATGTTTTACCGGATCCCTGATATTTATGGTACACTTGTGAAATGGTCGTACGGGAAAATCCCCACTTCATTGCTACGTTGGAGATGCTGTGTCCCATGCTGTGTCCCAACCTAAGACGGCTGCTCAGATTGTCTCCCAAATCGTTTATATAGATAAGAAACAGCAAAGGGCCTATAACACTACCTTGGGGAACGCCTGAAATCACTTACGTTTTACTCGATGATTTTCCGTCAATTACTACTCTCTGACAGGAAATCGCAAATTGAGTCACATAACTTAGACGATATTCCATAAGCACGCAATTTCACACCAGCCGGTTGTGTGGTACAGTGTCAAAAGCCTTCCGGAAATCCATGAATACGAAATCGATCTGAAATCCCTTGTGAGTAGCACTCAGCACTTCATGTGAATAAAGAGCTAGTTGTGTTTCACAGGAACGTTGTTTTCTAAACCCATGTTGACTGTGCGTCAATAGATCGTTTCCTTCGAGGTAATTCATAATGTTCGAACTCAATATATGTTCTAAAATCCTGCTGCATATCGACGTTAACGATATGGGAGTGTAATTTAGTGGATTACTCCTACTGCCTTTCTTGAATATTGGTGTGACCTGTGCAACTTTCCAGTCTTTGGGTACGGATAATTCGTCGAGCGAACGGTTGTATATGATTGTTAAGTATGGAGCTAATGCATCAGCATACTCGGAAAGGAACGTAATTGGTATACAGTCTGGACCAGAAGACTTGCTTTTATTAAGTGATTTGAGTTGCATCACTACTCCGAGGATATTTACTTCTGCGTTACTCATGTTGGCAGCTGTTCTGGATTCGAATTTTGAAATATTTACTTCTTTTGTGAAGGCATTTCGGAAACGTTTTATGCTGAATCGGCGTGAACGTCTGAAAGAAATATCCTGCATTAATCGTCGGAAGGATCCAGACCGGAGGAGGGAGAGTTACGGTCAGGGAAATGTTTTCGTGTCATTACCTGGGTTATATAGTGATTCTGAAAGGCACAATGAATCAATACAAGTTTGCAGTTATTCTTGCTGACCACGTCCACCCCTACATGCAGTTTCTTTCTCCTCGGCATAATGACTTCTACGAGCAGGACAATTCGACGTGACACAGCTGGCTGCGTACATGCGTGGTTCGATGAGAACCAGCGTGAGTTTACCGTACTCCCCTGTCCACCAAACGCCCCAGATTAAAAAGCAGTCGAGAATCTGTGGGAACATCTCGGTTCGGCCTAGGAAAAACTTCACTGACTCTCTTCCTGTGCCGGCCGAAGTGGCCGTGCGGTTAAAGGCGCTGCAGTCTGGAACCGCAAGACCGCTACGGTCGCAGGTTCGAATCCTGCCTCGGGCATAGATGTTTGTGATGTCCTTAGGTTAGTTAGGTTTAACTAGTTCTAAGTTCTAGGGGACTAATGACCTCAGCAGTTGAGTCCCATAGTGCTCAGAGCCATTTGAACCATTTTTTTCTCTTCCTGCATGTCTCGTAACGATCCACGCTACAAAAGGTGGTTATTCAGGTTTTTGACAGGTGGTCACATTAATGTGAGTGGCGAGAGTGGAAGCAAAAAAATTCCTGTAAACACGGGTTCGCAGAAGAGGCGTTTGCGGGGTGACTGCTATTCCTTGTTTCTGGACTGCCACTGTCTTCAGTATGAAATGTTGTTCTAGCTCATGCAAGTGTATTTGAAATGTAAACATTTTGATCAACTTCCCATCTAACTGCACTCGAATCGTCGTTTATTATCGTACACTTTCACTCGTGTCACTTGTCACCGTTAATTAAGATACCCCTGCATAAAACAGAAAAAAATGAACTCAGACCGGATAGGCTATGAAGGCCCAAGGTACCGACCGGCCGCCGTGTCATCCTCAGCCCACATGCGTCACTGGTTGCGGATATGGAGGGGCATGTGGTCAGCGCACCGCTCTCCCGGCCGTATGTCAGTTTACGGGACCGGAGCCGCTACGTGTCAGTCAAATAGCTCCTCAGTTTGCCTCACAAGGGCTGAGTGCACCCCACTTGCCAGCAGCGCTGGGCAGACCGGATGGTCGACCCATCCAAGTGCTAGCCCAGCCCGACAACGCTTAACTTCGGTTACCTGACGGGCCACACATGAAATAATTATTTGTAGAAAATGAAGAAAGAACAAGGAGTAACAGCCCTAGTGATAATATGTATATTGAGATTAGTCGTTCACCTATTTCGGAGGATAATTGCTGTTTCGATGTAGGAAGTAAATATATGTTTTATTAGCAACAGTGAAATTATTTTTCCGAATTTTTTTATGATTAAGAAAGTGCAAACGACAGTACTGGAAAAGGTTTTGCGGACATATGCAATATTAGGCAAAAGTATTACATCTAGAATAATTCTCATTGTTGTGGGTTGGCAGGAGAGCCGACACCGGGTACTAGAGGAGGCCGAAAGGCACGCGTTTTAGCTCACGCAGGCTGGCGTGAGGTCTGGAACAGGACAAGGAATTTAGACTTTAGAAAAACGGACGTAGCTGGTGGAATACTTAACTTTAATCCATTAATGATGAGTGGCGCTCTTGACTGTACATGACTCAGTATCAACAGTAACTGGTAATCGCGCCTTGCTAGGTCGTAGCAAATGACGTAGCTGAAGGCTGTGCTAACTATCGTCTCGGCAAATGAGATCGTATTTTGTCAGTGAACCATCGCTAGCAAAGTCGGTTGTACAACTGGGGCGAGTGCTAGGAAGTCTCTCTAGACCTGCCGTGTGGCGGCGCTCGGTCTGCAATCACTGATAGTGGCGACACGCGGGTCCGACGTATACTAACGGACCGCGGCCGGTTTAAAGGCTACCACCTAGCAAGTGTGGTGTCTGGCGGTGACACCACACTCATCACACAAAAAGTTTGATAAGACGAGTAAAGAGAAATCATTTCTTTTTGTTTGAGTGATGACTATCCCAGTGGGAAAAAGCTACAATTAAAAATTTCGTTACTTGAGAGGGCCTCCATAAAAAACGAGTGATTGTGGGATAATGAAACTTTGTGGAAACTTTTGTAAGGACATTTGGAACAGGAAGAACGACTAAAATATTGAGAGTAACACATCTTAATTTCCACGTGAAAGGGTAAGGTTTGGTGACTGCACCCCATGTTTACGTTCGAGGTTACAAACGTAGCTCATTGTAACGATTATCTGCATACACGACAGTGTGGAAGCGCACTACAGATTGCTCTGCTGATGCCCGAAACATCCGATGCGGGATGTTGGACCGTGGAATGTTCAGCTGTCGTGACACAGCTTGAAGATCGTATTTCGTTCAGCATGTGTCCGTGAATTCCTAAGGGACCAAACTGCTGAGGTCATCAACACCTGCGTTCAGCGTTCTCAGCCATGGCAACAGTACTTTCTTCAACAATTTTTCGCGCAATTGGCCGCTGGCCTCTCCCCGGAGCAATTTCCAGATCGCCAGATAATCTAACTTCCGGATCGTGTTCTTCAACCCGAGTGTGGAAACAATATGTTTCAAATGGCTCTGAGCACTATGGGACTTAATATCTGAGGTCATCAGTCCCCTAGAACTTAGAACTACTTAAACGTAACCAACCAAAGGACATCACACACATCCATGCCCGAGGCAGGATTCGAACCTGCGACCGTAGCGGTAGCGCGGTTCCAGACTGAAGCGCCTAGAACCGCTGGGGCACAACGGCCGGCCAAGGCGTCTATGTGTTCGTTTAATGCGTCAAGATTCGTGAAGCGCAACAGCACTATTGCTGCTGTTTTGATAAAACGACTTTACCGTTATAAACTCCTGCTCACCTTGCCCAGACTCACGTTAACTGTCTGCAACTGTATGACACACTCAGGCTCGTGTTACAGCCCGCCCCACCACTACCGGCGCCTAGCGGCAAGTCATGACACTAACACTGCAAGCAACGCAAATTCTGCAGCGCACAGTCTGAATATCAGTTCTATAAAATTGGATAAGGCAAATAGTCTTCCTTCTACACTGGCTCAAGCAGCAAAAATTTAATTGAAAGCACTCTGTCTGATTAAGTTTCCTGGTGGATTCTCTACATTTTCAGAACGTCAAGAAGATCGCAAAATTCGGCTAGCCTTTCTTTCTGCAGTTAGTTCGGTTACTTACTGATTGACTAAATGGCTTCATTCACGTCAAAATTAAAGAGTGTGTGCAGGGTGTCCCAAGAGGAGTGGTCAATATTCAGGTTTATGACAGGAACGATCATTCGAAGCAAGTGTGTCTATGAACATGGGCTCTTAGAGGTTCTCTAAGGGAGAGCACTTCTTCGTCTTAAACAATGTGAAACGAATCTTTTCTATCACTTGCGCCTTGTCCTACGGTTACGCAGGGTCGGCCATAGTCAATCGGATTTGGCATGTTAATTTTAAGGGGTGGCCGGATGCCCTTCCGTACCCCCCAGGACGGAATTAGTGCACCCCAACTGTCTGTGTCTAGTGGAATCCATGAAATAGTGTGAATGTGTTCAGATGTCTGCGAGCTGTGTAGGTGAGGCGGAACGTAGGGACCAGCCCAGTATTCACCTAGTGGGATGTGGAAAACCGCCTAAAAACCACATCCAGGCTGGCCGGCACACCGGCTCCCGTCGGGCGGATTCGACCCGGGGCCGGCGCGCCTATCAGAGTCCAGGAAGAAGCGCGTTAGCGCTCTCGGCTGCCCTGGCGGGTATTGTGAAACGAATCTCGTCTACTGAAAAATTTCCATATTTTGCGATAAGTTAATAGCGATCAAAACAACAAGAAATTGTCTAGTAAACATCAGCTCTAAAATGCATACCGTAACATCTACGTGCACTTGGTCAGCAGAAGCAATTTGTTTCATAGTATCGAAGAAGAACTCATAGCTCGTAAGGTACGCAGTTTAGTGCCCATATTTACTAGATCTTTTTTCATCAAATGATCGTTCCTGCCATATCCCTGCATATCGACCATTCTTCCTGGAATCCCTGTGCTGGAAGAGTCACCTAACCTCGCCATCGAGAACAGTGTCCTTACCGGGCCAGCTACCCATATACACTGCTCTGAGAGTTCCGGTGAAAGGCAAGAGGTTTCTTCCGAACTCCGATGCGGAGTGTAAGATTCATTCTGAAAGGTTAAACATAGTTCCAATCCACGCAGCAGCAAGCCGCAGCTCGTGTGACAGGGCGCGCAGGAATTCGAGGCAGGACCTTGCCGCTGGCCTTCCGCCACGCTGGTACGTGAATCATCCTCCCGCGGCCCCACTTAGCCGTCAACTTCATTTCCCACTGCAGCCAGCCCCACACCAGGTTGAGAAAGTGCAGTTTTTCCCTTCAAGTCGCGTCGCTGTGATAAAGTGACTATTCAAATCACGTAGCAAATTTTTACTGTGGTTTAGATGCAGTATAGCACAGAGAGAAATAAGCAGTTTTACTCTCCTCGATACGCGTTTTCTCAATAATGCCACACTCTACAATTCTGTAGCTCTGTTACGTCCAGGGCCTTTTGTACCTGTCAGAACGTGTACGAGAACTATTTATACAGGATGTCCAAGCTAAAACTCCCTGATTTCCAAACGCAACTAAAAAACAAAACACTTATGAGATACATAAACTTGCTGTATGTGGCATCGTGTAGAACAATTCAGAAAGTTTTGAGTTGTTATTTCTTACAAGATTTCTTTTTTCCAGGTGCTAAATACACTACTGGCCATTAAAATTGATGCACCTACAAGAAATGCAGATGATAAACGGGTATTCATTGGACAAATATATTATACTAGAACTGACATGTGATTACATTCTCACGCAATTTGGGTGCATAGATCCTGAGAAATCAGTATCCAGAACAACCACCTCTGGCCATAATAATGGCGTTGATATACCTGGGCATTGAGTCCGAGCTTGGATGGCGTGAACAGGTACAGCTGCCCATGCAGCTTCAACATGATACCACAGTTCATCAGGAGTAGTGACTGGCGTACTGTGACGAGCCAGTTGCTCGGCCACCATTGACCAAACGTTTTCAATTGGTGAGAGATCTGGAGAATGTGCTGGCCAGGGCAGCAGTCGAACATTTTCGGTATCCAGAAAGGCCCTTACAGGACCTCCAACATGTGGTCGTGCATTATCCTGCTGAAATGTAGGGTTTCGCGGGGATCGAATGAAGGGTAGAGCCGCAGGTAGTAACACGTCTGAAATGTAACGTCCACTGTTCAAAGTGTCGTCAATGCGAACAAGAGGTGACCGAGACGTGTAACCAATGGCACCCCATACCATCACGCCGGGTGATACGACAGTATGGCGATGACGAATACACGCTTCCAATATGCGTTCACCGCGATGTCGCCAAACACGGATGCGATCATCATGATGCTGTAACAGACCCTGGATTCATCCGAAAAAGAGACGTTTTGTCATTCGTGCACCCAGGTTCGTCGTTGAGTACACCATCGCAGGCGCTCCTGTCTGTGAGGCAGCGTCAAGGGTAAACGCAACCATGATCTCCGAGCTGATAGTCCATGCTGCTGCAAACGTCGTCGAACTGTTCGTGCAGATGGATGTTGTCTTGCAAACGTCCCCATCTGTTTACTCAGTGATTGAGACGTGGCTGCACGATCCGTCACAGCCATGTGGATAAGAAGCCTGTCATCTCGACTGCTAGTGATACGAGACCGTTGGGATCCAGCACGGCGTTCCGTGTTACCCTCCTGAACCCATCGATTTCATATTCTGCAAACAGTCATTGGATTTCGACCAACGCGAGCAGTAATGTCGCGATACGATAAACCGCAATCGCGATAGGCTACAATCCGACCTTTATCAAAGTCGGAAACGTGATGGTACGCATTTCTCCTCCTTAGACGAGGCATCACAACAACGTTTCACCAGGCAACGCCGGTCAACTGCTGTTTGTGTATGAGTAATCGGTTGGAAACTTTCGTCATGTCACCACCGGTGCCAACCTAGTGTGAATGCTGTGAAAAGCTAATCATTTGCATGTCACAGCATCTTTTTCCTGTCGGTTAAATTTCGCGTCCGTAACACTTCATTGTCGTGGTGTAGCAATTTTAATAGGCAGTAGTGTATTTATGGAGAGTACGTTTTATACTCGTCCTCATATTCCGTTAGGTGTTCACCTGCATGATTAGCAGGACACATTTGTTTGTACACGAAAATAGCGTTGGGGTACTCACTTTAGAGTTTTCGCTCATGTTTTAACACAAAATGATGTAACCATTATTCTTTCTGCGCCTCTGACGAATTTTTTCAGATATTTTAAATGTGGAAAGAACATCGTGGTAACTGGTAAGCTTCATAAAAGTGGAAAATAATTAATTTGAAGGATCACAATAATGTTTGTCTAAATTTGAGGGATCACTATTGACTTTGATATCAGACAAGTTTTTGACATGGTAATAACATTTTAATCTTGTTGATAAATGTATATTAAGCCGAAGCGCCCATGTCTGTTTCGCAGTGCGGCATGCATGTCATATATTGCTGGTCGGATGTGAGACTTGTCGGAAGAATCAAAAGTATTTATTCAGTAAGTCAATATATTCGTAATCACCAAGCATGTTATATATCGCCGACTCGACAAAAATGGACGTTTGCATTTCTACGAGAAGTAGAGGCTTGCGACATGGATTGTCATCGAGTTTATTCATGCTGCTGCTTGCCTGCCAAAGTACTTTGTGACACTTGAGAACAATTTAGACATGGAAAATAATTAACATGAGGTCTTTGTATGTCCTTTTCACAGATGGTTGCGGGACATCGGCTGTTCAGTACAGAATGCCAAATCAAACACCTTCCAGCCGGCTAAATTTCTAAATTGCTGTTTTATTGGGTTACCAGTTTCGGCGATATATTACGCCTCCTTCAAGCCCCCCCCCCCCCTTCCCATCCCCCGACCGTCGCCTTGGAAGATTTCCACCTCTGGTCCAATAAAAGTGGGGGCCAGCATTCAATGACTGGTTTTGAGACAACGATCACTTCAAACATCACCTGCCAACAGCTGATGTTTGAACTGATCACTCTCAAATTTTACAATTAACTTGAGATTTTGTTCGATCTTTAGAGATTGGCAAGTGTTGCTTTGCGCAATTTTGTGAATAAAAAAGGAACAAACAAGTAGATTTAGAATGTTTGGATACGTCTGAGCATCCTTTAAACTACTATGAAATATTGCGAGTCACACCTTTATTGAAATGTTATTGCGAGTTACACGTTTATTGAAATTTTATTGTGAGTTTCATATTTAGCGAAATTTCATTGCGAGTTACACATTTACTGAAATTTTGGATAAATCTGTTGCGTTGTGTGCAAAATGAAATGAAACTTTCCACACAAAACTACTGGATTACTTTGTAAGAGAGATATTGTGTGCAAAAAGTTCTTCGTTCTCTTTTGTTATGTTTACTGATTGAAACTACGTTATGCTGGGCTGCCTCATTGTAATGACACACTGAGATTAGTTGGGGAAGGGAGCAGGCAAGGGAAATGGGGGAAGGGCGCAAGGGCTCAAACCGCAACTTGACTAATTTCACCATTTTGGACTTTTCTTAATTTCCCTCTAGCATATCTGGGCTAGTTCCGCCATCTAAGATTTTGATTGGCTAGAGAGGGCAGGGGCCATGAGGGAGAGGAGGAGGGGGGGGGGGAGCCAGAGTTTTGTCACGTGATAGATACGGGGGTGCGGCTCGTGACATGGAGAAGTCAATGACCAGCGTCATGTGATGAAAACCAACTGGATGAGAACATACAATGTAAACAAAGTGGTCTGGAGTACCCACAGATATACTATTTTTGACTTTACATTAGAGATGGGTAGTTGCAGTTTTGTATTACATGCCTTAATATTTTATCGTTGTGACTGTTTGCAAAAGTATTTGGCTATATGAGTACCAATGTTATTATTATTTACATCTCAGTGGAACTCTACACACTGCTTTTAAAGGTTACATACTTGCGAAACATATGATTGTATCTTTGGTCGTTGGGAGAAATAGCTTTTACCGAAAATCATTATTTACTTTAAATATTAGTTGCCAGTCTTTTTATTCAGTTTACTGTGTGGCTGTGTTGACTGGTGGATGCATTTCTCCGGAGTCTCGAATACATTGAATATTACGATCTTTGTTTGCCTGAGTAGGATGCAGGGCTGTTGCCAGAGTTGTGGAGGACAGCGAAGGTCATAGCTAGGGCGGAAGTAAAAATTTTACTTGATATGATCTGGTCAATCGATTTGCATCGTGTCTGACTTGTGAGTGTGAGTCAGGTGGTAATTAAGTGTCGGCAGGGAGTGTTAGATGGCTAAGATAAAAAACTTCATTTATTCAGGTTTATACTGTTTCTCCAATTATATTATATTCAACGTAATAATAAAAATTCCTCCCTTAAAACAGCTGACTGATTCGATTCGACGTATTACTAAAAATCCGAAGCACTTCATTCAGTTCAACTGATTTCGTTCCTTTCTTTTCAAAGCCCAGAAATACCAAGCCTGCCATTACTACGTGACCCACTAAGAGCCTCTGTGGCCTATTGATTGAAGCCAAAGTTGAAAATGTAGATTCACACACAGCAGTGCTACATCCTATGGTAGTCGCACAAGCAAAAGGTTCAGATCTATCTTTGAACGCCTCTCGTTACTTGTACAAAACTTGCATTATATTTTCCATTTTATCCTCTCGACGGCTCAAATAAGCATTGACCACAGTAGCCTCTTTCCTTGATGTGACTGGTAGACCTGAAAAATCATTTGAAATTGTGACTTGGACACAAATAAATAACACTAATATTTTTCAAGCAGCGACAGAGTTTTGTTTAATTTTCTAATGTTGTTGTTATTGTTGTGGTCTTCAGTCCTGAGACTGATTTGATGCAGCTTTCCACGCTACTCTATCCTGTGCAAGCTGCTTCATCTCCCAGTTCCTACTGCAGGCTACATCCTTCTGAATCTGCTTAGTGTATTCATCTCTTGGTCTCCCTCCACGATTTTTACCCTCCACGCTGCCCTCCAATACTAAACTGGTGATCTCTTCATGCCTCAGAACGTGTCCTACCAAGCGATCCCTTCTTCTAGTCAAGTTGTGCCACAAACTCCTCTTCTTCCCAATTCAATTCAATACCTCCTCATTAGTTATGTGATCTACCCATCTAATCTACAGCATTCTTCTGTAGCACCACATTTCGAAAGCTTCTATTCTCTTCTTGTCCAAACTATTTATCGTCCATGTTTCACTTCCATACATGGCTACACTCCATACAAATACTTTCAGAAAATACTTCCTGACACTTAGTTCTATACTCGAAGTTAACAAATTTATCTTCTTCAGAAACGCTTTCCTTGCCATTGCAGTCTACAGTTTATATCCTCACTACTTCGACCATCATCAAATATTTTGCTACCCAAATAGCAAAACCCCTTTACTACTTTAAGTGGTTCATTTCCTAATCTAGCCGCACGGGATTAGCCGAGCGGTCTAGGGCTCTGCAGTCATGGACTGTGCGGCTGGTCCCGGCGGAGGTTCGAGTCCTCCCTCGGGCATGGGTGTGTGTGTTTGTCCTTAGGATGGTTTAGGTTAAGTAGTGTGTAAGCTTAGGGACTGATGAGCTTAGCAGTTAAGTCCCAGGAGATTTCACACACATTTGAACATTTTCCTAATCTAATTCCCGCAGCATCACCCGATTTAATTAGACTACACTCCATTATCCTCGTTTTGCTTTTGTTGATGTTCATCGTATATCCTCCTTTCAAGACACTGTCCATTCCGTTCAGCTGCTCTTCCAGGTCCTTTGCTGTCTCTGACGGAATTGCAATGTCATCGGCGAACCTGAAAGTTTTTATTTTTTCTCCATGGATTTTAATACCAATTCGGAATTTTTCTTTTGTTTCCTTTACTGCTTGCTCAATATACAGATTGAATAACATCGGGGATAGGCTACAACCCTGTCTCACTCCCTTCCCAACAACCGTTTCCCTTTCATGCCCCTCGACTCTTTTAACTGCCATCTGGCTTCTGTACAAATTGTAAATAGCCTTTCGCTCCCTGTATTTTACCCCTGCCACCTTCAGAATTTGAAAGAGAGTATTCCAGTCAACATTGTCAAAAGCTTTCTCTAAATCTACAAATGCTAGAAACGTAGGTTTGCCTTTTCTTAATCTAGCTTCTAAGATAAGCCGTAGGGTCAGTATTGCCTCACGTGTTCCAACATTTCTACGGAATCCAAAATGATCTTCCCCGAGGTCGGCTTCTACCAGTTTTTCCATTCGTCTGTAAAGAATTCGCTTTAGTATTTCGCAGCCGTGACTTATTAAACTGATAGTTCGGTAATTTTCACTTCTCTCAAATACTGACGTAAATTTTTCAGTGTTACCATTGTGCCTACATGCAGCACATCGAGACAGGCTAACGAATTTCATAGCTCTTCTTTGTCCGAATATTTTATTTTTAATTGAGCAATTAGTACATTGAGGTGACAAAAGTCATGGGGTACCTCCTAATATCGTATTGGACTCCCTCTTTCCCGGCATAGTGCAGCAGCACGATGTGGCATGGACTCAACAAGTCGCTAGAAGTCCTCTGCAGAAATTTTGAGCCACGCTACCTCTATAGCCGACCACAACTGCGAAAGAGTTGCCGGTGCAGGATGTTGCGAATGAACTGACCTCTCGATTATGTCCCACAAATGATCGGTGGGATTCACGTCGGGCGATATGGGTGGCCAAACCGTTCCCTCGAACTGTCCAGATTGTTCTTCAAAGCAGTTGCGAACATTTGTAGCTCGCTGACACGACATCGTTGTGTGGGAACATTAGGTCAATGACTAGCCGTAAATGGTCTCCAAATAGCCGAACATAACCATTTCCACTCAATGACCGAGTCAGTTGGACCAGACGACCCAGTTCATTCCATCTAAACACAGGCCACACCATTGTGGAGCAACCATCAACTTGTACAGTGCCTTGTTCACAACTTGTGTCCATGTCTTCGTGAGGTCTGCGCCACACTCAGACCCTACTATCAGCTCTTAACAAGTGAAATCAGAACCCATCTGACCAAGCTACGGTTTTCCAGTCGTCTCGGGGCCAACCGATATGGTCAAGAGTCAAGGAGAGGCGCTGCAGGCGATGTTGTGCTGTTAGCAAAGGCACCCGCGTAGGTCGTATGCTGTCATACACAGCCCATTAACGCCAAATTTCACCGCACTGTCCTAACGGATACGTTCGTCGTACATTGCACATCGATTTCTTGAGTTATTCTACGCAGTGTTGCTTGTCTGTTAGCACTGATAACTCTATGCAAATACCGCTGCTCTCGGTCGTTAAGTGAAGGCCGTCGGCCACTGCGTTGTCCATGGTGAGAGGTAATGCCTGAATTTGGTATTCTTGGCACCCTCTTGACATTATGGATCTGGGAATATTGAATTCCCTAACGATTTCGTACATCGATTTCTTGAGTTATTCAAATGGTTCAAATGGCTCTGAGCACTATGGGACTCAACTGCTGAGGTCATAAGTCCCCTAGAACTTAGAACTACTTAAACCTAACTAACCTAAGGACAGCACACAACACCCAGCCATCACGAGGCAGAGAAAATCCCTGACCCCGCCGGGAATCGAACCCGGGAACCCGGGCGTGGGAAGCGAGAACGCTACCGCACGACCACGAGATGCGGGCTCTTGAGTTATTCTACGCAGTGTTGCTTGTCTGTTAGCACTGATAACTCTATGCAAATACCGCTGCTCTCGGTCGTTAAGTGAAGGCCGTCGGCCACTGCGGTGTCCACGGTGAGAGGTATTGCCTGAATTTGGTATTCTTGGCACCCTCTTGACATTATGGATCTGGGAATATTGAATTCCCTAACGATTTCGTACATCGATTTCGTGAGTTATTCTACGCAGTGTTGCTTGTCTGTTAGCACTGATAACTCTATGCAAATACCGCTGCTCTCGGTCGTTAAGTGAAGGCCGTCGGCCACTGCGTTGTCCATGGTGAGAGGTAATGCCTGAATTTGGTATTCTTGGCACCCTCTTGACATTATGGATCTGGGAATATTGAATTCCCTAACGATTTCGTACATCGATCTCGTGAGTTATTCTACGCAGTGTTGCTTGTCTGTTAGCACTGATAACTCTATGCAAATACCGCTGCTCTCGGTCGTTAAGTGAAGGCCGTCGGCCACTGCGTCGTCCATGGTGAGAGGTAATGCCTGAATTTAGTATTCTTGGCACCCTCTTGACATTATGGATCTGGGAATATTGAATTCCCTAACGATTTCGTACATCGATTTCTTGAGTTATTCTACGCGGTGTTGCTTGTCTGTTAGCACTGATAACTCTATGCAAATACCGCTGCTCTCGGTCGTTAAGTGAAGGCCGTCGGCCACTGCGGTGTCCACGGTGAGAGGTAATGCCTGAATTTGGTATTCTTGGCACCCTCTTGACATTATGGATCTGGGAATATTGAATTCCCTAACGATTTCGTACATCGATTTCTTGAGTTATTCTACGCGGTGTTGCTTGTCTGTTAGCACTGATAACTCTATGCAAATACCGCTGCTCTCGGTCGTTAAGTGAAGGCCGTCGGCCACTGCGGTGTCCACGGTGAGAGGTAATGCCTGAATTTGGTATTCTTGGCACCCTCTTGACATTATGCATCTGGGAATATTGAATTCCCTAACGATTTCGTACATCGATTTCGTGAGTTATTCTACGCAGTGTTGCTTGTCTGTTAGCACTGATAACTCTATGCAAATACCGCTGCTCTCGGTCGTTAAGTGAAGGCCGTCGGCCACTGCGTTGTCCATGGTGAGAGGTAATGCCTGAATTTGGTATTCTTGGCACCCTCTTGACATTATGGATCTGGGAATATTGAATTCCCTAACGGTTTCGTACATCGATCTCGTGAGTTATTCTACGCAGTGTTGCTTGTCTGTTAGCACTGATAACTCTATGCAAATACCGCTGCTCTCGGTCGTTAAGTGAAGGCCGTCGGCCACTGCGTCGTCCATGGTGAGAGGTAATGCCTGAATTTAGTATTCTTGGCACCCTCTTGACATTATGGATCTGGGAATATTGAATTCCCTAACGATTTCGTACATCGATTTCTTGAGTTATTCTACGCGGTGTTGCTTGTCTGTTAGCACTGATAACTCTATGCAAATACCGCTGCTCTCGGTCGTTAAGTGAAGGCCGTCGGCCACTGCGGTGTCCACGGTGAGAGGTAATGCCTGAATTTGGTATTCTTGGCACCCTCTTGACATTATGGATCTGGGAATATTGAATTCCCTAACGATTTCGTACATCGATTTCTTGAGTTATTCTACGCGGTGTTGCTTGTCTGTTAGCACTGATAACTCTATGCAAATACCGCTGCTCTCGGTCGTTAAGTGAAGGCCGTCGGCCACTGCGGTGTCCACGGTGAGAGGTAATGCCTGAATTTGGTATTCTTGGCACCCTCTTGACATTATGGATCTGGGAATATTGAATTCCCTAACGATTTCGTACATCGATTTCGTGAGTTATTCTACGCAGTGTTGCTTGTCTGTTAGCACTGATAACTCTATGCAAATACCGCTGCTCTCGGTCGTTAAGTGAAGGCCGTCGGCCACTGCGGTGTCCACGGTGAGAGGTAATGCCTGAATTTGGTATTCTTGGCACCCTCTTGACATTATGGATCTGGGAATATTGAATTCCCTAACGATTTCGTACATCGATTTCGTGAGATATTCTACGCAGTGTTGCTTGTCTGTTAGCACTGATAACTCTATGCAAATACCGCTGCTCTCGGTCGTTAAGTGAAGGCCGTCGTCCACTGCGGTGTCCATGGTGAGAGGTAATGCCTGAATTTGGTATTCTTGGCACCCTCTTGACATTATGGATCTGGGAATATTGAATTCCCTAACGATTTCGTACATCGATTTCGTGAGTTATTCTACGCAGTGTTGCTTGTCTGTTAGCACTGATAACTCTATGCAAATACCGCTGCTCTCGGTCGTTAAGTGAAGGCCGTCGGCCACTGCGGTGTCCACGGTGAGAGGTAATGCCTGAATTTGGTATTCTTGGCACCCTCTTGACATTATGGATCTGGGAATATTGAATTCCCTAACGATTTCGTACATCGATTTCGTGAGTTATTCTACGCAGTGTTGCTTGTCTGTTAGCACTGATAACTCTATGCAAATACCGCTGCTCTCGGTCGTTAAGTGAAGGCCGTCGGCCACTGCGTTGTCCATGGTGAGAGGTAATGCCTGAATTTGGTATTCTTGGCACCCTCTTGACATTATGGATCTGGGAATATTGAATTCCCTAACGATTTCGTACATCGATTTCTTGAGTTATACTATGCAGTGTAGCTTGTCTGTTAGCACTGATACCTCTATGCAAATACCGCTGCTCTCGGTCGTTAAGTGAAGGCCGTCGGCCACTGCGTTGTCCATGGTGAGAGGTAATGCCTGAATTTGGTATTCTTGGCACCCTCTTGACATTATGAATCTGGGAATATTGAATTCCCTAACGATTTCGTACATCGATTTCGTGAGTTATTCTACGCAGTGTTGCTTGTCTGTTAGCACTGATAACTCTATGCAAATACCGCTGCTCTCGGTCGTTAAGTGAAGGCCGTCGGCCACTGCGTCGTCCATGGTGAGAGGTAATGCCTGAATTTAGTATTCTTGGCACCCTCTTGACATTATGGATCTGGGAATATTGAATTCCCTAACGATTTCGTACATCGATTTCTTGAGTTATTCTACGCAGTGTTGCTTGTCTGTTAGCACTGATAACTCTATGCAAATACCGCTGCTCTCGGTCGTTAAGTGAAGGCCGTCGGCCACTGCGGTGTCCACGGTGAGAGGTAATGCCTGAATTTGGTATTCTTGGCACCCCCTTGACATTATGGATCTGGGAATATTGATTTCCCTAACGATTTCGTACATCGATTTCTTGAGTTATTCTACGCGGTGTTGCTTGTCTGTTAGCACTGATAACTCTATGCAAATACCGCTGCTCTAGGTCGTTAAGTGAAGGCCGTCGGTCACTGCATTGTCCATGGTGAGAGGTAATGCCTGAATTTGGTATTCTTGGCACCCTCTTGACATTATGGATCTCGGAATATTGAATTCCCTAACGATTTCGGAAATAGAATGTTCCAAGCATCTAGCTCCAACTACGATTCCACGTTCAAAGATTGTTAATTCCCGTCGTGCGGCCATAATATCACGTAAGAAACTTTTTCACATGAATCACATGAGTATAAGCGACAGCTCCGCCAATGCACTGCCCTTTTATGTCTTGTGTATGTGATAACACTGCCATTATATGCATATCGCTATCCCATGACTTCAGTGTACGTCCAACGTTTCGAAATACGTTTAAATGGTTGAACATCCTGGAATTCTAAAGGAAGGGCTATACATAAAGTAGTCGTCCATCGGGTTTGATTTTTTGACGTGTCATTTTTGGGTCTGGGTCTTATTTGCGGGAACTCCATTTGACACTCTACATCTACATGGATACTCTCTGCAAATCACATTTAAGTGCCTGACAGAGTGTTCATATAGCCACCTTAACGATTCTGTAGTATTCCAACCGCGTACAGCGCGAGGAAAGAATGAACACCTATATCTTTCCGTACAAGCTCTGATTTCCCTTATTTTGTCGTGGTGATCGTTCCGCCCTATGTAGGTCGGAGTCAACAAAATATTTCCACATTCGGAGGAGAAAGTTAGAGATTGGAATTTCGTGAGATTCCATCGCAACGAAAAATGCCTTTCTATTAATGATTTCCAGCCCAAATCCCGTATCATTTCTGTGACACTCTCTCCCATATTTCGCGATAATACAAAACGTGCTGCCTTTCTTTGAACTTTTCCGATGTACTCCGTCAGTCCTACCTGGTAAGGATCCCACACCGCGCAGCAGTATTCTAAAAAGGACGGACAAGCGTAGTGTAGGCAGTCTCCTTAGTAGGTCTGTTACATTTTCTAAGTGTTCTGCCAATAAAACGCAGCATTTGGTTAGCCTTTCCTACAACATTTTCTATATGTTCTTTCCAGTTTAAGTTGTTCGTAATTGTAATACCGAGGCATTTAGTTGAATTTACGGCTTTTAGATTAGACTGATTTATCGTGTAACCGAAGTTTAACGAATTCCTTTTAGTACTCATGTGGATGACCTCACACTTTTCGTTATTTATGGTCAACTGCCACTTTTCGCACCATTCAGATATTTTTTCTAAATCGTTTTGCAGCTTGTTTTGATCTTCTGATGACTTTATTAGTCGATAAACGACAGCGCCATCCGCCAATAACCGAATACGGCTGCTCAGATTGTCTCCCAAATCGATAATACAGATAAGGAACAGCAAAGGGCCTATAACACTACCTTGGGGAACGCCAGAAATCACTTCTGTTTTACTTGATGACTTTCCGTCCATTACAACGAACTGTGACTACTCTGACAGGAAATCACAGACCCAGTCACATAACTGAGACGATATTCCATAAGCACGCAATTTAACTACGATCCGCTTGTGTGGTACAGTGTCAAAAGCCTTCCGGAAATCCAGGAATACGGAATCGATCTGAAATCCCTTGTCAATAGCACTCAGCACTTCATGTGAATAAAGAGCTAGTTGTGTTTCATAGGAACGATGTTTTCTAAACCCAATTTGACTGTGTGTCAATAGATCGTTTCCTTCGAGGTAATTCATAATGTTCGAACACAATATATGTTCTAAAATCCTGCTGCATATCGACGTTAACGATATGGGCCTGTAATTTAGTGGATTACTCCTACTACTACATTGACTTAACTTCTTCCAAAATTTGATTATACATTTCATCTGACCCCACCTTCGTCATTTCATATCGCATATCGCTATCCCATAACTTCAGTGTATGTCCAACGTTTCGAAATACTCAGATTTAGATGGTTGAATACCCTGGTCTTCTAAAGGAAGGGCTGTACATTAAGTAGTCATCCATCGGATTTGATTTTTGGACGTGTCATTTTTGAGTCTGGGTCGTATTTGCGGGAACTCCACTTGTCGTTGACCTAACCTCTTCCAAAATTTGATGATACATTTCATCTGATCTCACCTTCGTCATTTCATTTCGACTGACTTTAAGATTGTTATGGTGTCTTTCAGTCCTGCACTTCAGGCTTGTGAAGCTGCATTTACAGGCTGAAGCATGATTAGATTTTCTTGGCCACAACCATGGCCATTCGGAATTCCAAATTGAACATGACTTTTTTAAAGCAAACTGTAAAATTTCTGGCTTTACAGCCGTCATATTCAACTACAAGAAGCTCTTCTTAGAGCTGCTGAGAAGGCAACAGTGGGAAGATGAAGTAATCTGGCGTGGGGTAACAATAACAGTTGGTATGTTGGGTACGGATATCGTGAGAAAGACCGCCTAAATTGTGGTCCTCTTGCGCGATTGGCTGCTGCACTCGAAAGTAGCGCTCCAAAATGATAAACTTCTGTTATTATTATTAGAAAAACAGTGAATTTTACTTGCATTTCATATAAAATCGTCTCTGAATGTCAGGCTATCATTGCATTATTTCTGAAGTGTTAATTATCAGCAGAATAATGAATAATAGGTAAACGAAACGGCAGACGAAGCACTTCGGAGATCTTCGGATTGTGCCTAACTTGGACGGCGGGCGAAGTGTTTCGGCTGTTAGATCAGAGGTAGTTCGGCAGTCTCGCAGAACAGGCATGTTGTATGCCGCGACAGGTATAAGTTAACACTTAATTAACACTCTCTGTTTATTTAGACACGTAATTGAGAAGCAGTTTGATAGTAATCATGCAAACACGCACTTCATTATTTTGTTTATTCTCTGTTGCAGTTTGAAGAACGGAAATTCTTTGTGATCCATAAAGTGGAATAGAATTGGGCAGTTTCTCGTATTCTGCTAATAAAAAGCGTGTGGCATCCCGTGTAAACAAACTAATTGAAAATTTAGTTATTTATACAATAACAGCTCCTCGCTAATAGCTTATTACAGCCTCAACATAACGGATGTTTTCTGTGCAGGGGACAACATCTATAGAAGACCGCAGGTTGTTGAAAATTATGCAGAACTTACTGTATACATTCCACTCAAGGCGGTGGAAGCAAATAGGCACCTCGCGTGTACTGCAATCTTAGTACAGATGAGACCAGTAAAACGTCATCTGCGGTAACACAGAGGATGTATGAAGAGAGGAAATTTTAAATATTTCATTTTTTGTTTAATCTAAATTCTTCAGAATCGATGAATAAATATTGTTTACATTTTCTGTAACCTCCAAGTATACTTACCAAACCTGTTCGAAGAGCCGGCCATTGCTTTTTCCAGCATACAAGGCGACAAGTTTTTCATGGTAAAAGAATTCATGTAACATGATGCAGTGACAAAAAAGTAAACGAATAAAACTCATTTCTGAGATAGTCCTGATGACTATCAAATGCAAGCAATGGCTGTAGCAGTGGTCGTAGGGAATTTCCACTCATTTCCCACTCATTAAACTTCTTAGCGTACGTGAGGTGTCAATGTTATTTTTCTAAGGTTATTTAAGTTTAATCATGTAAAGGTGTCTGCATCAAGCTTTTCTGTAGTTGCAACTGTGAGTAACGATTCCGTCATTAACGTAACGTATTTCTACTGTTGCTACTGGAATATTTTTGCGGTTATTTTTATCTCCCGTCTCATCTTACACCAGATAACACCAGTTGACGTCAGATTCCTTAATATCCTTAACAATGGAAATTCGTACTGCTTGAGCCATTGCTCGAATTATTTAATTTTCAATTTCAAGTGGAAGATATGTTGCGTTTTGTGGTCTATGACTAAGAGACTCCTTCAGATTTGGATCTTCAAACTAATTCTGAAATAACATTTTTTTCTTTTTCCTCCTCCAAAATATAATTTCCACGCAAAGCCAATTTGTTGACAACTATAAATTGTATTACTTCAATAGTAGACTTCACGTAATGTCTGTTTTTCTGTGCTTTTTTATGGGTCAACATTTCAACACTGCTAGCTGTAGACATTCTATGTACTTTTTCCTGCCACATCGCCATAGCTTGTGTGTGAGAAATGAATTTCTTACGTTTTCAAAAACAAGCTTCTGAATTTTGTGGTAAGTTCCTATGGGACCAAACTGCTGAGGTCATCGTTTCCTAGGCTTACACACTACTTAATGTAACTTTAACTTACGCTAAGAACAAGACACACACCCATGACCGACGGAGGACTCGAACCTCCGACGGGCGGAGCCGCGCTAGCCGTGGCAAGGCGCCCAGACCACGCGACTACCACTCGCGGCAGCTTTTGAAGCAGTAGCATTTTTCCAGTTTCTGAATCCTGTGGAAGGGTACAAAGACTGTTTGCTTCCATGAGGTAAAAATTGTTAACGAGAGTAACAAAATGCAGTATCTTTCTCAACAGAATGCTGCAAAAAATTATACCGCTTGAACCAGTCCGCTACAAGGAATCTGCTGTTTTCTTTTGGTTTTATGTCTAAAATAACTTGCTTTATCGTTTCTCCAATTTGTGCAATATCAAAAGGAATACCACAGCTAACATTAGCAACATGTCCCACCGAAGTCGTTTCCATAGGACTAGGAGTAGCAGTTGTGTCTTGTTCTTCCATCCGTTTTGAGAAATGAGGTCCTTCTTGGTCAATTTCTTCTTCCACTCTTCGTTTTTTCTGAAGAAAGCCTGTAAATACATCGCGAAATTAACCAATCTTCAGTTCACAGCAATAAAAAAACAATTCTGTCTCTGAGTGAAATACTGTACCCACACGAAACTTATTTATTTATTTATTGTTATTTGAACACCTTATACAAAAGGTGGGCCGGCAGCGGCAATGTTACGCCAATAATCGCCCACAGACAGTACACATAGAAATAAGGAATACACAGAAAAACAAAATATATTGGTAAACAAAAACACAGTAGACACATGAGTGAAAAACACAGAGCTGTTCACAGGTGAAGTAAAATAAAAAACGGTCAGCACTGTACATGAACACTGATGACTGAGATGACACACGTGAACGATGGAGCGTGGGCGGTGAGAACACTGAAGCACTAACATGATGGCACACACACAGAAACCGATGGCGATGATCTCAGGTGCGCGAATGTTCATTTGACGTGTGCGAATCCGGGGACCTGCCAAAAGGGGGAAAAGGTGGGGGACGAGGGAGAGTGTAGATGCCAGTGGCAGAGGAGATGGGAGGGGGAGGGAAGAAGGTACGGGGGGGGGGGGTAGGGGAAGCCGGGGGGAGGTGGGGGGAGGAAGGGAGGAGGGAGAGAGGGTGCCCTAAGAAAAAAACACAGGGTGTGGAAGGGGAGGAACAAAGTTGGTAGTATGGGTAGATGGAGGGGATGAGGACATCATCAGGGAGGGGGAGTTGGTGGAACCCACCATGGGCGAGGGTATGGAGAGTGGAGAATGGAGAGCAGGTGGGATGTGGGAATACAGGCACGGCAGTGGATGGGGGTGGGAGAGGATGGGACAGACAAGCAGGTGAGGGGGATCAAGTTTATGGGAGGTATAGAGTATCCGTAGCCGTTCGCGGAAAAGGAGGAGGTGCAGGAATGCATAAAGGTCATACAGCATCCGCGTGGGGGAAGGGTGATGGATGTGATAGGTGAGTCAGAGAGCATGGCGTTCTAGGATTTGAGGGGATTTGTAAAAGGTAAGAGGGGCGGAGATCCAGGCAGGGTGGGCGTAGCAGAGGATAGGGCGGATGAAGGATTTATAGGTGTGGTGGAGGGGTCCAGACCCCATGTGCAGCCAGAAAGGAGCTTGAGGAGGCGGAGTCAGGGACGTGCCTTGGCTTGGATTGCCCAGAGATGGGGGGTCCAGGAAAGGCGACGATCAAGGGTGACGCCAAGGTACTTCAGGGTGGGGGTAAGGGTGATAATACGGCCATAAATAGTGATATAGAAATTGAGTAGACGGAAGGAAGGGGTGGTTTTTCCTACGGTGATTGCCTGGGTCTTAGAAGGATTGACCTTGAGCAAACACTGGTTGCACGAAGCGGTAAACCGGTCAATATGGGATTAGAGAAGGCGTTGGGAGCGTTGCAGGGTGGGGGCGAGTGCAAGTAAGGCGGGCCGTCGGCGTACTGGAGAAGGTGGTCGGGGGGTGAAGGTGGCAGCATGTCCGCCGCATACAGAAGGTAGAGAAGAGGGGAGAGGACAGAATCTTTGGGCACGCCAGTGGAGGGGTAGAAGGTATAGGAATCCGTGTTGTGGATGGTGATGTAGGAAGGACGTTGGGAAAGAAAGGACCCGATCAGATGGACGTAGTTGATAGGAAGGGCGAAGGTTTGGAGCTTGAAGAGGAGACCGGAACGCCACACACGGTCGTGAGCACGCTCAAGGTCGAGGGAGAGGAAGATGGCGGAGCGACGGGAGTTGAGCTGCTCGGAGAGGAGATGAGTGAGGTGAAGGACAAGGTCATCAGTAGATGACTGTCGAAAGCCACACTGGATAGTGGGAAGGAGGCGGTGCTGGCGGAGATGCTGGTGAATGCGTCGGGTAAGGATGGATTCCATCACGAAACTAAGCAACATGAGAGACAAATACCCTCAATTTGCTTATTTTAGCTCAAAAGGGATTCCCCCGTACCATAGACTGCAATACGTTCACAACTCCCACACATACATCAAATGCCATCTATGGGCAGAACAAAACAGTTAGTACGAGGGGCAATACAACTCATGTTTTGTCGTACAATTTCGGTTGAAAAAATGCGGAATTTGGTGTGGAAAAATCGTGAAATATTCCTGCTTCATACCATATAGTTTCATGAAGATCCGATAGGTGGCGGCCCTATACTTAGCCTTAAAAATGGCGATCCAAGTAGAGAGCTGTTACTTAGTTTATTTTGGCGGAAAGACAGAGCATCGAAATTCATAGCGGCTTTCAGAATGCCTACAGAGACCAGGCAAAAAGTACTGCGAGTCGTTGGATGAGGCATCTGTCATCATAGCAACAACGTCGCGCAAGCCCGTCCCATCTTCCGCGTACCAGCCGGCCGCACACAGCTATGAATGTTAGAACATACGGACACTCTCATTCGAGTTGATCGACGGATCACAACCCAACACCTCTCTGCTCAACTGGACGTCTCTGTTGGTAGTGTTGACAGACTTGTCCATCAGTTGGGGTTCTCAGAGGTGTGTACCCGTGTGTTCCTCGCCGTCTAACAGAAGACCATGAAGAGTAACGAAGGAGCATGAAATTGCTTACGCGTTACGAGGCTAATCGTTACAAATTATTGTCCAATATTGTCACAGGCGCTGAAACATAGGTTCATCACTTCGAACCGAAAAAAAAACGCAATCCGTGGAGTGGCGCATCCTCAGCTAGTAAAATAATGGCGCTTCAGTCTGGAACCGCGCGACCGCTACGGTCACAGGTTCGAATCCTGTCTCGGGCATGGATGTGATGTCCTTAGGTTAGTTAGGTTTAGCCGGCCGAAGTGGCCGTGCGGTTAAAGGCGCTGCAGTCTGGAACCGCAAGACCGCTACGGTCGCAGGTTCGAATCCTGCCTCGGGCATGGATGTTTGTGATGTCCTTAGGTTAGTTAGGTTTAACTAGTTCTAAGTTCTAGGGGACTAATGACCTCAGCAGTTGAGTCCCATAGTGCTCAGAGCCATTTGAACCATTTTTTTTTAGTTAGGTTTAAGTACACTAATGCTCATAAATTAAGGATAATTGCAGAATGTGGTGTCACACAACGTGACACTACACAAAACTGGCGCTAATAGCATAGGGACATAGGGAACACACACGACACAGATCTGTAAGTCCACGATATTGGTGATAACTTGAGAAAACCGCCACGAAACACATGTGCTACAAAACGCCACTGTTTCCTGTGCATGTACCTCGACATCAGCATGGGATATGATCACCATGCACACGACACAGGCCGCACAACGGGTTGGCATAATCTGAATCAGGTGGTCGAGCAGCTGCTGGGTTATGGCCTCCAATTTTTGCACCAGTGCCTCTAGAAGCTCCTGAAGTGTCGTAGGGGTTTGAAGAAGTGCAGCGATACGTCGACCGAGAGCATCTCAGGTCTGGTGAACAGGCAGGCCACTCCATTCGCCTGGTATCTTCTGTTTCAAGATATTCCTCCACGATGACAGCTTGGTGGGGCCGTGTGTTATCATCCATCAGGAGGAAGGTGGGACCCACTGCACCCCTGAAAAGGCGGACATAGTGGTGCAAAATGACGTCCCAATACACCTGACCTGTTATAGTTCCTCTGTCCAAGACATGCAGGTGTGTACGTGCACCAATCATAATCTCACCCCACACAATCAAACCACGGCCTCCATACCGGTCCCATTCAAGGACATTAAGGGGTTGGTATCTGGTTCCTGGTTCGCGCCAGATGAAAACCCGGCGAGAAGCACTGTTCAGACTATACCTGGACTCGTCCGTGAACATAACCTGGGACCACTGTTCCCATGACCATGTACTGTGTTCGTGACACCAGGCTTTACGGGCTCTCCTGTGACCAGTGTTCAGTGGAATGCACCTTGCAAGTCTCCAGGCGAATAAACCATGTCTGTTCAGTCGTTTGTAGACTGTGTGTCGGAGACAACTGTTCCAGTGGCTGAGGTAAGGTCCCGAGCAAGGCTACCTGCAGTACTCCGTGGCCGTCTGCGGGCACTGATGAGTTATCGGTCTTCTTGTGGTGTTATACACTGTGGACATCCCGTACTGTGGCGCCTGGATACGTTTCCGGTCTGCTGAAATCGTTACCATAATCTTGAGATCACACTTTGTGGCACACGGAGGGCCTGTGCTACAACCTGTTGTATTTGACTAGCCTCCAGTCGCCCTAGTATTCTACCCCTCATAATGTCATCAATACGTGTTCTTTAAGCCATGTTCAACATACAGTCACCATTAGCACGTGTGAAAACGTCTGCACACTTACTCGCTGCACCGTACTCTGACATGCACCAACACATCTCTGCGTATGTGGACTGCTGCCAGCCGGCCGCGGTGGTCTAGCGGTTCTAGGCGCTCAGTCCGGAACCGCGCGACTGCTACGGTCGCAGGTTCGAATCCTGCCTCGGGCATGGATGTGTGTGATGTCCTTAGGTTAGTTAGGTTTAAGTAGTTCTAAGTTCTAGGGGACTGATGACCACAGATGTTAAGTCCCATAGTGCTCAGAGCCATTTTTTTGACTGCTGCCAGCGCCACCGCGCGACGACCTCAGGTCAAATACACCACATGGTCATACCCCGAGGTGATTTATACACGCAAACCGCCCACCAGAGCGTTGTTTCACCATGTATCAGCATTAGCCTTAATTTATGAGCATGAGTGTAGGTCTAAGTTCTAGAGGACTGCTGAGCTCAGATGTTAGGTTCCATAGTGCTCAGAGTCATTTTAAAATCATGGCGACCGTCTTCTGGGACTCTGAAGGCGTTATTCTGTTTGATGTCCTCCCTCACTGTGTAACGATTAACTTGGAAGTGCATTGTGCTATCCTCAGGAAACTGAAGAAACGATTTCAGCGTCTCCGTCGAAACAAAAACGCAAACGAACTTCTCCATGACATCGCGAGGCCTCGCACAAATCAGTGGAGTCGCGAGGAGCTCACAAAGCTTCATTGGGCTCTTCTTACTTATCCACCCTACAGCCCCGATCTCGAACCTTCCGACTACCACCCGTTGGGCCCAATGAAGTTTGCACTCCGCGGGAAGCGGTACATGCGTGATGGGGGGCTTAACGATGCAGTAAGACCTTGATCCCGACGTCGACCAGTAGAGTGGTACCGTGGGGCCATACAAGCTGTCGCAGTAAAGCGGCATAACGTGGCCGCATTGAACGGAGATCATGTTGAAAACTAGGGTTTTGTAGCCGAAAGAGTGGGAATAATATGGTGTATTGGAATCCTCAATAAAGCAAACCTGCTTTCAGAAAAAAATGTGTTGCATTAGTTATTGTACACCTCTAGTATACAGGGTGGTCCATTGATAGTGACCGGGCCAAACATCTCACGAAATAAGCATCAAACGAAACAAATTACAAAGAACGAAACTCGTCTAGCTTGAAGGGAGAAACCAGATGACGCTATGGGTGGCCCGCTAGATGGCGCTGCCGTAGGTCAAACGGAAATCAACTGCGTTTTTTTAAAATAGGAACCCCCATTTTTATTACATATTCGTGTAGTACGTAAATAAATATGAATGTTTTACGACCTCAGACGTTAAGTCCCATAGTGGTCAGAGCCATGTGACCCATTTTTGAACTGGTGCTGCAGATGCAGTACGAGGCGCCACAACCAAACGCCGAACACGATGGTCTCCTCTCCTGGAAGTGCGACGTGGCCGTCCGGAACTACACTACTGGCCATTAAAATTGCTACACCAAGAAGAAATGCACATGATAAACGGGTATTCATTAGACAAATATATTATACTAGAACTGACTTGTGATTACATTTTCACGCAGTTTGGGTGCACGCAGAGCTGCTGGGCGTGGCCATGTCGGGGTGGAGTGACGATATTTTTTTAGGCCTTGTTATCGGTCTTTTTTGGCAGCAGGACGGGCTGGATGTTGTGGAGGACACCACCCTGTGCGATGGTGATGCCCGACAAGAGCTTGTTGAGCTCCTCGTCGTTGCGGATGGCGAGCTACAGGTGGCGCGGGATGATGCCCGTCTTCTTGATGTCGCGGGCCGCGTTTCCGGCCACTTCGAGCACCTTAGCTGCGAGGTTCTCCATGACGGCGGCGAGGTAGACGGGCGCCTTGATACGCCAGGGCATTGAGTCAAACAGAGCTTGGATGGCGTGTACAGGTACAGCAGCTTCAACACAATACCACAGTTCATCAAGAGTAGTGACTGGCGTATTGTGACGAGCCAGTTGCTCGGCCACCATTGACCAGACGTTTTCAGTTGGTGAGCGATATGGAGAACGTGCTAGCCAGGACAGCAGTCGAACATTTTCTATATCCAGAAAGACCCGTACAGGACCTGCAACATGCGGTCGTGCATTACCCTGCTGAAATGTAGGGTTTCGCAGGGATCGAATGAAGGGTAGAGCCATGGGTCGTAACACATCTGAAATATAACGTCCACTGTTCAAAGTGCCGCCAATGTGAACAAGGGGTGACTGAGGCGTGTAACCAATGGCCCCCTATTCCGGGTGATACGCCAGTATGACGATGACGAGTACAGGTTTCCAATGTGCGTTCACCGCGATGTCGCCAAACGCGGATGCGACCATCATGATGCTGTAAACAGAACCAGGATTCATCCGAAAAATGAGGTTTTGCCATTCGTGCACCCAGGTCCGTCGTTGAGTACACCATTGCAGGCGCTCCTGTCTGTGATGCAGCGTCAAGGGTAACCGCAGTCACGGTCTCCGAGTTGATAGTCCATTCTGCTGCAAACGTCGTCGAACTGTTCGTGCAGATGGTTGTTGTCTTGCAAACGTCCCCATCTGTTGAGTCAGGGATCGAGACGTGGCTGCACGATCCGTTACAGCCATGCGGATAAGATGCCTGTCATCTCGACTGCTAGTGATACGAGGCCGTTGGGATCCAGTACGGCGTTCCGTATTACCCTAGTGAACCCACCGATTCCATATTCTGCTAAAAGTCATTGGATCTCGACCAACGCGAGCAGCAATGTCGCGATACGATAAACCGCAATCGCGATAGGCTACAATCCGACCTTTATCAATGCTGGAAAAGTGATGGTACGCATCTCTCCTCCTTACACGAGGCATCACAAAAACGTTTCACCAGGCATCGCCGATCAGCTGCTGATTGTGTGTGAGAAATCGGTTGGAAACCTTCCTCATGTCAGCACGTTGTAGGTGTCGCCACCGGCGCCAACCTTGTGTGGATGTATATCACAGCATCTTCTTCCTGTCGGTTAAATTTCGCGTCTGTAGCACGTCATCTTCGTGGTGTAGCAATTTTAATGGCCAGTAGTGTAGTTCATTTTGCGACCGTACATTCTCGTAACCACTGCTGGCAGAAATCACGTAAAGTGGCTACACTACTGCCCACTCTTTCTGCAGTATCGCAGAAGGAACATTCAGCTTCTCGTAGCCCTATTACGCGATCTCGTTCGAACTCAGTGAGATGTTAATAATAGCGTCTTTGTCGCCTTAATGGCATTTTTGACTAACATCAACTCATCACTCCCACTCTGAAAGGTAACTAACGCCCACGACCTTTACAGCCTTATTTTAAGCAAATCTGATTTGCATCCTCTTAGTGGCGCTAATAGGGCCACTCTTACGCTACTGGCTTGAAATTTGAACAGATATCATCTTTCAGATGAGGAAACATGCCTGCCAACTTCCTTTTATGTCGGACAAATCATTTTTGATGTTGTGATCTTTTTTCGTCAGTGTGTCTTTTACACTTTATTTGATTTCCTTTCCAGTCAATACATTCCTCCTCTTTTTGAGGTCTCCAAACACAGGATACAACTCCAAAAGATCTAGCACTGAATGGTTTGGTGTAATAGAGAAAGCGCTTATTATGAAGGGCAGATTGGTATGTCCAGCGTCTGGAAACTACAATCTAGGAACGGCGAGCCTTGTCGGTTGTTGGCGCCCTACGATCGTGAGCATCTATGGAGACTTATTGAAGGATAGTGAAATTAGGAATAGGTGACGAAGTGTTGGATCTCGACACCTCATGACAGAACGTGGAGGTAGGAGCCTTGCACTCCGTCTTCATGCCAGAAGTGGCCCATCGGGACCATCCGACAGCCGTGTCATCCTCAGTTGAGGATGTAGATAGGAGGGGTTTGTGGTCAGCACACCGCTCTCCCGGTCATTATTATGGTTTTCTTAGACTGGAGCCGCTACTATTCGGTCGAGTAGCTCCGCAGTTGGCATCACGAGGCTGAGTGCACCCCGAAAAATGGCAACAGCGCATGGCGGCTGGATGGTCACCCATCCAAGTGCCGGCCACGCCCGACAGCGCTTAACTTCGGTGATCTCACGGGAACAGGTGTATCCAGTGCGGCAAGGCCGTTGCCAGGTGGGAGCCTTACCCAGTGTGTAAAGCAGGAAAGACGGCCATCTGTGGCAGATCTGACGACAGAATTCAGTGTTGGTGCAGACACAAGTGTTTCGGAACAGTGTTCAGTAAACGTTGTTGACCATGGGGCTCTGTTGTGGGCTATCTCTACGTGTTCATATAATGACCAGTGGACACAGCATCATAGAGATTGTTCTGCGGACAAATGGAGCTGAGTCACCCAGCCAGATGAATAGCGTTCTTGTTTCACCAGATTGATGGTCGTGTTCGGATACGCCGTGACCAAGGGAACAGCTGAATGAAACATGCAACGCGACAATGACGCAAGTCGATGTGGGTAGTATTATGCTATGAGCGACATTCACATGGGCTTGCATGAGACCTGTGGTAGAATTCTAAGGAACTGTGGCAACTGTGGACTACATTCACATTATTTCGGACCAGCTGCATAACTTCATACTTCATGCCTGACCTGACGGCGATGACTTCTTTCAACAGGATGAGTGTTAGTGTCCTAAGGCTAGAATCGTGCTACAGCGATTTGAGGAGCATGTTAGTGAACTCTTCTTGATCTCTTTGCATTAAATTCATCTGAAATCTACCAATGGCAGCACATATGGGACGGAATTGGACGCCAGCTCCGTGCCCACAGACTATCAGTCAGTAATGTACGGGAACTGTGTGACTACGCAACATCTAGCGCTACATACTCTTTGAAACCTACCAGTGACGTAATATATATCCTTGCCTCACAGAATCGTTGCTGTTTCTAAGGTGGTCAACATGTTTTGGCTGATCAGTGCCTATACACATGCGTTGTCGACTTCAATTGTACATCTGAAATTCTAGCTTAAGTCGATCAGGAATATGAGATGCTAAAGGGCACTGATGCTTGCCATATAATTCATTGTTTGGTCCAGTAACATGGATTGCATGCTAGTGAAGAATCTGGTAAAAACTACGAAGGTAGATATCTGGTGCTCGAGTGATCATATTTTCTGCACCAACAGCAAACAGCAGAAGATACGCAGGGCAGATTCTGGCTCAGGTAAATATCAAGTGGCCCATCACTTATGGTTATTGGTTTTCGTCCCTCACTTCTGCCTTTGCTTTTTATAATATACCAGTCCTCTCCCTATGATATCCAGCACTAGAACTGACCACCTACTCGAGTGCTCTAGTATTAAGAGGAGGAGGAGGAGGAGAGAGAGGAGTTTCAATTCCATTGGTGCTGAGGGTGATATTCATTTTCATACCCAGAAACCAAGTGAGCAGTTCCCAGAAGCCCTTATCAGTCAACTGGTTCGAGGCAGTAAATCAGCTGGTACAGCGTCGACAACGAAATGTGGGTTCGAGCCCCAGTCCTACTTGCCTATTACACGTGAGACGTCTCTTTCGAATGTTCTCCCATGTGCGGGAACTGTTTTGGAAATGCTGATAGTTTGATGTCTTGCTAGAGACAAGCTGTGTCTTGCGCCGTGTCGAGGTTTTCTCCAGTGGTCCAGTACGGCGAAAAGAGCGGTGAAGTGGACCGCGGCGGGCGCCGGCGGCGGCGGCACTCTTGCGCGACCGTTCTATTGTCTACTCACTACTTATGAAACTTCCACGCTTTTTCACTACTTGTTTCAACCTTCACGACGGATTTGCATTCGTCTTCGGTGACGGTGGCTGGACTGCTTCGCAGCTAGTTTATGGATTGTCACATCCGAAGCGAGGTATGTGTAGCTAACAGGCGTGTAGTAACTTATATGAGGGATACAAACAATGAAGTGCGCGGATTAGTAAGGATGTAAGATGGGGATGTCGTCTGACGCTCCACTGCTCAGTATTTACACTGAAGAGCCAAAGAAAATGGTACACCGGCCTAATATAGTGTAGAGTCTCCGCGAGCACGCAGAAGTGCCGCAACACCACGTCGCATGGACTCGACTAATGTCTAAAGTAGTGTTGGAGGGAGCTGACATGATGAATCCTGCAGGGCTGTCCATAAAGCCGTAAGAGTACGAGGGGGTGGAGATCTCTTCTGAACAGCGCGTTGCAAGGCATCCCAGATATGCTCAATAATGTTCATGTCTGGGGAGTTTGGTGGCTCTCTGTACCAATTCTGGACCTGTGGGGTGTCGCATTGTCCTGCTGGAACTGCCAAAGTCCGTCGAAATGCGCAATGGACATGAATGGATGCAGGTTATCAGACAGGATGCTTACGTACGTGTCACTTGTCAAAGTCGTATCTAGACGTATCAGTGGTTCCATACCACTCCAACTGCACACGCCCCTCACCATTACACAGCCTCCACCAGCTTGAACAGTCCCCTGCTGATATGCATTGTTCATGGATTCATGAGGTTGTCTCCATACCTGTACATGTCCATCCGCTCGATACAATTTGAAACGAGACTCGTCCGACGAGGTAACATGTTTCTAATGATCAACAGTCCAATGTTAGGTTACACTTACGCTTGCGAGAGACTACAGGTAACACATGAGGAAACTGTACTAGGTATATTCAAGGTCACTGCCAACTTATCTGATGTAATGCCTCGAACCAGCTGACTGATAAGGACTTCTGGGAACTGGTCACGTGGTCTCTGGGTATGAAAATGAAGATCATCCTCAGCACCAATGGGATTGAAACTCGTCCTCCTCATAATACTAGAGCACTCGAGTAGGTGGTTCCATTCTAGTGATGGACACCATAGAAAGAGGATGTGGTATATTATAAACAACAATTTTCACTCTGTACGCAAAGGGTAGGGAAATAACAAGAACGCTGTAGCAAATTAACAGATCTTTATATTACAATTTTTTAACCATTATCTTTTACAGTTTATTCCCAATCATCAACAGTCCAATGTCGGTGTTGACGGGACCAGGCGCGGCGTAAAGCTTTGTATCGTGCAATCATCAAGGGTACACGAGTGGGCCTTCGGCTCCGAAAGCCCATATCGATGATGTGGTGTCACCGCCAGACACCACACTTGCTAGGTGGTAGCTTAAATCGGCCGCGGTCCATTTAGTAAATGTCGGACCCGCGTGTCGCCACTGTGTGATCGCAGACCGAGCGCCACCACAAGGCAGGTCTCGAGATACGGAATAGCACTCGCCCAGTTGTACGACGACTTTGCTAGCGACTACACTGACGAAGCCTTTCTCTCATTTGCCGAGAGACCGTTAGAATAGCCTTCAGCTAACTCCATGACTACAACCTAGCAAGGCGCCATTAACCGTATCTGAAGAGAGTCTTATTTGTATTATCAACAGCGATGTACCACAACATAGAATAAAAGTTAAGTATTCGAGGAGCTGCATACTTTTCTTATTAGCATTCACTACTTATCCTGTTCCAGAATTCACGCCCGTCTGCGTTAGATAGCGTGCCTTTCGGCCTCCTCAATCTACAAGGTGTTGGCACATTTACCAACACATCAGATGATATTTCGTCAGATGGTTCGCACGCTGACACCTGTTGATGGCCCAGCATTGAAATCTGTAGCAATTTGCAGAAGGGTTGCACTTCTGTTACGTTGAACGATTCTCTTCAGTCGTCGTTGGTCCCGTTCTTGCAGGATCTTTTTCCGGCCGCAGCGATGTTGGAGATTTGATGTTTAGTCGTATTCCTGATATTCACGGTATAATTTGTTATTGTAGCAGCAGTAACCGATCTAAGAACTGCGCCAGTCATTTGTTGTCTTATATATGTGCTGCTGACGGCAGCGCCGTATTCTGCAGGTTTACATATCTCTGTATTTGAATACCCATGCCTTTACCAGTTTCTTTGTCACTTCAGTGTGCATCGAAGAAAGAATGACAGAAATAAAGTAACGATTCAAGCCTGGGATTACAATTCAAGGTGAAAGAATATTAATCATAAGATTCGTTAATAACATTGCTGTCATCAATGAAACTGAGAAAGAACTGCAGGACCTACCGAATGGAATGAACAGTCTAATGAACTCATGTTATGGACTGAGAGTAAACCGAAAACAAACGAAAGTAATGACGAATAGCAAAAATGAGATTAGTGATAAACATAAAGAACAACTACAACTGAAGATCACACTGAAAAAAAACTGGGTAAAGAAAGATCATATGAAGATAGTAACCGTTCTCGAAAGAACAGATACCATTGATGACCGTGCAGTTTCTCTAGAATAAATGATAATTATCATTTATTCTAGAGAAGCTGCACGGTCATCAATCGTATCTGTTCTTTCGAGAACAGTTACTATCTTCTTATATAGTTAAATGGCTACCCGGCCATTGACCTTCGTCTGTGCGAGTGCGCACAGGTTAACCGAACTCTTACGAGAATGGTCAGCTTGCGTGGGCGCGAGTAACGAGTGGATAGGCAAAATGTTGTGGCGTAACAAGACAGCTACGCCACACTGAAGTAGCCGAAAGGCACGCGTTAATCTAGAGAGAGATCTGAAACAGGATACGTAATAAATGGTAACAAGAAAAGTACGTAGCTGCTTTTATACTTAACTTTTAATCCTTGTTGTATACATCGTTCTTGATGAGACATTTCATACGATAACTATCAAACTATGTAAGGCTAATGGCGCCTTGCTAGGTCGTAGCCATTGACTTAGCTGAAGGCTATTCTAACTGTCTCTCGGCAAATGAGAGAAAGGCTTCGTCAGTGTAGTCGCTAGCAAAGTCGTCGTACAACTGGGGCGATTGCTCGTCCGTATCTCGAGACCTGCCTTGTGGTGGCGCTCGGTCTGCGATCACACAGTGGCGACACGCGGGTCCGACATGTACTAAATGGACCGCGGCCGATTTAAGCTACCACCTAGCAAGTGTGGTGTCTGGCGGTGACACCACACAAAATATCTATTAGGAACATTACGTATGTAGACTGTGGACGGTAGGGAATGTGGGTCTCACGGGAAGGGTGCAGGGAATAAGTCGCTGCAGTCGCGCCATTCATCTGTGTCCTCGGTGGCTCAGATGGACACCGGCATGGTAACTCAGCGTGTTCGGTCAGAGAGGTGGTTGGCCTCTGTAATAAAAAACTGAGTGGAAGGACCAACAAACGAACTTTAACGGATGTCATGTGACGTCCGCAACGACCAAACCCAGCGATTAACAAGGGAAAAAAAAGAATGGATAGAGCGTCTGCCATGTAAGCAGGAGATCCGGGGTTCGAGTCACGGTCGGGGCACACATTTTCAGCTGTCCCCATCACGGCATGTCAACAACACCTGTCGGCAGCTGAGGGTTTCAATTAATTATCAAAGAAAGATCAGTTGTAAATGATATTTTAATAGCATGACTACATTTACAACTGCAGCAGATTTTTCAGTCAACATTATGGACTGCGAGGAAGACGACGTAAAGAAGTTCTGTTACGTTGGAAGGAACGAATTATTGTACGGCTATATTGGCTGTGAGACCTTCTTTGAGGTTATTTGCCCTCCTGTTGTAAGTCTTTTCATTTGTAGCCACTTCAGCAACTTTCGCGGCGATGAAGATGAAATGAGTAGAACAACACAGACACCTCATCCCCGAGTGAAAAAAATCTCTGACACTACGGGAATTGAACCTGGGACACTGGGATGTAGATGCAGCGACACTAATCACTAGTCCACGAACTGCCGATCTTGGATGCTACATAACACATGACAGACGAGGAAAATAAGACTTAAACTACAGGCTAGCACAGGCAAAGACGGAATTCCTGGCCAAAAGAAGTCTACTGCTATTAAACCTCGGCATAATTCGTGGTAGAAATTTCTGAGACTGTACATTTGGAGCATAGAATTGTATGGATGTGAATCAGGGACTGCTGGTGTTGTATCACATACTGATACCACAATACCGTCGTATGACAGTTTGCAGTGGAATAACAAGTTCCGCCGGCCGGAGTGGCCGTGCGGTTCTAGGCGCTACAGTCTGGAACCGAGCGACCGCTACGGTCGCAGGTTCGAATCCTGCCTCGGGCATGGATGTGTGTGATGTCCTTAGCTTAGTTAGGTTTAATTAGTTCTAAGTTCTAGGCGACTGATGACCTCAGAAGTTAAGTCGCATAGTGCTCAGAGGCATTTGAACCATAACAAGTTCCCGTCCAAAGCCGGTAATGGTCGTACTGGACCTGGCGAACCCAATGAAGCGTGCTTGCTGAGCTACAGATATGGAAATAGGTATTCATACACTAGAGCGTGGAAAAGTAAACTGCCTTTATTGACAATAAGAAGCCAAAAACACTAATTGGATATGCACTATACACATTGGCCAGTCGCCAACGCAGCTATGCTGGTATATAGAACGAGAATGAACAAGCCTTTACAAAACAAAATACAAAAACGTCTGCCAAGTTCTCTACTGCGATGGGAATTTACAAAACAAAATACAAAAACGTCTGCCAAGTTCTCTACTGCGATGGGAATTAAGTATTCACACACCAACAGAAAAACCGAGCGAGGTGGCGCAGTGGTTAGACACTGGACTCGCATTCGGAAGGACGACGGTTCAATCCCGCGTCCGGCCATCCTGATTTAGGTTTTCCGTGATTTCCCTAAATCACTCCAGGCAAATGCCGGGATGGTTCCTCTGAAAGGGCACGGCCGACTTCCTTCCCCATCCTTCCCTAATCCGATGAGACCGATGACCACGCTGTCTGGTCTCCTTCCCCAAACCAACCAACCAACCAACAGAAAATGACACTTCTAACAAACCCAGAACATGTTTAATACTTCGTATGCATACCCTTCCGATGTTTTACTTCCCGCAACCTCCGTGGCATGGAATGGACCAATTTTCTTGTAGTTTCCGACGTGATACCTTCCCATTCTCGAAGGAGAGCCTCTTTCAAAGAGGCCTTACTACGGATATCGTGTTTTCTCACTCGTTCAAAATGGTTCAAATGGCTCTGAGCACTATGGGACTTAACATCTATGGTCATCAGTCCCCTAGAACTTAGAACTACTTAAACCTAACTAACCTAAGGACATCACATAACACCCAGCCATCACGAGGCAGAGAAAATCCCTGACCCCACCGGGAATCGAACCCGGGAACCCGGGCGTGGGATTCTCACTCATGTTTCCAGATCACTCCCCAAGTGTTCGATGGGATTCAGGTCCGGACTCTGAGCTGGTGCTTTAAGAGTGTGTGGAGTGTTGTAGAGCAACCACAGCCTGACAACTTGCGCCGTATGTTTGGGATCATTATCCTGTTGGAAGTAATAATTTCTAGGAAGACCCAAGGCGTCAACACTCTGTTGTAAGTTCTGTTTGAGAATGTTCATATACACAAATCTGTCCATGGTACCTTCCACAAACACTAATTTTCCGACACCGGAGGCTGACATACAGCCCCATACCATCATTCCACCACCTCCGTTCTTCACCGTGAGTTGAATGTTGTTTCAGTCGAGGTCTGTATTCGGTCTTCTCCAGACCAAGATGCTACCATCATTGTGCACGATATTAAATTTGCTTTCATCACTAAACAATACAGCATCCCAGAAGTCTGCTGTCTTGGATACATGCTGTTTCGCGAATTCCATCCGCCACTTCCTGTTCTTTTTGCTGATGAAGGGCTTTCGTCTCGGGACCCTGGTTCTGTAACCCGAACGATTGAGAATGGTACGAACTGCCCTTGGAGTGATGTCCTTTCGGAAGTGGTCATATACATATGCTGATAGTGCCGACGCTGTCGTTTTCGGGTTTTTCTTGATGATTCTTTGTAGCATTCTAGTCTGTCTTGTTGTAAGCTTCGGTGGACGACCGTGTAGTTCACTGTTTATTACTGCATGTCTGTCCTTATATCGCTTAAGGGGGGTAGGACGTCAAACGGGCCAACTTGGAGCAGGAGAGGCACCACAGGACATTTTAATTTCCACTGTGTATACTTCTACAAATAAATTCATAAAACTTTGTCAGCATGACCAGGAAGGATTCGGGATTTACACTTATAGCAGTGGAAGTTCAAAAACATAACAAAATAATTTTTTTTGCATGTGAAATTTCATTGTTTTTTCGCTTACTATTGGCTGCATTTGTTGCTATAGGTACATTTTTCCTCACAAGTAAGAGAGATTCTTTGATGAATTTTGCACAGCATACAAACCATACTTACAGGTGTATGAAACTCTAGAATTTTCCAAATCTATTAAAAACCTCGATAAAAATTGAGATAATTAACTACAAAATTTGATTTTTTTCTGAACATAAAGTTCAAAACGTAACAACTCATTCATTTTTTCGTGAATTAAATAGATTCTAGAGTTTCAGACAGCTGTAAGTATGGTTTGTATGCTGTGCAAAATTCATCGAACAGTCTCTGTTACTTATGTTGAAAAGTGTACCTATAACAACAAATGCAGCCAACAGTAAGTGAAAAAATGATGAAATTTCACATGTAAAAAAAATTGTTATGTTTTTGAACTTCCGCTGCTACGAGTGCAAATCCTGAATCCTTCCTGGTCATGCTGGCAAAGTTTTATGAATTTACTTGTAAAAGTATAGACAGTGGAAATTAAAATGTCCTGTGGTGCCTCTCCTGCTCCAAGTCGGCCCGTTTGACGTCCTACCCCTCTTAATGATAGATTGTACAGTCGCTCGACTTCGTCGTATGATGTTCGCAGTTTCGGCATACGACTTGTGTTGAAGATACTGGGCGACAACGATGTTTTGTTCCTCGATGGTCGTTTCCTTCCCCTTGCGACCCATTCTGCTGTTCCACGGTACCCACGTCCAACGTGCTGTTGCTTCACGGCCGCCACACGACTACACAAGTGTGGCAGGCACTCCGGGGCTGCGTTAGCCGTTAGTTTGGTTGAAAGTAGTCCGCTGTATGAATGCATTTTACCCTGCCGTACACCGTGCTGAGTGTAACATATTTTATTTTCCCAGAATAGGTTCATGACGTACGGGAAGCTTCATTACCAAGAACATGGTTATCTGACGCTACATCATCGTACTAATTCGAATCGGCGCTGTGGGTGATTTACTATCCCAACACACCATCGCAGTTAGTCACCACCTACTGTATGAATACTTATTTCCATGACTGTATACTTCCAGCAGCTCTGTGCTTCGAGCGCCCTCTGCCGCCGCAGTATGGGACAGCCAGTGGCAGCTGCTCAATTCACTCGCGTCTGGAGCCTCTTTGTTTTGGGATGCTTCGCAGAAGCCACCTGGTCTCTTCTCTGACTCCATTGTTGTTACTGTTGTTTCTTGTTGCACGACTTGTAACGAATCTTTGTACATTTGGAGAAATAAAAGTAAAGTAAATCTTCTGTTTTCTGTGTTACTTGTTCGCTAATCATTTCTGCTCTTGCCCAGCTTTCCTACGACAGCAGTTGCCACACCATTCTGTCGCCCACCTCTCTTTACCATTGTGTACGAAGTCGTACGAAACAGTGGGAAAACTGGAAAAGAAGAGAACTGAAGCTTTTCAGAACAGTAGATTGCCTCTTGTGGATAGGAATGCTATTGTTTTACAAAGTATGCAAAGATTCTTTTCTCCCTTTATTTACTCGGCAGAATGGCTGAGAGCCGCGCCTACACAATTTGAATAACTTTTCTAGGTACGGTCAAGGCTGTCGTGTGAGAAATGTAAAGGAGTGTACTGTTATGGAGGACAGATGGGGCTCCCATGTAGCACACAGTACCGTGAGCTGCGATGACTGTTGCCTGTGTCGCTCGCTGCTGAAAAATAACACAACTATCTGTTTTTATCTGGATTGACCTTCGCCAATCAAACTCTCCCTACCTCTTGATGAAGTCAAGGACTCCTATTCGCCTGTAGTCTAGCTATTGGCGTGGTACACAGGTCAGATAACCAGTCCACCGTGATGCCAATCAATACTCGCTCGCAAGCGTTTAACTAGTACTCTGTCTGTGTTCACACCGCACAATAAGTGTGGCGGCCAACACAGTGAACAACGCTTACTCGTGAGCGACTCAGTATAGAGTGTCACTCCGATTCGCTAACGACAGAGGTGTTCTCCCAGTGAAGTACTGAGGAGAGACTTTGTTCCTCGCTCTTTGCGTACACGTACGAGCGCACTCGCTCTCGTTATGTGTTCCCACTCCAAGAGCGACAACGGAACGGCCCCTTTTTCTGGAAAAGTTGCAAGGGTATATCATTCGCTGTCTTCCCTCACTCCTCCGGCTGTTTGCGTCAGAAATATTCCGCCAATCAGCGTTGGTCTTTTAAACGGTAGAATGACGTTTCGTTTGAGTCGACCAACGCGGAAATCTGTAGCATCTCCATTAGGTGTATACCGTCCTCCCGTGAGAACTCCGTAACTACGCAGTCGGTCTGTGAAAAAATGCGTCTTCTGGGCGCTCCCATACAATGTATCGGAATTTAAGTCGAACATGAGGTTCGTTATCCCTTTCCTCTGGCAAAAGCTGTCTTCTCTTGGGCGGTCGCTTCGGCCAAAGCAGGTATGTTGTTGACCCAGCCGTCTGAAGGGACGGTCTTCCCAGTGGGCTGGTTTCCTCTTTAGAGCGAAAATTCCTGTGGCCATCACGTTGTGTACGCCAGCCTCGACTTTTTCAACCTCGGTGCGAACTTGCGATTTACTTATTAGATTTGCATATCACTTACATGAATTCATACAAAATTGGCCCTGCCTTATCGAGTTTGGGTTCGAATGAAGCATCTTGATGTGCAGAATACGATTGTGAGGGTGGAAATGTAAGAAATGAAGGTCAGGAGACCACGCCACCTTACAATGTTCAAAACTGTCTGCACTGATAAAATACGAGATATGAGGATGTCCTCTGCAGAATCAGTGAAGAGAGGAACATGTGGAAAACATTAGTAAGAAGAAGGGACAGGATGATTATGACATGTGTTAAGAGGTCAAGGAGTAACTTCAATGGTACTTGAGGAAGCTATACAGGGTGAAAAGTATTTAAACCGACAAACTCTGGGACGTTGCAGGGGACATCAAAACAAATATTTTTCCCTACTGTCATTTTTTCCTACGAGGATTATTTAAACCGTTGGAGGCCGTATTACGCTCTTCAGTTGATAGAGGCCGTATTACGATCTTCAGTTGTAGGCAACTGCTGTCCACCAGTGTAGTAGTGCATTGTCTCTGTTTACTAATGGAGCGCTACACCTGGAGTGAGTACACTGATGTGGTTGGTGCGTACTACGTAGCGCACCACAACGGACGAGCTGCGCAGCGGGTTTATCAACAACGATATCCTAATCGCCGTATCCCGCATCATACGACCTTTGATGCTGTGTACCAGCGTCTGCGTGAGACCAGGTCATTTAGCAGATTACCTAGACAGGGATGCCGTCGCACGGTAAGAACGCTGCAATTTGAGGAAGCTGTCTTGCAGCATGTGAAGCGGGATCTTTCAATCAGCAATTGCATGTCGCATGGGGACGAATCAGACGAATGTAAGAACAGTCCTTCGAGAGCAACTGTTACGTCCATTTCACATACAGCGTGTCCACAACCTGGAACGAGTTGATTATCCACCCAGAGCACAGTTTTCGCAGTGGTACCTGGAACAATGTGAAATGCATCCTACATTTCCATCCTCTGTGTTGTTTACCGATGAAGCAACGTTCGGGCGTAATGAAGTCTTCAACACGCACAATTCGCATGTTTGGAATGAGGATGACCCACATGCCACAGTTACTAGCGCTCATAAAGTGCGGTTCTTCGTTAATGTGTGGGTCTGTGTTGTTGGAGACTGTTTAATTGGGCCGTATGTGCTACCTAGTTGTTGTCTCTTGGTCATAAAAAATGGAAAAGTGGTTGCTGGTTTAATTAATTGCCACCAGAGAAATCTTCCTCTACCGGTTTAACTACTCCTTATAGGAAAAAAAATGATATTAGGGAAAAATATTTGTTTTGATGTCCCCTACAACCACCCAGAGTTTGTCGGTTTAAATACTTCTCACCCTGTAGAGAGTAAAAAGATGTAGAGGAAGACAGAGACTGGGTTATATCCAACAAATAACTCAGGACATTGGGAGAAAAGGCTACTCTGCTATGAAGAGGTTAGCACAGGAGAGGGCTTTGTGGTGGACCACATCAAACTAATCAGAAGGCTTATGTAAAAGAAAGAAAAAAAAGAGGGAACACATAGCAGCATACCTCGACCACAAATGTTGTTTACCTGCACCTAACGATGCGGCACAGTTGCTGAGTCAGTGCACTCACATAAGGGGGCAGGGAGGGGGTTTTAAAGTTCCATCTAGTTATCCAGTTATCCAATTTCTGGAATGTTTCCTTTGAAAAGGACTCGGTGGGTTTCTTTCACATCCTTGTACAATCTGATGTTGCGCTCCATCTCAAATGATGTCCTTATCTATGGCTTGTAATACTCTAATTTTCCTTCCTTTTTCTGTGTGTAGTCTTTCACTTTCCTGAGAAAGAGCTGTGCTGAGTTTGGAATAGTCCTTGGTGGCTGCTAGAGAGATGTGATTCGTTTCCTTGATGTATCCCGTACTTCCTGTGTGGGACTCATATCATGGGACCTTACTGGCCATTCCCTGGAATGATATATTCGCCTATGGGAAGACCATACACGAGAGCAACTGAGTGTTGAACGATATTGCCATCAATGAAGAAGGAATCTGGACCAAACGTTCTGCCGAAAGGTCACGCGTGTGGTTGCAGTATCTCATCTTTGTATCTGTGGGCGTAAATAGTGTTCCTCCGACTGCTAACGTAGATGGAGAGCTGCGTACACCCATCAGCATGATGCCTGCAATAGAACGTCCCCATGACCACTAATGTTTTTCTGTAACGTTTCTTTGTCTGAGCCGGCTACCGCTTCCACTGACGGAATACCATACGAATATACGACGATAATAATTCTACAAACTATAGTATAATGTATCTGTTCATCTTTGAAGAACACGTTCTTCAATTCATTAAAGGTCCAGTCTTGATCTTTCTAATTCGAGAATAAATTGGCTCACATTATTACCACCGTGAGACGAAAACAGTGCTCGATTCTGACATGGTGGTCAACTGTTCTGAGCCCCTGCTGCTATATGTCTTTTTCAAGATTTGCCCCTTCTCACTGGTTTGGTGGAGTCTAAGCATAAGTACTATTCCTTCAGATTGTTCTTTTTGTTGTTCTGATGTCTTCTCATTTTGTGTTGTCATCTCGGTTCCCTTCACGCTCTCTGAGCACCCAATACATAATCCGCCGGAAAACTAAAACCCCTGGGTCGTATGGAACTTCTGAATACAACTGTTTTGTAAACATCGTTAGATCTTCTCGTGCCATGATGGCGCGGTACATGACCGAACAACCTACAAAATTTTGTCGGTGGAGGTCAGGTTTATATAGCACGGGCATCCTCTTGTGCTTGCCTGTACTTTAATTATTATTTCAGTTGTGCCACTATCATTCAAGTGCACAGCACGAGTGTAATTGATCAGTCACCAATACGACATGTAATCAGGCAGATGTAATTATAGATGATGAAATAACATATTGCGGAATAGAAAAATCAACTGAAGTTGCTCAATAGAGGGATGCTCTGTGGACCTTGTGGGACACCTTTACGATTTCGTAAAGGTTATGCGAAAGAACTGTCTACGGCCTTGTCGAAGTGGTAACACCTGTTCCGGTCAGATCACCGAAGTTAAGCGCTGTCGAATCAATGCCTTCTCTGCGCGATAGCAATGGAGATACTATCGAAGACAGTGCTGCCAAATCAGAATTACTAAACACAGCCTTCCGAAAAGCCTTCACAAAAGAAGACGAAGTAAATATTCCAGAATTCGAATCGAGAACAGCTGCCAACATGAGTAATGTAGAAGTAAATATCCTCGGAGTAGTGAACCAACTTAAATAACTTAGTAAAAGCAAGTCTTCTGGTCCATGCTGCATACCAATTAGGTTCCTTTCGGAGTATGCTGACGCATTAGCTCCATACTTAACAATCATATACAACCGTTCACTCGCCGAAAGATCCGTACCCAAAGACTGTAAAGTTGCACAGGTCACGCCAATATTCAAGAAAGGTAGTAGGAGTAATCCACTAAATTACAGGCCCATATCGTTAACGTCGATATGCAGCAGGATTTTAGAACATATATTGTGTTCGAACACAATGAATTGCCTCGAAGGAAACGGTCTATTGACACACAGTCAACATGGATATAGAAAACATCGTTCTTGTGAAACACAACTAGCTCTTTATTCACATGAAGTGCTGAGTGCTATTGACAAGGGATTTCAGATAGATTCCGTATTCCTGGATTTCCGGAAGGCTTTTGATATGTGCCACACAAGCCGCTCGTAGTGAAATGGCGTGCTTATGGAATATCGTCTCAGCTACGTGACTATATCTGTGATTTTCTGTCAGAGAGGTCACAGTTCGTTGTAGTTGACGGAAAGCCATCGAGTAAAACAGAAGTGATTTCTGGCGTTCCCCAAGGCAGTGTTATAGGCCCTTTGCTGTTCCTTATCTATATAAACGATTTGGGAGAAAATCTGAGCAGCCGTCTTTGGTTGTTTGCAGATGACGCTGTCGTTTATCGACTAATAAAGTCATCAGAAGATCAAAACAAACTGCAAAACGATTTAGAAGAAATATCGGAATGGCGCGAAAAGTGGCAGTTGACCGTAAATAACAAAAAATGTGAGGTAATCCACATGAGTGCTAAAAGGAACGCGTTAAACTTCGGTTACACGATAAATCAGTCTAATCTAAAAGCCGTAAATTCAACTAAATACCTAGGTACTGTGGTGTCACAGCCAGACACCACACTTGCTAGGTGGTAGCTTTAAATCGGCCGCGGTCCATTAGTACATGTCGGACCCGCGTGTCGCCACTGTCAGTGATCGCAGACCGAGCGCCACCACACGGCAGGTCTCGAGAGACTTACTAGCACTCGCCCCAGTTGTACGGACGACTTAGCTAGCGATGCAACACTGACGAAGCCTCGTTTATTTGCAGAGAAGATAGTTAGAATAGCCTTCAGCTAAGTCAATGGCTACGACCTAGCAAGGTGCCATAGCAATTGATAGTTATCGTATGAAGCATGTCTCATCAGGAACGATGTATACAAATGATGGATTAAAGTTAAGTATTCCAGCAGCTACGTACTTTTCTTTATAGCATTCATTCCGTATCCTGTTTCAGACCTCACGCCAGCCTGCTTGAGTTTAACGCATGCATTTCGGCCTTCTCTAGCTATACAACAGGTACTATAGTTACAAACAATTTAAATTGGAAGGAACACATAGAAAATGTTGTGGGGAAGGCTAACCAAAGACTGCGTTTTATTGGCAGGACACTTAGAAAATGTAATGGTTCAAATGGCTCCTAGCACTATGGGATTTAACTGCTGAGGTCATCAGTCCCCTATAACTTAGAAGTACTTAAACCTAACTAACCTAAAGACGTCACACACATCCATGCTCGAGGCAGGATTCGAACCTGCGACCGTAGCGGTCGCGCGGTTCCAGACTAGCGCCTAGAACCGCTCGGCCACTTCGGCCGGCTATAAAATGTAACAGACCTACTAAGGAGACTGCCTACACTACGCTTGTTCGTCCTGGTTTAGAAAACTGTTGCGCGGTGTGAGGTACTTACCAGATAGGACTGACTGAGTACATCGAAAAAGTTCAAAGAAAGGCAGCACGTTTTGTATTAGCGCGAAATATGGGAGAGAGTGTCACAGAAATGATACAGGATTTGGGATGGACATCATTAAAAGAAAGTCGTTTATCGTTGCGACGGAATCTTCTCACGAAATTCCAATCTCTAACTTTCTCCTCCGAATTCGAAAATATTTTGTTGACACCGACTTACATAGGGAGGAACGATCACCAAGGTAAAATACGGGAAATCAGAGCTCGTACGGAAAGATATAGGTGTTCATTCATCGCGCGCTATACGAGATTGGAATAATAGAGAATTGTGAAGGTGGTTCGATGAACCCTCTGCCAGGCACTTAAATGTGATTTGCAGAGTATCCATGTAGATGTAGATGTAGATGTAGATGTTGAATGTTAAAATGTGTGTGATTTCCTAGGAGAGCAAACTGCTGAGGTCATTGGTCCCTAGACTTACACATTACTGAAACTAACGTATGCTAACAGCAACACACGCACCCTTGCTCAAGGGAGGACTCGAACCTCCGGCGGGAGCGGCCGCGCAATCCGTGACATGGCGTCTGAAACCGGACAGCCACTCCGCGCGGCAAGCGCTGTCGGGCCTGGTTAGAATCTGGATGAGTGATCGTCAAGATTTGCCGAGCGCTGTTGGCAAGCACGGTGCAGTCAGCCCCTGTGAGGCAAATTGAGGAACTACTTGACTGAGAAGCAGCGACTCTGGTCTCGTAAACTGACAATGGCCGGGAATGCGGTGTGGTGGCCTCATGCCCCTTCATATCGACATCCAGTGACGCCTACGGGATTAGGGTGACACAGTATTCAGTCGGTACCGTTGGGTCTCCAAGGCCTGTTCGGACAGAGTTTAGTTTATGCCAAAGAAATAGCAGCAGTGTAGCGTAGATCGCTCGCTAGAGCAACAAAGTGTTAGAAGTTGTTGGAAAAAAAGGGGTGCAAGTCATTTATGTTTTCAAGAAATGTCTTCATACAGATATCTATATCGCTGTCGCTCTAGAACTAGAGAATTGTATGTAATTTGACCTTTATGGAGACCGAAAACTTTCTGCCTAAAAATCAGCATGGATTCTGAGAACAGAGAGTCTGTTATATTTCTGATTGCTATGCACACCCATGAATTCCAGAAGCGGCGTTCGATACAGTTACAAGCTGTCGCATGCCTAATATACTAAATACGGGGCATGAGTCGTGCATGGGTAGCTCAGTTGGTAGAGCACTTGCCCGCGAAAGGCAAAGGTCTCGAGTTCGAGTCTCGGTCCGGCCCACAGTTTTAATCTGCCAGGAAGTTTCATATCAGCGCACACTCCGCTGCAGGGTGAAAATCTCATTCTGGGAACTAAATACTAGCTTATGGACCACTGGACCAGCTTAGTAACTGTATCGACAGCCTCTTAGTCAACACACCGAGCGAGGTGGCCCAGTGGTAGCACACTGGACTCGCATTCGGGAGGACGACGGTTCAATCCCGCGTCCGGCCATCCTGATTTAGGTTTTCCGTGATTTCCCTAAATCGCTCCAGGCAAATGCTGGGATGGTTCCTTTGAAAGGGCACGGCCGACTTTCTTCCCCATCCTCCCCTAATCCGATGAGACCGATGACCTCGCTGTTTGGTCTCTTCCCCCAAACAATCCAAATCCAATCTTAGTCAACAGAGATCAGCTCGTCATCCTTAAAGGCGAGAAATCGTCGAAATTGATGGTAGTTGCGGGCGTTTTATAGCATCATTGGTGTTAACAATGTGTATAAATGATGTGATGTATAGCGTCGGAAGCTCAGTGCAACTGTTGGCGGATGACACTGTTGGAAGAAGGATTGCAGTTTAACGTCTGATCGTTATGGGTTATTCACGAGAACGGATTGGCTAAAGATGAGAAACAAAGTTGCCGTATCCTTTTCCAACGTGTCATCACGGCATCTGCTGTACGGGAGTCTGAGAAATGACGGGAAACATAATTGTGGACGGTCTATAAAAGATTTCCTTAGGTGTGTAAGTAGGTGGAAGCCGTAAGACTAAAAAACAGGGTACTAATTCAATAATCATTACGAAGAAAATTTCTCCTTCCTACAAAACTCAGACCATAAACTTTGAGAGAGATGAAATCGATCGTGCCTCTATTTGGTGCAGAGGCTCAGGCTTCCAATCACTGCATTGTAGCTGTTTCATATCTGACCAGAAGTAGAGGATCCATGTCTCCTCGAAAAGAACAAACTAGAGCCGAAAATCGGTTGGGTTCTTTTTAAAATTGTCAAAACTTGCTGAGGAATACGTTTTGATGTTTACTTTTCTAGGCATCAAGAACTGCAGCACTCACCTCGTACACAACTGCAACACCATGAAGAGGAATCCAACATGTTGATTTGACATTACGAGTACTACATGCTTGAGCACGCAATTGATTAGCATTTCATTGTAACAGGACTAAAAGTAGGTGGGAGTTTCGGCATTGATCGTGACCGGACCAAATATCTCACGAAATAAGCGTCAAACATAAAAACTATAAAGGACGAAACTTTTCTAGCCTGAAGGGGGAAACCAGATGGCGCTGTGGTTGGCCCGCTAGATGGCGCTGCCATAGGTCAAACGGATATCAACAGCGTTTTTTAAAATAGGGACCAACATTTTTATTACATATTCGTGTAGTACATAAAGAAATATGAATGTTTTAGTCGGACCACTCTTTTCGCTTTGTGACAGATGGCGCTGCAATAGTCACAAACGTATGGCTCACAGTTGGTAACAGGTAAGTTTTTTAAGTTAAAATACAGGACGTAGGTACGTTTGAACATTTTATTTCGGTTGTTCCAATGTGATACATGTACTTTTCTGAACTTATCAATTGTGAGAACGCATGCTGTTACAGTGTGATTACCTGTAAATACCACAATAGTGCAATTAATGCTCAAAATAATGTCCGTCAACCTCAATGCATTTGGAAATACGTGTAACGACATTCCTCTCAACAGCGAGTAGTTCGCCTTCCGTAATGTTCGCACATGCATTGACAATGCGCTGACGCACGTTCTCAGGCGTTGTTGGTGGATCACGATAGCAAATATCCTTCAACTTTCCCCACAGAAAGAAATCCGGGGACGTCAGATCCCGTGAACGTGCGGGCCATGGTATGGTGCTTATACTACCAATCCACCTGTCATGAAATATGCTATTCAATATCGCCTCAACCGCACACGAGCTATGTGCCGGACATCCATCATGTTGGAAGTACATCACCATTCTGTCGTGCAGTAAAACATCTTGCAGTAACATCGGTAGAACGTTACGTAGGAAATCAGCATACATTGCACCATTTAGATTGCTATCGATAAAATGAGGGCCATTTATCCTTCCTTCCATAATCCTGCACCATACATTAACCCGCCAAGGTCGCTGATGTTCCACTTGTTACAGCCATCGTGGATTTTCCGTTGCCCAATAGTGCATATTATGTCGGTTTACGTAACCGCTGTTGGTGAATGACGCTTCGCCACTAAATCGAACGCGTGCAAAAAATCTGTCATCGTCCTGTAACTTCTCTTCTGCCCAGTGGCAGAACTGTACACGACGTTCAAAGTCGTCGCCATGCAATTCCTGGTGCATAGAAATATGGTACGGGTCCAATCGATGTTGATGTAGCATTCTCAACACCCACGTTTTTGAAATTCCTCATTCTCGCGCAATTTGCTTGCTACTGATTTGCGGATTAGCCGCGACAGCAGCTGAAACACCTACTTGGACATCATCATTTATTGCAGGTCGTGGCTGACGTTTCACATGTGGCTGAGCACTTCCTGTTTCCTTAAATAACGTAACTGTTCGGTGAACGGTCCGAACACTTGGATGATGTCGTCCAGGATACCGAACAGCATACACAGCACACGTCCGTTGGGCATTTTGATCACAAGTGCCATACATCAAGATGATATCGACCATGTCCGCATTTGGTGAACGGTACATTTTAACACGGGTAATGTATCATGAAAGCAAATACCGCCCGCAGAACCGCACGGCCACTCCAGCCAGCGCCATGGTCTCCGAGCTGATAGTCCATGCTGCTGCAAACGTAGTCGAACTGTTCGGGCAGATGGTTGTTGTCTTGCAAACGTCCCTATCTGTTGACTCAGGGATCGAGACGTGACTGCACGATCCGTTACAGCCATGCGGATAAGAAGCCTGTCATCTCGACTGCTAGTGGTGCGAAGCCGGTGGGATCCAGCATGGCGTTCCGTATTACCCTCCTGAACCCACCGATTCCATATTCTGTTAACAGTCATTGGATCTCGACCAACGGGTGCAGCAATGTCGCGATACGATAAACCGCAATCGCGATCGGCTACAATCCGACCTTTATCAAAGTCGGACACGTGATGGTCCGTATTTGTCCTCCTTACACGCGGCATCACAACAACGTTTTACCAGGCAACGCCGGTCAACTACTGTTTGTGTATGAGAAATCGGTTGGAAACTTTCCTCATGTCAGCTCGTTGTAGGTGTCCACACCGGCGCCAACCTCGTGTGAAGGCTCTGAAAAGCTAATCACAGCATCTTCTTCCTTTCGGTTAAATTTCGCGTCTGTAGCACGTCATCTTCATGGTGTAGCAATTTTAATGGCCAGTAGTGTATTAGTTCTATAGAAAAAAATGAGCAAGACCTTTTTGTAATAAATTTAATGTAGTTAAATTACACGAGAAAAACGCACAAAAGTGACCTTCAAACGCATGTCCCACCAGTCAGGACTTCCAGTATGTTGTCCGTGTCACTTCTTCCTACTACAGTGCAAAAATTTTCGACTGTACGAATTATTCCCTATATTCGACATATTTGATATCTGTTGAGTAGGCTGTTATCCCACCAGAATAGTCGGCTATTCGTTAACATTAGCGATTCAAACTAGACGGTGATGTTAATGAACGGAAAACGACTTTTGTAAGCGTTGCGTTAAAACTACTAACGTTGACAGTTGGATCCAAACGTAACCCTTACAAGCATAGTAGTTTCGTTCTCAGAAGGACTGAGGAACTGCTGATTTTATGCTGTTGAAGTTCATAAAACTGTTAGGTAAAAGTTCCACGAACGTCAGTTTTACAAATTGTGAGCGCTCGAGTAAGCCGCTGGCGTAATAAACTCAGTTCATGAAGACCAAAACTGATTGAATATGGGAAATAACTCGTGCAGTCTCAAATATTTGTGCAGTGGTAGGACGGAGCGCCATGAGCAACTTACTAGAACTCCTGACCGGTGTAGGCCGAGTGTGGGAGTGCGGGTGAGTTTGAAGGTCACTTTCGTTCGTTTTTCTTGAATAACTCGAAAACTACGACCTCTAGCGAAAACGTATTCCAGGACAAAATTTAACTACATTAAATTTCCTACAAAAAAGTCCCGTTCGTTTTTTCTCTGTGACTAACAGTTAGCGTGTACCGAGAATATTTCAATATCGCGCGGGGTTTATGAAGGCCACTATAACACTGTAGACTGCATAAAACAACAGCTGCAGAGACAGCTGAATCACCCTATATGAAATGAAACTAGCATACTTTGCTTACTTGCGAAATTTTGTTGTGTTGTGAGAGTGAATTGAGAAATAAGTAATGTAATGTGTGTGTTTACACACGGACGTCCTTACGAGCCCTTGTTACCCCCGTGTGTTATTTACATAATAACTGCTGATCGGTATGAGGCGATCACATACGTAGGTTGCCAGCTCTGATCGAAAAACGCTCTCACGACTCCTCTAGAGGCGTAAGATATGTCATTCTGATTCCGCTCCGTTTCCTGGAGCCAAACCGTCCTCTTTCCGTAGAAGTACGAACAGGAAAAAAGACTGTTACTAAACGAAAACCTTTCGAGATCTGTCGGCCAGGGAGCTTCATCTGTCGATGGTACTTCCCAAGATTAACATTTACAGCAGTGATCACTGACGAAATATACGATGGAACTGACAATCAATTAGAGAACTGGGAGGACGTTGAAAAAATACTGTAATCGGGAGATCCCGATGTTACGGGAGAGTTGGTCACCCTAACATATTACTCACTTCCTCGATGTTTTCTTCTGTTGTTGAAGTTTCCGGACGTCCTTTGCGTGGACCACGTTCATGAGACCCACATACAAATTGACCTGCTCATTCCTTAAAACCTCGAAATGAACCAGCAGACTTCTTACAATTCTCCACTGTTACGAATTTATTTCCGTTAGCGAATAACTGACCAAAACAAAGAATTTTATGATGTCACGGTGATCCAGTTTCTATAAACAAAAATGTTCCGTAGTTCACCTTGAACAAAATACAGCTACATTTAAAAAACTGGCTGAAATCGACACCGCACTGTGCTTACATATAAATTCCGTGTATTTGAATCATTCTCTTACGAACGAAAATGGAACCTCGCTTCACCTGTAGAGTCTTGCTGACGTAACGAGTTTTCGAATAATGTGTTCTCCATGATTTCAACGTACGTCTGCATCTGTGCAGCGATCCAATAACGAGCGAGGGAAAAGGAAAGAAAAGAACATAACCGTGCAGCATTCTTGCGGTCGAATAGCCCTGACCGAGGTCAGATGCTGAAGGGGCAGATGTGCGGAGGAACCGTCGCACACTAGCCTACACAACGAACGAACCACACCTCTGGAATCAATACTACAAAACTCGTTATGGTAGCTAAGACCTCCACGATTATGAAGAACCTAGAAAACAGTTTGAGCCTATCACAAACTTTCTGTTTGCTGAAGATAGATCCTGGTTTACTACTAGCCTGATTGCAGACAATTTTCGAGAAGGTGGAGAAAAGTCTGATTTGCAATCAATTTTAAACTGCGAAGGTAACCAGTAATTTAATTTCTAAGTACATTATATGATATTGCTCGTAAAATATTAAATACAATGGCTTCAAAACAGTGACGATGAAAATGCATCTGACATTTAACATTCTCTGATTCTCCATGTCATGTGTGATGTGTGATCCCTACAATGAACTCAACGCTGTTGACATGGACTGGGCTATATTCAACTACATGTTATCCTGTTCGATTTTTCACTTCATACATTTCGGGCCATATATTTGTAAAAACAACAAGATATCGACAGAAGACTAAGTAGATTATCTGTTTCAACAACAATGGATAATTTGGAAAATTTGAACTGAAGTACATCAAAATCTGTCAATAGTTTCTAACACTTGCACTCAGCACTTTGGCTGGAGATTAAATCGTATTCATAGAAATAAATAAGTGCGTCTGGAGGGAAATAAAGCCTTGATGCTGCTAAGCAGATTGTTTTTTAATTTTTGCTTTCCTTCGAATGTTGGTGGAGCTGAAAAAGTTTTTGAAAGAAAATAGCATTCAATACAAGAAAATCTTTTCATTTGCTGATGGTATTTAATTTTTTGTTATTTACGTATGGGTATGTGTACGAGTGTAGAATTCATTTTCTTTATGTAATTAACCTCTTTGTTTGACTAGTGGCTAAGGAGTGGAGGCACATTTTAACTCTTTAGTTTGGATATTGATTCTATTGAAATACCGATGGTCTAAAGGAAAAATTCTGACATGAAAGGTACACAGCATATTTTCTCCCCGACTGGCGAGGGTCAGGTGCGGCTATAGGTAAGGATGGAACACTCACATCCCCCAAAAACAAAACAAAGATATAAAAAATAAAAACATGTAATCGTCGCGCAGCGTAGTCGAAATATTTAACCTATTCATTATTTTATTTTTGAGCAGCATTAAAAAAGTGAAGGTAGAGAAGTATAACTTACGTCGCTGCGTGCTAGCTGGTGTAAAAGAAAACTGGTCGATATCCGAATCCAATCGCACGGCAAATTAATGACGGTTGCTATGGTACACCGGCCACCATGGGAATGTTTTTTAGGTGACTTTCGCCGCTGGGTATGCAATCTCCGCCTCAGAAAATGCGGTCATAGAAAGCTACATACAACACACACAACAAAGTTTGCACAGTTTCATAGACAAATGGTGCCAAATTTGATGGGAATTTGATTGAAATATTTGTATTACAAATAAATTTTTACTAACTACACACTGAAAGTCAGTGAAGTCTCGTAACAAAACAGGCCTATTCATAATATTTTGCAAACGGCTTGATTGCTAACCCACGTTTATTTGGACGTCTTTGCTTCTATCATCATATATTTTCACCCCTATCAGTTTTGGTATTAACTATATGGCATTCCGTAGACACGGAGGTTTATTGCAACAACAATTATCAAACACAATCACCAAAGTAGTAAAATATTAAAATTCTCTCGCTTTTTACTAAAAGATAAATTTATATCATAAATCTGTTGTTCAGTGAACGTATGTTGTCGCCCTTATTGTTTTTAGAGGAAAGACGACCATGAAATCAACAATGATTGAGTCTGAGGTTTCCTAAAGGTTACAAATAATTAATCAGTTTTTTTTGTCATGGCGTGTTAATTCCCTTAAACGTGAAATACGAAGAAATGCCTCGGGACAATGCAGTAATCAGAAGTGAGTGCAGCTAGTATTGCTGACTGCATTATTCAGAGTTTAAAAAAAATGGTTCAAATGGCCCTGAGCACCATGGGACTCAACTGCTGAGGTCATTAGTCCCCTAGAACTTAGAACTAGTTATACATAACTAACCTAAGGACATCACAAACGTCCATGCCCGAGGCAGGATTCGAACCTGCGACCGTAGGGGTCTCGCGGTTCCAGACTGCAGCGCCAGAACCGCGCGGCCACTACGCCGGCCCAGAGTTTAAGAGCTATAGACTACTGCGCTTCGCGCCAAACTTAAGCATCATTCAAAGTTTTACACTCGTGATTCCCGATATGAATTACTAACTATACTGTGTGTTTCAGAAGTGATGGTCAATTGCCGACCGGTGTGGCCGAGAGGTTCTAGGCGTTACAGTCTAGAACTGCGCGACAGTTACGGCCGCAGGTTCGAATACTGCCTCTGGCACGGATGTGTGGGATCTCCTTAGGTTAGTTAGGTTTATGTAGTTCTAAGTTCTAGGGGACTGATGACCTCAGAAGTTAAGTCCCATACTGCTCAGAGCCATTTTTTGATGGTCAACATTCAGGGATATGACAGGAATGATCATTCGAAACATGAGCTCTAAGACGCATACCTTAAGATCAATTCTTCATCTTCGATACTGTGAAACAAATCTCTTCTACTGCAAGCTCTTTGCTTTCTATATTTTCGGAAGTGGTAGTATGGACCAAAACAAGAAAAAATCGTCGAGCAAACATGTGCTCTAAAATGCATACCTTATGAAATATTAGCACTTGTTCATCTTCTCAACTTTGAAATGCAGCTCTTTCTAATGAACAAGTGCTCTTATCTTTCAAGGTACGCATTTTAGAACACATGTTTACTGGACATTTTTTTCTTGTTTTGGTCCATACTATCACTTACCAAAATATGGAAAGCAAAGAGCTTGCAGTAGAAGAGATTTGTTTCAGTGTATCGAAGATCAAGAATTGCTCATAGGTCTTAAGATATGCGTTTCAGAGCCCATGTTTGCTTGACCTTTTTTTTTTTTTTTTTTTTCGAATGATCGTCCTGTCACATCCCTGAATACTGGCCATCACTTCTGAAACACCCTGTATACCGCTTTCTCCAACTTATATATCGTGCAAAATTAGAAAATCTGGGACGTTTTCAGAGATTATATGCGAGTGGAACAGTAAAGCGGATCAGGATGGGGATGATACTGATACGCTGTACATTTTCCACCTCATTTAGTACCCTGGCTTGCGCAGAATGCTTGTGGGAATGTACACAAAAAAGCCATTCCCGTTTTAGCAATTTTCCTTTAGTGTTAGGTAGCTTATGGGGCATAATGTTGTTGGTGGCGCACGTATGAACTATAAATACTGCCAGAATATCAAGCAGAAAGCTGCCAGGTGAATATAGGCAGAGGACAGGAAATGGAGAGCTGAATCCCACGCGTTTCGCGGCTGCAGATGTCCCTTGGCCCTCAAGATACACCTGCAGCGTTGCGTCACGAGCCTCTATCTTCTCGTCGACATTCAGTATTCAGCGACCGCTGAAATGAATTAAGATCTGCATGACAATAGACGAATTCTACCTTTCTTACATGTTTACGCACTCAAATAAGAAATGACCGTTTGTTGACACCCGAAAACAATGTGACACGTCCAAAACTCTATCTGTTCAGAACTGGAAACCTCTATAAAAAGCATTAAAGAGCATCACAAATGGCAGTCGCTGTTTGGTTCCACTGAATGTCACGCCGTTGTTTGTTCCTCACAGAACAGTGAATATTCGGGCAATTAATTTTTTTTTCTAGTGCATACCTAGATAGTGTTTGTCGCTTACGGTATACAACTTAAAGAGTTCGCAAGAGTTACTTCTACCTGCTGTAACCAATAAATCTGGTTCAAATGGTTCAAATGGGTCTGAGCACTATGCGACTTAACTTCTGAGGTCATCAGTCGCCTAGAACTTAGAACTAATTAAACCTAACTAACCGCAGGACATCACACACATCCATGCCCGAGGCAGGATTCGAACCTGCGACCGTAGCGGTCACGCGGTTCCAGACTGAAGCGCCTTTAACCGCACGGCCACACCGGCCGGCGCAATAAATCTGGCAGAGCTATTCAATATTATATTTCATGGCGTCGCTAAGGAAGCAACAACTGAATGTAGTTGTTCGTTGTCGCTCAGTGCTGCATATGCAGAGAAAACACCACTGCGAACTCTTCTTATTTACTTATAGACGCTTGTCGTTCTTAAACGATCTTCTCACAAACATACTACATTCCAACATTCAAAAGTGATATCTGAACGGGAAAGTCCTCATATCGAGAATGAAGATGCCTACGAAATGGATTCGCATTTTACGAATCCGGATTGACGGTAACTGTTTGTGAGAAATGGAACTTTGTGCCGAACAGGGACTCGAAACTGGATATCCCGCTTATCACTAACGGTTGCCTGATCCACTTCGGCTGTCCGAGCACGTCTCCACGACCGATACAAACTTCCATAGGCCACGGGGTCGACAACCTTTACGATCGCAAATTTCGTGAATCCCACACAGGGAAAGACAAATATTTTATTGTTATTTTCGCCCGTCGAGGCATGGATGCATCATCGGCCACAATGTCTCTGTATACAGGGTGGTCCATTGATAGTGACCGGGCCAAATATCTCACGAAATAAGCATCAAACGATACAACTACAAAGAACGAAACTCGTCTAGTTTGAAGGAGGAAACCAGATGGAGATACGGCTGGCCCGCTAGACGGCGTTGCCGTAGGTCAAACGGATATCAACTGCATTTTTTAAAATAGGAATCCCCATTTTTATTACATATTCGTGTAGTACGTAAAGAAATATGAATGTTTTAGTTGGATCACTTTTTTCGCTTTGTGATAGATGGCGCTGTAGTAGTCACAAACGTATAAGTACGTCGTATCACCTAACATTCCGCCAGTGTGGACGATATTTGCTTCGTGATACATTATCCGTGTTAAAATGGACCGTTTACCAATTGCGGAAAAGGTCGATATCGTGTTGATGTATAGCTACTGTGATTAAAATGCCTAACGGGCGTGTGCTATGTATGCTGCTCGGTATCCTGGACGACATCATCCAAGTGTCCGGACCGTTCGCCGGATAGTTACGTTATTTAAGGAAACAGGAAGTGTTCAGCCACATGTGAAACGTCAACCACGATCTGCAATAAATGATGATGCCCAAGTAGGTGTTTCAGCTGCTGTCGCGGCTAATCCGTACATCAGTAGAGCAGACAAATTGCGCGAGAATCGGGAATCTCGAAAACGTCGGTGTTGAGAATGCTACATCAACATCGATTGCACCCGTACCATATTTCTATGCACCAGGAATTGCATGGCGATGACTTTGAACGTCGTGTACAGTTCTGCCCCTGGGCACAAGAGAAATTATGAGATGATGACAGATATTTTGCACGCGTTCTATTTAGCGACGAAGCGTCATTCACCAACAGTGGTAACATAAACCGGCATAATATGCACTATTGGGCAACGGAAAATCCGATGTTACTACAAGATGTTTCACTGCATGACAGAATGGCGATGTACTTCCAACATGATGGACGTCCGGCATATAGCTTGCTTGAGGTATTAAATAGCATATTTCATGACAGGTGGATTGGTCGTCGAAGCACCATACCATGGCCCGCAGGTTCACCGGATCTGACGTCTCCGGATTTCATTCTGTGGGGAAAGTTGAAGGATATTTGCTATCGTGATCCACCGACAACGCCTGACAACATGCGTCAGCGCATTGTCAGTGCATGTGCGAACATTACGGAAGGCAAACTACTTGCTATTGGGAGGAATGTCGTTACACGTATTGCCAAATGCATTGAGGTTGACGGACATCATTTTGAGCATTTATTGCATTAATGTGGTATTTACAGGTAATCTCGCTGTAACCGCATGCGTTCTCGGAAGTGATAGGTTCACAAAGGTACATGTATCACATTGGAACAACCGAAATAAAATGTTCAAACGTACCTAAGTTCTGTATTTTAATTTAAAAAACCTACCTGTTACCAACTGTTCGTCTAGAATTGTGAGCCATATGTTTGTGACTGTTACAGCGCCATCTATCACAAAGCGAAAACAGTGGTCCAACTAAAACATTCATATTTCTTTGCGTACTAAACGAATATGTAACAAAAAATGAGGGTTCTTATTAAAAAAAACGCAGTTGATATCCGTTTGACACATGAGAGCGCCATCTAGCGGTCCAACCATAGCGCCATCTGGTTTCCCCTTTTCAAGCTAAACAAGTTTCGTTCTTTGTAGATTTTTCGTTTGACGCTTATTTCGTGAGATATTTGGCCCGGTCACGATCAATGGACCACCCTGTATAAAGTGTCTGTACCTTCACATTACAATGTCCTTCAGATGTAAATGACGTTTCTCCTACCAACTTTGTGTTGTTTGTTTGATGCACAAATCAACTGGTTACTCAGGCATGTAGTACACTTTGTACTAAATTGGTGTTTGCTGCCAGCTGCCTTCGTGGAATTTCAATGGGCAGCAGTATACTTCTTGGAAGCATTCACCCACAAGACACTTGCGTTCCCACATTCGATATTGCAGATCTCTAGAGACATAACGTACTGCCAACACGTAGCAGAATTGTTTCTGCTAACCGTGGATGGCACACTGATTTCACTCACTTCAGAAGAGGCACTAACAGAAGTCGATAACAAATTCTGGTCGAGCAAGAACGGGAAAGGAAATTGTTCGTGTCCGTTTTCATCGTAACTTTCGCGGAATTCACGTCTAGATCTACCTCTGCATGTACATCTACATGACTTCTGTATAACAGCCACTTAAGTTCCTGGCAGAAGGTTCATCGAACCACCTTCACAATATTCCTCTACCGTCTCACTCCCGAACAGCGTGCGGAAAAAATGAACACTTAAAGTATTCTGTGCGTCCTTTATTTTCTCTTATTTTATTTTTATCCATATTTCTCCATATTAAGGTGGGAGACAATAAAATATTCTCACATTCAGAGGAGAAAGGTGGCGATTTAAATTTCACGAAAAGAAATCAGCGCAACGAAACAATACTTTTGTTTTAATGATTGTCCCCCCCCCCCCCCCCCCCCAAAATCGAATATCACATTTGTAACATTCTTTCTCTTATTTCGTGATAATACAAAACGAGCTGTGTTTCTTTGAACTTTTTAGATGTCCTCCGCAATTCCTACGTGGTATTATGTGCTGAGAGGAAGACAATAAGTGCATATCCTCAAAGATTTTAAAAAGACATATGAATACATCGTGATGTACAACCTAACACACTGGCAGAAATACGGTTTCTTGAAAAGCTAAAGTGTATTATAAGAGCAAGCGTGACTAAACCAAAGCAGAAAATAAATTTTCAGTTATGTTTCTCGAAACCTTTTGAAACCACTACAAGAGCTCGGTAGGGACATTAACTGTTGCCACTCTTCTTCAGCTAGGTTCTATGTGATCGTTCCATTCTATGTTGTTCGTAATTATAATCCTTAGGTATTTAGTTGAACTGATAGCCTATACATTAAGTCTATACATTACCATGATTTGTCGTGTGAGTAAAGTTTAACAGATTCCTTTTGGTATCCATTATTTAGACCCAGCTGCCACTTTCCGCTCCATACAGATATATTGTCTAAACCGTTTTGCAAGTGGATTCGTTTTCAGTGGACTACTAGATAGTAGGTAGCAGCATCATCTGCAAACAAAATTCTTAGATTGTCTCCTAAATGGTTTATACAGCTTAGGAATATCAGAGGGCGTACAACACTTCCTTGAGAAACGGCAGATATTATTTCTGTTTTATTCGATGACTTTCCGTCAGTTACTACGAACTGTGACCTTTCTAACACGAAATCATGAGTCCAGTAGCACGACTGAGCGATACTCCATAGGAACGCAGTTTGCTTTGAAGCCGCTTGTGAGGAGTGGTGTCAAAAGCATTCTGGAAATCTACGAGGGCATGCAGAAAAGTAATGCCTCCGAGTTTTTTTGTGTGAAAACTCTTAAAGCTTTTTAAATAAAACATACATTACTAATATTCTGAAGCTTTATTCTTCATACATACGTATTTGTCTCTCAACATAGTCACCCTGGCGACGAACATATTTCTACCAACGAAAGATCTGTTTATTGATATCATCGTTGTAGAATGTTTGACTTTGCTAACAGAGCCACAGCCTCATCTTTTCTTGCACAGCTTCATCACTGTGGAAGTGCAGCCCTTGAAGATATTTTTTTAAGTTTTGGAACAGACGATAATCGAATGGGTCGTAGTCGGGTCTGTATGAAGGATAATCGATGAGAGTGAACCCACGACGTCGGATTCTTGCAGATGTCTCAGCCCTCGTGTGTTTTCTGGCATTGTCATGCTGAAGGAAAGAGTGCTCCACGTGTGGACGACCTCTTCAAATTCGAAACTAGATTATAGTACGCAGTTTCTCACGCACCGACAAAATTAAGTTACACGCAGCCATGTTACAGCTCACGCAGGATGCCATGGTCAATGTGCTGTGACCAGTTTTCGGCCATAGCGCTGGGCGAGTTCATTCGTTTGTTCGGAAGGGGAGGCCTATAAGTGTTTTCCATCTTTCGACTGGTCAGCAATGACAGAACCGAGGCGCCCACCCTGCAATCTTTTTCAAACGATTATACAGAAACTATTCGGTAAAAAAATCTGTTTTGATTTACTTATAGCTTTCCATGTCAGGTTTACGACAATGTACCCATCATTTCGTTAATGGTCATAGTTATTGCGATATTTACGTGAAACAGACACTGCGCGATATCCGGAAAAGTGTGCAATGAAAAATAGAGGTTCTATGATTTTGTGTGTGGTGTATATTACATAATATGTTGATGCCTATGAAATTTAGCTAACATACTGAATTTTTCTTCACACCTTTAGTAAAAGTATCTACGAGGGGCGTTTGAGAAGTCTGTGCAAAAATAAAAACTATTTACGTGTTTAGGGTAAACCTTTTTTTATTTTTCGACTGTCTCTTTTTAGACTTATACACTTCGTCCAACGCTGTTCTAATTTGTTGATCCCTTCCGAATAATAGGAATTGTCCAAGTCTACAAAATAGCTACTAATTGCTGCAATCATATCCTCATTTGAATAAAATCTTTGTCCCACCAGCCATTTCTTCAAACTGGGGAACACACAGTAGTCCGAGGGAGCCAAGTCTGGAGAATATGGGGGTTCAAAAATGGTTCAAATGGCTCTGAGCACTATGGGACTTAACATCTGAGGTCATCAGTCCCCTAGAACTTAGAACTACTTAAACCTAACTAACCTAAGGACATCACACACATCCATGCCCGAGGCAGGATTCGAACCTGCGACCGTAGCGGCCGCGCGGTTCCAGACTGAAGCTCCTAGAAACGCTCAGCCACCAGCGGCCGGCAGAATAGGGGGGGGGGGGATGTGAAACGAGTTTGAATCCTATTTCCATTAATTTGGCGACCACAACTGCAGAGGTGTGTGCTGGCGCATTGTCGTGATGGAAAAGGACTTTTTTTGCGGTCCAATCGCCAGCATTTTTATTGCAGCTCTGTTTTCAAACGGACCAATAACGAAGAATAATATGCACCTGTAATAGTTTTACCCTTTTCCAGATAGTCGATGAGGATTATCCCTTTCGAAACCCAAAAGACAGTCGCCGTAACCTTTCCGGCCGAAGGACTGGTCTTCGTCATTTTTGGTTCAGATTCTCTCTTGGTAACCCATTGTTTAGATTGTTGTTTGGACTCAGGAGTATAGTAATGCACCCATGTTTCATCCACAGTGACAAAACTACGCTGAAATTCCTGAACAGCTGCAAACCATCTTTGCAACACTTCATACGATTCCGTTTTTGGTCAAGTGTGAGCAATCGCGGAACCCATCTTGCGGATAGCTTTCTCACGTCCAAATGTATACGCAAAATATTATGTACCCGTTCATTCGAAATGCCCACAGCACTAGCAATCCCACGCACTTTAACTCTTCTGTCATCCATCACCATATCATGGACTTTATCAACGATTTCTGGAGTCGTTACCTCCACAGGGCATCCAGCACGTTCAATATCACTTGTGCCCACATGGCCACTCCGAAAATTTTGAAACCACTTATAAACTGTTCTAATCGAGCCGGCCGCGGTGGTCTAGCGGTTCTAGGCGCTCAGTCCGGAACCGCGCGACTGCTACGGTCGCAGGTTCGAATCCTGCCTCGGGCATGGATGTGTGTGATGTCCTTAGGTTAGTTAGGTTTAAGTAGTTCTAAGTTCTAGGGGACTGATGACCACAGATGTTAAGTCCCATAGTGCTCAGAGAGCCATGTTCTAATCGAAGGTGCAGAGTCACCGTAATGTTTATCAAGCTTCTCTTTAGTCTCCTGAGGCGTTTTCCCTTTCATAAAGTAATGTTTAATCACCACACGAAATTCTTCTTCGTCCATTTTTTGACAATCACTCGACTTCCTTGATTCACACGAATGCAAAACACCAAGAATTAGACAAATATGGCTGAAACTTGGTATTCGTTCTTTCCAAAGATGATACTAACTAAACTTGACCTTGATACGCGCCGGTGGTGCCATCTCTCGGACTTTGCACGGACTTTTCAAATTCCCCTCGTATCTGTCACCAATCTCGAGAAAACCGATCTGATATAGCACACTCATTTACGGTCACAGCGCGCCAGCGATAAAGCCAGAGTGAAATATCCTCATATTTCATAAACGATTTCAGATATCGAAATGAGATTTGGCAAATGATAGCATTACCATATCGTCACGTAAAACGTCGTTGTCTACCATATTATTCAAATAACTGCAGGCGTTTTTGGTGAAAAAATGTTATTTTTAAGGGCCATCGATAGCTGGTGATACGAGAAAGGCTATGGGTTTTGCAACAACATATGTGAAGACATTACACTTTTCTTTGTAACGAAGATGTGCTTTTTCTTCTGTTTCTAATTTAATAAACTTAATAAACCACTATTTCAGAATTCTGTCGCAGATGTGTCTTCTCAACACGTTAGTGAGGTGAGACAATGTCAACTCTGCTGTGTTTTGGCAAAAAAGCAAATTTTGACATGGTTACCAGAGAAATGTGCAGGTTTTATTCAAAATTCGACACTTGTGACACTTCTCTGAAAGTTACAAACAGTTAACAAGCCAGGCGTATACAAATTGCTGCATATCGGTGGAATTTTTTTTTTTGGATACTAATTAAAGCAGAGGTGACAGTAGATCATTTTGAATGATCACCATGATGGAGAGGCCCCACTTAATATTTACAAAAATGTGAGCATAGGCCTCAGTTTTGAACGAGACTTCCCCTCCACTGCTCGGCGTTAAATATAATATGCATGACATGTAATATCTCAACCGTAAATGAGAACAGAATAAAAACTTTGGAGCCATTACTTTTCAGCACGCCCTCATAGAGATACGGAATAAATTTGAAATAAAGGGCCACGTGCTTATCACAAGAACGATATTTTCTGAATCCCTGCTGAGAATCTATCAATAGATCGTTTTCTTGGAGGTAATTAAAAATGTTCAAATAAGTACATGTTCCAAAATCCTATTGCAAGTTGACGCCAGTGATATGGGTCTGTAATTTAGTGGCCGAGCGGTTCTAGGCGCTTCAGTCTGGAACCGCGCGACCGCTACGGTCGCAGGTTCGAATTCTGCCTCGGGCACGGATGTGTGTGGTGTCCTTAGGTTCGTTACGTTTAAGTAGTTCTACGTTCTAGGGGACTGATGACCTCAGATGTTGAGTCCCATAGTGCTCAGTGCAATTTGAACCATTTTGTAAATTAGGGGATCACTCCTATTTCCTTTCTTGAGTATTAGTGTGACCAGTGCATCTTTCCAGTCTTTAGGTAGCGATCTTTCATCGTTCTAATGGCTGTATGGAGCTGTTATATCAACATATTCTGGAAGGAGCCTAACTGACATATAATCTGGACTGGAAGACTTGCCTTCATTAATTAATTAAAGTTGCTTCGTTACAGCGAGGATATCGACTTCTAAGTTTCTCATGTTTGAAGCTGTTATTGATTCAAATTGTGTAATATTTACTTCGTCTTCTTTGGCGAAAACCATGTTTAATAATTCCGCTTTAGTGCACTGTCTTCGGTAACGTTACCATTGCTACTGTGCAATGAAGCTTTAGAGGCTGTCATGAAAATAAGCATCTCAAGGTCATCTCACCGTTCTACAGCATTCCCAGTCGCTGATAATTTCAGATGTTAATAAAAATTCCGAAAAAATGTTCGACATCCCTATTATTAGTCTAGAATATGATGAAGTATTTTTCAAACTAAAATTCTTGCCAGCTGCTACGAAAAAAAACCTTGAAGTTACAAGAAATTTTGAAGAAAACAAATTTTTCAACTTCAAACTGTGGAAGAGAACAGAACCACTGACATATTTTGAGTGAAAATGAACATTCTCAAAGTTCATAGATGCACGTGATACATGTTTTATCTTGAGAACAACATAGTGTTCCGCGAAAAAAATAAAACACCGTGAGAGGTGTGAAATTGTTTCGCCTGTGTAACGAAAAATGTCGTCGCTGATGAATGTGCGTTCTGTTTGACTTTCTAGGCCTGCCGGAGTGGACGAGTAGTTCTAGGCGCTACAGTCTGGAACTGCGCGACCGCTACGGCGCAGGTTCGAATCCTGCCTCGGGCATGGATGTGTGTGATGTCCTTAGGTTAGTTAGGTTTAATTAGTTCTAAGTTCTAGGGGACTGTTGACCTCAGAAGTTAAGTCCCATAGTGCTCAGAGCCATTTGAACCATTTTTGACTTTCTAGACACTTCCAGCGAGAAATTAGTTAATAAATCTATGAAATTAATTTTAGTACCATCTGAGACATCATTATTGCAATGCGTCATGTATGAACGCGTTTTATTTAAAGAGACTCCGCACACGACAGCCCGCGAGTATTTGTACGCAGCCGACAGGATTTTAGTTCCGACGTTTCGTCTTAATAAGAACGGGAATATTCCCCGCCTCTCCCCTCCCGTTAAGTTTTTTATTTGCAGCTCTTACTGACCTTTCGTCACTGCACCCATTCACCCATCACCTAGATCGCCGAAATACCTTATTCAAAAGTAACCGCATGTATTTTCAGGCCAATATGTCAGCTGAAGTCGCGCAAAATATGTTTTTGCGTGCAGTTTTGTGAAGCGGAAGTTTTATTGATGTATACTACAAGACTAATGTCCTCAGCATGCGGTAAGTGCATTCACAAAACTTCGTTCCTGCTGCTGCAATGTCTCTACGTTCCATTAAAAATTTTCGTCCATCATTCGATGTTTTGAATCAGGAACCAAGTGAGCATTGAAGAGGAAAAACGGAGGCCTCTGGGCCAGAATAATGAATTTTTTTCACAGATATCGCTCCGTATTTTCCTAGCCGTCAGATACTCTTCTCTGTTGTAGTATAGAAGTACAGTTCTACGCACTAACTTTTTGTCATAATCGTCAAATTCCTTAATTTTCGTTTTCATTTATATTTTTTTGTTGGAGAGTCGAAAGTCATCTAGAGGTTGTGCTAGGGTTAGTGCGCTATCCGCGCAACGCGCTCTGAACCGGCTGCGGCCAGCTGCCCTTGCGTCCAGCACTTTGTCATGCGACCAGCCTCCGGCCAACGCGCCGCTGCAGCTTAAAGTTGCACGCAGTTGAATGGGGCAGCGCGCAAGTTGCACTGACAGTGTGCGACCAGCCGTCATTGCGGTTCCAGCTGTGGAGATATTTTACATTTTATTATTTGTTTGCTGCTGCGTGTCTGCAGAAGGATCTTTCTGTCGTTATGGACTTTGATACGGAGAAATTTATTATAAACTTAAGGGAGAGGCCTGCTTTGTGGGACTTGTCATCTGAAGAATGTGCTGACAAAAATGTGAAAAAGAGAATATGGGCGGAAGTGACTATGATGTTCGAAGGCAGAGAATGTGCAACACCTAGGGAACGAAACACGCTGTGTGAGATCTATTACTTTCATTTATATTTGTTAACACAACATGTACATATAATTCAGCCTTCAGTGAATGTAATCCAACTGGCCGGCCGGACTCAACGGTATTTCAACAGTGTTCTGTAAGCGAATGCTATCTAGAACATTCCGGAACACAAACACATTTCAGCCGGCCGGGGTAGCTGAGCGGTTCTAGGCGCTACAGTCTGGAACCGCGCGACCGCTAAGGTCGCATGTTCGATTCCTGCCTCGGGCATGGATGTGTGTGATGTCCTTAGGTTAGTTAGGTTTAAGTAGTTCTAAGTTCTAGGGGACTGATGACCTTGGAAGTTGAGTCCCATAATGATCAGAGCCATTTTTTTGTAATCCAACTGCCATGACAGAGCGCCTTCATGTACAAAGTAATCGGCAAAAACGTTTCTGTACTGTGAACTGGTTGCACGTCTACGTATTCGTTGTGGAATATCCTCATACAGTGTATCCGAATATCGAACACCATAACTCTTTCGTACATAGGTGTGTAAAACACAACATGCCTTAACAACGTCTATGGCGCAATCGTCTTCCACATTCAGGGGTCTGTGAAAGATCCTACAGTTATTTGCCATTATCCCGAACGTGCACTCTACGAAACGTCGTGCTCGAGAATGACGATAGTTGAATACTTTTTTTCGTATCAAGGCGCAGACCTACGTATGGACACATAATTCTGTGTGACAGCGAAAATGCGCCGTCAGCAACAAATACATAAGGAACTGGTGTTTTGTTTATGTCTGAAATGTGTTTGTTCAAAAATGGTTCAAATGGCTCTGAGCACTATGGGACTTAACTTCTCAGGTCATCAGCCCCCTAGAACTGAGAACTACTTAAACGTAACTAACCTAACGACATCACACACATCCATGTCCGAGGCAGGATTCCAACCTGCGACCGTAGCGGTCGCGCGGTTCCAGACTGTACTGCCTAGAACCGCTCAGCTACCCCGGCCGGCTGAAATGTGTTTGTGTTCCGGAATGTTCTAGATAGCATTCGCTTACAGAACACTGTTGAAATACCGTTGAGTCAGCATATTTGCCATACGAGCCCACATCTACAATGACAAATTTATAGCGTGACTCAAAAATAGCCATTAATACAAAAGAGAACGAGTCGCACATGCTTTCCATCAACGGCGCCGAGACAGTTTGGGAAACTGGCCTCAGTTTCAAAATCTTTTGCTATTTGCAGCCAGTCGTTTTTAGTCGGTTCTGACAAACATTCATCTTTTAAGATAATCCAGATTGACGAGCATACTCTTCTTACAATTTCTCTGATTGTTGTTAGTCCAAGTCGGAAAGCATGATGCAAATCAACGTACGAATTTCCAGTTGCCAGATATCTGAAAGGGAGGAATTACTAAATTATTTCACACTTTTGCGAGATAGATTAGTTTTAAGGCAACCTTATTCTGAACAAAATGTCTTGAAATATTGTTCTAAGATAATCTAATAAACAGAATGGTTCTAATCATTTTCTTTAAGTTGATGTATGTCCCATCAGTTCCTACCACATATGGTATGCGGAAACTCATCTAACATATCAGTGCTTGTAACTTCCCTTTACAAAGAATGGACACTGTTGGTAGCTAAGATAATATTTCATTTTTACAGGTATATCGTTGCAGAAGAAATGACGTACCATTAAAGATTCATATAGCCGAGAAAAACGGAGATTAAATGGTAAAGGTGGTTCTGCAGTTGCGAGAAACACGCCATACCTGGATTTTAATCTCCTATCATTTTTGAATATGTCCGCCCCCGGTAGCTGAGTGGTCAGTACGGCAGAATGTGAATCATAAGGGCCCGAGTTCGATTCCCTGCTGAGTCGGAGATTTTCTTCGCTTAGGGACTGGGTGTTGTGTTGTCCTAATCATCATAGTTTCATCTCTATCGACGCGCAGGTCGTCGAAGTAGCGTCAACTCGAAAGACCTGCACCCGGCGAACGGTCTACCCGACGGCAGGTCCTACCCACATGGCATTTCCGTTTCCCGTTTTACACTGCTGGCCACCGTAAATGCAACACCCTGAAGGAAGCATCCGAATCAAGTGAAATTTACACCATGGGTTTGCAGCGATGACATATGCAACTGATTAGAATTTCAGCGCAGACGCACATCACGCGCGCCTGTGGCGCAACCTCATAGCGCCATTTAAGGCTTGGCGATTTCGACGAGTGTACGTTCGGCACGTGTGTTTACCTTGTGGTTGTTTCACAAGACGATCAGTTATGCCTCGTAGACAACAGCGAACATCGTTTGATCAAGTATCCGAGTTCGACAGAGGAAGGATAGTGGTTTACCGAGATTGTGGATTATCATACAGAGAAATCGCTAGTCGTGTTGGACGAAACCAAACAACTGTAATGCGGAGATGTGACCGTTGGATGCAGGAGGGTACGACGGACCGATGTGGTCGATCGCATTCACCTCGGTGCACCACTGCACGTGCTGATAGGCAAATTGTGCGCATGGCAGTGACGGATCGCTCAGTGACATCCCGAACCATAGCACAGCACATTGCGTCTGTAACGCATCATCTAGTGTCTGCGCGTACCATTCGACGCCGTTTACAGCAGAGTGGTCTGTCCGCAAGACGTCCATTGCTTCGTCTACCATTGACGCAGAACCACAGGCGTCTTCGTCGCCAATGGTGTGATGACAGACGTATGTGGACGGCAGAATGGAATGACGTTGTCTTTACTGACGAGGCACGCTTCTGTCTGCAGCACCACGATGGTCGGATTCGAGTGTGGAGACACCGTGGAGAGAGGATGCTGGACAGCTGCATTATGCACCGCCACACTGGTCTTGCACCGGGTATTATGGTATGGGGCGGTATTGGATATTACTCTCGCACGCCTCTAGTACGAATTGCCGGTACTTTAAATAGCCGGCGCTACATATCCGAGGTGCTGGAGCCAGTTGTCCTTCCTTACCTTCAGGGCTCGGCCACAGCCATATTTCAACAGGATAATGCGTGACCACACGTGGCACGCATTGTCCAAAGGTTCTTCGTCAATAACCAGATTGAAGTGCTTCCCTGGCCGGCTCGCTCTCCGGATCTTTCGCCGATAGAAAACATGTGGTCCATGGTTGCTCAACGAGTGACCCAGATTACATCCCCAGCTGCCACACCAGATGATCTTTGGCAACGGGTGGAAGCTGCTTGGGCTGCTGTATCCCAGGAACACATCCAACGTCTCTTTGACTCAATGCCGAGACGTGTGGCAGCGGTGATCTCCAACAATGGCGGCTGCTCTAGCTACTGATTCTGGCAGGAACCACATGTCACAGACGTCTGTAAACGTAATCATTTGATACTTGGTCAACATGTTATCTACAAAATAAATTTTGTTGTGCTACCTCTTGTCTTTCTTTGTGTTGCATTTACGGTGGCCAGCAGTGTATAATGTGACTCCCCTGACTGGATCCATCCACTTTTAGCGGACCCTCCTTCTTCTGTGACTAACTTAGGAATCGCGGGACTGATGACCTCGCCGCCTGGTCCCATAACCCTTGTCAGTTAATCAATCAATCAATTAGTTTTCACGTACCAACGAGTAAGAATGTACCACAAAGACGTTCGTTAGAGAGAAACCACGACAGCTAGATTCAACTGGCGTATTTCTGACAGGGGTCACAATCGAATTCCGTAGACTTAAACACATAATTATTCACGGTGAGAAAATCCTTCATACAAGTAGACCGGGAATAATGCAACCAATTAGCACCCGTATTATCCTGAACAACATGCTTGTTGTGGGTTACAGAAGCCATGGCCGAACACCTGCACTGCAGCTCACCTTACCTCACTGGCAAAAGAGACTAGAATGGACGTAGGAACACCAGTCACAGTAAAAGTTGGTGCAAGCTGATACCAATACATCGAAAGCAACACGAAGCACTGTAGCCCGATCGTCAAACGGATGACGCTCAAGCAGTTGACATATCAACGTGTGAGGGATGTTTACATGGTACGAACCTGAGTCACGGATACACTTGCCTGTTATACTACCTACATCTAAATCTACACTCCTGGAAATTGAAATAAGAACACCGTGAATTCATTGTCCCAGGAAGGGGAAACTTTATTGACACATTCCTGGGGTCAGATACATCACATGATCACACTGACAGAATCACAGGCACATAGACACAGGCAACAGAGCATGCACAATGTCGGCACTAGTACAGTGTATATCCACCTTTCGCAGCAATGCAGGCTGCTATTCTCCCATGGAGACGATCGTAGAGATGCTGGATGTAGTCCTGTAGAACGGCTTGCCATGCCATTTCCACCTGGCGCCTCAGTTGGACCAGCGTTCGTGCTGGACGTGCAGACCGCGTGAGACGACGCTTCATCCAGTCCCAAACATGCTCAATGGGGGACAGATCCGGAGATCTTGCCGGCCAGGGTAGCTGACTTACACCTTCTAGAGCACGTTGGGTGGCACGGGATACATGCGGACGTGCATTGTCCTGTTGGAACAGCAAGTTCCCTTGCCGGTCTAGGAATGGTAGAACGATGGGTTCGATGACGGTTTGGATGTACCGTGCACTATTCAGTGTCCCCTCGACGATCACCAGTGGTGTACGGCCAGTGTAGGAGATCGCTCCCCGCACCATGATGCCGGGTGTTGGCCCTGTGTGCCTCGGTCGTATGCAGTCCTGATTGTGGCGCTCACCTGCACAGCGCCAAACACGCATACGACCATCATTGGCACCAAGGCAGAAGCGACTCTCATCGCTGAAGACGACACGTCTCCATTCGTCCCTCCATTCACGCCTGTCGCGACACCACTGGAGGCGGGCTGCACGATGTTGGGGCGTGAGCGGAAGACGGCCTAACAGTGTGCGGGACCGTAGCCCAGCTTCATGGAGACGGTTGCGAATGGTCCTCGCCGATACCCCAGGAGCAACAGTGTCCCTAATTTGCTGGGAAGTGGCGGTGCGGTCCCCTACGGCACTGCGTAGGATCGTATGGTCTTGGCGTGCATCCGTGCGTCGCTGCGGTCCGGTCCCAGGTCGACGGGCACGTGCACCTTCCGCCGACCACTGGCGACAACATCGATGTACTGTGGAGACCTCACGCCCCACGTGTTGAGCAATTCGGCGGTACGTCCACCCGGCCTCCCGCATGCCCACTATACACCCTCGCTCAAAGTCCGTCAACTGCACATACGGTTCACGTCCACGCTGTCGCGGCATGCTACCAGTGTTAAAGACTGCGATGGAGCTCCGTATGCCACGGCAAACTGGCTGACACTGACGGCGGCGGTGGACAAATGCTGCGCAGCTAGCGCCATTCGACGGCCAACACCGCGGTTCCTGGTGTGTCCGCTGTGCCGTGCGTGTGATCATTGCTTGTACAGCCCTCTCGCAGTGTCCGGAGCAAGTATGGTGGGTCTGACACATCGGCGTCAATGTGTTCTTTTTTCCATTTCCAGGAGTGTACATCTGCATGTATTTTCTGTAAACCACTGTGAAGTGCTTGTCAGAGGGTACGTCCCATTGTACCAGTTATTAGGGACTTTTCCTATTCCATTCACGTACGGAACGTGGGAAGAATGATTGTTTAAGTGTCTGTGCCGTGTGTGCTGTAATCAATCTAATCTTGTCCTCACAATCTCTACGGAGAGACATGTAGAGAGTTGTAGTATACCAGTAGAGTAACCATTTATAGCCGGTTCTTGAAACTCTGTAATTAGGCTTTCTCGGGATAGTTTACGTCCAGCTTCAAGAATCTGTCAGTTCAGTTTCTTCACCATCTCTGTGACACTCTCCCAAGGATCGAACAAATCTGTGACCATTCGTGCTGCCCTTTGCTATGTACGTTAAATATCTCATGCTAGTTCTATCTGGTACGTACTCCACATACTTGAGCAGCATTCTAGGATGAACCGCACGAGTGATTTATAAGCAGCCTCCTCTGTAGACTGATGGCATTCCCCCATTATTCTACCAATAAACCGAAATCTACCACCCGCTTTACCCACGATGATCACACCATTTCATATCCCCAAAACCCAGGTATTTGTATGAGCTAACCAATTCCACCTGCGACTCATTGATGTTATTGTCGTGGAATACTACGTTTCTCCGTTTTGTGAAGTGCACAATTTTACACTTCTGAACGTTTAAACCAAGTTGTCAATCTTTGCACCACTTTCAAATCTTATCCAGATCTGAGTGGATATTAATGCTACTTCTTTCAGGTAGTACTTCATCATAAATAACTGCGTCATCTGCGTAAAGTCTGAGGTTATTATTTATATTTTCCGCAAAGTCAATGATATAAAACCGAACAACAAGGGCCAAACACACTTCCCTGGGGTACACTTCTGCATCTATTGATGAATCTCGATAAAAGATCATAGATATCGTGCTGCAACCCTCCTATCAGAATATCCTCAATCCACTCATAAATTTCGCTTGATACTCCACACGACTGTACATTTGATAATAAACGTAGATGTGGTGCTGAGTCAAATGCTTTTCGGAAATCCAGAAATACTTCATCTACCTGACTGCCTTCATCCAAAGCTTTCAGTATGTCGTGCGATAAACGTGTGAGTTGGGTTTCACACGATGGATGTCCGCAGCTCATGGTCTAGTTGCTAGCGTTGCTGCCTCTGGGTCACGGGGTCCCGGGTTCGATTCCCGACCGGGTTGGGGATTTTCTCTGCCCTGGGGACTGGGGGTTTGTGTTATCGTCATCATTTCATCATCATCATCACTAGTGTCAGTGGTTAGATTGGATTGTGAAAAAATTGGACTGCGTAAAAATTGGGACTTTGTACGGCCGCTGATGACCTTGCAGTTGAGCGCACCAAAAACCAAACATCGTCATCACACGATGGATGCTTTCGGAAGCAGTGCTGTTTGCCATGGAGCAGGTCATTCTATTCTACATACATTATTATGTTTGAGCTCAGTATATGGTCTGAGAATCTACAACAAATCGATGTCAAGGGTGCTGGACGGTAATTTTGTTGATTACTTCTACTACGGTACCCTTTTCGTAAATGTCTGTGGTTCAAAATGGTTCAAATGGCTCTGAGCCCTATGGGACTTAACTTCTGAGGTCATCAGTCCCATAGAACTTAGAACTACTTAAACCTAACTAACCTAAGGACATCACACACAACCACGCCCGAGGCAGGATTCGAACCTGCGACCGTAGTGGTCGCGCAGTTCCAGACTGTAGCGCCTAGAACCTCTCGGTCAAAGCGTCCGTGACCCGTGCTTTCTTCGAACTAGTGGACATGGTTTCTTGATCGAGATAATTACGATAGATTATAGTTCACAGACGGGCTAACACAACCACAAATTCATTATAAAATCCCCCAGGGATCCAATCGCGCTATTTCTCAACGCCACTGTCACTAACACTTATATCACACATCTTTTTAGTGGCACGAGGATTAAACTGGAGAAATTTTTATTGGTTTTCTCAGTAAAGGAACATTTAAAAACAAAGCTAAGCATCTCCGGCTATGCTTTGCTACTCTCAGTTTCAGTTCCTGTCTCATCCACGAGGACGTTAACTCAGGTGCCACTAACAGCTTTTCATACGATCAGAGTTTCTTTAGGGATTGTGGAAGGTCATTGGACAATACTCTGCTACGGTAATCACTGAAGGCTTCACGCATTGCTGTCTTGACAGTCAAACGCGTTTCACTTAGCATATGTCTATATATAACCCTATGCTATGTTTCACACCTATAACGCAATAGTACCTGTTCTTTTAGAAGTTTCTTTTCAGTGATTGTATACCATTGAGGGTCCCTCCCATTATGAACGTTCTGCAAGGTACATACACGGCCACAATTATTGAACTACACTACTGGTCATTAAAATTGCTACACCACGAAGATGACGTGCTACAGACGCGAAATTTAATCGACAGGAAGACGATGCTGTGATATGCAAATGATTAGCTGTTCAGAGCATTCACACACGGTTGACGCCGGTGGCGACACCTACAACGTGCTGACATGAGGAAAGTTTCCAACCGATTTCTCATACACAAACAGCAGTTGACCGGCGTTGTCTGATGAAACGTTGTTGTGATGCTTCGTGTAAGGGGGAGAAATGCGTACCATCACGTTTCCGACTTTGATAAAGGTCGGATTGTAGCCTATCACGATTGCACTTTATTGTATCGCGACATTGCTGTTCGCGTTGGTCGAGATCCAATGACTGTGAGGAGAATATGGAATCGGTGGGTTCAGGAGGGTAATACGGAACGCCGTGCTGGATCCCAACGGCCTCGTATCACTAGCAGTCGAGATGACAGCCATCTTATCCGCATGGCTGTAACGGATCGGAGACCATGGCTGCTGTTACCCTTGACGCTGCATCACAGACAGGAGCGCCTGCGATGGTGTACTCAACGACGAACCTGGGTGCACGAATGGCAAAACGTCATTTTTTCGGATGAATCCATGCTCTGTTTACAGCATCGTGATGGTCTCATCCGTGTTTGGAGACGTCGCGGTGAACGCACATTGGAAGCGTGTATTCGTCATCGCCATACTGGCGTATCACCTGGCGTGATGGTATGGGGTGCCACTGGTTATACGTCTCGGTCACCTCTTGTTCGGATTGACTGCACTTTGAACAGTGGATATTACATTTCAGATGTGTTACGACCCGTGGCTGTACCCTTCATTCGATCCCTGCGAAACCCTACATTTCAGCAGGATAATGCACGACCGCATGTTGCAGGTCCTGTACGGGCCTTTCTGGATACAGAAAATGTTCGACTGCTGCCCTGGCCAGCACATGCTCGAGATCTCTCACCAATCTAAAACCTCTGGTAATGGTGGCTGAGCAACTGGCTCGTCACAATACGCCAGTCACTACTCTCGATGACCTGCGGTATCGTGTTGAAGCTGCATGGGCAGCTGTACCAGTACACGCCATCCATGCTCTGTTTGACTCAATGCCCAGGCGTATCAAGGCCGTTATTACAGCCAGAGGTTTTTGTTTTGGGGACTGATTTCGTAGGACCTATGCACCCAAATTGCGTGAAAATGTAATCACATGTCAGTTCTAGTATAATATATTTGTCGTATGAATATCCGTTTATCATCTGCATTTCTTCTTGGTGTAGCAATTTTAATGGCCAGTAGTGTAACCTGAACTAGTTACTAACTACAGCATGCAAACACTTTGTTCAACAGGTAAACGTCACTACAAATATTCGTATTTAGGTTATCACATGTTCGATATGCCTGCCGTCATTGACGAAGAAGGGGCGCAGACGAATAGCGAAATTCTGTGTGATCCGCTGAAGTGTCGGAACGTCGATGCTGTCGGTGACCTTCTGAATGGCTGCTTTCAGCTCAGCAATGGTTTTAAAGTTACTGCTGTATACCTTGTCTTTGATACAGCCTCACAGAAAGAATTCACGTTTGTTCACATCCGGAGAATATGGCAGCCAATCGAGGCTCCTCCAGGACACCAAACACTCTCCTGCTTGCATAAGGTCGAGTTCCGTCTTACATGAACCACAATTTGTTGAAATCAAGTTCACTTTTGATAACAGGGATGAAATCACCTTCCAAATCCTTCAAGTACCGTTCGGTACTCACAGTGCGTTCGTATTATTCCGTGACTGGACACTGAAATTCACACAGTCACCCATTGAGGGTGAAGCGACTTCTCGATCTCGAAATGCGGATTCTCAGTCTTCCAGATGCGCCAGTTTTGCTTATTGACGAACCCATCATGTGCAGATGGCCTGCCGGCCGGGGTGGCCGAGGGTTTCCAGGCGCACCAGTCTGGAAGCGCGCGACCGCTACAGTCGCAGATTCGAATCCTGCCTTGGGCATGGATGTGTGTGATGTCCTTAGGTTAGTTAGGTTTAAGTAGTTCTGAGTTCTAGGGGACTGATGACCTCAGATGTTAAGTCCCGTAGTGCCCAGAGACTTTTTTTTTTTTTTTTTTTTTTTTGGGCTTTGGTAACAATTGTTGCCCAATCGCCTCATGGTCACTGATACCAGTTTCGATATGACAACCTCAAAGAGGTCAGGTGCGTTTGTTGCCAAATTGCTACACCAAGAAGAAATGCTGAAGATAAACAGGTGTGCATTGGACAAATATATCATACTAGAGCTGACATATTATTACATTTTCACGCATTTTGGGTGCATAGATCCTGAGAAATCAGTACCCAGAAGAACCATCTCTGGCCGTAATAACGGCCTTGATAGGCCTAGGCATTGATTCAAACAGAGCATGGATGGGGTGCATTGTCCTGACGAAATGTAGGGTTTCGCAGGGATCGAATGAAGGATAGAGAAACGGGTCGTAACACATCTGAAATGTAACGTCCACTGTTCAAAGTGCCGTCAATGCGAACAAGAGGTGACCGAGACGTGTAGCCAATGGCACCCCATACCATCACACCGGGTGATACGCCAGTATGGCGATGACGATTACACGCTTCCAGTGTGCGTTCACCGCGATGTGGCCATACACGGATGCGACCATCATGATGCTGTAAACAGAATCTGGATTCATCCGCAAAAATGACATTTTGCCATTCGTGCACCCAGGTTCGTCGTTGAGTACACCATCGCAGGCGCTCCTGTCTGTGATGCAGCGTCAAGGGTAACAACAGCCATGGTCTCCGAGCTGATAGTCCATGCTGCTGCAAACGTAGTCGAACTGTTCGTGCAGATGGTTGTTGTCTTGCAAACGTCCCCATCTGTTGACTCAGGGATCGAGACGTGGTTGCACGATCTGTTACAGCCATGCAGATAAGATGCCTTCAACTCGACTGCTAGTGATACGAGGCCGTTGGGATGCAGCACGGCGTTCCGTATTACCCTCCTGAACCCACCGATTCCATATTCTGCTAACAGTCATTGGATCTCGGCCAACGCGAGCAGCAATGTCGCGATACGATAAACCGTAATCGGGATAGGCTACAATCCGACGTTTACCAAAGTCGGAAACGTGATGGTACGCATTTCTCCTTCTTACACGAGGCAGCACAACAACGTTTCACCAGGCAACGCCGGTCAACTGGTGTCTGTGTATGAGAAATCGGTTGGAAACTTTCCTCATGTCAGCACGTTGTAGGTGTCGCCACCGGCGCCAACCTTGTGTGAATCCTCTCAAAAGCTAACAGTTTGCATATCAGAGCATCTTCTTCCTGACGGTTAAATTTCGCGTCTGTAGCACGTCATCTTCGTGGTGTAGCAATTTTAATGGCCAGTAATGTATACAGCTTCCGAATTATGTCTAAATTGTTTGCTGGACGCTCCACGTCTCTAGCAGTCGAGACACACCATCGAATGAGAACAGTGCAGCTTCACTTTGACACGAACAGTTTGTGATCGGTTGCTGAGCGGTGATGGATTACAGTTGCTCAGCATCAGTTTCGGTGTCTCGCGGATTCCATTCTAAGATGCGTCGCCGGCATAATGACGGCAAAATTCGACACTACACTTCCGACCATGAAACTGCAACTTCATGATGATGGCATACAGCATACGCCAAATCGGTATGAAGTATACAAGGTACTTAGATATGCGCATGGACAGTATTTCAGTGGAACTGCGCGAAGTAAGTAAGGGTAACGTTAACGGCAATCTGCGTATAAGTAAAGATTCTGCAGCTCGTTCCTCATTCAAGTATTCTACGATGGTCGTTCAGTAAGTAATGCCCCACATTTTTTAAAAAGCCATTGGTGCTTCACATTTGATGTTAGTTCTGTGCGTCGGTGAAGTTTCGAACCGCCCTGGCAGATGGCAGAGCTGTAGTACAACGTCAAAATGGCGTGTACATACGACTTACATTACAAGAAGCATGCTGTTATTGTATTCTTGTGTGCGGAAAAACAAACCGTGATGAACATCCCAAACGTTTGCGTTTAGTGGATGGCGATGCTGCAGTTGATCGGAGTACAGTTAGGCGATGGGTAAAGAAAGTTACAGCCTCAAGCAATGCAGAAACCGAGTTCCGTGATCAGCCACGCTCGGGACGTCCTGTCCCAGCCACTGCTCCAGACATGCTGAATAGTGCGGATGCCATTATTCGTGCCGACCGACGCGTCACAGCTCGACAGTTGGCTCTACAGTTGTCGTTCAGCATTGCAATTACGTCTCCAATGATCGAGACTCTCGGATATTCAAAGAGGTACCCACGATGGGTTCCATGAATGCTCACAGCGGGCCACAAGGTTCAAAGAAAGGCCATTTCATCTGAATTGACCGACGGAGAGGCTGTTCTGTCACGGATCGTTACAGGGGTGGAAGCTGGGTGCAACACTTTGCACCGGAAACGAAAAGGCAGTCTATGGAGTGGTATCATCCTCATTCACCACAAAAGAAGAAATTCAAGACAGCTCCCTCTGCCGGAAAAAGTCATGGTGACTGTCTTCTGGGACTGTGATGGCGTCATTCTCGTGGATGTGATGCCAAGAGGGTCTACCATCAATTCAGAGGCATACGTGAAGACTCTGACTTTGGTCAAGAACCGTTTCCGACGTGTTTGATCGGACAAGAATCCAGGAGAAATCTTGCTCCAACACGATATTGCACGCCCACACACAAGTCTGACAACATGGGCACACATCGCCAGATTGGGTTGGACATCATTCATTGCCTCATCCACCCTACAGATCAGACCTGGCACCCTCGAACTTCCATCTCTTTGGGCCCCTTAAAGATTCACTACGGGGAACACACTTTGAAGATGACGAAAGCGACAGTCATCCTGTGAAAACAGGGCTATGCCTACAGGACAACATCTTTTAGCAGTAGGTTCAAATGGTTCAAATGGCTCTGAGCACTATGGGACTTTACAGCTATGGTCATCAGTCCCCTAGAACTTAGAACGACTTAAACCTAACTAACCTAAGGACATCACACAACACCCAGTCATCACGAGGCAGAGAAAATCCCTGACCCCGCCGGGATTCGAACCCGGGAACCCGGGCGCGGGAAGCGAGAACGCTACCGCACGACCACTTACCAGTAGGGAATACACGCTCTTCCACATCGTTGGTTTACGGCCATAGACTGTGATGAAGACTATGTAGAAAAATAGGACATGGACAAGACTTTTTGATGTATATTGTCACCAAATTCTGAATCTTAACAATAAATATGTTCTGAGAAAAAAAAGTGGGGCATTATTTATTGAACGACCCTCGTATTTGCGTATTATTTACTTGTGAGGAGATAGTTTTAGGAATCACGATAGAAGTAGAAATTGTACAGTTGCAAAATTATTTAATCAACCAAAGTAAGTTCAGCATGGGAACTAGGAACTGAAGTCAGTTAACACCCAAAGAAAGAGCCACAAGCGAAATTACCGAAACGAGCTGAAGGAAATTTAGGCTCACTTTCCGAATCAACACTGCCTGACAAAAACGTAAATCAACCAAAAGAAAAGGAGAAAAGAAAATGAAAAATCGCGGCTTGAGAGGGTGTATGCTGGTATTCCAGTGATTAAAAAATCGATACAAATTTATAATGAACTTGACAGTATGAGCCAACTTATCATCATGACGTTGCACGCTCTCTGGCCTGGGTACATGCAGTGATTCGTTTCATAAAGGCTTTGAGTCCTCTCCTGATGCAGGCTGGTCCTTGATATCGTGGGTACTGGCACCGGAACGCAGTTGGTCCTGTAAATGTTCTGTCAGGGACAGATCCGGGGGTTTGCTGCCCACGTGAGTATCTCAGCATCACACTGGTCATCCGGGATTGTGCAGAACCAATCATTAAAGAACACACTTCGGCGCCATTTGGCGGCAGACCACGGCACCACTTCAAACGCAGCCATTTCTGTTGGTTTTAGATGGCCAGCGCAGACGTGAAGCCGCTGCGATGTGCTTGGGGCTCAGTATGACGGTTCTCCTTTGTTGAGGTCAGACGTGGTCGATTGCTAGTTTGACAACAAGTATTCCTGCTTACATCTTCCTAGGTAGTCCAATACTGGACCACAGTTCCATCCGAAAGCTCCACAAACTTGGACTCTGCACGATTCGACCAGCCAGCCAAATGGAGAACCACAATGAGGCCCATTTCAAACTCTTTCAGGTGCTGTTAATGCTGTCTCACACGAGTACGAAGCATCTCTGTGTTCTTCGCAGTGATCACGTCTCCAGCATTTTCTGCCCTCTAAAGGCCCTACCAGGCCTGGTAACAATACGAAACACAAATAACACAGATACCATGTAACCTTTACGAGAATTGTAACTCTAATCATTTGCATGCAAGTAGATGGTGTTCACATGTACAATGTTACATTGACATTCGACCGTGTTCTCTGGGTACTTCATTTTAGTTGTCTGGCAGTCTATTTTAGACATACGGGGTGACACACGGGAGACGGACGGTTTTTAATGAAATAATACTCAACCAACTTTAAAATTAATGCATGTTTATTTGCACAAAATCAAAGCTCATTATTTGCCATTTTAGTTAACGAAGTTATTTGTAAAAAATAATGTCGTCAAGGTGGTGTCCATCATTTCGAATGCAGGACTCAAGTATCTTCTCAAAATCCTCCATCACACGGACTAAAATCTCTACGGGGATGGCAGAAAGTTCTTGCATTCTTCAGCTCGTCGAACTTTCGTAGTTTGAGGTTATAGACACAGTTTTTAAGGTACACCCACCGAAAAAAGCCACATACTGAAAGGCGGGAGACCTGGGAGGTCAAGGAACATTGCCAAAATGTGAGATAATCCGGCCAGGAAACATGCGTCTATAAACTGTCATTGAAGTGTTTGCGCCGGCCGGGGTGACCGAGCGGTTCTAGGCGCTACAGTCTGGAACCGCGCGACCGCTATGGTCGCTGGTTCGAATCCTGCCTCGGGCATGGATGTGTGTGATGTCCTTAGGTTAGTTAGGTTTAAGTAGGTCTAAGTTCTAGGGGACTGATGACCTCAGCAGTTAAGTCCCATAGTGCTCAGAGCCATTTGAACCATTTTTTTTAAGTGTTTGCGGTGTAAGATGTTGCCCCATCCTGCTGGAACCAAACGCATTTTAAAGGGATTCGTCGTCTTCTAAGTTCAGGTTTCAAGAATGTTTCAAGCATACGAATGTAACGAACTGAATTAACAGTAACTGTGGCCCCGTTGTCTTTTAAAAAAAATAAGGTCCAATAATGCCAACAGAGCCAAGAGCACACCAGACTGTTACTTTTTCTGAGTGTAGAGGACACTGGTGGATAAGGTGTGGAGGCTCTGGAGCCCAGTCACGTAGGTTTTGCTTATTCACGGTCCCGTTTAAATGAACATGAGCTTCATCGCTCATAAATAAAATTTCATTTTCATTCGATCACAAAATCACTTGCATTCGGTAAGCGAAGTCGTCTCGTACAGCAAAATCCGTTTCCTTAAGTTGTTAGAAACGAGCATTTTGTAAGGATAGAATTTTAATTCTTTATGCAAAATACGTCTAAACGATTCACGATTGATTCGTAACTCACTAGCATGACGTCTGGCTGACCGTGCTGGACTTCTGACTGCCGCTTGCTTTACCCTTTCAACATTTTATGGTGTCGTTACTCTGCGCCTCGGCTAAGGATCCTTCTTATCCAGTATGTTTCCAGTTGATCTGAAGTTTTCCACCCATCTGAGGATTGTGTTACGGCTCGGAACAGCTCCATGTCGACCGACATTGCCGGCCGCGGTGGCCGAGCGGTTGTAGGCGCCTCAGTCAGGAACTGCGCGACTGCTACGGTCGCAGGTTCGAATCCTGCCTCGGGCATGGATGTGTGTGATGTCCTTAGGTTGGTTAGGTTTAAGTAGTTCTAAGTTCTAGGGGACTGATGACCTCAGAAGTTAAGTCCCATAGTGCTCAGAGCCATTTGAACCATTTTTTTCGACCGACATTAAACCGCGCACGAAACAATCGCTGCGTAGCAATAATACACCACTTTCCACGAAACTGTCATAGACAAACACTCACGTTGCAAGTCCCACTGCTCCATAGTGACTGAGTAAATGAAATGGCGTCTTGTGTGGATCAGAACTATCCCCAGCACGACAACCTCCCACCACCGCGCCCTCAGTAATATGCAGTCAAAACCGTCCGTCTCCCTTGTGTCACCGTGTATTTCATCAAACACCTCGCAGTTGTGAAAAGTAACAGAATAATTTGTTTAAAATCTCTAAGTAAAAAAACGGGCTTGAGTTCCGATCCAACACGCAGATTTAGCCTGCTAGGAAGCTTCCAGTACGGTGTATTTGCAGTAGTCTGTGCTGTATTGCTACAGGAGGCCGAAATGCACGCGTTTAAATACACGCAGACTGGCGTGAGGTCTGGAACAGGGCAATGTCTTGAGAATTGCAATAAAGTACGAAAATCTTGTAATACTTAACTTTAATCCACATTTGTAGAACATCGCTCTTGATGATACATGCTTCAATATATTAATTATCAAAGGCTATGGCGCCTTGCTAGGTCGTAGCAAATGACGTAGCTGAAGGCTATGCTAACTATCGTCTCGGCAAATGAGAGCGTAATTGTCAGTGACACGTCTCTGGCAAAGTAGGCTGTACAACTGGGGCGAGTGCCAGGACGTCTCTCTAGACCTGCCGTGTGGTGGCGCTCGGTCTACAATTACTGACAGTGGCGACACGCGGGTCCGACGTATACTACCGGACCGCGGCCGATTTAAATGCTACCACCTAGCAAGTGTGGTGTCTGGCGGTGACACCACAGTCTATATGGTTCAAATGGCTCTGAGCACTATGGGACTTAACTTCTGAGGTCATCAGTCCCCTAGAACTTAGAACTATTTAAACCTAACTAACCTAAGGACATCACACACATCCATACCCGAGGCAGGATTCGAACCTGCGACCGTAGCGGTCGAGCGGTTCCAGACTGTAGCGCCTAGAACCGTTCGGCCACCCCGGCCGGCAGTAGTCTGTATACAATGTATGTAACAATTCCAAATGACGCGAGACAGGAAGAGCACCAACGTCATTCACGTTTTGTCGGAGCTAACTAAGACCGGTTTGCACAGCGCTAGACGTTTGTCACTGAAATAGTAACTTTGGAACACATTTTGTGCTCACATTTGATAAATTTGTAGAAATCTGCGTGCACTTTGTAAGTAAGTGACCATCATATGACGCACAGCTCGACCTTTTTGTTCATGAGATTCATAAGGCTGCACGTAATGAGGAGCAGATGCGCGCCATGTTAGGGACCGCTTATTGAGTAGCCAGTCCGGTATACGAGAGGTCTGAGGAGTTATTTTGGGGCAGAACACCATATGTTGCTCTTTAAAAAGAAAGTCTGAAAGGTGTAGTACTTGGCGGAAACAGAATAGAACCACAGCTCTTCACAGTATATCTAAAACGTCTTCACAATGCCAGTAATTCCAGAAACGTTCGCGGACGGTGACACAGTTAACAGAGATGCGGTCGCCCGGGAGCACTGTTGTAAAATTCTAGAAGATTTGCAAAACATTAGTTCTTGGTGCAGCGACTGACATCAGGCCCTAAAAATAAATTAATGCATCTTAATGTGCTTAAGAACACAGATTACCTCTGTGCCGCTTCAATACGGTCTCAGCGATAGATTATTAGTCACTGACATTGGCCAAATCCTTCATGACAAAGGATATGGAAGAGAATGACCACGTGAATCAAGAGACTTGGATTTATTACAAGATTTTCGAAGATAGCAACAGATAGCTGATGGCTAGTCACTCAGATATCGAAGGATGACTCCTCCTGAGACCTCTAATGGTCAGTGGTCTCTTCCAATAAACTTTGATCAATATTATTTCTCTCATTGTGAGTGTCTTGAAAGAACTGAACTCTCTCAAAGATTGAGTCGTTAGTGTATACAGGGTGGTCCATTGATCGTGACCGGGCCAACTATCTCACGAAATAAGCGCCAAACGAAAAAACTACAAAGAACGAAACTTATCTAGCTTGAAGGGGGAAACCAGATGGCGCTATGGTTGGCCCGCTAGATGGCGCTGCCATAGGTCAAACGGATATCAACAGCGTTTTTTTAAACGGAACCTCCGGTTTTTATTACATATTCGTGTAGTACGTAAAGAAATATGAATGTTTTAGTTGGACCACTTTTTTCGCTTTGTGATAGATGGCGCTGTAATAGTCACAAACGTATAAGTACGTGGTATCACGTAACATTCTTCGAGTGCGGACGGTATGTGCTTCGTGATACATTACTCGTGTTAAAATGGACCGTTTACCAATTCTAAATACTTCCAGGTACAAGAGACGATCAGAAATTTCCGTTTGAGGACGTTGCTGGAACGTATATGCAACGTAGTGCGACTTTGATGCGGGTATACAAGCACCGACATTTAGACAAGGTATTGCTGTGGCATTCTTATGTTTCCGGCTTGCATGCAGGAAATGCGGAAACATGAACTACGGAGACGTTACTACCAAATGCGTCCAAACAGGACCAACGTGCAGTTAATCTTTATCGGCTAGCGGGAAAGAAAAGCCGGTAGACGCCCATCGGAGGATGAAGAATGGGTATGGGGCAGCATATCTGTCGAAAATCGCTATTGTGGAACAGTGGTCCCGTGCTCGTCACGATTCGACACAAGACGACGTCCCAACATCCAAATGTCGTAATGCAGAAGCTATGCTAACTCAGAGAGACACTCGAGCAACCGCCCTATTGTCCTTCTCTCCCCATCCCATTAACACGCCTTAGGTTCACTAAAAAAAGAGACCTCAAAGGATCGACGATTCCCGTCCGACGAGGATGTGCAACAGGCAGTTACCGACTTGTTCGAGTATCAGGATAAGGTGTCTTGCCGAACGGGTACTTTTATCCTGGTGCACCGATGGGATGATTACCTCAACACTTAGGCGAGTTTTTTGATTAGCGTACCGATTTTGACTGTAGGTACTTCGAACGTAAGCGTTTTGATCGGTCCCTTATATTTCTATGGGATTAAAATCAGATGATTTAGCAGGCCAGTCGAGATATGATGGAGTCCTTGAGTATTCGTCAAACCAAAACTGTAAGTGTGCACCCCTGTGAACAAAGTTTTAGTCATAAGATGGGAGTGCCCATAGGATACTCATTATGAAGGGGTAGGAGAAAGCCGGCAGCGGTGGTCTCGCGGTTACGGCGCTCAGTCCGGAACCGCGCGACTGCTACGGTCGCAGGTTCGAATCCTGCCTCGGGCATGGATGTACGTGATGTCCTTAGGTTAGTTAAGTTTAATTAGTTCTAAGTTCTAGGGGACTGATGACCACAGAAGCTAAGTCCCATAGTGCTCAGAGCCATTTGAACCATTTTTTTGTAGGAGAAAGGGAAAACTTGGTCACTGAGAACAGTGGAGTTAACTTCCTGGTTGATGTTCACGATGACCTGAATTATTGGACACGAACCATAGCACGAATAGCCTGCCGTGGTGGCCGAGCGGTTCTAGGCGCTACAGTCTGCAACCGCGCGACCGCTACGGTCGTAGGTTCGAATCCTGCCTCGGGCATGGATGAGTGTGATGTCCTTAGGTTAGTTAGGTTTAAGTAGTTCTAAGTTCTAGGTGACTGATGACCTCAGATGTTAAGTCCCATAGTGCTCAGAGCCATGTGAACCATTTGAACCATAGCGCGAATAACGCCCCAAAAACTCACAGGACCACCTGTAGCCTGAAGAACATCCTTCCCAAATTGTGGATTAAGCCTTACAAAGGGCCGTTGGTGCCCTCAGTGCCTGGCCTCACTTGAGTACGGGCGAAATTTCTACTCGCTAGACCACAATGAACGGCCCCAGTCTGTTAGTGCCCAATTTCTATGTTGTTTGGTCCAATGAATTCGTGCATCTATATATGCCGCCGTGGGCAATGGGCGTTCCCGCGGTATTCTACCCCAAATGTCCGCTGTATGCAGTTCCCTTCGCAATGTTCACTTGGAAACTGGTTGGGATGGATACGTTCTAGAGGCAGCAACAGTTCCTGTCAGGTTAGAAACCGACTGTCATTGACAAAGCGTTACGCTTGTCTCCGGTGCCTGTCTGTTACGACATTTGTACGACCATTATTACTACGCACTATTGCATTGGTACACCATTCGTTGCTGACGCGCTGGGCAGTTCACTTTGATACATCAATAAATGGAGCACATTCGCTCATAGTGTGTCATGGACATTATTGATGACTGAGTGACGCCAAAGCGCAGCTCTGACTCGAGATAAACCAGAGGCTCAAAACACAATGAAAATTAACCGCAGTAGAAACACTCGATCTGCAACAAGGACCCTCCAAGACGTTACAAGGAAGGTACAGAATACGTCACTGAAGGATGGAATAAAGGTCAAATTCAAAGTTGGCTGAGATATCTAGGTCATTACAGAGTGTTTATGAGATCGAATTGGACACGGATGACAAAATAAATCAGCCGTGACCTTGCCGAAAGAACAATGCAACCTTACATCAGAAGTGATTTAGGAAGCACTCGCAAAACGTTTATTGTGATGATCTAAAGGTTTTTTGGATGTTAATTGCCCACTGTATTAACCACTGTATGAGCTTGGGGAGCGGAAGGAGGTGTCTTTGTCACTATTTCTAGCGCCTCATGGCGAGGTAAACTTTCATTTTGTCGACAATGGCGACTTCGGAAATTTAGATCCTGGACGAAAAAGCAGCGTTCAAAATTTCTCTCCGGTAATTACAGTGTGAACAATACCATTCCTATTTTGACATAACCTTTCCAAATCGAACGTTTCGCGGTTGTCAGTTTCTCCGTGAAACACGTGGTTCATGATATCGCACGATTGTGCATGGAAATTACCGCCCTTCTGCTACGAGAATCTTTATTAGGGAACAGTTTTATCTCCAAGAGCCCGCAGCTCGTGGTCGTGCGATAGCGTTCTCGCTTCCCGCGCCAGGGTTCCGGGTTCGATTCCCGGCGGGTCAGGGATTTTCTCTGCCTCGTCATGACTGGGTGTTGTGTGATGTCCTTAGGTTAGTTAGGTTTAAGTAGTTGTAAGTTCTAGGGGACCGATGACCATAGCTGTTAAGCCCCATAGTGCTCAGAGCCATTTTTTTTATCTCCAAGAATAAGCAAATGCTGTAGCGTAGCGTATTAGACAGTCTGGGATTAAGAGTCGTCAGGCGCATTTTTTCTGGTGTTTCAGCAGATATTTGCAATTTTGTTTTTCTACTGTGTACCTACCTGGAGTCAGCCCAAACAAATAGTGCTCATCACGTGTTTCATGTGAAGTCCATTGTAGAGGGAAAGCGTAGGTTCGTCTCCAGTTACAAAAAAGTTTGATTTTTAAGTGGAATTTTATATGGTCATTCGATAGAGTGATTCCAGGTAAGTCTAGTGCGATATTTGTTTCATCGATATGTGTTAACAGGGACACTAAAACTTGAAGAATATCGAGTAATCCTGTTTATTCTTCGTGTTTTAGTGTACCTGTTAATATACAGGGTGGAGAAGAATTGTGTCACGAAAGTTTAACCCGGGATAACTGATGTCAGTAGGAACCAAAATTACTGATGTTGTGTAGATCGACAACGCACAATTTTTAAACTACGGAAACTTGACGCCAGCCGGCCGGTGTGGCCGTGCGGTTCTAGGTGCGTCAGTCTGGAACCGCGTGGCCGCTACGGTCGTAGGTTCGAATCCTGCCTCGGGCATGGATGTGTGTGATGTCCTTAGGTTAGTTAGGTTTAAGTAGTTCTATGTTCTAGGGGACTAATGACCACAGATGTTGAGTCCCATAGTGCTCAGAACCATTTGAACCATTTGAAACTTGGCGCCACATCTCCGATTGGCCGCGGGATTGCCCTGTTGCCGGATGCTCTGGACAACGCATGACTGCGAATGCTTTGCGTCCCGGAGATCGCGACTTGTTCAAAGCGGCCCGCATACTCGGTGGTAGCGCGCCAGCCTTCCACTCTGGGAACCTGGGGGTGAATCCGCCGGGGTCCCGACACATCAAAATGGTTCAAATGGCTCTGAGCACTATGGGACTTAACATCTATGGTCATCAGTCCCCTAGAACTTAGAACTACTTAAACCTAACTAACCTAAGGACAGCACACAACACCCAGTCACCACGAGGCAGAGAAAATCCCTGACCCCGCCGGGAATCGAACCCGGGAATCCGACACATCAATTGTACTTTCATGATAAGACGTACCCGGAACAAACCCGTCAACAGCTGTTAGTTCGCGTACAGGAAGTCTTTTAGAAATTTTTTGTAGCTAGGACACTGTTTACTTAAAGCAGGTTCTCGAACTGGCGACCCTCTGACGCGACACAAGCTTGGTAACGTCGAACGGTGTTTTGCCGAACTCTTTCAAAGATTCCTGGCATTGACCTGATGTGATTGGCGGCATGTCAAACGCGATCCATTAATTCCTCTTCGATTCTACGTGGTTCGCGTCCGGGTGGGTGAACTAGAACCCTGAAGAATCCCCACAGGAAAAAGTCCGGTGGCGTGAGGTCTGGTGATCGCGGGGGCCATGTCCCACGAGCACCTCTGCCAATCGCCCGGCCTCCGAAGAGATCATTTAAATACCTGCGCACAGCATGTGTGGGCGCCCCATCATGCTGCAACCACATGCGCAGCCGTATGTCCAGAGGAACATGTTCCAGAATCCCAGGTAGAGTTTCTTGCTAGAAACGAAGGTAATATGCCACGGTAACTTGAAGAGGTAGACGGATCAGATCGTCAGCCAAAATGCCTGCCCAAATGTTGAACGAAAATCGTTCCTGCTGTCCGTGGACGTACGTGACGTGAGGATTTCCCCTTGCCCATTGATGAACGTTTCGAGTGTTGTAAAAGCCATGGCGATGGAAGGTGCACTCGTCAGTAAACAACAAAATGGCGGGGAAGTCGGGATCTCGTGCAAAACGTCGCAGAAATTATCGGTAAAATCCTAGCCTGTGTACATACTCCGTCACAGGATTTAGGTCTTGGACAGGGTGGAAAGTAAATCGGTGCTGGCCATCATCCCTCAAAACCTTCCAGATCTCGTCCGCATTGTTACTTTGTGCCAGGAAGGGCTCTCAACAAGGGAAGTGTCCAGGCGTTCAGGCCACCCAAGGGCTACTACTGCAATGGATGACTGCTACCTGCGGATAGTGGCTAGGAGGAATCCTGACAGCAACGCCACCATGTTGAATAATGCTTTTGGTGTAGCCACAGGACGTCGTGTTACGGCTCAAACTGTGGACAATAGGGTGCATTACGCACAACTTCACACCCGACCATGGCGAGGTCCATCTTTGCAACCACGACATCATGCAGCACGGAACAGGTGGGTGCAACAACATGCCAAATGGATCGCTCAGTATTGGCATCACATTCTCTTCGCTGATGAGTGTCACATATGCCTTCAACCGTACAATCGTTGGAGGCGCTTTTGGAGGCAACCCAGTCAGGCTGAACGCTTTAGACGCACTTTCCAGAGAGTGCAGCAAGGCGGAGGTTCCCTGATGTTTTGGTGTGGCATTATGTGGGGCCGACTTACGCCGCTGGTGATGATGGAAGGCGCCGTAACGGCTGTACGATACGTGAATGGCATCCTCCGACCGATAGTGTAACCGTATCGCCAGCATATTGGCGAGGCATTCGTCTTCATGGAGGCTCCCATCGTGCACGTCCTGTGAACGACTTCCTTCAGGATAATAACATTGCTCGACTAGAGTGACCAGCATGTTCTCAGACATGAACCCTATTGAATATTCCTGGGATGGATTGGAAAGGGCTGTTTGTGGACGACGTGACCCACCAGCAATTCTGAGGGATCTATGTCGAATCGCCGTTGAGGATTGGGACAATCAGGACCAACAGTGCCTTGATGAGCTTGTGGACAGCATGCCACGACGAATACAGGCATGCATCAGTGCAAGAGGACGTGCTACTGGGTATTAGAGGTACCAGTGTGTACAGCAATCTGGTCCACCACCTCTGAAGGTCTCACTGTATTGTGGTACAACATGCAATGTGTGGTTTTTATGAGAAAAAAAAAAAAAGGGGGGGGGGGGAGGGAATGATGTTTATGTTAATCTCTATTCCAATTTTCTGTACAGGTTCCAGAACTGTAGGAACCGAGGTGATGCAAAGCATTTTTTGATGTGTGTAGAATGCGTTACAAATACTGACTGTTAACCTGGGAAATATCTAACATTGGAAAGAGGGAGGTGCAAATATCGGTTTAATACCACGTTCCTTAGTCGAATCACTTTCTAAAATCGGTGATAAGGGTGATTTTATTACAAGCTTACACCGCTAACGGCGTCCACCCGCATTTTCGGTCTGTTAATACACACTTCATGGTCACCATCTATATTCAATGTCACAGTATTTGTGTGGAAGACAACTTAATTCGGAAGCAATACCATACCTCAATTTATAAATTATGTCTAGTATTTAATGCGGATATTGTTAGCAATACTTGTGTGTGCCTGTAGAACCAAGGCCGCTTTTTATGCTGGGTGACAATAACGTGGTCGCTGCGATCGTGTTTTTAACATATGGTCGCTTGTAAGAGGATTACGTCTCTCTTCCGAAGAGACACTGGTACCACTTGCAAGAACAAAAAATTAGGCATGTCCTTCAGACACGAATTTTCGCTCAATATTAATTTATGCCACCAGCATTCAGTTATTGGCGATGTATTATACTTAATTGGAGATGCGTGATAGATTTGCTGTGATCTGCAGGCTCATAAAGTTTGTGTTGGGGTGTAAAGTAACTGTGGTCTCTGTTCTGGCATGTGCAAAGAAAATGACTGTGTTCTGTCGTAAGGGAGGAATGGATTTGACGTGAGAAATTACGATTTGGTTGGGTTGCTTTGAGGAAGGAGACCAGACAGCGAGGTTATCGGTCTCATCAGATTAGGGAAGGATGTGGAATGACGTCGGCCGTGCCCTTTCAAAGTAACCATCAAGGCATTTGCCTGGAGCGATTTAGGGAAATCACGGAAAACCTAAATCAGGTTGGCCGGACGCGGAATTGAACCGTCGTCCTCCCGAATGCGAGAATTACGATTTCAGTGCACTGATAGCCGTAAGGAGGATGAAAGATTTTACACGGACAAGTATGTCCTGTCATAAGAGGGATATAGATATTGATATTTCCAGAACTACAACCGTCAGGGGGAGGTATTTCTCATACTTCCCTCATTGTGGAATGTCATCAGATTGGGCTGCAATCGTAATATTTAATTATAATTGTATTGATAAATATGTGGCTGGTTTCCTAGGATGTCACCATTTGCCATACTGGGTGTGTGGCACAGGTAGCCTGTGGTCAAAATGAATGGGCATCTCTGGCTTAAGGCTCTCGCGAGCGGCGGGTACAAGGAAACGTTCCAGCCGGCCGGAAAGTCAGTTCTTGCCCACAGTTGCAGGGGTCAAGTCTTGGCGGCGGCGCCTTCTAGGTACGCTACTGGCCATTAAAATTGCTACACCACGAAGATGACGTGCTACAGACGCGAAATTTAACCGACAGGGAGAAGATGTTATGCAAATGATTAGCTTTTCAGAGCATTCACACCTATAACGTGCTGACATGAGGATAGTTTCCAACCGATTTCTCTTACACAAACAGCAGTTAACCGGCGTTGTCCGGTGAAACGTTGCTGTGATGCCCCGTATAAGGAGGAAAAATGCGTACCATCACGTTTCCGACTTTGATAAAGGTGGATTGTAGCCTATCGCGATTGCGGTTTATCGTATCCAATGACTGTTAGCAGAATATGGAATCGGTGGGTTCAGGAGGGCAATACGGAACGCCGAGCTGGATCCCAACTGCCTCGTATCAGTAACAGTCGAGACGACAGACATCTTATCCGCATGACTGTAACAGATCGTGCAGCCACGTCTCGATCCCTGAGTCAACAGATTAACACGTTTGCAAGACAACAACCATCTGCACGAACAAAATTCAAATGGCTCTGAGCACTATAGGACTCAACTGCTGAGGTCATTAGTCCCCTAGAACTTAGAACTAGTTAAACCTAACTAACCTAAGGACATCACAAACATCCATGCCCGAGGCAGGATTCGAACCTGCGACCGTAGCGGTCTTGCGGTTCCAGACTGCAGCGCCTTTAACCGCACGGCCACTTCGGCCGGCTCTGCACGAACAGCTCCACGACGTTTGCAGCAGCATGGACTATCACTTCGGAGACCACGGCTGCGGTTACCCTTGACGCTGGATCACAGACAGGAGCGCCTGCGATGGTGTACTCAACAACGAACCTGGGTGCACGAATGGCAAAACGTCATTTTTTTGGATGAATCCAGGTTCTGTTTACAGCATCATTATGGTCGATTCCGTGTTTGGCGACATCACGGTGAACGCACATTGGAAGCGTGTATTCGTCATCGCCATACTGACGTATCACCAGGCGTGATGGTATGGGGTGCCATTGGTTACACGTCTCGGTCACCTCTTGTTTCCATAGACGGCACTCTGAGCAGTGGATGTTAAACTTCAGATGTGTTACGACCCGTGGCTCTACCCTCCATTCAATCCCTGCGAAACCCCACATTTCAGTAGGGTAATGCACGACCGCATGTTGCATGTCCTGTACGGACCTTTCTGGATACAGAAAATGTTCGACTGCTGCCCTGGCCAGCACATTCTCCACATCTTTCACCAATTGAAAACGTCTGGTCAATGGTGGCCGAGCAACTGGCTTGTCACAATACCACAGTCACTACTCTTGATTAACTGTGGTGTCGTGTTTAAGCCGGATGGGCAGCTGTACCTGTACACGCCATCCAAGCTCTGTTTAAGTCAATGCCCAGGCGTATCAAGGCCGTTACTACGGCCAGAGGTAAGTGTTCTGGATACTGATTTCTCAGGATCTATGCACCCAAATTGCGTGAAAATGTAATCACTTGTCAGTTCTAGTATAATATATTTGTCCAATGAAAACCCGTTTATCATCTGCATTTCTTCTTGGTGTAGCAGTTTTAATGGCCAGTAGTGTAGCTGAATAGCTCAGTATGCATCTGGCTGTCTCCACGGTCGCTTGTATCCTCCATGGAAAATTGAGCGATTCAGTATCGATCACTGCCAGTGTTGACACTGGACGCATTGATAACATCCGAATTCCTACCACTCCAATAGTCCCTGGATGTCCGCCACGGTTGAGGGTGGTGCACTCTTTTGTAAGCCCTCGTCGCCAGTTTTGAAAAGGCGTCGTCGCTACTGCTGTGCAGGCCGAGTTGCCACTGCTGTTACGGTAGGCCAAGTCTGTGAGCTCGTGAAGCAGCTTCTGATTCAGTACACCGCTAAGACAATTTCTCCCTGCCACTGTTACACAGCTGTGCTCCAATGTCAGGTAATAGGATAGAAAAACGAAGGTTCAACAATAAATTAGTAACAAAGTCACACAAATGAGTTAAATAAATTAGAGAAAAAGTCCCACAAATGAGTTAAAAAGGTTTACTTATCTTTGTGACTTGTTGAATTATGAAGTTTGCAACACTAATTGTAATATAACACAAAAAAGGCCCTGAATGGCTAAGTACAAATAACTGCAGGTAAAACTTCCTGGCAGATTAAAACTGTGTGCCGGACCGAGATTCTAACTCGGGACCTTTGCCTTTCGCGGGCAAGTGCTCTACCAACTGAGCTACCGAAGCACGACTCCCGCCCCGTCCTCACCACTGTACTTCCGCCAGTACCTCGTCTCCTACCTTCAAAACTTAACAGAAGCTCTCCTGTGAACCTGCAGGACTAGCACTCCTGAAAGAAAGGATATTGCGGTGACATGGCTTAGCCACAACCTAGGGACTGTTTCCAGAATGAGATTTTCACTCTGCAGCGGAGTGTGCACTGATGTGAAACTTCCTGGCAGATTACTGGCGGTAGTAAAGCTGTGAGGACCGGCCGTGAGTCGTGCTTGGGTAGCTAATGTGGTAGAGCAGCTGCCCGCGAAAGGCAAAGGTCCCGAGTTCGAGTCTCGGTCCGGCACACAGTTTTGATCTGCCAGGAAGTTTCACATCAGCGCACACTCCGCTGCAGAGTGAAAATCTCATTCTGGAAACTGTGGGTAAACTTCGCAGTGCCTAGCAAACGCAGTTTACAACGACTGTCTGTTCACTTCTTAGAGTTTACAAAACGACGTTGCCTGTAGAATGTGAGCGAGAGCTGCTGTTCTATCTCCCGAGTAGGCTTCTGTCTGTTCCCGTCTGGTCATTGGCGGACTGTACTCAGCCAGCAATTGGCCGACGCGAAGTCGATATCTTCCTCCTCAGCGCCGCCTGTGGCGCTTGTCGAACTCATGCAAGTGGCGGGCCTCTATGCACTGCCAGCACCTCGCATCTTTGCTCCTGTGGTGCCTTTTGCCCTGGCTGTGCCTTGTTCGGACAACGCAGCACATGCGCTTTCACTACGGGGGCTGCGGTTGCGGCGGCAGTTTTCTCCAACCTCTCAGCACTGGCGCTGGCGGTGTATGAGGGGATTGGTATGCTGCGTATAGACACTGGTAGATGAGTGCATGTGATAGATAAATGTAAATCATTGCAGATGAATAGGAAAAAGAACCCCGTAATGTTTGAATACTCCATTAGTAGTGTAGCGCTTGACACAGTCACGTCGATTACATATTTGGGCGTAACATTGCAGAGCGATATGAAGTGGGACAAGCATGTAATGGCAGTTGTGGGGAAGGCGGATAGTCGTATTCGGTTCATTGGTAGAATTTTGGGAAGATGTGGTTCATCTGTAAAGAAGACCGCTTATAAAACACTAATACGACCTATTCTTGAGTACTGCTCGAGCGTTTGGGATCCCTATCAGGTCGGATTGAGGGAGGACATAGAAGTAATTCAGAGGCGGGCTGCTAGATTTGTTACTGGTAGGTTTGATCATTGCGTGAGTGTTACGGAAATGCTTCAGGAACTCGGGTGGGTGTCTCTGGAGGAAAGGAGACGTTCTTTTCGTGAATCGCTACTGAGGAAATTTAGAGAACCAGCATTTGAGGCTGACTGCAGTACAATTTTACTGCCGCCAACTTACATTTCGCGGAAAGACCACGAAGATAAGGTAAGAGAGATTAGCGCTCGTACAGAGGCATATAGGCAGTCATTTTTCCCTCGTTCTGTTTGGGAGTGGCGCAGTGGTTAGACACTGGACTCGCATTCGGGAGGACGACGGTTCAATCCCGTGTCCGGCCATCCTGATTTAGGTTTTCTTTGATTTCCCTAAATCACTCCAGGCAAATGCCGGGATGGTTCCTCTGAAAGGGCACGGCCGACTTCCTTCCCCATCCTTCCCTAATCCGATGAGACCGATGACCACGCTGTCTGGTCTCCTTCCCCAAAAACAACCAACCAACTGTTTGGGAGTGGAACAGGGAGAGAAGACGCTAGTTGTGGTACGAGGTACCCTCCGCCACGCACCGTATGGTGGATTGCGGAGTATGTATGTAGATGTAGATGTTTCAGCGATATCCGACATCTAGCTTTGACAACTACTGCTACGGACTGGATCGTGGTTTAAGTGTGTCATGATTAGTGCTGCAGTGGTATTTGCTGTTGTCTCTAACCTATCACACAGTAGGCTCTTTCTCCTCCTTCTGAATGTGGTGGAGAGAACCAACTTACGGGCTGTAGAGTGCTTTAAAAAATCCAATTGCAACGTCACATTCTCGACTGATCACTTTACTGTTTCCGATAGTGCTATTGCGAGCATGTATCTGTCCAGACCCTCTCCCAAATTTTTTAAGGAAATGGCATTCAACTGAGCTGAAATTTGAAATTTTCAGCTTCTTCCAACACAATGGACTTCCTACCAAATGATTAAAGTGTGCCAGTATCCACCAGTTGGAGGCAAGGGGTAAAAATCCAGTAGGCTTTGGAAACCAGGCCACTGCGGGATGGAGTCCCACCATACATATAGAGGGGTCCAAAAAATGTATCCACTGTTTAAAAGTTCATGACTGGCAAACTAGTTGACAGAGTCGTCTCATCTTTGGTAGTGTAATAGTTTGTAGTTCCGGCAATCGCAACACAAGCGTTATATTGCGTTGTTTTATTTTTTCAGATGACAGTCACCAGATAGTGTTTTGTTCTTACTTGCACCTAGTTACTCGAGTAAACATGGCTGGCGCAAGGCTTACATTCGATGAAAGGAAGTCAGTTCTGAAGTGGTATTTTAAGTACGAAAACATTAATGAAGTTCAACGGCAATGGCGAAATGAGTATCAAACAGAGCCTCCGACACGTTTAACGATTCGTCGCATTCGAGACAAATTTGAAGCCGAAGGCTGTGTTAAAGATGTACACAAACAACGATCTGGACGACCTGTAACCGTAACAAATCCAGCTAACTCCCGTCGTGTTTTACAACAATTCTCTCACTCACCGCAGAAGCCTGTGAGACAGTGTGCCTGTGAAACTGGCGTGAGTCGCTCAAGTGTTCGGCGAATTTTGTAGACTGCAGAGTGGAAGTGCTACATCCCACGATTACTACACGCAATGAACGAGGACGACCCAGGTCGTAGAATGGAGTACTGCGAGTGGTTTACTAACATGGTGAGCAACGATGAAGAGTTAGCAGAGATGAATGTGTGGTCTGATGAGGCACAGTTCAAACTCAATGGTACAGTAAATCGCCACAATTTCATCTACTGGGCCGCCGAAAATCCGAACGTCCGTGTAGACAAAGCCGTGAATTCGCCAGGAGTAAATGTGTGGTGTGGGTTGTCTTACCGGGGCTTGATTGGACCATTCTTGTTTGACGTCACAGTTACCGGTACCTTCAGAAGCTTCAGACATCCATTTTACCTGCCATCCAAGACTTGTTGTTGTAGGTTGGCTGCAGAGCCAACACCGTGTTACTAGAGGAAGCCGAAAGGCACGCGTTTTAGCTCACGCAGGATGGCGTGAGGTCTGGAACAGGACAAGGAAATTAGAATTTAGAAAAAACGGACGTAGCTGGTGGAATACTTAACTTTAATCCATTAATGGTGAACGTCGCTCTTGACGGTACATTATTCACAGTATCAATAGTAACTGGTAATGGCGCCTTGCTAGGTCGTAGCAAATGTCGTAGCTGAAGGCTATGCTAACTATCGTCTCGGCAAATGAGAGCGTATTTTGTCAGTGAAACATCGCTAGCAAAGTCGGTTGTACAACTGGGGCGAGTGCTAGGAAGTCTCTCTAGACCTGCCTTGTGGCGGCGCTCGGTCTGCAATGACTGATAGTGGCGACACGCGGGTCCGACGTATACTAACGGACCGCGGCCGATTTAAAACTACCACCTAGCAAGTGTGGTGTCTGGCGGTGACACCACACTTGTATGGAGACGGAAGAGTTAACTTTCAACAAGATGGTGCCCCAGCCCACTACCAAAATCGTGTTAGGGCGTATCTCGACGAAACTTTACTAGGAAGATGGATAGGCCGTAGATGTGCTGTGGAGTATCCGCCACGTTCCACAGACCTAACTGCTCTGGACTTTTACCTGTGGGGAGCACTAAAGGACGTCGTTTATCAACAAAAGCCACGCACATTGGGTTACCTTCGAGAATCCATCGTACATTCATGTACAAATATCCAACTGAACACGTTGCAGTCAGTAGTTCGTGCTGCAGTTCGGCGGCATCGTTTGTGTGTGGATGTTAATGGTGACCATTTCGAACACCTACGCTGATATCTTTAAGTTGGACTTTAAGCTGCACTTTCACCAAAAAATGAGACAACTCCGTCAATTAATTTGCAAGTTTTGGACCCCTCTGTATACCAGTCCTAGTATCCACCAATAGGATGCAAGAAATAACTGGCCACACACAAAGGGAATCGTTTTAATTAATTAGTCAATCAATCTGATAGAGTGACGGAATATTTGTGAGGGAACATATGAGAAGGAATATTTCCAAAATATCAACAGCTTGGTCATCATGCATCCACTACTTTGTTCAGGACAAAGGTGGGGTTAGTGCGGCACATGGCAGACGCTACCTACTTCTCATTGAATTTCTTTGCTCCGTCAGCAAGAAGTTTCCATAGCACTGGAAGCGTAAGAACAAAGGAACGTACTGGCTACCAATGTCAGGTCTGCATGAGTAGCTAGGGGGCAGGAGAAGGGTAGATACAAATGGCGCCCTGTTAGGTATTCCACTATACTATTGTTGGGGGACGGCGTTGAACTCGTTATCATTACATCTACTTCACCCAGGAAACATATGCCGTCATCGGATCAAAAGTGGCTCTGAGCACTATGGGACTTAACTTCTGAGGTCATCACTCCCCTAGAACTTAGAACTACTTAAACCTAGCTAACCTAAGGACATCACACACATCCATGCCCGGGGCAGGATTCGAACCTGCGACCGTAGCGGTCGCGCGGTTCCAGACATAGCGCCTAGAACCGCTTGGCCACCCCGGCCGGCCCGTCATCGGATCAAAATCGACATTGTCATTCCAGCAATACTACTTTTTTTCCTGCGACAATGTATTTGAATTGTGTCCTTGAGAAAACATTTGAAACTTGGTATGAGATTGCGCCTAGAAAGGGAGTGCATGCAAATATTTCCTTTTCTTCTGGTGGTTGTGAATTTACTGCGGGTGATTATCTGTCTTTCCGCTACGGTCGCAGGTTCGAATCCTGCCTCGGGCATGGATGTGTGTGACTTCCTTAGTTTGGTTAGGTTTAATTAGTTCTAAGTTCTGGGCGACTGATGACCTCAGAAGTTAAGTCGCATAGTGCTCAGAGCCATTTGAACCATTTCTTTCTGTCTTTAATTTTGTTAGATAGGCATCAATTATTTATGCCTTACAGCCATTATTTTTGGCAACGATTTTGATAATATTGATTTATTTCCCCTAGTCTGGTGAACTGAAGGAAATTTTATGTGTATGGTTTAATATGGATCTGAAAAGAACCATTTGTGCTGTGTATGGTGGCATAAAGAATAATTTGTAGTTGCACCTGTGGTGGTGGATTTTCAGTCAATTTCAAAAGCATACTTTTGATTCAGTTTTCTATTCCAGTATCGAAAAAACTGATACCCTCATCTCTCTGATGCTCAATAGTGAATTTGATCTTGAGGTACATGTTACTTATGGCATTTGCAAAACAAATGATTCTGTTTCATTTACTGTACCACTGACAGGATGAATGTGTTACCAACATATCTTTTGTAATAAGTCAGTTTATCTTTTAAACGGGTACTGACCCTGAAAATCTTTTTCCAAATAATTAGAGCAAATATTTGCTAAAAGAAATGCAAAACTGGTGTCCATTGCTAAGCCATCCATCTGCATGTAGATTTCTTTGTTGAATGAGAAAAGTTATGCGCTGGAATTAATTCTAACATACCACAGAGTGCATATCTCTGCCTTGCAAAACTCTTTCCTTTTTATAAAATTGTAGTCGTGCAGTTAATTATTTCTTTGGTGTTGGACTGGTAAATTTATGTACGTGTTCACAATTTCAGTGATCCAAATGAACTATGCCTTTGTATTTGTGCTTAATGGATACTCTTTGTATTGTGATTGAGTGTAAGCACACGGCTGTAATTAAATTTTTAGCTAAGAATGTTACAGATCCACATACTGAGTCATTTACTGTCAGCGAAGAAATTTTCATGCTCCACAGACGATGCAGTAGACAATACAACTGAATATTAAATGGCGGGAGAGGCTGCTATATTGGTGGCCCTCATTAAGGCCTAGTGGAGGCGACTGGGGTTACTGGCTCTTTCTGCTTCCGCTTTACGATCGACTGTGTTTATAAGCAGAGGTCGGCGAGCAGCTGTCCGCAAATTGTTAATTAATCCTAGGCACGTTCGCGCTTGCGCCGTCACGAGACTTGAAAACTCATTCAGTAGCTGACGCCCGAGTAAAGATTTCATTGACGACAGTATTTTGTTTCGTAAGTTCAGCTGTGCAATTATAAACTAATATATCAATAAGTTTCTATGAGATGAATGTGGTTAAAAGAAAGGAAAAGGCACAGAGTCAACAGTAAAAGTGTAATGGCGTCAGTTAGACTTTTGGAGGAGATCGATAGACCCGATACCTAAGTAAATTGTAGATTAGTGAAACCATAAGAATAGTTTGTCACAATTTTAAACTATGTGCCATACTAGGTTTCGAAACAGCATTCCTGCCGCTGGCTGGAGGTGCAGTACCAGTACACCATCCGAGGATACAGTTTTAACTTAACTATCGGAAAGGTCGATAACGAGCATAGGACAATTAAACAAAAATGGTTCAAATGGCTCTGAGCACTATGGGACCTAATATCTGAAGTCATCAGTCCCCTAGAGCTTAGAACTACTTAAACCTAACTAACCTAAGGACATCACACACATCCATGCCCGAGGCAGGATTCGAACCTGCGACCGTAGCGGTCGCGCGGTTCCAGACCCTAGCGCCTAGAACCGCTCCACCACTCCGTCCGACGGACAACTAAACAAACCGTTAGAGACGAGAGAATAAGCTATACAAATATCAAGAACTGAGATGGCAAGCTAGCAGCAAGTAAAGCAGTAAATGAATTTGAAGAGAGTATTATACGAAAGGAAAACTGATCTAAACAGAAGATGAGATAGATGTGATACTGCGAGAAGAATTTGGCAAGGACAGCTGGAGTAGACGACATTCCATCAAAGTTATTAAGATGCTTGGGAGATTCAATAATGATAAACCTATCACGCAAGATGTACAAGTTATACGAAACAGGAGAAATAGTTTCAGATGCAAGAAGAATGTGCAATAGTGGCCATTAAAATTCCTACAACTAGAAGAAATGCAGATGATAAACGGGTATTCATTGGACAAATATATTATACTAGAACTGACATGTGATTACATTTTCACGCAATTTCGGTACATAGAACCTGAGAAATTAGTAACCAGAACAACCACCTCTGGCCGTAATAACGGCCTTGATACGCGTAGGCATTGAGTCAGCCAGAGCTTGGATGGCGTGTACAGGTACAGCTGCCCAAGCAGCTTCAACACGATACCACTGTTCATCAAGAGTAGTGACTGGCGTATTGTGACGAGCCAGTTGCTCGGCCACCATTCACCAGACGTTTTCAGTTGGTGAGAGATCTCGAGAATGACCTGGCCAGAGCATCAGTAGTACATTTTCTGTATCCAGAAAGGCCCGTAAAGTACCTGCAGCATGCGGTCGTGCATTATCCTGCTGAAATGTAGGGTTTCTCAGGGATCGAATGAAGGGTAGAGCCACGGGTCATAACACATCTGAAATGTAACGTCCACTGTTCAAAGTGCCGTCAATGCGAACAAGAAGTGACCGAGACGTGTAACCAATGGCACCCCATTCCATCACGCCGGGTGATACGCCAGTATGGCGAATACACGCTTCCAATGTGCGTTCACTGCGATGTCGCCAACACGGATACGACCATCATGATGCTGTAAAGAGAACCAGGACTCATCCGAAAAAATGACGTGTTGCCATTCGTGCACCCAGGTTCGTCGATGAGTACACGATTGCCGGCGCTCCTGTCTGCGATGCAACGTCAAGGGTAACTGCAGCCATGGTTTCCGAGCTGATAGTCCATGCTGCTGCAAACGTCGTCGAACTGTTCGTGCAGATGTTTGCTGCCTTGCAAACGTCCTAATCTGTTGACTCAGGGATCGAGACGTGGCTGCACGATCCGTTACAGCCATGCGGATAAGATGCCTGTAATCTCGACTGCTAGTGATACGAGGCCGTTGGGATCCAGCACGGCTTTCCGTATTACCCTCCCGAACCCACCGATTCCATATTCTGCTAACAGTCATTGGATCTCGACCAACGCGAGCAGCAATGTCGCGATACGATAAACCGCAATTGCGATAGGCTGCAATCCGACCTTTATCAAAGTCGGAAACGTGATGGTGCGCATTTCTCCTCCTTACACGAGGCATCACAATAACGTTTTACCAGGCAATGCTGGTCAACTGCTGTTTGTGTATGAGAAATCGGTTGAAAACTTTCCTCATGTCAGCACGTTGTAGGTGTCCCACCGGCGCCAGTCTTGTGTGAATGCTCTGAAAAGCTAATCATTTGTATACCACAGCATCTTCTTCCTGTCGGTTAAATTTCGCGTCTGTAGCACGTCATCTTCGTGGTGTAGCAATTTTAATGGCCAGTAGTGTATATGAAAAAGGAGAAATAGTTTCACATTCAAGAAGATTGTAACAGTTCCAGTTCCAAATACTGCAGGTGCTGACATTCGTATGTATTACAGAACCATGACAATAGGTCAAGATTGCAAAATTCCTACAATTACTTGCAGAAGAATCGAAACACTGGTAGAACTTAACTTCGGGGAAGAACAGTTTGGATCGGATAGACGTAAGCACACGCAAAAAAATTGCTGACCTTACGACTTATCTTAGAAATTATGCCAAAGAACAGCATACCTATGTTTATAGCTTTTGTGGGTTTGACTGAGAGACCACGAACGGCAGGTTCACCACATGTAAGTGGAGACGTGAACATATCCTTCACGAAGTGTGAGTGTTGTGGTTTTAAATGATCTAATAAGTGTAGGTGACTGGAGTGTGTGTGTGTGTGTGTGTTGTATCGTATTTGTATTGGTTGACAATGAGAGAAGGCAGAGGGTAAAACCAGGTGCTGGCACATAGTCTATTCCTCTAAATAAGCACCTAGGAGGCTGCCGAGTTTATATCCCACTCCGGTGGACGTATAACCATAAATAGTGTCACCTGCTCTCACTTCATAAGACACTTCAGAGAGGTTTGGAATTTAATCCTGGACATTGTGTCAAATTCTGGCGATACAAAACTCTACGCCACAATTCCTTTTTGCCTATTCCGTAAAGGCAAATAGAAAGTTGCCAACAGCACGTGGCTTGTTCGCATTGACTGCACATTGAACAATGGACGTTACATTTCATGTGTGTTACGACCCGTGGCGCTACCCTTCATTCGATCCCTGCGAAACCCTACATTTCAGCAGGATAATGCACGACCGCATGTTACAGGTCCTGCACGGCCCTATCTGGATGCAGAAAATGTTCGACTGTTGCCCTGGCCAGGTCATTTTCCAGATCTCTCACCAACTGAAAACGTCTGGTGAATGGTGGCCGAGCAACTGGCTCGTCACAATACGGTAGTCACTACTTTTGATGATCAGTGGTATCGTGTTGAAGCTGCATGGGCAGCTGTACTTGTACACGCCATTCAAGCTGTGTTTGACTCAATGCCCAGGCGTATCAAGGCCGTTATTACAGCCAGAGGTGGTTGTTCTGCGTACAGATTTCTCAGGATATGTGCACCCAAATTGCGTGAAAATGTAATCACATGTCAGTTCTAGTATGATATGTTTGTCCAATGAATACCCGTTTATCATCTGCATTTCTTCTTGGTGTAGCAATTTTAATGGCCAGTAGCGTAGATTTCTATCCAGATTCGACGGACATAAGAAGGAGGCAATAATTAAGAAGGGAGTGAAATAGGGTTGTAGCATATCGACGATGCTACTTATGTCCATACACTGGGCAAGCAGTAAGTGATACCAAAGAGAAATTTAGGAATGAAATTATAGTTCAGAGAAGATGTAAAAATTTGAGTTTTGGCGATGTCATTCTAAATTGTATTAGATACAACAGAGGACTTGTAAAAGCTATTGAAGGGAATGGATAGTGTCTTCAAAAGAGGAAATACATCGTTTCGATAATACGATCTTTCAAATGATCTATGGAGCATGTAACTTACTAACTAATTAAGATGAATATCAAGGTAGCGGAATGTAGTCGAAGTAAATCAGGTGAAAAAAAAATGGTTCTGAGCACTATGGGACTCAACTGCTGTGGTCATTAGTCCCCTGGAACTTAGAACTACTTAAACCTAACTAACCTAAGGACATCACGCACACCCATGCCCGAGGCAGGATTCGAACCTGCGACCGTAGCAGCAGCGCGGCTCTGGACTGGAGCGCCTAGAACCGCACGGCCACCGCGGCCTGCTAAATCAGGTGATGCTGAGGGAATTCTATTAGGAAATACGACGCTGAGAGTAGTAGACATTCAGGCAGCAAAATAAGTTAAGATGTACGAAGTAAAGAGAAAATAAAGTAGCAGGACAAACATATCTGTAGCTTAGTACAGGAGTGAAACACAGACGATAAAAATTTCAGATAAAAAGTGAATAGAAGGTATTGAAATGTGGTGCAACTGGAGAATGCTGAAAATTAGATGCATACAGGGTGGTCCATTGATCTTGACCGGGCCAAATATCTCACGAAACAAGCATCAAACGAAAAAACTACAAAGAATGAAACTTGTCTAGCTTGAAGGGAGAAACCAGATGGCGCTGTGGTTGGTCGGCTAGATGGCGCTCCCATAGGTCAAACGGATATCAGCTTCGTTTTTTTTTTTTCTAAATAGGAAACCACGTAAAGAAATATTAATGTTTTAGTTGGACCATTTTTTTCGCTTTGTGATAGATGGCGCTGTAATAATCACAAACATATGGCTCACAGTTTTAGACGAACAGTTGGTAACAGGTAGGTTTTTTAAATTAAAATACATAACGTAGGTACGTTTGAACATTTTATTTCGGTTGTTCCAGTGTGATACATGTACCACTGTTAACTCATCATTTCTGAGAACGCATGCTGTTACAGCTTGATTACCTGCAAATACCAAATTAATGCAATAAATGCTCAAAATGTTGTCCGTCAACCTCAATGTATTTGGTAATACGTGTCACGACATACCTCTCAACAGCGAGTAGTTCACCTTCCGTATTGTTCGCACATGCATTGACAATGCATTGACGCACGTTGTAAGGCGTTGCCGGTGGATCACGATAGCAAATATCCTTCAACTTTCCCCACAGAAAGAAATCCGGGGACGTCAGATCCGGTGAACGTGCGGGCCATGGTATGGTGCTTCGACGACCAATCCACCTGTCATGAAATATGCTATTCAATACTGCTTCAAGCGCACGCGACCTATGTGCCGAACATCCATCATGTTGGAAGTATATCGCCATTCTGTCATGCAGTGAAACATCTTATAGTAACATCGGTAGAACATTAGCTAGGAAATCAGCAAACATTGCACCATTTAGATTGCCATCGATAAAATATGGGCCAATTATCCCTCCTCCCATAATTCCGCACCCGCCAAGGTCGCTGATGTTCCACTTGTCGCAGCCGTCGTGCATTTTCCGTTGCCCAACTGTGCATACTATGCTGGTTTACGTTACCGCTGTTGGTGAATGACGCTTCGTCGCTAAATAGAACGCGTGCTAAAAGTCTGTCATCTTCCGGTAATTTCTCTTGTGCCCAGTGGCAGAACTGTACACGACGTTCAAAATCGTCACCATGAAATTCGTGGTGTATAGAAATATGGTATGGGTGCAATCGATGTTGATGTAGCATTCTCAACACCGACTTTTTTGAGATTCCCGATTCTCGCGCAATTTGTCTGCTCTACTGAAGTGAGGATTAGCCGCGACAGCAGATGAAACACCTACTTGGGCATCATCATTTGTTGCAGGTCGCGGTTGACATTTCACATGTGGCTGTACACTTCCTGTTTCCTTAAATAACGTAACTGTCCGGCGAACGGCCGGACACTTGGATGATGTCGTCCAGGATACCGAGCAGCATACATAGCACGCGCCCGTTGGGCATTTTGATCACAACAGCCATCCATCAGCACGATATCGACCTTTTCCGCAATTGGTAAACGGTCCATCTTAATACGGGTAAGGTATCATTAAGCAAATACCGTCCGCACTGGCGGAATGTAACGTGATACCACGTACTTACACATTTGTGACTATTACAGAGCCATCTATCACAAAGCGAAAAAAGTGGACCAACTAAAACATTCATATTTCTTTACGTACTACACGAATATGTAATAAAAATGGGTGTTCTTAATTTAAAAAAAAAAACGCATTTGATATCCGTTTGACCTACGACAGCGCCATCTAGCGGGCCAACCATAGCGCCATCTGGTTTCCCCCTTCAAGCAAGACGAGTTTCGTTCTTTGTAGTATTTTCGTTTGATGCTTATTTCGTGAGATACTTGGGCCAGTCACTATCAATGGACCACCCTGTATATTGGGTAACTAATGAAGAGATACGGACTCGAACTGGAGACAAAAGAAGTTTATGTAATGAAGGAAAGGTCCCTTCATAGGATACACTCTGGGAGAGAAAGGAATCATTAATTTGGCAATCGATGGAAGTAAGGAACACAAAAGTTGTGGAACGGAGCCAAGACTCGACTAGGCAAGCACCATAAAATGGGTAGACACTGAAGTGACAATAGGCATGGGATAACGATACGGACAAATACAGATAGCAATGGTAGCAGTATACAACGTGTAAGAGGACAGTGCCTTGGCGCAGCTGTCATTTGTACTCAGGTCATTAAAATGAAAGGTTCCCGACGTGATTGTGACCTCACAACGTTAATTAACAGATTCTGAACGCGGAATGGTACCTGGAGTTAAACGCATTTCGGAAAGTCTTAGGGAATTCAATATTCCGAGGTCCACTGTGTCGTTACTGTCCCGTAAATACCAAATTTCAGGCATTATCTGTGAACACGAACAACGCAGTGGCCGAGGTCTTCGCTTAGAGACCGAGAGCAGCTGCGTTTGCGTAGACTTGTCACTGCTATGAGACAGGCAACAGTACATGAAGCAACCGCAAAAATCAATGTATGAAGAACGCATCCGTTAAGACAGTGCGGCGAAATTTGGCGTTAATGGACTATGGCAGAAGACGACCGACGCTTGTGCGTTTGCTAACAGCACAATATTGCCTTCAGCGCCTTCCATAGGCCCGTGACCATATCGGTTGGACCCTAGACGACTGGAAAACTGTGGCCTGGTTATATGAGACCGATTTCAGTTGGTAAGAGCTGATGGTGGGGTTCGAGTGCGGCGTAGACCCCACGAAGCCATGAGTACAAGCTGTCAACAAGGGATTGTACGAGCTGGTGGTGGCTTCATAATGATGTGGGGTTTGTTCAAAAATGGCTCTGAGCACTATGGTCATCAGTCCCCTAGAACTTAGAACTACTTAAACCTAACTAACCTAAGGACATCACACAACACCCAGTCATCACGAGGCGGAGAAATTCACTGACCCCGCCGGGAATCGAACCCGGGAACCCGGGCGCGGGAAGCGAGAACGCTACCACACGACCACGAGCTGCGGACTGTGGGGTTTGTTAACAAGGAATGGACTGGGTCCTCTGGTCCAACGGAACCGATCATTGACTGGAAATCGTTGTGTTCAGCAACTTGGAGACCATTTTCAGCCATTCATGGACTTCATGTTTCCAAACAACTATGGAATTTTAATGGATGACAGTGCGCCGTTTCACCAGGGCACAATTATTCGTGATTTGTTTGAAGAAGATTCTGGACGGTTTAAGCCAACGATTTGGCCATCCAGATTTCCCGACATGAATCCCACGGAGCATTATAAGACATAATCGTGAGGTCAGTTCGTACACGCCGGCCAGTGTGGCCGAGCGGTTGTAGGCGCTTCAGTCTGGAACCGCGCGACCGCTACGGTCGCAGGTTCGAATCCTGCCTCGGGCATGGGTGTGTGTGATGTCCTTAGGTTAGTTAGGTTTAACTAGTTCTAAGTTCTACGGGACTGGTGACCTCACATGGTAAGTCCCATAGTGCCCAGAGCCGTTTGAACGATTTTGAACCAGTTCGTACACAAAGTCCTGCACCGCCAACACTTTCGCAATTATGGGTGGCTATAGAGGCTGCATGGATCAATATTTCTACAGGGAACTTCCAACGACTTGTTAAGTCAGTGTCACGTCTAGTTGCTGCACTACGTTGGACAAAGGGAGGTCCGACACGATATTAGGACTTCTATCACCCCAGTGTAGTTTGCAGTCATTGTGAAGAAATTAAAAGACTTGTGCAGGATAGACAAGTGTGAAAAGCTGTATCAAAAAAGCCTTCGGAATGAAAACCACCACAACAACAACAGAATGGGAAGGTGTCAGTACCTAGTAGGGACTTTTTTGAGACGTTTTATGTTATATTTGTAGTCAGGGAGATTAGCATTTATTGCTGCAGGTCTTCTTATATGGGGCAGGGTCATTTAGATGGGAGGTGGAGATGATATAATACTCCAGTTCGGCACCAATAATGGAGGGTATACAGGGTGGTCCATTGATCGTGACCGGGCCAAATATCTCACGAAATGAGCGTCAAACGAAAAAACTACAAAGAACGAAACTCGTCTAGCTTGAAGGGGGAAACCAGATGGCGCTATGGTTGGCCCGCTAGTTGGCGCTGCCATAGGTCAAATGGATATCAACTGCGTTTTTTCAAATATGAACCCCCATTTTTTATTACATATTCGTGTAGTACGTAAAGAAATATGAATGTTTTAGTTCGACTACTTTTTTCGCTTTGTGATAGATGGCGCTGTAATTGTCATAAACATATGGCCCACAATTCTGGCAACGACAGCCAACGAAAGTCAGCCTAAGATACCGAAACAAAAAACAGCAGGCAATACGTCAAAGACGATCGAGTTTAAGAAGATGCTGATTAGGTTACTGCATATGATGGTGGTGTGGCTATGGCTTGTGCCGAATATGCTGGTGTATGGTTCAAATGGCTCTGAGCACTATGGGACTCAACTGCTATGGTCATAAGTCCCCTAGAACTTAGAACTACTTAAACCTAACTAACCTAAGGACAGCACACAACACCCAGCCATCACGAGGCAGGGAAAATCCCTGACCCCGCAGGGAATCGAACCCGGGAACCCGGGCGTGGGAAGCGAGAACGCTACCGCATATGCTGGTGTAGATTCGACTGCTGTGCTTGTTGCTGATAAGGCTGTGAATGCTGCTACTGAAGCAGTGGCAACTGGCATTCCTGTTGATGAATCCGCTGTTTTGGCTGGTGAATTTCAGGAGACGGTACTAGTCATGGTGGACCGGCTGTAGATTCAGTCGTTTCAGTATCTGCAGAAGAAATAGTAGATGAACTAGGATTTGCGGAGAATTTAGCCATGCACTGTAGCAATTGCCCTCGCCGTAGTGTAGATAGGTAAGGCGGGAAGAGTGGGCTGGAATAATAACTGTGGTGTTCAAAGGTTCAAATGTGTGTGAATTCCTAAGGGACCAAACTGCCGAGGTCATCGGTCCATAGACTTACATACTACTTAAACTAACTTATGCTAAGAACAACACACACACCCATGCCCGAGGGAGGACTCGAACCTTCGACGGGAGGGGCCACGCAGCCTGTGACAAGGCGTCTCAAACCGCGCGACCATTCCGCGCGGCTGACTATGGTGAAAATGTATATGTGCTTGTAGGTGTGGGATACAAGTGGGTGAAAATAAGTATTGAGTTGGTAGATGAAGGACGGCGCTAAATAAATTTAAGCGGATTTATTAATATCTTTTACAAAATGGTTCAAATGGCTCTGAGCACTATGGGACTTAACTTCTGAGGTCATCAGTCCCCTAGAACTTAGAACTACTTAACCTTCACGCGCTCGCGCGGGCGGTGAAGTGACCTGCTTTTTGCAATTTCGCGCCATACTTACTCCACAAAGGTAACGAGGCGGCGGGAGGGACATGTATTCTCTAGTTGCACCTTTTTCCGACAGATGCTGCTCAAAGATCGTCCAAGGAGCATCTCTCTCTCTCAGGACAAGTTCAAATAGGTCCGAACACGTTCGGCGGTCAGTTTACCGCCTTGCGAGCGCTTACGAGACTTTATTCTACTCGTCTACTTCGGAATGTAAGTACTACTTTTTGTAATTCCCCTATAATTCCTCAATTTTATAGACTCTTCCAATTCTCTAGTGAATGTGCATTACTTTCTATAAATTTTGCCATTCACAAATTCTGTATTTATTTCTACTTTAGCACTTCGTCATTCTAAGAAATTTCTGTTGGCAAAAGTAACAATTATTTTTATTTTTTAAAGGGGACGACGGAACCTTACGTCTGATGACATACACAGAATCTTGGCTGAATTGGAGAGAGAGGGAGCAGAGGGGAAAGGCCATGAGGAATCCCTAGAAGATGACTTTTCCGATGACCCAGATTATGAACAAGAAGGGATTGAAAATGATATACATCAAAGTGAGTCGTAAACTGATTTGGAAAACGGGGGAGAAAATGACATACATCAACAGGAGCTACCAACAAATGACATCAGATTTTATACAGGTAAGGACATGGAAACTATTTGGGCTAGTAGTGTCAATATTGCCAGCGCAAAATCAAAGTCAAAAAATATAATCAAAACTCTACCAGGTCCTGGAGGACAAGCCAGACAATGTGAAACTCGACTGGAAAGTTTTGAGTGTATAATAACTCCCGAAATGGTAGAAGGGATTGTAAGGTACACGAATATTTATATTGAAAGGAAAAATTTGGCATGTCAAGCACTCGCAGAAGGAAGCAGTAACTCTGAAGTACGTGAAACGGATTATAAGCCGACAACAACGGCTGAAATGCTAGCATTGTTTGGTGCTCTGTTTTTGATTGCGGTCAAAAGAGGAAAGCGTGCAAATTTTTCTGAATATTTCAATAGCAATGGAACAGGTCTGATAATTTTGCGAGCCAATTTCAGCCTAAATAGATTTAGATTTTTGCTACGAGCTATAAGATTTGATGTCCTAAACACGAGATTGGAACGTCAAGCAACGGACAAACTTGCTCCTATACGAGAAATTTTGTCTTCTTTCATCGCTAAAAGGCAAAAATCATTCAGTTTAGGGGAATTTCTCACTGTTGATGAGATGTTGGTTGCGTTTAGAGGACGATGTTCATTCATCCAGTACATGTCCCAAAAACCAGCCAAATACGGGTTAAAAATGTATACATTGTGTGAAGCACGCACTTTTTATACATACAATTTAGAAGTGTACTGCGGACAAGTGCCAGGCCCTAACGTACTCTCCAGCAAACTATACGACTTGGTCGCTAGATTGGTTGAATGCATAGAAGGAACAAATAGAAACGTAACAACTGATAATTATTTTCCAAGTTACCCGTTGGCTGAATACCTCCTTAGCAAAGGCATCACTCTTTTTTAGGTACAATGAGAAACAATAAAAAAGAAATTCCCGCAGAATTTGTGACAGTAAATGGAAATGCAGTGGCAGGAGAGTACATGTTCGGTTGTCAAGATGACAAAACTTTGATTTCTATGATAAAAAAAAAAAAAAAAAAAAAAAAGGAAAGCTGTAGTAGTGGTCTTCACAATGCATGATACCGACATCATTGCTGAAGATACCAAAAAACCTGTAAAAATCACAAACTATAGTTGAACCAAAGGTGGAGTTGATACTGTAGACCTCATTTGCTCCAGAATTTCAACATCAAGAAAAACACAATGGTGGCTTGCATGTATGTATTTCCGCTTACTTGACTTGACAGGAATACGTTACGCATTTTACAATTCAACACAGGTAATATGAAAGAAAAAACGAGAAGACAATTCTTACATGCGTTATCTCTGGAACTGATGAGCGAAAACCTGAAAGAAAGAGCTAAATTGAAGCATTTGGCAAAAGATTTGTTGGTATTTTTGGAAAATTACAGAGAGAGTGACGTAGTTTATCCAGCTGTATCAAACCCTACAAGGGGAGGAATATGTTATTTGTGTGGCTCAAAAAAGAATATAAAAACAGAGCGAGAATGCGGTGAATGTGGAAGAAACATCTGTCTACGACATTCAACCACGACAGTTACGTGCAATAATTGTTGTCAGCTGCTAAACGAAAATGAAATGGATACAGACTGATGAGCATTTTTCATCTGACAGAAATGTTTGTGACGTTTTCAATCAAAAATTCTTATTTCAAAACAAAATTAGCTTTTCTTGTGACTAGTTAAGACAGTGAATAATTCTAGTCTTAAGTATATAGTCCCAAAACATTAAAATTATAAAAATGTTCTTATATTTCATTTTGGTATTTGGCTTCCTTTTTGTATTCCATTGTATATTTTATTGTTAAATAAATAATTTTGATTACAAATGTGTTTGCAATATTGTGTGAGATATCCTATGTCGATATTTTATGGAAATAAGACCTTTAAAAACGGAAAATCTCAAGAGATTTATGAAAACTCTCGGGTGGCCGGCCGACCGCCCGCGGGAGCGCTCGCGTGACTGTTTCTAAGGCGAGCCCATCAAGGTTAAACCTAGCTAACCTAAGGACATCACACACATCCATGCCTGAGGCAGGATTCGAACCTGCGACCGTAGCGGTCGCGCGGTTACAGACTGAAGCATCTAGAACTGCTCGGCCACCCCGCCCGGCTATCTTTTACATGAATACGTCAAATACTAAACATCAATGAATGGACAACTTGCTAAAGACGATTACTTTTGCCTGGTCCTCTGCTTGCAGATCTGCACCAAGTAAGACCACACTATCCTGCATACATGAAAAGTGCGAAGATCTTGCATGCAAGCACTGTTTCAGTGATTACGATGTCAAATCTAAAATCAGGTACCGTACTCACGACTACGATCTTCCCTGGAAAAGAATGACCATTTATGCTGCTCCCCATTACTCTTGATATGTCCGTAACTCTCTGGTACTAATAACCATCAAGCTAAAATTACAATAAACGTAAGAGGAATGCATTTATTGCTTTATCTGAACTGCCTCTATGTCTGATGTTACGTTGCGATGACACAGAAGCCTGGAAGTCGAAGTAACTGACTGAAATCTTTAATTATAGGGAACGATCATCAAAAGAATTTCACTCGAAAGAGAAAGCGGGAGATCATGTACAACTGTTTGTCACCAAACTGGTCGTCAATGTCTTGAATTTAACTCCACAGCTCTTCACAGTTCGCTGTGAAGTATGTTCACGGTACGTTGTTTTTGCTGATGAAGACCTTTAAATCGGGGATCTCGGTGGTGCTCTTACAGAGGAACGGGTTATGTGCTTATACCGGATTTTTATCCACATCATATTTCATGTTTTAATAGAAATTGAAACATTCGACACTCGATGAATACTCTAACTTATTCAGTACATTGAAGCACTCAGCACAGAATAGAACATGATAGTTTAATGAGACGCCTAGGGAAATACGTCGTACACAGTGGCAAAGTTCTCCAATATGGTAATACAGTTCATATCTGAGTCAACAGACAATGGGAAGTTTCCATGATCAGTTCAGCTAATATCACAAGCCGCTTGAAGATCCGAGCCGCGCGGGATTAGCCGAGCGGTCTTTGACGCTGCAGTCATGGACTGTGCGGCTGGTCCCGGTGGAGGTTCGAGTCCTTCACCGGGCATGGGTGTGTATGTTTGTCCTTAGGATAATTTAGGTTAAGTAGTGTGTAAGCTTAAGGACTGATGACCTTAGCAGTTAAGTCCCATACGATTTCACACTTTTTTTTTTTTTTTTTTTTTTTTTTTTAAGATCCGAAATGCCATTGCACTGCCTAGACACCATACTTGAGGGTACCACTATATTAGCGTGTTGCCAGTGCCTCTCAGCGCGGTCTGCGGTGTTTGTCAGCGACTGTGCTGTGTCGATGTCGATGTCTGAGTCGGAGACTGAGTTGCCATCAGACCGGCATACAAGAAAAACGAAAGTTACCGGCCAAATTCTGAGACTTAGTATATCGGCATAGCCCATACGAAAGAGTACCAGGGACGATCGGAATCCTTGGAAGGCGCTGCAGTCATGGACTAAGCGGCTGGTCCCGGCGGAGGTTCGTGTCCTCCCTCGGGCATGGGTGTGTGTGTTTGTCCTTAGGATAATTTAGGTTAAGTAGTGTGTAAGCTTAGGGACTGATGACATTAGCAGTAAAGTCCAATAAGATTTCACATACATTTGAACTTTTTTTTCAATCCTTGGAAGAAAAGCGGGGCTTTCCGCTCAAAACCATGGTCGGTGAATTATGATAAGCTGTATTTGAAGCAGACGGTCCAACGATTGCAGTGCGTCTGTCGTATGGTTCAAATGGTTCAAATGGCTCTGAGCACTATGGGACTCAACTGCTGAGGTCATTAGTCCCCTAGAACTTAGAACTAGTTAAACCTAACTAACCTAAGAACACCACAAACATCCATGCCCGAGGCAGGATTCGAACCTGCGACCGTAGCGGTCTTGCGGTTCCAGACTGCAGCGCCTTTAACCGCATGGCCACTTCGGCCGGCGTCTGTGGTATACGTCGCGAAGAGACCACGAGAATAAGACCAACGAATCTGTGTGACAGTAGCAACATATAACGAGCGATGAAATGCAAGAATAAACTAGGAAAGCATGCAGGTCGTAGCACGCGGTACAGCTGCTTCGTAATACATTAAATAATCGTGAAAACAGGATAAAAGTCCGCTTAGAAGAAGACGGATAGCATTTCAAGCATCGCTAAACCGGAATGTGTTGTTTCTACACTACTGGCCATTAAAATTGCTACACCAAGAACAAATGCAGATGATAAACGGATATTCATTGGACAAATATATTAAAATGGAACTGACATATGATTACGTTTTCACGCAATTTGGGTGCATAGATCCTGAGAAATCACTACCCACAACAACCACCTCTGGCCGTAATAACGGGATTGATACGCCTGGGCATTGAGTCAAACAGAGCTTGAATGGCGGGTACAGGTGCAGCTGCCCATGCAGCTTCAACACGATACCACAGTTCATCAAGAGTAGTGACTGTCATATTGTGACGAGCCAGCTGCTCGGCTACCATTGACCAAACGTTTTCAATTGGTGAGAGATCTGGGGAATGTGCTGGCCAGGGCAGCAGTCGAACATTTTCTGTATCCAGAAGGGCCCGTACAGGACCTGCAAAATGCGGTCGTGCATTATCCCGCTGAAATGTAGGTTTCTGCAGGGATCGAATGAAGGGTAGAGCCACGGGTGGTAACACATCTGAAATGTAACGTCCACTGTTCAAAATGCCGTCATTGCGAACGAGATGTGACCGAGACGCGTAACCAATGGCACCCCATACTATCACTCCGGGTGTTGCGCCAGTATGGTGATGAAGAATACACGCTTCCAATGTGCGTTCACCGCGATGTCACTAAGCACAGATGCGACCATCATGATGCTGTAAAGAGAACCTGGATTCATCTAAAAAATGAGGTTTTTCCGTTCGTGCACCCAGGTTCGTCCTTGAGTACACCATCGCAGGCGCTCCTGTCTGTGATGCAGCGTCAAGGGTAACCGCGGCCATGGTCTCCGAGCTGACAGTGCATGCTGCTGCAAACGTCGTCGAACAGTTCGTGCAGATGGTTGTTGTGTTGCGAACGTCCCCATCTGTTGACTCAGGGATCGAGACGAGGCTGCACGATACGTTACAGCCATGCGGATAAGATGCCTGTTATCTCGACTGCTAGTGATACGAGGCCGTTGGGATCCAGCACGGCGTTCCGTATTACCCTCCTGAACCCACCGATTCCATATTCTGCTAAGAGTCGCTGGATCTCGACCAACGCGAGCAGCAATGTCGCGATACGATAAACCGCAATCACGATAGGCTACAATTCGACCTTTATCAAAGTCGGAAACGTGATGGTACGCATTTTATCTCTTTACACGAGGCATCACAACAACGTTTCACCAGGCAGCGCCGGTCAACTGATGTTTGTGTATGAGAAATCGGTTGTAAACTGTCCTCATGTCAGCACGTTGTAGGTGTCGCCAAACTTGTGTGAATGCTCTGAAATGCTAATCATTTGCATATTACAGCATCTTCTTCCTGTCGGTTAAATTTCGCGTCTGTAGTACGTCATCTTCGTGGTGTAGCAATTTTAATGGCCAGTAGTGTAACAATCTCGAAAAAAAAAATTGTACTGGATGTTCGGTAATTATCCCGTTTTTAACTTCTAGGACTTGTAGATGGGAGTGAGTACACGATATTTTGAATAGGATTCCAAGTCCGGAACCGTACCGTTTCTGTTTAGGTAACAATTCGGAAGGAAACATAACGAAACATTCATTTATCACTTAGGCACATTTGTTTGTAATGGCTCTGAGCACTATGAGACTTAACTTCTGAGGTCATCAGTCGCCTAGAACTTAGAACTAATAAAACCTAACTAACCTAAGGACATCACACATATCCATGCCCGAGGCAGGATTCGAACCTGTGACCTTAGCGGTCGCTCTGCTCCAGACTGTAGCGGCACATTTGTTTGTTTTAAGACTTAAACATTAAGTGATTATATTATTCCAAAGCAAAAAAGAACCCAGCATACTGTACTTCTGGAACAGTACTGATGCTTTACAACAGTGGCCCGATGTGGCGCTCACCAACTTTGTTACAGATGTTGTACCTACGAAGCATGTTGTGGTACAGACTCTCTATGCCACCTGGCGTTTCTTCAATTTCTTGTGCCGTGGCCAGAAAAAGCGCACGCAGCATATCTTCCTCTGCCTCTACAGAAGTTTCGTAAATTAAGCTTTGCGAGGTGGCGCAGTGGTTATACACTGGACTCGCATTCGGAAGGACGACGGTTCAATCCCGCGTCCGGCCATCCTGATTTAGGTTTTCCGTGATTTCCCTAAATCACTCCAGGCAAATGCCGGGATGGTTCCTCTGAAAGGGCACGGCCGACTTCCTTCCCCATCCTTCCCTAATCCGATGAGACCGATGACCACGCTGTCTGGTCTCCTTCCCCAAACCAACCAACCAACCAACCAACGACCCCGACAGCAAGGCAGACGTTGAGTGACATCAGGTGACCGTCTGATGTAGTACGCGTCAACCTATCCATCCTATTGCGTACCAGGACAAGCAACTCTGAGACATTTCTCTTTCCCCCAGCAGACGTGAACGCGTTATACATCTGAACTGAAACCGTCGTAGAACGGAAACGGTACGTTTCCGGGCATTGGTTCCTGTTCAAAATATTACATACTCACTCCCTTCTGGAAACGCTATAAGCTTGTGACGGGAATTAACCAACACCCTGTGTCTAATTTAATAATCACAAATTCTTAAACTTGCGAAAATGTAAATAATACATTTAAATATGATTGGAGAGTTACGAAAAAGTTTTGAGTTCACGACGACATTAATTACGCGTATTCAAGCGTAATCATTACGATATAAATTTTATATTCGTTTATATTTTCTGATAGTATAACGAAGTTAGTAAAACACAGATAAATATGGTTTTAGAAGTACTGTGCAATTATACTACCAGTGTGGCACTTGAAATACTAAAACTGAAAACTTTTATTTGAGAGATTCTTGGCAATGTGTGGTTCATTCATTCATTTCATTCTTCAGTATTTGCCTGAAACGCATGTAATCATGAAAACCCAGGACACACCAATTTCGAGAGAAAACGGCTGACTCTGTACGCTCGCAACCCTGTCAGCTCTGCTTTCTACACTTCGCAGCTACACATCTAGCACATTTATTCAAATTACAGGTATTCTAAATCAGGAGGTAAAAGCAGGTAAGCTACAGTCTGCTCGTTACGAAGTTAAAAAATTTAAAAAATGTACGGACTGGAATGGTTTTAACATCCCTTCGATGACGAGGCCGTCAAAGCTAACACATCAGGTCCTATTGGACCAGAATGGGGAAACAAATCAGTCGTGCCCTTTCCAAAGGAACCATCCCAGGATTCACGCTAAACGATATACACTCTGTGATCAAAAGTATCCGAACACCCACAAAAACATACGTTTTTCATATTAGGTGCATTGTGCTGCCACCTATTGCCAGGTACTCCATATCAGCGACCACACTAGTCAGACATCGTGAGAGAGCAGAATGGGGCGCTCTGCGGGACTCACGGACTTCGAACGTGGTCAGGTGATTGGGTGGCACTTGTGTCATACGTCTGTACGCGAGATTTCCGCACTCGTAAACAACCGTAGGTCCACTGTTTCCGATGTGATAGTGAAGTGGAAACGTGAAGGGAGACGTACAGCACCAAAGTGTACAGGCCGACTTCGTCTGTTGACGGACAGAGACCGCCGATATTTGAAGAGGGTCGTAATGTGTAATAGGCAGACATCTATCCAGAGCACCACACAGGAATTGGAAACTGCATCAAGATCCACTGCAAGTACTATGGCAGGTAGGCGAGATGTGAGAAAACTTGGATTTTATGGTCGAGCGGCTCCTTATAAGCCACACATCACGTCGGTAAATGCCAATCGATGCCTCGTTTTGTGTAAGGAGCGTAAACATTGGACGATTGAACATTGGAAAAACGTTGTGTGGAGTGATGAATCACGGTACACAATGTGGTGATCCAATGGCAGGGTGTGGGTACGGCGAATTCCCGGTGAACGTCATCTGCCAGCGTGTGTAGTGCCAACAGTAAACTTCGGAGGCTGTGGTGTTATGGTGTGGTCGGGTTTTTCATGGAGGGGGCTTGCACCCCTTGTTGTTTCGCGTGGCACAATCACAGCACACTCCTAAATTGATGTATTAAGCACCTTCTTGCTTCCCACTGTTGAAGAGTAATTCGGGGATGTCGATTGCATCTTTCAACACGATCGAGCACCTGTTCATAGGTCCGCAGCTCGTGGTCGTACGGTAGCATTCTCGCTTCCCACGCCCGGGTTCCCGGGATCGATTCCCGGCGGGGTCGGGGATTTTCTCTGCCTCGTGATGACTGGGTGTTGTGTGATGTCCTTAGGTTAGTTAGGTTTAAGTAGTTCTAAGTTCTAGGGGACTGAGGACCATAGATGTTAAGTCCCATAGTGCTCAGAGCCATTTCAACCATTTGAACCTGTTCATAGACCACGGTCTGTGGCGGAGTAGTTACACGACAATAACATCCGTGTAACGGACTGGCCTGCACATAGTCCTGACCTGAATCCTACAGAACACCTTCGGGATGTTTTGGAACGCCGACTTCGTGCCAGGCCTCATCGACCGACATCGATGCCTCTCTTCAGTGCAGCACTCCGTGAAGAATGGGCTGCCATTTGCCAAGAAACCTTCCAGCATCTGACTGAACGTACGCTTGCGGGAGTGGAAGCTGTCATCAAGGTCAAGGGTGGGCCAACACCATACTGAATACGAGCATTACCGATGAAGGGGCCACTATCTTGTAAGTCATTTTCAGCCAGCTTTTGATCGCATAGTGTATAGAAATGGCAGTGTGGCGAGGTTATAGTGATGCTTCCCCAGAAGGGCAGACGGGTGAGTAGACAGCACGCACCCTGCAGTGGGGGCGTGGCTTGCCTGTGGCGGCCTTGCGCGGCAGTTTCCGGGACGGAGCGAGCCGCCGCCTCGCCTCTGGCTGCCACGCTCCGTGCATTCACTTCCGACGACCGCCGCAAGGTCGCGCGCTCTCGCCGCTAGGGCTTTCTTCTCTCTGGCTGCAGTGAGCAAATATTTCGTTTTAAGTAAATCAGCAGTCCCCTCGAAGTCTGCGCTGACCATCTCAGTGCTGTAACACTCGTGGCATTCATGGAAACACGCGACACAAAGGGAGTTGTGAAATTACACTTGTACACAGAGCACATGTAGTGTCAGATGCAGATAGTTTGCCTGAAGAGCTTGCTCACCTGAAGAGGGTTTTCAAAGAGAATGGATATTCTACCCGGCAAATTAGCAAGGCATTTGCAACTAAGCCAAAGAATCAGGGAGTGGAGAAAGAAGAGAGCACGCATACTAAATTTTTAGCTTTTCTTCCTTTTGTTGGTAACATTTCCTTCAATCCTCAGATGTTAAGTCCCATAGTGCTCAGAGCCATTTGAACCATTTTTTTAAATTGATTTTCCGTCCACCATCGAAGATTTCTGAGCTACTGGGATCAGTGAAAGACGATCTGGTATTGCGGAAGGCGGGAATTTATAAAATACCATGTCAGTGTGGCATGTCATATACAGGACAAACATTGCGAACATTGGAATAACGTTGCACTGAACATCAACGCTGTACTTTCCTTTTGCAACCTAGCAAGTCTGCAATTGCTGATCATTGCATTTCCACTGGACACTCAATGGAGTATGACAAGACAACAATTTTGGCCACAGCAACATCCTTTTGGGACTCCGTCATAAAAGAATCAAAATGGTTCAAATGGCTCTGAGCACTATGGGACTTAGCATCTGTGGTCATCAGTCCCCTAGAACTTAGAACTACTTAAACCTAACTAACCTAAGGACATCACACACATCCATGCCCGAGGCAAGATTCGAAACTTCGACCGTAGCAGTCGCGCGGTTCCGGACTGCGCGCCTAGAACCGCGAGACCACCGCGACCGGCATAAAAGAATCAGTGGATATTCGCATGACAGACAGTCTTATGGACCACGACAATGGCTACCAGCTAGATAATACGTGGAACCCCGTCATCTCTAAGATCTGCTCCAGACGAAGACGTCAGAGTACTCCGATGGCCGCGGCAATTGACAACGCCTAAGACAGCTGAGTTCTGCTGTTCCACCAGCGAGGGCGCTATCGGCGAGCGGTGTGGTTCGTCTGTCAATATGAATTTGACGCATGCGCGGAATACTCACTGCACGCTATATATTGCGGAACGGAGGGCGTCTTCGTCAGTCTTTGATGGCTCACCTGAGGATGGCTGGCAGGTGTCCAGTCGAAATATCGTGGATGGAAGCTAACGACGACCGGCTGCAAGCCCGAAATCTTTTTGAATACAAAGGGAGTTATTATTGCGCCAGACTGTTATAAATTGGCGTCTTCCTAACAGAAACATACATATCTGATCAGCTACTGCGCGTTTCCCTCAGAGCGTGCAAAAATGTAAGAGGACATTTAGAATACTCTACTGAACAATTTGAGGTAGGGAACCTTGCGTCCGAGAAGCCAGTTTAAGGGAATATGGAAGTAAATTTGTCTTCTATTACTGTTTTCCAGCTTCTTTACAACTAGCATGTGTACAAGTCTACACGTACTGTGCTGTTTATTTATATGTACATTCTTTATTTCCTGCAAGGAAACAAGGAAGACGAGTCTGATTATTAGGAAGTCATGAGGCAGGTTTTGTTTTCTTTACTTGTCCATAACGTGGCTCTGTTGTACCGTATTTACATTGTCCCGTGACAGAACGTTCTCTGAGTCAACAACAGACTCATTCATTACCCAGTGCTATACAGAGACATACAGTACAATACAGTGCAGCAGTACCGGTACAGCCGGCCGGAATCGCCGAGCGGTTCTGGCGCTTCAGTCTGGAACTGCGCGACCGCTACGGTCGCAGGTTCGAATCCTGCCTCGGGCATGGATGTGTGTGATGTCCTTAGGGTAGTTAGGTTTAAGTAGCTCTAAGTTCTAGGGGACTGATGACCTCAGACGTTAAGTCCCATAGTGCTCAGAGCCATTTGAACCATTTGAAGTACCGATACAGTTTCGCACAACTCACTGACATGGACTTTGTGTATGGGAAAGTATATTGCGATGCTCTCACTACCGAAAGACTGCACAGGGAACGATTTCCTAAGAGGCGTCGTCCGTCACGATAAGTGTTTATTTCTCTCGATCGACGAATGCAGAGACTGGTTTATGGGAAAGAAGAAACGAAGGACCTGGCAATACGAAAACGACACTACGTACTAGGGTAATCCCAAAAGTAAGGTATCGTATTTTTTTATAAGTACATAGACCTGCTTATTTCTACAATGGTTTACATCAGTTAACAGCTTGAACATTTAGCTATTTTACGACGTAATCACCATTTCTGTCGATGAATTTTTGTAGACGCTGTACCAGTTTTTGTCTGCCCATGTCATACCAGCTCGCCGCCATACTGTTCAGAAAGTTATGAACCTCTTCTCCACCTCGTCGACGGAGCTGAATCGCTTTCCGGCCAAATGTTCTTTTAGCCTGGGGAACTGGGCACCAAGTCAGGACTATAGGGTGGGTGGGTGATTATGTTCCACTGAAACTGTTGCGGAGAGCAACGGTTTGCCGAGTGAAACAAACCACATGAGGTCTTCCCGGTCTTAGTTTAGCTGTACATCTTCCTTCGCATTTTCACTTCACAATAATATCACCAGCAGTGTACTTGCTCAGCTTTAGAAGGTTTGAAATTGTTGTGATGCGAATGGGTAACCGTTATGTTCCCAGGAGAAGGGATTGAGATATGGTTGTATCCTGTTGTTGTTGTGGTCTTGAGTCCAGAGACTGGTTTGATGCAGCTCTCCATGCTACTCTATCCTGTGCAAGCTTCTTCATCTCCCAGTACCTACTGCAACATACATCCTTCTGAATCTGTTTAGTGTCTCCCTCTACGATTTTTACCCTTCACGCTGCCCTCCAATACTAAATTGGTGATCCCTTGATGCCTCAGAATATGTCCTATCAACCGATCCCTACTTCTAGTCAAGCTGTGCCACAAATTTCTCTTCTCCCCAATTCTGTTCAATACCTCTTCATTAGTTATGTTATCTACCTGTCTAATCTTCAGCGTTCTTCTGTAGCACCACATTTCGAAAGCTTCTATTCTCTTCTTGTCTAAACTATTTATCGTCCACGTTTCACTTCCATACATGGCTACACTCCATACAAATACTTATAGAATCGACTTCCTGACACTTAAATTGAAACGTCCCCTTAGAACAGTTATATACGTGACAGCTTAAACTGACACACAATATTTTTTAGCGCAACGCAATCTGACTTTCAAAAATCCCTACAAAAGAATGGCCCTGACTAACATTAACCTATACGTTTCACAAATCACTTACCTCACCAAAAATCTTCGTTACTCGAACTACTACAATACAGCAAGCGCCACTACTGCCAGCTAAATAAAAGATTCAAACTACGGAAGGCACTAACTACTGATAGGCGTAGTCAGCAAATGAAAGATTTTCATAGAGAACAAACAATGTATTTACCTTAATAGTCATAATATATATAGCAGTTCATGACATCCAGTCTTACAAATTTCAAAACTCCACCATCTTTCTCCTCACGTCCACCACTGCTGGCGGCTAACATCGAACTGCGCAACGCTACGCGCTGTTCCAGCCAACTGCCCAACAATACAATGGCAGACAACAATGCAAACTAGCCACAGGATGCACACAGTACAGCCAGTCATTTTTCATACAGAGCACTACGTGGCGTTACCAATAAGAAAACTTAAACAGCCTACTTACAAACCCCCATGCTCCCCACAAAAAATTTTACAAATTGTTTTGGGCACTGGACAATACATATTTGTTAAAATTTTTTCACAGTTACAATAACAAGAAATCAAATGCACACAGTTATTGATACAATGTTGGTCAAAAGCTAACATTTTCTCACTGTCCATAAAAACAGTCCTGATCATCCATCACAGTAAAACTGCAGTGTTTTTTTTTCTCAAAGTCTGAGCAGTAAAAGAAGATGCACACGGAAGTAGTGGATTTCCATGCAATCTTGAAGAAGTAGTGGTGTCCTTCCAATGGAAAGACAGTGCTGACTCTTGACATGCAGATAGGTATTGGTCCACAACAGAGCAAACCCACAGCAGAGTCAGTAGAAATTTTGAAGAGTATTGGTAGGTAGGTCATCACAGAGCAGACCCACTGTAGTCCTGGTAGAGATTGTGGTATTGGTGGGCCACCAGAGGTGCAGACCCACTGCAGTCCTTGTAGAAATAACGGTACTGGTGGGTCATCAAAGATGCAGACCCACTGCAGTCCTTGTAGAGATGGCCAGCAGCCATCTGTTGTGACTGTGCAGGTGCACAATCACCATTGAAGAGTCTTGCGGATAATATAGCAAGTCCATAACCACCACTTGTGCACTCACAAAGTTTTTGGAATTGTCCTTAGAACCAGCAATGCTGTTATCCAGTCCCTTGCTGAATTATTAACACATGTGCAAACACTAACAGTTCCTACTTCTCACATATTGTCCATATACTATGACCAACAGAAACGTGTGCAGTGAAATGGAACTTACAAGTTAATAATATGATGAACTGGTGACAATTACAATTTTATAACATGAGAATGCAATTACAAAGATACAGAAAACATCATTAAAAACATAATAATACAGATAACATTTGTAGTAATACAGGCTTTACAAAAGAATCGAAATAAGCGTATACATCAGTGTTACAGGAATTATGACATAAGTAAATACATAAAAGATCAGAATAACTTTTGAAACATCAACTTCACACATGAGCATTAAAACAAAACAGAATAAATAATGTCTAAGCATATTGACAAGGTAAATAACATATTATCAGAAAAATTCTACAACATAAATCTTATTAGCAAGACACATACAGACAGGAAAAACACAAATTCAGATAGTGTAATAACACAAAAATACAGGACAGGGTTTGTTTTCAGTGTGACATTTGGTACTGCAGTCCACCCCAAAACTTCATTCCATATATCTTTCCTCTTATTTCAACATTTGTTTCCACCAAAAAAATTCTATCCAAGCATGCTTTCTGTATTTATATGTTCACACATTTCTTACCTCATTATTTATTTTCCATTATCTTACCTCATCATTTATTTCCAAGAAAATCCTACCTAAACCTGTTGTCCCTAAACCCTACTTTTTTGGTTCATATCCTCTTTCAAAATACTTTTTTGGCCAAACCATTTTCTTATAGCTTCTCAATGCATTTCTTCCAATTCATCACAACTCATTCTCTTATATAGTCTACCCCCTCTTAAGCTAACTTAAATCTACTGAGCTCAGATGCTAAACTAAGGGACAAGGCCATGCAGCAGCACAAAACAATTAACACAAACATCAATGACAAAAAATTCAGATTGGCAAAGCAATTGCAATATTACAACTAATATAAGGCACTGTGCAGCAAACAATAAAAATAAATCCGTAGTAAAACTGGGTTAACAGCGTAATACAAAGTCAAATTCAGTAACATTATGCCTGGCAAACACCAGCAGCAAATGCAATAACTTATATCTAAACATGACAAAGCTCAAGCAGAAAAAATATTACAGTAAAAATGGCCATGTTTAATACCTATGTCACGTCTTAACACTAGGGTGATGCATCACCTTAACTTACTTTACTAAATAAGTTACCCAGTCATTGACAAAAATTATGTATGCAATTCCTGTGAAGGGAAATGTCTTTTTGTGCTCTCTCGTTTTTTTGAAGTAGATTATAAAATGGTTATTTACTGGATCTGTAGGCATAAAATATCTATATTAGTACATCTATTAAATTTTATTTTAACCGATGCTGCAGTGCAGCTAGAAACTAGATATCAAACAAAATGAGTAATCTCTCAACTAGAAAGACAATATATGTAAGATGTTTCTCATCATTTCATTAGGCATTTTAGTAAATATCATAAATTAAGAGCTCCACAGTGTTATCATCTGTTTTCAAGTTTGAGTGTGTCGTATTTGTGATGCTTTCTACAAAGGAATGTCAATAGCGAGGATAATGGCCTCTCCCTTTTTTATTTTACCTGTGCCTCTGAAAGGCACACACTAATGGCTTTTTCTCCAGGCGACTGGCACACCTGGGCGCCACCTGGGTCACTTAGCTTCCTTACCGAAATATTTACGACAGCAGTTTTCGCTACAGTGACAGTCTCATATAAAAATATTTCACAGGTCAAGAATTTGCGTTACAAATCTGTAGAAACAAAATCCTGTAAATATAACAGTGTCCAAAAAATTTTTGCCGGCATTGTGATACATTCAGGCATATACACACATTTTACAACTCTTAAAGTACGATTCTTGGTTTCCAACATCCTGTTTCACAACCAGAGTCGCTAACCACTACTCATTATTCCTTGGCTTATTACACATATATATATTCGTCGACATTCTTCAATATTTCATCATTATAAATATGTAGCATAATCAAATTCCTCCTATAGCATCAGCTTATTGATCATAAACATACCTCAACAGCATAATACACATCGTCGGCGTAAAAATAACATCATAACACCTCAGTCAAATCTCTAAAACGCCGTAGCTTTCTGCAATAATGTCAAAACCTAAAAAAAATTCTCTGCTCATTTCAATAGTGTAATCTACCTCAAACGTACTTTAAAAATCATGATCTCATACCACATATATCATTCAAAGCTCTCATAATATCACAATGGGTCCGAAAAAATACGAACAGTTCACAAAGTACAGACAAAATACAATTTCGTAAGTGTGAAGTTACCCAACTGTGTAATTGCGTAAACATGTGTCACTGATGTAGTAAAAAAATGTTTATCTCTCATGCTATTTTGTCGAAAGTCGACATGTTAAGAAACGTGGCTGTTGTACTTAAGGTTTATAATTTATATAATAAACAGCTACCAGCCACATGTATGGTTTAAAAATGTTTATTATCTTCAGCCCATTTAAAAAGGTTTATTATCTTCAGTTTATTATCTCTCAGTTAAATGATCAGATAGCTGTGTAATTTGTGTGATAGAGAAATATGGTACCGATGTGTAAAGTTGTATAAGCAAATACCATATTAGCTAGGGCTCCTTGTGCTTGCCACACACATGGTACACAAAGTAAGCGTGTACCCCCCTGAGGATTAATGTAATTATACCCTCAGGTGTTACAGATTACAGCAATGGAATGAAATGTATCACGGAAAACCCTTGTATCATTGTACTTCAAATATCTTAAAAAATAAATGTTTTAAGTGCGAAATTAATCACTCAAATACGTGTACTGTAGCGCTAAACTGTACGTCATGTTGTAAGATAATCTTTGTGGAAGTCTCGTAGTTATCGTCCTCCGAAAGCTAAGTTCTGCAGAAGTCAATGTACTTACCTCACGATAAACAAAAGTGAAATGCTTTGCGTATAGATATCGTAGTTATTATGCTTATTGCCATGATAAAGACAGTACTGTGCTGTAACGTATTGCTATGCTACGGAAAAGGCTGTCTCATTGTAGCTATACCACAAAAGTTACTACTAAAACATGTTTTAGTTTCCAGAAGAATTCAGAAAAACTGTGCAGATATCAAACAGACACACCGCAAAGGCAACATTGTATATTGTCACTCATTAGTAGCGTCGTGACAAAATCTTGTAGCTGTCACATAAACTTTCCACTGTGTCATGTGGTATCTCACAGAAAGTACTTTAAATCCAGAATATATTTTTAAGTAAACCAAAATGTTGCATTAAAATCTCATTAGCAGTACTGGCAAATGTTCTAAGTATGTGAGCCTTATAGTCGTTACATAATCGTGCAACTAACAAGCAAGAATGTACACACACAATAACACTGTGTCGTCTGTTCACAATAACAATGCATTCGTAATTTCTGTTTAAATAAGTTCTCTTGGTTCTTGACTGGATATTTAACTTCAAACATTGTTGCATCTTAACAGATTCTAAGTCTGACAAAGCATACTAGTAATGTAAAGTGAAAAATTTTGTAGCAAAAATTAAGTTAAAAAAACAGATTATCTCTCAGTAAACGGTTTTACATGTGAAAAGTGGTGCAATCCTTTACTCTTCCTAGTACGCAGAGTTTCAACTTCAATGCAATTATCATGCGGTATACGTCGGTATAGAATACTGGAATTTTTCTCAATGTTAGCGTCTATGTTATTTTTCTCTGAGCCAGCCGGCGCACGTGGCTGCCTGCGGTGCGAGTCATTGTCTGCTAACTCTTTGTTGGCGTGCGTCGTTATTGGAATTAGGAGACCTAACTTCTACAAATTCACCTTGACGAGAAGGCCCTGCCCTGTTTGAAGCTCATCAGTTCTGATGGAATTCAGGTCTGTCGTTTTGTCGGTAGTTTACACAGTTTCTTGTTTGTCGGTCATGTGGTGGAGAATTTCTCCCAGAATCGGAACTGCGTGGTGGACCGTTGCGTCTGAAGTTATTCTGTCTCCCTTGATAGTAATTGTTTTGGTTTCCATATTGTCTGTTTCTATGGTTATCTCTGTCATATTCAATATTACGGAAGTGTGATCTTTCTCTGTAACTATTATTACTCTGCCAGTGGTTGTCATATGGGTGGTATCTGTTTTGGTCACAATTTGCGTTATAAGAATAGACTTGTCATGTCCAGTTATTGTTTCTGTCGTCACGGAATTGTGACGGATGTGACCTGAAGTGACTGTTTTCCTGTTTTCGCATCCCGCGACTGTCTGTGTCAATTTCTAATTCTTGTAAGAGTCCCTGAAAAGCTTCAATGTCGTCTTTGCAACGCCCTGCCAAAATAATATTTCTTAAATGTTCAGGCAATTTCATTAAGCAAATGCGGATGAGTTCTGAATGGCTGTATGGGTTTGAAAGATATTGATTCATGTGCAACATGTCTTCAAAATATTTGACAAAACTGGAAAATTCAGATTGTTCAAAGTGTTTCATCATCATGATACTATGTTTTACTCGGTCTTGCGTAGCTTGAGACCAATATGCTGAGAGGAAGGCATGATAAAATTCTCCTTCACTGTGACAATCGTGAATGAACGATCGCATTCTTACAGCTGGTTCATTCTCTAAGTAGCCACACATAAATTCTAATCTGTGCTCTAATGACCAGTTTGGAGGAAAACAATGAGAGAATTGATGGGGCCATGCTTGTGGATGAATGTCGTTGCCAGAATTCTTCAATGTTTTGAATTTACGTGTAGTAACGAACAGCTTATAGTCAAAATCATCATGTCGGCGAGTCGCATGTCGGTCATTGTTACGTCGTTTCGGCGGTTCCATCTCAAAATTCGGTGTACCTTGCCAATTTCTTTCATAATTTCCGAAGTGCCCTGAGTTATTATTTTGTGGCTGTTCCGTATTTCTATGTCCCTCTTCCCATATTGGAGCGCGAGTGGCCTCTGAAATACGTAATTCTTGTATTACCTGTGTCAGCTGATCTTGTACTTCCCGGATTTCTCTTTGGTGTTGCGTATTAATTTGATTCTGATTTTGTTTGAATTTCCTAACTTGTTCGCACTCTTCTGTGTCATTAAAGACTATCGGTTTTGTGTCATTCAGATTATCATCTACCTTCGTAGATAAATTATTTAGCTGATCAGAAAGTTCAACTACTTTCTCTGATAATGAACTAATTTCCCCCATGTGTCTTTCTACTGTGTCCTTTAAGTTTTCCTGAGTTTTTGCAAGTTGCGTAACCGAATCGGTAGATGCAACTGAGTCAATTTTAGCTTGCAAGGTCTCATGATTTTCATGAACAATAATTTGCAGTTCTTTTATGGCTGCTTCGTGATTCTGTAATGCATTTTCATGCCGCGAAAAAATAGGTTGAAAATGCTCACAAATTTGTGTTTTTACGTCGTTACAGACTTTTTGACATTTCGATTCGATTTTATGTAACTCAGTAGTTAAATCTTCACGTGTTTGTTCAAGCGTGGTGTGAAGATTTTGTTCCATTGCGTCTAACTGTGTTTGTCTCTGGTGTTGTTCCATTGTGTCTAACTTTTGAAGCTTTTGCTGTGTTTGTCTCTGATTTTGTTCCATTGTGTCTAACTTTTGAAGCTTTTGTCTCATTTGTTGCATTAATTGTAATAACAATGCATTAGTGTCTGGAATCTGTTCCTCTACGCTTTTCGGCAGTGCATTTGCACCGGCAACATTCACATTTTGACAAGCAGAAAATGTGTCTCGACTTATTTGAGAAAACGGTGAGGACGCAAAACCTGAATCTACAGTATTTGCAAAATTGTGTCCTGTCATTTCGGATTCCTGAGGCGAGCTGTTGCCGAGCGATCGATCGATAATGCTTCCCTGTTCACTAATTGTTTCACCGCCTACGCCATTGTTTGCCGCCCTCCATTTCCCTATGCACAGTTACCAAATTACTACTTTGAATGCCTGTTAATTCATTACACAGCGGTGCTGGTAAGCTACGCTCGTCGTCACTATTATTTCTCTGTTTACTTTGGAGCCTAGTGTTACGTTTTTCACACGCCATTATTGTCACAATATTTCACACGATAACACAGAAAATAAGAGAACACATTAACATAGCGCTGAAAATAATATCTAGTTAATTGAAAGCTGCGAAATACTTGGTGCAAATTTACATGTGTGCCACACATGTTTTACTGTACAACAATGAAAGACTGCAACTACAGAGGAGATTCTCTCTACAATTACGCGCTAGCAATAAACAAAATCTACACTAATTACACAAACTACAAGAAAAAATCAGAAGATTCCAGCGAGGTATCCTCGGCTAAGGGTCCACATATGAAACGTCCCCTTAGAACAATTATATACGTGACTGGGCTTAAACTGACACACAATATTTTTTAGCGCAACGCAATCTGACTTTCAAAAATCCCTACAAAAGAATGGCCCTGATTAACATTAACCTATACGTTTCACAAATCACTTACCTCACCAAAAATCTTCGTTACTCGAACTACTGCAATACATCGAGCGCCACTACTGCCAGCTAAATAAAAGATTCAAACTACGGAAGGCACTAACTACTGATAGGCATAGTTAGCAAATGAAAGATTTTAATAGAGAACAAACAATGTATTTACCTTAATAGTTATAATATATGCAGTTCATGACATCCAGTCTTACAAATTTCAAAACTCCGCCATCTTTCTCCCCACGTCCACCACTGCTGGCGGCTCACATCGAACTGCGCAACGCTACGCGCTGTTCCAGTCAACTGCCCAACACTACAATGGCAGACAACAATGCAAACTAGCCACAGACTGCACACAGCACAGCCAGTCATTTTTCATACAGAGCGCTACGTGGCGTTACCAATAAGAAAACCTAAACAGCCTACTTACAAAATCTATACTCGATGTTAACAAATTTCTCTTCTTCAGAAACGCTTTCGTTTCCATTGCCAGTCTACATTTTATACCCTCTCTACTTCGACCATCGTGAGCTATTTTTCTCCTCAAATAGAAAAACTCATTTACTGCTTAAAGTGTCTCATTTCCTAACCTAATTCACTCAGCATCATCCGATTTAATTCTGCTACATTCCATTATCCTCGTTTTGCTTTTGTTGATGTTCTTCTTATATCCTCCTTTCAAGACACTGTCCATTCCGTTCAGCTGCTCTTCGAGGTCCTTTGCTATCTCTGACAGAATTACAATGTCATCGGCGAACCCCAAAGTTTTTAATTCTTCTCCATGGATTTCAACTCCTACTACGAATTTTTCTTTTGTTTCCTTGACTGCTTGCTAAATATACAGATTCAATAACATCGGGGATAGGCTACAACACCGTCTCACTTCCTTCCCTACCACTGCTTCGCTTTCATGCCCCTCGACTCTTATAACTGCCATCTGGTTTCTGTACAAATTCTTAATAGCCTTTCGCTCCCTGTATTTTACCCCTGCCACCTTCAGAATATGAAAGAAAGGATTCTAATCAACATTGTCAAAAGCTTTCTCTAAGTCTACAAATGGTAGAAACGTAGGCTTGCCTTTCCTTAATCTATTCTCTATGAGAAGTCGTAGGGTCAGTACTGTCTCACGTGTTCCAACATTTCTACGGAATCCAAACTGATCTTCCCCAAAATCAGTTTCTACCAGTTTTTCCATTCATCTGTAAAGGATTCGTGTTAGTATTTAACAGCGGTGACTTATTAAACTGATTGTTTGGTAATTTTCTCATCTGTCAGCACCTGCTTTCTTTGGGATTGGAATTATTATGTTTTTCTTGAAGTCTGAGGGTATTTCGCTGGTCTCATACAGCTTGCTCACCAGATGGTAGAGTTTTGTCAGGACTGGCTCTCCCAAGGCTCTCAGTAGTTCTAACGGAATGTTGTCTACTCCCGGGGCCTTGTTTCGACTTAAGGTTGTCTCATTGTTATTCAGTATTAGTATTGAACAATCTGTGAAGGAAACCAAGGAGAAATTTGGGAAGGAAATTAAAGTTTGGCGAGGACAATGTAAGGCGAGGACAATGTAATTTTGTCAGCAACAAACTTGCAAGAACAGCTGAACGGAATGGATAATGCCTTGAAAAGAGGTTGTAAGAGTAACGTCAATAAAAGCAAAACAAGGGCAGTGAAATATAGGTGAATGAAATCTGTCGATGCTGACGGAATTAGGTTAGGAAATGAGACGCTGAATAGCAGTAGATGAATTTTGATATTTTTTTTATAAAGTTTTTGACAGGCGATCTGTAGTACAGCTTGCCTATATTATCTGTTTACAAATATGTGGTTGTGTTTTTCGTACTTACATTTTTATGTTATTTTCACCTGTACATGTGTTCTTCTGTACCTGCTATATGTGCATATTGCAGGTTTCCTGTTGAAAGATCATATTTAAACATTTCACTGCACATAAGCAATCCTGTTGCATACAGCACATGGCTTTACTCACACACTGCAGGGCTGACTGAGGGATCATGGGAGATGTAGATGGTGAGAGCAGAGTGGGTTGTTGGGCTTACAATGAGGTACTGGGTTAGGGATGGAGGGAATATGGATAGTGGGAAACTATATGAGTTTTTTGTTTTGGTAGGTTATGAATAACTGTCTTTGTGTTATTGCTTATTTTGTCATTTAGAATATTTAATTCTTGTTTGTGGCGTTCTGTATGAAATATTTGTCCTGTAGAGGAAGTATTCGCTTTCTTTTGTTGTTATAGCATAAGGTTTGCTTGTCTCTTATGTCTTTTTATGTTTTGCATACCCTTCCCCAACCCCCACCCCCCAGAAACACAACACAGTGCCCCACCACCCACACTCCCTCCATCCCCACCTCACTCTATTCTCACCCTCTACAACTCTCATGATCTGTCAGTCACACCTACAGCATGTGAATAAGACCCTGTGTTTTTGCAACAGGATGGGTTATATGCAGTGAACTGCTCAAATGTGATATATCAATTGGAAACATTTAGTGTGTACATTTAGTACATATAGAAGGACACATGGATATACGGAAAGCATGAAAAAGGAAATGAAAATGAATATATGTGTAACACAACTTTACAGCAGTAAATAGTTAAATAAGTTAAATGAGTTGCCAAAAACCACTACAGATCTCCTATCACAAAATGTAGAACCTAATAATTACCTTTATATTATACACAGTTGATAATGACTACCATGAATGGGTGAAACATGTTTGGAAGACACTCAGTTCCAAATGACATAATTTTTCTTATCTATATGATAAAGCATAATTGAAGTAGCAACTGAAGAAAAATGAACATTTTGTGAAGGTGAGTTCTGTTCATAGTAATAAATTTCTTGAAATGCACAATACACAACTGTGTTAATAATCTTCTATTACTACCAACTTCAGTATTATATAATTATCACGGTATCTGTATACAATCAAACACAGCAAGAAACATTTACAAAATCTCAAAAACCAACCAACTGCAAGCAGATGGTATATGAGTGTAAAGCAATATTTACAATAAAGATCAACTACATATGTCAATATGGCAATCTATATAATACCTGTCTCATCTACACTGTTGCACATATACAGAAAATGAACTGTTATTATAATACAAAAGGTAGTTTGATTCATTTGCAATCACAGTCACTCCTGATTGTTAGTTGCATGTACAGATATCAAAGAGTAAAAACCAAAGATATTCATTACCAAAAACTAACCAAAACAGTGTTGTAACTCATGCTCCTTCAGGCATTCAGTATTCATATTTGTTACATATTTCAAGCAATTATTTGATACAATACAGAATTACAGAATAAAACTTTTAAAATAATTTTACAGCTCAACAGTAAAAGGAAAAATGAACAGGTATCGTAACTCTGAAATGATGTAAGAATAATATACAATAGCAGCAGGTGCATATTTTTTTAAACCAAATCACATAATTAGAATTGAAAATGACAATACCCAAGCTCAGAAAAAGGCTAGAATATAATGCAATTCAAAAAATGAAACATACAGGAATTACCAATATGTCACATTGTAAATATTATACACTGACCGTTCGCATGTATAGATTCCATGACACACCTTTTCTCAAAATTTGAAGTGTGTAATATTTATGGAAATGAAGTAAATAATGCATGAAAATAGTATAGGGAGTAGGTAAAGTAATGATGAAGAAGAGGACCATGAGTAATCGTATGAAATTATATTTGCAAGAATAGTGATCAGAGATAGGAAGATACACAACATCAATGAAGCAAGTGATAATATGAATAAAAACAACTACAAATCTAAAAAGCACCTTGTTCAAACATCATATCTAATATTTCAATCAATAATGGGTTAGAATAACTATGCATATGCTGCTATTAGAACCAGAAATGATAATCACAGCATAAAATAAGTGTGGCAAAAAACTGCAGTCCTACAAAAGGCTAGAGACATAATGCGACTGTAAAATATAAGCACACAATATCATACAACAAGTATTAAACATTCAGCCAGTAACAGGTATAAGTATGCATATGATATCATTTCTTATAAAAATAAATGTACGATATTCACAGTGATTAAAGAAATATTGGAGGGAGGGGAGGGGGGGCGTTAGTAACCATGAAGCCTAAGCTTGTAGGAAATAATATAAAATTTTCTTTGGAAAAATTATCAGCGTGGATAAGAAGATACATAACATCAGTTAAGAAAATACTAACATGAATTAACACCAACGCAATATCGGAAAATATTTGTGACAAAGTGTAACACCAAATATTATGCAAAGTGGCATGTTGAAATTAACATGCACATGGTTTCCATTTGAAGCTGATTGCCAAATGATTCTACTGCCGTTAACATACAGTGCACATAAGGACCACAAAAATAAGATTAGAGAGATTAGAGCTCGTACGGAGGCATATAGATACTCGTCATTCCCTCACTCTGTTTGTGAGTGGAGCAGGAAAGAAAATGACTAGTAGTGGTACAGTGTACCCTACGGCCCGCACCGTACTGTGTCTTATGGAGTAGATAAAGCTCTTCATAAGATGCGAGACATAATGTGAGGGCAAGCATATCACACCATAAGAGTTTAGCATATCACAAATCAAGCACTGCTTAACACTGGAGACGTAATGTAGGGGCAAAATATGAACCAACCACAATGTCATATTACAAGTACTATAAAATCACCATAGCAAATAAAAGTAAAATGTCACATCCTTTTGTATAAAGAAGAGAGTAACATTATATTGACAGCAATTAAGTAGACGCTGGAATAAAGTAGCGTGAGGGGGGGGGGGGGGGGCAGTGGTTAATAACCACACAGCATTAAGATTGTGGGCAGTTATAATAAACTGTCATGGGAAGAACTGCCTATACAAATAAGATGTACATTAAACTGTTCCATCCATGATGACAAGTATGTAATGTTGCCTAAGGATGTATAAATCATTAATTTTAGGAAGTGTAAAAGTAAGAGGAGCAAAGGAATTATATTACATAGTTCAGTACTAAATTAAGGTTAAAGGCTGAACTGTGGGTACGTGGGGAGGGGTATAAAAAAGGGAGGATAAGAAGTCATTAATAACAAACTGGATACGTCAGTGAAATTATTTAAGTAGTTCATGTTTTTTAAACCTGTCTGTTCATTCAAGGTTTTATCTGGATGTTTAACCCCATTCATGAATCTTTCTGTTTCTTCAAATAAATTCATACCTATTTCTTAATCAGCTTTATGTAGCATCTCGATTTAACCATTCATATTATGTGTTTGTGAGGTTTAAGAGAATGTGTACCACTGAGGAGTTGCTTTAAGAAGTATGTCCTTTGAATCTGATTTTATGCTTTCTTTCCATCTGACCAATAGCGAAACTATCACACTGTAGGTATCTGATTATATAAATACCTGATTTTTCATATATGGATTCTTTCGCAACATTATGTTGAAATTTTAAACACAAGTTATTGTCAGTCTGGATGAAATTTTTTTGAATAACTGAATAATTTTCTCTGAAACTCTTCCAAAGTAAGTCGAACAAATGTCTTGTTACTAAAATGTAGACTCCTTCTCCCTCACGACGCTGTGCGCTTCCTGAGTACTCTTTCCAATAGCATGCAGTCTTCCGCCTCCTCCCTAACGTCCATGTAGTTTCGGAATGCCAAAATTAACAGCTTTCTAGATCTACCTCTGCACTGCATGTTTCACCTTCGCTGCCTGTCCTCGCTACTGCTTCTGCAGAGCACTAACGCACGCCTAGCAAAATGTTCCTCGCAGCGCGCTGGAACTTGCATCACGCCAATGAACACACAATACTTCTCTAGTCTAGGAGAAGCTGTAGCACTGACAAACTGCAAAAATAGATTCAAACCTTTTCGAAAATTTTTCTCCCTTTTACCCCCCCACAAATGATGGTCCGAATGGCTCTGAGCACCATAGGACTCAACATCTGAGGTCATCAATCCCCTAGAACTTAGAACTACTTAAACCTAACTAACCTAAGGACATCACACACATCCATGCCCGAGGCAGGATTCGAACCTGCGACCGTAGCGGAGGCGCGGTTCCAGACTGAAGCGCTTAGAACCGCTCGGCCCCACAAATGATGTAAATGGGAAACGTTTCTGCGTTACCACATTCCGAAACATGGTCTGGTGAAAGTTCCGCGTCATACATGAGATTTTAATTTATTACTTCACCATTACTGACTCTATTGGTCAGAAAACTTGGCCAGAAACTTCGCAGACGTTACAGACATATGAGCCGCTGAATGCCGAAGTCGTGTAACTCCATTTTTCGCACTTTCGAGAAATGAAAATTTTTGCATTTCGTTTAATGTCAATTCATGCTTTACAATAATTAGTCATCCATTGGATGAAATGTACACATGAAATACGCTGAAAAGCTAAAGAAACTGGTACACCTGCCTAACGTCGTGTACCTGTGCCATAACACGACGTGGCACGGACTCGACTAATGTCTGAAGTACTGCTGGAAGTAACTCACACCATGAATCCTGCAGGGCTGTCCATAAATATGTAAGAGTACGAGGTGGTGGAGATCTCTTCTGAACAGCATGGTGCAAGACAACCCAGTATGGGGTGTATGGTGGACAGCGGAGGTGTTTAAGCTCAGAACAGTGTTCTTGGAGCCATTCTGTAGCAATTCTGGATATGTGGACTGTCGCATTGTCCTGCTGGAATGGCCCAAGTCCGTCGGAATGCACAATGGACATGAATGGATGCAGGTGATCAGACAGGATGCTTACATACGTGTCACCTGCCAGAGTCATATCTAGATGTATCACGGGTCCCATGTCACTCCAAATGCACACGCCCCACACCATTACAGAGCCTCCACCAGCTTCAACAGTCCCCCGCTGACATACAGGATTCATGGATTCATGAGGTTGTCTCCATACCCGTACATGTACATCCACTCGATACAATTTTAAACGAGACTCGTCCGACCAGGCAACACGTTTCCAGTCATCACGAGTCCAACGGCGGTGCTGATGGGCCCGGGCGAAGCGTAAAGCTTTGTATCGTGTAGCCATCAAGGGTACACGAGTGGGCCTTCAGCTCTGGAAGCCTATATTGATGATGTTTCGTTGAATGGTTTGCACGCTGACAATTTTTGATGGCCCAGCACTGAAATCTGCAGTAATTTGTGGAAGGGTTGCACTTCTGACACGTTGAACGATTCTCTTCAGTCGTCGTTGGTCCCGTTCTTGCAGGCTCTTTATCCGGCCGCAGCGATGTCGGAGATATGATGTGCTCGTGAAATGGTCATACGGGAAAATACTCACGTCATCGCTACTTCGGAGATGCTGTGTGCTATCGCTCGTGCGCAGACTATAAGAAAACATTCAAACCCACTTATACCTTGATAGCCTAGCGTTGTAGCAGCAGTAACTGATCTAACTACTGCGCCAGACACTTGTTGTCTCATATAGGCTTTGCCGACCACAGCCCCGTATTCTGCCTGTTTACATATCTCTGTATTTGAATACACATGCCTTTTCCAGTTTCTTTGGCGCTTCAGTGTATTATAATTCAATTTATTACAGACATTTTAGTTATTTGTGCATTAAATTCCGTTTTATAGTTCATAAATGTTGCAGTACCTCTGTTCCTCTCAAAAATTTAGTGATAGTGAAAGGTAAAGTGTTATAAATCAAGATTTGTACCACTCTTCTCACAAACGATTTGATGAAGTTGAATACTTGAGAAGGAATACTCTGTCTCTTAATCTCCATAACTGCAATTTATTTATAAAACGTAAACATAATGTGAAACACAAAATGTAAGTCTGCACTTACTGCTCCCATGGTGCACTTTCTCTTACAAACTGAGTTAAAACAAATGCATTACTAAATTTAATTACTAGAATGCTACCTACCGAGTCTGTCTAATAGTTCAGCAGAGCGTTCATCTACGGATTATAAATAAGTTGTTTTTTCTAAATGTCGAAATTTCTTACAACGTACTTCTTGTCATGCTGATTTTTCAATAGGCTTTCGAATGGAGCATGTGTGTTTACTCGGTTTTATCGTCCAGATCATCTTCCTCTGCCAAAGGATCAACATGTCTAGGCCCAGGTGCTTGAGCCAAACTTGCAGCTGTCAGTTGGTTGAAGAAAGCATAATGCACTTTTGCACCAAAGGGATGTACGAGGAAAGTGTCATCGAATCTTCCCTTTTTGCCACGGTGACAGGTCACACAGAATTGTTGAGAGGGCTGAGTTTTATGGTTTATGTATTTCATGTGGGACGTCACTGCTTGATTCGTGTAGGCCTTAACCTAGACTTCAACATGGAGTGCAAACTTCCCTTATAAAGGCAATTTCAGCTTTAATAACATCTGGATAGCCGGCCGATGTGGCCGAGCGGTACTAGGCGCTTCAGTCTGGAACCGCGCGACCGCTACAGTCGCCGGTTCGAGTCCTGCCTCGGGCATGGATGTGTGTAATGTTCTTAGGTTAGTTAGGTTTAAGTAGTTCTAAGTTCTAGGGGACTGATGACCTCAGATGTTAAGTCCCATAGTGCTCAGACTCATTTGAACCATTTGAAGATCTGCATATTACAAATCTAAAGAAAGAAAACAACGCTGATACTAGTACTGTTACAATGCCTTTTGATTTGAGATCGAACACGCAAAACAACACAGAACAACAAGACCATCTGGCCTTGCCTCTTTGGCGTGAGAGGCTGAATGTATTTTTAGGTCTCAAGTGGCTCTGGTGGGAGTTATCGTTATACCACTTCTCCACAGCAAATTTCCGTGGATTATGAATAAAGTGAGTGGTATAATTCAAAATCTAATTTTTTTTTTTTTTTTACTTATACCACTTTAGTTCTCAGCGGGTCATGTAGTACTAAAGGCAAGTTGCTGTACGACACATAGTTTTGGAGTTATGACATGATAAATATTGAGTAGCGCGAGAAATCAATTTTTCTTGCAAGCTTACATGTTTCTTTACTTCAATAGCACAAAATTTTCATTGAATTAAAAAAGGGTGTCAGAATGTAGCTTTCGTATAACTCTATTGGATACAACTGCCAAATTAGAAAAAACACCACTACCATTGAAACTTCCTAGCAGATTAAAACAGTGTGCCGGACCGAGACTCGAACTCGGGACCTTTGTCTTTCACAGGCAAATACTCTACCACTTTCATTGGTTATGATGTGACGTACACCACTCCGCGCCTAGTAAAAGGTTTCAAGCAGCATCCTGCGACCCGCATCGGACAACGGAAGTCGCAATCGTATTCCGCAGCACAGTGGGATAAATTTCTGCACCTAGTAAATGTAGCTTATCATTGGAATCTCATGTCTTGGCCACAAATTTCTGAACCCTATGGAACATATATACGACGCCATTAGGCACCGGTTTCCCGCACACAAAGCACTGGCCAGTAATTTCCGGGAACTGCGTGACCTGTTACAGGGTGTTCCACTGATAGCGTCCAGGCCAAATATCTCACGAAATAAGAGTTAAACGAAAAACCTACAAAGAACGAAACTTGTCTAGCTTGAAGGGGGAGACCAGATGGCGCTATGGTTGGCCCGCTAGATGGCGCTGCCATAGGTCACACGGATATCATCTGCGTTTTAAAAAAATAGGAACCCCCATTTTTTATTACATATTCGTGTAGTACGTAAAGAAATATGAATGTTTTAGTTGCACCACTTTTTTCGCATTGTAATAGATGGCGCTGTAATAGTCACAAACATATGGCTCGCAATTGTAGACGAACAGTTGGTAAGAGGTAGGTTTTTTAAATTAAAATAAAAAACGTAGGTACGTTTGAACATTTTATTTCGGTTGTTCAAATGAGACACATGTACCTTTGTGAACTTATCATTCATGAGAAAGCATGCTGTTACAGCGTGATTACCTGTAAATTCCACATTAATGCAATAAATGCTCAAAATGACGTCCGTCAACCTCAATGCATTTGGCAATACGTGTAACGACATTCCTCTCAACAACGAGTAGTTCGCCTTCCGTAATGTTGGTACATGCATTGACAATACGCTGACGCATGTTGTCAGGCGTTCTCGGTGGATCACGATAGCAAATATCCTTCAACTTTCCCCACAGAAAGAAATCCGGGGACGTCAGATCTGGTGAACGTGCGGGCCATGGTATGGTGCTTCGACGACCAATCCACCTGTAATGAAATATAATATTCAATACCGCTTCAACCGCACGCGAGCTATGTGCCGGACATCCATCATGTTGGAAGTACATCGCCATTCTGTCATGCAGTGAAACATCTTGTAGTAACATCGGTAAAACATTACGTAGGAAATGAGCATACATTGCACCATTTAGATTACCATCTATAAAATGGGGGCCAATTATCCTTCATCCCATAATGCCGAACCATACATTAACCCGCCAAGGTAGCTGATGTGCCACTTGTCGCACCGATCGTGGATTTTCCATTGCCCAATAGTGCATATTATGCCGGTTTTCGTTACCGCTGTTGGTGAATGACGCTTCGTCGCTAAATAGAACGCGTGCAAAAAATCTGTTATCGTCCCGTAATTTCTCTTGTGCCCAGTGGCAGAACTGTACACGACGTTCAAAGTCGTCGCCATGCAATTCCTGGTGCATAGAAATATGGTACGGGTGCAATCGATGTTGATGTAGCATTCTCAACACCGACGTTTTCGAGATTCCCGATTCTCGCGCAATTTGTCTGCTACTGATGTGCGGATTAGACGCGACAGCAGCTAAAACATCTACTTGTGCATCATCATTTGTTGCAGGTCGTGGTTGACGTTTCAGATGTGGTTGAACACTTCCTGTTTCCTTACATAACGTAAGTATCCTGCGAACGGTCCGGACACTTGGATGATGTCGTCCAGGATACTGAGCAGCATACATAGCACACGCCCGTTGGGCATTTTTATCACAATAGCCATACATCAACACGATATCGACCTTTTCCGCAATTGGTAAACGGTCTATTTTAACACGGGTTAATGTATCAGGAATAAAATGCCGTCCGCACTGGCGGAATGTTACGTGATACCACGTACTTATATGTTTGTGACAAATAACAGTGCCATCTGTTACAAAGCGAAAAAAGTGGTCCAACTAAAACACTCGTATTTATTTACGTACTACACGAATATGTAATAAGAAATAGAGGTTCCTATTTAAGAAACGCAGTTGATATCCGTTTAACCTACGGCAGCACCATCTATCGGGCCAACCATAGCGCCATCTGGTTTCCCCCTTCAAGCTAGACAAGTTTCGCTCTTTGTAGTTTTTTCGTTTGAAGCTTATTTCGTGAGATAAGTGGCCCGGTCACTATCAATGGACCACTCTGTATAGACAACTGGGGCCCCATAGCTCCGGAAACCTCCCGAGGACTTACCGAATCCGTGGCACGCAAAATTGCTGTTGCATTGCTTCCTAAAAGTGGATCGACACGCTATTAAGGAGCTTGTCATACTGTTTGGGCTCATTAGTATAAATATTTGTGAAAGTCGGGGAACGCCTAATCCAGCTATTAGCTGAATGGAACGGCCAGACTTGCAGAGAGTGCCGGAAGCTGTGTGGCGCGGCGGCATGTGTAGGCCTACTCGAGGCGTGGAGCGGACCAGCCGCTCTGCTCCAAGGACGCCCGCTGTGGCACGCTTGCCTCGAAATCCGCGCGTGTCGCAACCGCTTATCGAATCCGTTGCACCATATTTATCCCTGGCGCAGCTCTGTAGGCGCTTGCGAATCTCGAGGCGCCAAAATTCTCTCTCGTGAGAAGCTCGTGGAAAGTAGGAAGGTTACGGTTCACTGTCCTCTCGCCAACGAAGTCATTACAGACGGAGCACGGGACCGATGACCAAGCAGTTTGGCCCCTTTCCCCATTTTTAAACCGACCAACCAACAGACGGAGCACAATCTCGGACTGGAAAAAGATGACATAAAAAAAGACCGTGTCCTTTTCAAAGGAGCCAACGGAACATTTGCCTTAAGCGATTTATGGAAACTAAACTAAACTCCATCCGAACAGGTAATTAAGGCCCAACGGTATCGACCGGCCGCCGTGTCATACTGAGTCCACAAGCATCACTAGATGTGGTAAACACACAGATCTCCTGGCCGTATGTCACTTCACGAGACAGAAGCCGCTAATTCTTAATCGGGTAACTCCCCAGATACGACGCTACGTATCACACGGAATACGAATCGATTAATCAAGGCGTCTTCGCTGCCGGCGGACATACAGAGAAACCTGCGCAACACAGAAGCCCTATTACCCCGGCTGTATGGATTACCCAAGATCCATAAGAACAACGTTACGCTAACAAGGGAACCTCCCCATCGCACCCCCCTCAGCTTTAGTTATAAGTTGGCACAGTGGATAGGCCTTAAAAAACTGAACACAGGTCAATCGAGAAAACAGGAAGAAGTTGTGTGGAACTATGAAAAAATAAGCAAAGTATACAAACTGAGTAGTTCATGTGCAACATATGCTATATCAAGGATAACGTGTGCTCAGAAGCGCCGTGGTCCCGTGGTTAGCGTGAGCAGCTGCGGAATGAGAGGTCCATGGTTCAAGTCTTTCCTCGAGTGAAAAGTTTACTTCTTTATTTTCACAAAGTTATGATCTGTCCGTTCGTTCATTGACGTCTCTGTTCACTGTGTTTAGTGTCTGTGTTTTCCAACCGCACCGCAAAACCGTGCGATTAGTAGACGTAAGTACGTTCCTCTCCAATGGGAACGGAAAACATTTGATCGCAAGGTCATAGGTCAACCGATTCCTCCACAGGAAAACACGTCTGATATATTCTATACGACACTAGTGACGGCATGTGCGTCACATGACAGGAAGATGTTGTCGACCCACCTAACTTGTACACTTGGCGAATGGGTAAAAAGATTCTTCTACCTTGCCCGATTTAGGTTTTCTTGTGGATGTGATAATCACTCCCAAAAAAGTGATGAAAACATAAGAGTTTGTCACATAAACTGCAACAAATGAATGCAACAGTTTCACAGTCGCACAGTTTTCCCTGTGCTCTGTCAAAACATATGTTTTTAACGTTTTCAAATTTTTCCGTGTGTAGACCGTCAAATCCTGCATATGTCCAAGCAAATCTGAACATGTCCTGGAATTTTGGAGAGCGAAGTTGATTATGTGTGAGTGCCTGAACTTTGATAATTGTCTGAAAAAAAAACTAGAATCTTTCATTCCGCAGTTACTCACGCTAACCACGGGACCACGGCGGTCCTGAGCTTACACTCTCCTTGATGTTGCCTATCTTGCGCATGGACTACTCAGTTTGTATATTTTGCTTATTTTTTTCATAGTTCCACACAACTTCTTCCTGTTTTCTCGATTGATCTGTGTTCAGTTTTTCAAGGCCTATCCACTGTGCCAACTTATAACTAAATCTGAGGGGAGTACGATGGGGAGGTGGTGGTGGTGGTTAGTGTTTAACGTCCCGTCGACAACGAGGTCATTAGAGACGGAGCGCAAGCTCGGGTTATGGAAGGAGTGGGAAGGAACTCGGCCGTGCCCTTTCAAAGGAACCATCCCGGCATTTGCCTGAAACGATTTAGGGAAATCACGGAAAACCTAAATCAGGATGGCCGGAGACGGGATTGAACCGTCGTCCTCCCGAATGCGAGTCCAGTGTGCTAACCACTGCGCCACCTCGCTCGGTGGATGGGGAGGTTCCCTTGTAAGACCGATTGTTAGCACTCCTGGCTCACCGACGTATAAACTGGCAAAACACTTGGCCTCTCTGCTCCAGCCACACGTGGGGAAGACCGACACATACATGAAGGACTCAGGACATTTCATTGAGAAGCTGGAGAAACTGAAACTTGCACCAAACGACATCCTGCTCAGCTTTAATGTTGCTTCTTTGCTTACGAAAGTGCCACTCAGAGACGCACATCGGTTCCATTTTGCCTCAAGACATCACAAAGCTCTTCCATGCGTGTCTCACCACGAGCTATTTCACGTGGAATGGCGAATTCTACGAACAGCTGGAAGGCGTCGTCATGGGTAGTCCTCTTAGTCCAGTGGTGGCTAACTTCTTCATGGAACAATTCGAAGCACAGGCACTAGACTTGGCAACTTGCAAACCTAACGTGTGGTATAGATACGTCGATGATTCTTTCGTTGTGTGGAGCCATGGTGAAGAACAGCTCGGTGACTTCCTAAGAAACTTGAACAGCCTCCATGCCAGCATAAAATTTACCATGGAAGTACAAAAGGACAAAAAACTGGCATTTTTAGATGTGCTGATCGCAAGGGATGGCGAAAACCTGGGACACAGCGTGTATCGAAAACCGACACACACGGACCGATACCTGCACAAACTATCAAACCACCACCCGAGCCAGAAAAGAGGCATGATTAATATGCTCGTAACGCGAGCAGGACGAATATGTGAGCCGCAGCACCTCAGACGCGAAATGCAAGACCTGGAAAGTGTTCTGAGGAGCAATAGGTACTCCAAAAATGATATTAGAAGTGTAACAGAGCCAAACACTCGGCGAAGTAAGGAATCAGAAAAAGAAATGTCGGGTTACTGCCTTTCTGCCATACATTCCCAGAGTGACGGACAGAATCGGTCGTATATTGCGCAAACATGGCGTAACGACTATTTTCAAACCGACAAGGAAGATTAAAGAGTGCCTTAGATCGGCAAAGGAGGAAAGGGACCCACTTGCAATGTCGGGAATATGCCGTATACCATGCACATGCGGAAAAGTTTATGTCGGAATGACTGAACGATCAATAAACACCAGGATCAAAGAACATAAGCGACATTGCAGGTTGGGGCAGGTGGAGAAATCGGCCGTGGCAGAGCACGTACTGAGTGAGACCGACCACGTAATAAAATTCGCCGACACGGAAGTTCTGGCTGTAGAGAAGCACTATCACACGCGCTTGTTCAGAGAAGCTGTAGAAATACAGAAACACGCGAACAACTTCAACAAGAAGGAGGAAAGCCTTAAGGTAAACGGATCCTCGCTTCCCGAACTGCAGCGAACGTTCGTCACAGGTAGCAAGAGGAGAACCGCACCGGAAACGACCGCGGAGAAGCCCTCGAACGTTGGTGTGCCAGGTATATGTAGTCTGCGGCCGCGAGCTCGGCTCCAGTTCACCATCGGCAATGGAGGGAAAAGCTTTGACAATGTCAACCACCCGTGCTGGCGAAACGTCAGCAAAATCGTTAGATGAACGTCGACCGAAGAACCCGAGGCAGAAGCCAATAGGCAGTTCCTCACTCCTTAGTTTGCCGTACAAGGGCTGAGTGCACCCCGCTTGCCAACAGCGCTCGGTAGACGGGATGGTCACCCATCCAAGTGCTAGCCCAGCCCGACAGCGCTTAACTACGGTGATCTGCCGGGAACCGGGTGTTACCACTGCGGCAAGGTCGTTGGCCGGTTTATGGAAACTACGGAAAACTTAAACCTGGACTGCCGAACAGGAGTTGAACAGCCGTCCAGTCGTACACGAGGTCAGTGTTTTAACACTGTGCCTGCTCCCTCGGTTCTAAACGTAAAACTTACATATGCTTGTTAAAAATGTGATTAAATGAAGTGATTGTATGGGAGTATTAGCTCACGTGGGGCTTTTCGGCCGCCAGGAGCTAGTCTTCTTATTGGACGCCACTTCAGCGACTTGCGCGTCGGTGAAAATGAGATGAAATGATGCGGACAACACAAACACCAAGTCCCCGAGCGAAGAAAATCTCCGATCCGGCTGGGAATCAAACGTGTAATCCAGCGACATAGAGTCTGGGACCCAAACAACTAGGCCACGTGACTGCTACGGTCGCAGGTTCGAATCCTGACTCGGGCATGGATGTGTGTGATGTCCTTAGGTTGGTTAGGTTTAAGTAGTTCTAAGTTCTAGGGGACTGATGACCTTAGTAGTTAAGTCCCATACTGCTCAGAGCCATTTGAACCATTTTTTTCGGGCATGGATGTGTGTGATGTCCTTAGAATGGTTAGGTTTAAGTAGTTCTAAGTTCTAGGGGACTGATGACCTTAGTAGTTAAGTCCCATAGTGCTCAGAGCCATTTTAACCATTTTGTTAAGTCCCATAGTGCTCAGAGCCATTTGAACCATTTTTGTACTGGGCCACGAGCTGCGTACATAAACATCATAAAAAGAATCCATAGCCTGGCCAATAATAAAGTTGTTTCCCCAGTTGTTCCAACAACGCAACGCAAGACTTCCATGTCCCTGGGGGCACCCAAAATGATACCGACAAGTATTCAGTAACTGTAGTGGTTACCATCTGGAATCCATATACAGGAAGTTTCCTTGGAGCGTGCAAACATTTAACGTGACATACAGTATGCTCCATTGAACAATCTGAGGTGGGGAACCTGGGGTCGGAGAAGCTAGTTTAAGGAGATAACAGGAATAAAATCACATTACTGTGTACTTTTCTGTTCATATTAGTTACAGTTGACTGCAAATACCATCACTGACACTGTAAGTAGGCTGTTCAGGTTTTTATATTGCTAACGCCACGTAGCGCTCTGCATGAAAATCACTTGCTGTGCTGCGTGCAGTCTGTGGCTGGTTTGCATTGTTGTTGGCTATTGTAGTGTTGGGCAGCTGGATGTTAACAGCGCGTAGCGTTGCGCAGTTGGAGGTGAGCTGCCAGCAGTGGTGGATGTGGGGAGAGGGATGGCGGAGTTTTGAAATTTGTAAGACTGGATATCATGAACTGCTATATATATATATATATATATATATATATATATATATATTAAGGTAAATACATTGTTTGTTCTCTATTAAAATCTTTCATTTGCTAACTATGCCTATCAGTAGTTAGTGCCTTCCGTAGTTTGAATCTTTTATTTAGCTGGCAGTAGTGGCGCTCGCTGTATTGCAGTAGTTCGAGTAACGAAGATTTCTGTGAGGTAAGTGATTTGTGAAAGGTATAGGTTAATGTTAGTCAGGGCCATTCTTTTGTACAGATTATTGAAAGCCAGATTGCGATGTGCTAAAAAATATTGTGTGTCAGTTTAAGCACAGTCAATTATAATTTTTCTAAGGGGACGTTTCAACACATTGAACGTACCGTTTGTACTGTATCTTACAAAATGTGCGGAAACTGACCGCCATCCACCCCTAAAGCAAGCATGATATCGGCGAACAAGATTCTGACACGTCCTAACAAATATCCTTGGTTTGTTTCCAATCACATCACAGGCAGCTGCAATGTTGGCAAATAATTACATCTCCATATCCACTGGGGTCTCATGTACACTACTGGCCACTAAAATTGCTACACCACGAAGATGACGTGCTACAGACGCGAAATTTAACCGACAGGAAGAAGATCCTGTGATATGCAAATGATTACCTCTTCAGAGCATTCACACAAGGTTGGCGCCGGTGGCAACAACTACAACGTGTTGACATGAGGAAAGTTTCCAACCGATTTCTCATACACAAACAGCAGTTGACCGGTGTTGCCTGGTGAAACGTTGTTGTGATGCCTCGTGTAAGGAGGAGAAATGCGTACCATCACGTTTCCGACTTTGATAAAGGTCGGATTGTAGCCTATCGCGATTGCGGTTTATCGTATCGCGACATTGCTGCTAGCGTTGGTCGAGATTCAATGACAGCAGAATATGGATTAGGTGGATTCGGGAGGGTAATACGGAACGTCGTGCTGGATCCCAACGGCCTCGTATCACTAGTAGTCAAGATGACAGGCGTCTTATCCGCATGGCTGTAACGGATCGTGCAGCCGCGTCTCGATCCCTGAGCCAACAGATGGCGACGTTAGCAAGACAACAACCATCTGCACGAACAGTTCGACGACGTTTGCAGCAGCATGGACTATTAGCACGCAGACCATTGCTGCGGTTACCCTTGACGCTACATCAACGACAGGAGAGCCTGCGATGATGTACTCAACGACGAACATGGGTGCACGAATGGCAAAACGTCATTTTTTCGGATGAATCCTGGTTCTGTTTACAGCATCATGATGGTCGCATCCGTGTTTGGCGACATCGCGGTGAACGCACATTGGAAGCATGTATTCGTCATCGCCATACTGGCGTATCACCCGGCGTGATGGTATGGGGTGCCATTCGTTACACGTCTCCGTCACCTCTTGTTCGCATTCACGGCAGTTTGAACAGTGGACGTTACATTTCAGATGTGTTACGATCCGTGGCTCTACCCTTCATTCGATCCCTGCGAAACCCTACATTTCAGCAGGATAATGCACGACCGCATGTTGTAGTTCCTGTACAGACCTTTGTGGATACAGTAAATGTTCGACTGCTGCCCTGGTCTGCACATTCTCCAGGCCTCTCACCAACTGAAAACGTCTGGTCAATGGTGGGCGAGCAACTGGCTCGTCACAATACGCCAGTCACTACTCTTGATGAACTGTGGTATCGTGTTGAAGCTTCATGGGCAGCTGTACCTGTACACGCCATCCAAGCTCTGTTTGACTCAATACCCAGGCGTATCAAGGCCGTTATTATGGCCAGAGGTGGTTGTTCTGGATACAGATTTCTCAGGATCTATGCACCTAAATTGCGTGAAAATGTAATCACATGTCAGTTCTAGTATAATATATTTGTCCAATGAATACCCGTTTATCATCTGCATTTCTTCTTGGTGTAGCAATTCTAATGGTCAGTAGTGTACAAGTTACTTTAGATTCCCCATAGGAAATAATCAAGGGGATTCCGGTCAGGTGACCTCGCAGGCCGTGGAATAGGACTTCCCCTTCCAATGCAGCGTTGAGGTAGTTGCGGACATCCACAACGAAGTGAGGCGGTGCACCGTCATGTTATATCCACATCCTGTCACGAACAGCCAAGGGTACGTTCTCCAACAACTCAGGTGGACCATTTGCGCGAACCTCAAGTACAGGTGCCCATTCAGACAGCCAGGTAGATGATACGGCACAATGAGATTGTCGCCTACAGCGCCGGCCCAGAGTATGCACAGCAAAACGTGACTCTACTACAGCGTGAGAGATTTTCTCATCCTACACGAGCATAGTCGGCCACATGGGTGTAACTGTTATTCGTGGAGTACTCTCCATTACCCTAGTATGTGCAGCGCCCATTCCACGTGCAATACTACGAGTACTTGTTGTGGGGTCCGCAGCAACAGGTTCCAGCACCTCCTTTTCAAAATCGGGTGTGCGAGTGGTCCTCACGTTGTGAAGTCCCTCGTTTCTTCTTTCCAGCCGACCGCAGTGGCCGAGCGGCTCTAGGCGCTACAGTCTGGAACCGCGCGACCGCTATGGTCGCAGGTTCGAATCCTGCCTCGGACATGGGTGTGTGTGATGTCCTTAGGTTAGTTAGGTTTAAGTAGTTCTAAGTTCTAGGGAACTGATGACCTCAGAAGTTAAGTCCGATAGTGCTCAGCGCCATTTGACTCTTTTTTCTTCTTTCCAATAAACCAGGAGCAGTCTTGCGCATTCGTTGATCGACAGAAATAAACACTCGTCGTATCGGACGACGCCTGTTAGGAAATCGTTTCCTGTACAGTCTTTCAGCAGCGAGAGCATTGCAACGTACTTCCCAACACGCAAGGTGCATACAGGTGAGTTCTGCGAAACTGTAGCAGTACTGCTCCATCGTACTGTACTGTACGTCTCTGAATAGCACTGAGTAATGAATGGGTCTGTCGTTGATTCATAGCAAGTTCTTTCATGGGTCAATGTAAACACGATACAACAGAATCACCGTATGAACACGTATAGTAAACATAACCTGCATCATGACTTGCTAGTGATCAGGCTCGTATTCCTTGTTTCCTTGCAGCAAATAAAGAACGTACACGTAAATAAACAGCACAGTACGTGTAAACTTATACGCATGTTAGTTGTAAATAAGGCAGAAAACAGTAATGCTAAAGAAAGCGGAAGGCAAATTTACTTCCAAATCTCCTTAAGCTGGCTTCTGGGACCCCGGGACCCCTACCTCAAATTGTTCAGTGGAGCATTCTCTATGCCCTGTAATATTTTTGCACGCGCTTACAGAAACACACTGCATATCTACATCTGCATCTTTACGTCGGAAACTACCTTATACGCTGTGACGGAGGATACTTCTCTAACCACAATTTTTTCCCTCCTTTATTCCATTCGAGAACAGCGCATGCGTATAATGATTGTCGGTAAACCTACGTATTACCTCAGCTTTCTCAGATTTTATCTTTATGCCCATTTCGTGAGACGTATATACGAGGAATAAATACAGGATGTTTATCATAAAACGTTCGCTACTTGAGCTAATGTAGACGGAAAGCTACACTACTGGCAATTAAAACTGCTACACCACGAAGATGAAGTGCTACAGACGCGAAATTTAACCGAAAGGAAGAAGATGCTGTGATATGCAAATGATTAGCTTTTCAGAGCTTTCACACAAGATTGGCGCCGGTGGCGACACCTACAACGTGCTGACATGAGGAAAGTTTCCAACCGATTTCTCATGCACAAACAGCAGTTGATCGGCGTTGCCTGATGAAACGTTGTTGTGATGCCTCGTGTAAGGAGGAGAAATGCGTACCATCACGTTTCCGACGTTGATAAAGGTCGGATTTTAGCCTATTGCGATTGCGGTTTATCGTATCGCGACATTGCTGCCCGCGTTGGTCGAGATCCTATGGCTGTTAGCAGAATATGGAATCGCTGGGTTCAAGAGGGTAATACGGAACGCCGTGCTGGATCCCAACGGCCTCGTATCACTAGCAGTGGAGATGACAGGCAATTTCTCCGCATGGCTGTAACGGATCGTGCAGCCACGTCTCGATCCCTGAGTCAACAGATGGAGACGTTTGCAAGACAACAACCATCTGTACGAACAGTTCGACGACGTTTGCAGCAGCATGGACTATCAGCACGGAGACCATGGCTGCGGTTACCCTTGACGCTGCATCACAGACAGGAGCGCCTGCGATGGTGTACTCAACGACGAACCTGGGTGCACGAATGGCAAAACGTCATTTTTTCGGATGAATCCATGCTCTGTTTACAGCATCGTGATGGTCTCATCCGTGTTTGGAGACGTCGCGGTGAACGCACATTGGAAGCGTGTATTCGTCATCGCCATACTGGCGTATCACCTGGCGTGATGGTATGGGGTGCCACTGGTTATACGTCTCGGTCACCTCTTGTTCGCATTGACTGCACTTTGAACAGTGGATATTACATTTCAGATGTCTTACGACCCGTGGCTGTACCCTTCATTCGATCCCTGCGAAACCCTACATTTCAGCAGGATAATGCACGACCGCATGTTGGAGGTTCTGTACGGGCCTTTCTGGATACAGAAAATGTTCGACTGCTGCCCTGGCCAGCACATTCTCCAGATCTCTCATTAATCGCAAACGTCTGGTCAATGGTGGGCGAGCAACTGGCTAGTCACAATACGCCAGTCACTACTCTTGATGAAATGTGGTATCGTGTTGAAGCTGCATGGGTAGCTGTACCTGTACACGCCATCCAAGCTGTGTTTGACTCAATGCCGAGGCGTATCAAGGCCGTTATTACGGCCGGAGGTGGTTGTTCTGGGTACTGATTTGTCAGGATCTATGCACCCAAACTGCGTGAAAATGTAATCACATGTCAGTTCTAGTATAATATATTTGTCCAATGAATACGCGTTTATTATCTGCATTTCTCCTTGGTGCCTCGCATTCGGGAGGACGACGGTTCAATCCCGCGTCCGGCCATCCTGATTTAGGTTTTCCGTGATTTCCCTAAATCACTCCAGGCAAATGCCGGGATGGTTCCTATGACAGGGCACGGCCGACTTCCTTCCCCATCCTTCCCTAATCCGATGAGACCGATGACCACGCTGTCTGGTCTCCTTCCCCAAAACCAACCAACCATCTCCTTGGTGCAGCAATTTTAATTGCCAGTAGAGTACCTTCCACCACACAACAAAAGGTCCCCCCCCCCCCCCCCCCCCAGGGAACGTCTCACGAGTGTGACCCCTATGTTTGCGTGGTAGAGTAATGGTGGTGTACGCGTGCGTGGAGAACGTGTTTGTGCAGCAGTCGCCGACATAGTGTAACTGAGGCGGAATAACAGATTGGCCGGTTCACCGGACCGCGACACAATTCCGCCAGGCGGATTCATGCCGGGGACCAGGCGCTCCTTCCCGCCCGGAAGGCCGTGCGTTAGACCGCACGGCCAACCGGGCGGGCCCAGTACCCCATATTACTCCTTGTGGGATGAATCCCACACATTTGGGCAGTACTCTAATATAGGACGTCTTAATATTTTGGCCGGCCGAAGTGGCCGTGCGGTTAAAGGCGCTGCAGTTTGGAACCGCAAGACCGCTACGGTCGCAGGTTCGAATCCTGCCTCGGGCATGGATGTTTGTGATGTCCTTAGGTTAGTTAGGTTTACCTAGTTCTAAGTTCTAGGGGACTAATGACCTCGGCAGTTGAGTCCCATAGTGCTCAGAGCCATTTGAACCATTTGAACCATCTTAATATTTTGTAAGCAATCTCCTTTGCAGACTGACGCCTTTCCCAGGATCCTGCAAGTGAACCGAGTGTGTCACAAACGCTGTGACTGAGCCTACGTGATCATCCAATTTAATACCTCCACAAATTATTACGCCTATATATTTGTGGAGGTTGACTGATTCCAATCGTGATTCATTGATACTATAGTGTAAGGAAACTATTCTTTGGCATATTGTGACCCACTACTATATTCGCATATTTTTCGAAGAAACGGAAATACCACATAGATCCTCGAAGCACATTGCTATCGTACTAGACTCGCGTTCGGGTGATAAACGGTGCAAATTCTTGTCCGTCCATGCAGATTTACGTTTACCGTGACTTTCCCAAAGCAGTTAAGGCAGATGCTGTGATGATTCCTTAGAACAGAACAAGGAGAATTTCCTTTCCCAGTGCGACCTTGTGCGCTGTCTTGAATAATCTCGTTAACTGTGGGACGTCATGTATATCTCAAACCCATCTTCACAAGAGACTCGTGAGAATTTTACATGTCCCGCATATGGTTGTAAGTACTGTTAAAATATTCATCCCTTGAGAAAACTAACTGTCGAGGGTCATTCGCATACCTCTAGCACGAGAATGGTGCATTTCTTTTGACAGGCGTATTTCATGTGAATGAAAAAACCGTCTTGTAGCGCTTCATGCGCATTTGGAACTTTTTACGTAGCGTTGTTTCGAGACACAGTCGTTTAATGAAAGAAGTAAGAGCATATGCACTATCAGACCAGTTGTGTGATTGGATTCAAGAGTTCCTTGATAACAGAACGCAGTATGTCATTCGCAATGGAGAGAAGTCTTCCGAAGTAAGAGTGACTTCAGGTGTGCCGCAAGGGAGTGTCGTAAGACCGTTGCTACTCACAATATATATAAATGACCTTGTGGAGAACATCGGAAGTTCACTGGGGCTTTCTGCGGATGATACTGTAATACATCGAGAGGTTGTAACAATGGAAAATTGTACTGAAATGCAGGAGGATCTGCAAGGAATTGACACATGGTGCAGGGAATGGCAATTGAATCTCAATGTAGACAAGTGTAATGTGCTGCGAATGCATAGAAAGAAAGATCCTTTATCATTCAGCTCCAATATGGCAGGTCAGCAACTGGAAGCAGTTAATTCCATAAATTATCTGGGAGTAGGCATTAGGAGCGGTCTAAAATGGAATGACCATATAAAATTAATCGTCGGTAAAGCAGATGCCAGACTGAGATTCATTGGAAGAATCCTAAGGAAATGCAGTCCGAAAACAAAGGAAGTAGGTTACAGTACACTTTTTCGTCCACTGCTTGAATAGTGCTCACCGGTGTGGGATCCGTACCAGATAGGTTTGCTAGAGGACGTAGAGAAGATCCAACGGGGAGCAGCGCGCTTCGTTACAGGATCATTTAGTTATCGCGAAAGCGTTACGCAGATGATAAACTCCAGTCGAAGACTCTGCAAGAGAGACGCTCAGTAGCTCGGTACGGGCTTTTGATGAAGTTTCGAGAACAAACCTTCACCGAGGAGTCAAGCAGTATATTGCTCCCTCCTACCTATATCTCGAGAAGAGGCGCTGAGGATAAAATCAGAGAGATTAGAGCCGACACAGAGGCATACCGACAATCTTTCTTTCCACGAACAATACGAGAGTGGAATAGAAGGGAGAACCGATAGAGGTACTCAAGGTACCCTCCGCCAAACACCGCCAGGTGGTTTGCGGAGTATGGATGTAAAAGCTTATAAAAGCAAGTGAAATCTTTTGTGATTAATGCGATTACAGGCAGTCTACTTGAGCGCTGTGTATCGTACGACAGACACTGAAGTCGACAGACCATTCCATGCTGTATCAACGACCCTGCGTTTCTGAGTTCACGGTGGTCGCAGCACCTCTCAGTTCTTAAAAGGTAGAAAGCAATATCTCGGACGGAAACTCGTAGTCAGGAATTACAAGTGCAAAAACATACTGCCTTTTAAAGCCACAGGCAAAGAACAACACCTTTTGCAGATCCGTTGTCTAAATATGTTTGCATTAAACTAGCATCGAACTTACATATGAAAATACTTTTGGAAACGTAGGCAACTTTATATCACTTCAGTCAAAGTAAAGAATTATTCTTAGGCAGTTTGGTATCAGCTACAGGGTGGAAAAAACAAAACTGGCCACGGAAAATACTTCATGCACCTTACGGAAGGCAACCTAACGTACTTCATCTGCACCCATGGCACACTGATGCAAGCTGGGGTGCCTGTCTTAGGGTGTATGAAATATGTTCTGGGCAAGCTTTGTATTTGCCACCCTGTGTAAGGACTGAGCTGTGGCGGGACTGACGACAGGGATACCTTTGGCTTAGGCCAGGGCTTAACAACTGGCCGGTTTTGAGCGCGAGTACTCGCGTCTGCTCAGGCACGTGCTCGCGAGCAGGTGCAAGGTCGCGGAGTAGGGAGGGTGGGAGGGAGGGGAGGGAGGGGAAACGCGCGCGCACGTTTGAATGTGATCTCGCGTTCTTAGCAGATTTAACTAGCCATTTGAATGGTTTGAACATTTTACTACAAGGTAAAGATCTGCTAATTACTCATTTCATAGATCGAATACGAGCTTTTAAAATGAAATTGACACTTTGGGTGAGTCAGCTGTAAACAGGAAACCTAGCTCATTTTCCTAAATTATCATCCATGCAAGATGTTCACAAAGACTGTGAACGTTATTCACATAGTTTAGTTGATCAGCGCTTTCAAGATGCGACAGCACTAGACAGTGATTTTGATCTGTTCTCTCCATATTTAGCGAATATTTAAGAGATTCGTCCTAAGCTGCAGCAAGAAATTATTGACCTGCAGCGTGATAGAGAATACAGAGACAAATTTCAGAACAAGAAAAACATTTTGGAATTCTACAGACACTTCCCTCGGGTTAGATTTCCTCGTTTGCACAAACTGGCGGCTACAATAATATCAATGTTCGGTTCCACGTATGTTTGTGAACAACTGTTCTCTGCAATGAAATGTAACAAGACGCGCCTGAGAAACGCATTGTCTGATCGAAAATTTAAACTGTACGCTGCGCCTAAAATGCACAAGAACAATTACTCCGAACATAGACGCAGTTGTAAAGGGCAAAAAGTACAAGATAACCGAGAATTCCACACTTCAGTGACAGCTTTTATTGTTTGTTTGTTTTGGTTTTAGGGCGCAAAACTGCTATGGTCATTAGCGCCCGGACTTTTATTGTGTAACAGTTCACAAATTAATGCGAATGTAGAGGCATACACTAAGCTAATAAAATTGTGTGGCATGTGTACATTCTCCTTTATTTGTTTCATTTGTCGCAGTAATAATTCGTGAGTGATATCCTTGCAGGTGGCCGCGGATTTACATTGACTGGCGGCAGCTGTTGTGTGCCCCACGTGACTGTCCCCACTCTCCGCTCTGGTCCGGTAGTGGGGGTAGCGTGCTCGCGCTGCTCCGTGCTCGCGCCTTGCTGCTCACAGCTTGCTCCGCGAACACGTATGTTGTGAAGCCCTGGCTTATGCAGTATCGATTCCCTCTGGCAGAAGTTTGTCTTTGGAGCGTGGGCCGGCTGAGGATATAGTAGGGCAGTACAGAGTGGAAAAGAACAACAACGTTGGGCACGGCACTCGTAAGTGCGCGTATTAGCGAGACGTTGGAGAGACGACAGCGAGCACGGTGGTCTTGAGTACGGGCGGCAGTTAGCGCTTGATCGTACTGGGGTCAGTAACAGCGGGCCGACGCTGTGGCTTCTTGGCAACCTCGTGAAGCTAAGCATGTGTTCGCTTCCGTGAAGGAACACGCTGTTACTATCGGACTAAGCAGCGTCTGGTGCCTGCGCCACATCGATCCAGCAGCTGGCATCAAGTTAAGTAATTCAAGTCCTACCAACGATTAGTGAAATGATGATTGTTCTTGAGGCAACAAAGCGTTGCAAGGACTGTGATGTGATATTTCATGCCTCTTATTAAGTGTGTGCTTCGCTCCTTAATAGTATTGTTCTTACTTCAGCTGGCAAGTTTCTAAAACATTGATACGTGTGCGCAGCCTTACCGAACGATCTATATTCCGTGTCTAAAGATTGCCGTGTGGTACCTTACAGGCCCACATAAGGTGCTCCATGTGATGCTTGGTTTTTAATGAGCCAGTTCCGTTAGCATCATTCGTGTACGTGGTTCTGCTTAAAGGAATGAAATCAGTTTTATTATTGTTTTCTGTATAAGTTTGAGTATTAAGGTGAATTAAGAGTTGTTGGGTTCCCTGTTGTCGCTTCTAATTTATGTTACAGAGATCGGAAGCAGTGGGCCACCGAAGTGCAGAGCCTTCCCTTTTAAATTACTAGCGGGCGTACGTGCGGTGGACTTCACCTGAGCTTGTGTGTGCTGTTTGGTTCCGATTTCAGTGTTCTGAAAGGGGTGGAAGTACAAACGGAGTTCACATCTTAATTCGAAGATAAGTGCTCAGTCTCCTCCACCGTTCGTGGCCAAGTCGCGGCCTCACAATCTGAGGCCTCAGTTATTGTACAAGCTGCAGTTTTCTAAAACTTGTGGTGGCTCTGCAAGGTTGTCCGAGTTAAATGTTTTAAATATTTGTCTTAAGAATTTTGAGGGATTTCTAGAAGAATGTGTTTTAATTGAAACCGTTTTCTAAAATTGCGGTGCAATTCAGCCTTAGTGGCGTATGTCAGTTTTGATGGGGAAATAACTGGGTTATTTTTTACCAAACTGTCTATAACCTTGTAAAGTTGTTTGGTAATATCTCGCCCGGGAGGGGCGGTTTTAAATCTATGTGGAAATAATAATTGATTTCCTGGTTATTTGATGTAAAGTTTATTTTAAATGATCTACTTGGCCTGAGTGGCGGTTTTTTAAATGTTTGTGAAGAGAATAATTCGCTTGTCGTTTCATATAGCAAGTAGTTTGTAAAATTGGCCTGAGTGGCGGGTTTTTAAATGTTTTTAAAGAGATTAATTCATTTGTGGTTTTATATAACAAACAGTTTTTAAAGCTTGCCTGAATGGCGTTTCTTAAAGAAATTATTATCTGATTTATGATTGTAATTCTCTTAATGATTTATCTATGATGCAAATAAATATGTTGAAATGAAATGGTCACTGTATGGGTCAAGTCCTTCCACTCCCTTTATATTAAAGGTTAAGGAAATTGCACTTCAAAAAAAGAGATAACGTCCTAAGGACATAATAGTAACTCACTTTTTCTCTTTATCTGAAGCGGATTGGCGTAGTCAGCAGTGACGGAATGGTACAAGAGTCCAAAACCAATAGCGGTGTAGGGCAGGATAGCGCATTGTCGTCTCACGTTCAGTTTTTTACAGAGCAGTTAATAAAGGAACTAAAATACTACCTGGAACGGGTAGAAAATCAACACGATAAAATTCGTTGATGACATAGCAGTAGTCGCCGAAAGTGGACAGGAGTTGAGCCGAATTCCTAATGAAACTGAGCGAATGTTCCTGCCCCTCCCTTCCCGACAACTGTGGTGTATTTCTATGAAAAAAAGAAAATGGTATTAGTGTGCGCTGTAGATGAATATGCTGAATGGCTAAATGTTAAACTCAGAAAAGGAACAGTTGAAGATGTGGATGTATTTTGCAGTCTGGGAACTTTAACAGATAGAGAAGAAAGATGCAAGAAAGGCAGTAACCAGCTTTACACTAGGTAAAATGAACAGCTGCTAACACTCAAAACTATACGCCGTAAGAGAAGAAAGAGACTTTTTTGTATTTTTTGGTCATCAGTCTTCAGACTGGTTTGATGCGGCCCGCCACTAATTCCTCTCCTGTGCTAACCTCTTCATCTCAGAGTAGCACTTACAACCTACGTCCTCAATTATTTGATGGATGTATTCCACTCACTGTCTTCCTCCACAGTTTTTGCTCTCTTCAGTTCCCTCTAGTACCATGGAAGTTATTCCCTCATGTCTTAACAGATGCCCTGTCATCATGTCCCTTCTCCTTATCAGTGTTTTCCACATATTCCTTTCCTCTCCAATTCTGCGCAGAACCTCCTCATTCCTTACCTTATCAGTCCAACTAATTTTCAACATTGGTCTGTAGCGCCACATCTCAAATGCTTCGATTATCTTCTGTTCCGGTTTCCCCATAGTCCGTGTCTCACTACCATATAATGCTGTACTCCAGACATACATTCTCAGAAAGGCCGATTTTTGATATTAGTAGACTTCTCTTGGCCAGGAATGCCCTTTTAGCCATTGCTAGTCTGCTTTTGATGTCCTCTTGCTCTGTCCGTCATTGGTTATTTCACTGACTAGGTAGCAGAACTGCTTAACTTCATCTACTTCGTGAGCATCAATCCTGATGAAAAGTTTCTCGCTGTTCTCATTTCTACTACTTCTCATTACCTTCGTCTTCCTTCGATTTACTCTCAATCCATACTCTGTATTCATTAGACTGTTCATTCCGTTCAGCAGATTATATAATTCTTCTTCACTTTCACTCAGGATTGCAATGTCATCAGCGAATCGTATGATTGATATCTTTTCACCTTGCATTTTAATTCCATTCCTGAACCTTTCTTTTATTTCCATCATTGCTTGCTCGATGGAGAGATTGAACAGTAGGGGCGAAAGGCTACATCCTTGTATTACACCATTTTTAATACGAGCACGTCATTCTTGGTCGTCCACTCTTATTATTCCCTCTTGTCTGTTGTATACGACGGTTCAATCCCGTCTCCGGCCATCCTGATTTAGGTTTTCCGTGGTTTCCCTAAATCGCTTCAGGCAAATGCCGGGATGGTTCCTTTGAAAGGGCACGGCCGACTTCCTTCCCCATTCTTCCCTCATCCGAGCTTGCGCTCCGTCTCTAATGACCTCGTTGTCGACGGGACGTTAAACACTAATCTCCTCCTCCTCCTCTGTTGTACATATTTTATACGACCCGTCACTCCCTAAAGCTTACCCCGACTTCTTTCAGAATTTCGAACATCTTGCACCATTTTACATTGTCGAACACTTTTCCAGATCGACAAATCCTATGAACAGGTCCTGATTTTTCTTTAGTTTTGCTTCCATTGTTAACCGAAACGTCAGCATTGCCACTCTCGTGCCTTTACCTTTCCTAAAGCCAAACTGTTCGTCATCTAGAGTACCTTCAAATTTCTTTTCCATTCTTCTGTATATTATTCTTGTAAGCAACTTGGATGCGTGAGCTGTTAAGCTGATTGCGCGATAATTCTCGCACTTGTCAGCTCTTGCCGTCTTCGGAATTGTGTAGATGATGCTTTTCCGAAAGTCAGATGGTATATCGCCAGAATCATACATTCTACACGCCAACGATAATAGTCGTTTTGTTGCCACTTCCCCCAATGATTTTAGAAATTTTGATGGAATGTTATCTATCCCTGTTGCCTTATTTGTTCTTAAGTCCTCCAAAGCTCTTTGAAATTCTGATTCTAATACTGGATGCCCTATCTCTTCTAAATCGACTCCTGTTTCTTCTTCTATCGCATCAGGCAAATCTTCCCCCTCATAGAGGCTTTCAATGTATTCTTTCCACCTATCCGCTCTCTCTTTTGCATTTAACAGTGGAATTCCCGTTGCATTCTTAATGTTATCACCGTTGCTTTTAATGTCACCGAAGGTTGTCTTGACATTCCTGTATGCTGAGTCTGTCCTTCCGATAATCATTTCCTTTTCGATGTCTTCACATTTTTCCTGCAGCCATTTCGTCTTTGCTTCCCTGTACTTCCTCTTTATTTCATTCGTCAGCGACTTGTATTTCTGTGCCGGCAATTGTGGCCGAGCGGTTCTAGGTGCTTCAGTGTGGCCCCGCGCGACCGCTACGGTCGCCGGTTCGAGTCCTGCCTCTGGCATGGATGTGTGTGATGTCCTTAGGTTAGTTAGGTTTAAGTAGTTCTAAGTTCTAGGAGACTAATGACCTCAGATGTTAAGTCCCATAGTGCTCAGAGCCATTTGAACCATTTTTTGTATTTCTGTATTCCTGAGTTTCCCGGAATATTTTTGTATTTCTTCCTTTCATCGATCAATAGAGATATTTCTTCTGTTACCCATGGTTTCTTCGCAGTTACCTACTGTGTACCTATGTTTTCCTTCCCAACTTCTGTGATGGCCCTTTTTAGAGACGTCCATTCCTCTTCGACTGTACTGCCCACTGAGCTATTACTTATTGCTGTATCTATAGCCTTAGAGAACTTCAACCGTATCTCGTCATTCCTTAGTACTTCCGTATCCAACTTCTTTGCGTATTGATTCTTCCTGACTAATGTCTTAGGCTTCAGCCTACTCTTCATCACTTCTATATCGTGATCTGAGACTATATCTGCTCCTGAGTACGCCTTACAATCCAGTATCTGATTTCGGAATCTCTGTCTGACCATGATGTAATCTAACTGAAATCTTCCCGTATCACACGGACTTTTCCAAGTGTACCTCCTTCTCTTGTGATTCTTGAACAGAGTATTCGCTATTGATAGCTGAAACTTGTTACAGAACTCAATTAGTCTTTCTCCTCTCTCATTCCTTGTCCCAAACCCATATTCTCCTGTAACCTTTTCTTCTACTCCTTCCCCTAAAACTAAATCCCAGTCCCCCATGGATATTAGATTTTCATCCCCCTTTGCATAATGTATTACCCTTTCAATATCGTCATACACTTTCTCTATCTCTTCATCTTCAGCTTGCGGCGTTGGCATGTATACCTGAACTATCGTTGTCGGTGTTGGTTTGCTGTCCATTCCGATAAGAACAACCCTGTCACTGAACTGTTCACAGTAACACACTCTCTGTCCTACCTTCCTATTCATAACGAATCCTACTCCCGTTATACCATTTTCTGCTGCTGTTGATAGTACCCTATACTCATCTGACCAATCCTAGCCTTCTTTCCACTTCACTTCACTGACCCCTACTATGTCTAGATTAAGCCTTTGCATTTCCCTTTTCAGATCTTTTAGTTTCCGTGCCACGTTCAAGCTTCTGAAATTCCACACCCCAACTCGCAGAACGTTATCCTTTCGTTGATTATTCAATCTTTTTGTCATGGTAACCTCCCCCTTGGCAGTCACCTCCCGGAGATACGAATGGGGGATTATTCCGGAATCTTTTGCCAATGGAAAGATCATCATGACACTTCCTCAATTACAAGTCACATGTCCTGTGGATACAAGTTACGTGTCTTTAATGCAGTGGTTTCCATTGCCTTCTGCATTCTCATGCCGTTGATCACTGCTGATTCTACCGCCTTTAGGGGCAGATTCCCACCCCTAGGACAAGAAAGTGCCCTGAACCTCTGTCCGCTCCTCCGCCCTCTTTGATAAGGCCGTTGGCAGAATGAGTCTGATTCTTATACCGGAAGTCTTCGGCCGCCAATGCTGATTATTAATCGACAGAGACTTATGAATAGCTATACTGGATTATTTATTAGTACCTACGGGGTGTCAGAAGAAGACTACGCGAAAACATCAAGATATACAGATAAATGATACATATTAGTGGATACAGCATCTCTCCAAACTCGATTCGTAATACGCGACTTGGCATAGTTGCACTAGGGAGCAGGCGTGTCAGAACATGTAGACAGATCATATACACTACTGGCCATTAAAACTGCACACCAAGAAAAAATGCAGATGATAAACGGGTATTCATTGGACAAATATATTATACCAGAACTGACATGTGATTGCATTTTCACGCAATTTGGGTGCATAGATCCTGAGAAATCAGTACCCAGAACAACCACCTCTGGCCGTAATAACGGTCTTAATACGTCTGGGCATTGAGTCAAACAAAGATGGATGGCGTGTACAGGTACAGCTGCCCATGCAGCTTCAACACGATACCACAATTCATCAAGAGTAGTCACTGGCGTACTGGTGTATTGTGACGAACCAGTTGCTCGGCCACCATTGACCAGACGTTTTCAATTGGTGAGAGATCACTTAAAGAAGAAGAAAAAAAATATCGAAAAAAGTTTGCAGAATCCTTCAAAAATTCTGGGCCCCACCATAGACGAAAATTGCAAATATAAATTACAGAGCAACAAAGAACTCAATCAAAACATTTTGAAACTGTTGGACACTACCAGGTGGAGCCTGGTCAGTTTCTTTAGTCACGCGGCAGGAATCAGAGAAAATAGATTAACTAAAAAATATTAAAATAGTTCAGTAATGAAAAAGAAACCTCAGTGGATCAAAGATACTCAAAAAGACATGGAGGAGATGAATGTAACTGAAAATGACATTCGAAACAGAGGATTTCGACAGAGAGAAGACGCGTGGGAGAGTCTTCACCTGATATCAAAAACAACAGGAGAGCGAGAGAATGTAAAAGTTCAGGGAAGATGGGAGGGAGAACCTCATTCGAAGGAACAACTCCTCTGAGTCATTATTTATATGGTCCACAGTTGGCCAGATTCGAGTGAGAAGAAGGAACGAGAGGACGGTATGGTGAATCACATTTTGCGACCTAGGTCATTGCTGAAAACTGTAACTGAAGGGAAAAGAATCGCAGGGGACGATCCAGATTTGAGTACATTAGGCAGATCGATGATTGGGATATAGGAAACACGTCGAAATGTTCAAATGTGTGCGAAATCTTATGGGACTTAATTGCTAAGGTCATCAGTCCCTAAGCTTACACACTACTTAACCTTAATTATCCTAAGGACAAACACACACACCCATGCCCGAGGGAGGACTCGAACCTCCGCCGGGACCAGCCGCACAGTCCATGACTGCAGCGCCTGGCCTGCCGGTTCTAGGCGCTACAGTCTGGAACCGCGTGACCGCTACCGTCGCAGGTTCGAATCCTGCCTCGGGCATGGATGTGTGTGACGTCCTTAGGTTAGTTAGCTTTAAGTAGTTCTAAGTTCTAGCGGACTGATGACGACAGCAGTTAAGTCCCATAGTGCTCAGAGCCATTTGAACCATTTGCAGCGCCTCAGACCGCACGGCTAATCCCGCGCGGCACGTTGAAATAAAGACGACACTAATAAGCTGTACATACGGAGAAGTAACTGAATGAAGCCAGCCTTACGAATGCCGACCGAAACAACAGCTCTCCAAGAAGAGTCTTCAGTGCCGCGAGTGATGAGAAAAAATTCTAGTGCAGCGTCTCAGCTAACGGAAGGAGCCAGCAGTAGACTATGAGCATACTTTATCACAGTTACAGGTAACGTCGACAAAGGATTTTAAAAGACATACTTAGCAGCAACTTCTTGTTAATGCACTGAAGCGCCAAAGACAGCGGCATAGGCATGTGTATTCAAATACAGATATGTAAACAGGCAGAATACGGCGCTGCAGTCATCAACGGCTACATAAGACAGCAAGTGTCTGGCGCACTTGTTAGATCGGTTACTGCTGCTACAATGACACGTCATCAAGATTTAAATCAGTTTGAACGTGGTTTTATAGTCGGCGCACGAGCGTTGGGACACAGCATCTCCGAGGTAGCGATGAAGTGGGGATTTTCCCGTACGACCATTTCACGAATGTACCGTGACTATCAGGAATCCGGTAAAAAATCAAATCTCCGACATCGCTGCGCCCGGATAAAGATCCTGCAAGAACGGGACCAACGACGACTGAAGAGAATCGTTCAACGTGTCAGAAATGCAACCCTTCCGCAAATTGCTGCATATTTCAATGCTGGACCATCAAAAAGTGTCAGCGTGCGAACCATTCAACGAAACATCATCGATATAGGCTTTAAGAGCCAAACGCCCACTCGTGTACCCTTGATGACTACACGACACAAAGCCTTACGCCTCGCCAGGGCCCGTCAACACCGACACTGGACTCGTGATAACTGGAAACATGTTGCCTGGTCGGACGAGTCTCGTTTCAAATTGTATCGAGCGGATGGACATAGACGGGTATGGCGACAACCTCATGAATCCATGGACCCTGCATGTCAGCGGGGGACTGTTGAAGCTTATGGAGGCTCTATAATGGTGTGGGACTTGTACAGTTGGAGTGATATGGGACCCCCGATACGTCTAGATACGACTCAGATAGGTGACACGTACTTAAGCATCCTGTCTGATCACCTGCATCCATTCGTGTCTATTGTGCATTCCCATCGACTTGGTCAATTCCAGCAGGACAGTGCGACACCCAACACATCCACAATTGCTGCAGGGTGAGTCTAGGAACACTGTTCTGAGTTTTTAAACACTTATGCTGGCTCAAATGGCTCTGAGCATTATGGGACTTAACATCGGAGGTCATCAGTCCTCTATAACTTAGAAATACTTAAAACTAACTAACCTATGGACATCACACACATCCATGCCCGAGTCAGTATTCGAACCTGCGACCGTAGCAGTCGCGCGGTTCCAGACTGAAGCGCCTAGAACCGCTCTGCCACCGCGGCCGGCCTTCCGCTGGCCACCGAACTCCTCAGCAATGAACATTATTGAGCATATCTGGGATGCCTTGTAACGAGCTATTCCGAAGAGATTTCACCCACATCGAACTCTTAGGGATTTATGGACAGCACTGCAGGATTCATGGTGTCAGTTCTCTCCACTGCTACTTCAGACATTAATCGAGTCCATGCCACGTCGTGCGGCGGCACTTCTGCGTGCTCACGGTGGGCCTACACGATATTAGGCAGGTGCACCAGTTTTTTGGCTCTTCAGTGTAGTTCACAAATGGTCTCCTTAGCACAGTAAACGAATATTTCAAACCAATCCACATGTGTGTAACTAGCCTTTCCAAACAAATATACTGACTTTCACTTAATTTTTGGATTGGTGATCACCTTCAGAACCAATTTTGTTATTTTGGGAGTGGTGTACCTCACAATTCCCACAGATCTGAATGTATAGACAGTGTTGGAAGTGATTTGTCGTAGTACATTAGTATTTGACAAAAATTTATGATAAAGCTGATAGGAAGGTGATAAAGACACTAATTATAATGTAATATATTATGCGTACAGTATCTGATCAATTGTGTTGGGTCACCTGTTAGTGGACACTAATATGAAGTGAGTCCAACTTTACGACGGCTTGAGCTCTGCTGGGGACACTTTCAGTGAGATGTCTGAATGTATGTCAAGAGGCGAAACCAGAGAAGGTAGCAATGTTGGAAGCTGGTGTCTGGAGCGAAGTCGCCGTTCTAACTCGTTCTCACAGGTGTTCCACTGGGTTCACATCGGGACTCTGGGAACGTCAGTCCATTTCAGGAATGCTATTATCCACAAATTACCCGTTCTTTTTTTTTTTTTCAACCAGCCTCCGCAAAGCTCGATGATCCCTGTCCATCAGTATTAGACGAGATCTGTCCTGTGTTGGTTTAGCTATGGTTGTCGTTCCTTATCGTTTCTACGTCGCAATCACATCACTAACAGTCGAACTGGACTGAGATCTGGAGAATGTGCTGGCCAGGGCAGCAGTAGAACATTTTCTGTATCCAGAAAGGCCCGTACAGGACCTGCAGCATGCAGTCGTGCATTATCCTGCTGAAATGTAGGGTTTCGCAGGGATCGAATGAAGGGTAGAGCCACGGGTCGTAACACATCTGAAATGTAATGTCCACTGTTCAACGTGCCGCCAATGCGAAGAAGAGGTGACCGAGACGTGTAACCAATGGCACCCCATACCATCACGCCGGGTGATATGCCAGTATGGCAATGACGAATACACGCTTACAGTGTGCGTTCTCCGCGATGTCGTCAAACACGGATGAGACCATCAAGATGCTGTAAACAGAACCTCGATTCATCCGAAAAAATGACGTTTTGCCATTCGTGCACCAAGGTTCGTCGTTGAGTACACCATCGCAGGCGTTCCTGTCTGTCTGTCTGTGATGCAGCGTCAAGGGTAACTGCAGCCATGGTCTCCGAGCTGATAGGCCATGCTGCTGCAAACGTCGTCGAACTGTTCGTGTAGATGGTTGTTGTCTTGCAAACGTCCCCATCTGTTGACTCAGGGATCGAGACGTGGCTGCACGATCCGTTACAGCCATGCGGATAAGATGCCTGTCACTTCGACTGCTATTGATATGAGGCCGTTGGGATACAGTACGGCGTTCCGTATTACCCTCCTGAACCCACCGATTCCATATTCTGCTAACAGTCATGGGATCTCGATCAACGCGAGCAGCAATGTCGCGATACGATAAACCGCAATCACGATAGGCTACAATCCGACCTTTATCAAAGTCGGAAACGTGATGGTACGCATTTCTCCTCCTTATACGAGGTATCACAACAACGTTTCACCAGGCAACGCCGGCCAACTGCTGTTTGTGTATGAGAAATCGGTTAGAAACTTTCCTCATGTCAGCACGCTGTAGGTGTCACCAGCGGCGCCAACCTTGTGTGAATGTTCTGAAAAGCTATTCATTTGCATATCACAGCATATTCTTCCTGCTCCTGTAAACTGAACGGTAGGCTGAATGTAGGAAGTGAGTAGGAGCAGGAAAAGATGAAATGCTTCGGTACTGCGTCTAGGTTAAAACTCTTTTCCTGGGATATGGACATATACAACTGATATTATTACTTAACTTTGCGTACAGATGAGCACGTAGGTGCGAAGCCGTTCATCAATCAAATCTAACAGCGGCTAGAAGTCAGAAAGGCAAAATCTGTAGTGGCTCGCCCACTACGAAATAGAAACAATGTTGTTAGGTCGTCTCCTCGGAATCAAATGGGCTGAATCTGGAGCGGCGCTCGTAGAGCTGCACAGCGCCGGCTAGAGGGCGCTGTCGTCTGTGTCGGTGTCGTAGTGCCAACCTAGCAGAGCGCACTTACGTTGTGGCATCGTAGCTATCGATACCAAATGGTCCAAATGGCTCTGAGCACTATGGGACTGAACATCGGAGGTCACAAGTCCCCTAGAATTTAGAACTACTTAAACCTAACTAAGCTAAGGACGTCACATACATCCATGCCCAAGGCAGGATTCGAACCTGCGACCGTAGCAGTCGCGTGGGTCCGGACTGAAGCTATCGATACCACATGAACACAGCCCAAACCATTATGGAGTTACCACCAACTCGTACAGTGCCTTGTTGACAACTAGGTTGCATGGCTTTGTGGGGTCTACGCCACACTCGAACCCAACCATCAACTCTTACCAACCGAAATCGGAACTCATCTGACCAGGCCACGGTTTCCCAGTCGTCAGAGGTCCAACCGATATGGTCACGAGAGGAGGAGAGGCGCTGCAGGCGATGTCGTGATGTAAGCAACGGCACTCGCGTCCGTCGTCTACTGCCACAGCCCATTAACGCCAAATATCGCCGCACTGTCTTAACGGATATGTTCGTCGTACGTCCCACATTGATTTGTGCGGCTATTTCACGCAGTGCTGCTTGTCTGTTAGCACTGAGAACTCTACGCAAACACCACTGCTGTCGGTCTTTAAGCGAAGGCTGTCGGCGACTGTGTTGTCCGTGGGGATAGGTAATGCCTGAAATTTCGTATTCTCGGCGTACCCTTGACACAGTGGATCTTGGAATATTGAATTCCCTAACGATATCCGAAGTGGAATGCCCCATGCGTCTAGATCCAAATATCATTCCACGTTCAAAGTTTGTTAATTCACGTCGTGCGGCGAAAATCAGATCGCAAACCTTTTCACATGAATCACCTGAGTACAAATGACAGCTCCACCAATGGACTGCCCGGTTATACTTTGTGTACGCGATACTAACGCCATCTGTATATGCTCATATCGCTATCTCATGATTTCTGTCAGATTGTTCAAATGTGTGTGAAATCTTATGGGACTTAACTGCTAAGGTCATCAGTCCCTAAGCTTACACACTACTTAACCTAAATTATCCTAAGAACAAACACACACACCCAAGCCCGAGGGAGGACTCGAACCTCCGCCGGGATCAGCCGCACAGTCCATGACTGTAGCGCCTAAGACCGCTCTGCTAATCCCGAGCGGCTTTCTGTCACTTCATTGTACACTCCCGGAAATCGAAATAAGAACACCGTGAATTCATTGTCCCAGGAAGGGGAAACTTTATTGACACATTCCTGGGGTCAGATACATCACATGATCACACTGACAGAACCCCAGGCACATAGACACAGGCAACAGAGCATGCACAATGTCGGCACTAGTACAGTGTATATCCACCTTTCGCAGCAATGCAGGCTGCTATTCTCCCATGAAGACGATCGTAGAGATGCTGGATGTAGTCCTGTGGAACGGCTTGCCATGCCATTTCCATCTGGCGCCTCAGTTGGACCAGCGTTCGTGCTGGACGTGCAGACCGCATGAGACGACGCTTCATCCAGTCCCAAACATGCTCAATGGGGGACAGATCCGGAGATCTTGCTGGCCAGGGTAGTTGACTTACACCTTCTAGAGCACGTTGGGGGGCACGGGATACATGCGGACGTGCATTGTCCTGTTGGAACAGCAAGTTCCCTTGCCGGTCTAGGAATGGTAGAACGATGGGTTCGATGACGGTTTGGATGTACCGTGCACTATTCAGTGTCCCCTCGACGATCACCAGTGGTGTACGGCCAGTGTAGGAGATCGCTCCCCACACCATGATGCCGGGTGTTGGCCCTGTGTGCCTCGGTCGTATGCAGTCCTGATTGTGGCGCTCACCTGCACGGCGCCAAACACGCATACGACCATCATTGGCACCAAGGCAGAAGCGACTCTCATCGCTGAAGACGACACGTCTCCATTCGTCCCTCCATTCACGCCTGTCGCGACACCACTGGAGGCGGGCTGCACGATGTTGGGGCGTGAGCGGAAGACGGCCTAACGGTGTGCGGGACCGTAGCCCAGCTTCATGGAGACAGTTGCGAATGGTCCTCGCCAATACCCCAGGAGCAACAGTGTCCCTAATTTGCTGGGAAGTGGCGGTGCGGTCCCCTACGGCACTGCGTAGGATCCTACGGTCTTGGCGTGCATCCGTGCGTCGCTGCGGTCCGGTCCCAGGTCGACGGGCACGTGCACCTTCCGCCGACCACTGGCGACAACATCGATGTACTGTGGAGACCTCACGCCCCACGTGTTGAGCAATTCGGCGGTACGTCCACCCGGCCTCCCGCATGCCCACTAAACGCCCTCGCTCAAAGTCCGTCAACTGCACATACGGTTCACGTCCACGCTGTCGCGGCACGCTACCAGTGTTAAAGACTGCGATGGAGCTCCGTATTCCACGGCAAACTGGCTGACACTGACGGCGGCGGTGCACAAATGCTGCGCAGCTAGCGCCATTCGACGGCCAACACCGCGGTTCCTGGTGTGTCCGCTGTGCCGTGCGTGTGATCATTGCTTGTACAGCCCTCTCGCAGTATCCGGAGCAAGTATGGTGGGTCTGACACACCGGTGTCAATGTGTTCTTTTTTCCATTTCCAGGAGTGTATATGTAAAAGGTGATTTTGAATAACCCGGAAAAAACTGTGGAACACGACACAAGAGGATAAAGAACAAGGAGCAATATATTCAGAAATACACTGTCCAGTCACATTAATGCAACCGGCCGAAGTGGCCGTGCGGTTAAAGGCGCTGCAGTCTGGAACCGCAAGACCGCTACGGTCGCGGGTTCGAATCCTGCCTCGGGCATGGATGTTTGTGATGTCCTTAGGTTAGTTAGGTTTAACTAGTTCTAAGTTCTAGGGGACTAATGACCTCAGCAGTTGAGTCCCATAGTGCTCACAGCCATTTGAACCATTTTGAACCACATTAATGCGACCACCTGACAGAAGCCAGAATAAACAGCTTCTGCCACGCGAACCGCTGAAAGACGTGCAGGAAGACAGACTGTGAGGTTCTGGAAGGTACCAAAAATGATGCGGGGCCATCCCGACCTCAGTGACGTAGCCAGCTGAGCTAGATTTCGCGGCTGAGAATCCATGGCGCGTACAGCCCGATGGAGAAGGTCCCGTAGGTTCTCGACTGAGTTTAAATCGGGGGAGTGTCACGGCCAGGGGAGCATGGTAAACACATCCTGGTGCTCTGTGAGTCACGCACGTACACAGCGAGCTGTGTGACACGTTGCATTGTTCTGTTGGTTGATGCCATAGTGCTGTTAGTAGTTAGAACATTAAGAATTACCTCGAAGGAAACCGTCTATTGACACACAGTCAACATGGGTTTAGAAAACATCGTTCCTGTGAAACGAAACTAGCTCTTTATTCACATGAAGTGCTGAGTGCTACTGACGAGGGATTTCAGATCTATTCCGTATTCCTGCATTTCCAGAAGGCTTTTGACACTGTACTACACAAGCGGCTCGTAGTGAAATTGCGTGCTTATGGAATATCGCCTCAGTTATGTGACTGGATTTGCAATTTTCTGTCAGAGAGGTCACAGTTCGTAGTAATTGACGGAAAGTCATCGAGTGAAGTGATTTTAGGCGTTCCCCAAGGTAGTGTTATAGGCCCTTTGCTGTTCCTTATCTATATAAACGATTTGGGAGACAATCTGAGCAGCCGTCTTCGGTTGTTGCAGATGATGCGGTCGTTTATCGACTAATAAAGTCATCAGAAGATCAAAACAAACCGCAAAACGATTTAGAAAAAATATCTGAATGGTGTGAAAAGTGGCGGTTGGTCTTAAGTGTGAGGAACTCGTTAAACTTCGGTTACACGATAAATCAGTCTAATCTAAAAGCCGTAAATTCAACTACATACCTAGGAATTACAATTACGAACAACTTAAATTGGAAAGAACACTTAGAAAATGTTGTGGGGAAGGCTAACCAAAAGCTGCATTTTATTGGCAGGACACTTAGAAAATGTAACACACCTACTAAGGAGACTGTATACACTATGCTTGTGTGTCCTCTTTTAGAATACTGATGCGCGGTGTGGGATCCTTACCAGGTAGGACTGACGGAGTACATCGAAAAACTTCAAAGAAAGGCAGCACGTTTTGTATTATCGCGAAATATGGGACAGAGTGTCACAGAAATGATACAGGATTTGGGCTGGAAATCATCAAAAGAAAGGCGTTTTTCGTTGCGATGGAATCTTCTCACTAAATTCCAGTCACCGACTTCCTCCTCTGAATGCGAAAGTATTTTGTTGACACCGACCTACATAGGGCGGAAATATCACCACGATAAAAGAAGCGAAATCAGAGCTGATACGGAAAGATATCGGTGTTCATTCTTTCCGCGCGCTATACGAGATTAGGATAATAGAGAATTGTGAAGATGGTTCGATGAACACTCTGCCAGGCATTTAAATGTGATTTGCAGAGTATCCATGAAGATGTAGAAACTACATCAAGGAGTGTATATGGTCCCCAAGGATAGATACATACTTGTGCCGATCCATTGTGCCTTCCATAATGACGTCATATCCGAGGCAATGCCACGAAAACGTTCCCCAGACCATAACGTATTCCTCCGTCCTTGTCCCTTCCGACGATGGTTGCAAGGTGTTTCCATTCAGAAGTGTCACGCCGTACACGCCAACGGTCGTCTGTTTGAAAGAGCATGACACTTGATTCATATGAAAAGGCCAGCTATCGCTACTCAATGGACGTCCAGTTGTGATATTTACCAATGAACAGCAGTCAGGAAGGCTGCAAATGTACATGCACTGGTCTCCTACTTCGGAGCCTCATTCTCTAAGAAGTTCACCGAACGTTTGTTGAGGAGACGCTGTTGGTAGTCCCTTAGTTCCCCTGGACGCTCAGTTGCTTAACAGTTACAAGTCTATTCTGTCCATATACATCTCCGCAGCCGTCATTAACCCCTGTCATCTTATGGCCGAAGGTGCACCACAGTTGCATCGGCGCCTGTTTCTAATGGCACCATTTTGCCATGCACGGCATACTTTAACAACGGCGGCACGCGAACAGTTTAAAAACTTAGCCGTCACGGAATTGTTTCCATCCTTGGCCCGAAAGCAAACGATCGGGCCCTTTTATACGTCATGTAAGTTGCTCCGTTTCCGCATTACGAGACTGTATCGGTTTCCGCGTCCCCCCCCCCCCCCCCTCTTACACGCTTTATACAGGGTGGTCCATTCCCCATTCCATCGATCGCAACCAGGCCAAATACCTCACGTCATAAGCGTCAAACAAAAAACTACAAAGAACGCAACTCGTCTAGCTTGAAGGGGGAAACCAGATGGCGCTATGGCTGGCCCGCTAGATGGCGTTGCCATAGGTCAAACGGATATCAACTGCGTTTTTTTAAATAGGAATCCCCATTTTTATTACATATTCATCTAGTACGTAATGAAATATGAATGTTTTAGTTGGACCACTTTTTTCGCTTTGCGATAGATGGCGCTGTAATGGTCACAAACATATGGCTCACAATTTTAGACGAACAGTTGGTAACAGATAGGTTTTTTAAATTAAAATACAGAACGTAGGTACGTTTGAACATTTTATTTCGGTTGTTCCAATGTGACACATGTACCTTTGTGAACTTATCATTTCTGAGAACGCATGCTGTTACAGCGTGATTACCTGTAAATACCACATTAATGCAATAAATGCTCGAAATGATGTCCGTCAACCTCAATGCATTTGGCAATACGTGTAACGACATTCCTCTTAACAGCGAGTAGTTCGTCTTCTGTAATGTTCGCACATGCATTGACAATGCGATGACGCATGTTGTAAGGCGTTGTCGGTGGATCACGGTAGCAAATATCCTTCAACTTTCCCTACAGAAAGAAATCCGGGGACGTCAGATCCGGTTAACGTGTGGACAATGGTTAGTAACATCGGTAGAACATTGCGTAGGAAACCAGCATACATTACACCACTTACATTGCCATCGATAAAATGGGGGCCAATTATCCCTCCTCCCATAATTCAACACCCGCCAAGGTCGCTGATGTTCCACTTGTCGTAGCCATCGTGGATTTTCCGTTGCCCAATAGTGAATATTATGCCGGTTTATGTTACCGCTGTTGGTGAATGACACTTCGACGGTAAATAGAACGCGTGCAAAAAATCTGTCATCGTCCCGTAATTTCTCTTGTGCCCATTGGCAGAACTGTACACGACGTTCAAAGTCGTCGCCATGCAATTCCTGGTGCATAGAAATATGGTACGGGTGCAATCGATGTTGATGTAGCATTCTCAACACCAACGTTTTCGAGATTCCCGATTCTCGCGCAATTTGTCTGCTACTGATGTGCGGATTAGCCGCGACAGCAGCTACTTGGGCATCATCATTTGTTGCAGGTCGTGGTTGACGTTTCACATGTAGCTGAACGCTTCCTGTTTCCTTAAATAACGTAACTATCCGGCGAATGGTCCGGACACTTGGATGATGTCGTCCAGGATACCAAGCAGCATACATAGCACACGCCCGTTGGGCATTTTGATCACGATAGTCATACCTCAACACGATATCGACCTTTTCCGCAATTGGTAAACGGTCCATTTTTACAAGGGTAATGTATCACGAATAAAATACCGTCTGCACTGGCGGAATGTTACGTGATACCACGTACTTATACGTTTGTGACTATTACAGCGCCATCTATCACAAAGCGAAAGAAGTGGTCCAACTAAAACATTCATATTTCTTTACGTACTACACGAATATTTAAGTATAAAAAAAAAGCAGTTGATATCCGTTTGACCTATGGTAGCGTCATCTAGCTGGCCAACTATAGCGCCATCTGGTTTCCCCCTTCAAGCTAGACAAGTTTCGTACTTTGTAGTTTTTTCGTTTGTCGCTTATTTCGTGAGATATTTGGCTCGGTCACTGTCAATGGACCACCCTGTATACCCTCCACTGCTAGTGCTGCCACCTGTGAGTGGTTGATGTAGAACATAGGCAGTGGTCACATTAATGTAACTGGACCGTGTACAAGGTGTAGGTGACGCCGGTATTGGAAACTTGAAGGTCACCAAATACTCCTTTAAGAATAACTTAATTATTGATCGCAATCACTGCGATGTAACTGCAGTTATTGTGATACTATACGATGTATAGGTATGTGATACTAGAATCATCGACAAGAAATGTTCATACAGAAATTTTACGATTAGAAAATACAGGACGCTGGAAAGTGATCTTAGTTTAAGGAAATAAAGTTATTCCAACCTATGTAACTCAACCCTGTCTTACAATACAGCCTGTGTTTCAATGCAGTTGCGGATTTCCTTCGTCTGCAGTGAACCAAATATTGTTACTAATACCGTGATACTTACAAATATAGGCAAATGTCGAAGAAAAGCAGGTACTTGCGGTGAACTGGAAAGGTTATGAGGAGGAAAAACGGCGTTTGCTCGGCACGCCGTCGATGGCTGGAACAAGGCGCAAGCGGGCAGCGAGTTATTCGCGGGGAATGAATGTAGCTGGGAGTGGGAGCGGCAGCTACAGGTATGCGGCTGCCACGCAGCTACCGCCAGGTGGAGGGGGAAGAGCGCCGGCCGACTGGTGGGGGTAGAGCGTTCCCCTGCGGCTGGCAAACATCCGCCGCCGCCACGTGGTGCAGGTGCGCCGCTCTCCAAAAGCCGTTACAAACATTGCCAACGCACGTGTTTGGAAATCTCTTGTCTGCCCTCCATTAGCCAATCACAACTTAAGTTTTTAGAAGCAACGGACTAGTTGCATTAGATCGCGTTTCGCTCCTGTCTTACAAACCCGTGTCTGAATTCCGCAGGCTAACCTACGGTACAGTCTGTGGGTACATCGTGTTACAGACTAACATTCTCACTCTCCCCTCCCCACGGCTTTGTCTCTAACAGCAGCAAAACTGCTATGCCATTAGCAAAGATGTGCTGTTACAGTCGTTCTTGAGACATCTGAAAGAGAAAATAACATGCTTCTTGACTCCTCGTAAAACGAGCGCCCTCGGAATGTTAACCGTAAACATCTTCTAGCCTCATCCCCTAGAGCTGACTAAGCATTTCTGTGACTCACTTGGATTGACAGAAGGAATCCGCTATCAAACGTGCATTTGTTTTTTTTCCTTTTACAGTCTTCTCTATTGGTTCTGATAAGTATGAATCACAGAATACCGAGTAATATTCAACAACCTGTCTAGTACGCCACTTCCATCGTGAAAGATTTATGTTTCCTTGGAATTAATCATCTTCTCTTTCTGAAGCTCTGACAGCTAGGAAATCCAGGTCCGTCTATTATGGAAGCAACCGTTCTTTTTAATGTAAAAACATGTTCTAGCATCTTTTATGTCTACTGACTATCACCTTACTTTCTAGAATTACAGGTTTTGTAGAATCTTCTTTACATTATTTTTACAATAAAATTATTTCGTTGCCGATAGCAAGCTGTTAAATGTTGTAGAGAAGTTCCTTCAGGACCTAACTTCCTAGAAAAAAGTTAATAATCACAAAATACATAAAATGTTTTTAGATCTAATTATAGTTGCAATAATTCTGACTTGAAACGTTTACATTTTACAAAACTGAAAGTATCCCCTGACGATGCCACGAAGGTGCTGAATCATACTGAGCATTAACAGTAACAGTTGTTTGCATAGTAGGTGATCTTGAATTACCAAAATTCAATGCAATTCTTTAAATTGTACTGTCTGGTACCTACAACTAGTTACGTGAGGTAATTCCTCGTAATGTAGCTCTGGACGCATAAATTCAGGTATTTTACTGTCGCGACTGTTTCTAGTGACTTATTCAAACAATAGTGGGTCTTCCCGCCTGTTTACACGCAACATGTAACATTTGCTTCTATCCATGCAACAAGAGACCATGCAAAATCAAACTCTGCATGTATTCCTATATTTCGCTTCAATTTTCTGGTATTATGACTAGTTTATATGCGAGCAGTCTCACGCTGCTTGGGCATTAACTCCCTAGCACTTTATACTGTATAGAGTATACTGTGAATGCTAAGAGACTCTAAACATTCCGTATTGGTAGCCACGTACCTGACGATTTCTCCACAATGAGAACAATGTACTAAATTATATTTTTAAGGATGAATTCAGTCCAGTCACAAAACTGGTCCCACATTCCGTAATCTCGTATTCTTGTCACTAAGCGACAATGCCGAACTTTATTGAATGTGAAACTTCCTGGCAGATTAAAACTGTGTGCCGGACCGAGACTCGAACTCGGGACCTTTGCTTTTCACGGACAAGTGCTCTACCAACTGAGCTACCCAAGGACGACTCACGCCCCGTCCTCACAGATTTACTTCTGCCAGTACCTCGTCTCCTACCTTCCAAACTTTACAGAAGCTCTCCTGCGAACCTTGCAGAACTAGCACTCCTGAAAGAAATGTCTTTGGGAAGTCGGGGAAGACACTGCCGAACTTTATTGAATGTCTGTGGCAAGTTGAAGAACACTGCATCAACCCGGGCTCTGCATATATTCGCATCTGCCCGGCGACTGTTTTTCAAATCGGGATGACCTTTGCCTTTTTCCAGTCCCTTAGAACGTATAGTTGCTGTAGCATGTATTAACTTGTTGCTAGATGGGGAGCCATTAACTGGGCAAAATCTGAACACAACTGATAGGTTCAAAAATGGCTCCGAGCACTATGGGACTCAACTGCTGAGGTCATTAGTCCCCTAGAACTGAGAACTAGTTAAACCTAACTAACCTAAGGACATCACAAACATCCATGCCCGAGGCAGGATTCGAACCTGCGACCGTAGCGGTCTTGCGGTTCCAGACTGCAGCGCCTTTAACCGCACAGCCACATCGGCCGGCAACTGATAGGTGTGTCATCACATAACCTTCCATCTACTAAATGATTTTCGATGGATTTCTATTTCGTGACTACTTATCTCATTAATCTCTCATTTCAGCGTTTGTGTTACAGTCCAAGTTTGGGAGACTAGTACGACGATTTCCAGTGAAACAGCTCCGAAAGACAGACTGCAGTATATCGGCGTTCTTTTTGTCACGAGTCGTTTCGTTGCCGTTCTAATACATGAGCAGCTACTTAGATTACGACAACCCCCGACTAACTTAACCTTGCTGTGTCGGGTTTTTGTTCTGCGTTCCTATTATAACTGGAAGCACTCACCTTTGATGAAATCTTGAAAAACGTGGCGTTAAAAAATGTTTGTGCCAGGTGGGTTCCCAGGATGTTGACAGTGTCTCACAAAGAAACAAGAAAAACGGTATTCAGCGAACTTTTGGAACAGTACGAGAAAAGCTGAGAAAAGCTACAAAAATTTGGTGCACTACACCAGTACGCTGTACACAGCGTACAAGGTTGGTTGGTTGATTTGGGGGGAAAGGACCAAACAGCGAGGTCATCGGACCCACCGGATTAGGGAAGGATGTCAGCCATGCCCTTCCAAAGGAACCATCCTGGCATTTTCAAATGTTCAAATGTGTGTGAAATCTTATGGGTCTTAACTGCTAAGGTCATCAGTCCATAAGCTTACACACTACTTAACCTAAATTATCCTAAGGACAAACAGACACACCCCATGCCCGAGGGAGGACTCGAACCTCCGCCGTGACCAGCCGCACAGTCCATGACTGCAGCGCCTTAGACCGCTCGGCTAATTCCGCGCGGCGGTCATTTTCTGAAGCGATTTAGTGAAATCACGGAATACCTAAATCAGGATGGTCGAACGCGGTTATGAACCGTCGTCCTTCCGACTGCGAGACCAGTGTGCGAACCACTGTGCCAGCTCGCTCGGTAGAGCGTACCACCTACTGTTTGACAACTAACTGAGGAAAAGTCTTTGCACAAAAATTCTGTCCTGTATTGTCCTTTTTATCTGTTCTAAAGTGGCGGTCAGAAAAACTTTGAAAAACTTGTAGGAGGGATACACGGGAGGTTGTTGAGAAATAAATCTCAAGGAAAAAAATATATAAGAGGGTCACTCCGAAAGAAATGCATACTATTTTTTTTTAAATCTGTCTTTTATTCTACATGTCTGAAAGTCTTACAGTAAGTAGATACATCCTTTAGGAACAATATTTTCATTTCTCCACATAATTTCCACCCCTCTCAACTGCCTTACGCCATCTTGGAACCAGCGCCTGTATACCCGCACGGTAAAATTCTGGACCAACCTGTTGGAGCCACTGTTTGGCAGCGTGCGCAAGGGAGTCGTCATCTTCAAACCTTGTTCCACGAAGAGAGTCTTTCAGTTTCCCAAAGAGATGATAGTTACATGGAGCCAGGTCAGGACTGTAAGGCAGGTGATTCAGTGTTGTCCACCCGAGTTTTGTGATCGCTTCCATTATTTTTTGACTGAAATGAGGCCGTACATTGTCGTGCAACAGCAAAACATCCTGCTTTTGCCGATGTGGTCGAACGCGACTCAGTCGAGCTTGAAGTTTCTTCAGTGTCGTCACTTATGCATCAGAATTTATGGTGGTTCCACTTGGCATGATGTCCACAACCAAGAGTCCTTCAGAATTGAATAGCACCGTAGCCATAAATTTTCCAGCAGAAAGTGTCGTTTTGATTTTTTTTTTTTCCTTGAGTGAATTTGCGTGATGCCACTCCATTGATTGCCTCTTCGTCTCTGGTGAAAAATGATGGAGTCACCTTTCATCACCTGTCACAATTCTTCCAAGAAATTCATCTCCACCACTCTCGTACTGTTTCAAAACTTCGTTGCATACCGTTTTTCTTGTTTCTTTGTGAGCCACTGTCAACATCATGGGAACCCACCTGGCATAAACATTTTTTAACGCCAACACTTTCAATACTCTGCAAACATTTCCTTCCTCAATACCGACTTTGCGTGACAATTCGTTCACTGTGATGCGTCTGTGAGCACCAGCAATTCGTTAACTCTCTGCACATTGTCTGGAGTGTGTGCAGTACGAGGCCTGCCGCTGCGAGGACAATCCTCAATATTGCCATGCCCGCTTTCGTCACGTAACCTGCTTGCCCTCCGACTAAATATACTGCGATCGGCAGCAGCATCTCCATACACCTTTTTCAACCTCTTGTGGATGTTTCCCACTGTCTCGTTTTCACAGCACAGGAATTCTATGACAGCACGTTGATTCTGACGAACGTCAAGTGTAGCAGCCATCTTGAAGACATGCTGTGACGGCGCCACTCACGGGAGCAGGTTGAACTAAGTCTGAAAACAAGCGGGAAGGATGTTTCTACACACTGTAAAACTTTCACACATGCAGAATTAAATCTGTATTTTTACAAAAATAGTGTGCATTTTTTTGGAGTGACCCTCGTACACTGCGCCGCTTCCGAGTTATTTATCACTAAAGTTAGTGAGTCAGGTCGTTGCGCATGCAAATTCAGGCACCCGCACGCGCTAGAATACGATAACGCGTGGACGTCTGTGGGTCCTTGAGTTATCACTTGTTCAAATGCTCATTACCAGTTAAAATGTGCCTTTTTCGGAAGTGATAAATTTAAGTTAGACGAGAAAAAGCTACGTTTGTTCTAATTGAGGAACGCAAACGAATAACACTTTTGGCGACACTACCCCAGGCAGACTGCTCCACTTCATGTGAGCGACGCCCTGATTGGCTAACTTCAGTGCTAAATCACTCAGAAACGGAGCAACATATCGAAATTTTCTCTTAACAATCATTTCTCAGAACAACCACCTCTGCGACAGCCTTACTAGGTTTTCAGCGTTTTTCTGACCACCCCATATATTGTCTCCTTTTCTTTCTATTCCCATTGCTACAAAATTCGTTCTAGTGTACACTTCCAGAAATGAGAAAGCGAAAACGAACACAATTGGTACTAACCCTTTCACACTTACAACACAGTCTCTCTCTAGTACCCAGTGTAAAGTTTTCACTAGGATCTGATACTGCAAGAACGGTAGTTTTCATCAGTTAAAGACTGGTTCGTGAGGCCAAGCTCCAGACTATATGATCCATCATCACAAGAACAGGTCACGGACTCATAACAAACACACGAAATTCCTCTCTGAGTACTAAGGAGTAAGGGATCAAAGCATTTTTCAGCACAATGATATATGATCGAAATCTAAACACCCCCTGTCATCCTTGTATTGCAAGGTTCATCTCTTTCAACTGCAATCAAGACTTTAATAAAATGGCAAAGGTAATGTTAATCAGAACACTGGAAGGAGCTGTGGTCTAAATAACAATAGATTTATTCATTCTTAACATCACAAGACAAAAGATGGGTAAAGAAACGCCACACAAACATTTTTATCAGATAAACGCTTTCAATGATATGCGATCTATGGTGAACAAAGTGATCAGCTGAGGATCAACACACCACACTAACCAAAACTAATCGCTTTACCTGACGACATAAAAGTGAATTCGTGGTATGGCCCAAAAACTACGCTATCATCAAGCATCTATACCCTACCATTCCATAAAGAAAAATATGGTTCCAAGGAACAGGGAGCTGAGAAGCATATATTGGAGCCCTATGCCCTAGCAGCGAATACTTTGCCCTTCTGCAGATGAGGACAGCACAGCAGGACGTAGTTGCCGACGACTAGAGTCACGGAGAGGGACAATCTGTTATTAACGCCGCGCACGCGGAAATATGCAAATACGTGGTCTCGCGTTCAGCTGATTCGGAACGCAGATGAGCCTCTGAAACCCCGGTGGATTCCAGTGGGCAGGTGGATCCATTTGCTGGTCTGCCAAACCAAATTGATTCCGTGACACGACTATGTGAGACGGAATATGTCAACCGTTTAGCGGGCCGAAGTGGCCGTGCGGTTAAAGGCGCTACAGTCTGGAGCCGAGCGACCGCTACGGTCGCAGGTTCGAATCCTGCCTCGGGCATGGATGTTTGTGATGTCCTTAGGTTAGTGAGGTTTAACTAGTTCTAAGTTCTAGGGGACTAATGACCTCAGCAGTTGAGTCCCATAGTGCTCGGAGCCAAAATATACAACAGACATCACCAAAACTGTATTAGGTGTAAAATGGCATGAAATGCCAGATAGGTTGCAAGTTAAAAGCAATTACTGATACACGCTGTTCAGTCATATCAATGTCACCAACTGTCAAAAGCCAGAATAACCACCGTTTACAGTGTGGACCACAGTGAAATAAGCAGGAAGAGTGTCATTGAGGTTCTGGAAGGTATGGACAAAGATTCAGAGCCATGACAACTCGAGTTCCATGGCCAGCTGCACTACGTTTCTCTATTGAGGATCCATGGCGCGCACAGCCCAATCGAGGTGGTCTCACAGATTCTCAGTTGGGTTTAAATCCAGAATGTGTGGCAGCTATGAGCTTAAAGTAAATTGATTCTGGTGCTCTTCGAACCATGTGATGTAAGCTATGTGACATGTCGTATTGTCCTGCTGGTAAATGCCGTTCTGCTGAGGAAAAACAAACTACATGAAGGGGTGGCTATGGTCAGCAATGATAGATGAATCTTTTGTTGGTCCATTGTGCCTACCAGAAGGACTAGATCACCCAAGGAATTCCACAAACACATTCTGCAGACCATAAAATTCCCTCCTCGAGCCTGGACTCTTCCCGTGATTGTTGCAAAGAGTTGGCTTTCATATGTTTCACACTGTGCATGCCGAAGGCCATCTATCGGATCGGAGGATAAAATGTGAGTTTTCTGAAAAAGCCACATATTGGTACGCACTAGACGTCCAGTTGTGGTACTGACGTGCGAATTCCAGCCTTTGGTATCGATGATCAGCAGGCAGCATGGATGCATAAACCATATGCCTGCTGCAGACGCCCATATGCAGCAATGTTCACTGAAGAGTCTTTAAGGAGATATTGTTGGTAGCCCCTCGGTTCATCTTTGTGGTCAGTTGCTAAATAGTTGCACGTTTATTCTCCCGTACTCATGTTCACAGCCGTTGGTGACCTTGACCTGTGTCTACATCTACATCTACATTTATACTCCGCAAGCCACCCAACGGTGTGTGGCGGAGGACACTTTACGTTCCACTGTCATTACCTCCCTTTCCTGTTCCGGTCGCGTATGATTCGCGGGAAGAACGACTGCCGGAAATCCTCCGTACGCGCTCGAATCTCTCTAATTTTGCATTCATGATCTCCTCGGGAGGTATAAGTAGGGGGAAGCAATATATTCGATACCTCATCCAGAAACGCACCCTCTCGAAACCTGGACAGCAAGCTACACTGCGATGCAGAGCGCCTCTCTTGAAGAGTCCGCCACTTGAGTTTGTTAAACATCTCCGTAACGCTATCACGCTTACCAAATAACACTGTGACGAAACGCGCCGCTCTTCTTTGGATCTTCTCTATCTCCTCTGTCAACCCGACCTGGTAGGGATTCCACACTGATGAGCGATACTCAAGTATAGGCCGAACTAGCGTTTTGTAAGCCACCTCCTTTGTTGATGGACTACATTTTCTAAGGACTCTCCCAATGAATCTCAACCTGGCACCCGCCTTACCAGCAATTATTTTTATATGATCATCCCACTTCAAATCATTCCGTACGCATACTCCCAGATATTTTACAGAAGTAACTGCTACCAGTGTTTGTTCCGCTATCATATAATCATACAATAAAGAATCCTTCTTTCTATGTATTCGCAATACATTACATTTGTTTATGTTAAAGGTCAGTTGCCACTCCCTGCACCAAGTGCCTATCCGCTGCAGATCTTCCTGCATTTCGCTACAATTTTCTAATGCTGCAACTTCTCTATATACTACAGCATCATCCGCGAAAAGCCGCATGGAACTTCAGACATTATCTTTTTCTAGGTCATTTATATATATATTGTGAAAAGCAATGGTCCCATAACACTCCCCTGTGGTACGCCAGAGGTTACTTTAACGTCTGTAGACGTCTCTCCATTGAGAACAACATGCTGTGTTCTGTTTGCTAAAAACTCTTCAATCCAGCGACACAGCTGGTCTGATATTCCGTAGGCTCTTATTTTGTTTATCAGGCCTTCCGGAAGTCAAGGAAAATGGCATCTACCTGGGAGCCTGTATCTAATATTTTCTGGGTCTCATGAACGAATAAAGCTAGTTGGGTCTCACACGATCGCTGTTTCCGGAATCTAAGTTGATTCCTACAGAGTAGATTCTGGGGTTCCAGAAATGACATGATACCCGAGCAAAAAACATGTTCTAAAATTCTACAACAGATCGATGTCAGAGATACAGGCCTATAGTTTTGCGCATCTGCTCGACGACCCTTCTTGAAGACTGGGACTATCTGTGCTCTTTTCCAATCATTTGGAACCCTCCGTTCCTCTAGAGACTTGCGGTACACGGCTGTTAGAAGGGGGGCAAGTTCTTTCGCGTACTCTGTGTAGAATCAAATTGGTATCCCGTCAGGTCCAGTGGACTTTCCTCTGTTGAGTGATTTCAGTTGCTTTTCTATTCCTTGGACACTTATTTCGATGTCAGCCATTTTTTCTTTCGTGCGAGGATTTAGAGAAGGAACTGCAGTGCGGTCTTCCTCTGTGAAACAGCTTTGGAAAAAGGTGTTTATTATTTCAGCTTTACGTGTGTCATCCTCTGTTTCAATGCCATCAACCCAGAGTGTCTGGATATGCTGTTTCGATCCACTTATGATTTAACGTAAGACCAGAACTTCCTAGGATTTTCTGCCAACTGTGGTGCACTGCAATTGCCTCGGCACCAGTTTTAGATAGGTCCATTGTGCCATGCACAATATACATTAATGCTGGTGGGACATTAACAGTTTACAAACTTAGGCATTTCAGAAATGGTTCCACCCTTGGCCCAAAAGCGAATGATCATGCGCCTTTGAACGTCAGATAAATCGCTTCATTTCCACAGTACGTCAACGACACCACTGATTTCCCGCGTTCCCCAGACACATTTTAAAAACCGTCCACTGTTAGTGCTGCCACCTGCTGTCTGCGAGTTGTTATTGCGTGTTGACGTCGAACTAGCCTCCCTCTAGTGCTGTGCAGCTCTGTCACCCACCCAAATAAAGAGACAATATTATGCCTCTATCTATTCTCTAGACTGTTTCTGCATTCAGAATGTTAAGAGACACACACACCACCTGACAGAGACACTAAAGAGTTCGATCAATTGATGGTGCCTGTTGGCACTGACTGCAAGCGATCTGTTGTTCCCTCATTAAGTGTAGTGCAGTCTTATGCTATGAAATCGTAGACAACGTATGACACCTGAACTAACAACTACCACAACCCACACCCATTATTCCAGAAACTGACTGGATATGATGCTCATTTCCTTGTTGAGCAGCTGGCTCATTTTTGTTTGTGCAATGTTCAGGTTAGTGTACTACCTCAAAGCGGGGAAAAACACATTTAATGTTCTAAGTAAATCACCCTGAATATTATGCTGCACTTCCTGAATCCATTACAATTTATACACGCACCACTTCAGGAACATGATGAAACAATGTGTCAGGAGGACATGCACCTCACTCTAGCTTCGCTACCTGCTGATGCTAAATTTCAGCTCATGACGACAAAAGGATTCTCACATACAAACATCTGGATTCAATAGAGAAACTCAGCGGTACCGCATTGGCCGATATGATCACATTTTCCGGTAATCTTACAGACAATGCCACAATGGATGTGGAATATAGGCATTCGATGAGTGCTTGGCAGGACTTCAACATTTCTAATTTAGTGGAGTATGCAAAACCTTATATGAGGCAAAGGCAAATAACCAGCGAATGGGTAAAAAGTACAATAAAACTTCCAGTAACTTATATTACACTCCTGGAAATGGAAAAAAGAACACATTGACACCGGTGTGTCAGACCCACCATACTTGCTCCGGACACTGCGAGAGGGCTGTACAAGCAATGATCACACGCACGGCACAGCGGACACACCAGGAACCGCGGTGTTGGCCGTCGAATGGCGCTAGCTGCGCAGCATTTGTGCACCGCCGCCGTCAGTGTCAGCCAGTTTGCCGTGGCATACGGAGCTCCATCGCAGTCTTTAATACTGGTAGCTTGCCGCGACAGCGTGGGCGTGAACCGTATGTGCAGTTGACGGACTTTGAGCGAGGGCGTATAGTGGGCATGCGGGAGGCCGGGTGGACGTACCGCCGAACTGCTCAACACGTGGGGCGTGAGGTCTCCACAGTACATCGATGTTGTCGCCAGTGGTCGGCGGAAGGTGCACGTGCCCGTCGACCTGGGACCGGACCGCAGCGACGCACGGATGCACGCCAAGACCGTAGGATCCTACGCAGTGCCGTAGGGGACCGCACCGCCACTTCCCAGCAAATTAGGGACACTGTTGCTCCTGGGGTATCGGCGAGGACCATTTGCAACCGTCTCCATGAAGCTGGGCTGCGGTCCCGCACACCGTTAGGCCGTCTTCCGCTCACGCCCCAACATCGTGCAGCCCGCCTCCAGTGGTGTCGCGACAGGCGTGAATGGAGGGACGAATGGAGACGTGTCGTCTTCAGCGATGAGAGTCGCTTCTGCCTTGGTGCCAATGATGGTCGTATGCGTGTTTGGCGCCGTGCAGGTGAGCGCCACAATCAGGACTGCATACGACCGAGACACACAGGGCTAACACCCGGCATCATGGTGTGGGGAGCGATCTCCTACACTGGCCGTACACCACTGGTGATCGTCGAGGGGACACTGAATAGTGCACGGTACATCCAAACCGTCATCGAACCCATCGTTCTACCATTCCTAGACCGGCAAGGGAACTTGCTGTTCCAACAGGACAATGCACGTCCGCATGTATCCCGTGCCACCCAACGTGCTCTAGAAGGTGTAAGTCAACTACCCTGGCCAGCAAGATCTCCGGATCTGTCCCCCATTGAGCATGTTTGGGACTGGATGAAGCGTCGTCTCACGCGGTCTGCACGTCCAGCACGCACGCTGGTCCAACTGAGGCGCCAGGTGGAAATGGCATGGCAAGCCGTTCCACAGGACTACATCCAGCATCTCTACGATCGTCTCCATGGGAGAATAGCAGCCTGCATTGCTGCGAAAGGTGGATATACACTGTACTAGTGCCGACACTGTGCATGCTCTGTTGCCTGTGTCTATGTGCCTGTGGTTCTGTCAGTGTGATCATGTGTTGTATCTGACCCCAGGAATGTGTCAATAAAGTTTCCCCTTCCTGGGACAATGAATTCACGGTGTTCTTATTTCAATTTCCAGGAGTGTACATGCTACGAGGGTTGATTGAAAAGTAATGCCTCGACCTTCGTAACCCTTCAACAGTTGGCAGCATTGGTATGCGGCAGGTACTGGCTTGTTCCGTAGCCTCTTCTCTACAGCTCCAGTTTGCGGGAAGCCTTAGCATTGAACGGTTGTGTTGTAACAGTGAAAGGTATGGAATCCTGCGCAGACGGTTGGTCAATGCAATTTAAGCACGTGCAGTCATTGAATTCTTGACAGCAGAAGGTGTCACTCCAAAGGAGATCCATCAGAGAATGAAAGCAGTTCATGGTGATTGTGTTGATGTGAATACTGTGCGTCGTTGGGCGAGTTAGTTTAAATTTGTTGACGCGGAAACATCTGACCTGCGTGACAAACAAAGAGTTGGACGCCCTGTGACAGCAACCACCGAGTTTCACAAGCAAAATATTGACAAATTGATTCAGGACGATCGTCGTATCACTCAGAGAGCAACTACAGGCACAATCGGAATTTCACAATAACGTGTGGGTTCCATTATTGCTTTGCTTGGCTATCGGAATATCTGTGCAGGATGGGTACCCCGGAAACTGACTCCTGAAATGAAAGCGCACAGACTTGAAATTTGCCAGTAACTCCTCTTGCGTTACGAGAATGAAAACGCACAGTACTCACTTGTCTCTATCTGCAGCAATTATTCCAACACCAACGCAACTTTTTTACCTGTCTTTGTTTTCACAGGTAAGGACCAGGCAAATATTGAATATGTGTCAATGACCATAAAAATAAATTTGTAACTTTATTTGCTTGTGAATATTTTCCTGTATCTCTAAAATCTGCCTGCCATAAATCATCAAAACTTCGAATTGTAATGCACCTGTGCGAGAAAATTTTGCGCATAAGGCTACGGCATTCTTGAATTACTGTCTCCATAATTATTCAGTAACGTGTCGTCAAAGCTCTAAAATAACTAATATTTTTTCATTCGTGCGAACTGTATACGCAGCATTGGAAGAAGGAGGTTCAAATCCTCATCGATCTATCACCATTTAGATTTTCTGTGGTTTCCCATTTGTGGTGAAGGCTGGGTCGGTTCCTTAAGTAAGACTGCAGCGGGTTTTTAAAAAAACCTGTCAGTTTCAAGCTTGTACTTCAACAACAGCATCAGAGAGATGTTAACTCTAATTTTCCTTGAGTATTGTCCAAGTGGACGACCACAGCAATGTGTAAATGGGTTAATGCTGGTTCAGAATGCAGACAAAACCTGTAACAAATATTTGCAACTGGAGCACTAGCAAACGACGCCATAAACATCACTGCCTGTGACGTATTCAGAAAGAGCAGCTGGAGCAGGGAAGTTCCTCTCACCTTGCTTTCACTAATACTTAGCAGATTCCAGTCTCCACATATACAGGATGGTCAGAAACAGTTTGAAACGCTTGTAATGGTGTTGCTTGGTAGCCTGTGCAGAGAAATAACAGTTAAGAAAAAATTCGGTACATCGCGCCATTTCCGAGGTAATTAGCACCGAAGTTAGCCAATCAGGTCATTGCGCACGCCAGTTCAAGAGTCCCGCCACAGGCGGTGTCGCCAACATGTTCTTCGTTTGGTTTCGTAAAAGCAACAGGAGTGTGTTGCAAAAATTGACATGGAACGATAGTCAGAAGTGAACCCGAACCAAAGGCTCAGCAGTCTCGTGCGCTATTATCTATGCCAGGGCTTCCCAACAAAATTTTCTCGAGGACCCTCTCATCGAGCATGGTTGGTACCTTGTCATATCACAGTATCAAGTACCTAAAAAAGCCAAATTAAGTCTTTTTATACGTTTTCTATTTTTGGTACTTAAAAAAAAGCATTGACATTCGATATTGAAAAAATATTGAGCTTAAAACTTTTTCAGTTTCGCCACCACTGTTATTGTTAAATTTCTGATTATTGCTCAAAATCTTTGTCTTCAAATCTCAATTTAATAACAAACTCCTGAAAAAAATAAAAATTGGGTATTAACTGAAAATGACAGGAAAAAAATAAAACTGAATGTGTTGGTCTTTCAAGTGTACTACACTTGAGATTGCATTGAGTAGACGTGTGAAACGTAAGAAAACACTAATTTCATACAACGTATTATTTATTTGAAAAAATACAGTTACAACAGAGTACTCCATCAGTATGCAGTTTGTTTTAATTTTCAGTTCTTAATGAGGTGAGTTCAATCTCACCTTTGAGTCCATTACTTCTGTAGGTCTTTCTCGTTTTAACGAACCACTATTTAACCAACGGTCCATTTTTAACTACGCTAACTGTAGCTTCCGTGAAAAACAACGCTTTACAAACACTACTATTGTAACATCGAATATTGAACATGTAAACGACACGGTCTGTGAAAGCACTGGTAATAAATTAACAATGGCCAATTGTCTGAAATGGGAGTTTCTGTGTGTCAGTGACTGTCAGTTGTCAGCTGCAAAGAGGCAGCGCGAGCAGTCTAAATGCATACAGCAGAACTTTTTTCCTCTGTCTAATTCTAGTTTTGCGCTAGAATGGGCTAGTATCAGTTGGCTCTAGGAAGACGCTAGACGCAGAAGTTAGCGTTCGCTAAAGCTCTGCTCATTCAGGAAGCGGCCAAAAAAAAAAAATCTGTTATCATACGAAATGTATTTAATATATTTTTTATTCTAATAGCATCTTGCGGACCCGTCTAGCATAGCTCGCGGACCCCTGGGGGTCCGCGGACCACCTGGTGGGAACCACTGATCAATGCTATGAGAACGAATAGTAACTGGCGGGCCGTTTGAACTTGGCACTCCAATGCTAGTTAACTCAGGAATGGCGCAACATATCGAATCGTTCCTCAGCACAACCTCCCTGCAACAGCCTTACAAGTTTTTACGACTGTTTATGACCATCCTGTATTTATCAACAAGTAGCATTACTGCTGGAGCACAACAGGGCTGGGAGACACCAATTACTTCTCATATGAGTCCCTCCGCCTCTATATTGGAAGACGTCTTGACGTTGACTTCGATACTTCTACACTTAAGAAATGCGACTTCCAATTATTACTATCCTGGAGATTTTATTTCAAGCACCTTAATCTTTTGATGTAGTCTGCATTCGAGGAGAGAGGTAGTGAATGTTCTGTATCGATGATACCTACCGCGAATGTACAAAGCTCAAATGCAGAGCTCTCGAGGAAAATGCAGATGCCAAGGATCACTGACACTACTAAATAATTGCTTTTATGGGGGCTATACTATTGAATTAAAAATGAAAACTGTCACCTGATGGATGAAAGCCTCTAAAATGAGTCCTAATTGTAGAAATAAAGTTCAGTGAGTGGTTAAATTGTATTTATTTATTTGTCGAGTGATAGCTATCTGTTTAATTGGAAAAAGGCAGCAGGGATACTAGAGAGAATGCGGAAAAAATTGTATGGGTCATTGTAATGCATGCAGTGGGCTGGCAGTCGTCACTCTAAATAATTGCTCTGAGCTCAGGTTGTTGAAATTAGGCGTAAGCTGTTTACGTCAACAAAAAACTCATTTCCAACCTTTACTTCCCTTTGTAAAAGTATTTTGTTTAACATTACCTAACATATGTTTTATTATGGTGTAAGACGTATGTGTTGCCGGCGATGGGCGAGGCATGGCAGAGTCTCTGACCAGAGAGTGGTATGTAGTTAGTTGTTGCTTGTCGCGAGTCGGCAGTAGTGGCCAGTCTGCGTTAGTCTTCAGTCTGTGCTAGTAAGCAGTAGTCGGCGGTCGGCGCGTGCCTGCGCGTCTCGGCAGTCTGCTCTGGTCGGGACTCTGGAGGATGAGTATTATTGTAGAAGGTAAAGAAGCAGCCTTGCGCATATCTAGTAATGTATATTAACTGTCATTAATTTGTTTTAAAAAAATGCCCCAATAATAATTTTTATAATATAAAGTAATTTTTTTTTAAAAAGCATTCATTTCAATTTAAAGAATATTTCCAACGCATGATCATTCCTTCCAAGAATAAAAAAAAATATACGCCAGCATTGCACGAAGCTGTGTCAAAAAATTTCTACATAAGAGCAGATATATTTGCAGTTTTTATCGAGGTAAGAATTTTTTCCTTTTTTTTAAATTCAGAATACAGGGCCGAGGCGCAGAGCTGCTGTCGTCATAGAATTTACCAGGTTACTGAATTTTTTTATTATTTCCGCGTTTAGGAACTGAATTTTCTGGTTACATTAAATGTGAATGCATTTCTGCACAGAGATAATAAATGGGAGCCAAATTTGTTCAGAGGTTACATTAAAATTAATTTTGTTCCGAGGTTACAATATTTTAAAAAATTCATTTAATTAATAACATCGTGTGGGGAGGTTACACTTGGCGACCGTGTAACCTCCCCACACGAAAATAACGAAATGAATCATGAGCCATGAACCGTGAACCAAGTGTAACCTCCCACGGAAATAATAATTAAATGAATTTTTTTAAATATTGTAACCTCGGAACAGAATTAATTTTAATGTAACCTCTGAACAAATTTGGCTCCCATTTATTATCTCTGTGCAGAAATGCATTCACATTTAATGTAACCACAAAATTCAATTCCTAAACGCGGAAATAATAAAAAAATTCAGTAACCTGGTAAATTCTATGACGACACCAGCGCTGCGCCTCGGTCCTGTATTCTGAATTTAAAAAAAAAGGAAAAAATTCTTACCTCGATAAAAACTGCAAATATATCTGCTCTTATGTAGAAATTTTTTGACACAGCTTCGTGCAATGCTGGCGTATATTTTTTTTTTTTTTTTTATTCTTGGAAGGAATGATCATGCGTTGGAAATATTCTTTAAATTGAAATGAATGCTTTTTTAAAAAAAATTACTTTATATTATAAAAATTATTATTGGGGCATTTTTTTAAAACAAATTAATGACAGTTAATATACATTACTAGATATGCGCAAGGCTGCTTCTTTACCTTCTACAATAATACTCATCCTCCAGAGTCCCGACCAGAGCAGACTGCCGACACGCGCAGGCACGCGCCGACCGCCGACTACTGCTTACTAGCACAGACTGAAGACTAACGCAGACTGGCCACTACTGCCGACTCGCGACAAGCAACAACTAACTACATACCACTCTCTGGTCAGAGACTCTGCCATGCCTCGCCCATCGCCGGCAACACATACGTCTTACAATGGTCCTGATTTATTGGCTCTGTCTGTACTATTATACGAGGGCAAGTCAAATGAAAACCTTAAATTTGTAATAACAAATCGAAATTTCGCGCCGTTATCCTGTAAGTTGGTAAGCGTGCTACCAACAGCGTGCAGAATGGCCTGTAGGTGGCAGCATAGTACAGATGCACAAATACAGTCGCAATATCAGTATAAAGATGGCCGCCCCACTTGCGACTTGCACCAGGGAAGAACAGCGTTCTGTTATTCGGTTTTTGCGTAGTGAAGGTGTGAAACCTATTGAAATTTATCGACGAATGAAGGTTCAGTACGGTGATTCATGTTTGTTACAGCAGCAAGTCTGCAAATGGAGTAGGAAGTTCGCAAATGGTGTGACTTCAGCGAAAGATGCTCCTCGTCCAGGTCAGGGACAACGAGTTGTGACTCCACAGAACATTGCAGCAGTTGAAGCCATAGTGAAGGAAAACCGCCGAGTGACACTGAATGACATTGCAGCATGTTTACAGATTAGTCATGGGTCAGCACACCACATTGTGCATGATGTGCTCCAGTTTCACAAAATGTCTGCAAGATGGGTGCCACAGCAGCTGACTCCTGAAATGGGAGAACGACGTGTTGATGCTTGTGAAGAACTTCTTCGGCGATTTGAACGAGACGGTGATGGCGTCCTTGCAAGAATCGTTACTGGGGACGAAACCTGGGGAGCGAGCACGGAATGGCGCCATTCCTCATCACCAAAACCAAAGAAGTTTCGAACAGAACCACCAGCAGGGAAGGTTCTGCTGACTCTCTTTTGGGGCGAAAAAGGTGTCATTTTGGAGCATTACATGCCTAGAGGGACCACTGTCACCAGTGCATCATACACAGATCTCCTAAAAAATCGTCTGCGGCCTGCAATCAAATCAAAGCGACGTGGATTCCTGTCAGCAGATGTCCTTTTGCGACATGACAATGCAAGGCCCCACACTGCCCGTACAACAGTTGCAACAATCACAGACCTGCATTTTGAGTGTCTTCCTCAACCACCATACTCACCAGACCTTGCCCCAAATGATTTCCATATGTTTGGACCACTCAAAGTCGCAATGGGAGGAAAGGCGTTTTGTTCTGATGAAGAGGTACGCCACGCGGTGCATGAGTGTTCTTATTTTTTTTGTTCTAAAGGAATTTATGCACTTTGTAAGCCATGGAGGACTTTCATTGAGCGTCGGGGAGATTATGTTGAAAAGTGATACAGCTTTGTACCACTTCTGCACAATCAATAATATTTAAAAAAATATTGAAGGTTTTCATTTGACTCACCCTCGTATAACGTCATGCACACTTACTATTGCTAGCCTTAAATATTTCTAAAAACGTTTACACTATGTCAACCCACGCACACATTCCTTACAAATGGCATGTAAATGAATGCCTATGTGCAACTAAAAACTGCGGAATGAATTTGCGCAGTTGTTCTAGTTTAAACTGCCAATCACTTAGTAGTATTTAATGCAGTGATGACATGTTGATGGTGACGCATCCATGCCAACTGGACATGAATCTCGATGGTCCCTCGCGCTCTGCGAGAGGAGTCTGCTATGTGCATTCACCGGGAGTTATACTCTCCCTTCCTTCCGTCAGATACAACTTTACAGCACTCATCACAGACGCCTTCCCAAACGCTCATTTCCTGAATATGGGACTGACTTTAACATTTCGATCGTCACCAGAGTATGGATAAAATTATGTTAAAATATCATGCCGATATATGTGCAACATTTGCTGTTCTTGTATCGAGATAATCAACTAAAAGAAAATAGAAAATAAATAAATATCTTCTTGTATATCTTCATTTATCTCCACATTTCTTGTCAATAGAAGTGCAACACCACGAAGGTCGCATGTAACAAACGTCAAAATGCTGTGAAGCGTACTACATGCTTTGATATGTAAATTATTAGCGTTACAAAGCAACCTCACAGAGTGGATAGGTGTAATGCCATCTACACTCTGTATTTAAGTTCTGAGAGAATATTACACAGTAGGTTTCGAATGAATGCTGTATTGGATCTTCGAGTTATACTGAAACATTGCTTACGCCTGTGCCGAGAAGCTTCTATGGACTCGTGCCAAACCAGACTCGTGACCATAGCCAGAATCCTCGTACGAGTGGCGATGTGTGACGCTCAAGATCAACTACGCGGCAGGCACCTTCGTGGATTTAGCCAGAAACGTTTACTGGCGGACCTGCAGTCTATATACTAGTCGCCACGCTCTCATTGACCCACGGTGAGGTGTGGGGCCTTATATAGCTCCTGTCTAGAGCCTGTGTATCGGGAGAATGACTCATGCGTGCACAGTGACATATGGTCTGAAGCAGTTTCAGTCGAGTACATAGTTTAATTTTCATGTGCTAGAGGACATTAATGAACAGAGTCATTCAAGAACCAGGTCAGGAGAATGTTTTTGTGAATTGTTCTGTTTATTTCTTAAGGCTTTTTTGTTTATTTATGTTTGTACAGTTTTCGTATATGCTTTTCATTCCATGATTAATGTAATTTGCAGAGAAGTAATAAAATGAGCTCTAACATGGAAAGTAAGCGTTTGCGGACACATGTCCACATAACATATTTTCTTTCTTTGTGTGTGAGGAATATTTCCTGAACGTTTGGCCGTACCTATCGATGAAACTGGCGTTACTTCTCGACGTAATCGCCCTGCAGACGTACACATTTCTCACAACGCTGACGCCATGATTCCATGGCAGCGGCAAAGGCTTCTTTAGGAGTCTGTTTTGACCACTGGAAAATCGCTGAGGCAATAGCAGCACGGCTGGTGAATGTGCGGCCACGGAGAGTGTCTTTCATTGTTGGAAAAAGCCAAAAGTCACTAGGAGCCAGGTCAGGTGAGTAGGGAGCATGAGGAATCACTTCAAAGTTGCTATCACGAAGATACTGTTGTGTAACGTTAGCTCGATGTGCGGGTGCGTTGTCTTGGTGAAACTGCACACGCGCAGCCCTTCCCGGACGATTTTGTTGCAGTGCAGGAAGGAATTTGTTCTTCAAAACATTTTCGTTGGATGCACCTGTTACCGTAGTGCCCTTTGGAACGCAATGGGTAAGGATTACGCCCTCGCTGTCCCAGAACATGGACACCATCATTTTTTCAGCACTGGCGGTTACCCGAAATTTTTTTGGTGGTGGTGAATCTGTGTGCTTCCATTGAGCTGACTGGCGCTTTGTTTCTGGATTGAAAAATGGCATCCACGTCTCATCCATTGTCACAACCGACGAAAAGAAAGTCCCATTCATGCTGTCGTTGCGCGTCAACATTGCTCGGCAACATGCCACACGGGCAGCCATGTGGTCGTCCGTCAGCATTCGTGGCACCCACCTGGATGACACTTTTCACATTTTCAGGTCGTCATGCAGGATTGTGTGCACAGAACCCACAGAAATGCCAACTCTGGAGGCGATCTGTTCAACAGTCATTCGGCGATCCCCCAAAACAATTCTCTCCACTTTCTCGATCATGTCGTCAGACCGGCTTGTGCAAGCCCGAGGTTGTTTCGGTTTGTTGTCACACGATGTTCTGCCTTCATTAAACTGTTGCACGCACTTTCGACACATCCATAACTCCATCACCACATGTCTCCTTCAACTGTCGATGAATTTCAATTGGTTTCACACCACGCAAATTCAGAAAACGAGTGATTGCACGCTGTTCAAGTAAGGAAAACGTCGCCATTTTAAGTATTTAAAACAGTTCTCATTCTCGCCGCTGGCGGTAAAATTCCATCTGCCGTAGGTGCTGCCACCTCTGGGACGTATTGACAATGAACGCGGCCTCATTTTAAAACAATGCGCATGTCTCTATCTCTTTCCAGTCTGGAGAAAAATAATCGGAGGCCTTAGAACTTGAATGCACTTACTCGTACTATCTCGGTGCGCCTCAGCCGATCCACACTCCCACCGAGAGCCACCTATCCGCTCTCCCTGTCCACTATACTCCTGTTCACTACCTACAGATTCCCACAGGAGGTCGGACGTGTTTGTGCGCGCGCACTGGAGAAAGTGGGTCCATTGCCCAGCCCAGCCAGGCTTATGAATTTGAATGCGTAGTGTCTGTTCCTTCGAAAGAACAGACACCACGCAGATCCAGCATCTGTGAAACACTATCTGCAAATTGAGGGGGGATGATTGCTATCAACTGCAGCGGGACATTAAGCGGAATCAACAGCCGTCTGCCACTGCGTTGTCAAAAAAATGGTTCAAGTGGCTCTGAGCACTATGGGACTTAACTTCTGAGGTCATCAGTCCCCTAGAAATTAGAACCACTTAAACCTAACTAACCTAAGGACATCACACACATCCATGCCCGAGGCAGGATTCGAACCTGCGACCATAGCGGTCGCGCGGTTCCAGACTGTAGCGCCTAGAACCGCTCGGCCACATCGGCCGGCTCCTGAGTATATTGATCCTAGTTAGCTTTCCCGAAATTAAATCTTGCCTTGTCAATGGAACTTATAATAGGTATCTCAAACCCCATAGTGATTATTATACAGGGTGTTACTTTCAGCAAAATCTGAGAGGGTGAGGTAAAACAGGTGTGTTGATTTGACATGGAATGACTCTTTAGTCAAAGTAAAGAATTATTCTTAAGCAGTGTGGTATCAACTACAGGGTGGAAAAAATAAAACTGACCCTGGTTCAAATGGCTCCGAGCCCTATGGGACTTAACACCTGAGGTCATCAGTCCCCTAGAACTTAGAACTACTTAAACCTAACTAACCTAAGGACATCACACACATCCATGCCCGAGGCAGGATTCGAACCTGCGACCGTAGCGGTCACGCGGTTCCAGACTGAAGCGCCTAGAACCGCTCGGCCACCCCGGCCGGCTGTACGATTCTCACCAGGTCTCTTTACAGTTTCTCTGCAACTTTGGAAAATACCGGCCGTCATGGGGGAATCACTCGACCTGCAGCCGGCCTCCTATGCACTGAGTGCAGCTAGTGTAGGAGGATTAGAGACAGAGTGGTCCATCAATTCCACACTGAAGAAAGCCTTCTCACCCCAGAAACCGACCCTGTTGTAGACACAGGAAGAGAGCAGGAAATGGGGTGCTACAACATCAAGAAGGACGTCTACCAGCATACGTCAGCGGTAGTATTGCGGCTCTCTGAGACTGTGGTTTATCACTCTGCGAAGTTGTTGTTCGTGTTGGTTGCATTCCCACAACTACCATGCAAATATGATCATTCCACTTCAAATCGTTCCGCACGCATACTCCCAGATATTTTACAGAAGTAACTGCTACCAGTGTTTGTTCCGCTATCATATAATCATATTCTGGGGTACATTCACGTGCCATCCATGGATCCGTTGGAGTTCGTGCAAAGTAGCATGACGGCCAAGGACTATTTTACACTGGTTGCAGACCAGTTACACCCCTTCATGACGATCGTGTTTCCCGACGCCAGTGGCATTTTTCAGTAAGATAATGGACATGTCACAAGGCCAGGACTTTGATTGAGTGGTTCGAGGAACACAGTGGCGAGTTCCAGTTGATGCGCTGGCCTCCCAACTCATCAGATCAGAAGGTGATCGAACACATCTGGGATGTGATTGAATATGGCGTCAGAGCTCATTGCCCCCTCCCAAGAATTTCCGTGAATTAGGTGACTTGTGTGTGCAGATGTGGTGCAACTGCCTTCAGCGACCTACCAAGGCCTCATTGCTTCCATGGCAGGACGAGTCGCCGCTGTTATCCGTGTTAGGGGTGGACATACCTGTTATATCCTAGCCAGTAATGCCACCCGAGCCCGCTGCCAAAAGGTTGGCAGCATCAAAGTCCGGACGCCGTCCGCATAAGCAGCGCCAGCGAGACAGGAAATCGCCGCAAGTCTGCGCGCGCCACCGCTGGCTTCTGGTTTCTTAAGCGCTAGAGTCGCGAGCGCTAGGACAGTTCTGTATTCGCCGCTCAGTTGTATACTCGCCACCGAATTGTGTACTTGCTAGTCAGTTGTGTGTTCATCGCAGCAGAGTTGTTGTTTGTCGTCAGCCGACGCTGACCTAGCCGCTCCGACTCGAACTAGACAGATTTCTGTAGACACGGAGTTCACTACTGTGTTTCTGTATCTTCGTTAATAAAGATAAGTACCGACTTTTATTTAATCAGAGTGTTTGGGATTTCATCTTTCTGTTCACTGTTCCAGCGGACCGGTCGGCCCGCTATTAAAAGTGTGGCGGTGACTTCGTAAGCCGTTTCTACAGCGAATTGTTTGTCGCTACGAACGCCGCCACAAAAATACCGGCTATTAAGTAAGTGGACATCAAGTTCTGGCTGATCAATGTAGTGTATCCACACAACAAGTAAAACTCTATTATTTGTTGTCTGTCCTGATGCTGCGATTTTAGAAGTCAGCAGTGTATATGAAAGAAACCGCCCGTTGTGACACCATGCAAATATCATGAATGGACCAGGCAGTTACCCGTTATCAGAAGGCAAAGACCAGATACAGCAGGCGCTACAGAAATGTATACCATCGAAGTGTGCGACGATAAATTTCGACACGATGCTCAAAGTTCAGTACGGAGATCACATCTGAGTGATAGGTTCGATATTGCCGTCAGGAAACGATGTGCAAAGTCTCGCAGTTATTGTCACACTGCCGATGACGTCACCAGTGCTAGACCCCAGATACTGCCGTTAACGCTGCTCCTGTCGGGTCTCTTGATCATTCCCGCTGGTTTGCACATAATAAAGCCCACTGCACAGCCTACAACCACATAAGACCGAGAGGGACAATACATCGACTTTTCAAAGTTACCCAGGAAGCCCGAACTGGCTGCACGCTGTCATACTTCTGTCTGGGGCATATTGTCCCAGAAATACACTACTGGCAATTAAAATGTTACACCACGAAGATGACATGCTACAGACGCGAAATTTAACCGACAGGAAGAAGATGGTGTGATATGCAAACGATTAGTTTTTCAGAGCATTCACATAAGGTTGGCGCCTATGGCGACACCTACAACGTGCTGACATGAGGAAAGCTTCCAGCTGATTTCTCATACACAAACAGCAGTTGAACGGCGTTGCCTGGTGAAACGTTGTTGTGATGCCTCGTGTAACGAGGAGAAATGCGTACCATTACGTTTCCAACTTTGATAAAGGTCGGATTTTGGCCTATCGCGATTGCGGTTTATCGTATCGCGACATTGCTGCTCCCGTTGGTCGAGATCCAATATGGAATCGGTGGGTTCAGGAGGGTAATACGGGACGCCGTGCTGGATCCCAACAGCCTCGTATCACTAGCAGACGAGATGACAGGCATCTTATCCGCATGGCTGTAACGGATCGTGCAGCCACGTCTCGATCCCTGAGTCAACAGACGGGGACGTTTGCAAGACAACAACCATCTGCGCGAAGAGTTCGACGACGTTTGCAGTAGCATGGACTATCAGCTCGGAGACCGTGACTGCGGTTACACTTGACGCTGCATCACAGACAGGAGCGCCTGCGATGGTGTACTCAACGTCGAACCCGGGTGCACGAATGCCAAAACGTAATTTTTTAGATGAATCCGGGTTCTGTTTACAGCATCATTATGGTCGATTCCGTGTTTGGCGACATCACGGTGAACGCCCATTGGAAGCGTGTATTCGTCATCGCCATACTGGCGAATCACCCGCCGTGATGGTATGGGGCGCCATTGGTTACTCGTCTCGGTCACCTCTTGTTCGCATTGACGGCAGTTTTAACAGTGGACGTTACATTTCAGATGTGTTACGATCCGTGGCTCTACCCTTCATTCGATCTCTGCAAAACGCTACATTTCAGCAGGATAAAGCGCGACCGCATGTTGCAGGTCCTGTACGAGTCTTTCTGGATACAGAAAATGTTCGACTGCTGGCCTGGAGAGCACATTCTCCAAATCTATCAACAACTGAAAAAGTCTGGTCAATGGTGGCCGAGCAACTGGCTCGTCACAATACGCCAGTCACTACTCCTGATGAACTGCGTTATCGTGTGGAAGATGCATGGGCAGCTGTACCTGTACACGCCATCCAAACTCTGTATGACTCAATGCCCAGGCGTATCAAGGCCAGAGGTGGTTGTTCTGGGTACTGATTTCTCAGGATCTATGCACCTAAATTGCGTGAAAATGTAATCACACGTCAGTTCTTGTATAATATATTTGTCCAATGAATACCCGTTTATCATCTGCATTTTTTCTTGGTGTAACAATTTTAATGGCCAGTAGTGTAAATTAATACTAGCTGTAATCCACATGCCCGCATCTCGTGGTCGTGCGGTAGCGTTCTCGCTTCCCACGCCCGGGTTCCCGGGTTCGATTCCCGGCGGGGTCAGGGATTTTCTCTGCCTCGTGATGGCTGGGTGTTATGTGATGTCCTTAGGTTAGTTAGGTTTAAGTAGTTCTAAGTTCTAGGGGACTGATGACCTAAGATGTTAAGTCCCATAGTGCTCAGAGCCATTTTTTTTGTAATCCGCATGTTTAGGCTACGTTTTTCGGGAAGTTTCCCTTGGTCTATGTAAAATGCCGAAACTGGAAATTCGCTGCCAAATATTCCCTACCGGGAAGGCCTCTGCTCCTCCAACACGTCTCTTGGTATTTGACTATAGAGATGTGACCACTACAGTCGGTATGGCCTCGAACAGTCCGCTCTGCCTTTCGCGGTAGCGGATGAAACAAAACAACTACACCCATTGCTGTGTTTAGTGTGACTGCTATCATTACCTTCTCGCTGTGCCAGTACTTCATATCACTGCTACTGTTTTGTAATTTCTGGACTAATCTTTAGCTGTTTACTTGTGACTATGATACTAAAACGGAGTGGAACTTTGCTGCAACGGATTTTGCCCTGGTGCACGACAACTGCGCTGTTCTTCGCTCACTAGGGTGACAAAAGTCATGGGATGGCGATATGCACATTTGCAGATGGCTGTAGCATCGTGTAAACAAGGCATAAAAGGGTACTGCATCAACGGAGTTGAATCGTCCTGGCAGATTAAAACTGTGTGCCGGACCAAGACTCGAACTCGGGACCCCCCGAGTCTCGGTCCGGCACACAGTTTTAATCTGCCAGGAAGTTTCATATCAGCGCACACTCCGCTGCAGAGTGAAAATACAGACTTTGAACGTGGAATGGTGGTTGGAGCTAGACGCATGGGACATTCCATTTCGGATATCGTTTGGGAGTTTAATAATGCGAGATCCACGGCGTCAAGGGTGTACCGAGAATACCAGACTTCAGACACCACCTCTCACCACGGTCAACGCAGTGTCGGCCGCTGTGGCCGAGCGGTTCTATACGCTTCAGTCCGGAACCGCGCTGCTGCTACGGTCGCAGGTTCGAATCCTGCCTCGGGCATGGATGTGTGTGATGTCCTTAGGTTAGTTAGGTTTAAGTAGTTCTAAGTATAGGGGACTGATGACCTCGCAGTGACAACGAAGTGGCAGGCCGCTTTCGCTTGAAGACCAGGAGCAACGGTATTTGCGTAGAATTGTTGAAACGTCCCCTTAGAAATATTAATGAATTACTGTGCTGATAAACCTTTACGTTATTTGCTTTTCAAACAGCTGAGCAAAACTGAACGTACTCAGACATTCACTAAACTGACACACAATATTTTTTGCGCAACGCAATCCGACTTTCAATAATCTCTACAAAAGAATGGCCCTGACTAACAATAACCTATACCTTTCATGAATCACTTACCTCATAAAAATTTCCGTTACTCGAACTACTGCAATACAGCGAGCGCCAATACTGCCAGCTAAATAAAAGATTCTAACTACTGAAGTCACTAACTACTGACAGGCATAGTTAGGAAATGAAAGATTTTGATAGAGAACAAACAATGTATTTACCTTAATAGTGTTCAAAGGTCATACTATATATATCAGTTTATGACATCCAGTCTTACAAACTTACTCTCTCTGATGGACGCACGTCCAGATCATCCGCTGTCAAAACTCTGCCATCTCTCTCCCCACATCCACCAGTGCTGGCGGCTCAATTATGAAATTTTTTTTCCAATCTGTATTGGCCACTGCCCAAAACAATTTGTAAAATTTTTTGTAGGGAGCATGGGGGTTATGTAAGTAGGCAGTTTAGGTTTTCATATTCGTAACGCCATGTAGCGCTCTATACGAAAATCACTGGCTGTGCTGTGTGCAGTCTGTGGCTGGTTTGCATTGTTGTTTGCTATTGTAGTGTTGGGCAGTTGGCTGTTAATAGCGCGTAGCGCTGCGCAGTTGGAGGTGAGCCGCCAGCAGTGGTGGATGTGGGGACAGAGATGGCAGAGTTTTGAGAGCGGATGATCTGGACGTGTGTCCATCAGAGAGAGTAAATTTGTAGGACTGAATGTCATAAACTGATATATATATAGTATGACCTTTGAACACTATTAAGGTAAATACATTGTTTGTTCTCTATCAAAATCTTTCATTTCCTAATTAGGCCTAAAAGTAGTTAGTTACTTCAGTAGACAGAATCTTTTATTTAGCTGGCAGTATTGGCGCTCGCTGTATTGCAGTAGTTCGAGTAACGGAGATTTTTATGAGGTAAGTGATTCATGAAAGGTATAGGTTATTGTTAGTCAGGGCCATTCTGTTGTAGAGATTATTGAAAGTCAGATTGCGTTGCGCTAAAAATATTGTGTGTCAGTTTAGTGAATGTCTGAGTACGTTCTGTTTTGCTCAGCTTTTGGAAAAGCAAATAACGTAGAGGTTTATCAGTACAGTAATTCATTAATTATTCTAAGGGGACGTTTAATTGTTAGTGCCAGCAGACAAGCAACACGGCGTGAAATAACTGCAGATATCAAAGTGGGACCTAAGACGGACGTATCCGTTAGGGCAGGGCGGCGAAATTTGGCGTTAATGGGTTTGGCAGCAGACGGTCGATGTAAGCGTCGTTGTTAACAGCACGACATCAGTTACAGCACCTACCCTGGGCTCGTAACCACGTCGGTTCGACCCTAGACGACTGGAAAACCATGGCCTGGTCAGATGAGTCACGATTTCGGTTGGTAAGAGCTGATGGTAAGGTTCGAGTGCTGCGTGCACCCCACGAAGCCATGGACCCAAGTGGTCAACATGGCACTGTCCAAGCTAGTGGTGACTCCATGATTGTGTGGACTGTGTTTACGTGGATTTGACTGGGTCCTCTGGTCGTACCGAACCGATCATTGACTGGGAATGGTTACGTTCGGCTATTTGGAGACCATTTGCAGCCATTCATGGACTTCATGTACCCAGAAAACGAGGAAATTTTTATGGATGGGTAGGTGCCATGTGCGACTCCTCATGTGCTGTGTGATCTCAGTTGTCTTCTACCGTGTGGAAACATAGTCCTTTACAAAGGCAACCATTGCCAGACTCCAAACCTTTAATCTCTGGCTGTACAGAAGAATGTTTGTGAATATCATGGACTCAGAAAGTGACAAAAGTCGAGGTACTACGTCGAGTTAACAAAAGCCCAGAACTGGTCAACATCATCAAGTGTCACAAACTACAATACCTTGGACATTTCATGAGGAATCAGTTTAATAAGTCACAGCTGCAAAATACTAACGCGAATTCTTTACAGACGAATGGAAAAACTAAAAGAAGCCGACCTCGGGGAAGATCAATTTGGATTCCGTAGAAATATGGGAACACGAGAGGCAATAATGACCCTACGACTTATCTTAGAAGCTATATTAAGGAAAGGCAAACCTATGTTTCTAGCATTTGTAGACTTAGAGAAAGCTTTTGACAATGTTGACTGGAACACTCTCTTTCAAATTCTGAAGGTGGTAGGGGTAAAATACAGGGAGCGAAAGGCTATTTACAATTTGTACAGAAACCAGATGGCAGTTATAAGAGTCGAAGGACATGAAAGGGAAGCAGTGGTTGGGAAGGGAGTGAGACAGGGTTGTAGCCTCTCCCCGATGTTATTGAATCTGTATATTGAGCAAGCAGTGAAGGAAACAAAAGAAAAATTCGGAGTGGGTATTAAAATCCATGGAGAAGAAATAAAAACTTTGAGGTTCGCCGATGACATTGTAATTCTGTCAGAAACAGCAAAGGACTTGGAAGAGCAGTTGAACGGAATGGACAGTGTCTTGAAAGGAGGATATAAGATGAACATCAACAAAAGCAAAAGAGGATAATGGAATGTAGTCGAATTAAGTCGGGTGATGCTGAGGGAATTGTATTACGAAATGAGACACTTAAAGTAGTAAAGGAGTTTTGCTATTAGGGGTAGCAAAATAACTGATGACGGTCGAAGTAGAGAGATATAAATTTTAGACTGGCAATGGCAAGGAAAGCGTTTCTGAAGAAGAGAAATTTGTTAACATCGAGTATAGATTTAAGTGTCAGGAAGTCGTTCCTGAAAGTTTTTGTATGGAGTGTAGCCATGTATGGAAGTGAAACGTGGACGACAAATAGTTTAGACAAGAAGAGAATAGAAGCTTTCGAAATGTGGTGCTACAGAAGAATGCTGAAGATCAGATGGGTAGATTACGTAACTAATGAGGATGTACCGAATAGAATTGGGGAGAAGAGAAGTTTGTGGCACAACTTGACTAGAAGAAGGGATCGGTTGGTAGGACATGTTCTTAGGCATCAAGGGATCACCAATTTAGTATTGGAGGGCAGCGTGGAGGGTAAAAATCGTAGAGGGAGGCCAAGAGATGTATACACTAAGCAGATTCAGAAGGATGTAGGTTGCAGTAGGTACTGGGAGATGAAGAAGCTTGCACAGGATAGAGTAGCATGGAGAGCTGCATCAAACCAGTCTCAGGACTGAAGACCATAACAACATCAACAACATGAGCTGCTTCAACGTATCCTGCAAGGAAAAGTCGAGGGAAACTGACCTCCGGGATGAAGTAGAATTTCCTGGCTCTACAACCTTAGATCTTGGTTTAATATTAGCTCTGAAGAACTGTTTCGCATTGCAACTGATAAAGACAGAATAGCCATGACTATCGCCAACGTCCGAAGCGGACAGGCAAGCTAAGAAGAAGAATGTGCAAAGTCACCGGGCCAGAATTGTTCGCGATTGGTTTGAAGAACATTCTAGACAACTCGAGCGATTGATTTGGCCACTCTGATCGCCCGACATGAATCTCATCGAACATTTATGGGACATAATGGAGAGTTCAGTTCGTGCACAACATGCTGCACCGGCAACGCCTCCGCTACGGACGGCTATAGAGGCAACATGGCTCAATATTTCTCCGTGGGCTTCCAACGACTTGTTGGGTCATGCCACGTCGAGATACTCCATTATACCGGGAAAAAGGAGGGCCAACTCGAAATTAGGTGTCTCTTGACTTTGTCACCGCTGTATATGTCTGCATGCGCTCTTCTGTATCTTCTGCTGGACATATTTAATAAACTTGTGCTAGCAGGTATACAAACACAGGGATTACGATGTAGTAGACTTAGACTGTTATTTCTGTGCAGGATACGTAGCTGGCGTAAGGATACTGGGAAAACAATTAGAAAATCCAGAAATATCATTGTCTAGTTTTGTTAATATCCTCAATTCGTCTAGTTAATTTCGTTGTTGTGTGTATAGTCCCTGTTGACGTTCACTTCAAGGGAATTCTCGTCTCTTTTACGTAACGTGATGCAATGTGGAAAAATTCTCAATAGTTGATCGTCCCTTTCTAAAAACTGATTGTTATTCAGGTATTATCTTTTGTATGCTAATTTTGTAGTCCTGAATTCAGGATTTTTGCATATAATTTATAGGCTGAGTCTAGGAGGCTTACACCTCTATAATTATATTTATTTTCACCAGCCTGTTCAAGAGTGAGTATTACTTTGTCTCTTAGCCAGTCTTTTAGTACCTTCTTACCTCTCCAACAATATTAAATGCGCAAAGCTTACTTGGATGCTGGAATCATTACGCATATTTCCACAGTTCCACATCAGTACTATCTTAACCAGTGGCGCTCCTATTCTTATTAACTTTTAGGGCTTCCGTTAGGCCTCTAATATCAATATCGTCCAGGTATTTTGTATGATTTAGTTCAGGTAATGTCTCAATTACACTATCATCATACCATAACGTTTTGTAATGATCTAGCCATTCCTTGTCTCCTATGTTACTGAAATGCATACGACCATTTTCATGCGTGTTGACTGATTTCATCATTTTATAAGTGACGGTTTTAATTTACTAATCCTTTTGTCATTTGAGTTTGGTACAGATCTGTTATTCCTCTCTTCTAAAATGTACACCCTAAAAACTTTTCCATCTGTTTTTCCTTAATTGGTATATTTGTTGAATAGATTTCAATTAGTGGTACCAATAAGAAGTGGTCTGATCCAGTTCCACTCGTCGATAAACTCTGGTATCTCTAACCTGTAGAGGAAACCCCTCATTTATGATTATATAATCCATAATAGTTCTATATCCATTTGCTGACCAGATAAATGTGGGTGTGTCTTTCTTCAAATGGTTCAAATGGCTCTAAGCACTACGGGACTTCACATCTGAGGTCATCAGTCCCCTAGACTTAGAACTACTTAAACCTAACTAACCTAAGGACATCACACACATCTATGCCCGATGCAGGATTCGAAACTGCGACCGCATCAGCAGCGCGGCTCCGGACTGAAGCACCTAAAACCGCTCGGCCACAGTGGCAGGCTATGTCTTTCTTCCTAAAGAAGCTATTCGTAATTTTTTAATGATTAAAGGTAGCAAAATCTTGGAGCATTTTACCGTTTTCATTACATACAGTTTTTGCCAAATGTACTTTAATATTTTTGTAATTGGTATATCTCCAGTTCTAACATTGAGATATCCCATGGGTAAAATCTGGTTTTTATTATATATTTTAACATCATTTGTAACTGTTTGTGAAAGATCTTGCAAGGAACCCCTAGAGTGCGAGGTCGCAAAAGAACAATGACGTTTACGTCATTCGACGTCCCAAGTGTTGTTTACCATGCAACCAAAATACTGTCTGCCAATGGCAACATGAAACGGGACTGGAGATATCCAGTAGTGAGCACAGCATGAGGCTGCGTAGCTGAACTGCTTGGTCAGCGAGTAACGCACAACAGTGCTACAGGTGTTTAGACAAAGCAGAACAATGGCAACGACTAACAGAGTAAACATTGTGATATATCAACAACACCAACAGTTGCCTTAGTTGACATTTCGTCAGAGAGAAACCCAAGGAATTTCACAGAATGAGTAAGAAATGGCAGATGGAATATTAGCGTTTCTGCAAGATGAGTCATTAGAATGTATGGTGTTGTATACGCTCGACTGTGTGGAGTACAATGATGACGATACGTGCTTAATAAGTGAAAATGATGTTGGAACAGATGTCGAACCGCGTAGTTCATCCTCCTTGTCGAACAGAGAACGACAAAACCCGTCTCTTGTGAAACGCAACAAAGGACAATCGTTGTCCAAGGAGCGGGTACAAGGAAGACCATTTGCAGCAATTGAAAAAAACAAAAAAAGATTATGAATAGATTTCGAATACGTCCACAGCAGTATCACCGTGTAGTGCATAATAACAAGTACGGATACTGAAGGGCGGACAAGGCACACTTGTTACAAAAACTGGTGTCTGCGTGTCAGTCATAATTTCAGGAAGGGTAAACCCACCATGGGCGCTATCAGCTGTGCCACTGAGTTAGTTTAGGAGGCTGTGGACCAGTGCTTATCGTGATTGTGACTCACAGATCTGGAGCCTTTGGCACCCATGATTCACCTCGTTATTTGTGATGGCGCAGCTAAAGCATTGGGAACATTTCATAAATAGGTTTCACAGTTCTCAACGTCGAGAGAGAGATTTCGCCCCTCAATCGTTCGTCCCCAGTCTGCAGTATCTGTCTTATTCAATGTTCTCTGCAAGTAATTATTGTCCACGAGCTTTCACATCACATTGAATGCGTGTTCCACTATCAACAAACGATTGTAGGGGATACGGTGCAGCTGGAAAAATGCATTACGACAAAGTGCTGTCTTATTAATAAGACGGATGTTCTAAATGATTGTCTGAAAAAAATAACGTCAATTTTCGGCAAGCTAGCATAGAGTACTAGGAAAAAAGTACTAGGAAAAAAGTAAAGGCATATTTTTCACAGATGACTCGTTATATACGCTACTGGCCATTAAAATCGCTACACCAAGAACAAATACTGATGATAAACGGGAATTCATCGGACAAATATATTATACTAGAACTGACATGTGATTTCACGCAATTTGGCTGCATAGATCCTGATAAATCAGTACCCAGAACAACCACCTCAGGCCGTAATAACGGCCTTGATACGCCTCGGCATTGAATCAAACAGAGCTTGGATAGCGTGTACAGGTACAGCTGCCCATGCAGCTTCAACACGATACCGCACTTCATCAAGAGTAGTGACTGGCGTATTGTGACGAGCCAGTTGCTCGGCCACCATTGACCAGACGTTTTCAGTTGGTGAGAGATCTGGAGAATGTGCTGGCCAGGGCAGCAGTGGAACATTTTCTGTATCCAGAAAGGCCCGTACAGGACCTGCAACATGCGGTAGTGCATTATCCTGCTGAAATGTAGGGTTTCGCAGGGATCGAATGAAGGGTAGGGCCACGGGTCGTAACACGTCTGAAATGTAAAGTCCACTGTTCAAAGTGCCGTCATGCGAACAAGAGGTGACCATCACTCCGGGTGATACGCCAGTATGGAGATGACGAATACACGCTTCCAATGTGCGTTCACCGCGATGTCGCCAAACACGGATGCAACCATCATGATGCTGTAAAAAGAACCTGGAATGACGTTTTGCCATTCGTGCACCCAGGTTCGTTGCTGAGTACACCATCGCAGGCGCTCCTGTCAGTGATGTAGCATCACGGGTAACCGCAGCCATGGTCTCCGAGCTGATAGTCCATGCTGCTGCAAACGTCGTCGAACTGTTCGTGCAGATAGTTGTTGTCTTGCAAACGTCCCCATCTGTTGATACAGGGATCGAGACGTGGCTGCACGATCCGTTACAGCCATGCGGATAAGATGCCTGCCATCTCGACTGCTAGTGATACGAGGCCGTTGGGATCCAGAACGGCGTTCCGTATTACCCTCCTGAACCCACCGATTCCATATTCTGCTAACGGCCATTGGATCTCGACCAACGCCAGCAGCAATGTCGCGATACGATAAACCACAATCGCATAGGCTACAATCCGACCCTTATCAAAGTCGGAAACGTGATGGTACGTATTTTCTCCTCCTTACACGAGGCATCACAACAACGTTTCACCAGGCGACGCCAGTCAATTGCTGTTTGTGTATGAGAAATCGGATGGAAACTTTCCTCATGTCAGCACGTTGTAGGTGTCGCCACTGGCGCCAACCTTGTGTGAATGCTCTGAAAAGCTAATCATTTGCATATCACAGCATCTTCTTCCTGTCGGTTAAATTTCGCGTGTGCAGCACGTCATCTTCCTAGTGTAGCAATTTTAATGGCCAGTAGTGTAAATGATCTGACAGGTTGGGTGATTAACATCTGTGACTGTCTGCTGATGATGCTGTAGTACAAGGGAAAGTATCGTCGGTGAGTGAATGTGGAAGGATGAAGGATGACTCAGACAGATATTTATTGTACTGAATGGCGGCTTGCTCTAGATATAGAAAAATTTAAGTTAACGTAGATGAGTAGGAAAAACAATCCTGTCATGACCGAGTTCAGTATTAATGGTGTGCTGCTCGACACAGTCATACTGATTACATATTTAAGCGTGACGTTGTAAAGCGATATGAAACGGAAAGAGCACGTAAAGACATGAGCGCTGTAGACAACGGTACCTAGGTTGCTGTCGTGTTCGTTGTTTTCAGGAAGGCATTTTACACCGTCCCGCACCGCCGTTTCGAAAAGAAATAAAAAATAAACACACCGTCGTTATTGAGTATCGGACCAGATTTGCGGCTGGATTTAAGACTTTCTTGGAGCCAGAACTCAAGATGTTGGTCTCAACGGAAAAAAATAGACAGGTATAAAAGTAGGTTCCGGAGTACCTCAAGGATATGTGATAGGACTGTTCCTGTTTACAATTTATATAAATGATTTAGTAGAAAGCGACAGATGCCCTTGTAAGACTGTTCGCAGACAATGCAATTGTCCATAAGAAGACATCTTAGATTTGCAGAATGACCTTCAGAAATTTGATGAATATTGCAGGCTCTGGCAGTTGACACTGAACATAAATAAATGTAACCAATCGCGCGTACATAGGAAAAGAAAGCCACTACTGTAAAACTACAGTGTCGATGATAAACTGCTAGAAGCAGTATCCTGCGTAAAATATCTAGGGGTAACTATCCAGAGCGCCCTTATTGGAGTGGCCAGATAAAATACCAGGGTTGGAACGTTAACAGTGGCAACTATTTATTTACTGCTCGTAAAAAATAGATACGTGTTGCAAAGTTTTACTGACCTTCAGAGTAGTCACCAGCATTGTGTATAACCCATTTCCAGCGATGTGGAAGTCGTAGGATACTATTAGCAGCGCCAGTTGTGTTGACAGTTCGAGGGGCGCGATCTATTGCCCGACGAATTTGTAGCAGCTCTGAAGCGAATACCGTGAAGTGTTTCCTTTAGTTTAGGAACCGAGGTGAGCTTACGAGGGCTTACTTCAGAGGAGTGCAGTAGCTGGTATAGCACTAAGCAGCCCCATCAGTCAAACAAATCAGTAACAGCTTGCACTGTATGTGCTTGACCATTGTCCTGCAAAATGATGGTCAGGTCCTGCAGAAAGTGTTATCTCTTCTGACTCTATGCTCTTCATTTTTGGAACTCAACCTACACCATCGTAGAGACAGAAGTGATGACACTTTCTGCAGGCCCTGACCATCATTTTGCAGGACAATGTTCAAGCACGTACAGTGCAAGCTGTTACTGATTTGTTTGACTGGTGAGGCTGCTAAGTGCTATACCACTTACTGCACTCCCCTGACTTAAGCCCTCGTAAGCTCACCTCGATTTCTAAACTGAAGACTTCACGGTTCTCGCTTCAGAGCTGCTACAAATTTGTCGCGCAATAGACCGCGCCGCTCCAACTGTCAGCACAACTGGCACTGCTAGGAGTATCCTACGACTTCCACATCGCTGGCAACGGGTTATACACAATGCTGGTGACTACTCTGAAGGTCAGTAAAACATTGAAACAAGTATCTATTTTGTACGAGCTGTAAATAAATAGTTGCCGTTATTAAAGTTCCAACCCTCGTAAATAGCAGGAACAGCAGATACCAGAATGTGAGTCATAGGAAGAATCTTACGGAAATGTCAGTGAAGAGCCAAAGAAACTGGTATAGGCAAGGGTATTCAAAGACAGAGATATGTTAAAAGGCAGAATACGGCTCTGCGGTCGGCAACGCCTATATAAGACATGTGTCTGGCGCAGTTGTTAGATCGGTTACTGCTGCTACATTAGCAGGTTGTCAAAATGTGAGTTTGAACGTGGTGTTATAGTGGGCCCACGAGCGATGGGACACAACATCTCCGAGGTAGCGATGAAGTGGGGATTTTCCCGTACAACCATTTCACGAGTGTATCAAGAATCCGGTAAAACATCAAATCTCCGGCATCACTGCGGCCGGAAAAAGATCCTGCGAGAACAGGACCAACGACGCCTGAAGAGAATCGCTCAACGTGACATAAGTGCAACCCTACCACAAACTGCTGCAGATTTCAGTGCTGGGCCATCACAAAATTGTCAGCCTGCAAACCTTTCAATGAAACATCATCGATATAGGCTTTCAGTGCCGAACGCCCACAGGTGTATCCTTGATGACTACACGATACAAAGCTTTACACCTCGCCCTGGCCTGTTAGCACCGACATTGGACTGTTGATGACTGGAATCATGTTGCCTGGTCGGACGAGTCTCGTTTCAAATTGTATCGAGCGGGTGGATGTGTACGGGTATGGAGACAACCTCATGAATCTATGGACCCTGCATGTCAGCGGGGACTGTTCAAACTGGTGGAGGCTCAGTAATGGTGTGGTCCGTGTGCAGTTGTAGTGGTAAGGGACCCCTGATACGTCTAGATAGGACTCTGACAGGTGACACGCGCATAAGCATGCTGTCTGATCACCTGCGTCCATTCATGTCCATTGTATATTCAGACCGACTTGGGAAAATCCAGCAGGACAATTCGACACCCCACACGTTCAGAATTGCTACAAAGTGGCTCCAGGAACACACTTCTGAGTTTAAACACTTCCGATGGCCACCAACCCCCAGACATGAACATTATTGAGCGTATCTGGGATGCCTTGAACGCGCTGTTCAGAAGAGATCTGCATCCCCTCGTACTCTTACGGACAGCCCTGCATGCTTCATGGTGTGCGTTCCTCCAGCACTACTTCAGACATTAGTCGAGTCCATGCCACGTCATGCTGTGGCGCTTCTGCGTGCTCGCGGGGCCTGACACGACCAGTTTCTTTGACTCTTTAGTGTAATTCATGCACCAAGGAAGTGGCTTACTAGGCGCTTTTTCGACAGATTCTTGCGTACTGTATCAATATGGGATCCTTACCAGGTAGGACCGACAGAAGAGATACAGAAGATCCAACGAAGAACGGCGCGTTTCGTCACGGATTCGTTTACTCGGCGCGAGAGCGCTGCAGAGATACTCAACAAACTCCGTTGGTAGACGTTACAAGAGGGGCGTTGTGAATCGCGGAGAGATTTTCCATTGAAATTTCAAGAGAGCACTTTCCAGGAAGAGTCAGATAACATACTACGTCCTCCCATATACATCTCGCGTAATAACAACAACGAGAAAATTCGGGGAATTTGAATAAATACGGAGGCCTACCTACAATCATTCGTCTCACGCTGTATTCGCGAATGGAACAGAGGAGACGGGATCAGTAAGTGGTACCAGAAGTAACCTCCAACATACACCACTAGGTGGCTTCCGAAGTATGATGTATGTACACAGGAACTGGTCTAAATTTGGCCAACCATTTATATTTTAATACATAATTCTCGTTAAACTGAAAATAAATTCAAGAATGTGGTAGTAAACAATGCTCTGAAGTATCCTATTTTAAAATCAAAATAAATTTTTTCACACGGTGTGAAACATCACCTCCTGTTCCCTTTTGCTGGTGGAATGGCATCAAAACCTCACTCACGGCGGAGGGTTGATCTTCAGCGTTTACAGAGCACGTTCAGTTGAACATAGGTCTCAATACGCGTCAGCAGCTGTGTTCCTGACCACATAACTCGCTATTTCTTTGCCATACCAATCTTTCCTTGGAGCGTACCCAAGCACACAGTGCACGAACTGTCTTCAGTCCTCAGCACCATCATTACCTTTCCGCCTTCAAGCGCAGTTGTCCGTAATTTTGCAATTATTTGGCTGCCTCCTACCGTATAATTCATCAACTATTCGCAATTATTTTGCCAAGGACAGGTATGTGTTAAGTGTGATCACGTCTAATTAATACACTCCGCATTCCTGCATTCCGGAAAACGTCTTCCTACTCTCAGTTGCAGCTAACAACCTCCAGCGGCGGGCCGATCACTGAAGCAGTATCCCACACGGGGCTTCACCTGCAGCACATTCATTAAACGTTGGTCGCGGGACTTCCCGTGGTAGAAGTGAGTAAGTACATCTTGCCCTGTTTATGCGTGCTTGTAGTATGGCTCTAATGATCTCGATCTCTACTAGACATTAAACTGTAGCTACATAGTCAATGGCATTTCAAGAAGAAGGCATATGGCTTACTTCACGTCATATCGATAAAGGTCACACCTAGCAAAACGAATTAAATTTAGCTATGGGTTAGATACAAGTGACAACTCATAACAAACAGACAGCATTACAGGTGTTTAATTCTATGCTTTTTCCTCGAAAAAGACAAGCATCGAAAATAATCTACGGTTTAAATTACGTTTCAGCCCCAACGTCTGATACTGATGCGCATCAAAGCCGACCAAAATACTAATCTACTCGTATGACAGCTACCTCTCCACTGGACAGAAAATGTTTTGCAGCCAGGGGTATTTTGCCAGTACTCAACCCCTCGTTGGAGAGCCAATAATTTTAATGGCTTCTTCTTTGTCACAGCAAGCCCTATATTTATGAGATTTTAATTTAATTATTGGACACTTGTGAAATACATTATGGTGGATTAAAAATATTTAAATTGAGAAGACTCTCAGGAAAAAGTACACGTCAGAATATTTAACGTAATTTTATGACATACTGGAGGAAGAATTGTTATCTGAGCCGGCCGCTGTGGCCGAACGGTTTTAGGCGCTTCGGTCTGGAACCGCGCGACCGCTACGCTCGCAGGTTCGAATCCTGCCTTGGGCATTGATGTGTGTGATGTCCTTAGGTTAGTTAGGTTTAAGTAGTTCTAAGTTCTAGGGACTGATGATCTCAGATGTTAAGTCCCATAGTGCTCAGAGCCATTTGAACCAATTATTATCTGGAATGAGACAATACCAAGCAATGGAATGTCTGTTTGTTGCTAGTCTCTTCGTTTCCTCATGTGAGTTTGCTCCAACATCATCTCTGATCTGTCTGTACTAATAGTGGGACAAAGGTGGTTCTGTCATATTTGTTTGTGCAGGCTGCATATGTCGAGGGACAAGCATACATTCAGGGGCTAATTATCCCCTCCCCTTAACCTATTGTTCTCCTAATTGATTTATAAGCCTCTGGGGGGTTGATTTATAACCCTGGGGATAATCCATCCTTCTGAGAAACTCCCTCAACCACTTACCCTTCACCTTACCCCTCTGGGAAATCTCCTCCCCTCGCCAATGTGAGCATATTTTTAATTCAAATTAATTGACTAATTAATTAATTTGATCAATTAATTACCCCTCCACCTCTAGGAAATATCCCAGCCCTACCCCCCCCCCCCCCCCACCGAGCGAGGTGGCGCAGTGGTTAGCACACTGGACTCGCATTCGGGAGGACGACGGTTCAATCCTGTGTCCGGCCATCCTGATTTAGTTTTTCCGTGATTTCCCTAAATCGCTCCAGGCGAATGCCAGGATGGTTCCTTTGAAAGGGCACGGCCGACTTCCTTCCATAATCCAATGGGACCGATGAACTCGCTGTTTGGTCTCTTCCCCCAAACAGCCCAACCACCAACCTCGCCTTCCTTCCTTCACTCCCACCCCCTCCTTTCCCATCTGGAAATTGCAGGAAAAAGACTTAGTCTGGGCTGGAGAGGAAGAATCTCATGACACGAAATTCAAATCAGAGTCAATAATATACTACTGCATATTATTTAATTATTTATGGGAGACAACACTCACAGATTTGGGTAGAGCTCACATCTGCACCCCTCGCCCCCCTTCCCATGACATAATAACCGTAATCACCAAGGAAGGGAATGAAGTGTGGTATATTAACCAACGTTTTTGATGCTACATACCACCGACCATGAATGGCAATCAGCATCCTTTGACATTCAGTACCTGGAAACATTAACCAACGTTTTTGATGCTAAATACCACCAACCATGAATGGCAGTCAATATCTTTTGACATTCAATACCTGGAAACAATCTCCGCTCTCTCTCCCTCAAGTGGCTACTTCCTGTTGTAGCACCTGCATCTCAAACCTGTAGCTTGAGGTACTCCCATTTGTTCTCGCAGTGGGGACAAAAGGAGAACTGATGCAATTGTTGTTGTTATGGTCTTCAGTCCCAAGGCTGGTTTGATGCAGCTCTCCATGCTACTCTACCCTGTGCCAACATCTTTATCTCCGAGTAACTGCTACTTGTTTAATGTATTCATACCTTGGTCTCCCTCTACGATTTTTATCCTCCACACTTCCCTCCAATACTAAATTGGTGATCCCTTGACGCACAAGAACGTGTCCTACCAACTGATCCCTTCTTCTAGTCAAGTCGTGCCACAAATTCCTCTTTTCCCAGTTCTGTTCAGTACCTTCTCATTAGTTACATGATCTACCCATCTAATCATCAGCATTCTTCTGTGCCACCACATTTCGAAAGCTTCTGTTCTCCTCTTGTCCAAACTACTTATCGTCCATGTTTCACTTCCATATATGGCTACACTCCATACAAATACTTTCAGAAAAGACTTCCTGACACTTGAATCTATAATCGAAGTTAACAAATTTCTCTTCTTCAGAAACGCTTTCCTTGCCATTGCCAGTCTACATTTTATATCCTCTCTACTTCAACCATCATCAGTTATTTTGCTCCCCAAATAGCAAAACTCCTTAACTACTTTAAGTGTCTCATTTCCTAATCTAATTCTCACAGCTTCACCTGATGTAATTAGGCTACATTCCATTATCCTCGTTATGTTTTTCTTGATGTTCTTCTTATATCCTCCTTTCAAGACACTGTCCATTCCATTCAAGTCCTCTTCCAGGTCCTTTCCTGTCTATTACAAATTACAATATCGTCTGCAAACCTCAAAGTTTTTATTTCTTCTCCAAATTTTCTATTGTTTCCTTTACTGCTTACTCGATATACAGATTGAACAACATCTGGGATAAGCTGCAACCCTGTCTCACATCACGTTCTCAACTACTGTAAATAGCCTTTCGCTCCCTGTATTTGACCCCTGCCATCTACAGAATTTGAAAGAGACTATTCCACTCAACATTGTCAAAAGCTTTCTCTAAGTCTACAAATGCTAGAAACATAGGTTTGTCCTTCCTTAATCTGTCTTCTAATATAAGTCGTAGGGTCAGTATTCCCTCACGTGTTCCAAAATTTCTACAGAATCCAAACTGATCTTCCCCGAGGTCGCTTCTACCAGTTTTTCCGCTCGTCTGTAGAGAATTCGTGGTAGTATTTAGTTGCCGTGACTTACTAAACTGATAGTTCGGTAGTTTTTACACCTGTCAACACTTGCTTTCTTTGGGATTGGAATTATTACGTTCTTCTTGAGGACTGAGTGTATTTCGTCTATCTCATACATTTTGCTCACCAGATGGTAGAGTTTTGTCAGGACTGGCCCTCCCAAGGCTATCTGTAGTTCTAACGGAATGTTGTTTACTCCTGGGGCCTTGTTTCGACTTAGGTCTTTCAGTGCTCTGTCAAACTATTCACGCAGTATCATATCTCCTATTTCATCTTCATCAAAAATGGCGGAAAATCTTCCATTTGCACTACACTGTGAAAATAATACACCACTGGCCATTAAAATTGCTACACCACGAAGAAGATGTTCTACAGACGCGAAATTTAAACGACAGGAAGAAGACGCTGTGATACGCAAATGATTAGCTTTTCAGAGCATTCACACAACGTTGGCGCCGGTGGCGACACTTACAACGTAGAGACATGAGGAAAGTTTCCAACCGATTTCTCATACACAAACAGCTGTTGACCGGCGTTGCCTGGAGAAATGTCGTTGTGATGCCTCGTGTAAGGAGGAGAAATGCGTACCATCACGTTTACGACTTTGATAAAGGTCGGATTGTAGCCTATCGCGATTGCGGTTTATCATATCGCGACATTTCTGTTCGCGTTGGTCGAGATCCAATGACTGTTAGCAGAATATGGAATCGGTGGGTTCAGGAGGGTAATACGGAACGCCGTGCTGGATCCCAACGGCCTCGTATCACTAGCAGTCGAGATGACAGGCATCTTATCTGCATGGCTGTAACGGATCGTGCAGCCACGTTTCCATCCCTGAGTGAACGGATGGGTACGTTTGCAAGACAACAACCATCTGCACGAACAGTTCGACGACGTTTGGAGTAGCATGGACTATCAGCACGGAGACCATGGCCTCGGTTACCCTTGACACTGCATCACAGACAGGAGCGCCTTCGATGGTGCACTCAACGACGAACCTGGGTGCACGAATGCCAAAACGTCATATTTTCGTATGAATCCAGGTTTTGTTTACAGCATCATGATGGTTGCACCCGTGGTTGGCGACATGGCGGTGAACGCACATTGGATGCATGTATTCGTCATCTCCATACTGGCGTACCACCCGGCGTGATGGTGTGGGGTGCCATTGGTTGCACGTCTCGGTCACCTCTTGTCCGCAATGACGGCACATTGAACAGTTGACGTCACATTTCAGATGTGTCACAAGCCGTGGCTCTACCCTTCATTTGATCCCTGTGAAACCCTACATTTCAGCAAGATAATGCACGACTGGATGTTGCAGGTCCTGTACGGGTCTTTCTGGATACAGAAACGCAGATAATAAACGGGTATTCATTGGACAAATATATTATAGTGGAACTGACATGTGATTACATTTTCACGCAGTTTGGGTGCACCGATTCTGATAAATCAGTACCCAGAACAACCACCTCTGGCCGTAATAACGGCCTTGATACGCCTGGGCATTGAGTCAAACAGAGTGTGGATGGCGTGTACAGGTACAACTGCCCATGCTGGTTCAACACGATACCACAGTTCATCAAGAGTAGTGACTGGCGTATTCTGAGGAGCCAGTTGCTCGGCCACCATTGACCACACGTTTTCAATTGGTGGAAGACCTGGAGAATGTGCTGGCCAGGGCAGCATTCGAACATTTCCTGCATCCAGAAAGGCCCGTACAGGACATGCAACATGCGGACGTGCATTATCCTGCTGAAATGTAGGGTTTCGCAGGGATCGAATGAAGGGTAGAGCCACGGATCGTAACACACCTGAAATGTAGTGTCCACTGTTCAAAGTGCCGTCAACGTGAACAAGAGCTGACCGACACGTGTAACCAATGCCACCCCATACCATCACGCCGGGTGATACGCCGGTTTGGCGATGACAAAAACACACTTCCAATGTGCGTTCACCGCGATGTCGCCAAACACGGATTCCACCATCATGATGCTGTAAACAGAACCTGGATTTATCTGCAAAAATGTCGTTCTGTCATTCGTGCACCCAGGTTCGTCGTTGAGTACACCACCGCAGGCGCTCGTTTCTGTGATGAAGCGTCAAGGGTAACCGCGGCCATGGTCTCCGAACTGATAGTCCAAGCTGCTGCAAACGTCTTGGAACTGTTCGTGCAGATGGTTGTAATCTTGCTAACGTCCCCATCTGCTGACTCAGGGATCGAGACGTGGTTACACTATCCGTTACAGCCATACTGATAAGATGCCTGTCATCTCGACTGCTAGTGATACGAGGCCGTTCGGATCCAGCACGGCGTTCCGTATTACCCTCCTGAACTCACCGATTCCATATTGTGCTAGCAGTCATTGGATCTCGAGCAACGCGAGCAGTAATGCCGTGATACGATAAGCCACAATCGCGATAGGCTATAATCCGACCTTTATCAAAGTCGGAAACGTGATGGTACGCATTTCTCCTCCTTACACGAGGCATCACAACAACGTTTCACCAGGCAACGCCGGTCAACAGCTGTTTGTGTATGGGAAATCGGTTGGAAACTTTCCTCATGTCAGCACGTTTTAGGTGTCGCCATGCGCGCCAACCTTGTCTGAGTACTCTGAAATGCTTATTATTTGCATATCACGTCATCTTCTTCCTGACGTTTAAATTTTCGAGTCCGGAGCACGTCATCTTCGTGTTGTAGCAATTTTAATGGGCAGTAGTGTAATTATACCCTATGTCATGTGCAAAACAACGTTTGAGAAAACAAGCACCCTCTTCCACCAAAACGTTCCCACTAGGCATATCTGGCGAACAGAGTCCTTCCATTCACACACACTCGTGATCACAAAGGGCGTACTGTCCGCCATCTGCCAGGGAGCCAGGCCGTGCCGACTGCGAGAGGACTGGAGACCTCCACCTGCGCCAGGTACCCTGGCAGTTGCCAGTCATACCGGACACTCAGAGACCAGAGACTGTCACTGTGACTGCCGAGAAGTCAACCGATCAATTTACGTGAGAGGAATAATTGTCAAGCACAAAAACTCGGTATGTTGAACCTTCTGAATCAACAAACACATCCGCCTCTGTCGCCACTCAACCAGCATAATGGTTACTTCACTATTCAGCCACCCAGAGGGTGCCGCTGTCGGGACTCGTTCCCACACCAGAGGGAAAGATCCAACAGCTATCTGGTCAGCCGCTGACCACGGGCTCTGCAAGATATGCAGGTGGGGCTTGGCTGTACAGTTATAACTGATATTCCACCCAGACATAGACTCCATAGTTTAAAAATCTACTTTACCCAATCCGAAATTGGGATGTTGTTGTCCATACACCTCGAATTTCTCATTCAAAACGCAGATTTCTGCCTTTTATACGAGGTATTTTTCAAAGACAGAAGAAATCGGTGCATGGATGCATTTTAAATTCGCCAATGAATAGTCCTTGTTGTGAAAATCCTGTACAGCAATATGGCATAGGCAATATTTCCTCTAAGTATTCTCTCATCAAACAAAAAGATTTTATAATATCTATTACATACTGCATCACAGAACTAGAATATTAAACTCATTTTTGGTTCATGGCAGAGTGCTAAGGCCATGCTGTATTGTCAGGTTAGTACTATATATCACTTTATAAGCTGCCCGTCCCCAGGAGCTGAGTGGTCAGTGCGACAGAATGTCAATCCTAAGGGCCGGTGTTCGATTCCTGGCTGGTCGGAGATCTTCTCCGTTCAGGGACTGGGTGATGTGTTGTCCTAACCATCATCGTCTCATTCCCATCGACGCGCAAGTCGCTGAAGTACCGTCAAATCGAAAGACTTGCACCCGTCGAGCAGTCTACCCGACGGGAGGCCCTAGTCACACGACATTTGCATTTTTACTTTATAAATTGAATAATATATCTGATTTTATGACGATGACCATCTCTCCTCGTGTAGTTGGGAGACTGAAATATCGTTAAAATAACTCGCCGCAACGAAAACAAAACGCCTGTTTACCACTACAAATCACGAATCATATCTTTGCTACTCTCCCTCTCTTTTCCACTCACCCGGCGGCATGTCATTAATCTAAAATTGATTGATTAGTTATTAAATTGATCGTGAATGTCCCACTATGTGGTGAATAATTTTTCCCCTAGAGTTGGGAAGCACTGGAGGGAAGACGATGTCCTTTTAGAGGAAAACTAATGATAAAATTTAGAGAACCGACATTTGAAGCTGATCGTTTTCTTGATAAATAAGAGACAACATTCTTCAATGAGTTTTGCGTGCCTTGTATTTTATATTTGTGGTCCCAATGCGAAATTCATGTTGACGGCAGTAGAAACCTTCTGCAGTCAGCTTCAAATGTCGGTTCTCTTTATTTTCTCAATAGTGTTCCTCGAAAAGAACATCGTCTTCCCTCCAGGGACTGCCCCTCCCCTTAATCTATTGTTCTGGTAATTGATTTATGACCTCCTGAGGACATTTAACACTTCTGAAAAACCCTCCAACACTCTCCATCTCCTCTCCCCTGTGCGAAATCTGCTCGCCCTCGCTGATATGACCACACTTTTGATATCAAATTAATTGACTAATTAATTAATTTCATCAGTTAATTACCTCCTCCTACTCTGGGAAATCCCCCAGCCCTCTTCTCCTCTCCCTCACTCTGCTTCTCCCTTCCCCACAAAATTCCAAACTTTCAATGATATCCACCATCATCTTTGTCATGGACTAAAACTGGCCGTCAGATTTAGTCCGTGATGAAGATGACGGTGGATATCATCGAAAGCTTGGAATTGTGTCTAAAATTTATGTGATAAGTGAACCGATAAATTTTTAAGCAAGGACTCTGTCGCTAAAAACTTCGTAATCACTTTCCATTTTGTAACAGTGACCTTACTCTGAGTTAATCCTAAAACACTTTCAGATGACTCTGAACGTCCAGCAGAAGTCCATAAACGATTTAGGAGAAATTACATTAAAAGTCTGGTGATACCAGTCGTTAGCAACCACTGAGTTCTTGGTTGGTTCACTCATTTTGTGACGTTCAGTGTTAGCTATGTAAGGAAGGTATTGCAGAATAAGAACTCCTGTCAGTTTCATCCTCATCTTTGGCTACTTGCCTGGTGTACTAGAGCGTGTTAGCAGGTTGATGTTGGTGATGTTTGGTTTGTGGGGCGCTAAACTGCGCGGTCATCAGCGCCCGTACAAAGCCCAAATTTTTACACAGTCCAATCTAGCCACAGTCAGGAATGATGGTGATGATGATGAAATGATGAGGACAACACGAACACCCAGTCCCAGGGCAGAGAAAAATCCCCCACCCTGTAGGGAATCGAACCTGGGACCCTGTGATCCAGAGGCAGCAAGTGTTAGCAGGAGGAGGGGGAGAAGTATTGGCAGATGTAGAGACAGTTGAATGGGTCCATGTTGGTAGCGAAACTGACAGACCTACAGCCTATCTTTCTTTTCTTTTGCTACTGCCTTTATCCCACACTGTGCACAGGGTCGGCAGGGTTAAGTACGGAATTGGCATGGTTAGTTGTTAGCGGTGGCCGGATGCCCTTCCTGCTGCCACCCCATACCCCCCAGGACAGAATTAGTGTACCCCAGCTGTCTGTGTCTAGTGAAATCCATGAAATAGTGTGAATGTGTTCAGATGTCTGCGAGCTGTGTAGCTGAGGCGGAACGTAGGGACCAGCCCAGTATTCACCTAGTGGGATGTGGAAAACCGCCTAAAAACCACATCCAGGCTGGCCGGCACATCGGCCGTCGTCGTTAATCCGCCGGGCGGATTCGACCCGGTGCCGGCGCGCCTACCCGAGTCCAGGAAGCAGCGCGTTAGGACTCTCGGCTATCCTAGCAGGCCACAGGCCTACAGCCTATATATAAGCATGTTTCATTTGTTACGCTGTACATCATGTAAAGCTGCCATCCTCTCAGGAGATTGATTTGAACACTGCATTATTTTGCTAGATATGGAGATGTGCCTTTGACTTCGCCCAGCACTAAACAGACTAATACAGACACTAAGAGGTGGACCTACATTTCAACATGTGCTCCGAATTGCAATGCAACGTGACTTGGCGCTATTGTCATTGCTCTAGACGAAAGATGTGATAAATACCTGAGAAAATCGTAGAACGATTTGGGGATCGCACCCCAAACCTTTAGTTTTACAACATAAGCCACTGAGCTACCAACACACATTTCTGGGCAAACTGTTAATAAGTTATTTATCAACCAGAAACTGCACTGACCCAAGGGAGCAAATACTAGTTATAGAATTCTTACAAGAAATAAACAGAGAAAATACAGTGGCATTCTACAATATTCGTTATTTAAGTGTCAAATAGTTTATTGACGAATAAATTAGTTTGAATTATCTACTAATTAGACTAATTATCCAGATAGAATCTTATTGGAATAACGCACATTTCAGCTTACCACTATACCTTACACTTCGTTTCTCTTTCCGTTCCTTTGCTCGATTTACTCATGAATGTACCTGTATTGAAGTTTTTTGTTAATTGAAAACAAAGCTGACCATTATAGTCTGTTGTCAAGCTCCTTAACCTAATTTTTTAAAATTCGATCTGTCCATAATATGTCTCAATGTCAGTGCAATTTTAGCAGCAGACTGAAAGCGAGCATTGTTGCACCAGTCATTCTTTCATGTAAATTTATAGTCCCACAGTTAAAACTGATCTTCAATAACCATCAATATTCGATTACTGTTTTCATTTTCGTTGTACACTATAAGCCTAGGTCGCTGTGGTAACACTTGTTGAATCTCAGGTGTGCAGCACACGCTTTCTCTGCAGAAAAGAAGGAAAATCGACAGCTAAAAAAATTCCAGTTCTAAATGCATTCGAAAGCTACTACGCTGTGACGAAACTGTGTAGAGTTCATATTTCTTTATACACGTCTCCCTTGTCGGTCCACACGCGTTTAGTGAGCGCCGGGTGTAACTGAATGAGGGAACTGCCAGCCACAAGCTTTCCCGTGAATGTGCGCTGACCAAAACAAATACGAGGTGTCTACTTGCTGACTGTTGTCAATGGCTTTGTAAGTTTGTAAGATGTTGTAATCACAAGTTACGGACGAATAACAGCTATAAGACGAGTTCAGTCATACATGTGTCACAAAGTAACAGATTATCCAAATACAGTAAGTGGAGAAAATTGTAAGGGGTGAACAGAACAGAATTTTTGGTAGCACGTTGTACCACTAATGGATGCACACCAGTGGTACCTGAATCACTTTCACTACCGTCTGTGTCGTCACTAGAACTGTTGTCAGAATTTAATGGAATAACAAACTGTTCTGTGTTATTTTGCACTACTCATTCATTCTCCCACGCTTTCATAATCTATTCCTTCGTGTGTCTCACAACATTACGCCAATCTAGTTCATAGCATCTTTTGTCAATCTTTCCACATCTGCCAACAGACACTTTTCGTTGTTTCTTGCCACATAACGCTTAATTTGAGCTCACCTGACTTCAGTGGAATTGAAATGGCAGTAATCCACTACTAGCCATTAAAATTGCTACACCAAGATCAAATGCAGATGATAAACGGGTATTCATTGGACAAATATATTATACTAGAACTAACATGTGATTACATTTTCACGCAATTTGGATGTATAGGTCCTGAGAAATCAGTACCCAGAACAACCACCTCTTGCCATAGTAACGGCCTTGATACGCCTGGGCATTGAGTCAAACAGAGCTTGGATGGCGTGTACAGGTACAGCTGCCCGTGCAGCTTCAACACGATACCACAGTTCAGCAAGAGTAGTGATTGGCGTATTGTGACGAGCCAGTTGCTCGGCCACCATTGACCACACGTTTCCAATTGGTGAGAGATCTGGAGAATGTGCTGGCCAGGCCAGCAGTCGAACATTTTCTGTATCCAGAAAGGCCTGTACAGGACCTGCAACATGCGGTCGTGCATTATCCTGCTGAAATGTAGGGTTTCGCAGGGACCGAATGAAGGGTAGAGCCACGGGTCGTAATACATCTGAAATGTAACGTCCACTGTTCAAAGATGACCGAGACGTGTAACCAATGGCACCCCATACCATCACGCCGGGTGATACGCCAGTATGGCGATGACGAATACACGCTTCCAATGTGCGTTCACCGCGATGTCGCCAAACACGGATGCGACCATCATGATGCTGTAAACAGAACCTGGTTCAACCGAAAAAATGACGTTTTGCCATTCGTGCACCCAGGTTCGTCGTTGAGTACACCATCGAAGGCGCTCCTGTCTGTGGTGCAGCATCAAGTGTAACGGCAGCCATGGTCTCCGAGCTGATAGCCCATGATGCTGCAAACGTCGCCGAACTGTTCGTGTAGATGATTGTTGTCTTGCAAACGTCGCCATCTGTTGACTCAGGGATCGAGACGTGATCCACGATCCGTTACAGCCATGCGGATAAGATGCCTGTCATCTCGACTGCTAGTGGTACGAGGCCGTTGGGATCCAGCGCGGTGTTCCGTCTTACCCTCCTGAACCCACCGATTCCATATTCTGCTAAAAGTCAGTGGATCTCGACTAACGCGAGCAGCAATGTCGCGATGCAATAAACCGTAGTCACGATAGGGTACAATCCGACGTTTATCAAAGTCGGAAACGTGAAGATACGCATTTCTCCTCCTTACACGAGGCATCACAACAGCGTTTCACCAGGCAACGCCGGTCAACTACTGTTTGTGTATTAGAAATCGTTTGGAAACTTTCCTCATGTGAGCACGTTGTAGGTGTCGCCACCGGCGCCAACCTTGTGTGAATGCTCTGAAAAGCTAATCATTTGCATATCACAGCATCTTCTTCCTGCCGGTTAAATTTCGCGTCTGTAGGACGTCATCTTCGTGGTGTAACAGTTTAATGGCCAGTAGTGTATGATAGCAGTCTGATGATCCTATGGCCAAATTTTTTTGGCAGTTCATCTACAACGTATAGAGGTAAAAATGTTTTAGTCTGATCAACGATATTCAGTAAATCACCCTTTCTACAGTGGTCTGGTGTGGGAAGGTTATTCTGTTGTAGGCAGTTCATAATGTCTTGTTTTCTGGCGTCTTACCAAGGATAGTCGAATGATATGAGGCGTTGTCCACAAGTGTTACTGGCGATTTACTCGTCTTTTTATGGCTCTTTGAAATTAAGAGCTAAAGAACGATTCACAGATTCCAGCTCCGTGTGCCTTTCGTGAGAAATCTCCTTTGCACATTAATACTTGCACATCGATCAAACAACTACAACGAAGGATTAATGATTTATTCTCAGCTTTTTACGTTTATGGGTGTAGAAATAAAGTAACAATAACGTTTATTACATCGATAAGAGTACTGAATCATTCTGACTAAAATGAAAGCTATTTTATGACGGCATTACTACTAGAACATAGTTTTCTTAGAGACAAATAGTAGTTAATTTATATTTACTCCACATTCAAGATCTGTTCGGACGAAAGTTTTCTTTGAAGTCCCCTGAACTCAAAGCGACCATAATCTTCACTGCAAGCTCTCCGAATTAACTGCTGTAAGTTTCTTAATTTCTAAACGTCGTAATAACTGCAGTCACTACAGGAAAGTTTTGATGTGAGATTATAAGTTGCAAAAGAATTTAAGCTTTTAACCAGATAGTGTATTTGTGATCATGTGATAAAGACTGTGAATATGACATTTTTCTTTACAATATTTTGTGCAGAAACTAAATCGTTCACCAAAAACTAACTTAAATAGCAGATATACTTAAGCCTTATTCATATAAAAAAATTGTATAGTGGCGCAAGCCAAAGTCACTGCATACTGGGTCCTCCTTCCCCTTCCGTCCCGCTTTGTGGCCTGCCCCGCACAGAACAGAGACTGGCAGTATCTTCTAGTGGCCTGGCGATGAACTTCAAATACGCAAAAATATTGCGGGGTAATCAGTTTCTTGCTTTGCTAAATATGAGTAGTAGATGATAACATTTTTCATTTATATTTTATGTGTGGGCCTGTGGATCGGCGGTAAAGAGTGTACCTGGAAACGTTCTTGTTACCTTGCAAAGTAATATATTCGAGAAATCTCAAAAAGTAAGGTTAGCTTCCCGTACCTGGAGTTCACAGTGATGTAAAAATTTGTAAATGACAACATAGTCACACAAAAAAAAAGAAATGGTTCAAATGGCTCTGAGCACTATGCGACTTAACTTCTGAGGTCACCAGTCCCCTAGAACTTAGAACTAATTAAACCTAACTAACCTAAGGACATCACACACATCCATGCCCGAGGCAGGACTCGAACCTGCGACCGTAGCGGTCGCTCGGCTCCAGACTGCAGCGCCTAGAACCGCACGGCCACTCCGGCCGGCTCAACATGGTCGCATTTTGACGCTAAATTATTTATCTGTAAAACTCAATATTGCAGTTTCGACTGTGTGGCTGTTATCAAGTGGAAATTATGATCCTGATTACGACCTTCTTGGGTCTATTACACTCTCTGAATTCGATTGTAAATATGTTGCTCGTATTCAACTCAATTTTTTCTCACGTCCATAATGTTGGGTGGGGTAAATGATTACACATTTGTTTTCGTTTCGTATTAAACAGAAGCCGGTTTCGTCGCATGGTATTCTGAGGATTCCTGTCAATTTTTTTACTGTTTATGAATCCGTGTGTGCACTGCTCGAGTTAAATGCATTATAAGTATACTGCTCATATTCTCCGTTATGGTTGTTTCCATCCGTTTTTTGAACTCTCGCATTTAATGGAGGTTACTAAAGTTTTGAATGACTTATGCTAAAATGAATTGTTTGTAGTGCCAGTTAATAACGCGCGAAAACATTTGTGTCACAACCGTAGCATTTTCAGCATTTGGAAGGAAGAATGCTCTAGCCACCAAGACTACAAAACATAGCCCTCTACATCTATGTCTGTACTCTGCCAGCCAATGTGAAAAGGATGGCAGCCAGTGGCAAGAAGCAACACCACTCAAAGCAGAATTTCCGACTTATTCCGTGGCAAGATGTGACGAAGCTGAATACCAATGTTGTTAAAATCTGCTAACATGGAGTTTTCCATTAAATTCTGGAAAATACGGAAAACAGATGCAAACATTAATAAAGCAGAATTAAAAAAATAACTGAACATCCCTTTGGTCGAGAGGTTCACACCTAGAGTCGTAAGAGGTAACAAATACACCTAAGTCCACTGAACACCATGTGATGAAATAAGCTTCTGTTTCGTATGAAACAAAAACAAATATGGAGTTCTTTCCCCATTCAATGCTTCGGATGCAAGCAGAATTCAATCGGAATACGAGCAACATAGGTGCAAGGCAGTTCAAATACCTGCAAAACACCAGAGAAGTTACAATCAGAAGCACAATGCTGTGAAACCAGGTTCTGTTAACTAGCAAAAGAAAACAAACATGGAAGACTAAAATTCAGCCAATAAGAAAAGAAGATGATGGGCTGATTAGAGAGCCTGTATAGGGAGAGAGTGGCCAACCGGACGATACGGCGGCCATTTTTCTGCCAAACTGCGGGCGGGACTTTTGAATGGCCGGTAGTGGAGTAATGGAGTACACACTCACCGAATCAAAAGCACAAGACAATATGGCGAAATCATTCGTTAAATGCCTTTCTTTACAGCTATAATATACTCATAGTAGCCGACTACGTACAGCACAGGAAAATTTGATACAGTGGCTGTAAAAATTATTCGTTACTTGCATTTATCTCCTTTAAAGTTCGTTTACTAGACATATTGCAACGAAAGTAACGTAAATAAAAAAAATATAGTGTATAGCATTTGTTTTGTATCAGAAGCGCATAACGCTAAAGATTTAACGTACCTGTATTACGTCAGATGAATGAAAGTCATAAACAGTTGTTTACTTGTGACATGCACAAAGTGTGAGACGTATTCGTACTTCTTGTCACGTCTTCAAACTTTTTGCATGTCATAAGCAAACAACTGCTTACGACTTTCTTAACATGCGAAATCCACCTTCGCCTCTATTGGAACAACCAAAAGCAGCACAACCTGGCATCGTTTACGAACGTCTGCAGAACGAATTACAGATGTCAAAAACAATACTGTACAATTACTAACGTGTTTACTGCAAACATGTAGGCCTACCGACTTCATCACAAAACGCTTTATTATTTCAACTCGTATTTAAGATCGCAAACGCTAATTACGTACTAAAAACGATATACAACTAAATCGAACATGCCTGCACAACGCATAACAAGTCTCTCAATAATTCAAATACCTTTTAATCGTTTCCAAAAGTCCTTTGAACTTCAATTCAACTCAAAGGCACGGCGAACATAGGAGGCGCGAGTGACGTTTGGCAGAAAAATGGCGCCAAAGCTAATCAACCAATCACGGGCAACTTCGCCTATGGTCACTCTCTCTGTATACAGGCTCTCTAGGGCTGATAAACTTGCAGCGCTCCAAGTGGGCTGGCAGCGAACCAGAGCCTTGTTACCAGAAGTCCCAATATCAGTGTCATTCCTGTGCTGTGCCGCCTGGCCTCTCCCAAACCCTGAAGGCCGCGTCACGTGGCAGCTCGTGCTCACAGAATAGACAAATCAGCCAACAGGTCAAGCCCGAAGAGTTAAACGTCAACCACAAAGTAGTTTTAATCGGAATACAGAAGCAACCAACTGCTTGAAGAGGTGGCCACTACGACCAAAATACCGAGGGTGGCATGGGAGAGTGGAACAGAGACTGTGGTCAGGTGTCGGCGTGAAAGAGAGCGAAGCGACCCGCTCCATTCCCTGCGCGCCCGAGTACAGGGCAGAACGTGCCCTACTGCACAGAGGTGGTGAACGAAGTCCATTCAGAGTGTCCCTCGTGCAGTAAACCTTGCTATGTGAACAATAACTAGTCAGCAGCACGTGCTGAAGCCGTGGGTAGCCTGCGTCCGAGCTGTACAACGGTTATGCTTGTAGCAAGAGAATAAAAACTCTCATTGAAAACTTTAAAACATATACTGTCTGCCTGTCCTCTCCAAGCGGATGGTCCCTGCAGGTCCTTCCCTCTTCCACAAGAGACTGCTACCGGCATTAACAAAATAATTCAATAAGAAGACACTCTTGGTTAGGTAGTGCGGGAATGGGACCTCATTAGTTGGGAGGGGGTGGATTATTATTATTATTATTATTATTATTCATCTACATCTACATTTATACTCCGCAAGCCACCCAACGGTGTGTGGCGGAGGGCACTTTACGTGCCACTGTCATTACCTCTCTTTCCTGTTCAAGTCGCGTATAGTTCGCGGGAAGAACGACTGCCGGCAAGCCTCCGTGCGCGCTCGAATCTCTCTAATTTTACATTCGTGATCTCCTCGAGAGGTATAAGTAGGGGGAAGCAATATATTCGATACCTCATCCAGAAACGCACCCTCTCGAAAACTGGCGAGCAAGCTACACCGCGATGCAGAGCGCCTCTCTTGCAGAGTCTGCCACTTGAGTTTATTAAACATCTTCGTAACGCTATCACGGTTACCAAATAACCCTGTGACGAAACGCGCCGCTCTTCTTTGGATCTTCTCTATCTCTTCCGTCAACCCGATCTGGTACGGATCCCACACTGATGACCAATACTCAAGTATAGGTCGAACGAGTGTTTTGTAAGCCACCTCCTTTGTTGATGGACTACATTTTCTAAGGACTCTTCCAATGAATCTCAACCTGTCATCCGCCTTACCAACAATTAATTTTATATGATCATTCCACTTCAAATTGTTACGTACGCATACTTCCAGATATTTTACAGAAGTAACTACTACCAGTGTTTGTTCCGCTATCATATAATCATACAATAAAGGATCCTTCTTTCTATGTATTCGCAATACATTACATTTGTCTATGTCAAGGGTCAGTTGCCACTCCCTGCACCAAGTGCCTATCCACTGCAGATCTTCCTGCATTTCGCTGCAATTTTCTAATGCTGCAACTTCTCTGTATACTACAGCATCAGCCACGAAAAGCCGTACGGAACTTCCGACACTATCTACTAGGTCATTTATATATATTGTGAAAAGCAATGGTCCCATAACACTCCACTGTGGCACGCCAGAGGTTACTTTATCTTCTGTAGACGTCTCTCCATTGAGAACAACATGATGTGTTCTGTTTGCTAAAAAGTCTTCAATCCAGCCACACAGCTAGTGTGATATTCCGTAGACTCTTACTTTGTTTATCAGGCGACAGTGCGGAACTGTATCGAACGCCTTCCGGAAGCCAAGGAAAATGACATCTACCTGGGAGTCTGTATCTAATATTTTCTGGGTCTCGGAAAATGACATCTACCTGGGAGTCTGTATCTAATGTTTTCTGGGTCTCATGAAAAAATAAAGCGAGTTGGGTCTCACGCGATCAGTTTCCGGAATCCATGTTAATTCCTACAGAGTAGATTCTGGGTTTCCAGAAATGACATGATATGCGATTTCATTTCTAGAAAATTTTATAACAAGACCTGACTGAAAACTGATGAGTGTTTTACAGTGCTTCTTCCCATTTACTTATTTTCTATGTTCTTTTTGTTAAGGCCCAGCTGGAGCGTTTACACCATCAAAAACGTTGGATCCCTTTGAGTTACATCACTTCCACAAGTGATGGAACAAAAATAGTAATACGCAGATCGTAAACTAGTCTTTTCCCTGCTGTCTACATTTGAAACTGATTTTTGTCCACCAAGAATGAGGGGAGTTCAATAAGTATGCAACAAATTTTTTTCTCGACTAATTTCGGTTTAAAAAATGCGGATTTTGTGGTGGGACATCCTGGGATATTCCTTCTTCAGCCCCTGTAGTTTCATGAAGTTCCGACAGGTGGCAGCGCTGTACGTAGCATTAAAAATGGAGTCTGTATCAGAGGCAAAGACCTCGTAAAAATAACTAGACTCACCGAGGGCGCTGCACGCGTGGAATATTTTGAAGTAGGTAACGCCAATGTGGTGGTAAGAGTCTGGAAGATTGAAGTGTATTGTGACTCGTAAGGACACAGATCGATCACTATATGTTTGCTGATGCGTAAGTACAGTGTTTGTTAGCCGTAAATGTACTGCCTACATATTCTAGTGTACGTGAAGATTAAAAGTTGAGCAGCGTTTAATTGCACGAATAAATTCATGAAAAGAACCAGTATCACTTTTCACTGATGCGTGCATATGTTTAGATGTTTTATATTATGGACTTCCAGTCACAGCATTTACATTTACAGTAGGATACCTCACTGACTTTGCATTCTGTTTTTCAACAGTAGCTGCTATTGAATGAGATTTTCACTCTGCAGTGGAGTGTGCGCTGATATGAAACTTCTTGTGCACACAATTTTTAATCTGCCAGGAAGTTTCAGTAACTGCCATGTGTGAAGTACTGGTGGATATGAGGTTCGAAAGTAAATTCGTTTCAACTAAAACATTAGGAGCACTAAACAACGACATGCTACAGTTCGCGCTCGAGCTAACATAATAAGCTGCATTTGGTTGTGAACAAACCGTTATGACAACTTTCCTGTAGTACGTAAACAACAGACCAGTAAACAGTGAGCCGGCCGCTGTGGCCGAGCGGTCTAGGCGCTTCAGTCCGGAACCGTGCGACTGCTACGGTCGCAGGTTCGAATCCTGCCTCGGGCATGGATGTGTGTGATGTCCTTAGGTTAGTTAGGTTGAAGTAGTTCTAAGTTCTAGAGGACTGATGACATCAGATGTTAAGTCCCATAGTGCTCAGAGCCATTTGAACCATTTGAACCGGTAAATGGCTGCCGTTTGATCTTGTTGTTAAATGAGGCATTATGCTTACAAAAGAACGCTAAGGAAGAAATGTTATAACCAAAGTCTCGTAAGTTTACCACCACAATGACCGCCTTTTAAACTCTCCGCTGTTCACTGCAGACCACATACATACAGGAATGTGGGGCCTTGAACGGAGGTTCGTTACAAGCACAGAGGTGTCATTGAGTTCCTTTTGGCGGAAAACTGGAGTATCGCAGATATTCACAGGTGCTTGCAGAACGTCTACGGAGACTGGGCAGTGAACAAAATCACGGTGAGTCATCGGGCGAGGCGCCAGTTACCGTAACAATGTCGCGCAAACCTATCCGATCGGCCGCGTGCCAGGCGGTCGTACACAGCTGTGACTCCTGCAGTATTGGAACTTGCGGGTACTCTCATTCGAAGTGAGCGACGGATTACAGTCAGACACCTCGCTTCTCAGTTAGGCGCCTCTGTTAGTACTGCTGACACACTTGTCCACCAGTTGTTGTACTCAAAGTTATGTGCCAGCTGCGTCCCTCGCTGTCTAACACAAGACCATAAAAAGCAAGGAAGGACTATCTGTGCCGAACTTCTTACGCGTTACGAGGCTAATCGGGAAAGTTTTTGTCGGACATTCATCACATCGGTCTGGAAACAAAATGGCAATCCTCCGAAGAAAAAGTGGAAAGCCGCGCCCTCAACTGGCTAAGTCAGGGCGACGGTGTTCTGGGACTCTGGAGGAGTTGTTCTGTTTGATGTTATCCCTCGGGGTACAACGATCAACTCTGAAGTGTATTGTACTACGCTCAGGAAATGGGAGAAAGAACTTCAAGATGTTCGTCGCCACAAAAAATGCAAACGAACTTCTCAGTCTCCATGAAAACACAAGGCTTCGCACATGTCTGCGCGCCCGAGAGGAAGTCACAAAACTTCACTGGACTGTTCTTCCTCATGCAGCCTACAGCCCAGATCTCCCACATTCCGGCTTCCATCTATTTGGCCCAATGAAGGATGCATTCCACGGGAAGCAATACGTGGGTGGGTGATGCAAGACGTCCTACGTCGGCTATTGGAGTGGTACCATGCGGGCATACGGGCCCTCACAGTAAGGTGGTTTAAGCCCGACGAGTTAGACGTGCGGTCTAACGCACGGCTTTCCAGAGTGGGAAGGAGCGTCTGGTCCCCGCCACGAATCCGCCCGGCGGGCTTCTGTCGAGGTCCGGTGAGCTGGCCCAGTCCGCTGATGGTTTTTAGGCGGTTTTCCATCTGCCAAGGCGAATGCGAGCTGGTTCCCCTTATTCCGCCTCAGCTACACTATGTCGGCGATTTCTGTGCAAACAAGTTTTCCACGTACACGTACACCACCATAATCTACCACGCAAACATAGGGGCTACACTTTTCTGGACTGCGGCTTCGGCGGGGACCGAGCCTCTCAGTCGTTTTAGGCTCCCGGTTAACAAACACTACTGGACATTAAACTTGCTACACCACGAAGGTGACGTGCTACAGACGCGAAATTTAACCGACAGGAAGAAGATGCTCTGATATGCAAATGATTAGCTTTTCAGAGCATTCACACAAGTTTGGCGCCGGTGGCGACACCTACAATGTGCTGGAAAATGGTTCAAATAGCTCTGAGTACTATGGGACTTAACTTCTGAGGTCATCAATCCCCTAGAACTTGGAACTACTTAAACCTAACTAACCTAAGGACATCACACACATCCATGCCCGAGGCAGGATGCTAACCTGCGACTGTAGCGGTCGCGCGGTTCCAGACTGTAGCGCCTAGAACCGCTGGGCCACTCCGGCTGGCCATTGTTCAGTGCAAATATGTAAATTATGTTAGGAAGTTCATTCGCTTGTTTTCAAGACAAGCAATTATGCGACGAGCAAAGTTAGCTGAAGTTAATTGTTTCAGAAACTCAGTAATATGTTTATCTCCGATCAAGTATTCGTCAGTATGTAAGTCCAACAGTTTGAATACGTCTAACCTGGTTGCTGACTCCTGTTCATTTGCTATGTAAACTGTTTGTATGTCTGTGTTTGTTTTGCGGAACCACATGTAGTCCCTTTTTCCAAAGGTAAGAGAGGTTCTTTTTCAGAGAACCACTTTATAATTATTTCAGAAATATCGTTAACGATATCTTATGCTATTTTCTCTGGAATGGGTTGTATTCTAACACTAGTTTAGGAATTGGTGGTATAATGCTCCCCCACTTTGCTTTTTTTGTCATTAGTGCAATAATTTCTTTTCTACTTTAAACTTGTCGATCATATATTATGACACGTTTTCTTTATTTATTTATCACACAGTTTTGAGGTATTATGCATGATACAAAAAGTAATTTGTTTTGTGGAGCCTTACACAATAACATTGTACAATGTATAAATCTCCTTGAACACCGTCCCCATATTTTGCTGACTTTTTTCCTTTGCTCGATAGCACTATAAAGGTGTTATGTCTTGTTTATCCCAAGTCTTTCTTCTTAGTTTTCTCTTTGGCGTTAACTCTTTATGAGGCTTCTGCAACACAAAATTGAACTGAAGTTCTGGAGTGATTGTATTTGTGCCTTTTTATACACTTATGCTCATAAAAACAGAACACTTAGAACAACTAGAGATAGTACGTTCATATTCACAGCACATGTACATTTGTACGTTCAGTAGAAATGATTCGCACTTCAGTCACCACGCTTCAGCAAATGTCGTTTGCCTACTAGGCACAGAGTCCGCCATAGGTCCTGATACCTTGTTCAATGTGTGATGGCATCGACGTGTATAAGGCGCGAATGGCGTCCTGTGATATAGCCATCAATGTTGCATTCACCTGGTTCCAGACTTCATCTGTGATGGTTGGTATTGGGTCACAAGACGGAACCCGTCGTTTCACCATATCCCACACTTTTTCGATTGACGACAAGTCTGGTGATCTGGCAGGCCTGGGCAAAAGGCTGTGACACCAAGAAGGCACGTGTTCGTGCAGCAACATGTGGTCGTATCCGCGCGGGATTAGCCGAGCGGTCTCAGGCGCTGCAGTCATGGACTGTGCGGCTGGTCCCGGCGGAGATTCGAGTCCTCCTTCGGGCATGGGTGTGTGTGTTTGTCCTTAGGATAATTTAGGTTAAGTAGTGTGTAAGCTTAGGGACTGATGACCTTAGCAGTTAAGTCCCATAAGATTTCACACACATTTATTTTCACATGTAGTCGTGCATTGTCTTGCTGAAAAATGATGTCTGGGATGTTATGCAGAAAGGATACGGCTACGGATCGCAGGATGTCATTCACGTAGGTCACAATGGTCACAGTGCCCTAGACGCGCACCAACTGTCATTTGTGGTTGTACCCAACAGCACCCCATACCATAAGGCTTTGAGATGGCGCTGTACGTCTTGTGTAAATGCAGTCACTATGACGCCGCTGCCCCTGTCTGTGGCAAACCAAAATGTCGCCAAAATTTTCAAACAAACAGATCCTGGATTCGTCCGAAAACACTTTCTGGTGCCATTCCTGCCGGCAGTGACGTCGTTCCATGCACTACTGCCGTCTAGCATGTTTCTGCAGATTCGTCAAGGTAGGCGGAGAAGTGGACGACGCGCAATTAACCAATGCCGCAATAAACGGCGACGGACTGTCACCCCTGGTAGTGTACCAAGTGTTACACTGTTCCACTGTTGCGCCAGAACTGAGGAGGACGCAGATTTGTCCTGCAATGCCATTCGGATGAGGTGTCCAGCTCCTCCGATTGTGGTCTGGGTAGTGCGACCAGAGGCATCACGTCGTATTCTACGACCTTCTGTGAATAATTCTACACACACCCGTTGCACTGCCGAAACACCTCGTCCCACACGAGTAGCAATTTCCCGGATGGACGCTTCACATTCTCTCCTGCCAGTAATGCACACTCTTTCGAACTCTGGTCTGACGGTACGGTCCGCGCAAACGCCTTCGAGGCATCCTGCACGCCACCTCAGGTTACACCGATACATTACCTTCGATTTATAGCGTCAACGAGAGCCGCAGGCACATTTTACCTGTAGGTGGTGTTGCGCCGCGATATCGATGTTGACCTTGACCCCGCGGGCCGACTTGGTTCAACTGCTAATCATTTCTGCAGAACATTCTAATGTACATATCCTGTGAATACGTCCTATTTCGAGTTGTTCAAGATGTTCTGTTTCTTTCTGAACATGAGTTTATGTGTGGGTCATACAGAGAGCAGCAAAGGAGCTGATGATACAAATACCGCCATCTCTCTATTCTTTGCCCTTGTCTAACGTTCAGTATAAAGTACAGTGTTAATACTGGAAAATAACCCATGATATGTGCGTAATACAAGGAAAATATATTCATGAGTATTTACACTACTGACATTAAAATTGCTACACCAAGAAGAAATGCAGTTGATAAACGAGTATTCATTGGACAGATATATTATATTAGAACTGACATGTGATTACATTTTCACGCCATTTGGGTGCATAGATCCTGAGAAATCAGTACCCTGAACAACCACCTCTGGCCGTAATAACGGCCTTGATACGACTGGGCATTGAGTCAAACAGAACTTGGATGGCGTGTACATGTACAGCTGCCCATGCAGCTTCAACACGATACCACAGTTCATCAAGCGTAGTGACTGGCGTATTGTGAAGAGCCAGTTGCTCGGCCACCATTGATCAGACGTTTTCAGTTGTTGAGAGATCTGGAGAATGTGCTGGCCAGGGCAGCAGTAGAACATTTCCTGTATCCAGAAAGGCCCGTACGAGACTTGCAACATGCGGTCATGCATTATCCTGCTGAAATGTAGGGTTTCGCAGGGACCGAATGAAGGGTAGGGCCAAGAGTCGTAACACATCTGAAATGTAACGTCCACTGTTCAAAGTGCCGTCAATGCTAACAAGAGGTGACCGAGACGTGTAACCAATGGCATCCGATACCATCACGCCGGGTGATACGCCAGTATGGCGATGACGAATACACGCTTCCAATGTGCGTTCAGCGCAATGTCACCAAACACGGATGCGACCATCATGATGCTGTAAGCAGAACATAGATTCATCCGAAAAAACGATATTTTGCCATTCGTGCACCCACGTTCGTCGTTGAGTACACCATCGCAGGTGCTCCTGTCTGTGATGCAGCCTCAAGGGTAACCGCAGCCATAGTCTCCGAGCTGATAGTCCATACTGCTGCAAACGTCGTGGAATTGTTCGTGCAGATGGTTGTTGTCTTGCAAACGTCCCCATCTGTTGACTCAGGGATCGAGACGTGGCTGCACGATCCCGTTACAGTCATACTGATAAGGTGGGTGTCATCTCGACTGCTAGTGATACGAGACCGTTGGGATCCAGCACGGCGTTCCGTATTACCCTCCTGAACCCACCGATTCCATATTCTGCTAACAGTCATTGGATCTCGACCAACGCAAGCAGCAATGTCGCGATACGATAAACCGCAATCACGATAGGCTACAATCCGACGTTTATCAACGTCGGAAACGTGATGGTACGCGTTTCTCCTCCTTATACGAGGCATCACAACAACGTTTCACCTGGCAACGCCGGTCAACTGTTGTTTGTGCATGAGAAATCGGTTGGAAACTTTCCTCATGTCAGCACGTTGTTGGTGTCGCCAACGGCGCCAGCCTTGTCTGAATGCTCTGAAAAGCTAATCATTTGCATATCACAGCATCTTCTTCCGGTCGGTTAAATTTCGCGTCTGTAGCACGTCATCTTCGTGGTGTGGCAGCTTTAATGGCCGGTAGTGTATAAAGGTATAGGAACGAACCAAAACCTGAACCTTGTGGGACTCCGGGATTTGCAGGTTACAAAAAAATCCGGTAATAAAACATACGATCCGAACAATTATGTGTAATAACGGTATGCTGGAGTGGGAGTTGGACCTGAAACCTTGCGAGAAATCGCTTACGGACTTAGGACGACTCACGCCCCACCAGCACACACACACACACACACACACACTGAGATACTGGCGGCCTGCGGACAGCAACGGCGCGGAGGGGCGTCACCCGCCGTGTCAGGAGCCGTGTACCTTGTGCCGTGTACGCCCAGAAAGTACGCGTTGAGCAAATGGATTGTCATTTCCATCGCGCCGCGGCTCGGCACTGATGACCCATTGTTCTGCGTATCACATTGTTACTTCCACGGAACATGCAAATCAGCGTAGGAAATAGTTGTATTCTGCTTGTAGCTTTCACTGGCCCCGCGACCACCGAGCGTGTCACGCGGCAAATGTACGTTCACTCGCCACACGCTCGCCTTTTACACGTAACAAAAATGACTAGGCCTTAAACGCTGTGCGTAGCTATCCCCGCCATGCTACGACATTCGTAGCCCTGCCGCGGAGAGGCTGTCAACGATTCATCCAGCATTCTGTAAGAGGTCGTACACTGTTCACAAGAGTTAGAGTAGCGTGGATTTGAACGCATGGTACGTCATCAGTCTTTTGAAACTGAGGGAAACAGGTCTCTACACTGTGTCACTTTGAGATCACGCAGCTTACGCAGAGGCACATTGTACTCCGTTTTCCCCCTATTAGTGTCAGGCGACTTTTCAAAACAATTCTTTACTAGGTGTGTCTGTGTCACCTAGTGATATACAGAAACTGAAGATTTTATATGTGCCGAACGTATTCAACTAAGCCCATGCATTGCAGCGCCAAAGAAACTGGTATAGCATGTGTATTCAAATACATACATATTTAAACAGGCAGAATACGACGCTGCGGTGGGCAACGCCTATATACGACGACACTTTTTAGATCGGTTACTGCTGCTACAATGGCACCTTATCAAGATTTAAGTGAGTTTGAACGTGGTGTTGTAGTCACTGCATGAACGATGGGACACAGCATCTCCGAGGTAGCCATGAAGTAGGGATTTTCCCTTACGACTATTTTACGAGTGCACCGTATCAGGAATCCGGTAAAACATCAAATATCCGACATCGCTTCGGCCGGAAAAAGATCCTGCAAGAATGGGACCAACGACGACTGAAGAGCGTCACAGAAGTGCAATCCTTCCGCAAATTGCTGCAGTTTTCAATGCTGGGCCATCAACAACTGTCAGCGTGCGAACCATTTAACGAAACATCATCGATATGGACTTTCGAAGCTGAAGGCCCACTCGTGTACCCTTGATGACTGCACAACACAAAGATTTAAGCCTCGCCTGGGCCCGTCAACACCAAAATTGGAGTGCTGATGACTGGAAACATGTTGCCTGATCGGACGAGTCTCGGTTCAGATTGTGTCGAGCGGATGGACATGTAATGGGAATGGAGACAACCTCATGAATCCATGGATGTCAGCAGGGGACCGTTCAAGCTGGAGGCTCTGTAATGGTGTGGGGCGGTGCAGTTGGAGTGATACGGGACCCCTGGCACATCTAGATACGACTCTGACAGGTGACACGTACGTAAGAATTCCGTTTGCTCACCTGCATCTATTCATGTTCATTGTGCATTCCGACAGATTTTGGCAATTCCTGCAGGACAATTCGACACCACACACGTCCATAATTGCTACAGAGTGGCTCCAAGAACACTCTTCTGTGTTTAAACACTTCTGCTGGCCACCAAACTCCCTAGACATGAACACTATTGATCATATCGGGGATACCTTGCGGCGAGTTGCTCAGAAGAGATCTCCAACCCCTCGTAATCTTACGGATTTATGGATAGCCCTGCAGGGTTTATGGTGTCAGTTCCCTCCACCAATACTTCACACATTAATCGAGTACATGTCATGCCGTGTAACGGCGATTCTGCGTGCTCGCGAGTGCCCTACACGACATTAGGCACGTGTACCAGTTTCTTTGGCTCTCCAGTGTATATTAGAAACAAATTTCTGTTTACTTGTATTTGGGTAGTATAAACTGGAGCATCCAGTAGTATAAACTGGAGCAAACAGTGCAACACTATCCTCCTAGACGTGTTTATTGCTTGGTTATAATGTATTTTGCTGTATAATAACTGTTCTGTCAAAGACGATTTTACTCTGCGAGTTTCTGCTTTTCCAGTCTTCTCCAAAGTTGATAGACGGCTTGCTGTCGTCTCTGACGGTAGCTATTAATTGTCTGTCGATGGGCTTGTACGCCAGGAAATGCAAAATCATGATAAATAAACTCTGTAGAAATTCACGGTGTATAATTCCTTAAAGCCTGTAATTTCCAAAATTACAAGAGTTCTAGGAAGAGTGGACGATCTACCAGAGAAGATCGTAAAAGAAATGCGGCTATAAGGAAAAGGTTTAGGAATATTTAACACAAACGGAAAAATAAAGGAATGCTAGAGAAAATTAATAGAACTTGTAGACTGCATGGGTGGAGAAAGATTGCCGGTATAGGTTCTCAGTTATAAATGTACTAGAGGAAGAGATGTAGGAAGACTGTACAAGTGGTGGACTACCGCAACAGGCAATTTGCCTAACGTATGAAGCGAAGAAGAAAAATAAGCAGAAGCCTGTAATACGACATGGGGAACGCCGTCTATACATGGCTCTGAACACTATGGGATTTAACATCTGTGGTCATCAGTCCCCTAGAACTTAGAACTGCTTAAACCTAACTAACCTAAGGACATCACACACATCGACACCCGAGGCAGGATTCGAACCTGCGACCGTAGCAGTCGCGCGTCTATACATGTATGTATGATCCGACTGATAATATCTGTGCTCACACCGTCACTGCGGATGTTCATGGACGACACAATTGTGAATAAGTAGATAACTACATAAAGTTATGAAGTGTAGAAGAAACTATAGACTGTCCAACAACTGACACCAAGGGCACCAATGCCCGGAGGCAAGCGTCACGAAAAAGGACAAAACTGGAGTGTAGTCAGGTGGTTTTCTTTCAAGAAAATGATTTAAGTGTCGGTATTATGCAGATTTTAACGTAGTCAGAATGAAACTTCTTTTGAAGCTGCTTAGAAGTCGGTATTTATCTTCCAAAACGTGAAAAATACTCCGTAAACACGGGCCTCTCTTGCTTCGCACCCTCCTCATACAAAGCATCGTTGGGTGCTCTTGATTGATACCAACAAAAATGAAAGTAATATCATGTAATACACGAAAAAACCACACATCTCGAAGAATCAGTGCAGGGTGACATAACGTGGAAAGACGAAATAACTTTAACTACATTTAATAGCCTGCGGTGGCTTAATTGTAGATTTTCTAAAGGATTCTGATAGAAAAAATGATCTGGAAATCTTATTTCGTTTCTGCAATTTGGTCTCAGTAATTAACTTTTCAACACGGTTGCATAAAGACAGTAGGACTCTAATTGATAATGTTTTCTTTGATGAAGCACAAAGTAAGAAAATAACTGTTTACCCTATAACAAATGCTCTCTCTGAACATGATGCACAGTTAGTTAGGATAAATAACACAGTGTCTTACAATATGGAACTCCTCACTGGGAATCACTTAGGATAATTAATGGCTCCAAGACAAATGTTCTTCAGAACAGTTTACGGAAGATGACATGGAATGTAACTCATAATGAACCACAGGCTAGCATAAAATTTAATCCATGCCTCGATAAATTCGTATCATTATTTGAAAACAGCTTTCCGCATAACCTAGAAAGAAAGGACACAAACGGCCAGGTAAAAACCATGGATCACTGGAGGGATTACAGTATATTGTGGAGGGAAAAGGGAAATGTATCTTCTGGCAAGAACAAGTAGGGATCCTGAAGTAGCTACCCACTATAAAAAATACTCAAAATTACTAAGGGCTATAAATCAGAAACCAGTACTTTCGGCAACAGACTTAAGGCAATATGGAAAATAGTGAAGCGAGAGACACGACAACCAACCACCATACAGCACAACAGCAATGTTGAACTGAATGAAAAGGCTATAAATGATGAGTCACAGGTAGCAAATGCATTTAATAATCGTTTCTTAAATATAGTAGAAAGCATATGGACAAACATTTCAAGAGCAAAGTCACAGCAGTATGTTGAAAATGTAACTTTCGCAAAATTCAACCATATGAATGTATCACCACCTCCTCCTTCTGAAACTAAGAAAATTATACATTCTCTCAAAAATAAAAGCTCATCTGATTTTGATGGTGTTTCCAACAGAGTACTGAAAATCTCTTCCCATGTAATAAGCCCAGTCTTATCTGAAATATGTAATGTATCACTAGCTCAGGGCATTTTTCCAGAGAGACTGAAATATGGCGTAGTAAAACACTGCTTTAAGAGAGATAATAAGAGAGATGTCAATAATTACTGACCTGTTTCACTGATCACATCATTCACCAAACTTTTTCAGAAAGTGGTGTATTCTGTAACAGTATCTCACCGTAGCAACAATAGTATCCTTAGCAAATCGCACTTCGGGTTTCAGAACGGTTGCTTTACTGAGAATACCATTTACGCGTTCACTCACCAGATTTTACAAGCGTTAAGTAATAAAATAGCTCCGGTTCGTATTTTCTGCGACCTCTCTAAGACATTTGACTGAGTGAATCACAGTATTCTTCTAGATGAATTAACATTTTATGCGATTGATAGTATAGCCGACCAACGAATGATGTCATATCTAACCAAAAGAATGCAGAAAGTTGTACTTAGTAATTGAAGCAGTATAGTCCAAGGGCATAATTCTGAGTGGGGAGATATCACGTAAGGTTCAAGCCACTACTGTTGCTCATATATGCAAACGATCTTCCGTCTAGTATACAACAAGCAGAATTAGTTCTTTTCCATATGACACTGGTATTGTTATCAGTCCAAGCATCCATCCAAAAACAGAAGAAATGGTAACCAAAGTTTTTAAAAGTATCGTTGACTGGTTTTCTGCGAATGGCCTCTCACTCAATTTTTAAAAGACCCAACATATTCAGTTATGCACATCTAGAGGTACTACACCAATGATAGGTGTAACACATGGTGGAGAAATAATAAATAGGGCGACAACTTCGAAATTCTTAGGGGTCCAAACTGACGAGAATTTAAATTGGAAAAACATATTTTGACATATTTTGCGTATTTTCATTCAATAATGTCATCTACAATAGTGTTCTGGGGTAGTTCGCCTATAAGACAGAAAGTCTTTACGTATAGAAGCGAGCTGTGAGAATAATATGCGGTGCTCATCCACGATCATCTTGTAGACATCTGTTTAAGGAGTTGGGCATTCTGACAACCGCTTTAGAGTATATTTAATCGCTCATGAAGTTTGTTGTAAATAATTCACTGTAGTTCAGGAGGAACAATGAGGTACATAATTAGAATACCAGAAGGAAAAATGACATTCATTACTCCTCATTTATGTTGTCTTTAGCACAAAAAGGGGTGGGTGCACAATGCTGCAACAAAAATTTTTGGTCATTTACTCAGTGATATAAAATGTATGATAGCAAAGTAAAATTTAATAACAAACTGAGAAAGTTTCTCCTTGATGACTCCTATCCCTTAGGAGAATTTCTATTACTGTAATGTGTAAAAGGTGGTGAGCAGGAATTACTAACTCACATTTGTATATCTTTCTTTTCTTTGTAAAAAAAAGTAGAAATGTTCAGAATGTAACCTCATGTACTAATTAATTTGCGATGTGAGTGTATAATGACTCGTTGAGCATCATTACGATCTATCGAGCAAAATGATCCATGGAACGTGTTACTAACCAACTAACCAACCACGGGGAAGATAGATGCCATGTAGATAACCCTTAAAAATAGTAAGGAAATATGATCCATTGAGGAAGAGGTCGTTTTTAAATACGTCGTTGGACTAATGCTTGAGATTCGGTAGGTGATCGGTAACCTTCGTATTGTGGGTTAGAGTGGAAGAGTAAAAGAATAGCTTCACGATTCTTTTGGGGTAGTTTAGTCAGGCCACAGAAATGCTCAGTTTCACAGTATTAATTAAGAAACACACAAAATTTTTATTGCACAATGAGTAAAATTGTAGAATTTCAGAAATACTGGTGTATAGAAGGAGGCAGTGACATTCTTTGCTTTGTTCCTGATAAGGTCTTTATTATTTTAAATCTTTCGGTCGGTTTCTACAAATATTACTGACAGATCAAGAGATACCTGTCTTGCAGCCTCGAGAAAAGCATTGTGATTTGATTTCCACCTGCATGAAATAACTGATCTGAAATCAATACTACTACAGAAAGACAAGTCCATGTTCCAAGTTGTTACCAAAAAATCTCCCGAAGCTCGCTTCAATATTGATGTGATGCTCTTATAGACCTTCTGACAGACATAGCCTAGATATTTTTTAAAATCTATGTTGTATATAAATATATACAGGATGTTAGGGTTGTAAGTGAAGATATTTTTATTGCTGACTGAGGACAGTGTATTGAACAACATCAAATAAGCATTTTACTTCACTTTCAGACTAATAATTACATACGTGGCAAAGAGCAAGCTATTAATTCTTATTTTTCTCCGTGTAGCAAGTCATATGTTGAAGTATAGACGTGTGATAATTAAATGCTTAGTTTATACTGACGGAGGTAGTCCACATAGTGGTGCAGTTTATGGATGTGCAGAAAACATCAGGTAGTAAATTGTGTGATATAATTGTGCGAAGACTGTTACTTGCAGAGAAAAAACAGCCAACACACTGATATGTGTACATATTAAGGTAGTTCATATAAAGATATTTGCGCTCATACCCCTTACAACCTGTATATACAAAGAGAAAAATTGATAGCAAAGTCTCAAAGGTTCTTGAATGATTTGCTTCAAATTTTTACAGAATGCGCTAATAAACATTGGGACGGACGTTGGCTACAAATGTTATTAGCAAAAATCTCGAAAGGTTGATCACCGCTTTACTTCAAATTTTTACATGGCACCCCAATGAACAACATTCAGACGGACATAGGCTATTTATGTATTTAAAACAACGATGTACATATATTCTCTTAAAACGGATTACGAGATAAAAAATGCCATGCTATGAAAATGTGCAGTACCGTTTTCTTTCTTGCAGTCAGTTTTAACGAGATAGCAGGGCAAATATATTATTAGACGAATGGTTTCTCTCATGTACTGTATATTCTTTTCCCCATGTACGTAATTTTAAAACAAAAATTGTATTCACAACTTTGCTTTTTATTGTTTTCTTCCTCGCGGTCGGTATAAAAAACAGGTAAAAAGATGTATGATTAGAATACTACTATGGTACCCGAATCGTCTGCAACTTCGTAATCCTACCTGGCTGCAGATTAAAGCTATGGAAAATGCTGTCAATGAAGCTACTATTCTGAAAGATAAAGCAGCTTGAGAGGTCCTTCATACCCCGAATACCAATGATCCCAACCGATTTCACCATTTATTTTAAGCGACTTCATTTCCTGATCAAGGTTCGTCGGCAATAAAAATAAACAAAGCTCAAATTCAGTGAGAGGGGTGAAGAGGAGGGGTGGACAGTCAGGGTAAGGGAGTGAGGAGGAAATTGACATGGAGAGGAAAAAGGAGGAGATGGACAGAGAGAAGGAGGAGAAGGTGATCAACAGAGAGAGGGCGGGGGAGGAGGAGATAGACAAAGAGAAGTGTGACGAGGAGGTTGACAGAGAGAGAAGAGAGAAGAAATTATCCAATATCCACACATATGAGGGTATTCAGAAAGTAGGGTATGATCGAGCGCGAAATGGAAACTGCAGTGAAAATCCGATGAATCTTTGCACCGATGTGTTGGACACTGTCTCTAATACTCCCGTCGATCGCGTCACGTTGGTCCTTTCAGTTTTTAGCGCCCAGTGAGCATGTAAAGATACCTAGAAAATAGTGTCAGCCGCCAAGTTGAGGGCCTTATGACAGATTTCGCCTGATGCCACGCAGCCCACATAACACAACTCTCATGCATTTCCTTCTCCGTGACAATTCTCGGCCACACTCTTCAGGGGCAATGAAGATGCTCCTGCAGCGTTTTCGATGGGAAGTGTCTGATCAACCACAATACAGCCTGCAATTGGCCGCCCCTGATTTTCATCTCTGTTCAGATGAACCGCCGGCTACGAAGACAACATTTTGGCACAGACAATGAGCTCTACACCAGAGTAGAGTACTTGCGGAAAGCACAGGCGGCTGCCTTCTATGACGAGGGTATCGGAAAGTTGGTACAACGCTATGCCAAATGTCTAAGTCGGTTTGGAGACTATGTAGAGAAATTGCTGGAAAGGTGTAGCGAACTGCAGCAAATAAAACATTGTAGATTTTGACAGTGGTTTCCATTTTGTGACCGATCGGACCTTACTTTCTGAATAGCCCTCGTATTTATAGTAACTGCGGAGCGTTGCTGGGTTTACTAATGTTTTTGTAATAGCTTACATATTCATATTCAGAAAAAAGATAAATACTTTTATTTTGAGGTATTAATATTCTATGGCAATGTGAATTCGCTGAACTGTTGTTAGATGGCTGTATCTACGACTGGAATGTCAGAATTAACCAGGTAAAAACGATTGCCATGGACGAGCTCCTTTTCGGGAAGTTCATAAAAATGGGTTATAGAGCAGTTACGTGTTTACATGGAGAAAACTACGGAATACCAAATAACAGTTAGCTGACTGGGACTCAGTGCCCCTATGACAAAATCAGGTGTTCTTCTAACCTTTCCGTGATCTCTATGACTAATTGTACATTTTTCAAAGACCTGTAATTAATCTATTATAAAACTAGGAACACACTGCAGGTTTTACAAAAGTTTTCATAAAAACACGTCTTTTAGAAAAGATCTATGACCAAGTTATACTACTTTGTAATATGGGCCTAGCTCTGTTGATGAAACAAGCCAGAGTGAGACGTTCCACACAGCCGCGAGCGTAGAAGGTAATTACGAACTTTCTACTGACTTAGGGAGATCTGGGAGTGCTGTGGCAATTGGATGCGTTGAAGAAACGCTGCGACTGCGTCATATCCTGCTCTCTCATTGCAGCTGCCGGCCGTTGCAGGCGAGGGAAGCCACAAAGAGTCTCGAGAGCGCATTAGTCGGTAATTATGCAATGCCTTAAAGGCAGTTAGGCCGACGCCAAAAGGCGAAAAGGTGTAACTCACTGAGCGCCATGTGGCCTCCTTCTATCAGAATCAAGGCGACCATCTGCTTCTACGTAAGATCGTTTTCCTTCCATTCTACATTTAGCGGAAAAAAATCAGAGTAATTTCTGACATAATAATGGCAGCGTTGCAATTTATGAAGACATTAAGTAGTAAGAAAATTGCTGTGAAATTTGAAGAGACTTTGGGACGGTTGCCAGGTTACTCGCATTAAATAACGTGTATCGCAAGGTCGTACGCATAAGTAAGAGGAAGGCAGACCTTGAGTTCGCCCCCTGCGCTGCAGAAGAAAGTACGCTAGTTAATTTTCTAGAAACCGAGCAGCAGTGTGTTGTAAGGCCTAGAGAATAAACTTGTAACTCACGAGAACTGCAGATAACATTATATTACATGGAAAACTTGCTTCAGCGAAACTTTAAAAGGAAGAATGTTAGTTATAAACATCTCACTGACGTCGAGGTCATTGGAAGAGAGCGCCGGCTCACAATGTGACCGCGCCTACTCGACATCACCAATTTCGTCCAAATTTATGGTATATGCGAGGCTTTGCCGGAAGTGAAAGTGACAGAAGGGGGCGCTCCAGATGGCCAAGCGTTCAGAAAAAAATAGCATTTTTCGCTCGGGTGGGTGTGCTATAAGCCATTTATGTTACCATGATTTCCAGGCGTCAATTAGTGCAGCGGAAAGAGTATAAAACGATAATACGAAGGTCGGTGGGTGAAGTTCTTTCAAGGAATACTTTATATTTTTACGTCACACCGCTACTACAGTAAAATAATGCTCAGTATAGGTGGCTCTGAGCACTATGGGACTTAACAGCTATGGTCATCAGTCCCCTAGAACTTAGAACTACTTAAACCTAACTAACCTAAGGACATCACACACATCCATGCCCGTGGCAGGATTCGAACCTGCGACCGTAGCGGTCGCGCGGTTCCAGACTGTAGCGCCTAGACCCGCTCGGCCACCCCGGTCGGCGATGTTATTCAATCTTTATACTGAGCAAACAGTAAAGGAAACGAAAGAAAAATTCGGAGTAGGTATTAAAATCCATGGAGAAGAAATAAAAACTTTGAGGTTCGCCGATGGCATTGTAATTCTATCAGAGACAGCAAAGGACTTGGAAGAGCAGTTGAACGGAATGGACAGTGTTTTGAAAGGAGGATATAAGATGAACATCAAGAAAAACAAAACGAGGATAATGGAATGCAGTCGAATTAAGTCGGGTGATGCTGAGGGAATTAGATTAGGAAATGAGACATTTGAAGTAGTACAGGTGTTTTGCTATTTGGGGAGCAAAATAACTGATGATGGTCGAAGTAGAGAGGATATAAAATGTAGACTGGCAATGACAAGGAAAGCGTTTCTGAAGAAGAGAAATTTGTTAACATCGAGTATTGATTTAAGTGTCAGGAAGTCGTTTCTCAAAGTATTTGTATGGAGTGTAGCCATGTATGGAAGTGAAACGTGGACGATAAATAGTTCAGACAAGAAGAGAATAGAAGCTTTCGAAATGTGGTGCTACAGAAGAATGTTGAGGAATGATGGGTAACTCACATAACTAATGATGAAGTATTGAATAGAATTGGGGAGAAGAGGAGTTTGTGGCACAATTTGACAAAAAGAAGGGACCAGTTAGTAGGACATTTTCTGAGGCATCAAGGGATCATAAATGTAGCGTTGGAGGGCAGCGTGGAGGGTAAAAATCGTAGAGGGAGACCAACAGATGAATACACTAAGCAGATTCAGAAGGATGTAGGTTGCAGTAAGTACTTGGAGATGAAGAAGCTTGCACAGGATAGGGTAGCATGGAGAGCTGCATCAAACCAGTCTCAGGACTGAAGACCACAACAATAAGACATTGTCCAGAATGAGATTTTCACTCTGCAGCGGACTGTGCGCTGATATGAATCTTCCTGGAAGATTAAAACTGTGTGCCGGACCGAGACTCGAACTCTGGACCTTTGCCTTTCGCGGGCAAGTGATGTACCAACTGAGCTATCCAAGCACGACTCACGCCCCGTCCTCACAGCTTTGCTTCTGCCAGCACTTGCCCGCGAAAGGCAAAGGTCCCGAGTTCGAGTCTCGGTTCGGCACACAGTTTTAATCTGCCAGGAAGTTTCAACAAGATATTGTATTTGTTAATACTTTCATGAAATGCGTGAAAAAGAAAGGCAACGGAAAATTTGAAATTACAATTACTTTTCCAGGATGGGACTGTAAGACGTACACGAGAACTCCGTGTATGAAATTACATACTTGTTTCATTTTACAGTTGAACGATTCAAAGGTGATGGGATTATGTTCATCGTAAAAAAAAGAAGTAATATTTTTTCGGCAGCTTGCGCACGTTATAGACGCTGCATTTTTAGAGTTAAATGCTTGTTCTAAAGTAGAAAAACAAGCTTCGTTTGCACTCATGGAGGTCTTCTCCCGTGTCACAATCTGGGAGCAGACCACGCGAAACGTATTATGTAGTCAAATATTGGCAAGGATAGCTGGCGACGTACAGTGGAATATATTTTGATGCAGCTTTCTCGGGAAGTGATTCGTTTTTCTCTCTCTATGAGATAAACTTTTTGATCAAATTCTTTATCTGCCGATAGAAAGATACATTGCAGGCTTCCATTAGAGGAATGGAATTTGGGAGGAGGGGGAGGTGGGGGAGGTGACTTTAATACTGTACGATAGTAATCCTTCTTCATCTTGAAGTTTCTGGTCTTATAATTTTGAACACTTTTTGTCCCCGCCAAGAGTTGATTAACAGAATTAATTTGTTCTCCTACACCTAGGGCTTCATCACTCAGTCAATTTTTTTTTTATAAGGCTGTTCGTTTCTTACGTCCCTCATGGTAGCAGTCAAGTCTTCTTGTAACGCAACCTTCCTCATATAGTAGAGACAGAAATGGTCTCCTTCGAGTTCCTTGTCGTTGCTCTCAGCGAAGCCAATCGGCGACTGAGACAAGGCGCCGGGAATGATGTACGTACTGCTGTTTATATGACGATCAGAAAATCAAACTCCTGAAGCAAGAGCACCTATGTTGCTAGTCGCTTATTTGTCAGTTTCACCGTCAGCAGGAATTCCAGAGCTTTGTGGTCCGTGTAGACCCTTGTCCTCCGACCATATAAAAAATATCTAAATTTCTGGAATCCCCAAACCAAAGCTTCAAGCTTGCTTACGGAATAGTTTTTTTCACCTTTCGTGAGGACGCGACTCCCAATCGCGATTGTTTTCCGTACCGTATTGCCAGCATCCACATAATTTTGGAAATTCATCACACCAGTTCCGGAGTAGGCACTATCTGTCACCATACAGAAGCCCTCTGTGAGGTTTGGGTGCGATAGAATAGGCGCTTCCAGTAAGGCCGATTTGAGCGCCTGGAACTGAAGTTCGGTCTCCTCGTCCAATCCCCACGGCGTTTTCCTACATCTAGAGATTCATCACTCAGTCAAATTTTTTTTATAAGGCTGCTCGTTTCTTACGTCCCTCATGGTAGCAGTCAAGTCTTTTTGTAACGCAGCCTTCTTCGTATAGTAGAGACAGAAATGGTCTCCTTCGAGTTCCGTCGGTGCAGTAGGCAGTGGAAAATTCAGTGTTTCAATGTGTATGAATGGCTGATGGATTCTGATGACGCCCAGAAATACCCGCAATTATCGCTTTGTCGTCGGACGAGGGTACTTCACTATGGCCTCTATTCTTTCTAGATTCGTTGGTATTCCCTCTCCCGTAATCACAGGTCCATAGAAGTTAACTTTTGTTGATCCGAAAGGCGACTTTGCATTCTTGATTGTAACAACGTGTTCCTCGAAGGTGTTCAATAACTCTTGTAGGACCACATTGTGTTGCTGCCATTCCTCTGCTATGAGCAGGTCATCAACATATTTAGTGACTCTCTCCTTGAGGAAATCACTGAGAATACCATGTAGACCTCCGATAAAGGCGGCAGACGAGATATTCAGACCGAACGGCAGCTTCCTGAACTGATAACACTTCCAGAATCCGAAGAAGGCTGTGTACTGCCTACATTTCCGAGTGTAACTCAATTTTCGAAAAGCTACTGTGCAGCTCGATCGACGAGAAAACCGACGTATCGCGGAAATTCTGGAACAGCTTCTCCAGCCCCTCTGGTCTATCGGTCTCTATAGTGATTACTATATTAATTTATCGGGAGTCTAAAACATGGCGAATCGATCTGTCTTTCATTTCCACTGCCTTGATTGGGTTGTTCTGGCCATTAAAATTGCTACAAAAAGAAGAAATGCAGATGATAAACGGGTATTCGTTGGACAAATATATTATACTAGAACTGACATGTGATTACATTTTCACGCAATTTGGGTGCATAGATTCTGAGAAATCAGTACCCAGAACAACCACCTCTGGCCGTAATAACGGCTCGGATGGCGTGTACAGGTACAGCTGCACATGCATCTTCAACACGATACCACAGTTCATCAAGAGTAGTGGCTGGCGTATTGTGACGAGCCAGTTACTCGGCCACCATTGACCAGACGTTTTGAATTGGTGAGAGATCTGGAGAATGTGCTGGCCAGGGCAGCAGTCGAACATTTTGTGTAACCAGAAAGGCCCGTACAGGACCTGCAACATGCGGTCGTGCATTATCCTGCTGAAATATAGGGTTTCGCAGGGATCGAATGAAGGGTAGAGCCACGGGTCGTAATACATCTGAAATGTAACGTCCACTGTTCAAGGTGCCTCAATGCGAACAAGAGGTGACAGAGACGTGTAACCAATGGCACCCCATACCATCACGCCAGGTGATACGCCAGTATGGTGATGACGAATACACGCTTCAATGTGCGTTCACCGCGATGTGGCCAAACACGGATGCTACCATCATTATGCTGTAAATAGAACCTGGATTCATCCGAAAAAAAAAAAAGTTTTACCATTCATGCACCCAGGTTCGTCGTTGAGTACACGATCGCAGGCGCTCCTGTCTGTGATGCAGCGTCGAGGGAAACTGTAGCCATGGTCTCCGAGCTGATCGTCCATGCTGCTGCAAACGTCATCGAACTGTTCGTGCAGATGGTTGTTGTCTTGCAAACGTCCCCATCTGTTAACTCAGGGATCGAGACATGGCTGCACGATCCGTTACAGCCATGCGGATAAGATGCCTGTCATCTCGACTGCTAGCGATACGAGGCCGTTGAGATCCAGCACGGCGTTCCGTATTACCCTCCTGAACCCACCGATTCCATATTCTGCCAACAGTCATTGGATCTCAACCAACGCGAGCAGCAATGTCACGATAGACTACAATCCGATCTTTATCAAAGTCAGAAACGTGATGGGCGCTGATGACCTCGATGTTGAGCGCCCATAAACCCCAACACACACACACAGAAACGTGATGGTACGCACTTTTCCTCCTTATACGAGGTATCACAACAACGTTTCACCAAGCAACGCCGGTCAACTGCTGTTTATGTATGAGAAATTGGTTGGAAACTTTCCTCATGTCAGCACGTTGTAGGTGTCGCCATCGGCGCCAACCTTGTGTGAATGCTCTGAAAAGCTAATCATTTACATATCACGGCATCATCTTCCTGTCGGTTAAATTTGTCGTCTGTGGCACGTCATCTTCGTGGTGCAGCAATTTTAATGGCCAGTAGTGTAGATCTCGCCGGTTGCATCATCCTGTCTTTCAACATCTCTGAGATTTCAGACGCACTTTTTTCCAATCCACATGCGGAATGGCGTAAGGCGGAACGAAGAACTTTGTGTGCGGTTTGACCCTGAAGTCATACACACCACTTTTGATCGCATCTGGCTTTTTCATAAGCACTTGAGTGTTTGGGACGAGCACACTCTCGAGTTACTTTTGTTCGGTAGCCTATACGTTGTGGGGCAAGGCCACTTTCTGTTTTATGATCTCCTCTGTTTGTCGTTCCATGCGGACATTTCCTTCCTCATGAACGTATTCGGGTTGGACAGCCGCTCTGTCAAATCTACTGTTATCAACCTGTGTGACACATAGTTTGACACCATCAGTCAGTAGCCGAGTTCGAATAGGTTGTTCGTCAAATTTTATCGTCATCTCGGTTTCCTTATGTAGGCCAATCAGGCTCCTTCCCACGCCAAGAAACGCTTGTTGGTCCCTCTGAAAATTCACCCTGTGACGACTTTAGTGGAGAGATTGGGAACCACTAAGAAACTTGTCTCCAGACCGTGCTCTTGACACTTAAATTCGAGTCTGGTCTGGAGGTTCACGTCGGTCCGTTTCCCTGCCATTGCTCCTTTTGTTTTAGTTGTTTCCATTGCGAGAGTCGGCCACTTCCCGCTTGCAGCACATCGACGGAACGCGGTAATATTGCTCACGCTATTAACAATCCCACGTAGCTCAGCATTCTTTATTGTAACCGCAATTATTGGGTGCCGATCCTCCTTGCTGACCGCCTCTTTTTCTTCCATAACCACTTCGCGTATGTCCTCATAACCGATTTCATTTATTCAGTTCTGACCGAATCTCGTCTCAGAGTTATCCTGAACAGCCTCCTCACTTTTCTGGCGTCAGCTATGACTGTCACTGCGCTGACGTCCAGCGGACGGCTTCGAACCCCTAATTTCGATTCTTCCACCGTTGTCTTTTTTATTTGAAAATGAACAGTCGTAATCGCAATAATATTTCTTCATCAAACGGTTTAAGCTTATCACTGCTTTTTACGATTTACATAAACGATCTGGTTGATGGTATTGACAGCGGCCTTAGACTGCTTGCCGATGATGCTGTAGTCTACAGGAAAGTAGTATCACACGAAAGTTGTGAACAAATCAATCACGATTTGCAGAAAATAACTGCGTGGTGTAATGACTGGCAGTTATCTCTCAATATTATTAAGTGTAAATAATAAATAAATAAATAAATAAAGAGAATATTTGCACTGAAATGAGGATTGACACATTGTTGGATGAACCATTCGCAGAAGTGTACCCGTGGAGGCCAATCAGCTGCTGATATTGCCTGCACACGCTGTACATGGTATGGAAACAACTGGTTCTCCCGTAGCACTCTCCATACAGTGACGTGGTCAACGTTACCTTGTACAGCAGCAACTTCTTTGACGATGACATTAGGTTTATCGTCAACTGCACGAAGAATTGCCCCGTCCATTGCAGGTGTCCTTGTCGTTCTAGGTCTTCCCCAGTCGCGAGTCATAGGCTGGAATGTTCCGTGCTCCCTAAGACGCCGATCAATTGCTTCGAACGTCTTCCTGTCGGGACACCTTCGCTCTGGAAATCTGTCTCGATACAAACGTACCGCGCCACGGCTATTGCCCCGTGCTAATCCATACATCAAATGGGCATCTGCCAACTCCGCATTTGTAAACATTGCACTGACTGCAAAACCACGTTCGTGATGAACACTAACCTGTTGATGCTACGTACTGATATGCTTGATGCTAGTACTGTAGAGCAATGAGTCGCATGTCAACACAAGCACCGAAGTCAACATTACCTTCCTTCAATTTGGCCAACTGGCGGTGAATCGAGGAAGTGCAGTACATACTGACGAAACTAAAATGAGCTCTAACATGTAAATTACGCGTTTCCGGACACATGTCCACATAACATATTTTCTTTATTTGTGTGTGAGGAATGTTTCCTGAAAGTTTGGCCGTACCTTTCTGTAACACCCTGTATAGGTCAGACATGTAGCACAGTACAAGAACGTTGCGATGAACATCAGCGTCATACACGCCTACGCCAACCGGAGATGTCGGCAATTGCAGAACATTGTCTGAACACAAGACACCACATGATTTATGAAAAGACGGAAGTTTTATCCCCAGCATTCTCTTTCTAGGATTGCGTCATTAAGGAAGCAATACATATCCGTACAGCTGATAACTTTATCAACAGGGATGTTGGATTTCAATTGAGTACGGAACCCTGCATTGGCTGCTGTTAAATCACGACGAGATAATAGACCCGTCATACCTTTGGCAGCATGTTAGTAAACACAGCGTCAGCGCACGCGCAGAACGGCCGCTCTGCGATTCCCGGCAGAGAGCGTTTGAGTCTGGCGCCATCTATCTGCAAAATTTTGCGCATGCGTGGTTCCCGCGCTTGCGAAATCTTCACGCGCGTGCTCTATATGCAGCGGCGTCGAGATGCGGATTTTGTCAGTCGTACCTAGCCACCAGCGAGGTTCAACCACCTGATGATGTCGGGCAGTTGCTCCGAAGAAATATTGTGGGATTTGCACGTCATCCGGCGGCACACCAGTGAATACTATTTACAAAAGAAATATTATTGCGATATCGACTGTTTATTTTTTTTATATAGAAGCAGGTCGCTGCTCTCCGTGGACCATGTTGTCAAAATTTATGATCGTTATTTTTGTTATGGTCCCATATGCCGCATCGTTTGCCTCCCCGCTGGGTATGCCCTGCTGACGCCAGTTTCTGTCAAGCCAACAGGCATCCTCAGCTCCGAAGCCGTGGTCCCCGTAGTTCCTACAGCCCAGCCGTACTACTCTCCGCTGTCGCACATCTTGCACCTCGTTTCGCAAATTCTTCCTTTAGATATTCTTGAATGGTTGCTGATTATTCCTTTCGTTTTCCCTTCTTATTTCCCATGCATTTTGTTTGCCAAACACGAGTTCGAGTTTGGACAGCAAACATTTAAACGAGTCATTGTTGTCGCGGCATCTTCCAACTTTAGTTTTCTGGTAGTGGGTGGGGCGTTTACTAAAGCAAAACCGAATTATCTCAGACGCGGTGAATGGGAAATCTAAGAACTAATTTTACGAAGCAATGTGTCGAAAATTTTGAGAGGGTGTTTGTATCTGGACACTTCGAGATCTGGCCACATCGGTATTTCTTGCTTAATGCGGTCTCGCATTTCTCACGGCCAGTATGTGGCGAGAAACGGGTTCCCAGGTGGATGCCGTGTTTCTTGACTTCCGCAACGCGTTTGATACAGTTCCCCACAGTCGTTTAATCAACAAAGTAAGAGCATATGGACTATCAGACCAATTGTTTGATTGGATTGAAGAGTTCCTAGATAACAGAACGCAGCATGTCATTCTCAATGGAGAGAAGTCTTCCGAAGTAAGAGTGATTTCAAGTGTGCCGCAGGGGAGTGTCGTAGGACCGTTGCTATTCACAATATATATAAATGACCTTGCGAATAACATCGGAAATTCACTGAGGCTTTTTGCGGATGATGCTGTAGTATATCGAGAGGTTGTAACAATGGAAAATTGTTCTGAAATGCAGGAGGATCTGCAAAGAATTGACGCATCGTGCAGCGAATGACAATTGAATCTCAATGTAGACAAGTGTGATGTGCTTCGAATACATAGAAAGAAAGATTCTTTATCATTTAGGTACAATATAGCAGGTCAACAACTGGTAGCAGTTAATTCCATAAATTATCTGGGAGTAGGCATTAGGAGTGATTTAAAATGGAATGACCATATAAAATTAATCGTCGGTAAAGCAGGTGCCAGACTGAGATTCATTGGAAGAATCCTGAGGAAATACAATCTGAAAACAAAGGAAGTAGGTTACAGTACACTTGTTCGCCCACTGCTTGAATACTGCTCAGCAGTGTGGGATCCGTACCAGATAGGGTTGATAGAAGAGATAGAGAAGATCCAACGGAGAGCAGCGCGCTTCGTTACATGATCATTTGTTAATCGCGAAAGCGTTACGGAGATGATAGATAAACTCCAGTGGAAGACTCAGCAGGAGAGACGCTCAGTAGCTCGGTACGGGCTTTTGTTGAAGTTTCGAGAACATACCTTCACCGAGGAGTCAAGCAGTATATTGCCCCCCCCCCCCCCCCCCTACGTATATTTCGCGAAGAGACCATGAGGGTAAAATCAGAGAGATTAGAGCCGACACAGAGGCATACCGACAATCTTTCTTTCCACGAACAATAAGAGACTGGAATGGAAGGGAGAACCGATAGAAGTACTCAAATGGTTCAAATGGCTCTGAGCACTATGGGACTTAACATCTGAGGTCATCAGTCCCCTATAACTTAGAACTGCTTAAACCTAACTAACCTAAAGACATCACACACATCCATGCCCGAGGCGGGATTCGAACCTGCGACCGTAGCGGTCGCGCGGTTCCCGACTGAAGCGCCTAGAACCGCTCGGCCCCTTCGGCCGGCAGAGGTACTCAAGGTACCGTCCGCCACACACCATCAGGTGGCTTGCGGAGTATGGTTGTTGATGTAGATGTAGATTTAGAAGAGGAGAGTGACATGCTAAATTGTCCCATCCAAATCTTGTGATGTAAAATACTCCACCTTCTTTAAAATTCTGAAATTTCGGGACGGACAGGAAGTGTTTGTTCCTTCAGCGCTTGAATATCGCATTGACTCCGATATCTGAACAGATTCGACTTGATGTGCTAAATCATGTCTGCAGCGACCGTCGTACCGTCCCGATTACCGCTGAGGGTATCCGACGTTGCTTCTCACGTCCGTCCGAAATGGATCTCCGAGCGCAGTTTGATTGTGTCTCTGCTTGAATTAAGTGTGCCACCGCTTAACCCGGAACCCATCGATAAAGACTGAACCGACGGTAACCAACATACTCCTGTACATCCTCCCTTTCAGTGTCTGTTTTGAACACTTTCTCGTTATGCGGCACTCGATCAACTATTTTTGTGACTTTGCTCGAGATACGCTCGACCACGACCTCGCCTTCTCTTAGCGGACTGGTGAAGATCCGTGCTCTGGTTGTCTGTTTTACTCGCGTGCTTAGCTTTGCTGGCTGTAGTGATAGCTATCTTCTTGGGTCCTGCCGCTTCTAATTTAGCTGAACGCGAGTATCTTTTGCGCTAGTTGCGGTTTGTTTTACTTCTGCACACGTTTTTTCTGTTTTCAACATCTTTTCTCCGAGTTCACAAATTTCAGTGGAAATTCGCTTCGTAAGTTCTTTGAAATTTGCATCTCGTGCCTTTTCGGCCTCCTGCCATCCTTTGTCTGTTTCCTCTCTTTTTTCTTTCCATGTCTGTAAGAAAAGCCGAAGTAGGATCCTGCGGTAGTTGACATGCCGTGTTGCAGCTCTGGAATCTCACACGCTATTATGCTGGCACCGACTGACTGATCTGTTGTCTGTTTGTAACGGGTTCTGGATTGTTACAGTGGCTTCCTAAGGTGTGGCTCAATGGAACGCTTATCATCCTCAATGAAGCATGTTCCCCGTTCATGATCAGTCTCAGAACGATAAAAAAAAACGCTAGTATCTCGACTTGGTCTTTGTTGTTGTTCTTGTGGTCTTCAGTCCCGAGACTAGTTTGATGCAACTCTCCATGCTACTCTATCCTGTGCAAGCTTCTTCATCTCCCAGTACGTACTGCAACCTACATCCTTCTGAATCTGCTTAGTGTATTCGTCTCTTGGTCTCCCTCTACGATTTTTACCCTCCACGCTGCCCTCCAATACTAAATTGGTGATCCCTCGATGTCTAAGGACATGTCCTACTAACCGATCCCTTCCTCTAGTCAAGTTGTGCCACAAGCTCCTCTTCTCCCTAAGTCTATTCAATACCTTCTCATTAGTTATGTGATCTACCCATCTAATCTGCAGCGTTCTTCTGTAGCACCACATCTCGAAAGCTTCTATTCTCTTCTTGTCTAAACTATTCATCGTCCACGTTTCACTTCCACACATGGCTACACTCCATACAAATACTTTCAGAAACGACTTCCTGACATTTAAATCTATACTCGATGTTAACAAATTTCTCTTCTTCAGAAACGCTTTCGTTGCCATTGCGAGTCTACATTTTATATCCTCTCTACTTCGACCATCATCAGTTATTTTGCTCCCCAAATAGAAAAACTCCTTTACTACTTCAAGTGTCTCATTTCCTAATCTAATTCCCTCAGCATCACCCGACTTAACTCAACTACATTCCATTATCTTCGTTTTGATTTTGTTGATGTTCATCTTATACCCTCTTTTCAAGACACTGTCCATTCCGTTCAACTGCTCTTCCAAGTCCTTTGCTGTTTCTGACAGAATTACAATGTCATCGGCGAACCTCAAATTTTTTATTTCTTCTCCATGGATTTTAATACCTATTCCGAACTTTTATTTTGTTTCCTTTATTGCTTGCTCAATATACAGATTGAATAACATCGGGGATAGGCTACAACCCTGTCTCACTCCCTTCCCAACCACTGCTTCCCTTTCATACCCCTCGACTCTTATAAATGCCATCTGCTTTCTATACAAATTGTAAATAGTATTTCGCTCCCTGTATTTTACCCCTGCCACCTTCAGAATTTGAAAGAGAGTATTCCAATCAACATCGTCAAAAGCTTTCTCTAAGTTTACAAATGCTACAAACGTAGGTTTGTCTTTCCTTAATCTTTCTTCTAAGATAAGTCGTAGGGTCAGTATTCCCTCACGTGTTCCAACATTTCTACGGAATCCAAACTGATCTTCCCCGAGGTTGGCTTCTATCAGTTTTTCCATTCGTCTGTAAAGAATTCGCGTTAGTATTTTGCAGCTGTGACTTATTATCTGATATTTCGGTAATTTTCACATCTGTCAACACCCGCTTTTTTTGGGATTGGAATTATTATATTCCTCTTGAAATTTGAGGGTATTTCGCCTGTCTCATACATCTTGCTCACCAGATGGTAGAGTTTTGTCAGGACTGGCTCTCCCAAGGCTGTCAGTAGTTCTAATGGAATGTTGGCCTTTAATATTAATTAATCAATTAAGTTTACGTTTAAATTCAACAACAATAGCAGCAATAGCAGTAGGTCATAAAATAAATTAAACGAAACATTGAAATTGAATTGATCAATGTGCGAATATAGACAAATGCAATGAATTTGCGCAGGCCAAATGTAAGACATGAATTTCCCCTTTCAGATGGCAGGCAATAAAGTAAGGAAATCGTCAAGACAGTCTTGGGATGCGGTGCAGATGCAGCAGATTATAGATGCTTTTATCAGCGACGAGATGGGATGGCCTCGGATGTGGAGAGCATCTGGCGTACTCCACGTTACGCTTAGAATATGAACTAGGAACACCCACAAAATCTTCAGAGGTGTTCAGAAAGGACTGGGTAGATTACAGCCTACTTGCAACCCTGAACCGGAGAGTGAAATGGTACAACACCTGAAACTATTGGAGTCGCGCATGTTTCGTATGATTGTGAAGGAGGTGAGGCAACTTGCATTCAAAATACCCGAGAATAGCAAAGAGGTAACTTAGTTTTGGGAAATAAATGTACGAAAAAGACCTTTTTGGCGACAACAGTGATGGCTCCAAAGATTATCACTGTTTGTACTACTTAGAACTACACTATGTGCTCAAATGTATCCGGACGCCCCCAAAAACATACATTTTTCATATTAGGTGCATTGTGCTGCCACCTACTGCTACGTACTCTATATTAGCGACCTCCATTGTCATTAGACATCGCGAGATAGCAGAATAGGGCGTTCCGCAGAACTCACGGACCTCGAACGTGGTCAGGTGATTGGGTGTCACTTGTGTCATACGTCTGTACGCGAGATTTCCACTCTCCTAAATATCCCTGGGTCCACTGTTTCCGATGTGATAGTGAAGTGGAAACGTGAAGAGAGACAAAAGCGTACAGGCCGCCCTCGTCTGTTGACTGACAGAGACCGCCGACAGTTGAAGATGATCGTAAAGTACAATAGGCAGACATCCATCCAGACCATCGCACAGGAATTCCAAACTGCATCAGTATCCACTGCTAGTACTATGACAGTTAGGCGGGAGGTGAGAAAACGTGGATTTCATGGTCAAGCAGCTAATCATAAGCCACACATCACACCAGTAAATGCCAAACGACGCCTCGCTTGGTGTAAGGAGCGTAGACATTGGACGATTCAACAGTGGAAATACGTTGTGTGGAGTGATGAATCATGTTACACGATGTGGCGATCCGATGGCAGGGTGTGGGTATGGCGAATGCCCGGTGAACGTCATCTGCCAGCGTATGTAGTGCCAACAGTAAAATTCGGAGGTGGTGGTGTTATGGTGTGGTCGTGTTTTTCATGGAGGGGGTTGCACCCCTTGTTGTTTTGCGTGGCACTATCACAGCACAGGCGTGCATTGATGTTTTAAGCACCTTCTTGCTCCTCTATGTTGAAGAGGGGATGGCGACTGCATCTTTCAACACAATCGAGCACCTATTCATAATAAACGGCCTGTGGAGGAGTGGTTAGACGAAATAACATCCCTGTAATGGACTGGCCTACACAGAGTCATGACTGAATCGTATAGAGTACCTTTGGGATATTTTGGAACGCCGACTTCGTGCCAGGCCTCACCGACCGACATCGCCGGCCGAAGTGGCCGTGCGGTTAAAGGCGCTGCAGTCTGGAACCGCAAGACCGCTACGGTCGCAGGTTCGAATCCTGCCTCGGGCATGGATGTTTGTGATGTCCTTAGGTTAATTAGGTTTAACTAGTTCTAAGTTCTAGGGGACTAATGACCTCCGCAGTTGAGTCCCATAGTGCTCAGAGCCATTTGAACCGACCGACATCGATACCTCTCCTCAGTGTAGCACTCAGTGAAGAATAGGCTTCCATTCCCCAGGAAACCTTCCAACACCTGACTGAACATATGTCTGTGAGAGTGGAAGCTGTCGTCAAGGCTAAGGGTGGGCCAACACCATATTGACTTCCAGCATTACCGATGGAGGGCGCCACGAACTTGTAAGTCATTTTCAGAAAGGTGTCCGGATAATTTTGATCACATAGTGTATACTTGCATTCAAACCCCGGAGAACAGTAGTTCAGGTATCAGCAGAGTAATTTGTGAGCACACACTGAATGTGCTGAAGTAAGCCACGGAACAAAAAACTTTATTTGTTATGTCCTCAAATAGATAGGATTGGAAGAATTATTTTTCAAAAACGGAGCTAATTCTATTACTTCATGGATTCACATTCGTAACTCTACTTTCAGTCTTCAGTTTTTATATTACTGAACTTAGGAACCGTAATTGATACAGCTGCAGAATTATTTCAGGAGTAGTCTTTTGTTTGTTAGGTACAAATTTATTAAATATGTCAAATGTCTAATGTTTATCTGAATTTCTTACTTTTTCTTACTCCTATGTCATTTTACCCTAACATCGGTCTAACGTGATATATTGTGCACTTTTTAGAAGAATGTCAAAAACGTATGGCTTATACACTACTGGCCATTAAAATTGCTACATCACGAAGATGACGTGCTACAGATGCGAAATTTAACCGACAGGAAGAAGATGCTGTGATATACAAATTATTAGCTTTTCAGAGATTTCACACTTGGTTGGCGCCGGTGGCGACACCTACAACCTGCTGACATTAGGAAGGTTTCCAACCGAATTCTCATACACAAACAGCAGTTGACCGACGTTGCCTGGTGAAACATTGTCGTCTAAGGAGGAGAAATGCGTACCATCACGTTTCCGACTTTGATAAAGGTCGGATTGTAGCTTATCGCGACAGCGGTTTATCGTACCGCGACATTGCTGCTCGCGTTGGTGGAGATCGAATGACTGTTAGCAGAATATGGAATCGGTGGGTTCAGGAGGGTAATACGGAACGCCGTGCTGGATCCCAACGGCCTCGTATCACTAGCAGTCGAGATGACAGGCATCTTATCCGCATGGCTGTAACGGATCGTGCAGTCACGTCTCGATCCCTGAGTCAACAGATGGGGATGTTTGCAAGACAGCAACCATCTGCACGAACAGTTCGATGACGTTTGCAGCAGCATGGACTATCAGCTCGGAGACCATGGCTGCGGTTACCCTTGACGCTGCATCACAGACAGGAGCCCCTGTGATGGTGTATTCAACGACGAACCTGGGTGCACGAATGGCAAAACGTCATTTTTTCGGAAGAATCCAGATTCTGTTTACAGCATCACGATGGTCGGATCCGTGTTTGGCGACATCGTGGTGACGCACATTGGAAGCGTGTATTCGTCATCGCCATACTGGCGTATTACCCGGCGTGATGGTATGGGGTACCATTGGTTACATGTCTCGGTCACCTCTTGTTCGCATTGACGGCACTTTGAACAGTGGACGTTACGTTTCAGATGTGTTACGACCCGTGGCTCTATCCTTCATTCGATTCCTGCGAAACCCTACATTTCAGTAGGATAATGCACGACCGCATGTTGCAGACCCTGTACGGGCCTTTCTGGATACAGGAAATGTTCTACTGCTGCCTTGGCCAGCACATTTTCCAGATCTCTCACCAATTGAAAACGTATGGTCAATGGTGGTCGAGCAACTGGCTCGTCACAATACACCATTCACTACTCTTGATGAACTGTGGCATCGCGCTGAAGCTGCATGTGCAGCTGTACCTGTACTCGCCATCCAAGCTCTGTTTGACTCAATGCCCAGGCGCATCATGGCCGTTATTACGGCCAGAGGTGGTTGTTCTGGGTACTGATTTCCCAGGATCTATGCACTCAAATTGCGTGAAAATGTAATCACATGTCATATGTCATTTCTAGTATAATATACAGGGTGATTCAAAAAGAATACCACAACTTTAAAAATGTGTATTTAATGAAAGAAACATAATATAACCTTCTGTTATATATCATTACAAAGAGTATTTAAAAAGGTTTTTTTCACTCAAAAACAAGTTCAAAGATGTTCAATATGGCCCCCTCCAGACACACGAGCAATATCAACCCGATACTCCAACTCGTTCCACACTCTCTGTAGCATATCAGGCGTAACAGTTTGAATAGCTGCTGTTATTTCTCGTTTCAAATCATCAATGGTGGCTGGGAGAGGTGGCCGAAACACCATATCCTTAACATACCCCCATAAGAAAAAATCGCAGGGGGTAAGATCAGGGCTTCTTGGAGGCCAGTGATGAAGTGCTCTGTCACGGGCTGCCTGGCGGCCGATCCATCGCCTCGGGTAGTTGACGTTCAGGTAGTTACGGACAGATAAGTGGCAATGTGGTGGCGCTCCATGCTGCTGAAATATGAATTGTTGAGCTTCTTGTTCGAGCTGAGGGAACAGCCAATTCTCTAACATCTCCAGATACTGTAGTCCAGTTACAGTAGCACCTTCGAAGAAAAAGGGACCAAAAACTTTATTGGCTGAAATGGCGAACAAATGTACAACTAAATGAAACTTTATAGCTCCCTTAATTCGCCGACAGATAGTGCTTAGCTCTGCCTTTTGTCGTTGCAGAGTTTTAAATTCCTAAAGTTGTGGTATTCCTTTTGAATCACCCTGTATTTGTCCAATGAATACCCGTTTATCATCTGCATTTCTTCATGGCCAGTAGTGTATTAATTTAAAAGCATAGCACTAATAAGATGGCGAAACATACAAGTGAATGAGGCACGGTCCTGATATAAATTTTATTTGACATAGTGGTTTATCAAGCAATAATGACCTAAAAACAAAATGGTGCGTCATTTTAGCCGGACTTCCCCTTCTCAGCCACCTTTTTTTTCGTTTTTTTTTTTTTTTTTTTTTTTTTTGAATTCTCGGTCGAAACCTTTGTTTTGCGTTTCGTTTTTATGCGTTTTAGAAACATTAATAAATACACTACTGTGAGCATTGTTTTGGGTTATTTGCAGTATCATTAACGTAAACATATAAGTAAAAACGTTTCTGCATAAGGACTAGTCCCATGACCCTTGGATTATCGTTCTGTATTTTTTCCTTGGCGCCAACCGCTGTCTGGAAACTACGTTAACATAAATAACTCATACCTCGACCGACCCGCAAGAAAAATGCATTGTTTTCTAAACACTTGCTCATCTGGAGCTCCCACTTCTATCTATTTCATTCCTGGCCAATTTGAGCATATACCATAAATTTGTTGGAAATCGGTGATGATGAGTAGGTGCCGTCCCATTGTCAATTTCAGAAATGTAGAATAGCACTAACGATACTGTAGACAAAACCTGACTGTTCTTTATACTTGGATACTTCATCTCAACCGATATAATACTTCTCAGGTATAAGTAGCTGTTCACGTCAAATAGTTCGCGAACCACAAAAGAAACGGTAGTTCGCTTATCATCTAGACGAATGGTGAGTCATCACTCAGTGACGTATAGTATCTTATCGTAGCAAAATTAATGAAACAGCTATGGGTATTAGTATTGCTTTTTGAAATCGAACTACAGTAATATCTGCTGCTAAATAACTGAGACGATTTATTCACGTTTCACTCCGCTACAGAAGTACACTGACAGGTATTAAAATTGCAACACCAGAAAGAATATCAAATAAATTTTTACATATGGTGGATGTACAGTACGGTTGGAATATGTAAGTGTTTTTAGGTCCAAAATGTGGTACACAGAGCTGCTACTTCAGGCAGCAACAACCCCCCACCCCCCGTCCTAGGGTGCTTACATCTCTTCTGTTAGTATGTGCTTGGCCACCATGGGGCCCACCCCTTGAAGCTCTACTTCACTTTCCGTGCTATCCTTCTACCATTTTTTTCTCCACTCTGACTGGTCTACTTGGTGCTGATCATGTTTGGATTTGATTTATGATTTTGGACACTCGTTTACTCTCCTCCAGCCATTTCTCCAACTCTTCATCCATCACTACATGGTCCCCATCGTTAGGTTCTACCTACTATTCGTCTTCAAAATTTAGCAGAAGTGCAGATCGTGTGGGGAAGGTCACCAACTATGGTTTGCATTCCACCTTCTGTGCCTTCATATCTTTTCACCCTCCATTTCTGGGAAATGTGCTACATCCAAAACCCAACATGGTTGCCATCTCGTTGTGTGGAGGCCATCAAGTGCCTACACAGTGGTAGACCTCTAACCATGCATGGATCACACTATTGGTGCTTGAGCTGGAAATTCCCCACGAATGCCAAGGAGGATGTGCCTGTCATAGCTGGGGCATGGGGACTCCAGGAAATGGTTAACCAACCAGGTTGCCAATACTGTGGCTGGGTGGCACCAATGGGGAGAGGCCCCCATTCAGAATGGGTGGCACCAAGGCGGATGACTGGCAAATGAAGCAGAACATACTTTCCTTCACTTGGGGCCACATGGCCCGAGCATTGAAGTAAAGGACTACCATAACGTGGAGAGATATCATCCCAAAGCGGTTTCTTTCCTGGCTACACCATGGGAGAAACATAGGTCTAACAGACATTGGGAGAAATACTCTTCACAGTACTTAGTTTTCTCTGGGAGCAACAGAGATTTGTTTTGACCACAAAGGCATTATTCTTTGTTGAACAGCTTAAGGACAGGCTCGAGGAAATAGCAGCGATTTAAAAAACGAAAAGTAATTCTGTTGTGATTAAAGTGACATCACTCGCTCAGTGACAAGCGCTGCTTGCCTGTGACAAGCTGGATGACATTCCTGTAACTATCACCCGCCATAACAGTCTTAATGTGGTACAAGGTACCGTCTCGAACCACGACCTCATTTTACAAAGATAACGAGTTACGTGTGATGGATGCGCATTTTGTCTGTTGTGTTCAATGGGGGCCAAAGGACAATAGGGTGGATGCTGGTGCCTTCATCTTGGCCATCAAAGGCGACTCGTTGCCTGAAAAGGTGAGGGTGATAGTGTATTTATGTGACGTGAAACCACCTGTTCTCTCTCCCATGCAGTGCTTGAAATGCATGAGATTCAGGCACATGTCCTATCTGTAATTCCAGGCCTATCTGTAGAGATTGTGGATATGAGTTGTACACAAATGCTCTTTGTGTCCCCATCCATCGTCTGTGTCAGCTGCAGGGATCATCGTTCGCCCTGTCCAACAAACTGCTCTGTCTTCCAAAATAGGAAAGAAAATCTAAGAATACAATACTATTGACAGATTCGTGAATCAGGAGGCCAAGAGGAAATATGACCATTTGCATCCTGTACGTATGACAGTTATGATTGCAACACGTATAATGATGTCATCCTCTCTAGTGACAGAACACTTACAATTTGTATCTCCTATGACAGGCCCTCAAGACCACTTAAGCACACCCAGTAGCCTCTTCCTAGTGCTTCCCACAGACTTACTTTGGGAGCGTCCTCCCCTCACACATCACAGACGTTGATCCCCAACACCCAGCTGGAGGAGCAACGTCCTCCTCAAGCACAACTCACCAGGAAGGGGTCCCTGGAGATGTTCCCCTCCCAGGATTCTGATGATCTGCCACTTAATACCAGCCAGTGGCTGAAGGAGCGACAGGTTGGTGGTCATACATCTTTTCATTCCTCCTCTGTCCTTGAAACTAAGGCAGACAAGCCCTCACAGACATTGAAATCATCAAAAGAGAACAGCGAGAAAAAGAATATCTACAAGTCTAAGGAGGTTCCACTGGTCCCCATGACGGCAGATCTCCCATATTCCTCCTCTGTAACACTCTGAGGCATAGTTTGCAGTGGCCTGTGCAGCAATGGAATCTCCCACATGACCTGATCCAGAGCCAATGTGTATTGTTGCCATATCCTTGTGACTGGTGGCAGCAGGTGATACTGCTTCCATGGTCCCTTCACCTCTCAACAGGATACTGGTAGCATGATAGACCAGTGGAACTGCAACGGTTTTTTCCACTACTCTGCTGAGCTATGACGTCTCTAATGTGTTTCCTCTGCTTTCCGCATTGCCCTCCAGGAAACTTGGTTCCCAGCATTGCAGATCCCTGCCCAATGTGGCTATCTAAGCTATTTTAAGAATCGAGCTACGACAGGACATTGGGGCAAGTTTTCACGAACATTCTGGACTCTGTCTATGGTGAACACAGGCCACTCAATGTGGTTTTAGAGTCTGCGGCTGCTTGTGTGAGGACATCTCTGATTTTACCGTCTGTAATGTGTATCTCCCTCCCGATAATGATGTGTCTCAGACCATGTTGTTTACACTGATTTCTCAGCTCTCTCCACCCTTTCTCACGGCGACACAGCCACAACTCTTTGTGAGGTGGAACTAAGATAATTTGCTGTGGTAAAGGTAACGAAACTTTGTTTGCAGAAGTTGGTCTTTGTCTCGTGAATACTGGGGCTCTCACACAGTTCGCTGTCGCATAGGGACCTTATTTGGCCACTGATCTTTCCATTTGCAGCCCTGATCTTCTCCCCTCCAACCAATGAAGATTACATGATGACCTGTGTGACAGTGATCAGTTTCAGACCGTCTCAACCCTCCCTCAGCATCAGTACCCTGAGCATCCACCTAGAAACGATACTGACTGGGATGCCTCTGCCTCTGCTGTTGCCCTTAGCATCCCAACACGTAGGGGTGTTGAGGCAGCTGTCCAGAGCACAACCACGGCCATTCCATTTGCAGCAGACTTAGTGATTCTAAATTCCCTAAGATCGCTCCATCTAAATGACGTTCATCGATGGAGGGCCTTAATGCCTTTAAATGGCTCTGGCCTGGGTCCACTACCTAGTAGGACGACAGAAAGGAGAATGCTGGGAACGGTATGTCACTACTGTTGGACCATATACCCTTCCTTTGCAGCTGTGGGCAAAGGTTTCAGCCTCTATGGTCACCAGTTTCCCACAGGTGTACATGGTATCTTCCTGAATTGTGTTATCTACACTGACCCAGTTGCTGTTGATTAACATTTTACTTCCCAGTTTGCTTGACCCTTTGTATCTGAGAATCATCACCCTGCATTCTGTATACTCAAATAATAGAGCGAATTCACTTACCTTTAGACACATGTCACCTAGAGCCAGTGATTGGGAGTTGCTCAATGACCTAGCTCTTTGCCCCGACAGGATTCCAGGGCCAGACCACATCCACAGCAAAACCCTCCTGCACATATTTGTGGATAGCAAACACCACATCCTTGCCATTTTCAACTGTATCTGTAGTGGGGGTGAGTTTCTGTCTCACTGGCGAGAAACTATTATAGTCCCAGTTGTAAAGAGTACGATGGATGGCCATCGCCAAATTAGTTTTACTAATGTTCTCTGCAAGTTGCTTGAATGTATGGTGAACCAGCAGCTGCGTTAGAACCTCGAGTCTCGGGGTCTTTTGGTTCAGTCAAAGGCTGTTCTACTGCTGACAATTTGGTCTGCCTACATTCTGCCATTCGATCAGCTTTTGCCTGGTGTCAGCACCTTCTTGCTGTCTTCTTCGATTTACAGAAGGCTTATGACATCACATGGCATCATCACATCCTAGTTACTCCACATGAGTGGGGTCTCGGGAGTCCTCTCCAGAACTTCTTGTGACACCACACTTTTTGGGTTCATATCTGTAATTCTCACAGTAGCCCCCCTTTCTCCCATATACAAGAGAACAGGCTGCCACAGAGCTCTATAATGAGTGTCCCTTTCTCTAGTGGCTATCAATGGTATAGCTGCATCTGTGGGGTCTACAGTGTCACCCCACCTGTGAACTGACGATTTTTGCATTTAGTATTGCTCTTCCACTGTGGGTATTGCTGAACATTGGCTGCAGGGTGCCATATGAAAGGTGAAGTCCTCGGCTCTCACCAATGGCTTCCATTTTTCAGCTGCCAGGATACTAATCAAGCACTTCTGACACCATCGTACTGTCCATCCACAACCAGAACTCTACCTCAACGACCGACTGCTCAGTGTGGAGGAATCTTATCGATTTTTGACTGGTCTTCTATTCCTAGTTGACATGACTTCCTAATCTTTGTCAACTTAAGCAAATGTTCTGGTCAAACCTCAATACTTTTCACTGCCTCAGTAACACCAGCTGGGACACAGAGCATGCTAAACTTTTGTGGCTTTCTGGACCTTTGATCCTGTTCCATCTTGATTATAGGAATAGTGGCATATGGCTCAGCACTGCCTTCAACAATATGGAAGCTGGACCTGGAAATGAAATGAGCGTTTGGTGTCATGAACTGAAATTGAAAATCGTATTCTGGTACTTACAAGACTGAATCGATGGTCCTGGCTTTCGGCCTCGACTAATAGCCCTTCTTCTTCTTTTGTTGTGTGCTGGAGTTAATGATGTAGTAATGATTATGCTTTTCTGTATAGCTGCTTGCTTATCTTGGTGTTGTGTATAGTTCATGTCTATAAGCCGAAGTTTTGATGTTCCTTGCAATGTGCTGCCTTTTTCACCCGTGTTGCTGTACAAGCTTTTTAATTATGTTTCATGACATGTCACAGTGAGCTGCATAGTTGATTTGTAGTTGGTTTGTACATGGTGAATAATGTATTGTTTCCAGTCAGAGGAGCTCCATATGTAATGATTAGATCATTTACTTGTGTAGTGTGCATAACTATGTTGCTATCTCGTTATTTTATGTCCTCAGGTAACCAATTTATTTTGTGTGTACATGAAATTTAGGTGTACTAAAGAACAATTTATTTTGTGTATGTATTGGAGATGCTGAAGCTGTGCCCATGAACCAACCAGTATGGATGCTGTTCTAAGGAACCGTTGATGTTGTGTTTAGGTTAGTTCACCTATTTATTTTGTGCGTATGAGTATTGAGGTTGTGGTGCTGAACCACTTTCTTTTGTTTGCTGCAGCTGTTCTGGGGTATGTTTTTGCTATATTTGTGGGTTGACCACAATGTACGGAGGCAGTGCATATGAGTATTGCTGCTGGTATTGTTTGTAACTGTGTGCTGACGTGGAAAACTTATCTTAATTTAAGATTCTTTTTTCTTTCATTATTGAATGTTCATGTTCATGAATACTTAAATGTACTATATTTATTTCATTTTGTGTGTTGTGTTTTTTGCTGTGCTATGACTCATTGTTTCCTAGGTAAAGCATTACTTTTCAAATCTGAGGGAGATTAAAATTGTTAGTGAAGTAGAAGGACAAGCTTTAGTAGATGATATGCGTTATTGATGCAGATATATGTACGTTTAGAGAAGCCATATGAGGGTGATTATTATCTTTGAAATCTCTAACATGGTTGTAAACAGCAACTTTAAAGTGATAGTTTCTGAACAGAGGAAAAAATCACACAGGCAGTTGCATAAAACAGGTTTATTAGAGCCCTTGATCTGGGTTTAGATAGTTATAAAATTATCATCTTCAGAATGATATTGTAACGTCTAGAAATTAGCAATGGGTTGCAAAAGGTTAAAGAAAAACTGAAAAAGTAGATGTGGATAAAAAACTATAAGCCAAGAATAAACACTTACTGCTTATTAATTGTATTATCTTTGAAATTTTCATGTAGCAGACCATGGGTCAATGGTCACGACTGAGAGTGACACACAACTGAACAAGACATATGCTAACCAATCAGCTGTCGGCAGACTACTTAAATGTCTATCACGGAGTGTTCAGAGGACAACAGCCTATCTGAGCAGTATGGTATTCATCCCATATCAGTGCTAGGAGACCCAGATTGTGCAAATGAGCTACATGACCGTCACAAACTGAGAACGACAATGTCCTGGATACGTCCAGTACTTTAACAAATTCGCAGTACTTGGGGCACGAAAGAAACTGTCCAGAAGATAGCGGCGTAGGCAACCAGTACTGTGCATCATCCATGAATATCCAAGATAAGGTTCTGTCTGATCCACTCTGTACCACTGAAGCTATTACACTCTGTGATCAAAAGTAGCCGGACTTCTGGATGAAAATCACTTACAAGTTCGTGGCGCCCTCCATCAGTAATGCTGGAATTCAATGTGGTGTTGGCCCACCCTTAGCCTTGATGACAGCTTCCACTCCCGCAGGCATACTTTCAATCAGATGCCGGAAGGTTTCTTGGGGAATCGCAGCCCATTCTTCACGGAGTGCTGCACTGAGGAGAGATATCGATGTCGATCGGTGAGGCCTGGCACGAAGTCGGCGTTCCAAAACATTCCAGATCTGTTCTATAGGATTCAGGTCAGGACTCTGTGCAGGCCAGGGATGTTAATGTCGTGTAACCGCTCTGCCACATACCGAGCATTGTGAACAGGAGCTCGATCGTCTTGAAAGATGCAATCGCCATCAGCGAATTGCCCTTCAACAGTGGGGAGCAAGAAGGTGCTTCAAACATCAATGTAGGCCTGTGCTGTGATACTTCCATGCAAAACTACAAGGGCTTTGCAAGCCCCCTCCATGGAAAACATAACCACATCATAACACCACCGCCTCCGAATTTTAGTGTTGGCACTACACACGCTGGCAGATGACGTTCGCCAGGCATTCGCCATACCCACACCCTGCCATCGGATCACCACATTGTGTACCGTGATTCATCACTTCACACAATGTATTTCCACTGATCAATCGTCCAATGTTTACGCTCCTTACACAAAGCGAGGCGTCGTTTGGCATTTACCGGCGTGATGTGTGGCTTACGTATGAGCAGCCGCTCGACCATGAAATCCACGTTTTCTCACCTAACTGTCATAGTACATTCAGTAGATACTGATGCAGTTTGGAATTCCTGTGTGATGGTCTGGATGGATGTCTGCCTTTTACACATTACGACCCTTTTCAACTATCGGCGGTCCCTGTCAGTCAACAGACGAGGTCGGCCTGTACGCTTTTGTCTCTCTTCACGTTTCCACTTCACTATTACATCGGAAACAGTGGACCTAGGGATATTTAATAGTGTGGAAATCTCGCGTACAGACGTATGACACAAGTGATACCCATTTACCCAACCATGTTCGAAGTCCGTGAGTTCTGCGGAGCGCTCCATTCTGCTCTCTCACGATGTCTATTGACTACTGAGGTCGCTGATATGGAGTACCTCGCAGTAGGTGGCAGCAAAATTCATCTAATATGAAAAACGTATGTTTTTGAGGGTTTACGGATACTTTTTATCACAAATTGTACATTAGTCAATGCGATCGAAAACAAGTGTGTGTGTGTGTATTCCCATGTGCATAGGATGCGATCGAAAACAAGTGTGTGTGTGTATTCCCATGTGCATAGGACAGTGTCAAGACATAGTGTAGCCTCGATCTCAAACAGTTTTCCTTCTTTCTAATTCAGTCCCCAGAACAGCATATTTTTATTCAACAACTATTTGGACCAGTGTTGGAGAAGAACTCATGTAGTCAGTGATGGAAAAATTTAACATACACAGAATGAATCTGTAACACAGAAAAATTATTGCACTCATACTGTATAATAATGTCTGATAATGAAAGTCATAGAAAACTGATATGAAATGTTTTGTGAAGTATGTAGTCTGATACAAATATGTATTACTTTATCATTTTATCACCAAATATAGGTTGGTTTTATGTTAAGTTCTGTGCTGTCGCTCAAATATTTCATTCATAAATACACTGCCGGAAAGAATTAGTACAACCTTTTAGAGGTTTCCAGTTCACTCAGGATTTATTGTTGCAACAGTGCATATGGAGTACATAATATGATCACATTATAGATTAATAGCACAAGTGGTTCTGAGATACCAAGTATCGACCCATGCTGAAACACCCATTTCAGTAAATGGCGTAGCCTCCACGGGCACCAATGCAGCCGCTGGCGGTGGTACCCAATTGATGTCCTGGCATACGTTATGCCACGACCTGCTCGACCTGTTTCAAAAATGTTCAAATGTGTGTGTATTCCTAAGGGACCAAACTACCATCAGTCCCTAGACTTACACACTACTTAAACTAACTTATGCTAAGAATAACACACAGACCCATGTCCGAGGGAGGACTCGAACCTCCGGCGGGAGGGCTGCGCAGTCCGTGACATGGCGCCTCAAACCGCGCGGTCACTCTGCGCTGCTCGACCTGTTTACGTAGATCTGTTAGTGTTGTTGGCTGACGAGTTGCACAAGTCACTTCTCATCCCATCATATCCCGCATGTCGATTGGAGACAAGTCTGAAGATTGTGTTGGCCAGGGAAGTTGCTGCAAGTGATGCAGAACACACTGAGTTTCACGGACAGTGTGTGGGTGAGCATTATCCTGTTGGAACAACACATCACCTTCCTGTTGGAAGAATGACAAAAGAACTCTCTAATACCATTCTGCATATACCGAGCGCTGGTTAGCGTCCCCTCCAGAAATACACTACTGGCCATTAAAATTGCTACACCAAGAAGAAATGCAGATGATAAACGGATATTCATTGGACAAATATATTATACTAGAATTTGAGTGCATAGATCCTGAGAAATCGGTACCCAGAACAACCAACTCTGGCCGTAATAACGGCCTTGATACGCCTGGGGATTTGGGTCAAACAGAGCTTAGATGGCGTGTACAGGTACACCTCCCCATGCAGCTTCAACACAATACCACAGTTCATCAAGAGTAAAGACTGGCGTATTGTGACGAGCCAGTTGCTCAGCCACCATTGACCAGACGTTTTAGATTGGTGAGAGATCTCGAGCATGTGCTGGCCAGGGCAGCAGTCGAAAATTTGTTGTATCCAGAAAGGCCCGTAAAGGACCTGCAACATGCGGTCGTGCATTATCCCGCTGCAATGTAGGGTTTTGCAGGGATCGCACACGGGTCGTAACACGTCTGAAACGTAACGTCCACTGTTCAAAGTGCCGTCAATGCGAACAAGAGATGACCGAGACATGTAACCAATGGTACCCCATACCATCACGCCGGGTAATACGCCAGTATGGCGATGACGAATACACGCTTCCAATGTGCGTCACCACGATGTCGCCAAACACGGATGCGACCATCATGATGCTGTAAACAGAACCTGAATTCATCCGAAAAAATGACATTTTGCCATTCGTGCACCCAGGTTCGTCGTTGAATACACCATCGCAGGCGCTCCTGTCTCTGATGCAGCATCAAGGGTAACCGCAGCCATGGTCTCCGAGCTGATAGTCCATGCTGCTGCAAACGTCGTCGAACTGTTCGTGCAGACGGTTGTTGTCTTGCAAACGTCCCCATCTGTTGACTCAGGGATCGAGACGTTGCTGCACGATCCGTTACAGACATGCTGATAAGATGCCTGTCATCTCGACTGCTAGTGATTCGTGGCCGTTGGGATCCAGCACGGCATTCCGTATTACCCTCCTGAACACACCGATTCCATATTCTGCTAACAGTCATTGGATCTCGACCAACGCGAGCAGCAATGACGTGATACGATAAACCACAATTGTGATAGGCTACAATCCGACCTTTATCAAAGTCGGAAACGTGATGGTATGCATTTCTCCTCCTTACATGATGCATCACAACAACGTTTCAGCAGGCAACGCCAGTCAACTGCTGTTTGAGAAATCGGTTGGAAACTTTCCTAATGTCAGCACGTTGTAGGTGTCGCCGCCGCCGCCAACCTTGCGTGCATGCTCTGAAAAGCTAATCATTTGCATATGACAGCATCTTCTTCCTGTCGGTTAAATTTCGCGTCTGTAGCACGTCATCTTCGTGGTGTAGCAATTTTAATGGCCAGTAGTGTACTAAAGGTGAACCAGAGTTGTAGCTCATTGCACTCCGTACTATAAAGCTTGTGGTCGTGCCAGTCTGCCTTGGACAAACGTGCTCTTTGAAACAGCGCTCACCAGGTCTACATAGAACGTGTAAACAACCATTTCTTGCTTGCAGGCAGATCTGTTCTTACCACTGAAGAGTACGGCGCGCCATTCCATCTTCCAATACTGTTGCGTGTGTGGGAGACGGGCTAGAGGCGTGCGTACCCATTGTCCCATTGCTGATAATCAGTTCGTAACAGTTCGTGTTGACACGTCTGGGCTCACAAACCCTCGTATCTATACTGTGGTAGCTGTGCAATCTGCCACTGCTGCCCTTACAGTACGACGATTCTGAAGGTCGTCTCTGCAGCGTGGACGTCCAGGACCTCGACTACGGGTGTGAGAATGTTCACGTGACCAATGACACCAGCGTCGTTGCACAACTGAAGCAGCACGTCCAGCTTGTGTGGGAATTCAAGGAAAGGACCTGTTGGAAGGCTGCAATTTGATCTCCTTAAATCTGTGTCAGTTGGCTGTAGGATGCACGACTGCATCTCCGAGGCTGGTTATCTGCTTGTTTACATCACACTGATCCTTCTGGCTGTGGGCAGTCCCTGTTAAAGGTTAGACACGGATGCCGCTCTGGTAGCTATGACACTACACTATTCTCTGTCTCGTGATGGCTGGGTGTTGTGTGATGTCCTTAGGTTAGTTAGGTTTAAGTAGTTCTAAGTTCTAGGGGACTGATGACCATAGATGTTAAGTCCCATAGTTCTCAGAGACATTTGAACCATTTTTTGAACACTACACTATCTGAAACTTCCTGGCAGATTAAAACTGTGTGCCGGACCGAGACTCGAACTCGGAACTTTTGCCTTTCGCGGGCATGTACTCTACCATCTGAGCTACCCAAGCACGACTCACGCCCCTTCCTCACAGCTCTACTTTTGCCAGTACCTCGTCTCCTACCTTCCAAACTTTACAGAAGCTCTCCTGCGAACCTTGCAGAACTAGCACTCCTGAAAGAAAGGATATTGCGGAGACATGGCTTAGGCACAGCCTGGGGGATGTTTCCAGAATGAGATTTTCACTCTGCAGCGGAGTGTGCACTGATATGAAACTGCACACAGTTTTAATCTGCCGGGAAGTTTCATATCAGCGCACACTCCGACGCAGAGTGAAAATCTCATTCTGGAAACATCCCTCAGGCTGTGGCTAAGCCATGTCTCCGCAATATCCTTTCGTTCAGGAGTGCTAGTTCTGATAGGTTCGCAGGAGAGCTTCTGTAAAGTTTGGAAGGTAGAAGACGAGATACTGGCAGAAGTAGAGCTGTGAGGACGAGGCGTGAGTCGTGCGTGGGTAGCTCAGATGGTAGGGCACTTGCCCGCGAAAGGCAAAGGTCCCGAGTTCGAATCTCGGTCCGGCACACAGTTTTAATCTGCCAGGAAGTTTCATATCAGCGCACATTCCGCTGCAGATTGAAAATGTCATTATGGAAACTACACTATCTGTTGCCGGACGATGTTGAAACCATTATCAGTACACCTACTAGCCCCCAGGTGGCATAAGCCGTCATTAGATCAAACTCGGCATTGTCTTTCCAACTCTACTAATTTTTTCCGGCAGTGTAATTCCTGTCATGAGTCTAAGATCTTTTTCTTGTTAACCTATTATTCCAGAGAGCTGAGAACGAACGATTCATTTAACATAATCTTATTTTTAGTAATCATCATTTTCATAAATTTAGTTGTACTAACTTTACTAATAACAATATGTATGACATCGTTACTGAATCATTCAAATTTAATCTTTCATTTAAACTTATATTTAAGCTGTCGTGTGTGTTTTGTGTATTAATTTCAGTCTCAAGCATGACTAATCCTTAGTCAATTTCTGTTACATGCCTTAAACTACAATTTTGTTCAGATTACACATCTGACAGCTATCTAAAGTAGTTAACTTCTTTAAAATGCTTTTTTATTTCAGTCTCTGATCACAATATGAATTCTTTAGAGGATGACCGGTTTCAGTCTGTATTGACCATCCCTATTCTACACCATATTTTAGATCCATGTGGCGATGCTATGCTGATTACATTTATATGTTTTGACGATGCCATTATGGCCATATCACTCTAGGACATGGTGTAAAAAAGATCTGAGGATGGTCAATACAGACTGAAACCGGTCATCGTCTAAAGAATTCATATTGTGATCAGAGACTGAAATAAAAAAGCATTTTACACTATTGGATCACTGTTTGTATATGCGATTGTGTCGCAGTTGGTTAACTTCTTTACCGTTGATTACATGAGTTTGGAGTGTTTCCTTCTTTCTAACAGTGAGGCTTAATTTATGTGTTCTCTTGTTTTTGTATTTGTCAAGTAAACTACTCTTAAGACCATTCAGAGTAAAAATGTGGGGCACATGGTTTAATTTTGTACAGCATCGATCCTAAGGGCTGCGCATTATATCATCTTGACTTCATCCATTGAATACTATAATCATTTTGAGTAAGTTTTTCCTTGTTAAAGACCTTTTATCTTAGAATTATTACAGGATGCCAAGTAGCAATTGGTAATGCCCTATAGTGATCTCCTGCAGACCACTCTCCAAATATATTTCAATCAAAAAAGAAGGGAGCGATGAAAGATGACTCTTCATTTGGAATTTCATTTATTGCTCATAGTATTTTTACCTTTCTTCAATTGCGAGTTGTCTATGCAATGCTTCACGTGTTTCTGCCACAATCAGCTTCGTTTAATCGAAATAGGCTCTTTGAGAAATCTCTTTGTGTCTCCATTGATGCATTTTGTATATTTGGATGATGATCTATGCCACCAGCTAGTCAGAATCGTTGACAGCTTTTTTTTTTTATTTTTTAACCACGAGATGATGCAGTTCAAATTCTTTTCACCATGCTGTTTTGTTTTAATTTGTGTGATATTCTGTCCTGGAGTTGATGAGGTCAAGTTTGTCTCTGCTTGATTCTGGGAAGCAGTCTTGTGTTGTCTGGTCTCAGTGTAAGAACGTTCGGAGTTCTCCAATGACAAAACAGATATGTGAGAACTTTTCAATTACTTTCTGTGGCAAATATTAGTCGAATTTATAGGTTATTTCAGAGGTGTCTGCTAAATATCAGCACAATTGATTTTCTGATCACCCCTCGTTCAGAAGTACAATGGTGTCCTTCCACATCGGGAAATGGGAGATCATAAGCTGATAACTTTTCGTTAAATGGAAACTGATTGTGTGATCGAATATTGAATCAGTCACTTGTGCTTAATCAAATTTCTCATACTCTCCTGTATTATTAGCAGTTTTGTATTAAGAGCTAGTTTCTTAAAGGAAAATTGTTTATTGTTTAATGTGTGAACATTAACTACGCAAAATTCTTTTCAGTTGTGTCTATATTAAGTTAGTGTCTATATGTGACTATTCCATTAAACATCCGCCGTGATACAGCGTTTCCAGTTTGTTTTCTGGGGAATACAGGTCTTTACGTTATAGCATAGCGTAATGATTCGTGGCTTCCCTTAACTGTTTATGGGAATGGTTCACTTTATTATACAACACATCTTACAGTTATCGCTACAATGCAAATGTGTAAATATTTTCTCACTGTTTCACTACTCATTTCAATTAATTGCAGAAAGCATACTGAAAATACTAAACTTGAGCACACGACAATTCGGTAACTAAAAAAAAAAAAAAAAAAAAAAAAAAAAAAAAAAAAAAAAAAAACCGAAACTTCTTTCACGAAACTTGGCTAAAGATATTTATTAAAGCGTCGTCGTTAAGGATGGTTAAACCAAGGTACACACTACAAAGGAAGTATTGTACCGGACAAAAGCTCTCTTTCGAAGTCAACAATGCATACCTCTCCCGCTCTCTGAACCCACCAACATCGCAGGGGCTGAGGCTGCTCACGGCTGCGTGGTGAAGACAGGGCTCCGAAACTTTGCATCATTTTTTTACTTTTATGTTTCCCCTCTCAACTGCCACTTCCCCTCTAATTTATAGTAGTGATTCCTTTTCGCCTTTCCTGCATATACACTGATCCCAGAGATAAAGGCCGAAAGTAACATTTGCATGACGTATCACCGCCAAGTAACACATCTCGATGAAACTACACAAAGCAAGGACTGCTACAGTATAGTACAGATGGTAGCTGAAAGATATACACAAGACGAACAGAAATAACACTTTTATTGAAAGACATACTTATATTGAAATCACTGCGATTTATAATGGTCCCCTAGACATTAACAAAGGCGAGACATCGTTCTCTGCGACGTACTCCCATAAGATTAGGAAGGAGTTCTTGTGGTAGGGCGTTCAATTACTGAACCAGCTGGATGACCGTTGGTGCACGTACACGTGCTCCATCTCGTCTCCCCAACACATCCCACACGTGAACGATGGGACTTACGTCGGGGTGGGGGGTGGGGGGGGTGCGGGGGACGGCCAGTCCATTCGCCGAATATACTCTTCTTCCAAGAGATGTCCCACCTCTGCTTTTCGATGGGGTAGCGCATTGTCATCCATAAAAATGAAGTCAGGGCCGAATACACCCCTGAAAAGACAAATGGGGAACAAGTACCGTGTCACAATAACGTTGACCACTGAGTGGTACTGTGTTTGGAGGTCAGCATGACACATCGACTACCGAAACGAACATGTTCGACAGTGTTCCTGGTTGCATTACGTGTGTCCACCTCTCGCCATAAGAGCGTACGTCGCGGATCAGTTTTGCACGCCTGCATATTTTCCTCCTCACTACATGTTTTGTCCAGAAAATAGTGTCTCTAACGCCATAAAAACTAACTTATTGATCAGAAAGGCGCAATACATCAAATTTCCTCAAAATAGGACCCTCCTCCGTCAATACACTTTTACTAGTAAAGTTTCCAAGCGTTCTAGGCATCCTGGAAGTTCAGCTACATCTACATCTACATCCATACTCCGCAAGCCACCTGACGGTGTGTGGCGGAGGGTACCTTGAGTACCTCTATTCCAGTCTCGTATTGTTCGTAGAAAGAAAGATTGTCTGTATGCCTCTGTGTGGGCACTAATCTCTCTGATCTTATCCTCATGGTCTCTTCGCGAGATATACGTAGCAGGGAGCAATATACTGCTTGACTCCTCGGTGAAAGTATGTTCTCGAAACTTCAACAAAAGCCCGTACCGAGCTACTGAGCGTACTCTTGTAAAGTCTTCCACTGGAGTTTATCTATCATCTCCGTAACGCTTTCGCGATTACTAAATGATCCTGTAACGAAGCGCGCTGGTCTCTGTTGGATCTTCTCTATCTCTTCTATCAACCCTACTTGGTACGGATCCCGACGATTAATTTTATACGGTCATTTCGTTTTGAATCACTCCTAAAGCCTACTCCCAGATAATTTATGGAATTAACTGCATCCAGTTGCTGACCTGCTATATTGTAGCTAAATGATAAAGGATATTTTTTCTACGTATTCGCAGCACATTACACTTGTCTACATTGAGATTCAATTGCCATTCCCTGCACCATACGTCAGTTCGTTGCAGATCCTCCTGCATTTCAGTATAATTTTCCATTGTTACAACCTCTCGATATACTACAGCACCATCCGCAAAAAGCCTCAGTGAACTTCCGATGTTATCCACAAGGTCATTTATATACATTGTGAATAGCAACGGTCCTACGACACTTCCCTGCGGCACACTTTTACTTCGGAAGACTTCTCTCCATTGAGAATGACATGCTGCGTTCTGTTATCTAGGAACTCTTCAACCCAATCACACAATTGGTCTGATAGTACATATGCTCTGACTTTGTTCATTAAACGACTGTGGGGAACTGTATCAAACGCGTTGCGGAAGTCAAGAAGCACTGCATCTACTTGGGAACCCCTTGTCTATGGTCCTCTGAGTCTCGTGGACGAATAGCGCGAGCTGGGTTTCACACGATCGTCTTTTTCGAAACCCATGCTGATTCCTACAGAATAGATTTCTAGTCTCCAGAAAAATCATTATACTCGAACATAATACGTGTTCCAAAATTCTGAAACTGATCGACGTTAGAGATATAGTTCTGTTTTATAACATCTTTTAGGGCACGTATAACAGATTTCACGTTACCATTGGGCTCAAAACACTATCCTTGCAAGGCTTTCTTGATATCGGAAACAAAAAAAAATTATCTGGACTATAGGGGGCTGTGACAGAACTGCCACATCGTTTTTTTGACCTGGTGATTTCTCGCCAAGGAGGCGATGTGGCTGGGCTCATAGTCTTAGCTTCCAGGGTCTGGGGATTTGTGGTCTGACACCCGTGACCCTCTTTTTTCCGCATTTTAAGCACTTACTCATAAAAGGCAGGATTGATCGTCTGTCCAGCAGATACAAATTCATGGTGGACGATGCGACTAGCATCTATAAAAACAGTGAGCTTGCCTTCATTTTGGATGTGCTCATGCATGGCTTCTAGGAGTGTGGTGACAGGGAGGTGTACGACTCGGAGCTCTGTCTCCTCTTCTCAGGGTCATATTCAAAACACGATGACTCATCTCACGTTATAGTATTGTCAAAAAACGCAGCGTCATTTCTATCCAATTGCAGAAGTTCTTCCCAGACAAGCACGCTATTGGTCAATATTTTCGGTACCATTTTTGCTCACACTTCTTCATCTTTGTTTGGTTGAAATCTCCTGGACAATGGTTTTAGGTATATCCAAAGACTGAGCTATCAAATAAACACTCATTCTATGGTCTTTATTCAAACTATCACACACTTGAGTCACGTTGTCTCCACCTTTTTACGCTGTTAACAGTTAAAAGTAACTGGAGTCATACAGCCCTGATTATACCTGTTTACTAATGCTGCACTGCTTTCGCTATTTCATATTCCAAGAAAATTCACCTTATTCATACGTGGAATATACATTCTGGTCTGTAATTTGAAACATGTAATATTCGCTAAAAATCTACTGTAACAATTCGATAGTACCCTCTGAGACCAAGCCACAGATATTACATTTACATGCATCGCTTAAGGCGTCATTGAGTATTTTTAAAGATAATTTTATATCTAAAGCATTTGTAGGCATCGCTTAAGGCGTCATTGAGTATTTTTAAAGATAATTTTATACGTAAAACAAGTTAAAATTAAATAACTTGAAAACTAAATCTCGTACCAAGGACGCATCTTCACTCAAGCACGTATCTGAATTTTCTCTTCGAGACCATGTTACTGGCTTCACTGTCAATGGCTGGATTTAATTTGCCCTTATTTCATAATTTTTTCTATTCTTCTAAGTTCACATTAACTGCCGGGTTTTTCCCACCTCGCGGTCAGAGCCTACGGCTAGCTGGCCTGCACTCTAGTTCTCGTGCTTCACTAGCCGATCCGGCTGCTAGTGTTACAACAGGACGCTCGTGCACGACAGCGTTTGTTGTCAAACGTTTCCGGAATGTATCGTCTCGGTATGGATATGTTGGTGGTTCATGCATGAGAACACCCAAGGCGAACAGCCACTATTTTGCACAAACTGCGGGAACTAACGTTTTTCGCTGTTCACCAGTTTGCTAAGTTTTAAAAAAGAACACGAGATCTAGGATTATGAAGCCTTTAATATTACGTAGTGTAGCATGAAGATTGGAAAAAGTATGACTGCCTCCGTAATGCTTAGATGACAGTAAATATTATTCATACTGTATATAAACTACCTTTTATACTTAAGACGAATGCTATTCCATGAGATTTCACGGTCACAGGTGAATGATATCGACATTTTTACAAGAATGGTCTCTTTCTCAACTCGACGCTGAGTCCTGTTTCTACCCAAGCAATTACCAATTACGCCTGCTCGTATGACCTAGTGACCTAGGTAGTGACTACTCTCCCAATCACCTTATCTTTTCTACATTTTCTAAGGAGACTGTTTCCCAAAGGGTAAACTCCCCCCCCCCCTCCCACCCCATCTGGAAGGTTGTCCCCACGCCCAAAACTACCTTCGCTCTCTGATGACAGCGAACTACTTTAGTTATTAAATCCTTCTACTGACATTTTTCATCATGAGCTAAAATTTCACAAAAAATGACAAAAAGAAGATAAGATGATCTGACAGTTCCGGCTACTGTGGAATGGCCGTTCATTGTTACGGAATCTACGCATCTTGATGTCAACAGCACTGAAAAGGTCACTCATACGAGTACAACATGTTCTGTAACAAATAAGATTTTTCTGCATCATCCATTGACACACATGTTTGTGCAATCCAGTGGATTTGCGTCGCTTACTTTAGCTTCTTTGCCGAACTCCAACCTTAATTTCCCCTTTAGCCAGCCGTTTCTAAGGCCCTTCATCAAAGTCAGCTCCGTACAGCCCAGTTACCCATTTCATATATCTACCGAGCTTATTACAAAAATAGGGATGATCATGGAAGAGCATTAATGGGATTAGAATATTGGATTTAGAGGCTCATTTTAGTGAACAAGTACTGTCTATTAACATATAGGAAACGGTAGTAATTGTAAGGGAACTGATCAATAGCTCATTTTTCGCAACGTATAGTACTTGTCGATAATGTTAAGGGAACGAAATATTCGATACACTTCATAAATTCTCAATAACATGCACACAAGATCAACAGTGTCATTTCAGAGTTCGCATAGTTTGAATGATTTCAGTACTCCAGTTTTGTACACTTGCATAGAAAATATGTATTTACATGACAGACCTGACACAATGTGGTGTGCGCACTGTAAGACCTTCGGTACACATACCATCAGATTATTTGACTTGTCGCTCTAACGAAGTAGGCGAGTGTCAGTAATATGTCTCGTGGTCTTAACGTGGCGTGTTTATCTTCTGCCGTTAGGTCAGACGATAGAAATGCCACTTGCACGCTTAGAGTAGCAGATTGACGGTGACCAACTTTAAACAGAACTTGATTAATTTTCACATACATTTATTAAAATAATAACAAGCATAAAAGTAACTTAACTTGGTTCTGGATGCTATTTACAATTGACAATCTGAAGTTCCTTTGATCTTGGTGTGTTAATCTTATTCTCACATATCTCTGATACTTGACAAAGTGTCTATTCATTTATCTTCATGGTTATGTACAGGAATATGATAATCTTATTAGGCGCAGACTGAAACTTGACTACGGACTAATGCAGACTAATGCAGACTGATGTAGACTGGTACAGACAAATGCAGACTGATTAATCGGAGGTCTGTACACTCGTTATAATACCTCAAGCGTTCAGGTATCACTGCGCGAGTGTGACCCACGAGGAGAAAAGGTTCTACGTTAGCAGCAATCTCATTGGCTGCGTTACATATTAATACGCGGATCGGCGGAAGCAGAATTTGGTCCGTCTCTAAGACAGCGCCATCTCGTAGTGCGGAGACGGACGAGCGCTGCGCTTGCGCTGTTGTGCTTAGTAGGGCGCGCTCTATTGGGAAAGTTGTGTACGCGCTGACTACGCGGAAATATGTACACAACACACAAATAATGTAAATTTTTATTACTTTTGAAAAAAACTTATTAATTTTTCATACATTAGATTTATTTCGATATGTACTTAGTTTTATTTCTGTTTGAAGTCATTGAGATTAAAATTGTTAATTACAAACTTTTAAAATATCTGAAAAGAAAAGACTATCGATCAGTTGTTATGTAAAAGAATTTTTTTGATGCATATATATAATCTTCGTTCTTCTTGATTAGTAGTGGGAAGGCGTACGCTGGCGGAAAATAGATCTAGTTGCTGGCGTATTCTGTAATCTTGAACATTTGTAATTTCATCTGTCTGATGAAAACTGCGAGTCTAGATGCGTATTGATGTACAGTTTTGAATATATAAATTTTAAAAGTGAAAATATAATTTTTGATCTGAGGAACCATTCTGACTAACTATAGTTAAAAAGTTCTAAATTTGAAGACAACGTGGAAACATGAAAACTTCTATTGGTGAAACTAAGATAAGAAACAAACACATGAATGCCTCTTAATCACATGCTGTTCTTATCTAAAAATCAAAACCTGGATCATACTACCTAGATGCAAATTAGTATTTCAGAGAGCAACCTTTTTGCTAGGGACTCACAAGAAACAGATGAGTAACACAATTTTTAATATGCGATCGTCTACGCTTGATTTAAACAACAATGAAAGATATGTCTGAAGCTCATTCATTTGTTTTATACATTAATAAGGATAGGGTCGTCGCACCACACGGACAAATGTTGATTCCAGTTATTGCATCGTGTTTCTTCTTCTAGAAGAGAAGTTGATGCAGCATGAGGTTACTGACTTGGTTTGCCATCTACCCCATCATTCCTCCTGTTGGTTGACTTTTTTAACATTCAAAACCCATTATGTGGCAGCCCTAAGATTAATAACCAAGGAAACTTACTGGAATAAGTATTTTCGATTCTTGATCTCAGTTCGCTGAATAATGGTTCGCTCATTCATTTTGGTTCAGTACATGGATCTTTTTAGTCATTGATCTTCCAGTCTGTACCTTCAGTTCTTCTTACTCACCTACTAGAAGATACATAAATTACGTGATAGTGACTATTTTTGTGTTGTTTTGTGTTCTTCGCATAAATACCTCATTGGGCACTCTCCAGATTGGATCCTTAAGAATGCTGATCAGTACATCTGTTGTATTTCTCTAATGCTTGACATTACCATGCATCTGGCAACTTATGATACCCTAAGAGGCACAACTATAGTGATATTACATGCGGCAGTATTAGTAATCCCTCGTTCCTCAGGGCCCCTCTTTCGAAACTAAGAAATCACAATGCCATCAAACATACTGACAGGGGCTTCAACAAGGCAAGCACCATCTGTCGAAGGACACGCTTATTATCTTCAAAAGGCGATGATGCTGTCCTGCTATGTGATAAAATCACAGAAGAAGAAATGCTGAGAAGGGTTTGTAGCTGCCATTGGGACCCGTAGCTCTTCTTCAAGTCTGGTCACTGTTACTATTTACGACAGTCTCGTTTGTTTCCTTCAGGTTAGCTATTAATAAAAATAAAATCCAGTGAGACGTCCGTGTTTCCTGGAATTTTAGAGCCCGCCAACGGTGACGTTATTGTTTTGTATCTACATCTACATCGACACTCCGTAAGCCTCCGTACTGCGGCCTTTCCTGTTATATTCGCAAATAGAGCGACGGAAAAACGAGTGTCTATATTCGAGTCCCGGTCGGGGTGCACATTTTCACTTGTCCCCGTTGACATATATCAACGCCCGTCAGCAGCTGAAGGTATTAATATTATTCTAATTTCGTTCTATACGGCTGCAGGTCGTCAATGGTGTCTGTTCTTTCGGACATGTCCGAAAGAACAGACACCATATCCATATAAGTATACAATTCATGATCTGTGGTCCAGTTATTCAGCCCAGCTTTTCCTTGGTCTTCCCAAACATATTTTACCTATCGGTTGGTATCCAATAGCTTGTTTTGATAGCCATTCATTGTCCACTTGAAGAACATGGTTTATCCAATTTTACAAGTGTTCTTCGACTGTTTCTACTGTTCAGAAGCTCTCCAGTTCTCTTCTGATATTTCCAACGCGTATGTGATACAATCTGCAATAACGCTTGATACGTCTTGGAAACATCATTTCTGTGGCTGTATTCCATTCACATAGTTGGACTTACGGATCCATCCTTTGTTGCCAATGGACTACACTGCATTGCAGAACTTCATCTAAGACTCAATATGATACGTTTTCGGCACTGCACTTCTGATTGCGCCGAATAAAATGGCTCAAATGGCAATCCCAAAGAAAGCAGGTGTTGACAGATGTGAAAATTACCGAACTATCAGTTTAATAAGTCACAGCTGCAAAATACTAACGCGAATTCTTTACAGACGAATGGAAAAACTGGTAGAAGCGGACCTCGGGGAAGATCAGTTTGGATTCCGTAGAAATGTTGGAACACGTGAGGCAATACTAACCTTACGACTTATCTTAGAAGAAAGATTAAGAAAAGGCAAACCTACGTTTCTAGCATTTGTAGACTTAGAGAAAGCTTTTGACAACGTTAACTGGAATACTCTCTTTCAAATTCTGAAGGTGGCAGGGGTAAAATACAGGGAGCGCAAGGCTATTTACAATTTGTACAGAAACCAGATGGCAATTATAAGAGTCGAGGGGCATGAAAGGGAAGCAGTGGTTGGGAAAGGAGTGAGACAGGGTTGTAGCCTCTCCCCGATGTTATTCAATCTGTATATTGAGCAAGCAGTAAAGGAAACAAAAGAAAAATTCGGAGTTGGTAATAAAATCCATGGAGAAGAAATAAAAACTTTGAGGTTCGCCGATGACATTGTAATTCTGTCAGAGACAGCAAAGGACTTGGAAGAGCAGTTGAACGGAATGGACAGTGTCTTGAAAGGAGGATATAAGATGAACATCAACAAAAGCAAAACGAGGATAATGGAATGTAGTCAAATTAAATCGGGTGATGCTGAGGGGATTAGATTAGGAAATGAGACACTTAAAGTAGTAAAGGACTTTTGCTATTTAGGGAGTAAAATAACTGATGATGGTCGAAGTAGAGAGGATATAAAATGTAGACTGGCAATTTCAAGGAAAGCGTTTCTGAAGAAGAGAAATTTGTTAACATCGAGTAAAGATTTAAGTGTCAGGAAGTCGTTTCTGAAAGCATTTGTATGGAGTGTAGCCATGTATGGAAGTGAAACATGGACGATAACCAGTTTGGACAAGAAGAGAATAGAAGCTTTCGAAATGTGGTGCTACAGAAGAATGCTGAAGATAAGGTGGGTAGATCACGTAACTAATGAGGAGGTATTGAATAGGATTGGGGAGAAGAGAAGTTTGTGGCACAACTTGACTAGAAGCAGGGATCGGTTGGTAGGACATGTTTTGATGCATCAAGGGATCACAAATTTAGCATTGGAGGGCAGCGTGGAGGGTAAAAATCGTAGAGGGAGACCAAGAGATGAATACACTAAGCAGATTCAGAAGGATGTAGGGTGCAGTAGGTACTGGGAGATGAAGAAGCTTGCACAGGATAGAGTAGCATGGAGAGCTGCATCAAACCAGTCTCAGGACTGAAGACCACAACAACAACATGGCTCTGAGCACTATGGGACTTAACATCTGAGGTCATCAGTTCCCTAGAACTTAGAACTACTTAAACCTAACTAACCTAAGGACATCACACACATCCATGCCCGAGGCAGGATTATAACCTGCGACCGTAGCAGTCGCGCGGTTCCGGACTGAAGCGCCTAGAACCGCTCGGCCACCGCGGCTGGCATGCGCTGAATATCCGTGAGAAAGTAGCTAACGTTCTGTCCATGTCTCTATTGTATTCATATGTGATATTGAACCCAAGTGCCATCTAAGCATAATTTTAATCTTATAACTTCTTGCTCCCTACAAGCCATAACTTTGGTTTCAGTTTCCGAGATTTTACATTTGTATGATTGTCTTTTAGTTTTTGAGATTTTGCAGTTGAAGGATGTTTGGCTGTTTTGTGCATCAAATACACTGCTTTCTATAAGTTATCTTTCGAGGATTCAGCAGTATACTATTAGAAGCTCTCTGTGTTGGATCTGAATACCTGGTGGAGATATGGCTTTCCGTTGTTTCATCTAGGTGATTAAGGTTGGGGACAGAAAGAAAATGTGACCAACGCCATTACTGATTATTACAAGCTTCATTTTGTTGGAATTACCTACGAGAATGGAAATTTTTGACAACTTGAACCAAATATTCCGCAAAGCGGTTACTGTAAAGTATTAACCACAACCTACATCCTTTCAACCTGTCCATTATCTTCGATTAGTCGGTAGATGCAATGTGTGTTTCAAAACTATTTTTTGTTTTGTTTTCAGTTGTTGTATGTTAAAAACAGCATCTATGCATGGACGAAGTTTACTGAAATCGTTTCGTTTTTCTTCTAGGAAGTGTTGTGCTACCATTCTAGCAGTGCTGATCTATTGTAGTTTGGATATTTGGACGTATATTGTACACACGAGTTGTCATTATTGTTAAACAAGAAACTCGGCGTGTCAAATTACATTTTGCTGTCGCATTCTGTAGTTTACAAGACTCCACAACGGGCTTAAATTTCATGTTGTTCTAGAATCCGCCCAAACAAAACGCTGCGAAGAATATACAGTGTAGTGGATAAAACTAATCAATGGAGCCGGTGGGGAGAAACAGTTATAGTGCCAATAGATTGTTAAGACCGCTATCTAACTGAACGAGGTATATTATAGTCCATTCTGAAGTAATACGACTGAAGCAGCTTAACAGCCGGTAATGAATGGAAAATAAAGCCGTAACGTAAAAAGAACAAGACAGAGGCGCAAAAAGAAGTGGAGAGCAACAAGCTGTCTGAACCTTTCACCCCAGATGAAATATATGCAGCAATCATGGTATGCAAAAGCGGCCTCGATGATGTAAACATGGCGCAGTTTAACAGGTCAAGCCACCAGCAGGTGGGTCATAGGATTCATAAATAACCACGTAGAGGACTGTAAAGTTACAAAAGTACGTCGAAAAGCACGAGTCATGGTCGGTACTGAAAACTATCTCAAAGAAAAAATTATACTAAAAGCAGCAGAACATTTATTATTTCCTGAGACTTGTGCAAGACAAATTGATTTTAGCGTTATTTGTGTGATACAGAATCTTTACTTGTGCGTGCAGTTTGACAGCGATTTCGATTCACAGATTTTTCTAAAATAATCAAAGAAAAAACAGATACCGATGATGTACCGCCTTCATAACTTCAGTCGTTGCATAAGTCACCGAACACATGAGAAGAAACTAGGAGTGAGCGACTAAGTGGAGCAAAGACAAGGCCACATGAAGCCTGATAGTTCCAGCTCTTCTTAGCATAAACAGAAATAAACAACATTAACGTAATATTTCGTTAAATACCATACTTTCCTTACTATTTAGGTACTTATTCTACAGTGATTTAAATTTGGAATTCGGTTTGAAACACAGCTGGAGTGACAAGAAAAACTGACGCAGCAGTCGGGTTCATCGCTTAGCAAACGGTTGGCCCCGGAAGACACTTACATTTGCTTTTGGTATAGACATCCCTCCCAGTATACGATCAGTATCACAGTATAAATGCCGGCCGCTGTGGCCGAGCTGTTCTAGGTGCTTCAGTCTGGAACCACGCGACCGCTACGGTCGCAGGTTCGAATCCTGCCTGGGGCATGGATGTGTGTTATGTCCTTAGGTTAGTTAGGTTTAAGTAGTTCTAAGTTCTAGGGGACTTATGACCTCAGATGTTAAGTCCCATGGTGCTCAGAGCCATTTGAACCATTTCTCAATTTCCCTAAGTCAAGTGTAGATATCCTTGAGAAGGGTTGCAGTATTGTCAAAATGCTAGAGCAGGCGTTTCTGGTGTAGCATGAACACCAGACGGTTTTCAATTATACAGGATGTTTCAAATCGTACGGCATATGTTAATAATCAAGTGCACTCGTCTATGCACCTGACTATATGCACACACGTTTAAACAGACATTGGTACTTATATTGTGCAACGGAGCAATCAGCCACTACTTTGAAGATATTCTGGTGTGGCTCAACCAATACACAACCGCTGTATGCCACCGTCACCCGGTTCCTATCCTTATACATGGGATAAAAAAAGTAAATCATGGATACATTTACTCAAATAGCGACTGACGTTGCCGCAATATCTGAAAAGAACAACAAAAGAGTTCGACAGGCTCATTTTCGGCGTTCTGCAGCGTTACTTACCATACATTTACAAAATTGACCCTGTTATACAACGGTGACTCCACACAGACATCTTACTTAGGTAGAAATAAGTTAAAAATCGCCATTAGCTATTTGTTATTACTTCAGAAAGACATGAAATGGCAACATTAATCATTAATGAAAATGGAAATTTCTAATAAACTTCTCATTTATTAATAATTTTATCATTTGGTCCGTGTTTGCGTAGAAAAACAGTAATATCAGTAATTGAGTACGCCTTGATGCAAAACACCTTGTTATCGTTCATTTCTTTATTATCCCAAACTCGTTTCGGCGACAAATATCACCATCATCAGTGGGTTTTTTTAATCTAAAACATGCAGAAAATGGCATGGTTGTACAAACACAGTAAAACATTATTACATCTTTACAATTCGTCTTTTGAAATACAGTTTTCGATTGATACTTTCATACTACCTTATTTATTGTATGTTTCAGCATGTTTTAAGCAATTATTGGCGCTGTTTGCGACATATATTCTGAGCTCTTTTTCTTTGCTATCGCCGTCTTTTTACTTAGAGAACATCATGTCATCTGAAACCATATGAGCGACTGTTAGTAAACAAATACTAAAAGGTGAACTTCGTATGTCAGCATTATATACTTGGGGTGTGGTTGTGTTGTGGAAACTTTTATTTGGCGTGTACCGAGCTGTTGCTTAACTATTCGCGTACTCACGTTCGTTGGATAGTATGTGGCTGCTTTTATACACAGAAAAGTTCACCTTTTGGTATTTGTTTACTAACAGCCGCTCACATGGTTGCAGATGACATGATGTTCGCTAAGTAAAAAGACGGCAACAGAAAAATATGTCGCAAACAGCGTCAATAATTGCTTAAAACATGCTGTAACATACAATAGATAAGGTAGTATGAGAGTATCAATAGAAAACTATATTTCAAAAGACGAATTGTAAAAATGTAATAAGGTTTTACTGTGTTTGTACAACCATGCCATTTTCTGCATGTTTTAGATTAAAAAACCCCACTGATGATGGTGATATTTGTCGCCTAAACTAGTTTGGGATAATAAAGAAATAAACGAATAACAAGGAGTTTTGCATCAAGGCGGACTCGATTTCTGATGTTACTGTTTCTCATTTATTAGAATAATTATTATGACAATCCCTTACATGGATGAATACAACACGAACCTTATGCTACATTTGATACTAGCATCTTATATTCGATTTCTGAATCAACAATATTCGAGAAAACATAAAAAATATTATCAATCCGTTTGTCGAATGAAACAACGACTTACTAACTATTAATCACGGATTAAACATGTGACGCGAATGTAATCAAAATGCAGTATGTTGATTTCAGTCTAATCATCACTCTGCTGCACGGTTCGTAGGAAAACCTTATCAATCACACTGCCTCTTTATAACACATAAATCCGTGAGGATGACAATAACACCGTACCTCGTATCACTTACCAGAATAAAAAGAAAGGAGCGACATTTGCTTGTCGCAATACGAGGCGCATTCAAGTTCTAAGGCCTCCGATTTTTTTTGTAATTAACTACTCACCCGAAATCGATGAAACTGGCGTTACTTCTCGACGTAATCTCCCTGCAGACGTACACATTTTTCACAACGCTGACGCCATGGTTCCATGGCAGCGGCGAAGGCTTCTTTAGGAGTCTGTTTTGACCACTGGAAAATCGCTGAGGCAATAGCAGCACGGCTGGTGAATGTGCGGCCACAGAGACTGTCTTTCATTGTTGGGAAAAGCCAAAAGTCACTAGGAGCCAGGTCAGGTGAGTAGGGAGCATGAGGAATCACTTCAAAGTTGTTATCACGAAGAAACTGTTGCGTAACGTTAGCTCGATGTGCGGGTGCGTTGTCTTGGTGAAACAGCACACGTGCAGCCCATCCCGGACGTTTTTGTTGCAGTGCAGGAAGGAATTTGTTCTTCAAAACATTTTCGTTGGATGCACCTGTTACCGTAGTGCCCTTTGGAACGCAATGTGTAAGGATTACGCCCTCGCTGTCCCAGAACATGGACACCATCACTTTTTCAGCACTGGCGGTTACCCGAAATTTTTTTGGTGGCGGTGAATCTGTGTGCTTCCATTGAGCTGACTGGCGCTTTGTTTCTGGATTGAAAAATGGCATCCACGTCTCATCCATTGTCACAACCGACGAAAAGAAAGTCCCATTAATGCTGTCATTGCATGTCAACATTGCTTGGCAACATGCCACACGGGCAGCCATGTGGTCGTCCGTCAGCATTCGTGGTACCCACCTGGATGACACTTTTCGCATTTTCAGGTCGTCATGCAGGATTGTGTACACAGAACCCACAGAAATGCCGACTCTGGGGGCGATCTGTTCAACAGTCATTCGGCGATCCCCCAAAACAATTCTCTCCACTTTCTCGATCATGTCGTCAGACCGGCTTGTGCAAGCCCGAGGTTTTTTCAGTTTGTTGTCATACGATGTTCTGCCTTCATTAAACTGTCGCACCCACGAACGCACTTTCGACACATCCATCACCACATGTCTCCTTCAACTGTCGATGAATTTCAATTGGTTTCGCACCACGCAAATTCAGAAATTGAATGATTGCACGCTGTTCAAGTAAGGAAAACGTCGCCATTTTAAGTATTTAAAACAGTTCTCATTCTCGCCGCTGGCGGTAAAATTCCATCTGCCGTATGGTGCTGCCATCTCTGGGACGTATTGACAATGAACGCAGCCTCATTTTAACGCAATGCGCATGTTTCTATCTCTTTCCAGTCCGGAGAAAAAAAATCGGAGGCCTTAGAACTTGAATGCACCTCGTAACTTCAAAAAATATAGCTCGCTCTCTTAAGATATAATACTATTGTAGTCAGTCTCAATACAGATCCCAATATTTTGCAGTCTGTTTCTCCAAAGACTGGAAGAAAAGTTATCAGACCACAATTTGTCTGATACAAATAACTTTGAAACGTCCCCTTCCGGCTCAGAGCTGCCTACCTGCACAAACAGACAGTAACAGGCTCTCGAGACGGAAAACTGCCCAGTGTCAGCCGACTCACAGTAACATGCACTGCATTACATTGTGAGAATGCTTAGGACTGCCCACGTCTGACGACAACAAACTTACTGACTCAGTAAAACAGATTTTTTTTATGGTTATTCCATCCCCCCACGCCCCATATAGGCGAATGAGCGAGGACGGGGGAGGGGGGGGGAGACTGTCAGCTGTAAAGGCTCTTCAGCCAATGGACAATAAAAAATTAAATTAGAAGAAAAACTAAGATACAGATAGACTTTAAAACCCTTTAAAGCTGAAAAATAAAATTGAATTTTTGAGGTATGTGATACATAACTTTTTGCAACGGTAGTTAGAAACAGTAATAATAAAAGGTAAAACGAAACACAAGAACCGCTCACTGAAAACATGCTGCCGTAACATTGATATTTGAAAGAAGTACTTTCCTGTCACTAGAAACTGGAAGGACATGCCATGATGTAGGATCATTTGTTGAAGGGGAAAAGGTTGGCTGGTGGAGGGGGTAGGAATGTGGCGGTGTAAGGATGGAAGAATGGTGCATTGTAACGATGCAGTAGGAATGGCTGTTGGGACAAAAGAGGGGGTGGAGTAGAGGAGGAATTGCTGACACAATAGTTGTTGGCAAAGGGGGTGGGGACAGAAAGGCGTATGTGGAAAAGGGGTAAGGAAGTGTGGAGCGAGGAGCGAGAGGAAGCCTTTTTTTTACAGAGCTGGGGTCCCTGAACACCCGCACCAACGTGGTGACCAAACCAAAATTCTACTGTCACCTCTGACAACATGTTAGTTATCTAGTAAGTGGATCACAGGATGCTGGGCTGTGTTGTTATCCGTGCGTCTGGGTAAGGCTTTGCATTAACACGGTCCATCAGGTGATAGATAGTGGACGAAATGCGAATGAGGGTATCAATTTGAAGAGCAGAGGGAAAAAAGTGCCAAGGCTCGTGCTGTGGGAAAAAAACCTCTGCGACAGTGGGATGGGTAGCAAGAGCAGTAGTGGCTTACAAGCTGCGATAGTGCATGCAAGTTTGGGTTTGTTAGTGTGGGTATCATGCATCATTACCGTGGCAGGCGATGGCGATGTATCCCGGTTTGCTGCAGCCGCTGCATTCCTGGAATAATCCGGATCGTTATATATTAGTGGGAGATGGGCCATAGATCATCTCACTGTGTGTGTGTGGCGGCGGGGGGGGGGGGGGGGAGGGGGAAGGGGGGATGGTATCTTGTCTGCATGTAGTGTACGGTACGGCTTCCCTGCGTGGTGCCAGTATTTGGCAAGTGTGTTCCAACTGGATATCCAGTAATGGTGGCCTTCATAAGGTTGATTGGGTGGGTAGGTAAATGTCAAGACAGGGTTGATGATCTGGGAGAGGGAGATGCTTGAAGTTTCGTTGGGTGTGCTTATAGACGGTGTGTAAGTCGAGGGTAGGTGAGATGTGTTGTCAAAGGCACGGCAGCATATGAGGATTGGAAAGTAGATGGGAAACGATAGGATTACTGGAGTCGAGTTTACAGATAGTGTAGAGTATTCGGACTTGTTCAGAGGCGGGAATGAGATGAGTTGATAGAAGATCCTTGTGAGGGAAGGTAAACGGATGTGGAAAGAGATCGGAGAGCATGGCGTTCGAGGGACATCCATGCAACATTTGCGTAGCAAAGGATGGGGCAGATTAGAGGTTTGTAAGTGTGAAGGACAGTGGAGGAGCGTACTTCCCAACCTCGATCGGTTAGTAGTTTTAGTCTACTGTGGGCTTTTTGTTGGATAATTATTAGTTGAGGTTTCCAAGTTAGTGGCCGTCGAAGGTTAGTAAAAGGTATTTTGGTGTGTTAGTTAGCTGGATGGGACGGTCATGAATGGTGGGGTAAAAATCGTGGAGACGGAAGGTGCTGGTGCTGAATTCTATAATTATTGCGTACAACTGCCTTTCCTTCTACCTTTCAAACTCGACGTCTCATGTGACACGACCACGCCCTAGCCATTAATTACCCGAGCTGGCGTCTCTACAGGCCACATTACTTGTGTGAAATACTTCCTCCGTAGCTGAGATAAATATCAAAATAAATCGACGTGCAATCGGAAAGTTAAGGCGAAGAGCCCGTAATAGACGTGGAACATTCGTGTTCTATAATAAAGGTGGCTGAATCAACAGACTGCTTTAAACAGTCTTTGCAGCAGACGTCTAAGGGTGATAGATCACGTCATGGGGAACAACTTTTGTCAGGGACAAAATATCCGCTGAAGCTTCCAGGCCTCAATAGGCGTCTTTTGTTGTGGTATAGGCGCCTGAGAGGCAGCAGAGCGTAGGCAGTCTGTAGCATACGGACGCAGTGTTGTTGTTGTTGTTGTTGTTGTTGTGGTCTTTAGTCCAGAGACTGGTTTGATGCAGCTCTCCATGCTACTCTATCCTGTGCAAGCTTCTTCATTTCCCAGTACCTACTGCAATCTACATCCTTCCGAATATGTTTAGTGTATTCATCTCTTGGTCTCCCTCTACACTTTTTACTCAGTGTATGTTGCCTATAATCAAGTGATATGTCCCACGTGAAAGGTGGTAGGCCAAGTTCCTGATCTCTTCCTCCACTTCGAGACACGCTTTCTTAGAGTTTTCTTGTTGAAAAGTACTCTATCAACATACTGACGTAGGTAGGATGCAAATGCAGCATACCTAGATAGTAGACCCTGCCAGTTCAGCGAAATGTCATCCTCCCAGAGTCAACGAATCCAATAAAAAAAAAACGCGAAGGTCGCTGGACAGCTAGAGAAAATATTTTGTCTCTAAGAAAAGTAGTTCCCATGGTGTGATCTGTTATCCATAGAGTTTGATGCGAAGGCTTTTCAGCATCTGTATATGTCAAACTTTTCAGAGCGTAAGGATGAAAATACACTACATATACTACATCTACATTTATACTCCGCAAGCCACCCAACGGTGTGTGACGGAGGGCACTTTACGTGCCACTGTCATTACCTCCCTTTCCTATTCCAGTCGCGTATGGTTCGCGGGAAGAACGACTGTCTGGAAGCCTCCGTGCGCGCTCTAATCTCTCTAATTTTACATTCGTGATCTGCTCTGGAGGTATAAGTAGGGGGAAGCAATATATTCGATACCACATCCAGAAACGCACCCTCTCGAAACCTGGACAGCAAGCTACTCCGCGATGCAGAGCGCCTCTCTTGCAGAGTCTGCCACTTGAGTTTGTAAAACATCTCCGTAACGCTATCACGGTTACCAAATAACCCTGTGACGAAACGCGCCGCTCTTCTTTGGATCTTCTCTATCTCCTCCGTCAACCCGATCTGGTACGGATCCCACACTGATGAGCAATACTCAAGTATAGGTCGAACGAGTGTTTTGTAAGCCACCTCCTTTGTTGATGGACTACATTTTCTAAGGACTCTCCCAATGAATCTCAACACGGCACCCGCCTTACCAACAATAAATTTTATATGATCATTCCACTTCAAATCGTTCCGCACGCATACTCCCAGATATTTTACAGAAGTGACTGCTACCAGTGTTTGTTCCGCTATCATATAATCATACAATAAAGGATCCTTCTTTCTATTTATTCGCAATACATTACATTTGTCTATGTTAAGGGTCAGTTGCCACTCCCTGCACCAAGTGCCTATCCGCTGCAGATCTTCCTGCATTTCGCTACAATTTTCTAATGCTGCAACTTCTCTGTATACTACAGCATCATCCGCGAAAAGCCGCATGGAACTTCCGACACTATCTACTAGGTCATTTACATATACTGTGAAAAGCAATGGTCCAATAACACTCCCCTGTGGCACGCCAGAGGTTACTTTAACGTCTGTAGACGTCTCTCCATTGATAACAACATGCTGTGTTCTGTTTGCTGAAAATTCTTCAATCCAGCCACACAGCTGGTCTGATATTCCGTAGGCTCTTACTTTGTTTATCAGGCGACAGTGCGGAACTGTATCGAACGCCTTCCGGAAGTCAAGAAAAACAGCATCTACCTGGGAGCCTGTATCTAATATTTTCTGGGTCTCATGAACAAATAAAGCGAGTTGGGTCTCACACGATCGCTGTGCCTTCACTACTGGCCATTACAATTGCTACACCACGAAGAAATGCAGATGATAAACGGGTATTCATTGGACAAATGTATTATGCTAGAACTGACATGTGATTACATTTTCACGCAATTTGGGTGCATAGATCCTGAGGAATCTGTATCCAGAACAACCACCTCTGGCCAAATAACGGCCTAGATACGCCTGGGGATTGAGTCAAACAGAGCTTGGATGGGGTGTACAGGTACAGCTGCCCATGCAGCTTCAACACGATACCCCAGTTCATCAAGAGTAATGACTGGCGTATTGTGACGAGCCAGTTGCTCGGCCACCATTGACCTGACGTTTTCTATTGGTGAGAGATCTGGAGAATGTGTTGGTCAGGGCAGCAGTCGAACATTTTCTGTATCCAGAAAGGCCCGTATAAGACCTGCAACATACGGTCGTGCATTATCCTGCTGAAATGTAGGGTTTCGCAGGGATCGAATGAAGGGTAGAGCCACGGGTCGTAACACATCTGAAATGTAACGTCCACTGTTCAAAGTGCCGTCAATGCGAACAAGAAGTGACCGAGACGTGTAACCATTGGCACCCCATACCATCACGCCGGGTGATACGCCAGTATGGCGATGACGAATACACGCTTCCAATGTGCCTTCACCGCGATGTCGCCAAACACGGATGCGACCATCATGATGCTGTAAACAGAACCTGGATTCTTCCGAAAAAATGACGTTTTGCCATTCGTGCACCCAGGTTCGTCGTTGAGTACACCATCGCAGGCGCTCCTGTCTGTGATGCAGCGTCGAGGGTAACTGTAGCCATGGTTTCCGAGCTGATAGCCCATGCAGCTGCGAACGTCGTCGAACTGTTCGTGTGGATGGTCGTTATCTTGCAAACGTCCCCATCTGTTGACTCAGGGATCGAAACGTGGCTGCACGATCCGTTACAGCCATGCGGAGAAGATGCCTGTCATCTCGACTGCTAGTGATACGAAGCCTTTGGGATCCAGCACGGCGTTCCGTATTACCCTCCTAAACCCACCGATTCCATATTCTGGTAACAGTCATTGGATCTCGACCAACGCGAGCAGCAATGTCGCGATACGATAAACCGCAATCGCGATAGGCTACAATCCGACCTTTATCAAAGTCTGTAACGTGATGATACGCATTTCTCCTCCTTACACGAGGCATCACAACAACGTTTCACCAGGCAACACCGGTCAACTGCTGTTTGTGTATGAGAAATCATTTGGAAACTTTCCTCATGTCAGCACGTTGTAGGTGTCGCCACCGGCGCCAACCTTGTGTGAATGCTCTGAGAAGCTTTTATGACAGCATCTTCTTCCTGTCGGTTAAATTTCGCGCCTGTAGCACGTCATCTTCGTGGTGTAGCAGTTTTAATGACCAGTAGTGTAACAGCAGAGAAAGGTCCTAATAAGGAGGCAACAATAAAAAGAGAATTTGAAATGGGGAAGAAGAGATTGGGCGAATGAGTATGTACAGTCTGTAGCAGCAGTGCTGAACGGTGGAGAGGCTAAATATTTAATACTGGTGGGTACCCGAGGAATTGAACAGTCTGACGCGGAACGTTGCGAAGTGGACGTGGTTGGCATAATGCAGGACCAGCAGAGCGAGTCATCACGGTTTTGAAATTTAAATTTCGAAGCGTGGAGTGTGCATACGAGGGACTTACGGAGTTAGGGTTTAATGCAACGTGCGCTTGTTTGCCAATGGCATGGCGTCAACTTTCCATATGCCAAAGTGTGAAAAATGTTTGGTGCTGTGTCTTAGACCAAGCTAGGCAAAGCACTTCGTCCAGGAACCGAACTGTGCCGTGTTTGGTAATCTGGATACAAACTGCATTGTTTTTTCTTAATTTTGAGCTTGTGAATTTGTGTCACTCTTATTCACTGGAGATCTGAGTTCATTTATTGTAACCACTGGAAATTGGGCTTAAAGCGACAAGGGAAGTAGCTAATCTTTCTCAGTGGTCGTATTATGAATTATTTCAGCACACGCATGTAGCAACAATGCAAAGAAGACGGGTTAGGCTTACAAACGTAATTATTCGAGTATAGCGGTGCAGGAGATCAATGCAGACGCGGCAATAAAACTTTTTTTTTTCTTCCTGACGTGGTGTATACATGCCCCTTAGCAAAGTTGTGTGTTTCTGAGAGTTTCTAAATCAAGTTGACGTTTGCAGCGAACGTTTTCCACAACGGTGAAAGAAGGAACGTTGAAGTTTCTACCTAGCGTCAGATCTTTCATCAACGGTAGTACCCTTACTGCACATAACACTTCTTAATTCGCCTATGTCGCTATAGTTACTACAAAGCAACCTCTTTTAGCCACTTTATGTAGTTATCTTCAGGCCCTATAGTACTTACAACAGAGACTCAGCACACTTTTATAATCAAAAATTGCAATCCAACAAAATGCAAGACAACTTGTGATTAAACAAATGCACCGTAACGAGTTGCTCCTGTGACTATACGAGGGCCACTCCAAAAGAAATGCACACAATTTTTTAAAAATACAGTTTTCATTCTGCATGTGTGAAAGTTTTACAGCGTGTAGATACATCCTTACCGCTTGTTTTAAAACTTAGTTCAACCTGTTCCCGTGAGTGGCACCGTCACAGCATGTCTTCAAGATGGCTGTTACACTTGACGTTCGACAGAAGCAACGTGCTGTCATAGACTTCCTGTGCTTTGAAAACGAGATAGTGGGAAACATCCACAAGAGGTTGCAAACGGTGTATGGAGATGCTGCTGTCGATCGCAGTACAGTTAGTCGGTGGGCAAGCACGTTACGTGATGAAAGCGGGCGCGGCAATATTGAGGATTGTCCTCGCAGCGGCAGGCCTCGTACTGCACACACTCCAGACAATGTGCAGAGAGTTAACGAATTGGTGACTGCTGACAGACGCATCACAGTGAACAGTGAACAGTCACGCTACGTTGGGATAGGGGAAGGAAGTGTTTGCAGAATACTAAAAGTGTTGGCGTTAAAAAAGGTTTGTGCCACGTGGGTTCTCAGGATGTTGACAGTGGCCCACAAAGAAACAAGAAAAACGGTATCCAGCGAACTTTTTGAACGGTACGAGAATGGTGGAGATGAATTTCTTGGAAGAATTGTGACAGATGATGAAACATGGCTCCATCATTTTCACCAGAGACGAAGAGGCAATCAATGGAGTGGCATCATGCAAATTCACCCAAGAAAAAGAATTCAAAACCACACCTTCTGCTGGAAATGTTATAGCTACGGTGCTTTTCGACTCCGAAGGACTCTTGCTTGTGGACATCGTACCAAGTGGAACCACCAAAAATTCTGATACTTATGTGACGACACTGAAGAAACTTCAAGCTCGACTGAGTCGTGTTCGACCACATCGGCAAATGCAGGATGTTTTGCTGTTGCACGAAAATGCACAGCCACATGTCAGTCAAACAACCATGGAAGCGATCACAAAACTAGGATGGACAACACTGAAACACCCGCCTTACAATCCTGACCTGGCTCCATGTGACTATCATCTCTTTGGGAAACTGAATGACTCTCTTCGTGGAACAAGGTTTGAAGATGATGACTCCCTTGTGCACGCTGCCAAACTGTGGCTCCTACAGGTAGGTCCAGAATTTTACCGTGCGGGTATACGGGCGCTGGTTCCAAGATGGCGTAAGGCAGTTGAGAGGGATGGAAATTATGTGTAGAAACGAAAATATTGTTCCTAAGGGATGTATCTACACACTGTAAAACCTTCAAGCATTTAGATTAAAAGATGGATTAAAAAAATAGTGTGCATTTCTTTTACAGTGACCCTCGTAGTATGGCCTGAAGATGACCGAATGAAACTGTTGGAAACCAGCTGCTTTGTAATAATTCAAACGATCTAGACACATTAAGAAGTTTCAAGCATTATACGGTGATCGCGAACTGCTTAATTTAGCCATCTTCAGTTTCATGGTATTCTTATCTGCCAATAAAGTAGTTGGGTGTCATTAAATTATACATTAGTGAGTATCTGAACAGCTCACTATACTTGACGTGCACAATATTTCAAAGACACCGCACGTAAAACTGGATATGTGTTGAAGATGTAGTGTGCACTGAGCGTGGTGTTACGACAGGATATCAATAAATCTAACATTTGTCAAACATAAGAGGACTTGAAAAAATTAGCGTCCTGCTCGACCACCAGTGTTATCAGTCGTCAATATAATCACAACTTTCTCCGTTAACAACCTGAGCGGACGAATCCTATCCGATCGCACTCTTATATGCTTTACTTGAGCAAGAACTATGGGTAATATTGCCCTACACAGAGCTATATCACTGCTACAGCTACAAATGTTTTGAATTAGGGAAGGATAGTGTACGTGGAAACTCACAGTATCTTTTGATCGGTATTTTGATTCGGGGAGTGCTGTACAGTACAATAAAGCTATTTGGAATATATTGTTATTTATTCAGGAACATAATTTTATGGTGAGTCAAGTGTTATATATTTTTATTTATGTATCATGTGGACTGTTAACCATGCTTCGTTGGTAGTGGGCCATCCTGTACCTTGAAACGGAAGGTCTCTTGCCACGGAACATGTTATATTTCCAAAAAGAACCGAGTTTCTGTAATGTCTTAACTATTTTACTTATATTGAAAATGAAAATTTATGTTGCTTTCCAATAGCTTCTGTTTCAAAATTTATGTAACTTGCAACTGGTTTTCGATAAATCTTATACTTAATTTGGTTTCACTTACTCTCTGTTGATGTGTAATAGAGCAATAATGTATCGGATATATTATTAAGTACAGTATTGACAAGATTTTTGTGACTGCGCTTTTAAACTGCACTCGAATATCTGTTCCTAGGTACATGACTGTGTTGTACATTAGAACATGTTTTTACATTTGGAAAAAATTTAATTTACTGAAATTATGTTTGTAATAGAAACTTTGGCAATTTTTTAAGTTTAACTGTTAGAGAAACAAGTGGATTATGATCATTTTTCTTCATTAAGTGGTACATCTGGTTTCTTTTTTCCTTCTTCATACCCAGGTAAAGAGAGCGATTGAACTTGTTAGCTTATTCTGACAACTTTCTGTCCTTCTCCTCTTCCCAAAATATCTTCATGAATGCACTGCGTTGTTTTCTGGGTTCCTCTGTCCACTGTTTCCCAGTGGACTTTCAGTTTTTCCTACGAAAGTGTGATTTGAAACTAGGATTTCAAAGACTTTGCGTTCCCTAATAGTCTCTTGCGTGGCGTTAATTTCTCGTAAGGCCTGATTAATTTCTTCTTACCAAGTAATTTTCACCTATTTTAAATTGATTGTGTAAAGTAGTTTGTTAGTTAATCTAGTATTGTAGATTCAGAAAATGTTACCATAGAACTTCAAGCATATCCTATTGCTCTATATAGGTCTATAGTTGTTCTTTTAATCTATATGCCATTTATATTACTGGGACCATAAATTTTTCTGAGAACTTTTCGCTCTTGCCTTCCAGCGTCGTCAGCTTTCTGTGGCCGCCTAGAGACGTAGTTTCTGAGCAATATACTGCTTCAAGTGTAACAGCTTGTTTCATACTGGGAGCTATCACTCGTTACTGCAGTTGATGATGTCGTGTGACTAGGGCCTCCCGTCGGGTAGACCGGTCCCCGGGTGCAAGTCATTCGATTTGACACCACTTCGGCTACTTGCGCGTCGATGGGGATGAAATGATGATGAATACGACAGCACAACACTCAACCCTGAGCGGAGAAAATCTGCGACCCAACCGGGAATCGGACCCGGGCTTGTAGGACTGACATTCTGTCGCGCTGACCACTCAGCCAATAAACTGCGGTTGGTGAAGTCAAGAACTCGGCCGTGGCGTTCCTCCTGCCGGTTGCTCAGGCGGGAAGAAATGACCCTCTCGCGCCTTCGGATTGGGCACTGTCCTCTCACACATAGCTTTCTATTACGGCGGGAGGATCCCCCGCTTTGTGATGCTTGTGGTGTGCACATCTCTGTCCGCCACATTTTAACAGACTGCATTTAACACCGTGATGGAAGGGCAGAAACACAAGTTGATGGGGATCTGCCCTGTGTTTTAGCTAATGATGAGACGTGTGTGAGTAGGGTTTTAAAGTTTTGTGATGTGTCTGGACTCTGGCCTATACTTTTAGGCTAGAGGTTTTAGTGTATTGCACAGTGGCTGGCTCCTCCCTTTCTCCTTGTGGTCAGCCAGCCACTTCCATCTGCTATATTGTTTTATCTCCCTCTACCACTTTCTTCCTTTGTTGTCCATGTTTTACTGCTAGCGGCATGCTTCGTCCCACGCTTTGGTGTGGGTAAACCCATATTTTTCCAAGCTTGTTACCTGTGTTTTACGTTCTGTTTTATCTTGCTGTTCTGAGTCTTTTCTTGACACCCGTCTCAATCTGTTACTGAGCGGGCGCTGAAGGCCTTTCCATCGTGCGCCCATACAACCCTCTCCATCCAGCCATCCACCCGCACTCAGATACCCGGGGTGGACGTTACTGCAGTGATTCCATGGTATTCTGTACTGTTTCTTGAATTTTGTGGCCCTTTCTAAATTGGTTTCACTGTCCATGTCGTGCTACGAGTCCTCCGATAAATTTCGATTGGAGTGGGGATCTTCTGATACCCTGAGGTAAATTTTCCATCAAGTGAATCTTCTCATATCATATTTGGATGTCTGTATTCCGTGATATCTCGTGTAACTTCTCCATGGCTTACTTACTTCCTTCACAAGTGTTGGTGAAGATAGGTAGATCGTCAGCAGAAGCTAGCCACTTCACTTTGATTCTCTGTCTCGCAGGGCCAATACAGTTTGTTCGATTTCTTACCTGCATTCTGTGATTACTTTGTCTATCTTTATGTTAAACAGAAGTGGTGTGAGGCATCTCCTTGTCGAACTCCTGTACATACATCAAAAGGCTCAGATATTTCACCAAGGAACTTCACTTGAGAGATTGTGTCTGTGACTGTCTGGCAGATTGGTTCTCTAGTCTTCCGTCTCTACCCTGAGCTGTCCTATAGCGTCAAAAACAGTTTGTCTGTCAACAGTGTCATACGCCTTCTTAGCATTCGCAAAGGTGACAAACTTGTTGGTACTTCGACGTATCCTTAATATTGTCTCCAAACACTAACTCTGCTTAGCGGATGATTTACCTTTCCTGATGACTGCCTGATACTCACCACTGAAATGATCTGTTCGCTGTTCAACTGTGTTTAAGACAGCTTGGAGTAAAACCTTGTATATAATTGTCAGAAGACATAGCCCTCTGTAATTGCTGGGGCCTGCTATATCACATTTTTGATACAACCGATGTAAAATAGCTTTCTTATAGTCCTTGAAGTTCTTTGGAATCGGTTCAGTTCTCCAAATTTCTGTTAAGAGTACATGAACTCTACTTATGATGTCATTTCATTCACTAAGAGTCCACGTTTTTCGCGATGAATTGTTTCCGAGGTTGATTTTGTATCTTCAGGAAATGTTTGATGTCCATTCCAGTGATACCATTTTATGATTCGCTCATCGACAGCTTCATCGCATATCGTTTCCCACCATCTGTCTTTACGATTCCTGGGTGTGTGTCTTAATTTCATTGCTAATATCCGTAATGCGTTGCGAGGATCTGGCTAGTGCTTGGGATTTTGTTCGTGTCTGTCACGAGCGAAAGACTCAGTGTTCCTCAGGCAATCCGTATCAGCTCTTGGAAATCGGTTGCCCTTAGATCTGAATCTGTTTGGTTGAAAGCTAATTTTGATTTGTGTTGTGTAGTGATCCCAATCAACATTCCTTTCCGTGCTCGGGCATTTGAATCTCATGCATATTCCCGTAATAATGGGTAAAGTAATCTCCAGGGATGATAGAGAAGGGTAATTCTATCCATTTAAGGTAAGGGACCTCGTCGGGAAACGACAGAGTCCAAAGTTATAAGCGAAAATCGTTCTGATACCTCTGAAAGTGAAATACATGTACCGGTTGTGTTAGGGTAGGTACCTTTCAGAGGTCATAATGTGGACCAAACCAAAAAAGAATGTATAGTAAACATGGAATTTGAAATGCATACTTTAAAAGCTTTTTGCACTTGTTTATCTTCGACACTGTGAGACACATCTTTTCTACTACAAGCTCTTTGGTTTCCATATTTTTGGAGGAGATAATAGTATGGACCAAAAGAAGACAAAAGTGTCCAGCAAATATAGGCTCTAAAATGTATACTTTAAGAGGTATGGGCACTTGTTCAGTGCATCTAGTTCGGCGAGGTGTATCCAGGACCATCACATAAGGTGGGACAAATAAATAAAAATAAAAATCTAAAAAGATTCCCTCATATATAGGTAGCCATCGGATTCACAATTAATAGTTCTCAATCACTGCTGGGAGTGGCTGTTGGCGGTAATCAGGTTCAATGCACACATCTGACTGAGAGCCAGAATTTAAACTAACCCCAGTAAATTTAAAAATCGAGAAACAAATAGAAATTCCACACACACGAAAATATTCATTACCCTCAGAGATTTGAGTTCTATCTTTTAAACTATTGCATGTCCCAATAATATCAAATTAAGGGACACATGGTCAGCTGAGGGCCAAAATTTGAACCATCACTGACAAAGAGAACTCCATCAAGGCCCAAGAAAGCACAGCTTAGTAAACAGCACTTGAGTATGCGGGCTTTCAAACAAGGAAATTAAATGAAGGTGTGGTGGTGGCCCTCAACTACGCACCTTCCGACTCAGTGTTTAAATATTAAAAGTTTTGGCTGGTTTCATTGTGTAGGGGCTGGGATACGTAGTTCCTGCATTACAAGCCAAATACTGCTGAGTCTACAGTATACAATATGAATACACACATGACTGTAATGGTCGAAGTTCCTATCACTCGGCAATTGCGAATTTTGAACGTAACATAGACTTTTATAAATGAAAGATTGCAATTAAATAAAATCTGCAGGTAGGTTCTAGCATTTGTAGACTTAGAGAAAGCTTTTGACAATGTTAACTGGAATACTCTCTTTCAAATTCTGAAGGTGGCAGGGGTAAAATACAGGGAGCGAAAGGCTATTTACAATTTGTACAGAAACCAGATGGCAGTTATAAGAGTCGAGGGGCATGAAAGGGAAGCAGTGGTTGGGAAAGGAGTGAGAAAGGGTTGTAGCCTTTCCCCTATGTTATTCAATCTGTATATTGAGCAAGCAGTAAATGAAACAAAAGAAAAATTCGGAGTAGGCATTAAAATTCATGGAGAAGAAGTAAAAACTTTGAGGTTCGCCGATGACATTGTAATTCTGTCAGAGACAGCAAAGGACTTGGAAGAGCAGTTGAACGGAATGGACAGTGTCTTGAAAGGAGGATATAAGATGAACATCAACAAAAGCAAAACGAGGATAATGGAATGTAGTCAAATTAAGTCGGGTGATGCTGAGGGAATTAGATTAGGAAATGAGACACTTAAAGTAGTAAAGGAGTTTTTCTATTTAGGGAGTAAAATAACCGATGATGGTCGAAGTAGAGAGGATATAAAATGTAGACTGGCAATGGCAAGGAAGGCGTTTCTCAAGAAGAGAAATTTGTTAACATCGAGTATAGATTTAAGTGTCAGGAAGTCGTTTCTGAAAGTATTTGTATGGAGTGTAGCCATGTATGGAAGTGAAACATGGACGATAACTAGTTTGGAGAAGAAGAGAATAGAAGCTTTCGAAATGTGGTGCTACAGAAGAATGCTGAAGATAAGGTGGGTAGATCACGTAACTAATGAGGAGGTATTGAGTAGGATGGGGGAGAAGAGAAGTTTGTGGCACAACTTGACTAGAAGAAGGGATCGGTTGGTAGGACATGTTTTGAGGCATCGAGGGATCACAAATTTTACATTGGAGGGCACCGTGGAGGGTAAAAATCGTAGAGGGAGACCAAGAGATGAATACAGTAAGCAGATTCAGAAGGATGTAGGTTGCAGTAGGTACTGGGAGATGAAGAAGCTTGCACAGGATAGAGTAGCATGGAGAGCTGCATCAAACCAGTCTCAGGACTGAAGACCACAACAACAACAACAACTGCAGGTACAATCTTAACGACTTTAAATGATGAGTACAATAGTCAAAGTACTTTTGAGAATGCGGTATATTTCTGCAAAACACTTATTGGTGTCGATGGTCCAGCAATTAAACAAAACATAAGTTGAATAACAGGGCAACAACAGATTCAAATGGCTCTGAGCGCTATGGGACTTAACATCTATGGTCATCAGTCCCCTAGAACTTATAACTACTTAAACCTAACTAACCTAAGGACATCACATGATACCCAGTCATCACGGGAATCGAACCCGGGAACCCGGGTGCGAGAAGCGAGAACGCTACCTCACGACCACGAGCTGCGGACAACAACAACAGATCCCTACTGCACGTAATTACTTATGAGCGACAACACAGCTCGCGAGATTTTCATATCTAAACGCACACTACGTCTTCACTGTAGAAGCCACGGAAATGTCATTAGAGCACGTCGGCACTCCGAAATGTTTCTGTCTCTCGCGACCACGCGCAAACTGCTCCACTGTCCAAGTCTTTCCCGCGACTGTCTGTCAGGTCCAGCACTCGCCGTGTCCCGTGCCATACTCCCTGTCCTCTCCCCCGAACTCGCTTCCATCCAATCTCCCATAATGAAACACATTTGAAATACTGGATTTACATCAAAAATAACTTGAAATTAAATAAATATTCCTATGGCTGGACCATAAACACACACTAACACACATTATTAGACACATAAACAAATTAAGTAGACATATATATCAAAGCAATAGAACAAAAGGTAGGCCAGTAGCCTAATGTCTCTGTCCTTTCTAAAACACAGTAAATATGTAACCAATTTCATCATGAATAGTATATATCAGATATAAACAAAGACATAGAAGAATAAATATATTTATAAGCATGCTGCTACCGTTTTATCGTGTAACTGTGGAGTACTTATGGCCTGACGCGATCGATAGTAATCGTCCACTTTGACCTCCAATAACTCATGTACTATTCAAGTTACATGCCTGTAACTCATACCAATTTAGGTTTACACTAATAGCTCTCTAAAGACATGGCGATCGACAGAATCGGATGAAGCGTTTATACAGGGTGATTCAAAAAGGATACCACAACTTTAGGAATTTAAAACTCTGCAACGACAAAAGGCAGAGCTAAGCACTATCTGTCAGCGAATTAATGGAGCTATAAAGTTTCATTTAGTTGTACATTTGTTCGCTTGAGCGCTGTTGACTAGGCGTCAGCGTCAGTTGATGCTAAGATGGCGACCGCTCAACAGAAGGCTTTTTGTGTTATTGAGTACGGCAGAAGTGAATCGACGACAGTTGTTCAGCGTGCATTTCGAACGAAGTATGGTGTTAAACCTCCTGATAGGTGGTGTATTAAACGTTGGTATAAACAGTTTACAGAGAATGGGTGTTTGTGCAAAGGGAAAAGTTCTGAACGGCCGAGAACGAGTGATGAAAATGTAGCACGCATCCAGCAAGCATTTGTTCGCAGCCCAGGAAAATCGACTCGCAGAGCTAGCAGAGAGCTGCAAATTCCACAATCAACTGTATGGAGAGTCCTACGAAAAAGGTTAGTTATGAAACCTTATCGTCTGAAATTGGTTCAAGCACTGTCTGCAGGATGGAGCGCCACCACATTGGCACTTATCTGTCCGTAACTACCTGAACATCAACTACCCGAGGCGATGGATCGGCCGCCAGGCAGCCCGTGACAGAGCACTTCATCACTGGCCTCCAAGAAGCCCTGATCTTACCCCCTGCGATTTTTTCTTATGGGGGTATGTTAAGGATATGGTGTTTCGGCCACTTCTCCCAGCCACCATTGATGATTTGAAACGAGAAATAACAGCAGCTATCCAAACTGTTACGCCTGATATGCTACAGAGAGTGTGGAACGAGTTGGAGTATCGGGTTGATATTGCTCGTGTGTCTGGAGGGGGCCGTATTGAACATCTCTGAACTTGTTTTTGAGTGAAAAAAAACCTTTTTAAATACTCTTTGTAATGATGTATAACAGAAGGTTATATTATGTTTCTTTCATTAAATACACATTTTTAAAGTTGTGGTATTCTTTTTGAATCACCCTGTATTTTGGAAATCCGTTGCTGGGTGTTACTTGTATAATTTACCATCAGATACTAAACTTTAAACTAATAAAGATATTGAAAATCTGATTACTCCATCAGAATCGTCGTGAAAATAACAGTAATTTACATGTTTCTTTTCGAGGTATCATGATTCATGTGGCTACTATTAATTTCTATACAAATTGTGAAATGTCTGCCATTAAGGTTTCACAAAGTCCACCTTCTTTGGCCCTTCCGTCACCAAGGAATTCCCAGCCACGTGCTCGATGGACCACGCACTGGGGCTCCCCTCACGCTTAGCTAATGTTCGGCACCATGTGGTTGCTGCCGGGCTGCGGCTTTGACGGAAAAAAAAAATAGAGCTGATACTTGAAAATTATAGCCAGGAGAGCACAGCTTTAACGTATTCCCTAACGACACAAAGAGAGTCACTCAACGTTACATCCAGCAGGCGAAGTTATATAACAAATTAAATAATAATAACGGAGCGCAGAATATTTGCGTGACTCTTCCAGAGAAATGAAAAGAATTAACTGTAATATCAATTTCAAGTAAGTTAACCGAATCTGCATCTACATAAATACTCCACAAGCCACCTTACGGTGCGTGGCGGAGGGCGCCGTGTACCACTACTTCTCATTTCCTTTCCTGTCCACTCACAAATAGAGCGAGGTAAAATTAACTGTCTGTATGCATCCGTAAGAGCCTAATTTCCCGTATCTTATCTTAGTGGTCCTTAAGCGCAATGTATGCTGGCGGCAGTAGAATAGTTCGGCAGTCACCATTGAACGCTGGTTCTCTAAATTTTTTCAATAGTGTTTCTTGAAAAGAATGTCGCCTTCCCTCCAGGGATTCCTATTTGAGTTCCTGAAGCATCTCCGTAACATTTACGTTTGGTTCGAACCTACTGGTAACAAGTCTAGTACACCACCTCTGAATTACTTCGATGTCTCCTTTCTGTCCGACCTTGTACGGATCCCATACACTCGAACAGTACTCAAGAAAAGGTCGCACCAGCTTCCTACATGTTGTCTTCTTTACAGGCGAACCACTCTTTCCTAAAATTCCCCCAACAAACTGAAGGGAATATTCACCTTCCCTACACAGTTCTGACATCATCGCTTTGCATCGTTATGTCCATATGCACACATCAAAAAAAGTTTTCCGTCACCCCAGTTCCCAGAACTCCTGAAGATGGAAGTTGACTGTGGATATTGTATCACAGACACACTCCCTTTGAGTGGCCTGAGATGTTAGCAAGCCCGCCAAAAGATGCAAACAACCATGCATGAGTAGCGCCTATTAGACAGAGGGGGTCCGACAGCCGATCAGTTCCAGTCATTCCACCAGGAAGGACGTACACGGCTCGTGTTGTCTGTACTTCAACCATGATTATACGGTCAATACCGCGGTTCGACCGCATCCACATTGTTACTTTGTGCCAGAAAGGGCTCTCAACAAGGAAAGTGTCCAGGCGTCTCGGAGTGAACCAAAGCGAAGTTGTTCTGACATGGAGGAGATACAGAGAGACAGGAACTGCCGATGACATGCCTCCCTCAGGCCGCTCAGTCTACATCCATACTCCGCAAGCCACCTGACGGCGTGTGGCGGGGGGTACTTTGAGTACCTCTATCGGTTCTCCTTTCTATTCCAATCTCGTATTGTTCGTGGAAAGAAAGATTGTTGGTATGCCCCTGTGTGGGCTCTAATCTCTCTGATTTTATTCTCATGCTCTCTTCGCGAGATATACGTAGGAGGGAGCAATGTACTGCTTCACTCCTCGGTGAAGGTATGTTCTCGAAACTTCAACAAAAGCCCGTACCGAGCTACTGAGCGTCTCTCCTGCAGAGTCTTCCAATGGAGTTTATCTATCATCTCCGTAACTCTTTCACGATTACTAAGTGATCCTGTAACGAAGCGCGCTGCTCTCCGTTAGATCTTCTCTATCTCTTCTATCAACCCTATCTGGTACGGGTCCCACACCGGTGAGCAATATTCAAGCAGTGGGCGAACAAGTATACTGTAACCTACTACTGCAGTGAATGACCGCTATCTACGGATTATGGCCGGCCGGAGTGGCCGAGAGGTTCTGGGCGCTGCAGTCTGGAACCGCGCGACCGCTACGGTCGCGGGTTCGAATCCTGCCTCGGGCATGGATGTGTGAGATGTCCTTATGTAAGTTAGGTTTAAGTAGTTCTAAGTTATAGGGGACTGATAACCTCAGCAGATAAGTCCCGTAGTGCTCAGAGCCATTCTCATACGGATTCTGGCTCGGAGGAACCCTGACAGCAACGCAACCATGTTAAATAACGCTTTTCGTATAGCCACAGGACGTCGTGTTACGACTCAAACTGTGAACAATGGGCTGCATGATTCGCAACTTCACTCCCGACGTCCATGGCGAGGTCCATCTTTACAACCACGACATCATGCAGCACGGAACAGATGAGCCCAGCGACATGCCGAATGGACCGCTCAGGATTGACATCACGTTCTCTTCATAGATGGTTGTCGCATATGCCTTCAGCCAGACAATCGTTGGAGACGTGTTTGGAGGCAACACGGTCAGGCTGAACGCCTTAGGCACACTGTTTAGTGGGTGCAGCAAGGTGGAGGTTTCCTGATGTTTTGGGGTGACATTATGTGGGGCCGAAGTACGCCGCTGGTGGTCATGGAAGACCCCGTAACGGCTTAACATTACGTGAGTGGCATCCTCCGACCGATAGTGCGACATCAGCAGCGTATTGGCGAAGCATTCATCTTCAAAGACAACAATTCGCGCCCCCATCGTGCACATCTTGTGAATGACTTCCTTCAGGATAACGACATCGCTCGACTAGAGTAGTTTTTTCTCCAGACATGAACCCTATCTAACATGCCTGGCGCTACGGTCGCAGGTTCGAATCCTGCCTCGGGCATGGATGTGTGTGATATCCTTAGGTCAGTTAGGTTTAAGTAGTTCTAAGTTCTAGGGGACTGATGACCTCAGATGTTAAGTCCCATCGTGCTCAGAGCCATTTTTAACATGCCTGGGATAGATTGAAAAGGGTTGTTTATGGACGACGTGACCCACCAACCAGTCTGAGGGATCTGCGGCGAATCTCCGTTGAGGACTGGGAAAATCTGGACCAACAGTGCCTTGATGAACTTGTGGATAGTACGCCACGACGAATAGAGAGGCATGCATCAATGCAATAGGACGTGTTACTGGGTATTAGAGGTACTAGTGTGTACAGCAATCTGGACCACCACCTCTGAAGGTCAAGCTGTTTGGTGGTACAACATGCAATGTGTGGTTTTCATGAGCAATAAAAAGGGCAGAAATGATGTTTATGTTGAACTCTGTTCCAATATTCTGTACAGATTCCGGAACTCTCGGAACCGAGGTGATGCAAAACTTTTTTTGATGTGTGTATTTAAACGACCTGCGTCAAACAGGGCACCAGTAATACTGTATTGGAACATTACAGGTGTGATCTTCCTACTCATACTCATTAACTTACATTTTCCCACATTTAGGACTAGCTGCTATTTACCACACCAACTGAAATTTTTGTCTAGGTCGTCTTGTATCATCCTACAGTCACACAACCTCGACACCTAACCGTACACCACGACATCATCAGCAGACAACCGCAGAGTGCTGGCGACCCTGTCTGCCAAATCGTTTATGTATACAGAGAACAACAGTGGTCCTATCACACTTCGCTGGTGCACTTCTGACGATACCGTTGTGTCTGATGAACGCTCGCCTTCGAGGACAACATACTGGGTTCTATTATTTAAGAATTTTTCGAGTCACTAACATATCTGTGGATTTATTCCACATGCTCTCACCTACGAAAAACAACCTGCAATGGGGCACCGTGTCAAATGCCTTCCGGAAATGTAGAAATGTGGAATCTTCCTGTTATCCTTCATGCATAGTTCTCAGTATATCATGTGAGAAAAGGGCAAGCTGAGTTTTGCACGAGCGATGCCTAAAACCATGCTGATTCGTGGACATAAGCTTCTCGGTCTCAAGAAAGTTTATTATATTCCAACTGAGAATATGTTCAAGGATTTTGCAGCAAACGGAAGTTAGGGATATTGGTCTGTAATTTTACAGGTCCGTTCTTTTACCTTTTTATGCACTGCAATTACCTGCTCTTCCTTCCAGTCGCTTGGGACTTTGCTCTTGGCAAGAGATTCACGATAAATGCAAGCTAGGTAAGGGGCCAATGCCTTAGAGTACGCTTTGTAAAATCGAACTGGGATTCCATACGGACCTGGTGATTTATATGCTTTCAGGATCTTTCAGTCGTTTCTCTACGCCAGGTATGCTTATTACCATGTCGTGCATACGGCAGCCTGTCCGGTGGTCAACTCACGGTATGTTTGTACGATTCTCCTGTGTGAACGATTTCTTGAACGTAAAATTAAAACTTCAGCTTTCGTTTTGCCATCTTCAACTGCCACACCAGACTGTTCAACAAGGGTCTGAATGGGTTTATTAGACTCGCTTAGCGATTTTACATACGACCAGAATTTTCTCGGGTTCCCTGCCAGATCTTTTGCTAAGGTGTGACCATGGTAGCTGTTGTATGCTTCACGCATAGGTGTTTTCACAAACGCACGAATCTCTACTGACCGTTGTCATTTATGCGTCCCTTTTGAACCGAGGGTGCAACAGCTTCTGCTTCCTCAGCATCCGCCGAATTTCGCTATTAATCCTTGGTGGGTCTTTTTCATCCTTAACCCATTTACTAGGCACGTAACTCTCCAGATCACGATTTACAATCTGGTTAAATTTTGCCCATAATTCCTCTACATCCATCTTTGTGGAACTAAGTGATGCCAGTTCCTTCCGAATACCTTTGTACAAGATACCAGAGGAAAACTTCAAAGAAGTGTCCTGCACTTACCAGCCGCAATGGAAGAGTGCCGAAAGTTCCCCCGTTGGAGAGTATCCACCCTACAGTCAGGGGAGCGGAAGTTCCCGCTACCAGCAGCGCACTGTAGCGTGGAAACCCGGACCTCTGCCCCATGTCACTGATCAGCCTCTCTGGTTTCAGCTCTACCTATCTACAAGTTAAGTTGGCACTACAATTACGCCATTCTTCGAAAATTATAAACGCACTGGAGGGAACTTCAAAACAAATCCATTCCCACGTGTACTCACTCACAAAGGATAAAGTGAGAAACAAAACCGGCTGTACGAGGCGACATAAATAAACACGGCTGCTCTTCCCTTTTCCAGAAGCTACGCCAGCCGTTGTGGCCGAGCGGTTCTAGGCGCTTCAGTCTCGAACCGCGCGACCGCTACAGTCGCAGGTTCGAATCCTGCCTCGGGCTTGGATGTGTGTGATGTCCTTAGGTTAGTTAGGTTTAAGTAGTTCTAAGTTCTAGGGGAGTGATGACCTCAGATGTTAAGTCCCATAGTGCTCAGAGCCATTTGAACCCAACCAGAAGCTACATGTTGCTGTGACAGAGTGAAATAGCAGGAAAACTTCGGCCAGCATGCCAGGGCGCCAGCCACACTTAACACTTACGAAAAGATTTCTGTTGACCCGTTTCAAGAACAATAATACCATGGTAAGTAATTTTCAATGGCGATCTAAGGTCCATTTTACCATTCGCAGCTTGTGTGATCAATACTTTTCCCTTTCCATTTTTCAGAAACCCTCGTCACATCTGATGAGAAATGTCTTTCGTGCCGAGCGAGGTGGCGCAGTGGTTAGCCCAGTGGACTCGCATTCGGGAGGACGACGGTTCAAACACGTCTCTGGCCATCCTGATTTAGGTTTTCCGTGATTTCCCTAAATCGTTTCAGACAAATGCCGGAAAGGTTCATTTGAAAGGGCACGGCCGATTTCGTTCCCTAATCCGAGCTTGTGCTCCGTCTCTAATGACCTCGTTGTCGACGGTACGTTAAACACTAATCTCCTCCCCTCCTCCATGTCTTTCGCGACCTGCCGTCGAAACTTGTGCAACCTTAAAGTATAGGAGTGGACAAATAAAATATTTAGGTTTCAATTTTCCGAAAATGTACCAGTAATTAGCTTATTTTTCAATGTTTGGTAAGACGTTTACATTAAAACGGATCGATTTCTAAAGTATGAATATTACTTCTTCCTTATCCTTTCCCTTTTTAGTTCACAGTGAATAGAAACTCGTCTAATCAAATGGCTCATTATTTGTGTACTATTAATTACTTGCATTTGTTGCTCAGACCATGATACTAGTACAGAAATAAAACTACTGCTTTTCTTCCGGACAAGATCATAATGGTCCACTGATTCAACAATAAACTCTGATTCAACAATAAACTATCGTAATGGAGGGATTTATTAACATGAATATCATCGTAACTGCTACGGGATTTCCTTCTATTGTATGAATGAGAACCATGTTTTTGTTAGTATACATCTAAGTTAATGCCTTTCTGAAATTTAACTTTTATCTGTCTACGGGACCATCTAATTGTTGATATGGTCGCCAAATTTATTCCTGCATAATCTTTCTGGCTTCATTCAATGTGTTCGTAATCCCAATGGAAGTGAATCAAAACGTCTCCGCCATAAATGAATCACTTTGCTTGTTGCTCACTGAACGTCGTCTTCACTCGTTTGCTCACTCACCAAATAGCAGGAAAATCTAAGAAGTATTGCGGCTGGCATTAAACGGCTGTATTATTTTAGGAAAAAGTGCACTTTTGTTTGGACGTAGTGCTCTTAAGGACAGTGCAATTTCTCCCACCTTTCTCCACAGAGTAGAATACATCTCTAAAGTGCGATCCTGGGAGGTCTGCAGAATACCCAAATGCGGCAGCAACAATGAGTTCATTGGAATACAAATGTTTTCTGTCAACACATACTTTTAAGGGTCCATTATCATCAGTCAGGCTATAAAATAAGCAATTTTTACGATTTCTTTTGGAAAAACTAATGAAGCAATGAATTTGTGCACATTCAGGCTTTTTTTTTTTTTTTTTTTTTTTTTTTTTTACGAAATTCAGTCATCGTGAAGACCCCCATCCTCTGTCCAAAAGGAGGTGTGTACATGACGGAAGCCACACAGTCCTCAAATCTTATCTGAAATTAAGGAAACTAACGATTTTCTTATTCTATAGAATATTGTGCTCTGAGAAATACCGCAAATTTTTGAAGTTTGACAGAATAATAAAATGGTGGACGCTTAAAAGAAACATGTAGTTTTGTCATCTGTTTCTGGTCATGTTTTTTTTTTTTTTGCAAAAACCAATGATTAAATTAAATTTAAAAAATTACTCTGTTACTCCTTACGGACATACCCGAGGAGCAATTCAGCCAAATTTCAGAAAGATATCTTTATTAATGTATCCTAAATCCATTCCTTCAGTTTGAAATACTCATTTTTAAAATTTTAATGTATTCATTAATTTTTTTTTAGGGTTTCAGATAAAATTTGTAGAATGCAGGATTTCCATCATGGACATACCTCATTTTGGAAAAAGCAATGATGACCGAATTTGTTACAAAATCAGAATATGTTGTTCAACAATCAATAAATAATGTACAAAAAGATTTATGTCGATTACTTCACTATTTTCTCCGAAAAATTCGTATAGATCTCTTATATTAAAGGCTGACTGAGAAGAAGTTAGCCTTAAGGCGGGAATAGGTAAAAAGAAAACTAAGAGGTGCTCAGCTAACAATTCACAGCTGGAAGTTTGAATTTCAAGGAGAGACATGAAAGAAAGTAAATTGATCATGGGACCGGTTGGAGTGGAAGACGTAGTTGTGAGTTTAATGGAAATGAAATGGGGGTGAACAGGGCAAGTAGCCAAGTGATTGGACGGTAGATGGACCAAGGAAGTCCTCTGCTGGATTTCGAGAGATCAGAAAAGGGCGAAACGACTATCTTGAGTAGATTATTTAAACGACATAAAAGAGCAACATGAATGAGTATTGCTGAAAACCGTATTATCCGAAGTGTACACACGCGGGTAGCCGCGCGAGCCAACTTGACGACTTCCAGGATGAGGAGATTTGACGGCCCCCATAGAATCCTCCCGGCTGGTTAACGACGAGGGGTTGCTGTGCTTACCAGCCTGGATCTTGGAGGAGGTTTTTAGACGATTCCCCACTTCTCAATTGGTAAATAGTGGGTTGGCTCCAATGTTCCGCCTCAGATACACACTGTGCAAACATTGCGAACACTTTCTCACTTAGGCACACAGAATTTACTCAGTACGTAAACAGACTGGGTGCACTGCTTCTATCTTGGTTGGAAGAGGGGGGGCGGGGGGGGGGGGGAGAGATGAAGAAAATAGGAGACCAATGATCTTAGCTGTTTGGGCTCCATAAACACTTACTCAGCTTCCGAATCCAAAGCATACGGGATCCCTTTGTCCAACGCTGGTATCTAATTGTGATCGTTGATAATTGATGCTGACGTGGAAGCCAAGCAATGTCAAATATAATCAAAAGAGCAGAAGTTCCAACAATTCGTACTTCTAATCCCTCAATTGCACTAGTGTAGAAGCAACTTCTTGGGCAGCTGCAATGCCCAAAGTTTTTCATTCCTTTGCGTTGCAGGCAACTTAAAATTTCTTTTGTACAGATTGTCCAGAAGGCTTTTGCTTAGGCGGCTACTTTTTTCGACTGAGGGGTAATCAACAATGAAAAGCCCTTTTGCATTTTATAAAACGCTGATAGTAGCTTTTCCGGTATAAAAAACCTTTGTAAAGAAAACTATTCCTTAGATACCATTGATACTTGATTTGTGATATCGCGCAATATGTACCCACAAAATGAAAATATAATTTTCATTGATATTGTGGTGTCACCGCCAGACACTACACTTGCTAGGTGGTAGCCTTTAAATCGGCCGCGGTCTGTTAGTATACGTCGGACCCGCGTGTCGCCACTATCAGTGATTGCAGACCGAGCGCCGCCACACGGCAGGTCTAGTCTAGAGAGACTCCTTAGCACACGCCCCAGTTGTACAGGCGACTTTGCTAGCGATGGTTCACTGTCTACATACGCTCTCATTTGCCGAGACGACAGTTTAGCATAGCCTTCAGCTACGTCATTTGCTACGACCTAGCAAGGCGCCATTACAAGTTACTATTGATGCTGTAAAACATGTACCGTCAAGAGCGATGTTCACCAATTATGGATTAAAGTTAAGTATTCCAGAAGCTACGTACGTTTTTTACTAGTCTCATTTCCGTGTCCTGTTCCAGACCTCACGCCAGCCTGCGTGAGCTTAAACGCGTGCCTTTCGGCTTCCTCATAGTGTGTTGGCTGTCGTGCCAATCCACAACAGATATCAACTTGATCTCTGTTCCAAGAAGGAAACTTTCACTTTGCCTCTGGACGTATTACTGATCGTGGCCTTACTTATGCAGAAGGAACTGTCAGTTTGGTTTCATCTTAAGCCCACCGCTTCCAGTGTCACAGAGAGATATTAGTTTTGAATCCTTCAGATTTGTGTATTGTGGTTCAAATTGCTCTGAGCACTATGCGACTTCTGAGGTCATCAGTCGCCTAGAACTTAGAACTAATTAAACCTATCTAACCTAAGGATATCACACACACCCATGCCCGAGGCAGGATTCAAACCTGCGACCGGAGCGGTCGGGTGGTTCCAGACTGTAGCGCCTAGAACCGCTCGGCCACCACGGCCGGCGGATGAAGTATTGTTCTGAAGCTTATGTGCTCAGTAAATCAGTCAGGGCAAAGCAAGTCGCCTGTGACACGGACTGATAAGGTGCAGCGAAAAGTGCAGACTCGTTATAATTACACTTCCGCTGCTTCGGAGGGCTCCCATAACAAACGAGTAATTGTAGGACAATGAAACTTTGTGGAAACATTTTCAAGGACATGTGGAAGAGAAATACCAAATCAGTTGTTGAAAGAAACATAACTTAATTTCCACATGAGAGAGTAACATTTGTTAATTGAGTACCATGCTTACACTCCAGCTTACAATGATTGTTCAATGTGACGAACATCGGTATCCGTGACAGCCTGGAGCGGCACTAGGGATCGGTATACTGCTGCCCGAAAGAATGGTGAACCATGAAATGTTTAGCTGTCGAGACCCAGCCCGCATACTACTTGAAGATCGCACATTCGCACATTGCGTCCAGCATCCTCAGCCATGGCGCAATTGGCCGATTGGCCGTCAGTCGGTAACCCCCCGCCCCCCTCCCGCCCCTTCACCATCAGCAGGAGCAATAGGAACAAGTCCCAAATCGTCGGTTCATTCGAATTTCCGAATCATAAAATGATGGAGCTCACCAATCAGTAGTCCTTTCCTTTCAGGTTTTATTAAGCAAATCTAGATTTCGTCTAGTGTCTACCCATTATCAAGCCTTGAACGAACTGTGGCAGAAGTCTGAACAACTGGGGGCTGACGTACTATGACATCCATTGCTACTATGAAATAGTGCATTGATAATGACTAGGCACTAACCAAAATCTAGATTTGCTTAATGAGACCAGAAAGAAAAGGACCACTAATTGCTGTGCTTTACCATTTTTAAATTCATATGACACTCGTTGAGTGCATCCACGTTCCTAATGGAAGGTAACCTGATTCCGAATCATGCTCTTCAACCGCCGCACGGAAAGAGGACCTCTTCGTGTTCATTCTATGCGCGGACACTCGCGAAGAGCAGCAGTATTATTGCTGTTGTTTTGATAAAACAGCTTAACGGTAAAACCCTGCTCACCTCGTCCAGACACATGTTGACTGTCAGTGGTCAGACAACGGAGTCTCGTTCGGAAGCACGCTCGTCCAAATCTCCTTTCAGACGCTGGAGATATGGTTTTCGCGTGGTTTCTTTAAATACACTACTGGCCATTAAAATTGCTACACCACGAAGATGACGTGCTACAGACGCGAAATTTAACCAACAGGAAGTAGATGCTGTGATATGCAAATGATTAGCTTTTCAGAGCATTCACACAAGGTTGGCACCGGTGGCGACACCTACAACGTGCTGACATGAAGAAAGTTTCCAACCGATTTCTCATACACAAGCAGCAGTTGACCGGCGTTGCCTGGTGAAAGGTTGTTGTGATGCCTCGTGTAAGGAGGAGAAATACGTACCATCACGTTTCCGACTTTGATAAAGGTCGGATTGTACCCTATCGCGATTGCGGTTTATCGTATCGCGACATTGCTGTTCGCGTTGGTCGAGATCCAATGACTGTTAGCAGAATATGGAATCGGTGGGTTCAGGAGGGTAATACGGAACGCCGTGCTGGATCCCAACGGCCTCGTATCACTAGCAGTAGAGATGACAGGCATCTTATCCACACCGATGTAACGGATCGTGCAGCCACGTCTCGATCCCTGAGTCAACAGATGGGGACGTTTGCAAGACAACAACCATCTGCACGAACAGTTCGACGACGTTTGCAGCAGGATGGACTTTCAGCTCGGAGACTGTGGCTGCGGTTACCCTTGACGCTGCATCACCACAGGAACGCCTGCGATGGTGTACGCAACGACGAACCTGGGTACACGAATGGCAAAGCGTCAGTTTTTCGGATGAATCCAGGTTCTGTTTACATCATCATGATGGTCGCATCCGTGTTTGGCGACACCGCGGTGAACGCACATTGGAAGAGTGTATTCGTCATCGCCATACTGGCGTATCACCCGGCGTGATGGTATGGTGTACCACTGGTTACACGTCTCGGTCGCCTCTTGTTCGTATTGACGGCACGTTGAACAGTGGACGTTAAATTTCAGATGTGTTACGACCCGTGGCTCTACCCTTCATTCGATCCCTGCGAAAACCCTACATTTCAGCAGGACAATGAACGACCGCGTGTTGCAGGTCCTGTACTGGCCTTTCTGGATACAGAAAATGTTCGACTGCTGCGCTGGCCAGCACATTCTCCAGATCTCTCACCAATTGAAAACGTCTGGTCAATGGTGGCCGAGCAACTGGGTCGTCACAATATGCCAGTTACTACTCTTGATGAACTGTGGTATCGTGTTGAAACTGCATGGGCAACTGTACGTGTACACGCCATCCTAGCTCTGCTTGACTCAATGCCCAGGCGTATCAAGGCCGTTATTACGGCCAGAGGTGATTGTTCTGGGTACTGATTTCTCAGGATCTATGCACCCAAATTGCGTGAAAATCTAATCATACGTCAGTTCTAGTATAATATATTTGTCCAATGAATACCCGTTTATCATCTGCATTTCTTCTTGGTGTAGCAATTTTAATTGCCAGTAGTGTAGCTTAAGGCAAATGAAAATTACGCGGCCGACTTCCTTCTGCTTCCTTATCCAGTCTATCTGCAATGACATCATTTTTGTGTTGAGTATATAGTACCTACATCCCCTTTCATCAGGGATACTTGCTCATTAACGTGTTTCGACGTTGAACGACTATTCACAATGGTATTCAATTGTTAGCAAACCCCGTACATAATGACGACATGAGTGGTATGGTTTTGTTTGATAGACCTGTGGTAAGTGTGGTTACTGTGTTTAACTATCGTTTTGATATGAACGCTTGCCGCTACCCCACTGCTGCTTGTTATTTTAATGCATGTACTGCACTTTGACTACGGTTCGCTGTAGGTAAGGAAGTACCGTATTGCGTAAAAGCCGGACACTTGCATCCTAGTATTTATGACAGCGCTCCCCCTGATCAGCATCATAATCATGAATATTTTTCTACCGATAGAAGTACAGGGCTATTACAAATGATTGAAGCGATTTCATAAATTCGCTGTAGCTCCATTCATTGACATATGGTCACGACACACTACAGATACGTAGAAAAACTCATAAAGTTTTGTTCGGCTGAAGCCGCACTTCAGGTTTCTGCCGCCAGAGCGCTCGAGAGCGCAGTGAGACAAAATGGCGACAGGAGCCGAGAAAGCGTATGTCGTGCTTGAAATGCTTTCGCATCAATCAGTCATAACAGGACGAAGTTCAACAAAGATCCACCAACTGCTTACTCCATACGGAGATGGTATGCGCAGTTTAAAGCTTCTGGATGCCTCTGTAAGGGGAAATCAACGGGTCGGCCTGCAGTGAGCGAAGAAACGGTTGAACGCGTGCGGGCAAGTTTCACGCGTAGCCCGCGGAAGTCGACGAATAAAGCAAGCAGGGAGCTAAACGTACCACAGCCGACGGTTTGGAAAATCTTAAGGAAAAGGCTAAAGCAGAAGCCTTACCGTTTAAAATTGCTACAAGCCCTGACACCCGATGACAAAGTCAAACGCTTTGAATTTTCGGCGCGGTTGCAACAGCTCATGGAAGAGGATGCGTTCAGTGCGAAACTTGTTTTCAGTGATGAAGCAACATTTTTTCTTAATGGTGAAGTGAACAGACACAATGTGCGAATCTGGGCGGTAGAGAATCCTCACGCATTCGTGCAGCAGATTCGCAATTCGCCAAAAGTTAACGTGTTTTGTGCAATCTCACGGTTTAAAGTTTACGGCCCCTTTTTCTTCTGCGAAAGAAAGTTACAGGACACGTGTATCTGGACATGCTGGAAAATTGGCTCATGCCACAACTGGAGACCGACAGCGCCGACTTCATCTTTCAATAGGATGGTGCTCCACCGCACTTCCATCATGATGTTCGGCATTTCGTAAACAGGAGATTGGAAAACCGATGGATCGGTCGTGGTGGAGATTGTAGGGAAGCAGCCTACTCACGCTGTTGTAAATTCACATCAGTTTCCACTGTGTGCCAACCAGTCTGCTGTAACTAGCTCTGACGTCATAAATGTTGCGCAATACCTTAAAAATCAAGCAAATGACCTAAAACTTTTCTAGCAGGTCAGGAATAATACTAAATTAATGTGTGTTAAATATCAGTTCGATAACTTCAGCCATTTCCGAGATTTGGACGTTTTTCTGGAAAAATCATTGGCGCAACAGAAAAGAGCTAGAGACTTCAAAATTTATATTTAGATTCATCTTTCATAATGATTTAATAAAAACAGTACTTTGGATTTCACATGTTAAGATTTTGGTGGAAATTCATGATTTTGTGGTTTTCGTCTCAAAACTGAAGGAAGCAAGATAGATTAAGTAGGCTAGTAAATAAGGCTAGGATGTTTAGATTTAAATAGGTTGGAGGTCCGCTATGACTATGAAAATGTGAAAAGTTTCTTTTGAATACCTATGAAATTATAGCGATAGCGGATCTCAAAAGGGACAGTTCAGAGCTCATCTGCTGCGTGCAGTGTAATTTAATTAATTCTCTCGCCCAAAATATTTAACTTAGCCACGTCAAAATTTTATTATCAATACTTACCTGCGTGCTGAATGCACGTTTAAATTAAGAGCTTCCTCGGCCATCAGCAAAAGAAGCTATAAATTATTATGTAACTTGAAGTGGTGCGTTACTAGCCCAGCGGCTAGTCGGGAGAGCGGATTTGATCAGGCGTTCCCTCAGCCGTCCGCACCGCGGCTTTATATATAAGAACGCTGCACGAGGAAGGAAGGCCCCAGTTCTCTCCAGACGCTGAATGACACGCCATCTGTGTCGGTAGTCGCGTCGCATCAGTGTATCTGCTACAAACAGCCTCGGGTGCCGTATTAAGTTACTAGAGATATGCGGAACCATGAAAACATTTTATGTGAAGTGTTAATTCTGGGATGATTTTCATTAACTAGCTTCAGTTTGCGTATTGTCGTATTTTTCACGTGCCGTCGCGGGACAGACATTCTACCAAATATTTAGCGTGGCGTTTGATGAAATACTCTCATCAAATTATGGCGAGCATTCTTTTTAACATTTGATTCGGACATTTATAGTTGCATCAGCGCATTAGACTCTGAACTGTTCTGTTAGTTAGGTTGTAGGGATACTTGTGGTTTTTATTAGTGAATTTCAGAATATACTCAACTATTTTGGAAAACCGTTTTTGATTAGAAATCCCGGACAATCTCCTAATTCCTCAGAGCTATAAGCTGCAGCTATAAGAACATTCTCAGGTAAAGTGGGCACTAGGATATCTATTTACTGGCTCCAAGTTTTATTAAATCACTTTCTGGGGGTCACGGAGTAAATAGAGAGCCAGTGTTGAGAACGGCAAAAGACAGCAATAACAACATTCTAAAAGCTAGAAACTGATTCAACACGCAAGCGTTTATACAGCAATAGATTTAGTTTACTTTTTACAAACTCATCCGCCGCACCACATATGGTGCATCGGCCGGGAAATGTTTCTACAGTCGACAATTATTATTACAAACTTATACATCCGCCGCCCCACATATGGTGCATCGGCCGGGAAATCAACTAAGTGAAAGTGATTTTTAACTATTCGGATTCGCGAGTGAAATGCGACACGCAACTGAGTATAAAACAGTGAATGTGTTACGTGTGCATGTGGACGACGCAATTGGATTAACAACGCATCTGGATTGACGGAGCTGGCACTGAGTCTAGCGGTGCTGCCGGCATCGCGAGAAGCCAGTCTCGCCGTACCGCAGTCGTCCCCTGGAGCAGCCGGCGCAGAGCCTGCAATTGCGGGCCACGCAAACACACAACAGCCGTCGGAGAGCCGTCTGCAGTTCAACGGGTCCACGTCGCATCAGGAATCCTGGTACGCCGCGCCGGCAACGACATACGTCGTGCAGAAGGAACTAAGTTAAGTGAAAAGCTGTTAAAAATTTTACTAACCTGCACTAAAAGACTGTCGGCGATGGAACCGCCAAAAGAAACTGAGGTTAAACTTAAATCAGAACCTATGTCTGTTGAGGGAACTGTAAATTCAGACAACGGTTCAAGTGTAAATATGCATGAAAGTAGTAATGTTAAGGTGAAAAATGAAGTATTGTCTCCTGACAGTAGTGTGGGAAGGGGCAATGATTCAATAATAGAGACCCCTGTAGTAAAGCGGAAAGTAGAAATTGTAAATTTATTGGATGATAGTTTCTCTGATGAATTAAAAATGAAACAGTCATCAGAAATGGTAGAGTTTAAGAAGGAGAAGTTAGAGATGACTAACCAATCAGAAGTTTCATTTGGTTTTGATGATTCTGGTATTGGAGCTAGTTTTCGTCACCTGAGTGTGATAAAAAGCCAGCTCGTGAGCAACCCAAAGATGCTGGGGCTGTTGATCTAAATGTTATATTACAAGCAATAGCTGCCAGTCAAACAAATTTTAATATGCGGTTTGAGGCAATGAACAATAAATTAGAATCCAATAATGCTGAAATGTCAGCCAGTAATGCTAGTATGACAGCTGAGTTAAAATCTGATATATTTGAGGTAAATAACAGAATTGTGGCCAGCCAAACCAATTTTAATAAACGATTTGAGGCAATGGACAATAAATTAGAATCCAATAAAGCTGAATTAGAAAATTCTTTCAAGGCTAGTTGCAATAAGTTGAAAGAGGATCTGGACAGTTTGAATTATAAAATTGATTACAACCATGAGGATATTAAGAAAAAGGTTGCTCAACAGTTTTCTGAAATGTATAAAACAGTTAAATCCGAAGTTGCTGAGGTTCGCAAAGACTTCCAAATGGAAGATGCGAAGCTGGAGCACAAGTTAACAGAAAAGATCGAAGCGGAATCTGAACTGTGCTCAGATAGATTTAAAGATGTTAATATAAAAGTAAACATATGTCAAGCAGACATAGATGCAATCAAAACTGATACTACCCATATTGTACAAAGAGTAGATAATGTGGAAATGAAAGTGGAAAATATTAGTACTAACATTGCTAACATTGAGAGTAAAGTAGCTTCAGTAACTTCTGGTAATGGTAGTATACAACAAGTTGTAGCAGCAAACGCCGCTTTTATCGGGTGTCGGCAGTTCTTGCGGTTCGATCCAGATAAAAATATCCATCCGCTAGATTTCTGGAACGATTTTGAAGACGTGATTCCACCAACTTGGTCTGAACGAGAGAAAATCTCGTTTATTAGAAGCCATTTAGCAGGTGACGCCATGCGTTGGTCAGCTGATGTTATGTTAAAGTGTAAAACATTAGCGGAATTTAAAACAGCTTTTATTAATGAATATTGGTCTAGCAATAAGCAAAATGAAGTGTTGAGAGAATTTTGGAGTGGAAAACGCTTCAATGCAGGCAAGGAATCAATTAAAGAGTTTGCTAGGTCATGGATTTCACGTTTGTCACATTTGGCGAAAAAGCTAAAACCAGAAATGATTATACTAGGTCTTGAAGCCAAACTGCCATGGTACTGGCAAACTAGAATTATATCAGCCCCTAGAGACAATCTTGATCGTTTCATTGAATATTTGGAACGTGTAGAACGTGTTGCTGCCAATGAGGAGCAAGCACGTAATAACAGAAATGCCAATAACAATAATAGTAATTTTAGGAACGAGCAAAATGGCAATGTAAATATCAGAACAGTAGGTATTCGTAATCCTAAGAGAGGTAGGAATTGGGGAAATAATTATCAGAACCAACAATGGCGTCCTAGGGATAATAATTTTGTTCCAAACAGAAATATGCATGTAAACAACAGTACGGAAAGTAAGGCTATGCCAGCTAACTATAATGAAACTAAAGGAAACAGTAGTATGCCGAGGCAGGAAAACTAGTTCCCGTCTATGAGGACACTGGCGCTCACCAGGCGGTTACTTTTCCTATGCCAGTAGTTACGGGAATTGGTAAGACAGATCAGAATACTCAAACTGAACATGTGGATGAAGTGTCGGTAGCATCTAAGGATACAACAGAAATAGTAGATCACTCACAGTATTTGATAGATACCGTGTTAGAGACGCTTTCTAAGTGGGAAGAGAAAGAGAAGGCGCAGCTGTGTAACGATAGGGAGGAGCTACAAAATACTGAATTGTCAGGTGAAGAAGCAGAAGAAATTCATGCTTATATTTACGATGAGGATGATGTGCTCTTATCTAAAGTGCCTGTGCAGGAGGTTGATAATGTACTAATAGATTTAGGACAGGAGGTAAGTGAGAATGTAGAGGGTAGGCTGTTGGGGGTCGATGAACCCAGTAGCTGTGACCAGTTGTCACTTGAGAAGGAAACCGACGATAATGGTAAAAGTGGTTTAGCTGTAACTAGTGTTATGCTCGGTCTGGAGGCGCAGAATCGCTCAGACTACAGTAATTTGGGTTATGTTCAGCAAACTAAATGTAATGAAGTCGTGCGGTGTTTCGATTTGAAATTAATAGATCGACTGGAAAAGGCAGCTGAAAATGTAATTCAGGAAACCCCTACACACTGTGACCTAAATGTAATGAAGACAGATGTCGATCACTTTAGTTGGAGACAAATCCAAAAGGAACTATTAGATGAATTTGAGGAACCACCTGTACAACCTAGAATAAGCCACCCTATAATAATAGTGAATATGTTGGGTATCAATGTACGTTGTCTCTTAGACAGTGGAAGTGAGGTGAGTGCAATATCTCAGTCCTTCTTTGATGCATTACCTGGTAAAGACAAGCTTACAGCAATGAGGGTATCAGGACTAAGAATAATTGGTGCTACTGGCAAGGTTTCAAAAACGGTAAAGCAAGAAGCTTTACTACCCTTTAACATTAATGGTAATTTAATTGATCATCCATGTTTAATTGTAAATAATCTCAGTATTGAGGTTTTAATGGGCATCGATTTCTTGTCAAAATATCAGAGTGTTGTTGACTTTGAAAGAAGCCAGTTAAAAATGGTCTTGCCAATAACCGGAGTAATTATAGTACCTTTTAGTGATAAACATGTAGTAACTGATCATGAAACTTGGGAGCTGCCTATACGAGTCCTGAAAAATAGGAGGTATTGGGACGAGGATGTTAATCTTGGTACAAGTAAGCTAAACACAGAAGAAGAAGAAGAAGCAATTATTTTAGACAAAATAGAAGCTAAATTGCAGGAAATCGATAGGATTTCAGGCAAACAGAAGGAAGAACTGAGACAGGTTCTAAAAAGGCATCATAAAGTATTTTCAGATCGACCTGCCAGATTCATAGGTAGCCAATGAATGCTGTAGGGAGAAGGTTGTTCTGTAACCTCTACACAGTGTGGCAGCTGTGCAGTCCCAGCTGTGTGAGATCTTCTTTCCCATTTCAGGTCTCACTCACTCTTCATCTTTCCTATCTACAAAATTTCGACATCTTCTTACAACACATAAAAATTTCTAACTGTTCTTTACAGCATTAAACTAATGAATGCTGTAGGGAGGAGGTTGTTCTGTAACCTCTACACAGTGTGGCAGCTGTGCAGTCCCAGCTGTGTGAGATCTTCTTTCCTTTTCAGGTCTCACTCACTCTTCATCTTTCCTATCCACCTAAAATTTTCTAACTCTTCTTTACAGCATTAAGCTAATGAATGCTGTAGGGAGGAGGTTGTTCTGTAACCTCTACACAGTGTGGCAGCTGTGCAGTCCCAGCTGTGTGAGATCTTCTTTCCCTTTCAGGTCTCACTCATTCTTCCTCTTTCCTGTCCACAAAAATTTCGACCTCTTCTTTCCAGACATGAAAATTTTCTGTCATGGCTATCAAGCCATGAGTTATATAACCATTCTATCTACCGATTAGTGAAGAAAAATACCTAATGTGACAGACCTAATAGTGACAAACAATAGAGAAGTATGATGTAATTAAGATACAAATGTACACTCCTGGAAATTGAAATAAGAACACCGTGCATTCATTGTCCCAGGAAGGGGAAACTTTATTGACACATTCCTGGGGTCAGATACATCACATGATCACACTGACAGAACCACAGGCACATAGACACAGCCAACAGAGCATGCACAATGTCGGCACTAGTACAGTGTATATCCACCTTTCGCAGCAATGCAGGCTGCTATTCTCCCATGGAGACGATCGTAGAGATGCTGGATGTAGTCCTGTGGAACGGCTTGCCATGCCATTTCCACCTGGTGCCTCAGTTGGACCAGCGTTCGTGCTGGACATGCAGACCGCGTGAGACGACGCTTCATCCAGTCCCAAACATGCTCAATGGGGGACAGATCCGGAGATCTTGCTCGCCAGGGTAGTTGACTTACACCTTCTAGAGCACGTTGGGTGGCACGGGATACATGCGGACGTGCATTGTCCTGTTGGAACAGCAAGCTCCCTTGCCGGTCTAGGAATGGTAGAACGATGGGTTCGATGACGGTTTGGATGTACCGTGCACTATTCAGTGTCCCCTCGACGATCACCAGTGGTGTACGGCCAGTGTAGGAGATCGCTCCCCACACCATGATGCCGGGAGTTGGCCCTGTGTGCCTCGGTTGTATGCAGTCCTGATTGTGGCGCTCACCTGCACGGCGCCAAACACGCATACGACCATCATTGGCACCAAGGCAGAAGCGACTCTCATCGCTGAAGACGACACGTCTCCATTCGTCCCTCCATTCACGCCTGTCGCGACACCACTGGAGGCGGGCTGCACGATGTTGGGGCGTGAGCAGAAGACGGCCTAACGGTTTGCGGGACCGTAGCCCAGCTTCATGGAGACGGTTGCGAATGGTCCTCGCCGATACCCCAGGAGCAACAGTGTCCCTAATTTGCTGGGAAGTGGCGGTGCGGTCCCCTACGGCACTGCGTAGGATCCTACGGTCTTGGCGTGCATCCGTGCGTCGCTGCGGTCCGGTCCCAGGTCGACGGGCACGTGCACCTTCCGCCGACCACTGGCGACAACATCGAAGTACTGTAGAGACCTCACTCCCCACGTGTTGAGCAATTCGGCGGTACGTCCACCCGGCCTCCCGCATGCCCACTATACGCCCTCGCTCAAAGTCCGTCAACTGCACATACGGTTCACGTCCACGCTGTCGCGGCATGCTACCAGTGTTAAAGACTGCGATGGAGCTCCGTATGCCACGGCAAACTGGCTGACACTGACGGCGGCGGTGCACAAATGCTGCGCAGCTAGCGCCATTCGACGGCCAACACCGCGGTTCCTGGTGTGTCCGCTGTGCCGTGCGTGTGATCATTGCTTGTACAGCCCTCTCGCAGTGTCCGGAGCAAGTATGGTGGGTCTGACACACCGGTGTCAATGTGTTCTTTTTTCCATTTCCAGGAGTGTATTTGAGTAACAATTATGTATAGAACCCTGGTAATATAGTAAGTACAAAGTGTTGTTTTATTGAAATGGTCCACAAACAGTAATTTAAAAAGATATATGAATTCATGTACAAGCAGGATCTGAAGTGGTAGTGAAACCTAGTGTATACATTAGAGCTAACTAAGAAATAGTAAAAGAGATTGCTTAGTGTTATGAAAAATATGCAGATAAGTTGTAAGATTAAACTCACCTGGTGTAGCAAGGAAAGGCAGTGTAATAGAATTGAGCAGTGTTTGTGGTTGAGACGTGAAGGACACGTCCCTGAAGTATTTATAAGGTTGGAGCTGGCCATTATTTTAGTGTAGTGTGTGACAGGATACACCTACACGTATTGAGTTTATGAGTTGGAGGCGTGAATGCGACCATAGGTACCCTTATGTTAGATGAGACAGAGCAGCTCATGGTGTCCTATAGGTTTAAGGAATTTAGCATTACCCTCGTCCATAATTACTTGATGCACTTTAGTGGTAGGTCGAGAGAGACTACCTGTGGTTTCAGCGTCCGATCGAGTGGAAATGGATTGCCACGTGAGCAAACTAATCAGCTGCAATACACTATGAATATGAGATAAATGTGCTTTCCTATTTAAATGGAGTGAGTATTACTTAAGTTCATACACTAGCAAAGTAAGTAAGTACATAATGGCAGACGTAAAACATTATTTTAGCTCAGCATAAATACACTTCAAAGTAAGTAAGTACCTAATTGCAGATGTGGAACTGACAACAGCAGAGGACCAATAAGTAGATTTAGTAGTCAACTAAACGTAGTGTGTTTTGAACACTCACAATTGTACTATTACCAAAAGTTACTCACATGTACAAAGAAGCTGAGAAAACAACCACTAATCATACTCATACTATCTCTAAGAATAAGGTAATCAAAAATGAGTCAGTTAAGTGCTTAAAATACAAATGTATCAGGAATGTACCGAGCATTGGTTCAGTGTTCCGGCCCAGAAATAAGAAATTCAGATTAAATATGATTTATGATTGTATGCCTTAGGAGCATAAATTTTCTCCAGTACGTGACTAACGGCGTTTTGAGCCATTTATTTACCGATTTTATGACAGTTAAGTAACCGTGAGAGTAAAATTAAAAAGGTTCTGTTAACTTTGTTCCAGCAACATACTGAAGGATAAAATGTATATATCCCCATTTCATTGTGACCCACCCTTAGGTATTAAGTGAACAGAGTCTGAGGCACTCTTTTTGTTTGTTCTACAGGACAAACCAGATAATGGCAGCCTGGTAGCTGCGTGAAAGCGTAGAGTGACGTGGACACAACTCACAGTGACCCCTCCCCTTTCCCCCATGTAATTTAGAGAGAAGTGAAGGACGCACACCATAGCAACTTCCCCTTCTCTACCCCTGTGAATGGAAGTGTAGGACGCCAGCCAAAGCGGCTACAACCACGTGTGTAAAATTTGTGAACTTTTCTTTCATGTTTAGAAAAGACTGCTAAGAGATAATCATCTGTTTATGTATCATGTTATTTTCTTTGAATTTGTGTATGTAAAAATGTATTTAATGTAATTAATGGATCTAAGATTTTCATAATTTTTCAATTTGTATGTGTTTGTTTGTCTAAGGCAATATGTATGCCAAAATATCTCATTGACTTGGCTTAAAATTTTGAGTAATGACATTGTTTAAAAGGCAGTGAACATGCCTACAATTTAAATAATTAATGTAGGTAATCAGTCTTCTTTAATGTTTCTACAGGTTTATATTTCAATTTTGATTTTTCATAGGGAGTTAAACTGTACTCTTGCTTCCCTTTTTGTAATTAAATTTTTTTTTCATTCATTAACATTCATAAACAAAAAATTTAAGTAGAGGGTGATGTAGGGAAGCAGCCTACTCACACTGTTGTAAATTCACATCAGTTTCCACTGTGTGCCAACCAGTCTGCTGTAACTAGCTCTGACGTCATAAATGTTGCGCAATACCTTAAAAATCAAGCAAATGACCTAAAACTTTTCTAGCAGGTCAGGAATAATACTAAATTAATGTGTGTTAAATATCAGTTCGATAACTTCAGCCATTTCCGAGATTTGGACGTTTTTCTGGAAAAATCATTGGCGCAACAGAAAAGAGCTAGAGACTTCAAAATTTATATTTAGATTCATCTTTCATAATGATTTAATAAAAACAGTACTTTGGATTTCACATGTTAAGATTTTGGTGGAAATTCATGATTTTGTGGTTTTCGTCTCAAAACTGAAGGAAGCAAGATAGATTAAGTAGGCTAGTAAATAAGGCTAGGATGTTTAGATTTAAATAGGTTGGAGGTCCGCTATGACTATGAAAATGTGAAAAGTTTCTTTTGAATACCTATGAAATTATAGCGATAGCGGATCTCAAAAGGGACAGTTCAGAGCTCATCTGCTGCGTGCAGTGTAATTTAATTAATTCTCTCGCCCAAAATATTTAACTTAGCCACGTCAAAATTTTATTATCAATACTTACCTGCGTGCTGAATGCACGTTTAAATTAAGAGCTTCCTCGGCCATCAGCAAAAGAAGCTATAAATTATTATGTAACTTGAAGTGGTGCGTTACTAGCCCAGCGGCTAGTCGGGAGAGCGGATTTGATCAGGCGTTCCCTCAGCCGTCCGCACCGCGGCTTTATATATAAGAACGCTGCACGAGGAAGGAAGGCCCCAGTTCTCTCCAGACGCTGAATGACACGCCATCTGTGTCGGTAGTCGCGTCGCATCAGTGTATCTGCTACAAACAGCCTCGGGTGCCGTATTAAGTTACTAGAGATATGCGGAACCATGAAAACATTTTATGTGAAGTGTTAATTCTGGGATGATTTTCATTAACTAGCTTCAGTTTGCGTATTGTCGTATTTTTCACGTGCCGTCGCGGGACAGACATTCTACCAAATATTTAGCGTGGCGTTTGATGAAATACTCTCATCAAATTATGGCGAGCATTCTTTTTAACATTTGATTCGGACATTTATAGTTGCATCAGCGCATTAGACTCTGAACTGTTCTGTTAGTTAGGTTGTAGGGATACTTGTGGTTTTTATTAGTGAATTTCAGAATATACTCAACTATTTTGGAAAACCGTTTTTGATTAGAAATCCCGGACAATCTCCTAATTCCTCAGAGCTATAAGCTGCAGCTATAAGAACATTCTCAGGTAAAGTGGGCACTAGGATATCTATTTACTGGCTCCAAGTTTTATTAAATCACTTTCTGGGGGTCACGGAGTAAATAGAGAGCCAGTGTTGAGAACGGCAAAAGACAGCAATAACAACATTCTAAAAGCTAGAAACTGATTCAACACGCAAGCGTTTATACAGCAATAGATTTAGTTTACTTTTTACAAACTCATCCGCCGCACCACATATGGTGCATCGGCCGGGAAATGTTTCTACAGTCTACAATTATTATTACAAACTTATACATCCGCCCCCCACAAGATCATGATCAGCAATTCATATCATGGCCTCCACGCTCTCCCGACTTAACTCCATGCGATTTCTTTCTGTGGGGTTATGTGAAAGATTCAGTGTTTAAACCTCCTCTACCATGAAACGTGCCAGAACTGCGAGCTCGGATTAACGATGCTTTCGAACTCATTGATGGGGACATGCTGCGCCGAGTGTGGGAAGAACTTGATTATCGGCTTGATGTCTGCCGATCACTAAATGGGCACATATCGAACATTTGTGAATACCTAAAAAAACTTTTTGAGTTTTTGTATGTGTGTGCAAAGCATTGTGAAAATATCTCAAATAATAAGGTTATTGTAGGGCTGTGAAATCGCTTCAATCATTTGTAATAACCCTGTACTTAACTCATACTGCTAGTACGATCGAATTCAGCGCCTCCGTTGTTGATAACATTTCATCTGGGCATATACACTCCTGGAAATTGAAATAAGAACACCGTGAATTCATTGTCCCAGGAAGGGGAAACTTTATTGACATATTCCTGGGGTCAGATACATCACATGATCACACTGACAGAACCACAGGCACATAGACACAGGCAACAGAGCATGCACAATGTCGGCACTAGTACAGTGTATATCCACCTTTCGCAGCAATGCAGGCTGCTATTCTCCCATGGAGACGATCGTAGAGATGCTGGATGTAGTCCTGTGGAACGGCTTGCCATGCCATTTCCACCTGGCGCCTCAGTTGGACCAGCGTTCGTGCAGGACGTGCAGACCGCGTGAGACGACGCTTCATCCAGTCCCAAACATGCTCAATGGGGGACAGATCCGGAGATCTTGCTGGCCAGGGTAGTTGACTTACACCTTCTAGAGCACGTTGGGTAGCACGGGATACATGCGGACGTGCATTGTCCTGTTGGAACAGCAAGTTCCCTTGCTGGTCTAGGAATGGTAGAACGATGGGTTCGATGACGGTTTGGATGTACCGTGCACTATTCAGTGTCCCCTCGACGATCACCGGTGGTGTACGGCCAGTGTAGGAGATCGCTCCCCACACCATGATGCCGGGTGTTGGCCCTGTGTGCCTCGGTCGTATGCAGTCCTGATTGTGGCGCTCACCTGCACGGCGCCAAACACGCATACGACCATCATTGGCACCAAGGCAGAAGCGACTCTCATCGCTGAAGACGACACGTCTCCATTCGTCCCTCCATTCACGCCTGTCGCGACACCACTGGAGGCGGGCTGCACGATGTTGGGGCGTGAGCGGAAGACGGCCTAACGGTGTGCGGGACTGTAGCCCAGCTTCATGGAGACGGTTGCGAATGGTCCTCGCCGATACCCCAGGAGCAACAGTGTCCCTAATTTGCTGGGAAGTGGCGGTGCGGTCCCCTACGGCACTGCGTAGGATCCTACGGTCTTGGCGTGCATCCGTGCGTCGCTGCGGTCCGGTCCCAGGTCGACGGGCACGTGCACCTTCCGCCGACCACTGGCGACAACATCGATGTACTGTGGAGACCTCACGCCCCACGTGTTGAGCAATTCGGCGGTACGTCCACCCGGCCTCCCGCATGCCCACTATACGCCCTCGCTCAAAGTCCGTGAACTGCACATACGGTTCACGTCCACGCTGTCGCGGCATGCTACCAGTGTTAAAGACTGCGATGGAGCTCCGTATGCCACGGCAAACTGGCTGACACTGACGGCGGCGGTGCACAAATGCTGCGCAGCTAGCGCCATTCGACGGCCAACACCGCGGTTCCAGGTGTGTCCGCTGTGCCGTGCGTGTGATCATTGCTTGTACAGCCCTCTCGCAGTGTCCGGAGCAAGTATGGTGGGTCTGACACACCGGTGTCAATGTGTTCTTTTTTCCATTTCCAGGAGTGTAGATCAAGCCGAATCGCCTCTCAAATTCTCGTCATCTCAAGCGTGGAAGCAAGCAATAAAAAGAACACGAGTACAGTGGTGTGAAATGTTGATCAGACCCACGACATTACTTTCGCTTTCGTCGTTCATTGGCACGCCGAGAATCAGCAAATAAACGTACAAAGTAGAGTCTCGATATTTCTAGCCTCGGTATTTCGAGTTTCCTATAAACCCGAGCCTCGTAAATGACAAAAGACAAAAGAAAATTAAAAGTAAATAAATAAAACTTCTGTGCAGGGATCGACCTTCGATCCAATTCCCCACCCTCTCGTAGCATAGCACTCAATGAATCACTCCCCCCCTCAGTTGGATCTGTATCAATGCACACATACGCTTCTTCCAGTTCTTAATTGTTTACACTAGCAATCCTTTTGTTGGAAGTGGTGATTTAGATTTGTCATTGCCTTAACAGTACAGTGTTGTGTCTCGTTTTCTCCGTTGACTGACTTTGTCCGTACACCTTCTAAAAATGAGTGCTGCGACGAAGAAAAGAAATTTGTGCCTTTGAGTGTTAGAAGTATTGGAGCGACAAAGGGGAAACACTAAAAAACCATGCTCTCGAATACACTGTCCAGTTTCCAACCGATTTCTCATACACAAACAGCAGTTGACTGGCGTTGCCTAGTGAAACGTTGTTGTGATGCCTCGTGTAAGGAGGAGAAATGCGTACCATCACGTTTCCGACTTTGATAAAGGTCGGATTTTAGCCTATCGCGATTGCGGTTTATCGTACCGCGACATTGCTGCTCGCGTTGGTCGAGATCCAATGACTGTTAGCAGAATATGGAATAGGTGGGTTCAGGAGGGTAATACGGAACGCTGTGCTGGATCCCAACGGCCTCGTATCACTAGCAGTCGAGATGACAGGCACCTTATGCGCATGGCTCTAACGGATCGTGCAGCAACGTCTCGATCCCTGAGTCAACAGATGGGGACGTTTGCAACACAACCACCATCTGCACTAACAGTTCGATGACGTTAGCAGCAGCATGGACTATCAGCTCGGAGACCATGGCTGCGGTTACCCTTGACGCTGCATCACAGACAGGAGCGCCTGCAATGGTGTACTCAACGACGAACCTGGGTGCACGAATGGCAAACGTTGTTTTTTCGGATGAATCCAGGTTCTGTTTACAGCATCATGATGGTCACAACTGTGTTTGGCGACATCGCGGTAAACGCACATTGGAAGCGGGTATTCGTCATCGCCATACTGGCGTATCACTCAGCGTGATGGTATGGGGTGCCATTGGTTACACGTCTCGGTCACTTCTTGTTCGCATTGACGGCACTTTGAATAGTGGACGTTACATTTCAGATGTGTTACGACCTGTTGCTCTACCCTTCATTCGACCCCTGCGGAACCCTACATTTCAGCAGAATAATACACGACCGCATGTTGCTGGTCCTGTACTGGCCTTTCTGGATATAGAAAATGTTCGACTGCTGCGCTGGCCAGCACATTCTCCAGATCTCTCACCAACTGAAAATGTCTGGCCAATGGTGGCCGAGCAACTGGTTCGTCACAATATGCCAGTCACTACTCTTGATGAACTGTGCTGCATGGGCAGCTGTACCTATATACCTGTTGGCTCAATGCCCAGGCGTGTCAAGGGCGTTATTACGGCCAGAGGTGGTTGTTCTGGGTACTGATTTCTCAGGATCTATGCACCCAAATTGCGTGAAAATGTATTAACATGTCAGTTCTAGTATAATATATTTGTCCAATGAATACACGCTTATCATCTGCATTCCTTCTTGGTGTAGCAATTTTAATGGCCATCAGTGTATTAATTCTCATATTACCTACTAAACGTTTCAGCTCTTCGCTGCTTGCCCGTATTCTCCTGTTCTGTTCGATGTATTATTAGTTCAGTTGCCAACAGTTTACTCAGCCAAATTCTCGTCAGTTTAGATCACGTGTTCGCGTGATTTGATGATGTATCAGTTGCTAACGTTGGACATAGTAAAGTACTGGGAACATATATTTTTCAGTTGACATATTTGGATACAATTCTGTCTGGTTGTCGAGTAATATTACCGCGTTAGATTAAATGATTGTATGACTTTCTCCGTTATCATCGTTAGGAGGTGAATATTGACGGCGATAATCTGGTGAATTTATATGCGCCGCAGTTTAAATTGCGCATATTATCTGTTGGCACAACGTTGCCTGTATTGCCAGATCAGGCAAATGTCACAGCATAGGTCTGGACTGCGGCCTACTACGTCCATGAAACAAGGGCGTCGATTACTGCTCTCAGTGTCAAAATTCGTTTAGTGCAGTGTCGCATGATACTGTGAAACGAAATATCTGAAATATCTGTCGACGTTCCTACCATCTTATTGCCCTTTTCTTCGTGCTACTTAGACCTTCTCCTGAGTTCAGAAGCTCTATAGCACAAAAATCTGTAAAAATATACATAACAAAGGTATGTTGAACGCCGATGGCGGAGGCGTTTATAGCTGTAAAAATACAATAATGTCTAGTGAGGTTAGTACAGATTCCGAATGCGAAAAAATTCGGGTGAAGGTAAGTGTGAAAAGTGGATCAAGTGTAGTCATCGGATGCTTATGTAAACTCCCTGCCTTACGAGCGATAGTGATGGATCGTTTGAGGGGAAACTTGGAGAATATTTCGCACAAATTTTATGGTCATGTTGTAGTATTAGGTGGGAATTTCAACTTATCAGCTATAGACTGGGAGGCTCAATTGATAAGGGCGGGTAGTAAGGGCAGGAAATCGTGTGAAATAGTTCTAAATGTCTTATTGGAAAAGTACCTTCATCAGTTAATCAAATAACCCGTTCATGAAGGTAACATATTAGATCGCCTGGTAACAAAAAGACCCGAACTTTTCAAGTCAGCGTTGGGCAGGGAGTCGTTGTTCATCACGCAGTTACAGCATCACTGAATACGGTTATAAATAGGAATTGAGGAAGATATCGCTATTGAGAAAGACCGACAAGAAACAAAATTCAGATTACCTGAGTAGTCACCACGAATATTTCACTCCCACTGCTAATGTTGAGAATCAATGGACTAACTTCAAGAGTATTGTACAATACGCTTTAAACAGGTATGTGCGGACAAGAGTTGTGAAAGATGCGAAAAATCAGCCGTGGTTCAACGGCCATGTTGTAAAGCTGCTACGAAAGCGATGAGAGCTTCATTGCAAGTTTATACACAGCCAATGCCTCACAGACAACCAGAAACTGAACGAAGCTATGCGTAAGGAGAGCTATGCGCAAAACGTTCAACGAATTCTATCTACCGACTTTCCAGAAAATCCTAAGAAGTTTTGGTCATACGTAATACGACTTTGAACAGAATATGCAAAAAAACTTGCTCCTCTTAAAGCAGCTGGAAGAGCGAAGAGCGAAGCGTTCCTAATCATTGGGAATAAGAGCAGTTCATTCCCGTTTTCAAGAAGGGTCGTCGAACAAACTAGCAAAATTATAGCCCTATATGTCTGCCGTCGGTCTGTTGTAGGATTCTGGAACACGTTTTATGCTCGCGTATTATGACATTTCCGGAGACTAACAATCTCATCTGCAGGAATCGACATGCGTTCCCAAAACAGCGAACGTGTGAACGCCATCTCGTTCTCCACGAGACGCAGAAACCAGTAAATACCAGCGCCCAGATTGGTGCCGTGCTCTTCGACTTCTTGAACGCATTCGATCCAGTTCCGCGCCACAGTCTAATGAACAAATTGCGACCGTACGGAATATAAGACCAGCTGTGTGACTGGACTGAAGGCTTTCTAGCAAGCGCAGCACAGCATTTCATTCTCAATGGAGAAAAATCTTCTGACGTAAATGTAACTTCGAGCATACCAAAAGGAAGTATTATAGGACTACTACTTTTCACGTTCCGTATACAGGGTGCCCCATTTACCTTGACCACCCTAAATAACATTATACAGATGCAAATTACAAAATGTTTCAAGCAAATGTTCTTTAGCCGTCAGGGGGACATCAATCAGCATGATTGCCTTCGTTGTAGCTTTGTTTTTTACAAAGATATGAACAGCGGTATGACCTTTTTAAATGGCAGCCTGTATTTTTTATTCGGTAATTCATTTCCTCTCCTAAAGACCTATTCAAAAATGTATCACAGTGTACCATTCACTGAAATACAACGCTATTAATTACATAACACAACACTGACGTTGACGCTCCCAGCGCTTACTGCAGGTAACCTGACGTTGACAGAGGACAAATGTAAACATAAGTAGAATGCACACCCGTCATTCCGTCAATCATCGTCAGTTAAAGAGTTGTGTGAGTAGAATGTACACCGTCGAAGAGAAGGTAGAAATGCTAATCTCACCTATGGGGAATGTAAGTTTGCAGAACAGTAATTAAATACTGTTGTGTAGAGTAGGCATACAATAAAGGCTGTGCTTCCTACAAACTGCATCCGCATAACGTTTCTTTTATTGTTGTTGTTATTGAAGGTAGGCGAAATGCTACGCAGGCAGCGGAACTGTACAGAGAGCGATATCCTGACAAGAACCCACCGTCCCGACGGATGTTTTCTCGTCTTGTTGCGACGCTTCAGAATACAGGAAGTTTCAACCCACAATCATCGTAGCACTCGCACAGTCGAAGCTTCTGAAGTTACTGTTCTCGCTTCCGTTGCTATGAATCCACATGTGAGCAAATGACAGCTTGAACACGAGATTGGCATTCCTAAAACCAGTGTAGATTGTATTCTTACACGTCACCGGTTCCATCCTTACCACGTACACCTACATCAAGAAGTGCATGGGAATGATTTCCAGAATCGTGTACAGTTCTGTCAGTGGGAACAGCAGCAAATCATCGCCAACCAGAATTTCTTCTGCAATGTTATATTTACCGATGAATGTTCCTTCTCAAACAAATGACAGGTAAATACAAGGAACATGCATTATTGGTCCAGTGACAACCTACGATGGCTTAGACAGGTGGAACATCAGCGTTAGTGCAGAGTTAACGACTGATGTGGGATGCTCGGTACTACGAGGTGCATTCAAGTTCTAAGGCCTCCGATTTTTTTTCTAAGTAACTACACACCCGAAATCGATGAAACTGGCGTTACTTCTCGACGTAATCGCCCTGCAGACGTACACATTTTTCACAACGCTGACGCCATGATTCCATGGCAGCGGCGAAGGCTTCTTTAGGAGTCTGTTTTGACCACTGGAAAATCGCTGAGGCAATAGCAGCACGGCTGGTGAATGTGCGGCCACGGAGAGTGTCTTTCATTGTTGGAAAAAGCCAAAAGTCACTAGGAGCCAGGTCAAGTGAGTAGGGAGCATGAGGAATCACTTCAAAGTTGTTATCACGAAGAAACTGTTGCGTAACGTTAGCTCGATGTGACGGTGCGTTGGCTTGGTGAATCAGCACACGTGCAGCCCTTCCCGGACGTTTTTGTTGCAGTGCAGGAAGGAATTTGTTCTTCAAAACATTTTCGTAGGATGCACCTGTTACCGTAGTGCCCTTTGGAACGCAATGGGTAAGGATTACGCCCTCGCTGTCCCAGAACATGGACACCATCATTTTTTCAGCACTGGCGGTTACCCGAAATTTTTTTGGTGGCGGTGAATCTGTGTGCTTCCAAGGAGCTGACTGGCGCTTTGTTTCTGGATTGAAAAATGGCATCCACGTCTCATCCATTGTCACAACCGACGAAAAGAAAGTCCCATTCATGCTGTCGTTGCGCGTCAACATTGCTCGGCAACATTCCACACGGGCAGCCATGTGGTCGTCCGTCAGCATTCGTGGCACCCACCTGGATGACACTTTTCGCATTTTCAGGTCGTCATGCAGGATTGTGTGCACAGAACCCACAGAAATGCCAATTCTGGAGGCGATCTGTTCAACAGTCATTCGGCGATCCCCCAAAACAATTCTCTCCACTTTCTCGATCATGTCGTCAGACCGGCTTGTGCAAGCTCGAGGTTGTTTCAGTTTGTTGTCACACGATGTTCTGCCTTCATTAAACTGTCGCACCCACGAACGCACTTTCGACACATCCATAACTCCATCACCACATGTCTCCTTCAACTGTTGATGAATTTCAATTGGTTTCACACCACGCAAATTCAGAAAACGAATGATTGCACGCTGTACGAAGTAAGGAAAACGTCGCCAGTATAAGTATTTAAAACAGTTATCATTCTCGCCGCTGGCGGTAAAATTCCATCTGCCGTACGGTGCTGCCATCTCTGGGACGTATTGACAATGAACGCGGCCTCATTTTAAAACAATGCGCATGTTTCTATCTCTTTCCAGTCCAGAGAAAAAAAATCGGAGGCCTTAGGACTTGAATGCACCTCGTACAATTATTGGCCCTTATTTCATCAATGGTAGTCTAAACGGCACAGCGTATGCGAACATCCTCAGACGAATTATTCCTCCTCGTCTGGATGACGGGCCTCAAAGAATCGGAATGCTTATGTGGTTTAAACGCTATGGATGTGCAGCACTTAATGCCTTGCGTGCACGTCGTGTTCTGAAATGAAGGTATCCTGCCAGATGGATTGGTCGAGGAGGAACAGTTACCTGGTCTGCTAGTTCTCCTGATTTAAGTTCAAAATGGTTCAAATGGCTCTGAGCACTATGGGACTTAACTTCTGAGGTCATCAGTCCCCTAGAACTTAGAACTACTTAAACCTAACTAACCTAAGGACAGCACACACTTCCACGCCCGAGACAGGATTCGAACCTGCGATCGTAGCGGTCGCGCGGTTTCAGACTGTAGCGCCTAGAACCGCTCGGCCACCCCAACCGGCCCTGATTTAAGTCCTCTGGACTTTTTTCTTTGGGGATGCAGTAAAGACGTTGTCCATCTCAATATTCCAACAACTCCAGAGGACATGCAGGAACGTATCGCGCTTGCTTGTAATTCTCTTCAGCAGGCATCACTGGAAGCAGTAAATAGTTCTTTCATTCAACGAGTGCACCAGTGTATCGGTGTCTAGGGTCACCACTTTGAGCACCTTTGAATTTTCTACACCTGGGCAGTGGTACAGGAGAGTCGATTTTGTGTGATGTTTTTACTTGGTTTTCATTTGTTTTCTGACAACTCCAGCAAGTGGACGAGTTTGTGATCCCGGGCTCAAAGTCAGTGTTGTGTTATGTAATTAATAACGTTGTGTTTCAGTGAATGGCACACTGTGATGCATTTTTGAATAGGTCTTTAGGAGAGAAAATGAATTACCAACTAAAAAATACTGGCTGCCATTTTAAAAAAGTCATACTGCTGTTCATATCTTTGTAAAAAACAAAGCTACAACGAAGACAATCGTGCTGATCGATGTCCCCATGACGGTTAAAAAACATTTTATAATTTTCATCTGGACAAACAGTTATTTAGGGTGGTCAAGGTAAATGTCACACCCTGTATATAAACGACCTAGTGGGTATCGTCGGCACTTCTATGAAGCCTTTCGCGGATTATGCTCTCGTATACAGACGAAGTGGAAGATAACTCTCAACATAAAAAAAAGTATTACGAATACGCAAACACAAAGGCCCTTCACTGTATTATTACACGATTGTAGAACAATTACTGGTAGCAGCTACATTAATTAATTACCTAGGAGTACACGTACGGAACAATTTAACCACTACATTAAGTTTATCGTTGGTAAGGCAGACGCTAGAGTGACATTCATTGCAAAAATCCTCAGGAAATATAGCACACCAACAAAGGAAGTAGCTGACAAAACACTCCTTCGACAACAACTTGAATATGGGTCGTCAGTCTGGAATCTGTACCAGGTATAGGATTCTCAGAAGAAATAGACAAAATCCAAAGAAGAGCAGCGCGTTTAGCTCAAAAGAATGTTCAAATGCGTGTTGAATTCCTAAGGGACAAACTGATGAGGTCATCGATCCCTAGACTTACACTTACTGCCATGTTTCTTGACTTCCGCAAGGCGTTTGACACAGTTCCCGACATTCGTTTAATGAACAAAGTAAGAGCATATGGACTATCAGACGAATTGTGTGATTGGATTGAAGAGTTCCTAGATAACAGAACGCAACATGTCATTCTCAATGGAGAGAAGTCTTCCGAAGGAAGAGCGATTTCAGGTCTGCCGCAGGGGAGTGTCGTAGGACCGTTGCTATTCACGATATACATAAACGACCTTGTGGATAACATCGTAAGTTCGCTGAGGCTTTTTGCGGATGATGCTGTAGTGTATCGAGAGGTTGTAACAATGTAAAATTGTACTGAAATGCAGGAGGATCTGCAACGAATTGACGCATGGAGCAGGGAATGGCAATTGAATCTCAATGTAGACAAGTGTAATGTGCTGCGAATATATAGGAAGAAAGATCCTTTATCATTTAGCTACAATATAGCAGGTCAACAACTGGAAGCAGTTAATTCCATAAATTGTCTGGGAGTAGGCATTAGGAGTGATTTAAAATGGAATGACCATATAAAATTAATCGCCGGTAAAGCAGATGCCAGACTGAGATTCATTGGAAGAATCCTAAAGAAATGCAATCCGAAAATAAAGGAAGTAGGTTACAGTACACTTGTTCGCCTACTGCTTGAATACTGCTCACCGGTGTGGGATCCGTACCAGATAGGGTTGATAGAAGAGATAGAGAAAATCCAACGGAGAGCAGCGCGCTTCGTTACAGGATCATTTAGCAATCGCGAAAGCGTTACGGAGATGATAGATAAATTCCAGTGGAAGACTCTGCAAGAGAGACGCTCAGCAACTCGGTACAGGCTTTTGTTGAAGTTTCGAGAACATACCTTCACCGAGGAGTCAAGCAGTATATTGCTCCCTCCTACGTATATCTCGCAAAGAGACCATGAGGATAAAATCAGAGATTAGAGCCCACACAGAGGCATACCGACAATCTTTCTTTCCACGATTATACGAGACTGGAATAGAAGGGAGAACCGATAGAGGTACTCAAAGTAGCCTCCACCACACACCGTTAGGTGGCTAGCGGAATATGGATGTAGATGTAGATGTGGATGTAGAAACTAACTTATGCTAAGAACAACACAGACATCCATGCTCGAGGGAGGACTCGAACCTCCGGCGGGAGGGGCCGCGCAATTCGTGCCATGGCGCCTCAAACCGCGCCGCCACTCCGGGCAGCCGCGTTTAGCTACAGGCTCATTTAGTAAACGTCAAAGCATTGCATAGATGTTACAGTCAACTACAGCGGCAGAAAAAGCAAGAGCAGCACTCTGCATAATGGCGTGGCTTACTGTTAAAGTTCCGAGATCGTACATTCCTAGAAGAGTCAGCCAATATACTGGTTCATCTTACGTATATCTCGCGAGAAGGCCATGAATGTGAAATTAGAGGAATTCGGGGTCACACGGAGGCTTGCCAGCAATCGTTCTTCCTGTAAAACATTCGCTACTGGAACAAGAAAAGGTTGCTGTCACAAAAAAAATGGCTCTGAGCACTATGGGACTCAACTTCTGAGGTTATTAGTCCCCTAGAACTTAGAACTAGTTAAACCTAACTAACCTAAGGACATCACACACATCCATTCCCGAGGCAGGATTCGAACCTGCGACCGTAGCGGTCTCGCGGTTCCAGACTGCAGCGCCTAGAACCGCACGGCCACTTCGGCCGGCGGTTGCTGTCACAGCGGCACACAAAGTACCCTCTGCTGCATACCGTATGGAGCTTGCAGGATGTAGATATAGCTGTAGAAACAGTCACCTCAGGATCCCGTCTAAACACGCGGTGCAGGACAATTCAAGTCACGGGAAGCATTACGTTTATTTTGCTTTAAATTATGCTGCACCACCATACTGAAAAATGAGTTAATTCGGGATATATTACCTGGTGCCGAGTACGAGCAGCTCTCGGCATCTTTAATTTTCAGGTAAGTGCTCCTTCCTGTATGCGTCAATAGTAGCTATATGTGAGGATTTCTGAAGACGAAAAAATTCTCGCTGAAGGGCTGGCTCGAAAGCTGTCAACGTCAAACTGACTAAAATATCCAGTACTGAAGGTTTTTGTCCAGCGTCACAGTAAACTGCTTTGTTTTCCTTCTAGGAGTTTATGATCAGCGAAGAAAAAATGTACCTTTTGAAAATAGCGACATGTCAGTCGATCGTTACAGAATATTACATACTGCAGAAGATTTACACTACGGCACACAGCTGCAGTCGACAATTGGATGTGAATCAAGTACCACTGTTGAATCCCTTATCAGAATCGTTCATAAACGTGTTTCAGTTCAGTTGTGTATTCCATGAGGCTCGATGTGCCTGCAAAAATCTTGCGGTGAGAAGATGGAGCAACACAGCCTGTAGAATACCATAGAGTTAATAAATACCATTCTTCAACTACCCAGCAACAGAGAATAGTGACGTTGAAACCGTTCATTCCTCATACACACAAATGTTTATGAAAACTGCGATTCCCAGAATTAATGGTCTGTATGAATCAAAACTCTATTGATACGCGGAATAATGTACCAGGAATAAGTGACTGAGATAGCATGTGGATAGCATGCATTAAGGATTGCGGTGTCATCCCTTCTGTGACTCAAAACGTCAGTGTTACACCATATTAGAAAAGTGAAATGCCGTCAAATTAAGAATACCGTGTGCGGTTTCCGTCTTTCAGTGGATCACCATTTTATTGATTATCTTTGATAATGTACAATTTCATGGACCTCATGCCACACTATTATTGTTATGGTCTTCATGGTTTGATGCAGTTCTCCGCGCTGGTCTATTCTGTGAAAACCTCTTCATCTCCCCATATCTATTGCAACCTATACCGAAGCACCAAAGAAGCTGATACAGCAATGCGTTTTCAAATACAGATATATATAAACAGGCATAATACGGAGAATCGGTCATCAACGTCTATCTAAGACAAGTCTCTGGAGCATTGTTAGATCGGTTACTGCTGCTGCAATGGGAGTTTATCAAGATTTAAGTGAGTTTGAACGTGGTGTTATAGTGGCCGCACGAGTGATGGGACACAGAATCTCCGAGGTAGCGATGAAGTGGGGATTTTCCCATTCGACCATTTCACGAGTGTACTGTGAATATCAGGAATCCCATAAAACATCAGATCTCCGACATCGCTGCGACCGGAAAGGGATCCTGCAAGAATGGGACCAATGACGACTGAAGAGAATCGTTCAACGTGACGGAAGTTCAACCCTTCCTCAAATTGCTGCAGATTTCAATGCTGGATCATCGACAAGTGTCAGCGAGCGAACCATTTAACGAAACATCATCGATATGGGCGTTCGGAGCCCAAGGCCCATTCGTATATCCTTAATGACTGTATGACACAATGCTTTACGCCTCTCATGGGCCTGTCAACACCCTCATTGGACTGTTGATGACTGGAAACATGTTGTCTGGCCGGACGAGTCTCGTTTCAAATTGTATCGAGCGGATGGACATAGACGGGTATGGAGGCAGCCTCACGAATCCATGGATGCTGCATGTCAGCAGGGAACTGTTCAAGCTGGTGGAGGCTGTGTAGTGGTGTGGGGCGTGTGCAGATTGAGTGATATGGGACCCCTGATAAGTCTAGATATGACTGTGACAGGTGACACGTATGTAAGCATCCTGTCCGATCACCTGCATCCATTTATGTCCATTGTGCATTCCGACGGACTTGTGCAATTCCAGCAGCGCTATGCGACACCGCATTCTCCTGAATTGCTTCAGAGTGGCTCCAGAAATACTCTTCTGAGTTTAAACATTTCCGCTGGCCACCAAACTCCTCACACATGAACATTATTGAGCACATCTGGGATTCTTTGCAACGTGCTGTTCAGAAGAGATCTTCACCCCCTCGTACACTTACGGATTTGCCCTGCAGGATTCATTGTGTCAGTTCCCTGCAGCACTGCTTCAGACGTTAGTCTAGTCCATGCCTCGTAGTGTTGCGGCACTTCTGCGTGCTCGCGGGGGCCCGACACGACATTTGGCTCTTCAGTGTGTATTCATTTAAACCTGTAGTCAAGCCTCAGTCTCCCTCTACAATTCGTCCCCTCCTCTGCCCCCCTCCACCCGTGCTTCCAATACCAAGCTGACGATTCTTTGATGCTTCCCGATGTGCGATGTGTCCTCTCAATCCGCGACCGCTACGGTCGCAGGTTCAAACCCTGCCTCGGGCATGGATGTGTGTGATGTCCTTAGGTTAGTTAGGTTTAAGTAGTTCTAAGTTCTAGGGGACTGACGACCTCAGAAGTTAAGTCCCATAGTGCTCAGAGTCATTTGGACCATTTGTCCTCTCAATCGAGCCTTTCTTTTGTCAAGCAGTTCCGTAAATTCCCTTTATTGTTCAATTCGATACAGTACCTCCTTATTAGTTGTACAATCTGGAACGTCCCCTTTGAAAAATTATGAATGACTGTGCTGGTAAACCTCTTACGTTATTTGTTTTCCAAACAGCTGAGCAAAACTGAACGTACTCAGACATTTCTCTCTTTACTTATTATGATCATCACTAAACTGACGCACAATATTTTTAGCGCAACGCGGTCTCACTCTCAATAATCCCTACAAAAGAATGGCCCTGATTAACAATAACCTATACCTTTCATGAATCACTTACCTCACAAAAATCTTCGTTACTCGAACTACTCCAATACTGCAAGCGCCAATACTGCCAGCTAAATAAAAGATTCTAACTACTGAAGGCACTAACTACTGATAGGCATAGTTAGCAAATGAAAGATTTTGGTAGAGAACAATGTATTTACCTTAATAGTGTTCAAAAGTCATCATATCCATCTTTACAAATTTCCTTTTTCTGGCGGACACACGTCCAGATCGCCCGTTCTCAAATCTCTGGCATCTCTCTCTCCACAACAACCACTGCTGGCGGCTCACCTCCAACTGCACAACGCTACGCGCTGTTCACATCCAACTGCCCAACACTACAATAGCGAATATTCCAACAATGAGTCCAACCAGCCACAGCCTGCACACAGCACAGTCAATGATTTTCATACGGTGGCGTTACCAACATAAAAACCTAAACAGCCTAGTTAGAAATCGAGCTATTTAATCTTCAGCATTCTCTAGTAGCACATTTCAAAATCTTCTATTGTCATGTACGTATGAGATTACACGATATACGGCACAAATATCTTCCGGAAAATCTCCTTAATACATAGATCTATATACGATGTTAACAAACTTATCTTTTTCAGAAAGGCTTTATTTGGTAGTGCTAGACTGCATTTTATATTCTCTCTTCTTCACGATTCATCAGATACCTCGGACCAATACAGCAGAACTCACATACAGGATAACTCAAAATAATAGGAAATTTTTGGATTGTGTTGTGGCAACGGTGGGAGGTAGGTGGCGCCGAATAACACAGAATGCTGTTCGCACTATCTTATGACCTAGTGAACAGTAAACACGGAGCAACGGAACGATGTGCAGAGTGTCTTTCCGGTAAACGCATGTTACAAGAAAGGAATTGTGGAGGCCGCGCTTCGAGAATTTCGGATTCATTTCAACATCGGACTGTGTGGTCGTGTTCCCTGGGCGCATGAAGTCAACACCTGAGTCCGAAATTTTGAAGCAATGAGTTCTGCAATGAAGAAGCAATTGCAGGGAGACGCCGAACGCACAGGAGGCAATATCGAGGTTGTGCGAACTGCTTTCGTAAGAAGCCCACAGCACTCTATTTGGCGTCACGTAGAGTCTCTGCAGTTGCATCGTTCGAGTGTTCAACGAATACTGGAAGCGGATTTAAAGTTCCACCCGTACAAGCTGCAGATTGTTCAGTAACTTCAACCGAACGATCTGCTAATGCGTAGAGAATATGCTGAACGAATGTCAGCAAAAGTGCACGACGACTACAAATGCATTAACAACCTGTGGATATCGGGAGAAGTTCATTTCTACCTCCACGGCTTTGCCAATAGACAGAATTTTGCTATTGGTCCCAACAGAATCCACGTCAGCAACACGAGTGTCCATCGCTACTGTATGTTGCTCTATGTTATCGAGTGGCGTCACAATATTTTCTTTTTTGAAGGTGATGATGGGTGCGCGACCACTGTAACGTCTGTTCGGTATGTACTATGGTGAAAAGTTTAGTTGCACATGAACCGCCCCATTGCTTGCTAATATAGTTAGTTTCAACATGACGGAGAAACTGCTCATACGGTTTGGATATAAATGTGAGCTGTGTGACGATTTTTTGGTAGTCCTGTCATTTCAAGGAATGATGACATTGCATTGTTCTCATATCGCCTGACCTGACAGCGTATGATTTTTTCTTGTCGGGCACCTTAACGACACGGTTTACCGTACTCGACCTGCTAACATCAAAGAACTTAAAGCAAGGATATGAGAGAAAATCTTCATGATTCCTACTGAAATGTTAGGCCAAGCCATGCATAACGTTCTTACAGTACTGGCCATTAAAAATGCTACACAAAGAAGAAATGCAGATGATAAACGGGTATTCATTGGACAAATATATTATACTACAACTGACATGTGATTACATTTTCACGCAATTTGGGAACATAGATCCTGAGAAATCAGTACCCAGAACAACCACCTCTGGCCGTAATAACGGCCTTGATACGCCTGGGCATTGAGTCAAACAGAGCTTGGATGGCGTGTACAGGTACAGCGCCCATCCAGCTTCAACACGGTACCACAGTTCATCAAGATTAGTGACTGGCGTATTGTGATGACCCAGTTCTCGGCCACCATTGGCCAGACGTTTTCAGTTGGTGAGAGATCTGGAGAATGTGCTGGACTGGGCAGCAGTCGAACATTTTCTGTATCCAGAAAGGCCCGTACAGGACCTGCAACCCGCGGTCGTGCATTATCCTGCTGAAATGTAGGATTTCGCAGGGATCGAATGAAGGGTAGAGCCACAGGTCGTAACACATCTGAACTGTAACGTCCACTGTTCAAAGTGCCGTCAATGCGAACAAGAGGTGACCGAGACGTGTAACCAATGACACCCCATACCATCACGCCGGGTGATACGCCAGTATGGCGATGACGAATACACGCTCCCAATGTGTGTTCACCGCAATGTCGCCAAACACGGATGCGACCATCATGATGATGTAAACAGAAGCTGGATTCATCCGTAAAAATGACGTTTTGCCATTCGCCCATCCAGGCTCGTCGTTGAGTACACCATCGCAGGCGCTCTTGTATATGATGCAGCGTCAAGGGTAACCGCAGCCACGGTCACCGAGCTGATAGTCCATGCTGCTGCAAACGTCGTCGAACTGTTCGTGCAGATGGTTGTTGTCTTGCAAACGTCCCCATCTGTTGACTCAGGGATCGAGACGTGGCCGCACGATCCGTTACAGCCATGCGGATAAGATGCCTGTCATCTCGGCTGCTAGTGATACGAGGCCGTTGGGATCCAGTACGGCGTTTCGTATTACCCTCCTGAATCCACCTATTCCATATTCTGCTAACAATCATTGGATCTCGACCAACGCGAGCAGCAATGTCGCGGTACGATAAACTGCAATCGCGATAGGCTACAATCCGAACTTTATCAAAGTCGGAAACGTGATGGTACGCATTTCTCCTCCTTACACGAGGCATCACAACAACGTTTCACCAGGCAACGCCGGTCAACTGCTGTTTGTGTATGTGAAATCGGTTGGAAACTCTCCTCATATCAGCACGTTGTAGGTGTCGCCACCGGCGCCGACCTTGCGTGAATGCTCTGAAAAGCTGATCGTTTGCATATCACAGCATCTTCTTCCTGTCTGTTAAATTTCGCGTCTGTAGCACGTCATCTTCGTGGTGTAGCAATTTTAATTGCCAGTAGTGTACGTTCTTATCAGGCTGCAGGAATGTATACGCCGAGGGGGAGCTCGTATACAGGGTGTAATACTGAAGAAATAGAAAGGCTTATGACATTCAATAATGGCATCCTCTGTGCGACACACTGACATAAATAAATATGGGCAAACTAATTGTGCTCATCCATTAATCTCCATTCCAAAATTTGCCGTTCTTTGAGTCACCCTATACTACTTGTAGCGCCTCATTTCCACAGTATCGCTTCATTTAATTAGACTATATATCGTTACCCTTACGTTTCTTTTGTTCATGCTCAACTTACAACTCTTTTCAAGACGCTACCAATTCCGTTCATGTGCTCTTCCAAGTCCTTTGTCGCCTCAGACAGAATTACGATGGCAATGGGATACACAAAAGTTTTTATTTATTCGCTCTGAACTTCGATTTTCTTTCTAAATTTCTTCTTGTTTTCTTTTACTTCTTGTTCCATATACAGATTGAATAATATCGGAGATACATTACAAACCAGTCTCAGTCCTGTTTCAACCACTGCTATCCTTGCATGTCTTTCGACTCTTAAAACTGCGGTCTAGCTTCTGTACAAGTTGCAGATAACCTTTAGCTCCCTGTGTTCTTTTCCCGATAGTTTCAGAATTTTTAAGAGTGTATTCCAGCCAACATCGTCAAAAGCTTACTCTACATACAAATGCCATAAACCTAGGTTTACCTTTCCTCAGTCTAAGTTCTAAGTCAAGCCGTAGGTTCGGTATTGCCTCACGGTTTCCTGCATATCTCCACAACCCAAACTGGTCTTCCCCGAGGTTTACATCTGCCAGACGTTCTATTCTTCTGTAAATAATTCAGGCTATTATTTTGCAACCATGACTTAGTTAACTGACATATTTAACATTCGCACCTGTCAGCACCTGCATCATTTGAAAATAATCCGCCAGGTTAGCCGAGAGCGCTAATGCGCTGCTTCCTGGACTCGGGTAGGCGCGCCGGTCGCGGATCGAATCCGCCCGCCGGGTTAACGACGAGGGCGGTGTGCCAGCCAGCCAGCCTGAATGTGGTTTTTAGGCGGTTTTCCACATCACTGTAGGTGAATACCGGGCTGGTCCCCACATCCCGCCTCAGTTATATGGCTCACAGACATTTGACACACATCCGCACCTTTCCATGATTTACACTCGACGCAGACAGATGGGGTGTTCTGTTTCTCACCCTAATACCATATCTGCCATCTCATCTTCATCTCTTTCCTCCTTCACTTCCATCATATTGTCTTCAAGTTCGTTTCTCTTGTATAGCCCTTCTATATATTCCACCCAACTTTCAGCTTCCCTTCTTTGCTTAGTGATGGTTTTTCATCTGAGCTCTTGATGTTCATACTGGTACTTCTCATTTTTCCAAACGTTTTATTAGTATTTTTCTATAGGCAGAATCCATCTTTCCCATGATCAATGCATTTCTCCAATTGTAATTTCTAATTTTCCACTTTGCATTTACAATACATTTCGTTTTTTAGAAGTATGTATTTCCTTTAGCCTACTTCTTCTGTTTTAGTTTTGCATTTCCTCTTTCGTCAGTTAAATTCAGTACCTGAAATTTCATTCAAGGATTTCTACTATACCACGTTGTTTTACGTATGTGATCTTCCTCCTTCTTAGCTGGGTGGTAACGTGCTCGCCTCCCATGCAAGCGGGCCCAGGTTCGATTCCCGTCTGGGTTGGAGGTTTTCTCCGCTCAGGGACTGGGCGTTGTGTTGTTTTCATCATCCTTCCATCCTCATCACCGGCGCGCAAGTCACCCAGTGTGGTGTCAAATGAAGTAAGACTCGCACTTGGCGGCCGAACATCCTAGAATAGGGGCCTCCCGGCCAACGATGCCATACGCTCATTCCGTTTCATTTACCTATCTGATGGTCGACAGCTCAATTTCGTCTTCTTCCACATCGCAATTATTCTCTTCTTCACCTTCCTCGTTGTACTCAAATTCTTCTTCTTCTCCACTTCTGCTTTCATAAATACATTGTTCTAACAAGTTTGTTTGTGTGGCCATCCTCCACAGCAAGCAAATAAATACTTGTTTGGAAATAATCAGCGGGATCTATAATGATACAGTTTTGTTACTTATAGATTATCAAACAGTTCACTTCGCGATTTTTTATAAAAAATGTAATTAATTACTTACGACTTGCTGATCTGTGTTTCCTCACATCTGGTCTGGAGGTCGCACTACCACTTTTACCACTGTTCTATATTCACCGCTTCTTGTTTTCGCCATCCACGCGCTGTTCAGCATGTTTCTCACTCTTTTTTGTGGTGAAAGATCGTTCTTCTGTCACTTGCTACAACTATTTCGTCGTACACTTCTTTTCACAGCGTAAATATTGCGACTTCATTACGTGTTTCATCGTCTCTGGTATGTTTACCTATGTGTCGCCAACCTAACGAAGTATATGTTCGTTACTAACTTCTGTTTATGCTGTTTATATCGTGTGTGTGTGCGTATGAGTGAGAGATAAAATAAATAGCAGCAGGAAAAGGCAGTTTGATTTGCAAAATAAGTATGTATTGTTTTCTTTGTCTTCAATGTCTTCTTTCGTAATGGTTGTCCCACTCTCAGTAGCGGTTAAGAAACGGGTTTAAATACATTTTCCATTACAGAGTCAACTTCAGCTTGCGTTTTTTGCAGCAACGACAGTTTGTTGTGAAAGTTTCGGCGAGATTTAAACGAAGTATGAACAGATTTTTTTGTATCAAACATTAGGCACAGCTGTATTAGGATCTGAAATTGAGAATAATACATGTGAAAGTATCTCTATTAAGTAACAGTAAGATACTAAATAAATAATGTTCTTTTATATATTAATCCGCTGTGTTTGCGAAACGGTCTGTCTAGAAATTGTAGGGCACGCTTCATGAAGCGCTTCTTCAAACACACAGTAGCTTCAAGTATTTAAACACGGTGTGCACATTTCCACTCTTCAATCTGACGTATAGTGTGCTTCAGAATACTGTAAAATTTTTAGCTGCGTTTCTATTCGATAAACCATCAGCAACGGCTTGCTTTGCTTTTTCAAACCTTTCGAAGTCCATTTGGCTTTGTCTACCTGCCTTATATATTTTCTAACAGTCTGAAACATAAAAAATATATAAAATTGTTGCTCCTATTGCAATTATGGTCAGTTTGCAGAGCGTCTGCCATTACCCTCAAAAATGGTTCAAATGGCTCTGAGCACTATGGGACTTAACATCTATGGTCATCAGTCCCCTAGAACTTAGAACTACTTAAACCTAACTAACCTAAGGACATCACACAACACCCAGTCATCACGAGGCAGAGAAAATCCCTGACCCCGCCGGGAATCGAACCCGGGAACCCGGGCGCGGGAAGCGAGAACGCTACCGCACGACCACGAGCTGCGGACTGCCATTACCCTCGACCATGGTGACTACCACTACCCAAAACACACGGTTTCATTCAACAAATACAAAATAATGTGGTGAAAATCCTTAATGAACAACTGTGTGATACAAAAGTAGGGCTTACCTTGAAGCTGTGTGATCATTTGTATGTCAGAAAGAGCAGTGAAACACGCAATTTACTGTGACCTGTAATATGACTTCTCTTATAACAAACACTCGATCACCCTCAACATCAAACAAAATCTGTCAGTTATATTTAAAAGGGTGCTGGGCTGCACCTGTCATCATGAGTATTACGAAAACAGTGGAGAGAAGAAGAAGAATAATAATAATAATAATAATAAGACGCGAGAACTGACACAGCTCTACTGCCTACGGCATATATCAGGATTTCAAGTTACAGCTGGAATCTAGAAACAAAACAACATGCTAAGCAGGCAAGGCAGTTGTAGTTGATACAAACACCAGAGGCTGACAGTGAATGTGGTCATAACTTCACTGTGGCTATCAACTACTAGAGATCAGCCTCATTTTGTATTCCCTTGCAGATAAGCATCGGACAAAATGTCTCATTTTATATTCAGCTCGTTTTGTGAAAGCCGCTCACAGTCTATCGGAGTTTGCGTATACACCTTAAAGTTGCAAACTATCGCCTGTTAAATTGTCCAGTTTTTTAAACTATAAAAATGACGTAGGTACATCTGTAAACCTTGTAGCCATATTTTAAAGTTTTCATTTGAAGCTACACTTGTTTCCACGGGTTTAAGTATTCTGATAACTGTCTGACAACGATCCTGAGAAACACACCACACTACAGAACAGGAAGAACATACACGACAAGTTGCCACCTTTAATATACAGCACATGTACAGCACATGTACACAACACGGAAAGCTACTGACATCACCGCATACAATTGGCAAACTCACAGACTGAATTACTTTGTCGTTTGTTAATACCTATTACAAAATTTTAGTTAAGAACGGGGTAAAGTATTAGGGTGACATAGTCACGTCGACTAAGTAACCAAGCATATAATACAACGGTACGTAAAACTCTACAGAGTAAAAGACCACGAGCAAATGATATCGGGAGTATTACAGAAATGGAAAGAAGAAGTGAGAACTAACATGAATACACAGGATGCTCCGACAGTTTATCATCGTGACACTATCAGAACTGTAACATAAAATTGATTGCTAACAGCTCAAGTCTCGACAGCAACGAATGTTTCCTTTGCCGGCAGCAGGAAATGGGCAGCAGTAAGCAGTCAGTGACTGATATTGCCCTGTTAGCAGAGCACAAGAATTGCTTATCATTATGCGCGAGCATGCCAATCAGTAGCAGTTAATTTCACAGCAGAATTGTAGTTACTGCTACAAAACCAGCCTATGTAACTATTTTCGTTTGTTATGCAAGGTGATGAGGCGAACATTACTGGTACATTCATTTGTGATTGTGTTACTGACTCCTTGAACGTTCAAGTCCAGAGAGGACACCTGCATTCGAGATTACATTTCCTAGTCGTAAGTTCTTGACATACACGTGTATACAGGTCAGATCAGCATAATATGACTATTCCTTGGCAGACGTTGACGAGCCAAGACTTGTTTTCGAAGTCACAAGTCACTGACTAATTACTTTTGGTTTCTGGAACGAGTCTGAACTATATAGTCTGAATCAGTCTGAACTTGTTGGAACTAGTCTGAACTTGTCGAATCAGGAGGTAGGTGCGTTATAAAACCCTTTGCTGCCACTTGGAGTTGCATGTTACCGATGTCGTGCCAACATAGTCATCCGTCTCCATCTACATCTACGTGAATAATCACATTTAAGTGCCTGGCAGAGGGTTCATCGAACCACCTTCACAATTCTCTATTATTCCGATCTCGTATAGCACGCGGAAAGATCGAACACCTGTATCTTTCCGTGCGAGCTCTGATTTCCCTTACTTTATCGTGGTGATCGTTTCTCCGTGTGTAGGTCGGTGTCAACAAAATATTTTCGCATTCGGAGGAGAAAGCTGGTGATTGGAATTTTGTGAGAAGATTCCATCGCAACGAAAAACGCCTTTCTTTTAATTATATCCAGCCCAAATCCTGTATCATTTCAGTGACACTATCTCCCATATTTCGCGATAATACAAAACGTGCTGCCCTTCTTTGAACTTTTTCGATGTACTCCGTCAGTCCTGTCTGGTAAGGATACCACACCGCGCAGCAGTATTCTAAACGAGGACGGACAAGCGTAGTGTAGGCAGTGTCCTTAGTAGATCTGTTACATTTTCTAAGTGTCCTGCCAATAAAACGCAGTCCTTGGTTAGCATTCCCCAGGACATTTTCTATATATTCCTTCCAATTTAAGACGTTTGTAATTGTAATTAATAGATATTTAGTTGAATTTATGGCCTTTATATTTGACTGATTTATCGTGTAATCGAAGTTTAGCGGATTCCTTTTAGCACTCATGTGGATTACCTCACACTTTTCGTTATTTACGGTCAACTGCCACTTTTCGCGCCATTCCGATATTTCTTCTAAATCGTTTTGCAGTTTGTTTTGATCTTCTGATGACTTTATTAGTCGATAAACGACAGCGTCATCTGCAAACAACCGAAGACGGCTGCTCAGATTGTCTCCAAAATCGTTAATATAGATAAGGAACAGCAAAGGGCCTATAACACTACCTTGGGGAACGCCAGAAATCACTTCTGTTTTACTCTATGACTTTCCGTCATTTACTACGAACTGTGACCTCTCTGACAGGAAGTCACAAATCCAGTCACATAACTGAGACGATATTCCATTAGCACGCAATTTCAATATAAGCCGCTTGTATGGTACAGTGTCAAAAGCCTTCTGGAAATCCAGAAATACGGAATCGATCTGAAATCCATTGTCAATAGCACTCAACACTTCATGCAAATAAAGAGCTAGTTCTTATTCAACATTTTTCTTCTTCTTGGGCATGTGTTTTCAACTCTCCAAATAAATGAAAATCTGAAATACATTAGTACGACAGGCGTTTCCTGTTGATTTACGCTTTATTTTTTCCCATCATTCCTTATGCGCCATTTGATTCAAAAGTACAGTTGCGAGTATGTAGCACTTTGTTCTAACTGCAAGACAATCACTAGAAGTGTAATCTCTGCACAGTACAGCTTAATTTCACAACTGCTGTTATTACGAGGGCGGACAACATTTTGTGTGATCATCAAGGACAACGCTGGAAGACATGGTTTCAGCGGAAGGAGGGTGTAAACACAACGGATATTCACAGGCAATTGGTTGCAGAGTGTGGTGAATGTGCACTGCCACAAGAGTCACCTTGCAACATGACAACGTTCATTCCCATACGAGCTGGAAAAACTCGGTTGCCCTCATTGAATGCAGTTCCAGGTACTGCCACACCCGTCGTATTCTTCTGACTTGAGCCCACCTGATAACCATCTATTTGTGGCTATGAAGAAACCTCTGCAGTGACGTCATATAGCAGACTTCCAGGAAATGCGAGCAACAACTGTCCTGCAGTGTTTGTAACAGACTCCAGAAAAGTCGTTCGAGGAGGGTCTTCAAAAGGACCTAGTCAGAATAATACTGTAGATGTGACAGTACGTGCAACCCAGTTTCATCGGTGGCAGCATTGGTTGTCTGGCTCGTACGGGGACGAGCATTGTCGTGTTCCCGGTGCACTTTTTGATGATGCACACTCCACACGCTGTCACCAGTCCCTTGTGAATATCCGCAGTGTTTACACCTTCCCTCCACAAAAACAAATCGTGTTGCGCTGTCACTGATGATCAGACTCCATATTTTCAACTTTTCGTGGCGTAATGAATAGTCAATCAAATTTGGGGCATAATGCCGCACAAATAAAATTCCTTGCGACTAATCCTGACAAAGGCCGGACGATACGCGGCCGAAATATCAGTGGAAGAAATTTTATTTGCCTGGCTGCATGCCCGAAATTTAATGGAGTGGACTCCATAATGTCTGCCCAAGTAACGACAGCAGCAGGGGAAACTGGGCTGTACTGTGCTCGCATTAAACTTATATTGATTGTCCTTCCACCTATGGTTTGACCGAAGTACTTCGTAGTTGTATCTGTAATGACGAGTCAAATGTCACGCCATGAATTATGGGGAAAAAATGAAATGTAATTCAATATGGAACGCCCGTCGTATTAACATTCTTCCATCTGTCACCTATTGATTATTTGCCATATCTCAGGAATGAATATCTCGTTGAATGTAGTAGAATCTGAAGCTGTTGGGGGGGGGGGGGGGGGGGGGGGGAGTGAGAGCAAGAGCTGTTGTCTACGAAAAATACCTGATCATGCCGAAATTCGGAGCAGTGATCAAAGGACTGTAAAAGGCTGAAGACCGACTTGACTTTTCGGACAACGATTGGTATTCTGAACAACGTGGACACTGTTGACTGTTTACATTTAATACACACGTCAAAAAAAGTTTTGCATCATCTCGGTTCCGAGAGTTCCGGAACCTGTACGGAAAATTGGAATAGAGATCAACATAAACATCATTTCCGCCTTTTTTATTGCTCATGAAAACCACACATTGCATGTTGTATCACCATACAGCGAGACCTTCAGAGGCGGTGGTCCGATACCTCTAATACTCACAAGGGAACCTCCCCATCGCACCCCCCTCAGATTTAGTTATAAGTTGGCACAGTGGATAGGCCTTGATAAACTGAACACAGATCAGTTGAGAAAACAGGAAGAAGTTGTGTGGAACTGTGAAAAATAAGCAAAATATACAAACTGAGTAGTCCACGGGTTGTATAGGCAACATCATGGTCAAAATGTGCTTAGGAGCGTCGTGGTCCCGTGGTAGCGTGTGGTTCAAGTCTTCCCTCGAGTGAAAATTTTATTTTCTTTATTTTTGCATAGTTATTATCTTTCCGTTCGTTCATTGACGTCTTTGTTCACTGTAAAAAGTTTAGTGTCTGTGTTTTGCGACCGCATCACAAAACCGTGCGATTAGTAGACGAAAGGACGTGCCTCTCCAATGGGAACAGAAAACATTTGATCGCAAGGTCATAGGTCAACCGATTCCTCCACAGGAAAACATATCTGATATATTCTATACGACACTGGTGACGGCATGTGCGTCGCATGACAGGAATATGTTGTCGACCCACCTAACTTGTACACTTGGCGAAGGTGTAAAAAGATTCTTCTACCTTGCCCGACTTAGGTTTTCTTGTGGATGTGATAATCACTCCCAAAAAAGTGATGAAAACATAAGAGTTTTTCACATAAACTGAAAATAAAAAATAAAACTTTTCACTCGAAGGAAGATTTGAACCAAGGACCTCTCGTTCTGCAGCTGCTCACGTTACCACCAGACCACGGCGCACAGCATTCCCATTGTCCTTGACGTTGCTTATCTTGGTATGAACTACTCAGTTTGTATATTTTGCTTATTTTTTCACAGTTCCACACAATTTCTTCCTGGTTTCTCAATAGATTTGTTTTCAGTTTTTCAAGGCCTATCCACTGTGCCAACTTATAACTAAATCTGAGGGGGGTGCGATGGGGAGGTTCCCTTGTCAATAACACGTCCTCTTGCATTGATGGATGCCTGTATTCGTCGTGGCATACTATCCACAAATTCATCAAGGTACTGATGGTCCAGATTGTACCACCCCTCAACGGTGATTCGGCGTAGATCCCTCAGAGTGGTTGGTGGGTCACGTCATCCATAAACAGCCCTTTTCAGCCTATCGGAGGCATGTACCATAGGGTTCATGTCTGGAGAATATGCTGGACACTCTAGTCGAATGATGTCGTTATGCTGAAGGAAGTCATTCACAAGATGTGCACGATGGGGACGCGAATTGTCGTCCATGAAGACGAATGCCTCGCCAATATGCTGCCGATATTGTTGCACTATCGGTCGGAGGATGGAATTCACGCATCGTACAGCCGTTACGGCGCCTTCCATGACCACCAGCGTAGGTAGAGCGACGCATGTCATCGACAGTTCCTGTCTCTCTGTATCTCTTCCATGTGCGAACAACATCGCTTTGGTTCACTCCGAGACGCCTGGACACTTTCCTTGTTGAGAGCCCTTCCTGGCACAAAGTAGCAATGCGGTCGTGATCGAACCGCGGTATTGACCGTCTAGGCATGGTTGAACTACAGACAACACTACCCGTGTACCTCCTTCCTGGTGGAATGACTGGTACTGATCGACTGTCGGGCCCCTCCGTCTAATAGGCGCTGCTCATGCATGGTTGTTTACATCTTTGGGCGGGTTTAGTGACATCTCTGAACTGTCAAAGGACTGTGTCTGTGATACGGTATCCACAGTCAACGTCCATCTTCAAGAGCTCTGGGAACTGGGGTGATACAAGACTTTTTTTGATGTCTGTAGTAACCTAGGGATACTACTGCGTTAATGAAATGCCTTGCAAAAATAGTGAAAGAGCATTGAATCTATGTTAGTGATGACCCTTACAAAAAAAAAATAGTGGGTGTACATTGTGATGTTACAAAATAAAAGTGATGTTGTTATTCAATGGAAAGTTGGAAATTAAGATTTAGCTTACTGTTTTATCAATCACAATTGGCGTAAGAATCATGGATTGACCATTGTCATAAAATATTGCATTATGAGATGTGAATAGTTTTTACTTGCGGTTTCGCGTGGCTTGAGGCAGTCACAACTAGCGTGCTATTGATTAAGAAGTTGCGTTATCGTCTTTCTAATTACTTCATGATCGTAGATACGATCATACCCGGTTGTGAAGTTATTGTTATGACAAAAAAATTTCCTAAGGGACCAGAAAGTTCTTAAGGGCGCAAAAACAACTGTAACATCACACAAAAGAGAAATTCAATATTAAAGCTGATGCAAGAAGACGATAAAACAGTTTTCTTTTTATCAATGTAACACGCACATTAGACTGCTGATCTTGGTGTCTGTAATATTAGCAAAATGCATAATTAAAATGAAAATAATACTGAGGAGATAATAGGAATGAGCACTGCTAAATGATTCAGTATTCCCAGAACAAATATTTATTATAGCTAAAACATATATCGTACCTTAAGCTTAATACTACAATGACGGTAGATTTTTATGTCCATATCATGTCCATTGAGCGCTCTTTTATATAGCCATTGTCCTCTTGAATCGCTCGTGCTTCGTCACGGTAAGTTACAACAGTTCTTCTTCCTACACTTCACTCAAAACTTAGACGGAACACGTTTTTATTTATTTAGTAAAAATAATTAGATCAGACCGCCACAAATCTGCGTCCGTCTTACTCGAGAAAAACAGTAAAAGTCTTTTTAGCGCTCAAGGCTTCATTTGTTCTCCAGCGAACAAAATAGTGAAGGATCGTATATCTATCCGTATTTTTCTGTTTTTATTGCCGCCCAAAGACGACAAATTACATCACTAGAAAATTCCACCGTCGCTATGCGACGCCTCATTATACATTAATCATTATTTACAAACAAGTATTTGCCTTCTGGCTGAAAGTATTAACTACTCGTATTTGCTGTTTTAATGAAGTCAAAAATAGCGAATATCTCATTGCCTCCCATGAGGAGAGAGGGAATGCCGAAGGATTACCTCGATCCTCATGTCCTCATTAGATATTCGTGATTTTTGGTGTGACATTTACCTAACGTTACTGGCGTACAAAGTACATAAATTGAAATCACATTTATAAACATATATCAGATATTTATCATTTTTCAAAATAAAGTTTTTCATTCTTTGTTCATCAGTCACTTCATTCCATAATACCAAGATTAACATTTATGTGCATATTTAAGTTTGGTCCATATTTGCTTATAACAATAAGTGAACGTTCATTTCGCACTTCAGGGGATAGAATTCAGGAATTACTTTCTCTTGAGCTTAACAACTAATACATGAGTACAGTGAGTGCTTATTTTCACTAAACTAGAGTGGACAATGTTCGAGCATCTGTTGACTCATTGTGGTTCAATTACAGTTTAATAACGTAGCACTACACTTCGTGATGCTTTCACTTTCTGTGTTAGCTGTCTACGGCGTTCATCATGCAGTACATCTGTCCTTTCCATTGTGGTGCCAGGAATTCAAGTGGCTTCCCGGGTTTTTATTTACAATATGAAACAGAAGAAGTGGAAAATTATTAGTATGACTTACAAGCTACTGGATACATTTGTTAAGGATCGGGACTGGTCTGGAGTTTAGGGTCTTCCTATAGTGCACATTCATTTTCTTTGTCCATCAAGAGACAGGATTATAATTCATTTTAGCAGTGTTCAGGAGTGCCGGTATTAATGGCTTTAAGGCCTGAGTAATCTAACAATCTATTTCTCACTCATCTTAACTTCAACTCAAGAAAATTGCATAATTTACATATGAAAATGTAGTCACACAAGTGTACAAATGTCTTTCCTCCAGTATGTACGATTGAAGTCATGGCGGTTAGCAGTTTAAAGTTTGGATTGTTTCGTCACCCACACGTCAGCCACTCACAGCGGCTGCACAGTGTTGCGTGAGCTCCAATACTCAGTATCCGTTCACGCTCAGGCTGCTGGTCGTCGATTGCTCCTTTTTTTTTGTGAACTTCGTATCACACGAGTGCATCGATACAAACACCTCGCGCGCGTTTTCCATCGGAGGAGCCAGACACTGAAGCTGCCTCCATACTTCTCTGTCAACTGCCTCCCATGAGGCTCACAGGTAAGTGACGACGAATGTTTTAGCTGTCGCTGCACTTAGAACAACACTGAACTTTGCGTTGCACCTGTTGTCGTAGCCTTGACTTCTTTTTTTTACACTTGCAGTACAACACTACCACTAGTATACCGTGAACAGTTATTTTTATTATGCACGTCGCACTTTAGTGTGCATCTTCACACAGCATTCGTGCTTAGTTCCTTCGCCGATGGAGTTCATTTACAAAACAATCAATTTTGCACGTTTCCTCCACTGGTATAGAAAGACTTATATTCTACTATTTACAAAATATCACTTACGAGCTAATATTTACAATTAATGGTCACTCCTTTTGTTAAGTCCAGTGAACAACTGCTTTATGAATGGACTCTTTATATCTCAAGGTTTACTTTCACTAGTGAACCTAAAAATATTCTTCCAAACTTTCTTTTAAGGGCTCATCTCCTCATTATGAAAACTACAGGTTTCGCAACACTCGTTGCATTTATTCTTTAGTGCACCCAAGATCATTTTCTACTGCCACGCAGCATATCTACTACATAACGAGTACGCATTTAACGCTGAATCTTTTTTTTTTTTTGTGCTTGCCAATTTTTTTTTTTTTTTTTTTTTATATATATATAAATTTGAGGGCAGACTGGATAACAATAGGTCTCCCTCTTCGCTTCATGTACTCAGCAATCGTTCTCTGTTAAAAAAAATAGGGTAACGCGTGTCTACTATTTTTCGCATGAATGGAATTACCGACAGTTCACTGGGTTTACGCAACCGGTCCATAACAAACATTACTAAAGCTAGCGAAGTTCATCACGCTACGTGTCTCATTTCTCATAAGCACTGCTTTGCTTCGAAGCACACGTGCCTTTTACAAGTCGACCCTTGGTCTGGGTTAATGAACCAGGATCAAAAGGAACGGGCACAAGGAAAATGGATTTCATAAGAGGAGTGTCTTAGGAGACATTTTTGCAATAAAATCTGCATGTAAATTAAATTATCATAATAAACATAGGCACATATATAAATTTCAACCTCTTTCATTACAGCATACTTTGCTACTTCTACGTCTTACTCAGGTTATAGTCAATATTAAGTTTAAATATCACTGAATTGCTTGTTCTTTAGATTAGCCTTCAATTAGGGTATTGAATGGTCGCTAGATTACACTACAGATCTTCTGAAGATCTTTACTTGGACTTATTTATGATACAGGTGGCTTGCTGTGTGGTTATTTAGTACCTCGATTCTACTGAAATCAATTCGTCAGCTAACATTCCTCATATACTCTTTACATTGGGCTCAGATCACAGGGAAATAGTTTACTTTCATAGCAATTAATGGCCTCGTGGAGTACTTACGCTACATTATTGATGCTTCATGGTTTGCCTCTATTTGTACTGTATTTCACCTAACTTAGTTTACTACAGCTTATTGTCTCCTTGCGTGAACACATGTGGGTTACCACTTGTTTTTCCATTTAACAACACGCTTTAACTGAACTTTAAGATATTTCTTCTACTCCTGTCCACTGTCTGGACTGTTTGAACATGTACCTTTTTTTTTTTTTTTTAAGCAGGTAATTTGGGCTTTTACAACAGAACTTCAAGTACTTACATTACTAAAAATAAATCTATAAATCTTCTTGTACCTTGAGAGAAGTGCTTATTTACGCATCCTCCTCCATTTCTCACCTTTACATATTTTATTTAGCTCCGGGCAATCACCTCGCAAGCACTTTTTTTCTTATTACTAACTTAAAATTAAATTGAAATTCTTGGTGCAACCTCAATTTCCTGCTTCAGCTTGTTGAAGAAATATCAGTTCATGTCCATCACTATAAACAATTTTTCCATACATAGCATTTAATACTTAAAGTTTACATGTAGTAGCCGTTACTATGTAGTCAGTGCGCTGTTCAACACAATACTTATTATTAACAGTTCACACAAGGAAATTTCCAGTACGCAAGAGGTAAGAAACCAAAACATATTCTATCTGCAGTTGAGGCTGTGTCTGTAAACTAACTCTTTGTTTCAATGGACCAGTCGCTCCCGATATGGAGCAACCCTGAATCGGCAATGATAAAACTTTTGAAATAGAAGACACCTGTCTGAAGAGACATGATGACATCACATTGATGTTTGCTCCTGTATCAACAATGGCTGTGACAGGAATGTTGGCAATAGAAATCTTAATCGAAGCCTGGACCTGTTCATCATAAATGTCATTAATGTCTTGAGCTTCTAGGTCAGGTGCAAGGTCATCTCGTAAGTCGGTCTCATGGTCGTACCGTATCGCATTAACATACTCAGAATCAGAGTATTCGTTAGTACCCCCACTGGAACCGGCAGCGACCTCTAGGAGGCTGAAAGGTGCTGCCTCTAATTTTCCACAGGATGTTTAACCTGTTTGTCATTCATGGCCTTAAGTGTTTGTTCCGTTTCATATTGGTGCTGGTTATGTGGTACAAATGCCGGTGTAGAGGGGTAAAATCCACTGGGTGCATTCACTTGTGAATAAAATACTTGAGACGTCTGCTGTCGCCCGATCGTTTGGTTGCCGGCAGAATCATTTCCTTGTGAAGGAAAGTTCGCATTTGGTACCGTTTGAAAATTGTTCCGCGGTCCTCTATTCTGTGAATAGTTGTTCTTATGTTGTGCTGGGTGGCCTCCGCCTTGCCCATGCCACTTGCTATATTTCGACCTATAACTTTGATTGTACACTGGCCCATTTGAAAAATTACCACTAGTTTGTGGAGAATTTCCATACTGCTCAGGCGCAGAATTAAAGGGTGGGTTTCCGTACTGATGTTGTACCTGGTGGTTGTAAATTGGGTGGTATCTCTGCTGATTACTGTAATTGGTTTTCTGCTTCCATTTAAAGTTATTGCCGTTTGCGTTTTGATAACGGCTGGCAGGTTGGCAACAGCGGTCGCAGTAGCTCGCTCTCTCCTTCGGCGCATTGTTGTCCGCGTGCGATGCATTCTGCTGGCAGCCAGGGAAGAATTTGCCGCTGCCAACCTTGGAGCGCACATCCTCGCTAATTAAATCTAAGGAATCCAGCACAGAAAGGAATGCATTCGTGTCTTCTTCGGACACATTTACTAATTTCTCTCTAATAGACACAGGGAGTTTGCTTTTGAGAATCATAATTACGTCCTTGGAAGAAATCGGAGAATCCCAGAATTTAATTTTTGCTAGATACTTCTCGAAGTATCGCCGGAGACTTCCATGCTTCTCATTGAAAATTTCCGCACCATACACCTCCTTCCTTAATCTTTGCTGTACCCCATTACTCCAAAATTTTGCCAAGAACATTTTCTCAAACTCTTCATAATTCCTACACGTGTCTACCATTTCCGTTCCCCATAATGCTGCATCACCAGAAATAAAGCCAGTGACGAACTGAATACGCTGTCTGTCTGTCCAGCTCCTGGGAAATATGCCGGAAAAATTCTTTAGGAACACGATGGGGTGTATTTCTCGCTTCTGCGGATGAAAAACAGGAAAAGTGCGATGCTTAATCACACTTACCTCTTGCATTAAACTCACAATTGTGGGCGGATCATTTAGTTTCCCTACTCGGGACTCAACAGGACTGTTGTTCTGCATGTAATCAGGCGGTGAACGATAAGGAGTTGACTGACATTCGTCACCGTCTAAAGAGTTGTTCCCTATAGTTTGCGTATGCGTGTGCGGATTTTCTACACAGTTTCTCAGCATTCTGACTTCGTCCACTACTTGCTGCTTCCACTCGGGAAGATCCCGTGTAAGTGTCCTCCGAATCTGTCCCAATTCAGAAACCACTGTGTCTCCAGACTTACCAGGAGCAGCTAAGATTTCATAAGTTACATCCTTGACAGTCTCCCTAAGCTCCTCCCTGACCTTCTTTTCGATAAAAATATCTTTACCCTTTATCCATTCACCGTAGTGTTCCGACAATGCCTCCGCGTGTGCTTTCACGGTGCTCTTAACCTGTTCTTCGATATTGATTGAGTCTATCTGCCTCGACAGATCCTCTACTACACCTTCAATGTCAGATACTGCATTTCTAACTGAGTTTATTTCTTTGGTAGCTGCCTGAATTTTTGTGTTTAATGTTCCAGATACTTCAGCTATTTCACTTTTCACCTGTTTCTGCATTTTCTGAATTTGATCACTGATCTTAGTTTGCACCTCACCCAAATGGGTATTTAATTCAGCCGTAATTTCTTTATGCAGATCTGTTTTGATTGTGCCTAGCTGTGTTTTTAATGATTCGCTTACAGCATCTAATCGGGCGTTAACAGTCTCGTTTTGTGTTTTTATAGTCTCATTTTGTGTTTTTACTGATTCGCTTACAGCATCTAATCGGGCGTTAACAGTCTCATTTTGTGTTTTTATAGTCTCATTTACTGCGTCAAACTGTTGTTTCAGCATTTCCATCAACGCACCGAGGTCATTTGTAGCTGCAGCGGGAAGAATTTGGACTTTAGGGTCACTTTCCCCTGTTACAGACATGGTTAGTTCAGTTTCCACACGGGAACCTACCGTTCGCGATCGTAAAGGGTATGGAATACTATTAACGTCTTCACTCCCGTCTCCTGTTGTCACCTGTCTCTGTTTACTATCTGCCATTTTCGTCAGTAAATCACGTGCTACATAAGGCTTTCGTCGTTTGTCAGTGACGTGGTGAGTCCGCTAAGAGCACCGCTCTCGCGTGAGCAACAAATGAAATTCTATCTGGCGAGAAGACAAGATGGAACCTAAACGTTTCAGACAAATGAATGAAGATGCTCTTCACTGCAAATTGCACACACTATCCACCATGTTGAAAATGTAATACAGCTATACTAATAATGGGGAGAAATAATTTCTATTATCAGACTACGAAGAATTTTACTTTGAAAGATAAAATAAAGCAGATTTTCTATAGCGGGAAGGAGATAGAAAGGATGTGGATCGACTTGGAAAAGCAACGTTGCTACTGAAGCACTACACTGCGTATGCAAAATTCTGACTTACTTTTTGATGGCTTGAATACCGCTATGTTGTCTCAGCAAATTCACGTCTCTTTTCTTTTCTTTTCTCTCGGTAATTAAACTGCATTATTGACCGTTATTCTCACAGAGAGACGATGTGTACATGAAACGACAGAACATTTATTAACACAAGCACATAGAAAATTTTCCAAGAATTTGAACTAATTTTTGGTCATGTCCCTGTTCGGGCGCCAAGTGTGATGTTACAAAATAAAAGTGATGTTGTTATTCAATGGAAAGTTGGAAATTAAGATTTAGCTTACTGTTTTATCAATCACAATTGGCGTAAGAATCATGGATTGACCATTGTCATAAAATATTGCATTATGAGATGTGAATAGTTTTTACTTGCGGTTTCGCGTGGCTTGAGGCAGTCACAACTAGCGTGCTATTGATTAAGAAGTTGCGTTATCGTCTTTCTAATTACTTCATGATCGTAGATACGATCATACCCGGTTGTGAAGTTATTGTTATGACAAAAAAATTTCCTAAGGGACCAGAAAGTTCTTAAGGGCGCAAAAACAACTGTAACATCACACAAAAGAGAAATTCAATATTAAAGCTGATGCAAGAAGACGATAAAACAGTTTTCTTTTTATCAATGTAACACGCACATTAGACTGCTGATCTTGGTGTCTGTAATATTAGCAAAATGCATAATTAAAATGAAAATAATACTGAGGAGATAATAGGAATGAGCACTGCTAAATGATTCAGTATTCCCAGAACAAATATTTATTATAGCTAAAACATATATCGTACCTTAAGCTTAATACTACAATGACGGTAGATTTTTATGTCCATATCATGTCCATTGAGCGCTCTTTTATATAGCCATTGTCCTCTTGAATTGCTCGTGCTTCGTCACGGTAAGTTACAACAGTTCTTCTTCCTACACTTCACTCAAAACTTAGACGGAACACGTTTTTATTTATTTAGTAAAAATAATTAGATCAGACCGCCACAAATCTGCGTCCGTCTTACTCGAGAAAAACAGTAAAAGTCTTTTTAGCGCTCAAGGCTTCATTTGTTCTCCAGCGAACAAAATAGTGAAGGATCGTATATCTATCCGTATTTTTCTGTTTTTATTGCCGCCCAAAGACGACAAATTACATCACTAGAAAATTCCACCGTCGCTATGCGACGCCTCATTATACATTAATCATTATTTACAAACAAGTATTTGCCTTCTGGCTGAAAGTATTAACTACTCGTATTTGCTGTTTTAATGAATTCAAAAATAGCGAATATCTCAACATTTGAGGAAAAAGTTTAACAACTCTGCTTTCGTCCTACATTTTCCTAGTATTTGGAATAATTGGTGAACTGTCACCAAATCACATTAAATTATATCCAGCCAATGAATCTGGAAACGGTTTCTGTTCAACGTGCATTTAAAAGTCAAATGTGTACAGGTGTGATAGCTAAGGGTCCTTAACCCTTCCTAAGTTCCTGTTTTTGTATCTTATATATCATAGTGTGTCAAATTAACCAGCCCCCTAAAATCAGTTCTTCACTAGTCTGCCACTTTCTCAAGTCAGGTGAAATGAAAGGAATTTACCTAAACATGGAAGACAAGGGTTTAATGCCATCTGAAGTTAGTGGTAAGTAGCACTCGACTAATGGTAGTGATAAACTGTTAAAAAAATGGTTCAAATGGCTCTGAGCACTATGGGACTCAACTGCTGTGGTCGTAAGTCCCCTAGAACTTAGAACTACTTAAACCTAACTAACCTAAGGACATCACACACATCCATGCCCGAGGCAGGATTCGAACCTGCGACCGTAGCGGTCGTGCGGTTCCAGACTGTAGCGCCTTTAACCGCTCGGCCACTCCGGCCTGCTAAACTGTTAAAGAGACTAAAGACTATTTAAGAGCGTTATTCCGATTGGTTGTTGAAAGAAACAGTTTAACTACAGACTAATGTGAACGGCAATAAAGGATTTTATGCAGGACTATACACGAAACTGATAGCAGACAAACACACAGTAATAATCGTTCAGTCATATTAAAATGCCCGTTTTAAGTGGCATACTTTAACTGGTTTGTATAGTGTAAATAACAATGCATAAAATTTGTCTAAATATTTTTCAAAAGCAAACAAATTAAACACAGCTAACATACCACTTGGGACTGAGCTGAAAGATGTTTACACATTCGAAAAACAGAATGAAGACACCTCTGTTAACGTCTATGGCATCCGGAATCCTCATTACAATGGATACTTGTAGAAGACAAGAAAGATGAGAAAGAATTTCGAGCTATACCAGTATACGTACGGCACGAACCATCATCACAATAAAAACATAACTCTATTAATGTTGCAAGCTGCTAATACATGTACACAATATTTCTGTTGCATAAAAAAAACCTTTCAAGGCTAGCACGCAGCAGTATTACTACTTATAAGCATTCAATTGAAATATCTGAGGGCTGTATAAGCCATTTTTATTCCAAAGAAAAGTTACATGTACTGGGTGATCAAAAAGTCAGCATAAATTTGAAAACTGAATAAATCGCGGAATAATGTAGATAGAGAGGTACAAATTGACACACATGCTTGGAATGACATGGGGTTTTACTAGAACAAAAAAAAGTTCAAAAAATGTCCGACAGATGGCGCTTCATCTGATCAGAATAGCAATAATTAGCATAACAAAGTAAGAGAAAGCAAAGATGATGTTCTCTACAGGAAATGCTCAATACGTCCACCATCATTCCTCAACAATGGCTGTAGTCGAGGAACAATGTTGTGAACAGCACTGTAAAGCATGTCCGGAGTTATGGTGAGGCATCGGCGTCGGATGTTGTCTTTCAGCATCCCTAGAGATGTCGGTCGATCACGATAAACTTGCGACTACAGGTAACCCCAAAGCCAATAATCGCACGGACTGAGGTCTGAGGACCTGGGAGGCCAAGCATGACGAAAGTGGCGGCTGAGCACACGATCATCACCAAACGACGCGCGCAAGAGATCTTTCACGCGTCTAACAATATGGGGTGGAGCGCCATCCTGCATAAACATCGTACGTCCCAGCAGGTGTTTATCAGCCAGCCTGGGGATGATGCGATTCTGTAACATATCGGCGTACCTCTCATCCGTCACGGAAGCAGTTACAAAACCAGAATCACACATTTCCTCGAAGAAGAAAGACCCGATAACGGTAGATGTGGTAAATCCAACCCATACAGTGACTTTCGCGTCGTACAATGGAGTTTCCACGACAGTTCTAGGATTTTCGGTAGCCCAAATTCTGCAGTTGTGGGCGTTGACAGACCCTCGCAGCGTGAAATGAGCTTCGTCGGTCCACAACACGCTACTCAACCATTCGTCATCTTCCACCATCTTTTGAAACGGCCACACCGCAAATGCCCTCCGCTTCACTAAATCTACAGGTAACAGTTCACGATTCCGATAGATTTTGTGCGGATACCACCGGAGGGTACGCCTCAGTGCCAACCAAACAGTAGTGTATGGAATGCCAGTGCGACGTGCGACTGCGCGAGCGCTGACTTTCCCGTGCATAGACGAACCCGCTACAGTCTCCATTTCTTCCTGAACTGTCTCAGCAGCATTACGCCTTGTGCTCGGTCGGCCACTACGGGGTCTATCGTCTAAACAGCCTGTGGCTTCGAACTTCGAAATCATTCTCGCCACAGCTGCATTTGTCAGCGGACCTTTACCCGTTCGAAGCCCCTTCCTATGGCGATAGGATCGTAACGCTGAACTAGCACATTCCCCATTCTGATAATACAGCTTCACTAAAGGCGCCTTTTCAGGTAACGTCAACATGCTGCGACTGCTGGCGCATCTGATTCTCTCTCATTACAGCTCCTTTTATACATGATTTTCACTGACGTTTTGCTGTCCAGCGCCATCTGTCTGACATTTTGTGAACTTTGTTTTTTTTTTTTTTTGTTCTAATAAAACCCCATGTCATTACAAGCATGTGTGTCAATTTTTACCTCTCTATCTACATTACTCCGTGGTTTATTAAGTTTTCGAATTTATACTGACTTTTTGATTACCCAGTACACTTGGTTGACTGACGAAAATATCTTGGCTTCTGACAGGAACGAATATATAAAATTTACCAGGTTTAGTAACAAGCTGAAGCTGCCTTTTATAAGTTACCAGCGACACGGCACAGTTTTGTACAGATAGCTTCAAGCATCTACGGCCAGAGAATTTGACTGGCAAAGCGTCGTCTGGAGGCATCAACGTTATACAATTGGCGTTTGGAGTGAAATCTCATGGAAATGATGGGAGCATATCGATCGTGATGCAAGTAATATGTTTACAATCAATGTAAGTATTGTATGCGCATTATGGGGGTTATGGTATGGTCGAGCGGTTCTAGGAGCTTCAGTCTGGAGCCGCGCGACCGCTACGGTCGCAGGTTCGAATCCTGCCTCGGGCATGGATGTGTGTGAGGTCCTTAGGTTAGTTAGGTTTAAGTAGTTCTAAGTTCTTGGGGACTGATGACCTCAGATGTTAAGTCCCATAGTGCTCAGAGCCATATGTACCATTATGGGGGTTATGTGTGTGAGAGTAATTTATCGAAGGCTGGCTGAGTGGCACAAATAAACGAAAAAAAAACGCGCATGATGTACATTTTTAGGTCTTGTTACACCACCCCTCTTGTGAAGCTTAGTATGCGCTGTGATTCACAGTTTATATTCATTGCCGCGGTTCTTTGTCGTAGACCCTTTATAGCACACTTCTTCGCTGTGTCGCGCAAATAATCGTGTTCACATCTAGATTCCATTCAAAGAAAGCAGAAAGCTGAAAGCTGAGTCATCTGCTGTGCTGCTGAGAAAACGTGCTGTGTGGAAACGAAGCCATGTTGCTGAAGTAGTATTTCAGAGGAGTTTTACTTGAAGTATAAAATTAAAACACCGTCTATTTTGTATTCGCTATGCAATTTTCTCATACGATTCCAGCGAAACGATTCCTAAAAAAAAAAAAAAAAAAATTGATTGTTTGAAATCGTAAGTCTCACACCACAGCCTCGTGATAAGGTGATTATCATTTCATTATTGGTCATGTTTATTCGAATACTTCAATGTAGAGTAACTCACTGTTTGTTTTTCGAAGAATGTGCGGTGAATAAAGAGTGCGAATTGCGACTGGTAATCTGGGGGAAGCAGAAATTGGAAGTCCGAAATTGTTGTCATATTTCGACATGCGTCCCACAGTATTTTGAAACCTTGTTTATTAATCCGCATGAAATTTCAGAATCCATTCGTCTCTAAAGATTGCAATCAACTGGATTTAAGTTACATGACTTGCATGTCCCTAACCAATTGTCCAAAAGGGGAGCTACAGTGTAACGTTAAATCCGAGTCACGTTTCGTTCCTGGCGAATCTCTACATCACTGAGAGGCGAACGCTAGACTAAAAGGAGAGTGAAAAAAGTGGTCCAGGTGGGGAGATTCTATTCTAAACCCTTTCTGTTCCTAGCCAGAGTTTTTACCATGTTTTTCTTGTACTTTTTTTCGTTATTGCTCTCTTCATTTGGTCTGGGCGGATGACACAGGACGCTTCTTGAAGTTGATCGCAGAATACATCACTCAGTTCCTTTTATTACAGAAAGCTGCCAGCTCGCTGACGGAACACGTTGAGCTGCTGTATGGCTGTCACCACATCACCGCATCGCATACGAATTTGCAAACACTTTTTTGTTCCTTCAAGGCACTGCTGCTCTCTCGAGTTATGGTGGCTGTTCACTAGATGGAAAATGTGTCGTTTTCACAAGTTAACTTTAATTCATCATAATTCAGTTAATTTAAACCAAAAAATTGACCAATTATTTACAACAACTTTCTCGCGAATTAGGGTACAAACACTGCCGGAAAAAAAATTAATATACGCTACTGACCATTAAAATTCCTACACCACGAAGATGACGTGCTACAGACGCGTAATTTAGCCGATAGGAAGAAGATGCTGTGATATGCAAATGATTAGCTTTTCAGAGCATTCACATAAGGCTGGCGCCGGTGACGACACAGCCAACGTGCTGACATGAGGTAAGATTCCAACCGATTTCTCATACACAAACAGCTGACCGGCGTTGCCTGGTGAAACGTTGTTGTGATGCCTCGTGTAAGGAAGAGAAATGCGTACCATCACGTTTCCGACTTTGATAAGGGTCGGATTGTAGCCTATCGCGATTGCGGTTTATCGTATCGCGACATTGCTGTTCGCGTTGGTCGAGATCCAATGACTGTTAGCAGAATATGGAATCGGTGGGTTCCGGAGGGTAATACGGAACGCCGTGCTGGATCCCAACGTCCTCGTATCGGTAGCAGTCGAGATGACAGGCATCTTATCCGCATGGCTGTAACGAATCGTGCAGCCACGTCTCGATCCCTGAGTCAACAGATGGGGACGTTTGCAAGACAACAATCATCTGCACGAACAGTTCGACGACGTTTGTAGCAGCATGGACTATCAACTCGGAGACCATGGCTGCGGTTACCCTTGACGCAACATCACAGACAGGAGCGCCTGAAATGGTGTACTCAACGACGAACCTGGGTGCCCGAATGGCAAAACGTCATTATTTCGGATGAATCCAGGTTTTGTTTACAGCATCATGATGGTCGCATCCGTGTTTGGCGACATCGCGGTAAACGCACATTGGAAGCGTGTATTCATCATCGCCATACTGGCGTATCACCCGGCGTGATGGTTTGGGGTGCCATTGGTTACACGTCTCGGTCACCTCTTGTTCGCATTGACGGCACTTTGAACGGTGGACGTTACATTTCAGATGTGATACGACCCGTGGTTCTACCCTTCATACGATCCCTGCGAAACCCTACATTTCAGCAGGATAATGTACGACCGCATGTTGCAGGTCCTGTACGTGCCTTTCTGGATACAGAAAATGTTCGACTGCTGCCCTGGCCAGCACATTCTCCAGATCTCTCACCAATTGAAAACGTTTGGTCAATGGTGGACGAGCAACTGGCTCGTCACAATACGCCAGTCACTACTCTTGATGAACTGTGGTATCGTGTTGAAGCTGCATGGGCGGATGTACCCGTACACGCCATCCACGCTCTTTTTGGCTCAATGTCCAGGTGTATCAAGGCCGTTATTACGGCCAGAGGTGGTAGTTCTGGGTACTGATTTCTCAGGATCTATGCACCCAAATTGAGCGAAAATGTAATCACATGTCAGTTCTAGAATAATATATTTGTCCAATGAATACCCGTTTATCATCTGCATTTCTTCTTGGTGTAGCAATTTTAATGGCCAGTAGTGTAGTTGATGATGTGTGAGTGGGAAGACTGTTTAATCCTGAGGAAAAACAACCAACACACTGATATGTGATAGATGAAAATACCACATATAAATATGTTTGCACTTACAGCCGTTACATCTTGTATATGTAGTATACAGATACTGATGTTGATCAAGCACATTTATATACACCTTTCAGGATAGTCTTTTACATACACTGTACCTGTGAAGAAGGCTATTCAGAGTTTAAATCCTACAGAAGCAGTGATTTCATGAAGTGATTCACCGACAGCTGTATGTAACCGCTGAGACTATGAATGGGTTTTGCTGCAAAATAAATAGATTTACATAAGTCATGAAGGTGTAGTATATTACTCAGTAGTCGTATTTGCTGAGATTTGTTTTAGGAAGGGGATGTTAAAGACAGAGACCGCTGTCATTTTGCTGGAGTATATCGAGGTGCGGCACATGCCAGCTGCAACTTGGAACTATAGGCCGCATTTTGCAGCCCCAGCTGTATTTCATAATTTGAGCAAATACAATGGCTATTTCTTGATTACAAACATATGAGCAATCGATGACATACAGAGATGAAGAAGTTAAACTAAGTGTGGATCATATTTGTGTGCTATCATCGAATATGGAGGAATATAAATAATTTATGAAGACTGTTACAGTTACGCACAAATAGAGCAGATGCAATACAAATTTTCGTTTTATAGATTAGCATAATTTTTGTGACACGCATCCTCTAAAAACGTGCATCATGCTTGAAATGAGACAAACTCAAGATAAAGTGAACATATTTTCGTGACGATTGAGAATTTAATTTTGTCAGTCGGAAAGATATTTTTACATATGAGTATGTGAGTAATGAATCGTCCTTACTAGATATGATTTACCTCCAACTGGGAAGTTTAAAAGTTTATTAACAGATGAAACTCTACGAGAGAGTGAGTTCAATGGCTCTGAGTACTATGGGACTTAACATCTATGGTCATCAGTCCCCTAGAACTTAGAACTACTTAAACCTAACTAACCTAAGGACATCACACAACACCCAGTCATCACGAGGCAGAGAAAATCCCTGACCCCGCCGGGAATCGAACCCGGGAACCCGGGCGTGGGAAGCGAGAACGCTACCGCACGACCTCGAGCTGCGGACAGAGAGTGAGTACCAAAGAGCTTGCGGTATATGGGATTAACTGAAGTGTAATAGACTGGGAGAGTATTCTGAGTTCTATTTCAAAACTGATATGCCACTGCTTGCTGACGCATTCAAAACCTTTTGTACCCCATGTCTTTAAACATGATCCTGCTCATTGCATTACTTCACGTGGCTTGGTGTGGCACGCTCCACTGAAAATTATTTGCACAGAAATGCAGCTTATTATCAACATTGAACAGCTTCAGTTTCTTGAAATAGTCATGAGAGACGGTATGTTTCATTTCTCATGGAGGCATGCTGTTGCAAACAATAGGTTAATGGCCATACTATGATTCAAACTAGATGTCACCTACCAGATAATGGGCTGCAAGGCCCCCATCACTTAATAAACCAATAGGAGCTGGAACTGTCGACTCCCACGGTGTTCTGTCTCCCTCTGTGCTGCCCTACATAAAACACTGTGCCAGGCCATCCTCAGTGAACCTTTGTAGTGAGAGATCCGTAAAGTTTGCGTGACTTACAATGCGTGAAGAAAGTGGTTGAAAGAGGAGCAGAACAACGCTGCATACTCCTAGGACACTTTCGGATAGACTCGGGCACGTCGTGACTATACACACTTACTCGCGGGAATTCGTGTTTCTTGAGAGACGGGGGAACGGGGGGGTGGGAGAAGGGGGAGAGGTGTGAAGAGGTGGGGTAGGGGGGAGGGAGGAAGGCTGGGAGGGGGGAGGGGGGAGGGGGGGAGGGAGAGAGAGAGAGAGAGAGAGAGAGAGAGAGAGAGAGAGAGAGAGAGAACCCGCCAGGGTAGCCGAGAGCGCTAACGCGCTACTTCTTGGACTCGGGTAGTCCTTTGCTGTCTCTGACAGAATTACAATGTCATCAGCGAACCTCAATGTTTTTATTTTTTCTCGATGGATTTTAATACCTACTCCGAATTTTTCTTTTGTTTCCTTTACTGCTTGCTCAATATACAGATTGAATAACATCGGGGAGAGGCTACAACCCTGTCTCACTCCCTTCCCAAACACTGCTTCCTTTTCATGTCCCTCGACTGTTATAACTGCCATCTGGTTTCTGTACAAGTTGTGAATAGCCTTTCGCTCCCTGTATTTTACCCTGCCACCTTCAGAATTTGAAAGAGAGTGTTCCAGTCAACATTGTCAAAAGCTTTCTCTAAGTCTACAAATGTTAGAAACGTAGCTTTCCCTTTCCTTAATCTATCTTCTAAGATACGTCGTAGGGTGAGTATTGCCTCACCTGTTCCAACATTTCTACGGAATCCAAACTGATCTTCCCCGAGGTCGGCATCTACCAGTTTTTCCATTCGTCTGTAAAGAATTCGCGTTAGTATTTTGCAGCTGTGACTTATTAAACTGATAGTTCGGTAATTTTCACATCTGTCAACACCTGGGCCAGATGACATCACCTAATTAAGCAAATCTGTGCTATATCATTTATTTCAAGTTTCTGCTACCAGTCACTTTTTATTTTATCCTGAATCTAATATAATGCAACACGTTTTGAACATGTTTTGTTCGTCTTCAAGCGTTTGCACATACATATATACATAGAGAAATATTACTTAAAAATAAACAGTCTTAAACTAGAACACTTTGTTTTTTACTGTAGCTGCTGGTGTGGCATTTGGTGGGAAGCAGGGGGGCAGTGCATATCTAGAAATCGAAGTCAGTGATGTCTTCTGCTGATTTTCTTCTTTGTTGTTGACTGGGTATGTCACAGCCTGTATCGGATGCAGATAGATTTGCATCAGTTATGTGTTACGAAAATAGTGTGAAAGGCTTTTATATGACAGTTGATCACTTACAGTTACATCATCCTGCTGCTTCACTTGCATCACTGGTGTATTGGCGGAGCTGTTGATTGACATTACACAATTGCACATTATATTTTGTCACTTATTGCCACTGCACAAATTGATTCGATGTTATACACACAACACAAGATGGCGGACTGTAGCATATAAGTCTGTATCGATTATCGAGGCTTTCTATCGATATTCTTGGTTCTAGTCAATTATTTACATTGACATTTCTTGGATCTATTGAGTTAGAACTGGCTTAAGACTGTTGAAGAATTTTGAGTTTTTGAGTACGGTTATTTCATTAAGAAATTTATCTCCATGTTTTGTGTTATGTATGAAAATTTCTATTTTTTTCCATGATATCCATTCTTTTACTAGAACTTAGAAGTACTTAAAACTAACTAACCTAAGGACATCACACATATCCATGCCCGAGGCAGGATTCGAACCTGCGACCGTAGCGGTCGCGCGGTTCCAGACTGAAGCGCCTAGAACCGCTCGGTCAGTATGGATCGTGTTTATCAATACATCACATCGGTATTTGTTGTTGTTACAGCCCTATCACGCGGTAGACCCTTTCTTCCCTCCTCCTTTGTGCTGGTGTAGCTGAGAGAACCAGTCAATTTAAGAGTTCTGTAGTACTTTTAAAATGAAAATGCACTTACCAGGCCTTGAGTGACCGCATAAATTCACATCGAAATTTGAAATTCCAACTATCATTTTGATTCGTGACGTTAAATAATGATAGGTATGGATTAATTAATGAAATTTCTCGTCAAAAACATAGCTGTATTGTTTATGGAACCAAACTACTGTGCAGTGTCGAGTTTTTCTTATTTATAGTAGTTTTAAACTATGTATGTGTTTGAAGAAAATAGTTTAAATGACTATATTAATGATTAAATGAATATTTCCTGTGGCACATCTTCTGAAGCAACGTTTGTGACATCTTCAAGATGTGGTATCCACACCAGATTTAATTACTCCTCAAGCAGTTCGTGAAGTGTACCACAAGCAGGTGCACCAGGAAGGCTGGAGCAGTTTAGAACCCACGGAGGAATGAAATATCCCCTGCTAGTTCCTATGTCATCTGCAAAGTAAACTACGACGCTCTCTCTCTCTCTCTCTCTCTCTCTCTCTCTCTCTCTCTCTCTCTCTCTCTCTCTCTATTTATATGCAACGGACTTTCCTTTTAAAGTGTATTTCGAGTCAGCCTGCTACTAGTTTTGTGACATTGTCAATTTGTTTGTGTGAAATAGTCACCGTGACCACCTTATATCCCCTAATAACGGTCATGTAACCAGAAATTAATTACACTACTGGCCATTACAGTTGCTACACCAAGCAGAAATGCAGATGAGAAACGGGTATTCATTGGATAAATTTATTCTACAAGAACTGACATGTAATTACATTTTCACGCAATTTCGATGCATAGATCCTGAGAAATAAGTACCCAGAACAACTACCTCTGGCCGTAATAACGGCCCTGATATGCCTGGGCATTGAGTCAGACAGAGCTTGGATGGCGTGTACCGGTACAGCTGCCCATGCAGCTTCAACACGATACCACAGTTCATCAAGAGTAGTGACTGGCATATTGTGACGAGCCAGTTGCTCGGCCACCATTGACCAGACGTTTTCAATTGGTGAGAGATCTGGAGAATGTGCTGGCCAGCGCAGCAGTAGAACATTTTCTGTATCCAGAAAGGCCAGTACAGGACCTGCAACATGCGGTAGTGCATTATCCTGGTAAAATGTAGGGTATCGCAGGGATCGAAAGAAGGGTAGAGCCACGGGTCGTAACACATCTGAAATGTAACGTCCACAGTTCAAAGTGCCGTCAATGAGGACAAGAGGTGACCGAGACGTGTAACCAATGCTTATGCTCTCCTTGACCTACTACTCAGGAATTTTTACTATGGGCTAGATATCTGTTAGAGTCATCACGCCGGGTGATACGACAGTATGGCGATGACGAATACACGCTTCCAATGTGCGTTCACCACGATGTCGCCAAACACGGATACGACCATCACGATGCTGTAAACAGAACCTGGATTCATCCGACGTTTTGCCATTCGTGCAACATCGCAGTCACTCCTGTCTGTGATGTAGCGTTAAAGGTAATCGCAGCCATGGTCTCCAAGCTGATAGTCCATGCTGCTGCAAACGTCGTCGAACTGTTCGTGCGCAGATGGTTGTTGTCTTACAAACGTCCCCATTTGTTGACTCAGGGATCGAGACGTGGCCGCACGATCCGTTACAGCCATGCGGATAAGATGCTTGTCATCTCGACTGCTAGTGATACGAGGCCGTTGGGATCCAGCACGGCGTTCCGTATTACCCTCCTGAACGCACCGATTCCATATTCTGCTATCAGTCATTGGATCTCGACCAACGCGAGCAGCAATGTCGTGATGCGACAAACCGCGATCGCTATAGGCTACAATCCGACCTTTATCAAAGTCGGAAACATGATGGTACGCTTGTCTCTTCCTCACAAGAGGCATGACAACAACGTTTCACCAGGCAACGCCCGTCAACTGCTGTTTGTGTATGAGAAATCGGTTGGAAAATTTCCTTATATGAGCACGTTGGAGGTGTCGCCACCGGCGCCAACCTTGTGTGAATGCTCTGAAAAGCTAATCATTTGCATTTCACAGCATCTTCTTCCTGTCTGCTAAATTTCGCGTCTGTAGCACGTCGTCTTCGTGGTGAAGCTATTTTAATGGCCAGTAGTGTAGTTATTAACTTCAGCAGTATCTCTGGATCGATTGCAAGTCATGCATTTGCTTTGAATGGAAGGCAAATCGCATGCAGTGGTATCCGAGAGAAGTTGGTTCATACATACAGACCGTTTGAGATGGCAGAGGATGCTGACAGGAAGTGTGCTTTTGCTCCTGGGGAGAGTACAGACACTGGCGGTTCCACGTTCCCTGGCTCACAAGCCCGAGCACACCGCTATCGCATGGATCTGCACGGAGATGACGTTTCCTCCGATGTGTGATGGAGTTCGCAGCAGTTATTGCTTTGCCTCCCATGCATGCTGATGTTGCGTCTTCATATGTGGGTTGTCTTCTTGGGTGTCTCCTCAGCACAGTTCTGCAGAGCTAGCTATGTAGCTAGCAGGTGTGGCCAGCGGGTGGCGACGCTGCGCGAGCACACCGCTACTCTCACAGGCCTGCACAGTGAGGCATCTGACAGCCGTCGTGGGGCCTGGGTACACGTCCCAGTCAGCCTGTGTGGGTGGTGAGATGCCCGGAAGCTTTGTAGCCATGTTTAAGCAGTCTATGAGTGTGTTCCCTTACGCAATCGGAAGCGCCGCAATTTTTTAAATATTCTACACACTGCAGTCAATTTCCTGACAACTTCCTTAAGTAAACTGTATTCTATACACCGCCTCGCATCCCGTAAATTGTTTAAATAAATAATTTTCCACACATTGTCTAAATTGTTTAAACAGTATTCCATACACTGCATTCGATATCCACCAATCAATATTTCCAAAAGGGAATAGCAAGGAAAACTGTAGGATATCAATTTCGTTAATTAGTCAATCAAATTGATTCAGTGGTGGTGGTGGGGGGGACATTCGAATAACCTGAAGCAGCTTGTGAATACCAAAGTGGTACAATTGAGCTATTTCCCGCCAATCGTTTTGAATCAGTTTAATTAATTCGTCAATTAATTTTAAATCAGAAGTGGTGCTGGGGGGAGTGGGTGGAGGGGGGGGGGGGGTTGACATGGAAAACCACTTAACCGAACAGAAACTTAAGGATAGAGTATCCCCTTGGATCATAAGCATCTTAGGAGAACAATAGGTTAAGGACCTGTCAGTCAAAAAAGAACAATTGGTTTGCCCCTGAATGTATTCTTGCCCCTCATGTAGGAAACCTCCAATGTGTGCTTATGCTCCCCTTGACCTACTACTCAGGAATTTTTACTATGGGCTAGATATCTGTTAGAGTCGATGAATTTTCTGAGCACGGCTTTTGCCACCTATTTTTACGTTTCGGCAGTTATACCATCTTCCTTTGATACTTCATTATTTTTGAGTTTTTGAACTGTTTCCTCAACTTCTTCTAATGTGAAGTACTCTCATTCTGAATTTGGTTCTGTTTTTACGAAAGCGAGTGGATCTTCAGGGGACCAGTTTCAAAGATACTGACATAATTTGCTAAAAGCTTAAAGTTTTCGTAATACTTCTTTCCGGAATCACATTAAAAAAAACATGGAGTGGATTCATAGTAATCTGATAGCTTTTCTATAAATGCGCTGTAGAACTTCTGTGTATTGTTTTTCTAAAAATCTTAATCGATTTCTGCAGCCTGTTTTGATTGCGATGTCATTATTCGGATGACATGATCTTTGTAAGTTCTTGCTAGATTTTGATGGATTCGTGCCATTTGGTGTGATCTGGTGTTAGTTCTGATTTTTCCAGCCTTTGATTTAGTTTTGCATGGCCTTATCACATAGGATATTTCACGAATAATGTTTGAGTTATTCTAATTTTATTTGCAGGCGACATTTGTCTAGTATTTTACGTTCGTACCTCTTTTTACGCAACAACAACAGATTGCATACACGTTATTAACACACAGCCATATGAATTCATGCACTGTTTCAGCTGTTGGTATAAAATCACCAAAAAAGTGTTCCAGGGTGCTCTAGGTGGGACAGATCGGTCAGTATTGTTACAACTGTATTCAACACTGCGCCTCCTCTGCCTTCTCAAAGCGATGAGTAGCTTCTGCTCTTACGTTTATTTGCGTATTCGATCGATTACCTTGGTGTCTTCCGGTGGATATACGGTAGTTTAAGTGAAGTGCTTGAAGATCACCTATCTCTGCTTGTCAGGGAGAAAGGGGCTGTTTAAACTGTAATATGTAGTTCGTGCAAGACCGTTTCCAGCCAGTAATTATAATAATGCCATTCGACCTTTTAAGAGGAAGAAGCCTGAGGTTTCAAAATTGCCGTGTCAGAGCTGCAAAACCCTGTGACCGAGCACAAGGATGGAGTTCAGGAGGAGCGGACCATCCACATTTCCGTTTTCCGTTGTCTTCCAAAATAGCATAAGGTGATTGCTTTGAAAGTACAGGGTCCATTTCCCTTCTTTCGCTTTCCTATTCTGAATAGGTGCATCGTCCCTAATTATCACCTAAACCTTTCTTTTTTTTCTCTGTTTAAAAGTTGTTCCGTGTCGCTGTTGGGTTACTTTGTTTTATTGTCAACCAAAATCCTCAGTATCTGACAATGCATTAGAACTTAAATGTTTTTATTTCATTTCTGAAATGTCGCAACTCTATAACTGATGTGTATGAAATCATGCAGTAAATTGCAGAGAACCGTCAAGGTTGCAGTATTAATTTTCGTTATTACACTACTGGCCATTAAAAAGCTACACCACGAAGGTGACGTGCTACAGACGCGAAATTTAGCCGACAGGAAGAAGATGCTGTGATACGCAAATGATTAGCTTTTCAGGGCATTCATACAAGGTTGCCGCCGTTGGCGACACCTACAATCTGCTGACAAGAGGAAAGTTGCCAACCTATTTCTCATACACAAACAGCAGTTGACCGGCGTTGCCTGGTAAAATGTTGTTGTGATGCCTCGTGTAAGGAGGAGAAATGCGTACCATCACGTTTCCAACTTTGATAAAGGACGGATTGTAGCCTATCGCGACTGCAGTTTATGGTATCGCGACATTGCTGCTCGCATTTCAGATGTGTTACGACCCGTGGCTCTATCCTTCATTCGATCGCTGCGAAGCCCTACATTTCAGCAGGATAATGCACGAACGCATGTTGCAAGCCCTGTACGGGCCTTTCTGGATAAAGAAAATGTTCGACTGCTGCCCTGGCCAGCAGATTCTCCAGATCTGTCACCAATTGAAAACTTCTGGTCAAGAATATGGAATCGGTAGCTTCAGGAACGTAATACGGAACGCCGTGCTGGATCTCAACGGCCTCGTATCACTAGCAGTCGAGATGACAGGTGTCTTATCCACATGGCTGTAACGGATCGTGCAACCACGTCTCGATCCCTGAGTCAACTGATGGGGACGTTTGCAAGACAACAACCATCTGCACAAACAGTTCGACGACGTTGGCAGCAGCATGGACTATCAGCTGGAAGACCGTGGCTGTGGTTACCCTTGACGCTGCACACAGACAGGAACGACTGTGATGGTGTACTCAACAACGAACCTGGGTGCACGAATGGCAAAACGTCATTTTTTCGGATTAATCCAGGTTCTGTTTACAGCACCATGATGGTCGCATACGTGTTTGGAGACTTCGTGGTGAACTCACATTGGAAGCGTGTATTCGTCATAGCCATACTGGCGTATCACCCGGCTTGATGGTATGTGGTGCCATTGGTTACACGTATCGGTCACCTCTTGTTCGCATTGACGGCACTTTTGACAGTGGACGTTACATTTCAGATGCGTTACGACCCGTGGCTCTACCCTTCATTCGATCCCTGCGAAACCCTACATTTCAGCAGGATAATGCACGACCGCATGTTGCAGGTCCTGTACGGGCCTTTCTGGATACAGAAAATTTGCGACTGCTTCCCTGGCCAGCACATTCTCCAGATCTGTCACCAATTGAAAACTTCTGGTTAATGGTGACCGAGCAATTGGCTCGTCTCGAAACGCCAGTCACTACTCCTGATGAACTGAGGTAACTTGTTGAAGCTGCATGGGCAGCTGTACCTGTACACGCCATCCAAGCTCTGTTTGAGTCAATGCCCAGGCGTATCAAGCCCGTTATTACGGCCAGAGGTGGTTGTTCGGGGTACTGATCTCTCAGGATCTATGCACCCAAACTGCGTGAAGATGCACTCACATGTCAGTTCTAGTATATTATATTTGTCCACTGAATTCCCGTTTATCATCTGCATTTCTTCTTGGTACAGCAGTTTTAATGTTCAGTAGTGCACTTGATAACTTGTTTGGAGCCTAAGCTCATTATGAAATCATCCACTAAGGTATTCAATATCAACCATTACGAGAGCCACATGACTATTCATTCCGGTTAAACACTTCAGTGGAATAAGTAATCATGTGGCTGTCGTAATGGATGTTATTGCATAGTTTAGTAGATGATTTGCTTATGAGCTTAGGCTCGAACCAAGTCATCAAGTAACAAGCAAAATTAATATTGCAACTTCGACGGTTCTCAGCAGTTTACTGCATAATTTGGTAAACTGTACAGTTGCTGGCTTCATTTCTTCCAGAATTCTGAAAATCAGTAAATAACTGATGTATGCTGTCTTAAAATCTCAATGTGTGTAATAGGGGGAATTAATGGGTCAGACTGTTTGAAATTAGGGTCTAATGTGAAAAGCTGGGTGATAGAACAAGGTGTGGTGTCACCGCCAGACACCACACTTGCTAGGTGGTAGTTTTAAATCGGTCGCGGTCCATTAGTACATGTAGGACCCGCGTGTCGCCACTGTCAGGGATCGCAGACCGAGCGCCACCACAAGGCAGGTCTCGAGATACGGACTAGCACTCGCCCCAGTTGTACGGACGACTTTGCTAGCGACTACATGGACGAAGCATTGCTCATTAGCCGAGCCAATAGTTAGAATAGCCTTCAGCTAAGTCAATGGCTACGACCTAGCAAGGCGCCATTAGTAACATTGCATGTATCTAAAGAGTCTCACTTGTATCGCCACAATCTCCAGATGTACCAACAGGATGGATTAAAGTTAAGTATTCCAGAAGCTACGTACTTTTCTTTATAGCATTCATTACGTATCCTGTTTCAGACCTCACGCCATCCTGCTTTAGCTTAGCGCGTGCCTTTGGGCTTCCTCTCATTGTGTCTAGGCTGTCTTGTCTAGACACAACACAAGGTATGGTCTTTAATAAGAATGAGTAAGATTGAGAATTAAGGAAAAAGGAAGAATGAGGAACCCTGATTTGCGAGAGCTATAAGAAAGAACGTTTACATTTTACAGCCATGATAACATTTGCTTTAAGTGTTATGAGAGTAGGTTGTACACGTGGAAGAGATCCGCAGAGATTTCAGATAATTCTGATTTTACAATCAGATTTTAAACCGCAACACGTTTCAGTGGTGGATGTTGACGCCAACCATAATTAATTGCTTGTGCCCCTCAGATTAAAACTGGAAAAGTGAAGAAAGGTAGGAAGTTGAGAAGATGAGAGGCGAATGAATTGAAAGCACCAATGGTTGTTGAAAGTTCCAAAGAGAGCTTTAGGTAACGATAAAATAAAATACGGGAAAGGAATATTATAGAAGACGAGTAGGTAACTTTGAGCGATGAAATGGTGCAGGAAGCAGAGAATGAAATATGCAAAAAGACAAGGCCCACTAAAAATGTTCAGATAACGCACGAGATACTGAAATCAGGAAGGAAGAAAATCTAAAGAATGCAGCAAACAGAGTAGACAAAATGGAATATAGACTTCTAAGAAAATGAGAGAAACAGAAAGTGCAGAATGGCAAAGCAGGACTGGCTAGAAGAGGAATGCAAAGCTTTAGAAGTATCCGTGACTATGGACAACATAGATACCGCCAATATAAAAACTAAGGAAATGTTTGGAGGAAGAGACGCACCAGTACGAATATTATGAGCTCAGATGGCAAGTCGGCACTGAATGCAGAAGAGAAATCTGATCTGTGGAAGGATTGTGTAATAGGTCTATACAAAGCAAATAAAGTTGAAGATCATGTTATACAATCAACAGGGGAAGTAGACGAATAAGAGCTGGAAGATATGATATTGCGGCAATAATTTGACTTAATAGACCTGAGCAGAAATAAGACGCCTGGAGTACTATATATCCTCAGATTTATCGAGATCCTTGTGAATGTCAGCTGTAGCAAAACTATTCCATCCCATATGCAAAATATGTGAAACTGGGAAAATACCCTTATATTTACAGAATATTGTAATATTTGTAAATCCAAAGACGGCAGTTCCTGACAGGTGTGAATATTAGTGAAATATTAGTTTAATAAGTCATGGTAGCAAAATACTAACATGAATTATTTTCAAAGAATGGAAAAACTGGTAGGAGCTGAGCTGGTGGAAGATCAAGTACGATTCCGGAGAAATGTAGGAACATGGGTTAAGCAATACTTACCCTACGACTTATCCTGAAGAAAGGCAAAGCATTTGTAGAATACACTCTATGAAATTCCGGAGATAGAATTTGTAGAATACACTCTCTAAAATTCCAGAGATAGCTGTAAGAGTCGAAGGACATGAAAGACAATCAGTAGCCGAGAAGTGAGTGGGATAAGTTTATACCTATCCCCGACGTTATTCAAAATGCGCATTTAACTTGCTGTAAAGGAAACCAAGGAGAAACTAGGAAAGGGAAATAAAGTTCAGGGAAACGAAATAAAATCTTTGGCTTTTCTTGACAACATTGTAATTCTCTCAGAGCCGTTGAAAGGAATGGATATCATCTTGAGAAAGAGATTATAAATGAAAATAAAGAAAGCTACAACAAGGGTAATGGAATTTGGTCTAATTAAATCAGGTGATGCTGAGGTGATTGATTAGAAAATGAGATATTTACAGTAGTCTATAAGTTCTGCTACTTCGGTAGTAAAATAACTGATAACAGCCGAAGCAAATAGGATATAAAATACTGACTGACTACTGCAAGAAAAGTGTTTCTTAAAAAGAGAATCATCAAATATAAATTTAAGTGTCTGGAAGTAATTTTTAAAGGTATTTGACAGGAATGTAGCCTTGTGCGGGAAACAATAGTAGACGATTAACAGTTTAGATAAGAAGAGAATGTAAACTTTAGAAATGTGATGCTACGGAATAATACTGAATATTAGAAGGGTAGATCGAATAATTAATCAGGAAATACTGAATAGAATTGGGAAGGAATTAAATTTATTGCAAAACTTGACTAAAAGAAGGAGCCGTTTGATACGACACACTACGAGGCATCAATGGATCACCAATTTCGTAACGGAAGGAAGTGTGGGGGTAAAATTTGTAGACGAAGAACAAGATTTGAATACCGTAGTGAGCACCATATAGTTGTAGTTATATAGAGATGAAGATGCTACCACAGGGTAGGCTAACGTATAGAGCAGTATCAAACCAGTATTCGGGCTGAAGACCACAACAACAACAGGAGTAATAAATACCAGGGTCTCTTCATAGCCTAGATACGAGAGCCTGTTGAAATAATGGTGAGACTTGTTAAGACGCTGGTGTAGTTGTAGAATCGATAGGCTGAGTGCTTATAGATGCGGAAGTTGTTTAGTGAAAAATAGAGAACAGTTAAAATGGTGGTTGTTTCAGGTGTTCTACATGCTCCCCCCCCCCCCCCCCCCGCCACCCCCCTCCAGTACAATACTGACTTTCAGCACATTATCGTTTCCTGATGGGTCTTGTCAACGGTGCTGGTTTTTTTTTTTCAGTAGAGAATTGTCCGTGTTTTGCATTTTAAACAAGGCGTAGAAGACATCCAGGGGCTGTTGCTTTTATTCGGGAGTCGAGGTGGCAGAATCTATATTTCGGAGGATTGGAGGGAGGCATTTAAATGCAGAGGACTGACTTAAGACTTCGTAGGAGCTGAGCATTGTAGAACGATGCAAGCCCCATGTTCAGGCAGTTAGTAGATTCAGTGGTTTCAGTCTTTTCTAGGGTTTTGTTAAGTAGTTAATCGGTTAGATTTTCATATTAGTTGATGGTTTAGGGTCGATGTGTTAGTTAACTGTACAGGATGGTCTTAATATTTTGGGTACAAATCACGACAGTGAAAGCCATAGGCGGTTCGGTTTATATTATTGCTTAGTTTCGCAAGGATTTATCTTCAGGACTCAATGGTTTTCCCAGCTGGTGAACTAGTTTAGATCGAGTTGAAGGGAGTGTATAGCCATTTGAACCGTAAGGTAGAGAACTGGTCATTACATCGGCGTACATGAGCAAATCGCCATAAGAAATGGGTTTAGTCATAGCAGCGGTGCAAAGGATATGTAGTAGCGAAGGGATTGCAGAGCCTTGGGGCAAACCTCTAGTGGAATAGGAGGTATGGGGACACATGATGGTTTCTACTGAACAGAAAGGACGCCATGAGAGGGAGGTAATTAAATGGAAGTGCATACATCTGGAGTTTCAAAAAATACCAGAATTCTGTACGCAGCTATGAGCTTTATTGAGGTCAGTCCACACAAAGATAGAGGATTTTCGGATACAGAGCTCTTGGGTGTAGGAGGTGGGTAAGGGACAGAGGTTGATAATAGAATGAGAAGTTGGGGCCAAATCCAAACTGGCTAGAAGAAGGTATTGGTTCAAATGGCTCTGAGCGCTATAGGACTTAACATCTGAGGTCATAAGTCCCCTAGAACTTAGAACTACTTAAACCTAACTAACCTACGGACATCACACACATCCATGCCCGAGGCAGAATTCGAACCTGCGACCGTAGCGGTCGCGCGATTCAGACTGAAGCGCCTAGAACCGCTCGGTCACACCAGCCGGCAGAAAGTATTATGTCTGTTTCAAGTGTATATGTGTGCAGTGGGACAGGATAGATTTATCTTGGTAAGCAAACTGATGAGGCAGAACGAGAAGGTTTCGCCAGGTGGTTTATTTGGTTTGTGTTGTCCTTTAAGACAGTCACTATTTAGTGGCGCAGAAAATACAGAAACCAATAACGTGAACGCTACAATACAATGTGCAACCAGAGTACAGCTATTGCTATGTCAGAGTCTGAATGCTAAAGACAGTCCTAACCCGATGCTGCTCCAGTCTGTGTTCAGTCACCGAAACCGTCAAATAAGGTTTGAACTGAATCAATCGCCGGGCGGAGTGGATGTGCGGTTCTAGGCGCTACAGTCTGGAACCGAGCGACCGCTAAGGTCGCAGGTTCGAATCCTGCCTCGGGCATGGATGTGTGTGATAGCCTTAGGTTAGTTAGGTTTAAATAGTTCTAAGTTCTAGGCGACTGATGACCTCAGAAGTCAAGTCGCATAGTGCTCAGAGCCATAACCTGAATCAATTCATTAAGCATTACTCGATTCACCTTTGAATTGCCGTCGGTTTCCAGTACGTCGTATATTAAACATGTTGGTTTGTCTCACTGTCTATGGACTGCAGCTAATTGATTTCTGGTCCGCCTATGTGTCTGTTGCTCGCTGCCCACACCTTTGATGGAAAGTGGCAAATGCTCCCCGGGATCCGCAACCCGATTTGAAGTCGGAGAAAACTTTCGTCTGTCGTACATATGGAAGATATGGATGACAACGGCGAAGTTGATGTCGGTTCCATTGTGGGCGAGAGACGATAACCGTCGGAGCCGTAGCAGTGCATCTGCCGGTGATCTAACGTAGTGAACGTTGCTCGTCGTCATAACTCCGGTCTGCTGCAGTGCGGTTCGGTGTCCGATGGGGTGAGGACAATGGTGTTCAGAGCATAAATCGGAGCAGCGTTCCACGCAATGTTAGCTAGGATCATCGGCACAGCTTGCTGGAAGGTAGGCTACAACGTAAGATGTCGCTCGCCAAGCTTACAACCTCACATTGTCACAGTGAAGCCCTTCTTAGGTGGTAAAGCGACACTTGCAACAGGAGGAATAAATTTAACAAAGTTGCATTGAATGCAGCGTCAACCATGATTAAGGTAAGTAAAACAGGTATACAGCTGGCCAATAAAATTACAATACCATAAAAGAGGCATGCAGAAAACATCGTCCTGGCATGATAAGCAAATGATTAACGTTTCAGCTCAAACGCCCAAAGAAGGTAAAGTTCGTCAACTACAGTCTATAAACTATGTGATCAAAAGTATCCGGACACCTGGCTGAATATGACTTAAAAGTTCGTGGCACCTTCCATCGGTAATGCTGGAATTCAATATGGTGTTGGCCCACCCTTAGCCTTGATGACAGCTTCCACTCTCGCAGGCACACGTTCAGTCAGGTGCTGGAAAGTTTGTTGGGGTATGGCAGCCCATCCTTCACGGAGTGCTGCTCTGAGAAGAGGTATCGATGTCGGTTGGTGAGACCTGGCACGAAGTCGTCGTTTCAAAACGTCCCAAACGTGTTCTATAGAAATCATGTCAGGACTCTGTGCAGGCCAGTCCATCACAGGGATGTTATTGTCGTGTAACCACTCCGCCACAGGCCGTGCATTATGAACAGGTGCTCGATCGTGTTGAAAGATGCAATCGCCATCCCCGAATTGCTCAATAACATTGGGAGGCAAGAAGGTGCTTAAAACATCAATGTAGGCCTGTGCTATCATAAGGGCACGCAAAACAACAAGGGATGCAAGCCCCCTCCATGAAAAACACAATCACACCATTACACCACCGCCTCCGAATTTTTCTTTTGGACTACACACACGCTGGCAGGTGACGTTCACCGGGCATTCGTCATACCCACACCCTGCCATCGGATCGCCACATTGTGTACCGTGATTCGTCACTCCACACAACGTTTTTCCACCGCTGAATCGTCCAATGTTTACGCTCCTTACATCAAGCGAGGCGTCGTTTGGCATTTGTCGGGGTGATGCGGCTTATGAGCAGCCGCTCGACAATGAAATCCAAGTTTTCTCACCTCCCACCTAACTGTCATAGTACTTGCGTTGGATCCTCATGCAGTTTGGAATTCCTGTGTGATGGTGTGGATAAATGTCTGCCTATTACACATTACGACCCTCTTCAACTGTCGGCGGTCTCTGTTAGTCAACAGACGAGGTCGGCCTGTACGCTTTTGTGCTGTACGTGTCCCTTCGTGTTTCCACTTCACTATCACGTCAGAAAGAGTGGACCTAGGGATGTTTAGGAGTGTGGAAAACTCGCGTACAGACGTATGACAGAAGTGACACCCAATCACCTGACCACGTTCGAAGTCTGTGAGTTCCGCGGAGCGCCCCATTCTCCTATCTCACGACGTCGAATGTCTAGTGAGGTCGTTGATATGGAGTACCTGGCAGTAGGTGGCAGCGCAATGCACCTAATATGAAAAAATGCCGGCCGTAATGGCCGAGCGGTTCTAGGCGCTACAGTTTCGAACCACGCGACCGCTACGGTCGCAGGTTCGAATCCTGCCTCGGGCATGGATGTGTGTGATGTCCTTAGGTTAGTTAGGTTTAAGTAGTTCTAAGTTCTAGAGGACGGATGACCTCAGCAGTGAAGTCCCATAGTGCTCAGAGCCATTTATGAAAAAATTATATTTTTGGGAATGTCTGGAGACTTTTGATCACATAGTGTATTGTTCACTCTGCGGCACGGGATTGTACAGCCACGACATGTGCCTTGAGTGGCGAGACAGGCTTGCTTGTTGCAAGACAAGTATCCACACGGACAATACGATGGCGAATGCCGCTCCGCGGGCTGACAGCATGGCGGCTATTGTTGCAGGTTCAAATGGTTCAAATGGCTCTGAGCACTGAGGTCATCAGTCCCCTAGACTTAGAACTACTTAAACCTAACTAATCTAAGGACATCACACACATCCATGCCCGAGGCAGGATTCGAGCCTGCGACCATAGCAGCAGCGCGGTTCTGGACTGAAGAGCCAAGAACCGCTCGGCAACAGCGGCCAACTGTTGGAGGTTCCCACCCTGCTCAGCAGACAGAGTTCCACTGACAGCTGTGCGTCCAACAACAGCAGCAGGCATAAGAGTGTCTCCATGTCTTCTTTTCAGACGAATCTCTATGGTGGATCGCTGTATAGAGGCTCAGAGGAGAACGAACGTTTCTCAGCTGCATTCATCATCGTTATACTGGTCCAGCTCCTAGCATGATCATATAGGCCTAGGGTATCATTGCGTGCACAACACGATCAGCTCTGGTTCTCATAGCCGGCAATTTAGGCAGCAGTCGATAAATTACTAACCCGTTATGGCCGGTGGCTCTGACCTACCTTCGAAGTCTCCGAATATTCTTTTCCAACGAGTAACTCAAGACCGCAATTTACCTATGCCGCCCTGAACCACCTCTTTACAGATGGCTGCCCTGGCAATTCACGTTTTCCAAACTTCTCACCCATTGAAAACGTCTGGTCATAGGATGTTCGCTAACACTCGCCAGTCACTGCTGCTGATGAATTATACCTCAGAGATGAAGCAGCATGGAATGACATACATATGTTCAAGCTCAGACTGATTCGATGGCAAGGGGAGTTAGAGTCATTGTTTCTAGCAGAGGTGACAGCTCTGTGTATACCCCCAAATCAAACACAAATTTAATCATGTATTCGTCCTACCGTATTGCGTGCGAGCAATAGGTAAATTTTCGTTAAGTGCTATCCCTCCTGGTGTTGCAGGTTTAATGGCCGGCAAGGCACTTACACGTCCATCCCAGGCATCATGGTCTGCAATGCTCTTATAATTATTTAATTGATTTACACTGATCTGATTGGGGCCATCAGGCCCTTTCTTACATTGTACCAGGGTTTCACACATACAGTACCTTCTTTACATCACAGTTATCTAAGAAATAACAAATTTAATTTGACAACAGTATTAAAATTATTTGAGTGCCTGTAGTGGTTCAAATGGTCCAAATGGCCCTGAGCACTATGGGACTTAATATCTGAGGTCATCAGTTCCCTAGAACTTAGAACTACTTAAACCTAACTAACCTAAGGACATCACACACATCCATGCGCGAGGCAGGATTCGATCCTGCTACCGTAGCGGTCGCGCGGTTCCAGACTGAAGAGCCTAGAACCGCTCGGCCACACCGGCTGTCTGTCTGTAGTGACAGTGTGAGAAAATAATACTGACTATGAACTAACGAAGCTAATACTGGCAGTAATTCTGCTGCTGCTACTTCTGCTGCCACTAATAATGAAAATAGCAATAACAATAATAATAACAACAACAATGACAATAATAATAAAATAAAAATGACAGTAACAACAATAATGATAGCGACATACATATAAAAATAATTTAAAAGTTTACAAAACAGATGTTTTGTGACATAGTGAGTTCTGGATAAAGGAAATTTAAGGAGAATGCACCAGAAAAGAATGTGGGATAAGTGGAAGATCTGGTTGGAAAGAAAGACGTACAAGGGTAAGGAGTGTGTACTGGGACATGGTAATCATGATTGTTGCTTTAGCAGATATGTCATTAACTGTCTTCTGTAGCTGGACATGTTATTCCGTTCTCTAAGATAATGAGGGAGGTTATTCCAGAGTCGGGTTCCTGCTATTGAGAAGGGCTTCGAGAAATTGGCTGAACAGTGGAGTGGGACAGAAGGATTTTGCTCGGATGAGAGTGAGTGTTTCTAGCACGGGGGAAAGACCTTTAAGGTCGAGGAGAGATATGAGAGACAGTGTAGGCTGATAAGACAGTAGAGAAGACAGAGGCCATGGAAATCTCTGCGCTTGTCTGCATGCAACCATGACGGTGAAATACTGTGTGTCTGTAACTAAAGTGCAGCTACTCACAGAGGTCCAGGCCGGCCGAAGTGGCCGTGCGGTTAAAGGCGCTGCAGTATGGAACCGCAAGACCGCTACGGTCGCAGGTTCGAATCCTGCCTCGGGCATGGATGTTTGTGATGTCCTTAGGTTAGTTAGGTTTAACTAGTTCTAAGTTATAGGGGACTAATGACCTCAGCAGTTGAGTCCCATAGTGCTCAGAGCCATTTGAACCATTTGAACAGAGGTCCAGTGTGGGCTCTAATTATCGTATGGGAGCGAAACCTGGTTGACATTCTCATGCGTTAATGCGGAACCAATTTACGATGGAAAAAATCAGTTCCAATTTTGGACAAGTACAAATCTGACACTTGAATGCAAGAAAAAAAATGTTTCCATATGTAATGGTTAAGAAGGAGTGTGGGCAGAGAAGGTCGAACAAGAGAGAAAGGCATAATGTTGATTTTATTATTAATGAGCACCAGACGTGGACGAGATGCTGTACAGCGCCAGATTTGCAGCTGGTGGCCTAAATTGGAACCAATTTTTTCCAGCATATATCGGTTCCGCATTAACGCAGGGGAATGTCATAGGACCGTTGCTATTCACAATATATATAAATGACCCTGTCGATAACATCCGAAGTTCACTGAGGATTTTTGCGGATGATGCTGTGGTATATCGAGAGGTTGTAACAATGGAAAATTGTACTGAAATGCAGGAGGATCTGCAACGAATTGACGCATGGTGCAGGGAATGGCAATTGAATCTCGATGTAGACAAGTGTAATGTGCTGCGAATACATAGAAAGAAAGAACCTTTATCATTTAGCGACAATATAGCGGGTCAGCAACTGGAAGCAGTTAATTCCATAAATTATCTGGGAGTAGGCATTAGGACTGATTTCAAATGGAATGACCATATAAAATTAATCGTCAGTAAAGCAGATGCCAGACAGATTCATTGGAAGAATCCTAAGGAAATGCAATCCGAAAACAAAGGAAGTAGGTTACAGTACACTTGTTCGCCCACTGCTTGAATACTGCTCAGCAGTGTGGGATCCGTACCAGATAGGGTCAATAGAAGAGATAGAGAAGATCCAACGGAGAGCAGCGCGCTTCGTTACAGGATCATTTAGAAATCGCGAAAGCGTTACGGAGATGATAGATAAACTCCAGTGGAAGACTCTGCAAGAGAGACGCTCAGTAGCTCGGTACGGGCTTTTGTTAAAGTTTCGAGAACAACCTTCACCGAGGAGTCAAGCAGTATACTGCTCCCTCCTACGTATATCTCGAGAAGAGGCGCTGAGGATAAAATCAGAGAAATCAGAGCCCACACAGCGGCATACTGTCAGTCTTTCTTTCCACGAACGATACGAGACTGGAATAGAAGGGAGAACCGATAGAGGTACTCAAGGTACACTCCGTCACACACCGTCAGGTGGCTTGCGGAGTATGGATGTGGATGCAGATGTAGAACGGATTAGCATATCTTAGTTTCGCTGCCACACGATAACGGCAGCCCACAGTGGATCTCAGTGAGTAACTGTACGTTAATTATAACCACCCAGTATCATCCAAGAGTCGAACATCACAGATATAAGGAACACAGGCATCTATAAGCAGTTCTAGGCGTCGTGACCTTTCCTGAGAAATACCTTGCAGAATAACATCGCTGTTATCAACAACTGGAAGTATACATGCTTGTACAAGTTTGTTTTTCAGGTCAAGAAGGAAGAGCGTTTTAAATTTTTGTGGGGTGTAGAGAGATGCTGATGCCCTCTTGCACATTGCAGTTACGTCCTCAGTCCAATTTATATTTTCGTCTGTTATTACTCCTACACTCTCTGCTGAGGGAGAGAAGTTGATATTTGTCCCATTTAGATGGCTGATGGCCCTAGAATGACCAATCAGTATAGCTTGGACTTTGAATGAGTTGAGCGTTGGAGCTGTATACTGAGTCCATTTCCATAGTGCATACTGGTCCGTATTTACATTATCGATATCTCTCCTCAGGTTTTGCACTTAGTTACAACTGGGGGTCATCAGCTTGCATGTGGTATTTACAGTAGAACAAAATTGATCATATATCACTGACATACAATGAAAATGGTATTGGACCTAATATGGAGCCCTTCGGGACACCTGATACTCCTTGTCTCCATTTTGACCTTAGTTGCCTGAGATGATTCATTGGTGGTGAAACGTCAGGTACGAGCAAAACCATTGCACTGCACTTTGCGAGAAATTTAGGCAGCTAAGTTTCGTAGATAATCTGTCTAAGTCGACATTATCAAAGATTTTACTGAAGTCTAAGTAGCACATGATAGTCACTTCTTGTGCGTCCACGGCAAGCTTCAGGTCATCTGTTACCTTTATTATGGCAGATGCGCTGCGATTTTTACGGAAAACTGACTGGTATTTGTACGAGTGTCACTCCAAAAGAAATGCATACTATTTTTTGTAAAAACACAGTTTTCATTCTGTGTGTGCGAAAGTCTTACAGTGTGTAGATACATCCTTCCCACTTGTTTTCAGATTTAGTTCAAGCTGTTCCCGTGAGTGGCGCCGTCACAACATGTCTTGAAGATGGCTTCTACACTTGACGTTCGTCATAAGCAGCGTGCTGTCATAGAATTCCTGTGCTGTGAAAACGAGACAGTGGTAAACATCCACAAGAGGTTGAAAACGGTGTTGGAGGTGCTGCTGTCGATCGCAGTACAGTTAGTCGGTGGGCAAGCAGGTTACGTGATGAAAGCGGGCGCGGCAATATAGAGGATTGTCCTCGCAGCGGCAGGCCTCGTACTGCACACACTCCAGACAATGTGCAGGGAGTTAACGAATTGGTGACTGCTGACAGACGCACCACAGTGAACGAATTGGCATGCTACGTTGGGATAGGGGAAGGAAGTGTTTGAGGAATACTGAAATTGTTTGCGTTAAAAAAGGTTTGTGCTAGGTGGGTTCCCAGGATGTTGACAGTGGCTCACAAAGAAACAAGAAAAACGGTATGCAGCGAACTTTTGGAACAGTACGAGAATGGTGGGGATGAATTTCTTGGAAGAATTGTAACAGGTGGTGAAACATGGCCCCATCACTTTTCACCAGAGACGAAGAGGCAATCAATGGAGTGGCATCATGCAAATTCACCCAAGAATATAAAATAATTCAAAACCACACTTTCTGCTGGAAAAGTTATGGCTAAGGTGTTCTTCGATACCGAAGGACTCATGCTTGTGGATATCATGCCAAGTGGAACCACCATAAATTCTAATGCATATGTAATGACACTCGACTGAGTCGTGTTCGACCACATTGGCAAAAGCAGGATGTTTTGCTGTTGCACGACAATACACTACCACATGTCTCTCAAAAAACCATGGAAGCGATCACAAAACTCTGATGGACAACACTGAAACACCCGCCTTACAGTCCTGACCTGGCTCCATGTAACTATCATCTCTTTGGGAAACTGAAAGACTCTCTTCGTGCAACAAGGTTTGAAGATGATGACTCCCTTGTGCACGTTGCCAAACAGTGGCTCCAACAGGTTGGTCCAGAAATTTACCGTGCGGGTATACAGGCGCGGGTTCCAAGATGGCGTAAGGCAGTTGAGAGGGATGGAAATTATGGCTGAAATGAAAATATTGTTCCTAAGGGATGTATCTACACACTGAAAAACTTTCAAACATGTAGAATAAAAGATAGATTTAAAAGAAAATTGTGTGCACTTCTTTTGGAGTGACCGTAGTATAATACACTATTGGCCATTAAAATTGCTACACCAAGAAGAAATGCAGATGATGAACGGGTATTCAATAGACAAATATATTTTACTAGAACTGACATGTGATTACATTTTCACGCAATTTCAGTGCATAGATCCTGAGAAATCAGTACCCAAACAACCACCTCTGGCCGTAATAACGGCTTTGATACGCCTGGGCATTGAGTCAAACAGAGTTTGGATGGCGAGTACAGGTACACGATACCACAGACCATCAAGAGTAGTGACTGGCGTATTGTGACGAGCCAGTTGCACGGCCACCATTGAGCAGACGTTTTCAGTTGATGAGAGATCTGGAGAATGTGCTGGCCAGGGCAGCAGTCGAACATTTTCTGTATCCAGAAAGGCCATACAGGAACTGCAACATGCGGTCGTGCATTATCCTGCTGAAATCTAGAGTTTCGCAGGGATCGAATGAAGGGTAGAACCACGGGTCGTAACGCATCTGAAATGTAACGTCCACTGTTCAAAGTGCCGCCAATGCGAACAAGAGGTGACCGAGACGTGTAACCAATGGCACCCCACACTTTCACGCCGGATGTTACGCCAGTATGGCGATGACGAATACACACTTCCAATGTGCGTTCACCGCGATGCCGCCAAACACGGATGCGACCATCATGATGCTGTAAACAGAACCTGGATTCATCCGAAATAATGACGTTTTGTCATTCGTGCACCCAGGTTCGTCGTTGAGTAACCAATCGCAGGCGCTCCTATCTGTGATGAAGCGTCAAGGGTAACCGCAGCCATGGTCTCCAAGCTGAGAGTCCATGCTGCTGCTAACGTCGTCGAATTGTTCGTGCAGATGGTTGTTGTCTTGCAGACGTTCCCATCTGTTGACTTAGGGATCGAGACATGGCTGCACGATCCGTTACAGCCATGCGGATAAGATGTCTGTCATCTCGACTGCTAGTGATACAAGGCCGTTGGGATCCAGCACGGCGTTCCGTATTACCCTCCTGAACCCACCAATTCCATATTCTGCTAACAGTCATTGGATCTCGACCAACGCGAGCAGCAATGTCGTGATACGATAAACCGCAATCGGGATAGGCTACAATCCGGCCTTTATCAAAGTCGGAACGTGATGGTACGCATTTCTCCTCGTTACACGAGGCATCACAACAACGTTTCACCAGGCAACGCCGATCAACTGCTGTTTGTGTATGAGAAAGCGGTTAGAAACTTTCCTCATGTCAGCACGTTGTAGGTGTCGCCACCGGCGCGATCCTTGCGTGAATGGTCTGAAAAGCTAATGATTTGCATCTTCTTCCTGTCGGTTAAATTTTGCGTCTGTAGAGCGTCATCTTTGTGGTGTAGCAATTTTAATGGCCAGTAGTGTATCTGTATAATAGTTTTTTTTTTTAGTTAGGTAGTTTGTTAGCTGGTCATGGACTAAATATTCTAAGGACTTGAACAGTGCAGGAAGAATGCAAATAGGTCGCTAAACAGAGGGTGCTGTGGCAACGACCTTTTTTGGTAGTGGCTTACCTAGCCTCTGTATCGAGGCCTCAGGGAAAACAGTTGTGATTGAGGATCGGTTGAAGATATCTGTTATTGTAGGCAGTAGGAGCCAGTAACAAGCTTCATCATTTGGACAGTGATTTCATCGTGTCCAGCAGCTTCTGGTACACATGATGGCTTTTCTGACTGTATTGCAAGTAACATGCTTTAGGTAGAATTTTTCGTACCTACACTGGGCAGTGAAGAATATACGAACAACATCATCACGTCCATTGATTCCGATTCTAGAACGTCTAAAATATGAGTAGTCCCAGAGAAACAGTTCCCACGCACACACTCCATGGTGGTCGCCAGTGCGTTGTTCAATTAAGCTTTTCCACTAGGATCACCAGGACATTCCCCACTGAGCAGTGGACAGCGTGACAAGAGTGGGTCTGGTAAGGTCTGGATCACCAGCTAGGTGGACACGATCTGCGAGGAACGTTTATGATCTCTCTGCTCGTGACTTAAGATCTGTATTTTCACTAGATGAGCCGGCTGGTGTGGCCGAACGGTTCTAGGCACTTCAGACTGGAACCTCGCGACCGTTACGGTCACAGGCTCGAATCCTGCCTCGGGCATGGATGTGTGTGATGTCCTTAGGGTAGTTAGGTTTAAGTAGTTATAAGTTCTAGGGGACTGATGACTTATGATGTTAAGTCCCATAGTGCTCAGAGCCATTTCGCTAGAGGAGTCTATACTACATACTGAAAATTTTCGAAGCAATCTGTCCATAAATGTAGGACTACCCGACTATCGTGATATGCAGTGCACAGCCTCTGCCACAGGCAAGTACAGCATTGATTTTGAAGATTTATTTTTCATTCTGCACTAGTTCAGAAATCATTGCGAGTTGGATGTCACATACCGAAAATTTTGTGTATCGGGAGCAAAACTTAGTCACATTGCGCCTTAAATGCAGAAGGGACATGTTTCCCAGTGTTTATGAAAGCTATATAGTATTTAACGCCGGAAAAGGATGTAATACGGTGCAAAATTTTTTTTTTTTCATTCCAATTGATCCTTGGTGAGGAGGTCCTCCAGTATGCAGAACATGTCAGAAAAACAACAATACATGACAACTATTTACAACTCAAACAAATAAGCTAATGTACCATTCCACAGGTCCCAAGTGGAATGATCGTCATTTTTTAATGAACACTATATGAAAGATTGTACTTACACACATACACACACACACACACACACACACACACACACACACACACACACTTATTTACAATGAACACATTACTGCACTGGAATTATGCAGAAGTTATATTGTACTTATATATATACACACGCAAATCAGTTGGTTCTACTGAGAAATTCATCAATGGAGTAGAAGGAGTTGGCCACCAATAAATCCTTTAGGCTTCTCTTAAACTGAATTTCATTGGTTGTTAAGATTTTATAGCTGCTGGCAAGTTATTGAAAATGTGTGTTCCTGAACAATGCACACCTTTTTGTACAAGACTAAGTGACTTTAAATCCTTGTGAAGATTATTCTTATTTCTAGTATTGATTCCATGAATTAAGCTGTTGGTTTGAAAAAGTGATATATTTTTAATGACAAATTTCATTAAAGAATAAATATATTTGGAAGGAGTAGTTAGTATCCCTAGTTCCCTAAACAGGCTTCTGCAGGATGTTCTTGAGTTCACACCACATATAACTCTTACTGCACGTTTTTGTACCCGGAAAACTTGGCTTGATGAATTACCCCAAAAAATAATCCCATATGACATTATGGAATGAAAGAAAGCATAGTATGCCCGCTTTTTCATTTTTATATCCCATATGTCTGACACAATTCGCATTGCAAATAGAGCTTTGTTAAGACGCTTCAGCAGTTCTGTGGTGTGCTTTTCCCAGTTGAATTTAGTATCAAGCTGTAATCCCAAGAATTTAACGCTGTCCACTTCTTCTATCTGCTTGTCATCATATGTTAGGCATATACTCGTGGGACACCCCTTACAAGTTCTGAACTGCATGTAAGATGTATTAAGATCTTGGGAAACAAAACAAAAATAGGATTATGAGGAAAAGAATCAAGAAATGAAAAGGGATTTGTATAAATGACGGAATGAAGGTGACTTGGCACTATTTGTCAGCGATAAGGTAAATTACACAAATAAATGGAAACAAGCTGTGGCGCAGTTCCCGAGAAACTATTTCCTGCTATTCAACTCGGCAGGAAATGCACTCTCTTGTTGTGAAACCGGCGGACACTCTCCAAGCCTTTCTCAGTCGCTTGTTCCAGCACCTCGGGAAAACATTCAAAATTATTCACACGTTAATACCGTCCTGCGGAGACAGTAGTGTTTGGGGACGGGGCGGTATCTCTTCCAAGCTAGACCTATAAAGGTCGCCGCTACCCATTAGACCACTTTAAATTACTTCCAGTAAATGAGTCTTTAATTCTGTAGTGGCTGAATCTCAGTCACATGCATGTAGGTAGAGCAGGGCGTTTACATGATGATAGGACACAATTTCGTGCGTGACGAAGGAATACAAAAGTAGTTAATGAGGAGAACAACACCTGACACACAGTATTGCCACTATCACAGATTACTCTTGTTTAGTAGGCCGCGGTGGTCTAGCGGTTCTAGGCGCGCAGTCCGGAACCGCGCGACTGCTACGGTAGCAGGTTCGAATCCTGCCTCGGGCATGGATGTGTGTGATGTCCTTAGGTCAGTTAGGTTTAAGTAGTTCTAAGTTCTAGGGGACTGATGACCTCAGTAGTTAAGTCCCATAGTGCTCAGAGCCATTTCTTTTTTTACTCTTGTTTACTTGAATTTTATGGCGTTGTCATTCAAAGTACTCATTAGGAAAATGACAAAAAAATGGTTCAAATGGCTCTGAGCATTATGGGACTTAACTTCTGAGGTCATCAGTCCCCTAGAACTTAGAACTACTTAAACCTAACTAATCTAAGGACATCACACACATCCATGCCAGAGGCAGGATTCGAACCTGCGACCGTAGCGGTCTCGCGGTTCCAGACTGAAGCCCCTAGAACCTCACGGCCACAACTGTCGGCCAGGAAAATGACACCTCCGTCTACATCTATTCCTACATCGTACTCCGCAAGCCACTGTGCGGTAAATGGCGGAGGGTACCTTGTAGCACTTCTAGCCGTTTACTTTCTTACTCAACTCGCAAATGAAGCAAGGGGAAAACGACTGTCTGTATGCTTCCGTACGAGCCCTGATTCCTCTTATCTTGTCTTCGCGATCCGTACGCGAGGTGTATGATGGTTATAGTGCGGTCGTTCCGCAGTCTATCGGCAAATGCCTGTTTCTAAACTTTCTCAATAGTATTTCGCGAAAAGAACGTCTTCCCCCCCCCCCCCCCCCCCCCAAGGTATTCCCATTTGTGTTCACGGATCATTTGCGCAATACTAGAGTGTTGATCGAATCTACGGGTAACAAATCTAGCAGCACGCCACGGAACTGTTTCAATGTCTTCCTTTAGTTGGATTTGGTAGTTCTCCTATATAGGTGAACGGCAGTTTCCTAGATTTCTCGCAATAATAAAAGGCCTACAACTCTCCTTCCCTACCATCATTCTTGTGTTTTCGATCTATTTCGTATCGCTTTGGAACATTACACCTAGATATTCAATCGACGAGATAACGCCTGTTCGAGGGCATTCTTCACACAATTGACGAATCGTTTGCCTCCCTCATCCTCCCTCTGTCGTTCGACTTGCCGTAACATCTTTAACAACAAATCTGAATCTGGTGATCGAAAAAATTATTTTTCTTTTATTTTAAAGTAAATACTACACTGATATTCCCCTGTAACAGAAATAAATTTCTGAATCTTTTACGAGCGACAAATATTAAAAGAAGAAAAAAATAATTTCCATCTAAGGTAACAACTGATATCTTTAAAAGCATTTACCGAAAGCAGAAAGAACTAGATCTACTTTATTGCAGTAACTTGAATAAAAATTTGTTATCTATTGAATGGAGTAGTCAGAATGAAAATATAAAATTTATGTCATTTTCAGTGTAACAATGGAAAATTTTAATTCTACGGTTTACAAATTGTTTTCCTTGCATCGGTATAACTGGAAAGAAACATCAAAATATCATCTAACTTTATACTGACGTTTTAAACATAAGACACTGTTGAAGAGAGTAAGTTGTGTTTTGTGTATGAAGTAAACGCATCACTAAGTACTTAAACTGCAGAAACTTTTCCAAATGGATAAACGTGTTCAAAATATTTATGAAGGCAGCGGAAAAAGGAAACACAAATTTATGTGTGCTATGAAAGACAGATGTTCTATTAACGAAATCACGTAGAATTTCTGAAGATGTTCAGTGTATACAAGGGAGAATGTTGTACCTATGGTACAGTGTACCCAGGAACACATGATGTTTTTTGGTCGGTACATCGGTCTAGTGACTGATTTTTAGAAACACATGAAGAAATGCGCACTAGAGACCACCAAAAGCTGTTCCCGCCATTTTCTACAGTTTTCTTGTTGCTGGATGTGAGGTTGTCTTTTCTTCAAAATGTTCAAGTGTGCGTGAATTCCTAAGGGACCAAACTGCTGAGGTCATCGGTCCCTAGAATTACACACTACTTAAACTAACTTATGTTAAAAATAACACACACACCCATGCCCGAGGGAGGGGCCTCTCAATCAGTGACGTGGCGCCTCAAAGTCTCCGCGCGGCTTGTCCTTTGTGCAGCATTTGCAAATATTTCGAGTTCTACATATTCAAGTGTTGTATAATAAATTAAAATTATTTGGAATATGTTGTTAGTTCTCCAGTTATAGAATTTAATGGCAAGTAAAATTCTCTATAATTTTAAAACTAATTATGTAATATTTGGATGGTGAAGACATGCTTCATTGTTCGTGTGCCATATTGTTCCTCGAAATAGGTCTTTTACCATTGAACACGTGACGTTTGTAAATTGAATGAGTTTAATTAATGTCTTAACAATTTTACTTGTCTTCAAAGTGAAAATTTGTGGTAGATTTTCGATTTCAAAACATATTTTGCGTGTAACTGATTTTCGATAACACTTTTGCTTAATTTGATTTAACACACTGATTATTGGTGTGTAATAGAGTAATAATGTAACAGGCAGACGACTAACTGGAGTATTAACTAGATTTTCTCGATTACAACGGATTTAAATTTGAATAACATACTTATTCCTAGATACGTGACCATGTTGTACATTGGAACATGTTTTCATGTTTGAAAAAACCTTAATTTCCCCAGTAATTTTTGCAGTTTCAGAAAAACCTTGCAGCACATAAAAAGCGGATGGCATCATCTAAAATGGAATAAGGAAACATATTAATCTTCTGTTACAGGGATGGCTAGAGGCGAAAGCCTGAGAAGTGGTCTAAGGTACAACACTGTCCGTACTAAAATATGTTCCCCGGGTTAAAAACATTGTATTGATGTTTTCCTAACCTTCAACTTAGCAAAATTCTTTCAACTGAATTTTAATCTAGTGATTTAAAGGTGTCACTTTCAATGCCACTCCTCGAAATCCATCTTGAGAAACTATTGACTAAAGGTATGTCTTGAGTTCTGAAAAAGCTCCTTCACCACTAATTACAGATATCGCTACAGTCGAGAAAAATCTCAGTCTTACAAAATACTGGGAACTACGTCAATAGAATCGACTTTCGTAATATACGATAACGTGCTATATGTAAACTTGCGACTGACGACCATAGATGTTCAGTCCCACAGTGCTCAGAGCCATTTTTGTAAACTTGCAGCAAAACGAATGGACCCTAAGATCAAAACTTCATTGTTTAGTGAAACTTGATCCCAGTTAGATGGGAATTTAATCGAAAAGTTTACATTTCAAATACATCTGTATTATCTAGAATGATATTTGTTACTGAAGTCAGCAGTGACTCGTAACCACACATCCACAGTTATCTCGAAAATGGCCCTTCTGAGAATCCAGGATTCCTGGAACATATTAGTAATCTAAGTTTTTGAAAACAGCCACAAGTGAAACTTATTATTTTTTATTTATCGGTTTCTCTCTTCAAATGAACAAGAGCATCATCAGAATGTACACTGTAAAAGCCGACCGCGGTGGCGGAGCGGTTCTAGGCGCTTCAGTCCGGAACCGCGCGACTGCTACGGTCGCAGGTTCGAATCCTGCCTCGGGCATGGATGTGTGTGATGTACTTAGGTTAGTTAGGTTTAAGTAGTTCTAAGTTCTAGGGGACTGTTGACCTCCGATGTTAAGCCCCGTAGTGCTCAGAGCCATTTGAACCATGTTTACACTGTAAAAGATACAAATTGTGATAACGCGGAAAACTTAGATTGACGTTACGTAAAGTACACATTCTGTTTCCAGTGTGGTGACTTACGTTTAAAATTCACTGACAAAACAAAAGATTGCGTTTAAAGTTGGTTGACAGCACTAAAGATTAAACTGGCTACGCTATAGTACTTAAACTTACGTTTAAAGTATGTTCAAAGTACAGTAGTAAATGATGACACTGACAGCGCCAATGATTAAATTGACTGTACAACAGTACTTACATCGTCCATGGCATAGTGCTGTCAGTCAACTTTAAACGCAATCTTTAGTGCTGCCAGTCAACTTTAAACTTTTCACCATACTGGAAATAGAAATGTACCTTGCTTAACGTCAGTGTAAGTTTTCCGTATTAATCGCCATGCTACATTCTACAGTTCGGAGCCCTATAGCGGCAGAGGATTGCAAATACACTCCTGGAAATGGAAAAAAGAACACATTGACACCGGTGTGTCAGACCAACCATACTTGCTCCGGACACTGCGAGAGGGCTGTACAAGCAATGATCACACGCACGGCACAGCGGACACACCAGGAACCGCGGTGTTGGCCGTCGAATGGCGCTAGCTGCGCAGCATTTGTGCACCGCCGCCGTCAGTGTCAGCCAGTTTGCCGTGGCATACGGAGCTCCATCGCAGTCTTTAACACTGGTAGCATGCCGCGACAGCTTGGACGTGAACCGTATGTGCAGCTGACGGACTTTGAGCGAGGGCGTATAGTGGGCATGCGGGAGGCCGGGTGGACGTACCGCGGAATTGCTCAACACGTGGGGCGTGAGGTCTCCACAGTACATCGATGTTGTCGCCAGTGGTCGGCGGAAGGTGCACGTGCCCGTCGACCTGGGACCGGACCGCAGCGACGCACGGATGCACGCCAAGACCGTAGGATCCTACGCAGTGCCGTAGGGGACCGCACCGCCACTTCCCAGCAAATTAGGGACACTGTTGCTCCTGGGGTATCGGCGAGGACCACTCGCAACCGTCTCCATGAAGCTGGGCTACGGTCCCGCACACCGTTAGGCCGTCTTCCGCTCACGCCCCAACATTGTGCAGCCCGCCTCCAGTGGTGTCGCGACAGGCGTGAATGGAGGGACGAATGGAGACGTGTCGTCTTCAGCAATGAGCGTCGCTTCTGCCTTGGTGCCAATGATGGTCGTATACGTGTTTGGCGCCGTGCAGGTGAGCGCCACAATCAGGACTGCATACGACCGAGGCACACAGGGCCAACACCCGGCATCATGGTGTGGGGAGCGATCTCCTACACTGGCCGTACACCACTGGTGATCGTCGAGGGGACACTGAATAGTGCACGGTACATCCAAACCGTCATCAAACACATCGTTCTACCATTCTTAGACCGGCAAGGGAACTTGCTGTTCCAACAGGACAATGCACGTCCCCATGTATCCTGTGCCACCCAACGTGCTCTAGAAGGTGTAAGTCAACTACCCTGGCCAGCAAGATCTCCGGATCTGTCCCCCATTGAGCATGTTTAGGACTGGATGAAGCGTCGTCTCACGCGGTCTGCACGTCCAGCACGAACGCTGGTCCAACTGAGGCGCCAGGTGGAAATGGCATGGCAAGCCGTTCCACAGGACTACATCCAGCATCTCTACGATCGTCTCCATGGGAGAATAGCAGCCTGCATTGCTGCGAAAGGTGGATATACACTGTACTAGTGCCGACATTGTGCATGCTCTGTTGCCTGTGTCTATGTGCCTGTGGTTCTGTCAGTGTGATCATGTGATGTATCTGACCCCAGGAATGTGTCAATAAAGTTTCCCCTTCCTGGGACAATGAATTCACGGTGTTCTTATTTCAATTTCCAGGAGTGTATATAGATCTGAAGAATGAAGATGCAGAATATTAATAACGTCTATCCTATTTACAAAGCTTTAAGAGTTCTCACATAAAAATTATGGGGCATTACTATTCATCATCCCCTCGTGTTTACTATGGAGAGCAAACGACCATCCTCGTATTAGGTCGCGTCCGCGACCATGGTAAAACCGGCACTCAGTGACTAGCATCTGCGAAAACTTTCCATTCATCACCCGAGCCAGAAAAGCAGTATGATTAATGCGTTCGTAACGCATGCAAGACGAAAGTATGAGCTGCAGCACCTCGGACGTGAAATGCAAAAATCGTAACGCGTTTTGCGAAAAATTGGAGTTCCATCAGTTACATAAGAAGTGTCACGTAATCTAACACACGCGAAAAGAAGAAATGTCAGGCATTGCCTTTCTGCCACACATTACCAGGATGGCAGACAGAGTCGGCTGTATAGTGCGCAAAACTGAATAGAAACCGATCAAGAAGATCGGAGAACGTCTCAGACCGACAAAACACAGAAGGGACCCACTGGCAAAGTCGAGAGCACACCGTATATCGTAAACGTGTGAAAATGTCTATGTTGGAATGACCGGACGCTCCATCAGCACTGGGTTCATCGTACATAACGGAAATGCAGACTGGGACATGCGAATGTGTCGGCCGTGGTGGAGCACAAGCTGCGAGAGAACGACTACGTATTAATATTCGAGAACGTGCAGGTTCTCGCTGTGTAGAAGAGCTTGGACGCTAGTTCGTTTCCGGAAGCTATTCAAATTCATAAATACGGCAATAGTTTTAACAAGAAGGAAGACAGCTTCGATATGAAAGCATGATGGACTCCGTGGAGCAGCGAACGACCGTTACAGGTAACAAGTGTAGAACCACAGAGAAAGGCCCTCAAATGTTGGCTCGAGTAATGCAGTCGGTGACAGAATTCGCGCCTGCCGGGGTGGCCGAGCGGTTCTAGGAGCTACAGTCTGGAACCGCGCGACCGCTACGGTCGCAATTTCGAATCCTGCCTCGGGCATGGATGTAAATGATTAATGGAAAATCTCATATAAAGATGTGAAACAAATACTAACAAAGAGATAGAGGGGCTGGCCAGTACTTACCTCAGCTCAGTACAGCCGATAGATACACAAAACATAACAGAACCGAAAATTTACGTATCCTAGCTTTCGGAACTTTGTTCCTTCGTCAGGGAGGAGAGAGGAGAAAAAAGGGGAAGCAGGGAAAATGCACAGCCTTTTGCATTGGTATGACGGCAACTAAACTGGCTGAGCGCATGAACGGGCACAGACGAACTGTCCGCCTAGCAGACGTCCAATACCCAGTAGCGGAGCATGCCCTCCAGCATAATTCTAGGGTCCTAGGAACCTGCTACAGCGTACGTGCCATTTGGCTTCTCCCGCCCAACACCAGTCCCTCGGAACTGCGGAGGTGGAAACTTGCACTCCAACACATCCTTTCATGCCGCCATCCCCCTTGACTGAACCTACGTTAACCAACCTCACTCCCATTTACTCTTCAGTCTTCTCCTCTTTCCCTTTCCTCTTTAGCCATTCACGCACCTTTTCATCCTACATAGTTGTGTTTATCTTTATACTATATCCCTCTTTACTTCTGTATGCATCCTCTTTGGTTTGAAGCTGGCACAGTACTTACAGTAGAATATCTTTGGTTTCCCTCTGACACCCATGCCTCCATCTTCGCTACCCTCCCTGTTTACCTTTCCCCTGTTGCTTCATACCCTGGGTTGTGAGTAACTGAATCCACTTTCCCTTCTTCCCCTTTTTTCCCCTCTCTCCTCCCTGACGAAAGAACAAAGTTCCGAAAGCTAGGATACGGAAATTTCCTGTTGTGTTTTGTGTATCTATCGGCTGTACTGAGCTGGGGTAAGTACTGGCCAGCCTCTATATCTCTCTGTTAGTATCGGGCATGGATGTGTGTGATGTCCTTAGGTTAGTTAGGTTTAAGTAGTTCTAAGTTCTAGGGGACTGATGACCTCAGAAGTTAAGTCCGATAGTGCTCAGTGGCATTTGAACCTTTTTTTCTTTTTTCTTGACGGAATTCGCGAGGCCCCTAACCTCTTCGTTATGCTGGACTGCGCAGTTTTAGTCTATTAACACATCATAGGATGCAAGGAGACCAAGTGCTACCAAAATATTTCTATAGGCGTGGAGTGTAAAACCATCTGAACATAGAGAGAGTTTTTTGGAATGCGGGAGGGTATATTTCTGCTGATTCATTTATCTCTTATATTTATTAGCTGTGTTCAATAAACTGACGAGAAAATGTTACTTAGTATGCACTGTATTTATACAAGTGATTGTGAATTTCAGTGCCAAAGCACGAATTCCTGGGTTGTTCAGGCAAGGCTTCCCATGTTGAATGGCAGTGCTGTTGTTCTGAAATCTTAAAAATATTCAGCTTCCAGACGTACCAGGCAGCCGCTGCTACAATTGATCACGCCATAGTGGTTAGCATTGGCAGAATGGCGGTTGGATATTGTAGTTTGGACAGCGTGTAAAAGCTGACGAAAAAAACCCTCTGCAGGCGATCTAGGTGTCTCAAATTTTATTCACGCAAGGTTACTTTTTTCACCTCAATTTTTGGTTACAAATTTTTATTATACATGTCCTCACGTGTTTTCTTGTAAACACACGGGGGAGCCTAGTGTGTCCTGCAGTAGATTCTTTTTGATCAGTTGTTAAAATGTCAGGTTAATTGATGTTTCCACTTTGAAAAGCTTCGAGCATATGCTTTGCCTCATTGATATCTTGATCATAGTTGAGGAGCACACTGACATTTCAAACTCATTATTATTTCCACGTTTGATCTCATCATCTTCTATAACTCACTCTGAGTTTTATTCATACCTAATATGGGCGCCTGGCTGTCTCTTTTGTTAGTAGTTTTGATGGTTATAGCTTGAAGCTCGTAAGTTGTGGCTCGGGGCGGAACTTGCATATGTGATGCTTTGACATTCGATAGTGAAGGGAAAGAATGATAGTTCTCAAATGCGATGAATGATAGTTCTCAAATGCGATCTTCAACTGTTCAGACGTTTTCACTTTTGCCAGCATCCTGTTTTTTCTCGAGACCTCCAAGCCACCGCCAAGACGGTTTGAGTACTTTTTCCTTACATAACTTACATGTGTTCTTTCTCTTAAGGTTTTTTTGACGAAAAACTTACTATGACAATGTAACGAAAAAATTATTTGTGAATATCCCATATTGTCGCATATTAGAAGGAAAATACGTACATTCGGTTTCGAAATGGTCTGTGTCTACGTTCAGTCTACACTTGTACTGAAGTAGCGTTACAGGTCCACCACGAAAGTTTGCTAATCTAGCAGTAGGGGTAGATACATAACGAAATCCAATTAACAACTCATTCAGTACCACAATTAATCAATAAAATTAACAGAAACAGAAAAACGCAGACGCTACCAACTGCGCAACTTAGTAGTTGTTCACCTTTAGACCTGCAGGTCAATAGGCAACGACAAATCGTTTGGGGGAAGAGTTGTCTTAGGAGTTCTTTAGTGATTGTTGTTCTGACTGCTAGCGACTCTTTCACAGAAGAGGTGAAAACCTTGTATCCAGAGTGATTAGAGCTGGAAACTAACGCACTCTCCCACTAGAAAGGCGAACACTTTACCGCTATTTTTTTCCGGGACTACTTCCTCCCCGTCAGCCCTTCGTTTCGCTCGCCAAGCTTGACGTATCGGCCTGGCTTCTGTTCAGTTTTCTTTTTATTGTAATTAAGATGTACACTGAAAGAATGAAAAATGACAGCTCTCCTCCGTTTTTTGTCTTATTTTTTATGTGTTCATTTACTTATTGTTTCTTACTTTGTTGTTTAACTCTTGTCTAAATACCTTCGCTAGATGTGAACAATCCCAATCCACTGGCAGCCTCAGAGTTCGTGTTATCGAAGTTTGCTTCCGCAGTTTATTCCGTTGCCATTTGCTGCTTTTTCCTATGCTTCGGTTTCCCAAGTATGGTTTTCTGAGTTTGACATGCCGCAACTCTGATAACGCCACTCGCTGGTAGCTCCGCCCTATTACCGGTGTTCTGCACAACACATTTTTCCACATCGTACAAGTACTGATTTTTCTTTTAGTTTTGTTGCCTTCTGCGGCAGCTGATTTTCTTTCCATTGTGGAAATTCCTGAACATAAAATAATTTATGTATTTCTCATGTCTCTTAGTGGCATTTTTCTTCATCATGGTTTCGTACTCTGAATGAAGAGGATGTCTCTCTTCTACACATAACAAAAACACCAAACAAAATGTCGCCTCTGGAAGTAAAGTCTCCTAGAAAGCAATGTTATCTTGAAACCTAAAATCTCCTGTATGCTGAAATGTCTGGAGACAAAATGAACGCTTCTAAGAAATTAAAAACTTCTTCAGTACTAAGCAACTAAATGCTTCTTATAACTGTTTCCTTTGAAAACTACAATTCTTCATTGACTGACAGGAACAACTATCTTCACACAGATGTCTGTGTAGAACTGTTACGAAAAAAAGAAAAGTGTAATCCTTCTTGAGAAATGAAAGTCTCTGAAAACACCTGAACGCTTGTATATGGCATACGTTCTTCTTAAAAATAAATACATTTGGAAAATGATCATTTGGATTATGTCCGTCTGTGGAACATATAAGCACTTAGTCCTAAATATGTGATCTCTTTCATAGGGCGTGAGAGACTCAGTTGAAGGAAATTTTGAAATTTTCTCTTGTTCTCGAGGCCAAATCGGTTTTTAGTGTGTGTGTGTAATCTTACGGGACTTAACAGCTAAGGTCATCAGTCCCTAAGCTTACACACTACTTAACCTAAATTATCCTAAGGACAAACACACACACCCATGCCCGAGGGAGGATTCGAACCACCGCCGGGACCAGTCGCACAGTCCCTGACTGCAGCGCCCTAGGCCGCTCGGCTAATTCCGCGCGGCTTTTAAAATCTGTGCCCCGACCAGGGGTTTTTAGTCCGCCATCGTTGACTGAGTAGATATAAGCCGAAATCTAATACATCAGGACTATTGGTTAACAACAATTAGTATATAAAATGATCCGCCAGGCGTTTGTATCTATTGTGCTTGACTTCCAGGAAGAGCTGGAAGTCTGGTGTCAGGACATCTGTGATTTGAATGGGTGGGGCGCTGTCCTGTTGGGCACTGTCAGTTTTTTGCATGTCCAGTTCCATGCATGTACTTGGTATTTGCATAAAAAATGACTGGACTTGCCGCAGTCACATGGCACAATTCGCAGTATGGACTCGGCGCAAGATTAATTTTATGCTTCTTTTGTTGGGTAGGGATAGTTTCTGTTACCAGTTCATACCATTTGGATCGGACACCTATTTATAGCGTTTTGTTATGAATATTAGCTCAACCCAGTGTCCAGTCTGTGGTGGGATTCTATGGAGTAACATGTTAACTTTTATACTCTTAGGCCAATGAAAGATGTTAGTGGAAACTCAAAGAGTAGTTTGCGGACTTTTTAAGTGTGGAACAACACACTGTGCGCACTTTGATTTAACTTATGTGCATATAGGATGCGAAATCCGCACGCTCCGGATATCGACATCGTGCAGCTGTGATTGTTCACCTCCACCTGCTGGGGAGGCAGGCTAATACTTTTTCGTCAAAAAAACCATAAGAGAAAGAACACATGTAAGTTATATAAGGAAAAATTACTCAGTCTTGGCGGTGGCTTGGAGGTCTCGAGAAAAAACAGGATGCTGGCAAAAGTGAAAACGTCTGAACAGTTGAAGATCGCACTTGAGAACTATCATTCTTTCCCTTCACTATCGAATGTCAAAGCATCACATATGCAAGTTCCGCCCCGAGCCACAACTTACGAGCTTCAAGCTATAACCATCAAAACTACTAACAAAAGAGACAGCCAAGCGCCCATATTAGGTATGAATAACACTCAGAGTGAGTTATAGAAGATGATGAGATCAAACGTAGAAATAATAATGAGTTTGAAATGTCAGTGTGCTCCTCAACTATGATCAAGATATCAATGTGGCAAAGCATATGCTCGAAGCTTTTCAAAGTGGAAACATCAATTAACCTGACATTTTAACAACTGATCAAAAAGAATCTACTGCAGGACACACTAGGCTCCCCCGTGTGTTTACAAGAAAACACGTGAGGACATGTATAATAAAAATTTGTAACCAAAAATTGAGGTGAAAAAAGTAACCTTGCGTGAATAAAATTTGAGACACCTAGATCGCCTGCAGAGGGTTTTTTTCGTCAGCTTTTACACGCTGTCCAAACTACAATATCCAACCGCCATTCTGCCAATGCTAACCACTATGGCGTGATCAATCTTAGCAGCGGCTGCCTGGTACGTCTGGAAGCTGAGTATTTTTAAGATTTCAGAACAACAGCGCTGCCATTCAACATGGGAAGCCTTGCCTGAACAACCCAGGAATTCGTGCTTTGGCAATGAAATTCACAATCACTGTCAAATACAGATACTGCGCTACTGTACTTCATGTGAAAGCCGAGACAAGCTGATGAGAAAACTAAATAACTCTCTCCCTGTACAGGACTCACATAACTGCGTGAGGAATATTGGGGGGGGGGGGGGGGGCAGACACTGGGAGATATGGAAGTTTGGGTCTGTCTGTGAAGCATGCTCAGATAGCCAAAGTGGTTACGGCGACCACTCACATAAAGTGGGAAATCCGGGTTCGAGTCCCATTCTGGCACACACTCTCATTTGTTTCCAATAAATTGTATAGCTGTGGTGATACTTACCGCTATCAATCAGCAGTGCATGTTCCTTCAGACATGCATGCATGTCCATAGGAACAATAGATCGAACTTTACAGACACTGTAAAATGCAGGGACTGCATTAATCTTTTCGTTAAAATAAGTGACAAAATTTGTTTATCACTAGCACTGTCTTCTCTTAGCACCTCTAATTCTCGTCTTGCTCTAGGACTTCAAATGAAGTGTAACCTCGTGGTTGGCTGGATATGGTGTAATGCACTCCATATACAACTATCATCCGATTGCATGTGTGTCAACATTATCTTCCTAATAATTTTCGGTCCCCGTTCTTGAAGTCAGCTGCTATGCAGTGCCACTAAATCGTGCTGCGTGACTTTTTCTACTTAGCTGTTAGGGTGGGTGCTGGAAGAGAGCTCTGATCTATTTACGCTACTGAAATGACGTAATCGGATTTGCGTTAACTCATCTGTATTATAACAACAACGTTTCTACTCTATATTTACATTCACGATCTCGGGTGATACAAAGTGGTTCAAATGGCTCTGAGCACTATGGGACTTAACTTCTGAGGTCATCAGTCCCCTAGAACTTAGAACTACTTAAACCTAACTAACCTAAGGACATCACACACATCCATGCCTGTGACAGGATTCGAACCTGCGACCGTAGCGGTCGCACGGTTCCAGACTGTAGCGCCTAGAACCGCACGGCCACCCCGGCCGGCGTGGGAGGTTTCAGATAGATTATATAGTCTAATGGTAACACAGAGATTTAGGAACTAGGTTTTAAATTGTAAGACATTTCCAGGGGCAAATGTGGACTCTGACCACAATCTATTGGTTATGAACTGCAGATTAAAAGGTGGGAATTTCAGGAGATTGTAATTGGATAAACTAACAGAACCAGAAGTTATAGAGGGAGAGCATTAGGGCATGATTAACAGGAATGGGGGAAAGAAATACAGTAGAAGAAGAATGGGTAGCTTTGACGGATGAAATCGTGTAGGCAGCAGAGGATCAAATAGGTAAAAAGACGAGGGCTAGTAGAAATCCGTGTCTAACAGAAGAGATATTGAATTTAATTGATGAAAGGAGAAAATATAAAAATGCAGTAAATGAAGCAGGCAAAAGGGAATACAAACGTCTCAAAAATGAGATTGACAGGAAGTGCAAAATGGCTAAGCAGGGATGGCTAGAGGACAAATGTAAGGATGTAGAGGCATATCTCATTAGGAGTAAGATATGTAAGATAGATACTGCCAACAGGAAAATTAAAGAGGCCTTTGGAGAAAAGAGAACCATTTGTACGAATATCAAGAGCTCAGATGGAAACCCAGTTCTAAGCAAAGAAGGGAAAGCAGAAAGGTGGAAGGAGTATATAGAGGGTCTATACAAGGGCGATGTACTTGAGGACAATTTTATGGAAATGGAAGAGGATGTAGATGAAGATGAAATCGTAGATATGATACTGCGTGAAGAGTTTGACAGACCTAAGTCGAAACAAGCGACCGGGAGTCGACAACAGGCGAAATACACTCAGACTTCAAGAAGAATATAATAATTCCAATCCCAAAGAAAGCAGGTGTTGACACATGTCAAAACTAGCAAACTAACAGTTTTATAAGTCATGGCTGCAAAATACTAACGCGAATTCTTTACAGACGAATGGAAAAAACTGGTAGAAGCCGACCTCGGGGAAGATCAGTTTGGATTCCGTCTAAATGTTGGATCACGTGAGGCAATACTGACCGTACGACGTATCTTAGAAGATAGATTAAGGAAAGGTAAAGCTACGTTTCTAGCACTTGTAGACTTAGAGAAAGCTTCTGAGAATGTTGACTGGAATACTCTCTTTCAAATTCTGAAGGTGGCAGGAGAAAAATACAGGGAGCGAAAGGCTATTTACAATTTTTACAGAAACCAGATGGCAGTTATAAGAGTCGAGGAGCATGAAAGGGAAGCAGTGGTTGGGAAGGGAGTGAGACAGGGTTGTAGCCTATCCCCGATGTTGTTAAATCTGTACATTGAGCAAGCAGTAAAGAAAACAAAGGAAAAAGTCGGAGTAGGAATTAAAATCCATGGAAAAGAAATAAAAATTTTGAGGTTTGCCTATGACATTGTAATTCTGTCAGAGACAGCAAAGGACCTGGAAGAGCAGTTAAACGGAATGGACAGTGTCTTAAAAGGAGGATATGAGATGAACATCAACAAAAGCAAAACGAGGAAAATGGAATGTAGTCGAATTAAGTCGGGTGATGCTGAGGGAATTAGATTAGGAAATGAGACACTTAAAGTAGTAGATGAGTTTTGCTGTTTGGGTAGCAAAATAACTGATGATGGTCGAAGTACATCTACATCTACATCTACATCTACATTGATACTCCGCAAGCCACCCAACGGTGTGTGGCGGAGGGCACTTTACGTGCCACTGTCATTACCTCCGTTTCCTGTTCCAGTCGCGTATGGTTCGCGGGAAGAACGACTGTCTGAAAGCCTCCGTGCGCGCTCTAATCTCTCTAATTTTACATTCGTGATCTCCTCGGGAGGTATAAGTAGGGGGAAGCAATATATTCGATACCTCATCCAGAAATGCACCCTCTCGAAACCTGGCGAGCAAGCTACACCGCGATGCAGAGCGCCTCTCTTGCAGAGTCTGCCACTTGAGTTTATTAAACATCTCCGTAACGCTATCACGGTTACCAAATAACCCTGTGACGAAACGCGCCGCTCTTCTTTGGATCTTCTCTATCTCCTCCGTCAGACCGATCTGGTACGGATCCCACACTGATGAGCAATACTCAAGTATAGGTCGAACGAGTGTTTTGTAAGCCACCTCCTTTGTTGATGGACTACATTTTCTAAGCACTCTCCCAATGAATCTCAACCTGGTACCCGCCTTACCAACAATTAATTTTATATGATCATTCCATTTCAAATCGTTCCGCACGCATACTCCCAGATATTTTACAGAAGTAACTGCTACCAGTGTTTGTTCCGCTATCATATAATCATACAATAAAGGATCCTTCTTTCTATGTATTCGCAATACATTACATTTGTCTATGTTAAGGGTCAGTTGCCACTCCCTGCACCAAGTGCCTATCCGCTGCAGATCTTCCTGCATTTCGCTACAATTTTCTAATGCTGCAACTTCTCTGTATACTACAGCATCATCCGCGAAAAGCCGCATGGAACTTCCGACACTATCTACTAGGTCATTTATATATATTGTGAAAAGCAATGGTCCCATAACACTCCCCTGTGGCACGCCAGAGGTTACTTTAACGTAATAAATAAAACGTAGACTGGCAATGGCAAGGAAAGCGTTTCTGAAGAAGAGAAATTTGTTAACATCGAGTATAGATTTAAGTGTCAGGAAGTCGTTAATGAAAGTATTTATGTGGAGTATATCCATGTATGGAAGTGAATCATTGACTATGAATAGTTTGGTCAAGGAGAGAATAGAAGCTTTCGAAATGTGGTGCTACAGATGAATGCTGAAGATTAGATGGATAGATCACATAACTAATGAGGAGGTACTGAATAGAACTGAGGAGAAATTTGTCACACAACTTGACTAGAAGAAGGGATCGGTTGGTAGGACATGTTCTGAGGCATCAAGGGATCACCAGTTTAGTATTGGAAGGCAGAACGGAGGGTAAAAATCGTAGAGGGAGACCAAGAGATGAATATACTAAGCAGATTCAGAAGTATGTAGGTTGCAGTAGGCACAGGGAGATGAAGAATCTTGCACAGGATAGAGTAGCACGGAGAGCTGCATCAAACCATTGTCTGGACTGAAGACCACAACAACAACAATCTCCACATACCCACCAAATCTCGCAGTTTTCCGTTCGCGAAGTTGTAGAACAATTACCTCTAGGAGAAAAGATGCAGCGGAGATTTTGATTAACGACGCACTCAAAGATGTTTCTGAGGTAACACATTTTTTCTCTTTAGTTTAGTGTGTACCGCGATGACTATTCGTTGTTATATTAAAAGAGTTTTCCGTGGGATAACCTCTGCAGAGTTTGAAACTTAAGGGGAAAATCTAGAGCCTTGATATTTTTGGTCCTTCAGTGATGAGTGCACAACTGCTAAATCACTCCTTATGTATGTCAGGTTTCTGGGTTCGCGCCCCAGTTGAAGACACTGTTTTAAATTGTGACAAGTGTCCGTCAAGGCGTATACCGTGCTAAGAATAAAAATATTTCATCTCATTATAGTGCCTGTAGCCCATAGGTTCTACAGTCAAGCAGAAACTAAAGAGCCTTGGGAAAGCATGTGTACAACGCAGGACAAAAATGGTTCAAATGGCTCTGAGCACTATGGGACTCAACTGCTGTGGTCATAAGTCCCCTAGAACTTAGAACAACTTAAACCTAACTAACCTAAGGACAGCACACAACACCCAGCCATCACGAGGCAGAGAAAATCCCTGACCCCGCCGGGAATCGAACCCGGGAACCCGGGCGTGGGAAGCGAGAACGCTACCGCACGACCACGAGATGCGGGCTCAACGCAGGAGTACGCCTAGTTGATATTATGTGGTTTTGTGGGGGAAAAAAACACTTTAATGTCGTGAATACTTGTCGAATCTCGAAGATGACCAATTAAGAGGATTTATTTGTACTTAAGTTACTTATGACAGGTGAGCTAAGGCTTTGGTCATCAGTAGTGATAAAACTCAGTTCTAACTTCAGTGGATGTTGGGTACAAGGCTGGAAACCGCACGTCACTGAGGGAAATGTCGTATCGATTGGTACTGCGTCAGACGTGTAGCAACACTGTAACACTGTGTGCGTGTATATGATAATCCTTACGTGGTGTGATGTTGTGTTCATAATGGACGACTCTTGGTTGAAAAGAAGAATCAAAGGGAAATACACCATCTGAACACAGCACGAAGTGGACTGTCCATCTTCAAAATTCCATTTAACCGTGTCTGATGTTTTTACTCTTTAAACCTGAGACTTGTAAACCATGTGGAGAAGCCTCAGCAACTGCGCAGTCCAGTTCCATACAAAGAAACAGCGTTTAATTGCATAATAATCATGTTTACAATCTTGCAGTATACACAATCACGATTTCAACGCTGTTAATCACCGGCTTATTGTTTAATTAAAACATTAATTGGTCAATTTTTTTATTAATATCAATTTCTCGCAGCCGTAGAAAACCAACAATGTGTTGCCGATGTAGACGATCATTGAATGGTGAGGGCGGACCATTTTTCATGTCTGTCGATCAATAAAATTAGAAGAATCACAAGATGGCGAAACAGAAAAAAGTTCGGGTCGCTGGGTTGAAATTTCGGCTGCAGATGCGCCATAGCGTACGGTACTGTAGTCAAGTCAGCATAAAATAATAACTGACAGTTGGCAACACTGACGTTTACAAAATCGATTTACGTGATTGGTCTAAACAGGCGCTCGAAGCAGCAGCGCCCAGCCTACTGCAACTGTCAGCGACCGTCATACACTGACTCGACTACAGTTTCTCCCTCACTCGTTGATTTGGCGCCACAACATTAACGCCAGAAAGTCGGCCCATCGCCGTTGGCCAGAAACCATAGGAAAAGTTTTCCGTGTCACCCCCGGTAAAGTTGGCTGTAGAAACCTTCTACCTCGTTGGAGGCACACTGCTGTGCTGTGGCAATCTGTAAAACCTCAAATGTTCAAATGTGTGTGAAATCTTATGGGACTTAAATCCTAAGGTCATCAGCCCCTAAGCTTACACACTACTTAAATCTTCCTAAGGACAAACACACACCCCCATGCCCGATGGAGGACTCGAACCACCGCCGGGACCAGCCCCACAGTCCATGACTTCAGCGCCTAAGACCGCTCGGCTAATCCCGTGCCGCTATAAAACGTCGCATAGACACTCTTGAGCCTCATTAGGCAGATGATCTTAGAAGACATCACTTCGTTACTGGCTGCAGTGCCAAAGTCGCCGTTATATTTATTCAGCGTGAGCTGGCTTTAGTCAACTTGTGCAGATTCAGTTCAGTATTACACTACTGGCCATTAAAATTGCAACACCAAGAAGAAATGCAGATGATAAACGGGTATTCAATGGACAAATATATTATACTACAACTGACATGTGATTACATTTTCACGCAATTTGGGTGGATAGATCCTGAGAAATCAGTACCCAGAAAAACCACCTATGGCCGTAATAACGGCATTGATACGCCTGGGCATTGAGTCAAACAGAGCTTGGTTGACGTGTACAGGTACAGCTGCCCATGCAGCTTCAACACGATACCACAGTTCATCAAGAGTAGTGACTGGCGTATGGTGACGAGCCAGTTGCTCGGCCACCATTGACCAGACGTTTTCAATTGGTGAGAGATCTGGAGAACGTGCTGGCCAGGGCAGCAGTCGAACATTTTCTGTATCCAAAAAAGGCCCGTACAGGACCTGCAACCCGCGGTCGTGCATTATCCTGCTGAAATGTAGGGTTTCGCAGGGATCGAATGAAGGGTAGAGCCACGGGTTATAACACATCTGAAATGTAACGTCCATTGTTCAAAATGCCGTCAATGCGAACAAGAGGTGGCAGAGACGTGTAACCAATGGCACCCATACCATCACGTCGGGTGGTACTCCAGTATGGAGATGACGGATATGCGCTTCCAATATGCGTTCACCGCGATGTCGCCAAACACGGATGCGACCATCATGATGCTGTAAACAGAACCTGGATTCATCCGAAAAAATGAAGGTTTGTCATTCGTGAACCCAGGTTCGTCGTGGAGTACACCATCACAGGCGCTCCTGTCTCTGATGCAGCGTCAAGGGTAACCGCAGCCATGGTCTCCGAGCTGATAGTCCATGCTGCTGCAAACGTCGTCGAACTGTTTGTGCAGATGGTTGTTGTCTTGCAAACGTCCTCATCTGTTGACTCAGGGATCGAGACGTGGCTGCACGATCCGTTACAGTCATGCGGATAAGATGCCTGTCATCTCGACTGCCAGTGATACGAGGCCGTTGGGATCGAGCACGGTGACCCATATTACCCTCCTGAACCCACCGATTCCATGTTCTGCTAACAGCCGTTGGATTTCGACCAAGGCGAGCAGCAATGTGACGATATGATAAACCTCAATCGCGATAGGCTACAATCCGACCTTTATCAAAGCCGGAAATGTGATGGTACGCACTTCTCCTCGTTACACGAGGCATCACAACAACGTTTCACCAGGCAAAGCCGGTCAACTGCTGTTTGTGTATGAGAAATCGGTTGGAAACGTTCCTCATGTCAGCACGTTGTAGGTGTCGCCACCGGCGCCAACCTTGTGTGAATGCTCTGAAAAGCTAATCATTTGCATATCACAGCATCTTCTTCCTGTCGGTTAAATTTCGCGTTTGTAGCACGTCATTTTCGTGGTGTAGCAATTTTAATGGCTAGTTGTGTGTTTATTCAGCGTGAGCTGGTTTTAATCAACTTGTGCAGATTCAGTTCAGTATCAGTTACGATGCTTCATGACAGTATGCTCGTAGCTACTTGGTTCGTTTTTATTAGGCCGCTTGCATGGCGAGCAGCCGCTACCACGATTTCATCACTGCTGACGTTGTAAGCATTGTCGCTCTGCCCCTGTTTTTGCACTCGTATTCGTAATCCCTCACAGATAATGACCTGATTTCTTTTTATTTACCTCCAATATTTCATCTCATTCTCTAAATACCTCCCTCTAGGGTGTGTATGATTTATGATTTGTGCCTTACGGTATTTCCAAGTGCTTTTCTGTATCAACAGCGCAACAACTGCTTTGCCAAATAATCCAGAATTGTTAGTGTCTTTCTTCGCAGTTGTGTAAAAAGACTACCTCTCATTTGTTACGTTATAGAAGAACAACAGACTTAAATTTTTTTTTAATTGCTGTCTGTTACTTATCTGTAGCTGACCCCAACCATAGTCTCTTTCCTTCTTTATGTAATTAATACTGGAAATCAGAACAGGGAACAGCACTGATGTCGCAACGGCCAGCGGAAAGAAGATTGGCAGTTGAGAATTCCTGTACGTGCCAACAGGAAAACGATGGTAAACAGAGCAAATGATTCTTTCAATCATTCTCCAAAAAGCAACATATACAACATTTACAAGTGTATAAAATGGTCAGGCTGAGCCACTTGTATTGGAAAGGCTCAATACTCAGATCTTCGTTGGCTCATCCAGATGATGTTTCTCTGTGGCTAAAGTAAATTCCTTGAGGTGAACGCTAGGATGTTTGGTACTAAATTGGTGCAGTCGATTTCCCACTCCATTTTAGTTAAACGGCAATCTTCTTTGACCAAATCTTCTCGGGCTTCCATCTGGGTGCCTTCGTTAAAAATGCGCAACATTTCGATAGCTATCTCTCTATCTTCCCCAGAAGATGAGAATGACATTCGCTGAAACGGTGTCGAATCTCAAGACAGCCACCTGGAAGATTGGCGAGCAAGATAAGCAGGGAAAGTCTACCTTCCCTAACTTCCTGATTTTTCAATCAGTCTAGGTAACGCTACGAAGGAGTTTCCAGTAGGGTATTCATGCCGTTTTCATGCATCCGCTTCTCGTCACAACTTCGAGGACTTCTCTGTTGATAAAGTATAAACAGAATGTCTCTTCTCATCGTTGGTGGCATTCACTACAACTGGTGCGTCTCTTTCGTTTGTGGAGGCGTGTTCGTCGACAGTCGAACGCTGTAATTCTGCAAACGTTCTCCCAAACAAAGAGGGATATGCTTAGCTGTCAAGAGTCTTGTCAATAGTGTGATACTTCGTAAGAAGGTGCAAGGATTCAGATGTAATGAATGTGGTTTGAAAGCCAGTGGAATGTTTTTGATTATTCTGTGGGCTGAAGAGGATGTTTAAAAAGCTTACTGCGCAGCTACAGCTGCATGGCCGATCAGTTTCAAAAAATGTAATTGATGCTTGGTTGGAAGACAAACATGGGTTGAGACCCGTTTTAATTGTTACAGATTTAATATTTCACGCACATTACGTTCGCGACGTGTAAGAATTGTGTATTAAGCCCGACAGCTAAGTATAAATCACATGAGTGCCTGCAAGTGTCTGATACAGGATGTCGACAAACAATCAGACGATCATAAATTACAAGCCGCCACCTGATTTATTCTAGCCGTCCTAATACCAGAGCTGAAAAGTTCTAGTAGCATCACAATTCGATCTCTCTAGTAACAGGTCAAGCGCCAGCATTGCAACACTCGTTAGCGACCTCGATTGCGATGGTAGGATACGTCGTGAGGTTATTCAGTTACATAGCCTTGACGGGAAATACACACATCAAAAAAAGTTTTGCATCACCTCGGTTCCGAGAGCTCCGGAACCTGTAAAGAAAATTGGAATAGAGATCAACGTCAACATCATTTCTGCCCTTTTTATTGCTCATGAAAACCACACATTGCATGTTGGACAACCATACAGAGAGATCTTCAGAGGTGGTGGTCCTGAGTGCTGTACACACTGGTACCTCTTATACCCAGTAGTGCGTCCTCTTGCATGGATGCATGCCTGTAGTAGTCGTGTCATCAAGACACTGTTGGTCCACATTGTCCCACTCCTCAACGGCGATTTGGTGTAGAACCCTCGGAGTGGTTGGTGGGTCACGTCGTCCATAAACAGCCCTTTTCAATCTATTCCAGGCATGTGCGATAGGATTCATGTCTGGAGAACATGCTGGCCACTCTAGTCGAGCCATGTCATTATCATGAAGGAAGTCATCCACAAGATGTGCACAATGGAGCCGCGAATTGTTGTCCATGAAGACGAATGCCTCGCCAATATGCTGCCGATATGGTTACACTATCGGTTGGAGGGTGGCATTCGCGTATCGTACAGTCGTTACGGCGCTTTCCATGACCACCAGCGGCGTACGTCGGCCCCACATACTGGCACCCCAAAACAGCAGAGAATCTCCACCTTGCTGCAGACGATTGTCTGGTTGAAGGCATACGCGAAACACATCGGTAAAGAGAACGTTATGCCAATCCTGAGCGGTTCAAAAAAAATGGTTCAAATGGCTCTGAGCACTATGGGACTCAACATCTTAGGTCATAAGTCCCCTAGAACTTAGAACTACTTAAACCTCACTAACCTAAGGACATCACACACACCCATGCCCGAGGCAGGATTCGAACCTGCGACCGTAGCAGTCCCGCGGTTCCGGACTGCAGCGCCAGAACCGCTAGACCACCTCGGCCGGCTGAGCGGTTCATTCGGCATGTTGTTGGGCCCATCTGTACCACGATGCATGGTGTCGTGATTGCAATGGTGGACCTCGCCATGGACGTCGGGAGTGAAGTTGCGCATCATGCAGCCTATTGCGCACAGTTTGGGTCGTAACACGACGTCCTCTGGCTGCACGAAAAGTATTATTCAACATGGTGGCGTTGCTGTCAGGGTTCCTCCGAGCCATAATCTGTAGGTAGTGGTCATCCACTGCAGTAGTAGCCCTTGGGCGGCCTGAGCGAGGCACGTCACCGACAGTTCCTGTTTCTCTGTATCTCCTCCATGTCCGATCAACATCGCTTTGGTCCACTCCAGGATGCCTGGACACTTCCCTTGTTGAGAACCCTTCCTGGTACAAAGTAACAATGCGGACGCGATCGAACCGCGGTATTGACCGTCTAGGCATGGTAAACTACAGACAACACGAGCCATGTACCTCCTGCCTGGTGGAATGACTGGAACTGATCAGCTGTCGGACCCCCTCTGTCAAATAGACGCTGCTCATGCATGGTTGTTTACACCTGCGGGCGGGTTTAGTGACATCTCTGAACAGTCAAAGGGACTGTGTCTGTGATACAATATCCACAGTCAACGTCTATCTTCAGGAGTTCTGGGAACTCGGGTGACGCAAAACTTCTTTTCGATGTGTGTAGTTATTAATATGTTGAATGTCCAGTTAATCAAAAGACGGGAATATTCAACGAAATAACATTTCTAACATCACAATCACATTTGCACTGAGGTGACTGAAGTGGGAAACAACTAAACATCGTGTCGGATCTCCTTTTGGCCGGCGTAGTGCAGCAGCTCCACGTGGCTTGGACTCTACAGCCGTCCATACTGCGAAAGTGATGCCGATGCGGGATTTTACCCACGAACTGACCTCTCGATTACGTCGCATAATTGTTCGATCGGATTCATGTCGGACGATATGGATGGCTAAATCATTCACTCGAATTGTCCAGAACATTCTTCGAAATAATCAAAAATGGTTCAAATGGCTCTGGGCACTATGCGACTCAACTTCTGAGGTCATCAGTCGCCTAGAACTTAGAACTAATTAAACCTAACTAACCTAAGGACATCACACACATCCATGCCCGAGGCAGGATTCGAACCTGCGACCGTAGCGGTCACGCGGTTCCAGACTGAAGCGCCTTTAACCGCACGGCCACACCGGCCGGCTCGAAATAATCGCGAATAACTGTGGCCCTGTGATATGACTTATTGTTGTGCATAACAATTGCATGGTTGTTTGGGAACATGAAGTCCATGAATGGTAGCAAATGGTCTCCAGGTAGCCGAACGTAACCATTTCGAGTCAATGTTCGGTTGAGTTGTACCAGAGGAACCAGTCCATTCCGTGTAAACACAGCCCATATCACTGCGGAGCCAACACCAGTTTGCAGAGTAGCTGGTTGACAACTTGGTCCCAGGGCTCCGTGGGGTCTGCGCCACACTCGAACTCTATCATCAGCACTTATCAACTGAAATCGGAACCCATAAGATCAGGCCACGGATTACCAGTCGTCTCGGGTCCAATATGTGATGCTGTTAATACACTCAATGGCGTCGGTCGTCTGCTCCCATAGCCCATTAACGACAAATTTCGCCGCATTGTCATAACGGATACGTTCGTCGCACGCCCCCCATTCATTTCTACGGTTATTTCAAGCCGTGTTGATTGTCTGTTAGCTCTGACAACTTTAAGCAAACGCCAACGCCACTGCCCCCGGTTGCTAAGTTAAGGCCTTCGTCCGATGCGTTGTTCGTGGTTATAGGTAACACCTTGAAAGGGTACAGTACCGCCCGACATTGAAAATAGGTACAACATTCTCCGTTATTCTTGTCATAACAACATATTTTTTGTAATAACAACTCAATTTCACTTAATACACCGAAGCCGGATACCAGTGTAGGAAAGAAGGACAATTTATTTATTTAATTGATCACATGTGCACTCCCACAAAATAAATCCCTTCATCCAATTTGGTGATATCTGCGAAATGAATGAATGTATGGTCGTCTGCTAACCGCAGATAGCGAATGTGCAATATATGATCATCTTTGAGACGGTCCTTTGCTCACCTTTGGTGGAACCAAAGAGATGAAATTTACCTGAGTTTTGAGCGCCTGAAATCTGGCTGACCAATACGGTAGCAAGGTGCTCCCGCACCTCGACGGAGGTGCGAGATGACCTGAAGAACGGCCATGTTTTTCAGCACTCTGGCGCTGGATCTTGTGTTGGTAAGACCTGTCTTAGGTGTGCTCCGTAAAGACAAAAGAGTGGAGAGAGTGGTATGCATGTGGAATACTTAAGAGTAGTTTGGAATAATAATTTCTCTATTTCAGGAACTTTTGTGGGGAGAATTAAATGTCAGGCAGTTAATATTAAGGGGATCGTAGTAATCTTCGGAAGTGACCAACGGTCACAATGAAACCACGTGGAGCGATAATTTGAAATACTTCCGAGTGCTAAAGTCAAGATGAATTACTGGCGTGTGTACTGTTGTTGTTGTTGTTGTGGTCTTCAGTCCTGAGACTGGTTTGATGCAGCTCTCCATGCTACTCTATCCTGTGCAAGCTTTTTCATCTCCCAGTACCTACTGCGACCTACATCCTTCTGAATCTGCTTAGTGTATTCATCTCTTGGTCTCCCTCTACGATTTTTACCCTCCACGCTGCCCTCCAATACTAAATTGGTGATCCCTTGATGCCTCAGAACATGTCCTACCAACCGATCCCTTCTTCTGGTCAAGTTGTGCCACAAACTTCTCTTCTCCCCAATCCTAATCAATACTTCCTCATTAGTTATGTGATCTACCCATCTAATCTTCAGCATTCTTCTGTAGCACCACATTTCGAAAGCTTCTATTCTCTTCTTGTCCAAACTATTTATCGTCCATGTTTCACTTCCATACATGGCTACACTCCATACGAATACTTTGAGAAATGACTTCCTGACACTTAAATCTATACTGGATGTTAACAAATTTCTCTTCCTCAGAAACGCTTTCCTTGCCATTGCCAGCCTACATTTTATATCCTCTCTACTTCGACCATCATCAGTTATTTTGCTCCCCAAAAGTCGGAAATATTTAAGAAATGGCGTGTGCAGGACTTGAAATTAGAGACGAGCACTTCCACGTGGTGAGTACTGTGTGAGTCTCAATCTGTGTGTGAGACAAAGGATAAAGAGAAGTACTCGTCCATGGTATCAGTTGAGGACTCGCGTCTGTCACGAATATGTTCTTAATATTACTTTGCGTGTTATGTTTCCGTGTGACGCTTGATTCAAACTATAATACTCTTGAGAGTGATGCAAGGTGAGTCAGCCGTCTATGCAGCAACGCCACTTGGCTTGCATTGCACAAGAAGACGTGCGTATATCCTCAAGAGTTCATAGTAGGAAAGAAAAGTTACGAAGTGGGGCCGTGTCGTGTGAAACTGGGATGAATACTAACTGAAGTGGGAAAGCTGAAAGTGGTGTGATTTTAACGTTGTGACTATTCTTTGTATTGTATGTTGCCAGTGTGATGTATTTCATGAAATTTAAGTATGTGTGGTTGGTATGGGAGAGTAACAAGGTAGTTTCAGAGGCAGTGGGTTATGCATGTTCCTTTTGTACCGCTCGGTCTGGAGGAAATTTTCGTGATGATGGGTGTGAGAGTGGAAGTGTGAGATATAGCAAAAGATCCACCATCCTATCCAGAAAGTGCACTGTAGTATTAGATAATTACGAGACCATAAGATAGAAAATCACCAATGTAAAACCATGCCGACTGTGAGGAGTTTCTCATGTGCAATTGTTGTAGAAAATATTATGGTGTGTTTAGGTTATAGAATTTATCGGAATAAAAAAGATAGTGAAAAGAAAAAGATTGGTGGCCTTTTCCTTCGAATAGTATGTTGTCATGATATCCAGAGTTTATATTGTGTGCGCCATTCATATTCAGTGCGATGGCCACGTGTTGATCAAAGCCGTTGGGTAAGAAATAAAATGTGGTATTGCCAGTGGCAAATGGCTCTGAGCACTATGGGACTTAACATCTGTGGTCATCAGTTCCCTAGAACTTAGAACTACTTAAACCTAACTAACCTAAGGACATCACACACATCCATGCCCGAGGCAGGATTCGAACCCGCGACCGTAGCAGTCGCGCGGTTCCGGACTGAGCGCCTAGAACCGCTAGACCACCGCGGCGCGCGTATTGCCAGTGCGTAGTGAACAGTCAGAGTTGTGCAAGTTACTAACAGTCAGATGTGCGTTATCCGTTGCGTAATATTCAAACAGGAGAATAATTTGTAACTTAATTGTGAGTACTAGAGCTCACGTTACTTGATAAATAAGAATGAATCCACTCGCTTGGCAGACCACTCATCTGCTTGATGCCACAGTATGAGCAAGGCATGTGGGTGCCTCTCAAACTGAAATTTGGTATTCTCGGCACACTTTGACACTGTGGACCTCCGAATATTGATTCCGAAAAGGAATGTGCCATGTGTCTAGTCCAGCTACCATTCCGCGTTCAAAGACTGTAATTCCCGTTGTGCGGCAATAATCACGTCGAAAACCATTTCACATAAACCATCTAAGTGGAAATGACAGCTCCGCCAATGCACTGTCCTTTTATACCTTGTGTACGCGTACTACCGTCATCTGTATGTGTGCATATCGCTGTTCAGATGGTTCAAATGGCTCTGAGCACTATGCGACTTAACTTCTGAGGTCATCAGTCGCCTAGAACTTAGAACTAATTAAACCTAACTAACCTAAGGACATCACACACATCCGTGGCTCTGAGCACTATGCGACTTAACTTCTGAGGTCATCAGTCGCCTAGAACTTAGAACTAATTAAACCTAACTAACCTAAGGACATCACACACATCCGTGGCTCTGAGCACTATGCGACTTAACTTCTGAGGTCATCAGTCGCCTAGAACTTAGAACTAATTAAACCTAACTAACCTAAGGACATCACACACATCCATGCCCGAGGCAGGATTCGAACCTGCGACCGTAGCGGTCGCTCGATTCCAGACTGTAGCGCCTAGAACCGTACGGCCACTCCGGCCGGCATATCGCTGCCTAATGACTTTTGCCACCTAGTGTATGCCACGAGAAGAAACTGATGTTAACGAGAGGACCGCGTAACAGACTGATCAACAACAGGAATTTCTAACACAGTAATAAAATAACTAAAATTTGCTTCTCTACAATGAAGAATACGTCCTAGTTATTCCATACTGCCACAGTTTTCCTGTATTCACTTTGCCTCATCTGCGCTCAGTACTCGTTAGCTAAATATCAGATGAGATATGTAGATGACTTAGAAATTAATCTACATCCACATCTACATCTACATGGATACTTTGCAAATCACATTTAAGCGCCTGGCAGAGGGTTCATTGAACCACCTTTACAATTCTCTATTATTCCAATCTCGTATAGCGCGCGGAAAGAATGAACACCTATATCTTTCCGTACGAGCACTGATTTCCGTTTATTTTATCTTGGTGATCGTTCCTACCTATGTAGGTCGGTGTCAACAAATTATTTTCGCAATCGCAGGAGAAAGGTGGTGATTGGAATTTCGTGAGAAGATTTCGTCGCAACGAAAAACGCCATTCTTTTAATGATGTCCAGCCGAAATCCTGTATCATTTCTGTGACACTCTCTCCCACATTTCGCGATAGTACGAAACGTGCTGCCTTTCTTTAATTTTTTTCGATGTACTCCGTCACTCCTACCTGGTAAGGATCCCACACCGCGCAGCAGTATTCTAAAAGAGGACGGACAAGCGTAGTGTGGGCAGTCGCCTTAGTATATCTGTTACATTTTCTAAGTGTCCTGCCAATAAAACGCAGTCGTTGGTTAGCCTTGCCCCCAACATTTTCTATATGTTCCTTCCAATTTGCCGGCCGGTGTGGCCGTGCAGTTCTAAGCGCTTCAGTTTGGAACCGCGTGACCGCTACGGTCGCAGGTTCGAATCCTGCCTCGGGCATGGATGTGTGTGATGTCCTTAGGTTAGTTAGGTTTAAGGGGCTCCGGAACGCCCTATGCTTGCAATGTTAAAATAACGCTTATAAATTACATCTTTCCTCACAAAATATTTGAGGTAGGAAGTTGAACTTTTTACAGATTATTTATTGGAGTATGGGCTACAACTTAACACAGGGATTTTACAAAATTTTAGTTCAGTTATTAAATATGATTTTTTTTCAATTGTAATGAATATTCACAACATTTTTTTGCAATTTTTTATTTATATATTCATAAATATACAGTTTTTTGGAAAAAGGCTGTGTTAAATTATGCAGAAGGTACTGTGTAACATTTACTGAAAGTTTGAAACAAATATGTTTGGAAGATCCTTAGAAAACATGTAATTAGTATGAGAAAACAAAAGTTTTGGGAATCGAGCGACAAAGATTGGATTAACTTTTTAGTGCATTCCAGGTCCATAGGATGGATTATCTTCATCCTCTGCAAACTCCTCCTCCAGCTTCCTCTTGTTCCTCCTCCTGTTTACTCTTGCTTGTATTTCTAGACTGTTTACAGCCCTGTCTGCAGCCCGAAGGCGTTCCTTGTCTAAAGCAAGCATCGCTCGTACCATGTTAGAACCTATCTTCATTCCCATATTTCTAAATACCTTGCACCTTACAATGTTGCCATCATCGAAAGTCGCAACAGCATCATACACACCAAAGTGAAGTGTTTCTATTCCAACAAATACAGTCTTGGGGATTCTCGACCTTATAACGCTATTTACACTTTCATTGGGGTTTTGAGTTTTTCCGTGAATACACTTTTTCAACAGTTCAGGTGCTGCTAAGTCTCTGAAAATAGGTTTTATCACCTCCATTATTGCATGAGGCAGACTATGCTTATGAGTGTACACTTGACCAGTTAGCAATCCTTTGTTATATTTACACCAACTGTCTTCTTCTTTGGGACACAAGCTATGTTGGGGATTTTCATCGGTTGAAGAAGTATGAAAAAAAAGAGCCCAAACAGCCTTCTTCATTTCGTCGACACTTTGTGTATTTTGCCTAAAAGCCATTCCATAATAGCTCTGTATTTTGTCAATTACACTGTCAGTTAACCTTCCCTTCCCATCCAACCCTTTACTATCACTGAGTTTTTGTTTTTTGTACGAAGATTTCAGTCGCCGAAGTCTTGTTCCCATTCGCTTCTGTACGTGTCCAATACACTCAAATTTCTGCACTACAACATCATCACCATAGGGCTTCAGTCCTTGAACATGTTTGAAACTTTTAGAATCACCGTCACCAAGGTAATTAACATATCGCACTTTATCACACGCCTCAGAACGCTGGAATATACTGGCAACACCAGCCACTTCCATTCCTCCATTACTGCCACTATAGTTAGCTTTGCAATTATTTTCATGTGTACCTTTATATTTTTGTGGACATCTACAATACTTTGATATTACTGCTACATCTAAAACTTTCCCTGTATACATACTGGTGGCAGATACTACACCATGAAGAGATGTGTGTCCCCGTTTATGCCAGGTACCATCGAACGCTGCAGTCAAATCTCTGTTACCATTATTTTCCATTACTGCCTCTTCCACAGCGTTCATCATAGATTCTATACAGACATCTTCTACTTTAGACCCTATTAATTTATTATAGGTAGTAAACTTGGTTGGGGGATTTGGAAGATTCATGATGCCACAGAAAATTGCACCTGCAGTAGCACCCTTACCAACTGAACGCAAGGAATAAACAAATCTAATGTTGTGTTCGTAGATTTTGCTACCATTTTCTTCAGTTGCAGTTACTGCAACACTGTTCCAAAAGGTGGTCATGTATGAACACTTATCACATTTCAGTTGTATTTCACTAGCAAGTCCTACGTGCTTGATTATGGAGAGTTCCAGACCAACTTCACTACAATGAATACATCTTACACAGTTTGAAAAAATTCCTTTGAGAACCGACATATCAAATGTTTCATTCACATCCGATTCGCCCATAAAACATTCATAGTTTTCACTCATTGAACCAAGCTTCTTCTGTGAAGTATTTTCTTTCCCACTTTGACTGCTATGGGCAGGTGTACTTGAAAGGTTAGGTTCACTCACTTGGTTATCGTCTTTATTGTTTACAGTAATAACACATACCTTTGGCTTTCCAACATTTCTCCTTTTCTTAAAAGCCTTCAGAGGATATCCAATAACTTTACTTTTACTCATTATTATACTTCAACAAAACAGAGACTCAAGAAACAGAATTAATTACGAATATTTTCGAGATAACGACAGAGTAAATAAACATGAAACAATCGACAATCACACCAGCGATATATATTGAACCATCACAGGTTAGCCACAACACATACTTTATCTCACATCACTAAAATGTACCTGATGAACACGGACGTTAATAATAACACCATTTGACAGCAGTTTAACAGCGCCACAGTGGGTCACGCCCATGTAGAACACATTTCAAAAAAAAATTAAAAATAGTTGTAGTCTTCGGAATTGAATAAATTATATATCTATTAAAAGGTAATAGTCTGCAGATTCAGAAAACGCAAAAAAGTAAAAATTGAACTTTTCATGATTTTGAGCCTTTCCGGAGCCCCTTAAGTAGTTCTAAGTTCTAGGGCACTGATGACCTCAGTAGTTAAGTCCCATAGTGCTCCGAGCCATTTGAACCAACCTTCCAATTTAAGATGTTCGTAATTGTAATACCTAGGTATTAAGTTGTATTTACGGCTTTCAGATTAGAATGATTTATCGTGTAACCGAAGTTTAACGAGTTTCTTTTAGCACTCATGGTGATGACCTCACACTTTTCATCATTTAGGGGCAACTGCCACTTTTCGCACCATTCAGATATCTTTTCTAAATCGTTTTGCAGTTTGGTTTGGTCTTCTGATGACTTTATTGGTCGGTAAACGACAGCGTCATCTGGAAACAACCGAAGACGGCTGCTCAGATTGTCTCCAAAATCGTTAATATGGATAAGGAACAGCAAAGGGCCTATAACACTACCTTGGGGAATGCCTGAAATCACTTCTGTTTTACTCGATGACTTTCCGTCAGTTACTACGAACTGTGACCTCTCTGACTGGAAATCACAAATCCAGTCACGTAGCTGAGACGATATTCCATAAGCACGCAATTTCACTACGAGCCGCTTATGTGGTACCATGTCAAAAGCCTTCCGGAAATCCAGAAATACGGAACTGACCTGAAATCCCTTGTCAATAGCACTCAACACTTCATGTGAATGAAGAGCTAGTTGTATTTCATACGAACGATGTTTGCTAATCCCATGTTGACTGTGTGTCAATAGACCGTTTTGAGTCGAGGTAATACATAATGTTAGAACACAATATGTGTTCCAAAATACTGCTGCATATCGACGTTAACGATATGGGTCTGTAATTTAGTGGATTACTCTTACTACCTTTCTTGAATTTTGGTGTGACCTGTGCAACTTTCCAGTCTTTGGATACGGATCTTTCGTCGAGCGAACGGTCATATATGATTGTTAAGTTTGGAGCTAATGCATCAGCATACTCCGAAAGGAACTTAATTTGTATACAGTCTGGACCAGAAGACTTGCTTTTATTAAGTGATTTAAGTTGCTTCACTACTCCGAGGATATTTACTTCTACGTTACTCATGTTGGCAGCTGTTCTCGATTCGAATTCTGGAATAAATATAGAAAGTAATACCGGATGATCAAAAAGTCAGTATAAATTTGAAAACTGAATAAATCACGGAATAATGTAGATGGAGAGGTACAAATTGACACACTTGCTTGGAATGACATGGGGTTTTATTAGAACCAAAAAAATACAAACGTTCAAGAAATGTCCGACAGATGGCGCTTCATCTGATCAGAATAGCAATAATTAGTATAACAAAGTAAGACAAAGCATATGGATGTTCTTTACAGGAAATGCTCAATATGTCCACCATCATTCCTCAACAATAGCTGTAGTCGAGGAATAATGTTGTGAACAGCACTCTAAAGCATGTCCGGAGTTATGGTGAGGCATTGGCGTCGGATGTTGTCTTTCAGCATTCCTAGAGATGTCGGTCGATCACGATACACTTTGCGACTTCAGGTGATCCCAAACCCAATAACCGCACGGACTGAGGTCTGGGGACATGGGAGGCCAAGCACGACGAAAGTGGCGACTGAGCACACGATCATCACCAAACGAAGCCCGCAAGAGATATTTCACGAGTCTAGCAATACTTTTTTTTTTGTTCTAATTAAACCCCATGTCATTCCAAGCATGTGTGTCACTTTTTACCTCTCTATCTACATTATTCCGTGGTTTATTAAGTTTACAAATTTATATTCACTTTTGAATCACCCGGTACATTTACTAGAATGATGCTCACACGAATGGGATGGAGGACTAATCTGTTAATAATACGGATCATCTGGGAACCTTTCACAGTCCAGTGTTAAAACTGAATTTTTTCCGAAAGAAACAAGAGAGGTTAGTATTAAATTGTCGCCGAGGTTATTGCAGAAGAGTGGAAAGTAGGATTGCAGGAGAATGCGGGCGGAAATCGGCCGTACCCCTTTCAAAGGAAACCTAAGTGTGGGTGGGTGGACTGGGAGCTGCACGCGCTCCTCCGCTGTCTGCAGTATTACGTTATTGCGCTGTGTTCGCCTGACAGTCGCATGCAGTGCAAGTTTTCGGGCTCTGTTTACGATTACAAGGAATGGCACCGTAAAAATAAAATACAAAAAATAATTTTAGTTCTAATTTCGGTCGTTATCTATCTCACAGTTTGAAAACTTCCTGTTACTATACAGGGTGGTCCATTGATAGTGACCGGGCCAAAAATCTGACGAAATAAGCATCAAACGGAAAAACTACAAAGAACGAAACTCATCTAGCTTGAAGGGGAAACTAGATGGCGCCATGGTTGGCCCGCTAGATGGCGCTGCCATAGGTCGACCGGATATCAACTGCGTTTTTTAAAATAGGAACCCCCACTTTTATTACATATTCGTGTAGTACGTCAAGAAATATGAATGGTTTGGTTGGACCACATTTTTCGCTTTGGGATAGATGGCGCTGTAATAGTCACAAACGTATAAGTGCGTGGTATCACGTAACATTCCACCAGTGCGGATGGTATTTGCTTCGAGATACATTACCCGTGTTAAAATGGACCGTTTACCAATTGCGGAAAAGGTCGATGTCGTGTTGATGTATAGCTATTGTGATCAAAATGCCCAACGGGCGTGTGCTATGTATGCTGCTCGGTATCCTCGACGACATCATCCAAGTGTCCGAACCATTCGCCGGATAGTTACGTTATTTAAGGAAACAGAAAGTGTTCAGTCACATGTGAAACGTCAACCATGACCTGCAACAAATGATGATGTCCAAGTAGGTGTTTTAATTTCTGTCGCGGCTAATCCGCACATCAGTAGCAGACAAACTGCACGAGAATCGGGAATCTCTAAAACGTCGGCGTTGAGAATGCTACATCAACATCGATTGCACCCGTACCATGTTTCTATGCACCAGGAATTTGCATGGCGACGACTTTGAACCTAGTGTACAGTTCTGCCACTGGGCACAAGAGAAAAACGGGACGATGACAGATTTTTTGCACGCGTTCTATTTAGCGACGAAGCGTCATTCACCGGCATAATATGCACTATTTGGCAAGGGAAAATCCACGATAGCTGCGACAAGTGGAACATCATTGAACTTGGCGGGTTAATGTATGGTGCGGCATTATGGGAGGAAGGATAATTGGCCCCTGTTTTATCTATGGCAATCTAAATGGCGCAATGTATGCTGATTACCTACGTAATGTTCTACCGTTATTACTACAAGACGTTTGACTGCATGACAGAATGGCGATGTGCTTCCACCATGATGTATGTCCTGCACATAGCTCACGTGCGGTTGAAGCGGTATTGAATAGCATATTTCATGACAGGTGGATTCGTCGTCGAAGCACCATTCCATGGCTCGCACGTTCACCGGATCTGACGTCCCCGGATTTCTTTCTGTGGGGAAAGTTGAAGGATGTTTGCTATCGTGATCCACCGACAACACCTGACAACATGCGTCAGCGCATTGTCAATGCATGTGCTTACATTACGGAAGGCGAACTACTCGCTGTTGAGAGGAATGTCGTTACACGTATTGCCAAATGCATTGAGGTTGACGGACATAATTTTGAGCATTTATTGCATAAATGTGGTATGTACAGGTAATCACGCTGTAACAGTATGCGTTCTCAGAAATGGTAAGTTCACAAAGGTACATGTATCACATTGGAACAAACGAAATAAAATGTTCAAACGTACCTTCGTTCTGTATTTTAATTTAAAAAACCTATCTGTTACCAACTGTTCGTCTAAAATTGTGAGCCATATGTTTGTGACTATCACAGCGCCATCTGTCACAAAGCGAAAAAAGTGATCCAACTAAACAATCATATTTCTTTACGTACTACACGAATATGTAGTAAAAATGGGGGTACCTATTAAAAAAAACGCAATTGATATCCGTTTGACCTATGACAGTGCCATCTAGCGGGCCACCCATAGCGCCATCTGGTTTCTCCCTTCAAGCTAGACAAGTTTCGTCCTTTGTAGTTTTTTCGTTTGACGCTTATTTCGTGAGATACTTGGCCCGACCTCTATCGATGGACAACACTGTATTCACTCAGGGAGACGAACATTTGGTTGTTGCAGGGTAGCCGTGTGTGTTCAACCGCCGCTTCTGTGACATGGAGGTGTACCCCCACCCCCCACCCCCCCACCCCCCCCACCCCACACCACCCCACAACCGGACCGAATCCGCCTGATAGATTAACGAGAAAGTTAGGTTGTCGGCTCTGGATACGATTTTTAGGTAGGTTACCACATTCCGCTAGATGAGAACCGGACTGGTACAAAAATCTCGCCTCATTTACACGGTGCCAAAGTGTGTAGAAAACCTTCGCGCGCTTCCACATGAATAACACTACACGCAGATTGTTAGGGTATACACATTCCTTCCCGTGGGGTAACTGGGTGGCGACAGAAGGGGTCCCACCCACACCTTGTATTAACCATATTAAGTCCGTTAATAATCGTACCGACCATTCGCCGATACGGTACAAACGCACAAGAAGAAGAAGTCTATACAGTAAATTTAGAGTGTGTGAGTTAGGCTGGGCCATTATCGCGTTGTACCTCAGTGAAACAACAAAAGAACTGGGACGAGAAGACGAGGAACGAAAACGAACTGCAACTCGCAATAAGGGCAAGAAAGGTCAGAAAGAGTGAGATTCGTTCAAATGGCTCTGAGCACTATGGGACTTAAAAGCTGTGGTCATCAGTCCCCTATAACTTAGAACTACTTAAACCTAACTAACCTAAGGACACCACACACATCCATGCCCGAGGCAGGATTCGAACCTGCGGCCGTAGCAGTCGCGCGGTTCCGGACTGCGCGCCTAGAACCGCGAGACCACCGCGGCCGGCAAAGAGTGGGATTCGTTCAAAAAATATGGTCAACGGTATTTTGTAAAACTAACGAAATTTTATCGCGTTTGCTACTGAATTACTGATGTACGTTGCATTCATTGGTCAACTTTCGTGACATTTGATTCAGTGACAGTAAGAGCGACAACCGCTTTTTACAGGTGATTCGACAACCGGCTGTCGGCTGCATTCCACCTGTCCTATTTCTTCATGCATACTGTGCGGTGAAAGTTGTATTTGCGGAACAGCTACTGTTTAATGTTGTACTGGTTTCTTACTTTGCTGTCAAACGTAATTGTATTTATGGTATCCATTGTTAAATAATGGCCTAATGGTCACTGCAAGTTGCTGAACTTGATTACCGTCGAAAAGTTTCAGTAAGTTGAATGCTCGGTTCCGTTCAGTTTTCATACCACCTCCTCATAAATTAGGAAATTACAACCGTTTTCAGGCTTGTTTCAGTATTGATGAAATCTCAAATACGGAAATTCGTAATGCAAATACACGTAAAATTCCAAAATCCTGTTCTTATACGAGGGTCAGTCAAAAAGTAATGCCTCCTATTTTTTTTTCTACGTTTAATTGTCAGGAAATTTAAATGCAATTACATAGGTTGAAAACCACAACATTGAGGATCATTTTGTCATTTTTCAATGTAATCTCCGCCCATCTCTACAGTTTTGGTCCATCTTTGAACAAGGGCATGTATCCCAGCACGGTAAAAATCACAGCTCTGCTTCCTAAGCCATTGTCGCACGGATGTTTTGACGGCCTCCTCATCTTCAAAATGAATCCCACGATGAGCTTCTTCTAGTGGCCCGAACAGATGGAAGTCTGATGGTGCCAGGTCAGGGCTGTATGGGGGATGAGGCAAAACTTCCCATCCAATTTTGACAATCTCGTCAGAGGTGTGACGACTGGTGTGTGGTCTTGCATTGTCATGCAAAAGAAGAACATCTGCGATTGATTTTGTTGGGCGAACTCGCTGAAGACGTGCTTTAAGTTTGTTGAGGGTTGTGACGTATTGAACAGAATTTATTGTGCATCCCTGCTCCAAAAAATCAACCAGAATCACACCCTCTGTATCCCAGAAAACTGTTGCCATAACTTTCCCTGCCGATCGCACAGTTTTGAATTTTTTCTTCCTCGGCGAGCTTGTGTGACGCCACTCCATTGACTGCCTCTTTGATTCGGGTTCAAAAAAATGCACCCATGTTTCGTCCCCGGTCACAATTTTTTTCAGAAACTCATCTCCCTCCAAACGGAAGCGCTGCAAGTGTTGGGAGGCTATTGTTTTCCTTGCCTCTTTATTCTGATCGGTTAACATTCTTGGAACCCACCGTGCACAAACTTTTGAGTACCCCAATTGTTTAATAATCGTGATCACACTGCCTTTACTAAGAGAAATAATGCGACACACTTCATCTGCAGTCACCCGACGGTCACCACGAATGATGTCATCAACTTGCTGAATGTTGTGTGGAGTCACTGCACTCACCGGCCTGCCGCTCCGCTTTTCGTCAGTCAACGGTGTTTGCCCTTCAGCTTCCTTACAACGACGAACCCATCGTCTAACAGTGCTGACATCCACTGTCACAACACCATACACCTTCTTCAGTCTTTCATGAATGCGTATGGGCGTTTCACCTTCTGCATTCAAGAATTCAATCACACAACGCTGTCTCAAACGAACATCGATGTCGGCCATCTTACAAACTTCTGCTGTGCTGCCACCTGTTGACACAGAAAGTTACTACTGCAGTGGATTGCAGAAGAAGGTTTGAGGAATGGCGCCAAATTCAAATTTTTCACTTAACTTAATTTCTTTAAGTAGAAAAAAAATGGGAGGCATTACTTTTTGACCGACCCTCGTATGTAAGAGAAATTTGGAAGTTATTGTTTTTACTACTTTTTATGGAATATAATAATAGCATATGACCCTGTGCAATGACCATGACCTCGGGCATGGATGTGTGTGATGTCCTTAGATTAGTTAGGTTTAAGTAGTTCTCAGTTCTAGGGGACTGATGACCTCAGCTGTTATGTCCCGTAGTGCTCAGAGCCAATGACTATGAAAACCATTTTCCTACTCTTAAAATTCGCTTAGTGTCATCAAGCTAAAGGGATCTGTTCCATTCCTGCTGTAGTGTTTCATCTTGCAGCTGTAAGATATTTATCCTAATTGTATTGCAAAGTCGAATTCCTTGTGTTCTTCCTCTCCCCAGCATTTTCTCATTGCCGTAATGAAATGTATTTCTCAAGGTGTAATTCTCCGCAATCCCTCGCCTGCTCTTTCTAATTAATGGTTTCTCCGTATCACCCCCCTTATCTCAAGACAGTTACATCCAGTTACTGAAAAATATTTTTTGCTTCTATCTTACTTTATTTCACTTGGTGCTCGGCAGTCTCTCACCAGCTTCTTGGTACTTTATTTATTTTCCCAAGTTTTCCTAAGTGCATAGATATTCTTCTCTCCAGAAATGGTGGTCGAATTTCGATTCTGATAGCATACTTACGGTTTTTTTTCAATATTTTAGGTAGTATGAAATGTATGCCAGATAGAAGGCAAGAGTGAATTTTGTTTCCATACTTTTGTCAAATCTGACAAATGTCTTTAAATGAATTGATACCCACAGAACAATAAGCAGGTATAGAAATTATCTTTGTAATATTCACCAGATTCGTCTCTGGAGATGAAATATGTTTCTCAAATGGTAATAATACCTTCTCAAAAGCTTTCTGATTTTCCGATTTGCTGTCTATGGATGTTTTGTACTCATGACCGCTGTAATAAGGAAGCTGCTGTGCCGAAGAGAGAGCGACTGGATAGTTTAACATTTTACGTGATGAAAATATCCTTAGACCTAGTCATAGACGTTGGCGTGATGGCCGAGCGCAAAATGGGCATTTTATAGCTGTCGTATCGTGGATACCCAAAGTATGGGACGCTCGATGTAATCACAGGATTTTTCATTTGTCAGTTTTTCAAGGCTTGCCTCGGCTCCGGGCTACCCGCCGACGACAGGGTTAAGTGTTGTGTTGACGACGGGAGTCTACGTAAACTGTAGCCGACTGCAACAAGAGAAAGATGAGCCATAGTGAACGAAATGAAATGCCAATCCAGTGCTAGTTTACAGCAACTAGTGAACAGCAGTACTAGATAGAAAAACCGCCTCGCTATAGAATAAAAATTTCACCCCTACTCTATTTACGTACGTATTAGCATGCGGAGATTGTCTTGGGAGCTGCAATGTTACCATTAAACACTGTATACACAGCTGTACTTATGAATCACGACAGCAGTTGATAACCATCGATGAAGGTACGAACAAGTATTCCGAAAACCAACAGAGACAATTTCCCAGCTGGCTAGAAGGGCAGTGAAGGAGGTATTCTCACAAATTTTTTTGTGGTATTAAATTGCCCTCTACTCTGACTACTAAAATTGCTACCCGGCGAACAGTATAGAAACGTACTTTCCTATCAGATGTATCCATTTGTTGACTTACACTATCCCAGTGGGGCCCTGCACTTTCTATACGAAAATGCCTCATCCCATCGCTCCTGGATTGACAGAATGGTTTGAGGAAGACTTGCCCGCAGCTCGTGGTCGTGCGGTAGCGTTCTCGCTTCCCACGCCCGGGTTCCCGGGTTCGATTCCCGGCGGGGTCAGGGATTTTCTCTGCCTCGTGATGGCTGGGTGTTGTGTGATGTCCTTAGGTTCGTTAGGTTTAAGTAGTTCTAAGTTCTAGGGGAATGATGACCATAGATGTTAAGTCCCATAGTGCTCAGAGCCATTTGAACCATTTTTTTTTTTTTTTTTTTTTTTGAGGAAGACTTCATCTATACGTCAAAGAACATGAGGGTGCCCATGTGGCGACCCAGACCAGCTGACTTCAGTCCTATTGAGCACATTTGGGAGCACTTGGAGCGCGATGTTCCCGCCTTCGGCTCAGCACCATTTTCCTTAATTTAGATGTGCCGACTAACCGGTCATGAAAGAGGGCGGGGACCCAAAGCTTTTGGTGGCTCGAAAAATTTAAGCTACAACTCGTCGTTGCTGGGTTGTTGCGTTATAATAGGCAGGCATGTTTAACTCAATTTTTGATATACACTGTGTGATCAAAAGTATCCGGGAACCCCCAAAAACATACGTTATTCATATCAGGTACATTGTGCTGCCACCGACTGCCAGGTACTCCATATCAGCAACCTCAGTAGTCACCAGACACCGTGAGAGAGCAGAACTGGGCGCTCCGTGGAACTCACTGACTTCGAACGTGGTCACGTTATTGGGTGTCACTAGAGTCAGACGTCTGTATGCCAGATTTCCACACTGCTAAACATCCATATGTCCTCTGATTCCGGTGTGATAGATACGTGGAAACGTGAAGGTACGCGTACAGCACAAGAGCGTACAGGCCGACTTCGTCTGTTGACTAACAAATGGTTCAAACGGCTCTGAGCACTATGGGACTTAACATCTGTGGTCATCAGTCCCCTAGAACTTAGAACTACTTAAACCTAACTAACCTAAGGACATCACACACATCCATGCCCGAGGCAGGATTCGAACCTGCGACGGTAGCAGTCGCGCGGTTCCGGACTGAGCGCCTAGAACCGCGAGACCACCGAGGCCGGCTGTTGACTAACAGAGACCGGCGACAGTTGAAGAGGATCGTAACGTGTAATAGGCAGAAATCTATCCACACCATCACACAAGAATTCCAAACTGCATCAGGATCCACTGCAAGTACTATGACAGTTAGGCGGGAGGTGAGAAAACTTGGATTTCGTGGTCGAGGGACTCCTCATAAGCCACACATCACGCCGGTAAATGCCAATTTTACTGTGAAAAAACATTGTATGGAGTGATGAATGACCGTACACAGCGTGGCGATCCGATGGCGGGGCGTGGGTATGGCGAATGCCCAGTGAACGTCGTCTGCGAGCATGTGTACTGCCAACAGCAAAATTCGGAGGCAGTGGTGTTATAGTGCGGTCGCGTTTTTCACGGAGAGGGCTTGCTCCCCTTGTTGTTTTGCGTGGCACTATCAGAGCACAGGCCTACATTGATGTTTTAAGCACCTACTTGCTCCCCACTGTTGAAGGGCAATTCGGGGAGGGCGACTGCATATTTCAACACGATCGAGCACCTGTTCACAATGCTCGGTATGTGGCGGAATGGTTACACGACAATAATATCCCTGTAGTGGACTGGCCTCCACACAGGCCTGACCTTAATCTTATAGAACACCTTTGGGATGTTTTGGAACGCCGACTTGGTGCCAGGCCTCACCGACCGACATCGATACCTCTCCTCAATGCGGCACTCCATGAAGAATTGGCTGCCCCAACCCAAGAAACCTTCCAGCACCTGATTGAACGTATGCTGGAAGCGGTCATCAAGGCTATATACTGAATTCCAGCATTATCGAAGGAGGGCGCCACGAACTTGTAAGTCATTTTGAGCCGGGTGTCCGAATACTTTTGATCACATAGAGTATATACGTCGCTATGCAGATGTTAAGAACCTCTGAATGCCAAATTACGCAAAAAATTTTTTTTGATCGGCTGTGTTATTGTCTCCTTCCGTTTTAGAATACGATTCATGACTTTCTTTCGAAACATAAAGTCATTGAGGAACAATATCTGGCCTTTAAGTGATTTCCACATACTTTTTCGTGAATAATTGACATATTGGTCAGTAGTGATTAAGTTCACAACATATTTAGTGTACACTTTTGATTTCTGTCATTCGATTGCAAATCACTTGATTTAATAGTCTTTATACTGATATTAAGTTTTTTCTTTCGCATTTGATGAATTGTCTTTTTTTTTCAAACTTTCGTTATAGGAGCGAACTTGTTCCTAGAGGGTAGTACAACTAGAAACACACAAAGTTTTTTTTGTCGGCGCTTCAGTCTAGTGACTGATTCTAGAACACATGAAGGGCTGCGCACTAGGGACCGCCCTAAGTAGTTCCCACCATTTTCTACAGACGAGAGGTTGAGGTTTGCGCAGCATTTGTAAATATTTCGCGTTCTGCACATTTAAGTGCTGTATGGTATATTAAAACTGTTGTTGTTGTTGTGGTCTTCAGTCCAGAGACTGGTTTGATGCAGCTCTCCATTCTACTCTATCCCGTGCAACCCTTCTCATCACCGAATAACCACTGCAACCTACATTCTTTTGAATCTGCTTGGTGTATTCATCGCTTGTTATCCCTCTATGGTTTTAACCCTTGACGTTGCCCTCCAATACTAAACTGGAGATCCCTTGATGCCTCAGAACATGTCTCACCAACCTATCCCTTCTTTTGGTCAAACTGTGCCACAAATTCCTTTTCTCCCCAATTCTATTCAGTACCTCCTCATTAGTTACGTGATCTACCCATCTAATATTCATCATTTTTCTGTAGCTCCACATTTACAAGCTTCTATTCTCCTCTTGTCTAAACTATTTATAGTCCATGTTTCACTTCCGTTCATGGCCACACTCCGTACAAATACTTTCAGAAAAGACTTCCTGGCACTTAAATCTATGCTCGATATTAACAAATTTCTCTTCTTCAGAAACGCTTTCCTTGCCATAACCAGATTACATTTTCAGAATGAGATTTTCGCTCTGCAGGGGAGTGTGCGCTGATACGAAACTTCCTGGCAGATTAAAACTGTGTGCTGGACCGAGACTCGAACTCGGGACCTTTGCCTGTCGCGGGTTAGCGCTCTACCATCTGAGCTACCCAAGCACGACTCACGCCCCGTCCTCACAGCTTTACTTCTGTCAGAACCTCGTCTCCTATCTTCCAAACTTCACAGAAGCTCTCCGACACGGTAGCTCAGCGTGTTCGGTCAGAGGGTTAGCTGCTTTCTGTAATAAAAAAGCTGAGTTAATGGATCAACGACAAACTTAACCGGATGTCATACGACGTCCGCCCCGGGCAGATGCAATGAACGAAAACGAACAAAATGAGCTTAAAAAAAAAAAAAAGGTAGAGTGCTACCAGTGAAAGGCAAAGGTCCCGAGTTCGAGTCTCGGTCAGGCACACAGTTTTAATCTGCCAGGAAGTTTCAGTCCACATTTTATGTGCACCCTAATTAGACCATCATCAGTTATTTTACCCCCCAAATAGCAAAACTCATTTACTACTTTAAGTGTTCCACTTCCTAATCTAATTCCCTGAGCACCACCTGATTTAATTCGACTACGTTCCATTATCTTCGTTTTGCTTTTGTTGATGTTTATCTTAAACCGTCCTTTCAAGACACTGTCCATTGTGTTCAGCTGCTCTTCCAGGTCCCTGGCTGTCTCTGACAGAATTGCAGTGTTGTCGGCACACCTCATAGTTTTTATTTCTTCTCCATGGATTTTAATTCGTACTACAAAATTTTCTTTTTTTTCCTTTATTGCTTGCTCAATATACAGATTGAATAACACCGGGGAGAGGCTACAACCCTGTCTCACTCCCTTCCCAACCACTGCTTCCCTTTCATGCCCCTCTACTCTTATAGCTGCCATCTGGTTTCTGTACAATTTGTAAATAGCCTTTCGCTCTCTGTATTTTACACCTGACACCTTCAGAATTTGAAAGAGAGTATTCCAGTCAACATTTTCAAAAGCTTTCTCTAATTCTACAAGTGCTAGAAACATAGGTTTGCCTTTCCTTAACCTGTCTTTTAAGATAAGTCGTAAGGTCAGCATTGCCTTGCGTGTCCCAACATTTCTACGGAATCCAAACTGATCTTCCCCGAGCTACGCTTCTACCAGTTTTTCAATTCGTCTTCAAGGAATTCGTGTTAGTATTTTACAACTGTGACTTATAAAACTGATAGTTTGGTAATTTTCACACCTTTCAACACCTGCTTTCTTTGGGATTGGAATTATTACATTCTTCTTGAAGTCTAAGCGTATTTCACCTGTCTTATACATCTTGCTCACCAAATTGAAGAGTTTTTTCATGGCTGGCTCACCCACGGCTATCGTAGTTCTAATGGAATGTTGTCTACTCCCGGGACCTTGTTTCGACTTAGGTCTTTCAGTGCTCTGTCAAATTCTTCACGCAGTATCAATCATTTCTCACATTTCATCTTCATCTAGGTCCTCTTCCATTTCCATAATACGTGTCTCAAGTACATCGTCCTTGTACAGACCCTCTATATACCCCATCCACCTTTCTGCTTTCCCTTCATTGATAGGACTGGTTTTCTGTCTGAGTTCTTGATATTCATACTGGTGGTTCTCTTTTCTCCAAAGGTCTCTTTAATTATCCTGTAGGCGGTATCTATCTTACCCCTAGTGATATACGCTTCTACATCTTTACATTTGTCCTCTAGGCATCCCTGCTTAGCCATTTTGCGCTTCCTGTAGATCTCATTTTTTACACATTTGTATTGCTTTTCGAATGCTTCATTTATTGTATTTTTATATTTGATCTTTTCATCAGTTAAATTCAATGTCTCTTCTGATACCCAGGGATTTCTACTACCCCTCGTCTTTTTACCTACTTTATCCTCTGCTTCTTTCACTATTTCATCTGTCAAATCTACGCCTCCTTCTTCTATTGTATTTCTTCCCCAGTTCTTGTCAATTGTTGCCTAATGCTCACTCTGTAACTTTCTACAACCTCTCGTTCCTTCAGTTTATCTAGATCCCATCTGCTTAAATTCCTACCTTTTTGCAGTTTCTTCGGTTTTAATCCACAGTTCATAACCAATAAACTGTGGTCAGAGTCCACATCTGCCCCTGGCAATGTATTGCAACTTAAAACATGGTTTCCAAATCTATGCCTAACCTTATATAATCGGTCTGAAGCCTTCCAGTGTCTCCAGGTGTCTTCCACGTATACAACCTTCTTTCATGATTCTTACACCAAGTGTTTGGTATCGATTAAGTTGTGCTCTGTGCAGACTTCTAACTGGCGGCTTCGTCTTTTATTCCGTATCCCCAGTCTATATTCACCTACTACTTCCCCTTCACTTCCTTTTCCTACTATCGAATTCCCGTCCCCAATGACTATTAAATTTTCGTCCCCCTTAACTATCTCAACAATTTCTTTTATGGCATTATACATTTCTTCAGTCTCTTCACCATCTGCGGAACTAGTTGGCATATTAACTTGTATTACTGTGGTAGGCGTGGGCTTCGTGTCTATCTTGGCTACAATAATGCGTTCACTATGCTGTTCATGGTAGCTTATACGTGTTCCTATTCTTTTATTCATTATTAAACATACTCCTGCATTTGCCATATTTGAGTTTGTATTTGTAACTCTGTATTCACCTGACCCGAAGTCTTGTTCCTCCTGCCGCCGAACTTCACTAGTTCCTACTATATCTAACTTTAACCTATCCAATTTCCTTTTTAAATTTTCTAATCTATCTGCCCGACTAAGGGATCTGACATTGCACGCTCCGAACCGCAGAACGCCACTTTTGTTCCTCCTGATAACGACATCCTCCTGAGGAGTCCCCGCCCGGAGATCCGAATGGGGATACAACTACTTGGAATATATTGTTATGTCTTCAATGCAGAATTTTATGGTGAATCAAATGCTATATGTTTTTAGACCTTTGTATATAACATGTGGACATTTAAGCCATACGTTGAAACAGATCTTTCGCCACGGAACATGTGGTACTTTCAAATAAATTAATTTTCTTAAATGTCTTAACAGTTTTACCTGCCTTAAGGATGGAAATTTGTGTTAGTTTCCAATAGCCTCTATCTAAAAATGTATTTCAGTTTTAACTGCAGTTTGGTAATACTTCTGCTTAATTTGATTTCACTTACAGATTACTGGTGTATAGTAGAGTAATAATGTGACAGATAGATGACTAAATACAATACTGACAAGACCCTCTCGATTGCAACGATTTAAATGACAATTGATATTTGTTAATAGGTACAAGACCTGTTGTACCATGGAACATGTTTTCACGTTTAGAGAAACCTAAATATCCAGAGTAATTTTTGTAATTTCAGAAAAAGAGTGCAGCACGTGAAAAGTGAAAGGAATCATTTAAAAATGGAATAAGAAAATACACTAAACTTCTCTGAGAGGGAAAAAGTCTGAAAGTCTGAAAACTGCACCGAGGTGCAATAGTTTCCCCTGTTATTGGCTGCATCAGGAGAACACCGCTCTAGCAATGTAGGTGACATGTCAATGAAGCAATTGGTTTTGTTTGTAATAAAAATCGAGAATAGTTCTTCATTCTTGCAATGTGATGGTATACAATTTTTTACATCCGGAGGAGAACGTCGAAAGCCCTCTGAACTCTGATGTACATCTCATTTTGCAGCAAAATTTGAGGAGATCACGAGGGGTACTAACGAACCGCGGTGTCGTAGCACGCTGTTAGTGGAGCTATGTCAGGGCACTACAGGCCGCTGTATTGGCCTGACGTACCTGCAGCATTTCCGCTGCTGCAGAAAATGAATGACCGATACCCTACTTTATCAGTTGCTCACTCAATTTTATTCTGGTTTCTCTAGGTGTGCTGCAGTACTGTGGCATGTGGATTTCATTGATTCTGTGACTGCAGATATGTACAACCAAACGATAAAAAGTATTGAAGTAATTTAGCCTTTTAGAGACGATACTTAAAACTGTATGTCTAATTCTCATACCAGATACAGCCACAAATTTTTTGATATTTGTTAATAAGCAATTAACTTTCTTTAATTCTTAAGCTTGTAATGGTTCGTCCGCAGCTCGTGGTCGTGCGGTAGCGTTCTCGCTTCCCACGCCCGGGTTCCCGGGTTCGATTCCCGGCGGGGTCAGGGATTTTCTCTGCCTCGTGATGACTGGGTGTTGTGTGATGTCCTTAGGTTAGTTAGGTTTAAGTAGTTCTAGGTTCTAGGGGACTGATGACCATAGATGTTAAGTCCCATAGTGCTCAGAGCCATTTGAACCATTTTTTTTGTAATGGTTCTTTATTTACGTGACCATTACGGCACTCCAACCCCAGTTCTCGATACCAGTAATATCATACTACTTTTCTGCGAAGTAACAGACATATTTTTGTGACAATATTCACATTTGGTTTTATTAATGTATAGGTACTCCGATGTATCGATATATCACAGTGATATTGTTCTTCTGTGTGTTCATTTCTGTGAGACTGTCATAATCTTTGACTTACTTGTAACCATTTTGGCGCGAATGCGCACAGAGCAGTCTTTGTTTCACTTTGCAGAAGTTATGTTGTTATTTCGCTTTGTAAAAGAACAGTCAAGTCTTGTGTTTGTTTAAAGTGGAAATTAAATAAATGAAAATTGATACAAAACTGTTTTCTTGATGATGTGACAATTAAGAAGAAGTGTATGTGAATTTACAAGAAGTCTAATAAAAATGTGGATCGTGAACACCAAGTCAAAAATTATTTCTACCATACCATTGTTCTGATCTGGGATTGTTTGATCATTAAGAATTTCCTGAAAAACGCATTTTTTATGTCTTCAAATATTGCTAAAATACAGATCTGGTCCTTCTAGCAGTCAAAGTGGAATCACCCTAGAATCAACAAGATGAGCCATAACAACTTCGACGAAATCTACGTGGGAATCCATTCAAGATAAGTGCCAAAATTAACGACTTTTTCACAGTGAATTCATTATTTCCATTCTGACGACGCCATCCACAGTCAATAACTTTGTTGTTGCCCGATAAAGCGAACATATGCTGCGTGAGTAACATTATTAATCTGATTTATAGCCTACTTTGCAAGTGGTGGTATTGTTAGAAGCTCCACAGATATTGAAATTGTCTGAGTTTCCTATTGTAGCGCTACGCTCACAGGATGTCCAAAATCTTTTGAAAGCACTGGTACTTTTCCTCAGTTGCTTTGCGCTTTAGATGTTCCATAATCTACGGCTCGTACTTATTTCAAAAGGAACTATCTCTGTTTGCGCTGATTTGACGCCACAGACTGCAATGGGCACCCAAACGCCGTCATCACGTAGCGAGTGGTAAAATATTTTCGCACTGGTCTTCTTTAATCTTCATCAGAGCGATGGTGAGATGTGTGATGCCCACCGACGTAGTCATCACAGCTTAGTAACAGGGGCTGTTGAGTGGCATGTTAGTAGTATTGGAATGCTTAGGATGTGTGCATGCTGTGCGCAGACACAGGAGGAGCTGGCCGCAGTTCACGAACAGCTCAATGTGGTTTTGGCTATGGTCAGTCGTGTTCAAGCTGCTGCCTAGGGGTATGGCAGAGGTAGATAATCTGGAGCATCGCGTAACACACATGAGGTGTCACTTGTTTCGCCCAAGGGCTCTGCTGCCGAGGCACCTCCCAGTGCATCAGACGCGGGACAGGATGCTTATGTACGCGTCACCTGGCAGACTCGTGTCTAGACGCATCAGGGGTCCCGTATCACTCCAACTGCACACGCCCCACACCACTACAGAGCCTCCACTAGCTTGAACAATCCCCTGCTGACATGCAGGGTCCATGGATCTCGAGACTGTCTCCATACCCGTTTACTTCCATCCACTCGATAAAATTTGAAACGAGGCTCGTCCGACCAGACAACATGTTGCCAGTTATCAACAGTTCAGTGTCGGAGTTGACGGGCCCAGGCGAGGCGTAAAGCTTTGTGTTGTGCTGTCATCGAGGGTACACGAGTGATCCTTCGGCTAGAAAAGCCCATACCAATGATGATTCGTTGAATGATTTGCACGCTGACACTTATTGATGGCCCAACATTGAAACTTGCTGCAGTTTGCGGAAGAGTTGCACTTCTGTCACATTGAACGATTCTCTTCAGTCGTCGTTGGTCCCAGCGATGTCGGAGATTTGATGTTTTGACGGATTGCTGATATTCACGGAACATTCGTGAAATTGTTCGTACGGGAAAATCCAGACTTCATCGGTACCTCGGAGGTGCTGTGTCGCATCGCTCGTCCGCTGATTATAACACCACGCTCAAACTCACCTAAATCTTGATAACCTGCCATTGTACTATCAATATTCGATCTAACAACTGCGCCAGACCCTTGTTGTCTTATATAGGAGTTGCCGACCACAGCGCCGTATTCTTCCTGTTTACATATCTCTGTATTTGAATACGCATGCGTATACCAGTTTCTTTGGCGCTTCAGCATGTTTTAGATCTCGCAGCTACGAAGAGGCCTGCGCCAGTCGATGGCTTCAGTATACAGACGGGGATTAGTGACCATGATGTCGTCATAGCTACTTTGGTTACTAAAGTTAATGAATCAATCAAGAAGGCTAGGAGAGTATTTCTGCTAGAAAGTGCAGATAGACAGCTGATAGCATCCAAGTTAGACAATGAATTAACATCATTCACGAGGGCTATCCACAAAGTAATTTCCGATTACTCGCGAAATGGAAACCACAGTGAAAATCAGAAATGTTTTATTTGTAACAGTTAGCTACACCTTCCAGCTACGTCTCTACGTAGTCGCCGTTCTGACTTAGACATTTGTCGTAGCGTGGTACCAACTTTCCAATGCTCTGGTCAGAGAAGATAGCTGCCAATGCTTTCCGCCAACTCTCTGCGCTGGCCTACAGCTCGTTTCCTGTGTCAAAATGTTGTCTTCATAGCCAGCGGTTCATGTGAGCAGAGATGGAACTGAGATGGAGACAATTACGGGCTGTATTGTGGGTAATCAAATATTTCCAACTGAAAACGATGCAGGACCATCTTCATTGCCCCTGCAGAAGGCGGCTGAGAATTGTCTTGAAGAAGAAAACGCATGACAGTTACGTAATGTTCGTAATGTTGGCTGCATAGCTTCAGGCGAAATTTCTCAGCCGGCCGAAGTGGCCGTGCGGTTAAAGGCGCTGCAGTCTGGAACCGCCAGACCGCTACGGTCGCAGATTCGAATCCTGCCTCGGGCATGGATGTTTGTGATGTCCTTAGGTTAGTTAGGTTTAACTAGTTCTAAGTTCTAGGGGACTAATGACCTTAGCAGTTGAGTCCCATAGTGCTCAGAACCATTTGAAATTTCTCACCAGGCCCACTTTCTTGGCGGGAGACACTATTTTCTAGACATCTTTACATTCTCACTGTGAGCTCAGAAATGAGAAGAGCGTCGTGATGCTATCTAGGGTCATACTAGAGACACTGCCCAACACATCTGTGCACAGCTTTATCGGATTCTCATAGTCGTTTCCATTTCGCACCCGATCGGAACTTACTTTCTGGACACCCCTCGTAGTTCCAGTATGATGGACTTAGAGCAACTATGGACAACGTTTATTGGGAGAATTTTAGGTAGGTGTGGTTCATCTTTCAAGGAGACCACATACAGGACTCTAGTACTACCCGTTGTTGTGTAGTGTTCGAGTGTTTGGAATACATAGCAGGTCTGATTACTGGAAGAATATAAGCAATTCAGAGGAGGGCAGCTAGTTTTGTGATCGGTAGGGTGGAACAACACGCAGGTGTTACGGAGATGCTTCGGGAACTCAAATTGGAATCAGTGGAGAGAAGGAACACTGCTGAGAAAACTTAGAGAACCGGCGTTTCAACCTGACAGCATAACGAGTCTGCTGCCGCAAAACGTACATTTGGCGCAAGGTCCAGGAAGATAAGATTAGAGACACTGGGGCATACAGACAGTCATTTACTCTCGCTCTATTTGCAAGTGGATCAGAAAATGACTAGTTGCGGTGGAGAGTGCCCTACGCCACGTCCCATACCGTGACTGGCGGAGTATGTATCTAGACGTAGATATAGAAATTTAGTAAGAAATGAACACATTTCACAGCATTGGGTACATCAGACAGTAGAAGAACAGTTCGGAAACTTTCATTTTTCGTATCAAGATGACAGTGCAGCCAGTCATAAAGCAGCATCTGTGAGACAATGGCTTGTGTTAAAATGTGAACAGTGAGGTTACTTAAATGGATTGCACTATCCAGAGCATCGTTCTAAAATTAGTGGAACACTTTTGGAATGAGTTAGAGTGTCGACTTCGCGCCAGACCGCAGCCTCCAACAACACTACCTACTCTCGTTACATCTCTCGAAAAAGAAAAGACTTCCAGTTCACCACAAACACTCAGACAACTCTTAGAAATGAAATGTCGTGTGACGAGGGCCTCCCGTCGGGTAGACCGTTCGCCTGGTGCAAGTCTTTCGATTTGACGCCACTTCAGCAACTTGCGCGTCAATGGGGAAGAAATGATGATGATTAGGACAACACAACACCCAGTCCCTGAGCGGAGAAAATCTCCGACCCAGGCGGGAATCGAACCCGGGCCCTTAGGATTGACAGCCTGTCGCGCTGACCACTCAGCTACCGAGGACGGACACCTCTCAGAAAGTATCCCCACAGGACTTCAAACCATCATAAAGATGACATACGCCATAGTGTATATCACACAAAATGTAAATAGAAGGTTTTAAGGCACTCAGTACCAGATAAAGAAGATAACAGATTAGAACAGTTTAATTCCTGGTATACATTCACATGTCTGTACTTAATGCCTACGTGTCTGAAGACAAAGTGTAATTTACACGACCCAGTCACATTAATGAGAACACCACCTATGTTCGACGTGAACGTGCAATAACCACTCGCAGACGGCAGGTGGCAGCAGCAGTAGCGGAAGGTATACAAAGCATGTCGGGGGACGCTGAAAACAGTGCAGTCATTGCCGTAATGCGGAAACGGAGCGATTTATCTGAAAAGGCGTCATCATTGGTTGTTGGGCCAAGGGTGGAATCATTTCTGAAAGTGCTAAGTTTGTAAACTGTATGCGTGCCGTCGTTGATAAAGTATAGCGTGCATGGCAAAACAGTGCTATCCAAAACTGTCGCCGAGGTAACTGTGGGGCACTATGGGCCATAGATAATAGGAATGATAATTAAATCAATACCTTAAGCTGTCGACAGGCGTTAATATACATCAACGGGGACAGTTGAAAATGTATGTCCCGAATGCGAATCGAACCCGGGATCTCCTGCTTACATGGCAGACGCTCCATCCACCTGAGCCACCGAGGGCACAGAGGTTACTGTGACTGCAGGGATTTATCCCTTGCTCGCTCCCCGTGGGACCCACATTCCCAACTTAATGTCCACACACTACATCCATAGTGCCCCTGCCCACTACACTCACTACTTGCGGAAGACGAACTTACCGAGTCCTGTAAGAGTTCGGGCAATGCGTGTGCAGAAGGAGGGAGTCAATGGCCAGTTAGCCTTAACTACATAAAGCACTCCGTCTTCAGGCCACGAGTGGCCTACCAGGACCATCCGACCGCCGTGTCATCCTCAGTGGAGGATCGGGATAGGAGGGACGTGGGGTCAAACACCGCTCTCCCAGTCGTTATGATGGTATTCTTGACCGAAGCCGCGACTATTCGGTCGAGTAGCTCCTCAACAGGCATCACGAGGCTGAGTGCACTCCGAAAAATGGCAACAGCGTATGGCGGCCTGAATGGTCACCCATCCAAGTGCCGACCACGCCCGACGGCGCTTAACTGCGGTGATCCCACGGGAACAGGTGTGTCCAGTGCGGCAAGGCCGTTGCCTCTAGCCTTAACTATATAGAAATGGTATCCGTTCTTTCGGATATCTCCGTGTACATCAACGGGGATAGTTTAAAATGTGTGCCCCGACCGGGACTCGAACCCGGGATCTCCTGCTATATAGATGATAGGGGTTGTTGACGGCTGCGAAGATGTGTACGGGTGAATAGACGAGCAACGGCCCCTTGCGAACGTTGCTGCGTATGGGCTTCCACAGCAGGCGCTCCGTTCGTGCACCGACGGTGGCTGCTTTTCATCTGCGACGAAGGCTGGAATTTGCCCGCCAATGCCGCAATTGGGCTTCTACTGAGTGGCAATAGGTGACTCTTTCAAATGAATCACATTTTTGCTCTCTCGGACAGATGGCTGTTGACGTGTACGGCCGTGCAACAATCGTCTGAAGGGTCCAGATAGGAAGAGTGACTGTTATGATCTGGAGAATATTTTCGGTGCATTCCCTGGATGATTTCGTCATTCTGGAAGGCACAGTGGATCAACACAAGTATTCATCTGTCTTGGGGACCATTTCCATTCCTGCTTGTAGTTTATTTTTCCCTCAGCACGATGGCATCTACCAGCAGTACAATGCAACGTGTCACACAGCTCACAGCGTACGTGCGTTGTTCAAAGAGCATCAGGATGAGTTTACCGTACTCCCATGGCCACCAAACTCTCCGCATTAAAACCTAGTAGAGATCCTGTGGGACCACCTTGATCAGGCTGTTCACGCCAACTGAGAAACGTTGCGCAGCTGGCCACGGCATTAGATTTGGTTGGCTCCACATCCACGTCGCCATACCTTCCAGATACTCGTTGCCTTTCTTCTTGCTCGTCCGCGCTGCAGAATGTGGCTACTCAGGCTTTTGACAGGTAGTCACATTGATGTGACGGAACGATGAATGTGTATATGGATAGCTAAAAACGGGAGAAGCAAAGATAATTCGATAATTACTGTCTTCTCGAATGGTGTGTTACCACCATGCATGGCCAATGGCTTGAATTTAGTTAAATATCTGATGTATTCCTGAGAGGCTGCTCCTAAAGAGGAATCATCTACAGAACTGCAACTGTCGTGGAAGGTGCTGGATGTATCGGCCATGCTGCAGTCCATATTCAAAGCGAATTCCATATAAATTCGGCAAAAAGTTTCTTTACTACCCTCATGACTTACATGTACACTACTGGCCATTACAACTGCTACACCAAGAAGAAATTCAGATAATAAACGGGTATTCATTGGACAGATATATTATATTAGAACTGACATGTGTTCATTTTCACGCAGTTTGGGTGCATAGATCCTGAGAAATCAGTACCCAGAACAACCACCTCTGGCCGTAATACCGGCCTCGATACGCCTGTGCATTGAGTCAAACAGAGCGTGGATGGCGTGTACAGGTACAGCTGCCCATGCAGCTTCAACACGATACCACAGTTCATCGAGACTAGTGACTGGCGTATTGTGACGAGCCAGTTGCTCAACCACAATTGACCAGACGTTTTCAGTTGGTGAGAGATCTGGAGAATGTGCTGGCCAGGGCAGCAGTCGAACATTTCTGTATCCAGAAAGGCCCGTACAGGACCTGAAACATGCGGTCGTGCATTATCCTGCTGAAACGTAGGATTTCGCAGGGCTCTAATCAAGGGTAGAGCCACGGGTCGTAACACATCTGAAATGTAACGTCCACTGTTCAAAGTGCCGTCAATGCGAACAAGAGGTGGCCGAGACTTGTAACCAATGGCACCCCATACCATCACGTCGGGTGATACGCCGGTATGGCGATGACGAATACACGCTTCCAATGTGCGTTCACCGCGATGTCGCCAAACACGGATGCGACCATCATGATACTGTAAACAGAACCTGAATTCATCCGAAAAAATGACGTTTTGCCATTCGTGCACCCAGGTTCGTCGTCGAGTACACCATCGCAGGCGCTCCTGTCTGTGATGCAGCGTCAAGGATAACCGCAGCCACGGTCTCCGAGCTGATAGTCCATGCTGCTGCAAACGTCATCGAACTGTTCTTGCAGATGGTTGTTGTTTTGCAAACGTCCCCATCTGTTGACTCAGGGATCGAGACGTGGCTGCACGACCCGTTACAGCCATGCGGATAAGATGCCTGACATCTCGACTGCTAGTGATACGAGGCCGTTGGGATCCAGCATGGCGTTCCGTATTACCCTTCTGAACCCACCAATTCCATATTCTGCTAACAGTCATTGGATCTCGACCAACGCGAGCACCAATGTCGCGATACGATAACCCACAACCGCGATAGGCTACAACCCGACCTTTATCAAAATACGGAAACGTGATGGTACACATTTCTCCTCCTTACACGAGGCATCACAACAACGTTTCACCAGGCAACGCCGGTCAACTGCTGTTTGTGTAAGAGAAATCGGTTTGAAACTTTCCTCATGTCAGTACGTTGTAGGTGTTGCCACCGGCGCCAACTTTGTGTGAATGCTCTGAAAAGCTAATCATTTGCATATCACAGCATCGTCTTCCTGTCGGTTAAATTTCGCGTGTGTAGCACGTCATCTTCGTGGTGTAGCAATTTTAATGGCCAGTAGTGTATGTTCTGCTCCCTTCCCTTTCTCTGTTCCCTCTCGATTTATCCGTCTATCTAGGTAACTATCGTTCTTTCTCTCCCTCTATCTACGCTATCGGATCACAAGTATTCGGACACCCCTACGTAACGGGGAATGGACTACTGAATTTCACCACAGATATTCCCGTCATAATAAATGGAGGATGGTATTAACGTGTTCTAAGTAGAGGAGCAATCACAGCGAAATGGGTAGATATGGGGAACTCAGCGATTCAAACGTGGACCAGTCATTGGATATAACTCGAGTACCAAAACCATCAGACGTTTCAGCCCTTCTAAAGTTGTTCAAGTCGATTACTGGTGTTTTGATCATGAAGTGAAGATACGAAGGGAAAACCACAGGTAAACTAAGACTAGGTACACCTTATATACTGACGGACATGGGACCGTTGAGCACTACGGAGATTGCATGTAAATAAACAGCGTGGAATCAGCGGAAGATATCACTCGTGATTTCGAAAGTGTTACCAGCAGTCCAGCTAGCTCAGTGACTGCATGGGGAGTTAAGAAGGATGTGGTGCAATGGTCGAGCAGCTCAGATGAGTGAAAACGAGTGATTAGGCGCGATGAATCGCTGGAAGAATGAGGGTTTTTCGAATTTCTGGAGAAAGTTACATGGTATCACAAATGGGGCAAACACTGAAGTACGAGGAACGTGATGGTTCGGTCTGGAGGTGTCTGTCGTGGTTAGGATGTGGTTCCGTTATTGGTCCTAAGAAAACGCTAAATGGGGAAGGATAGGCACAAATTTTACAGCATTCGGTACTGCATTTCGGAGTCGATGATTACTTGTATCAGCGTTACAATGCATCCTGACATAAAGAAACATCTGTGAGGCAATGGTTTGTGGATAGTAACATTATTTAAGGCCAGGTTCTCATTCAGAATGATCGAAAATTCGATTTTTGGATTACATTGTTTAAGGTATTGTGTCTAGAACGTTGGGACGAAAAGGTTTTTTAATCAGTACCTTACAAAAGTTTCTACGGCCCATTTTTCGAAGCAGCGTCACGGCCGCCGTGCAACGCTCTCAGCCGGAGACGCCCAGCTCAGGTAGACAGTCTGTCGTGCCGTGACCCACGTTTACAAAATGATTTATATTGCTGTACGTATACAACATATTCGCCGAAAAAGCTGAAAAACAACGTGTGCAGGCTGCCGAACGCAGCACATTCAGCTCAGCCAGATCGGCTTTTCTCGCCAAGAAGAACAAGGAAATTTCTCTCCAGGAAAAATTCGAGTTAGAGGAAGGGTCGATATACGGTTCTGGAATTGCAGATTATACGTAAGTAATAGAAAAATTTATTTTCGGTCAAATTTTTGTCGAAATTGGTCAAAACATAATTTTTGGTACGCCATATTGGATTAGCCACTTTCAGTTTCGAAAATCTAACTTCAGATTTGTGTTCAGCGACATCAAAAACATATATTAACACGTAGTTTTTATGCAAATCGGAATAATATATTTTTTTTAAATTTTCCCTGCACTCTAAGCATGTTTTCTCGATAAACGATTTTTCAAAACTGCTTGCACCATAAAAAAAAAAACGATTCAACCTATTAACTTTTACCTTTGACGCCCGAAAAGTAAACTCTTTTCTTGAGAGCTTATACCTATAATACATGAACGTTGTTAATACTACTTTTTGCAAAGCCTTAAAGAGTGAACAAAACCCCCAAAAATCGAACTCACAGTTCGAGTTTGCATAATATCATTTAATTTAAGTTTATTTCATTGTGTTTATGAATAAGCTCCCATAAATTTAACGTAGTATCGACTGGTGTCACCCATTTTTGAATTTAGACAACTCCTGAGGGGCTACACTGCGCGCAGTCTGCTTACTTCAAACACGTAGGCCCTTAATCGAACCATAATTACCTAAGCCATTTTGTTTTCTTTTTTTTAATTGCAAATCTAAAATAAAGTTCAAAATATGATCAATCATAATCCCCAAATAGATCATTTGTATGTCTTTCCATTGTCTCAAGAAATAATTTCCAAACTTTTCTTATTTTTTACTCACTTGAATGTGAGCCTGACCGTAAGCGGAATGACATGATGAGGGTCCCGATCTTAAACCTGTCGAACACCTTTGGTATGAGTTAGAACGTCGACTTATACCGAGACTCCAGTGATCGACACTACTACCTGCACTGTTTCGACTCTTGAGGAAGAATGAGCTGCCATTCCTCTAAAGAAATTCAAGACACCTCAATGAAAATGTCCCTAGCAGAGTTCAAGCAGCAATAAAGGCTAAGGGGTGACACACCGCACATTAACGTTCGCTAATAGGTGTCCAGATACTGTTTATCCGTTGGTGAATGAATAACGTTATTTTTGAAAGCAGTAAGACATTGGTCCGTGTTTTGAATTGTATCACACAGTTCAGAATTACTAAAATGTATACATTTTACTCGACAGTAAAGTTATATTGAAGTCAGTAAAGGACTAAAGGAGGTGTTAATCAAAAATGAGTGGAGTTGGCAGGGTGGTAGGAGCTGGATACGGGGAGAGGAGGCGCAAAGTCGAAGTTTACCCTCGTTGTGCCACTAGGTTTACCGTCCCGTGGACCAGGAGCTCATTGCACGCAGAGTGCAAACTCTGTTCGCGGAAGTCCTCTGTGTCGTTCTCTGGCACATTTTAGGCAGTTCCCTGCCGTGATCGTCGTAGCCTGTGCAAGACAAGATCGGCATTACGTATGTGGACGCAAACGCACTTAGGAGTAAACGTTTCGACTGTGAGGAGGAGGTTCAAATGGTTCAAATGGCTCTGAGCACTATGGGACTTAACTTCTGAGGTCATCAGTCCCCTAGAACTTAGAACTACTTAAACCTAACTAACCTAAGGACATCACACACATCCATGCCCGAGGCAGGATTCGAACCTGCGACCGTAGCGGTCGCGCGATTCCAGACTGTAGCGTAGAGGAGGATGAGAACAGTGTTTAACGTCCCGTCATTAGAGATGGAGCACAAGCTCGGATTAGGGAAGGATTGGGAAGGAAATTGGCCGTGCCCTTTCAAAGGAATCATCCCGGCATTTGCCTGAAACGATTTAGGAAAATCACGGAAACCCTAAATCAGGATGGCCGGAGACGGGTTTGAACCGTCGTCCTCCCGAATGCGAGTCCAGTGTGCTAACCACTGCGCCACCTCGCTCGGTTGTAAGTAGCGTGAATTCAGATCAGTATCGATCAACGAAGTCAGAATCTTTTTGAATAGCAACACACAATCACACAGGTGTAGTAGCCGGCGTTCGGGCAGAGACCATAAGGTAATACTTCTATTCCAGTACCGATATACGCAGGCTTCAGGAACGAGAAACAAACTCCCAGTCCGTCATCTGGGACAGTTACTTACAAGGGCGTGCTGAAAAGTAACACCGCCGGATGTTTTACTGCAAAATTCGGAGGTGTTACTTTTCGGCACTTCTTTGTTCCTATTGTGGAGGTCAAACGGCCACCCTTGTCGTCCGCGACCACAGGAGTCGCCATACCCGAAATTGGAACTACCTGCCACATAAAAAAACCTTAATAACATTCTACATCTTTACTCTTCGTGTCGTCAGATTTATTTCTGGCGACGAACACATTACTTCCAACGAGAGACCAGTTTGTTGATACCATCACAGTAGAATGCTTGATTTTGCAGAGGGGGCTACAACCTCCCCTCTGCTTGGACCGCTTTCAGCTGCCGAAGTGAGTGATCGAAGGTGTTCTTTAAGTTTTAGAAACAGATGAAAATCTGATTGTGCCAAGTCGGGAGTGTAGGGAGGATGATCGCTGACAGTGAACCCAAGGGGCCGGATTGTTGCAGATGTCGATACGCTCGAGTGTGCTCTGGCATTGAAATGTTGGAGGAGAGGATGCTACATGTGTGGACGAACTCTTCAAATGCGTAACTCGATTATAGAACGCTATCTCTCACACACCGACATAGCTACGTTACACACCAACATGTTACACGCTCCAATTCGGTGCCTCTACCGTATGTAGACAAGAAGAATAAAGATGTAGAATATTAATAATGTCCGTGTCATTTAAAAAGCTTTAAGTATTTTCAAATGAAAAAATCGGAGGTGTTACTTTTCGGCACGTCTTTGTTCCTATTGTGGAGGGCGAACGGCCGTCCTTGTACGACTTGTCGTCTGCGACCGTAGGAGTCGCCAGACCCGAAAGTGGAAGTACCTGCCACATAAAAAATATCGTCGCTGCTCCCCCTGTCTGAATTCATGTCGCTGGTGTGGCTGCAGAACGCCAGATGAGCGTTTTAACACCTGTCCTCGCCAACATACGTTCTGGCCAGCCATATCACCATTAGTACTTACGATGTACATTCGTAGATCCTCCAACGAAAATCTTCATGAAGTAGGATGAAAGAAAGATGGACTAAAATAGTCTATTTCGAAAAAGAAAGATTATGGAGTAACGTTCCGGCGACGTCGGAATCATTAGAGCTGAAGCTCAGTTTCAATTTGAGTAAAGATAGAGGATATGGGCAGTGCCGTTTTCAGAACAACTGATTCCGACATTTGCGTCATGCGATAAGTGGACATCTCGGAAAACACAAGTCAGTATGTCCAGACTGGGGTTGGAACCTATATCCTGTCGAAGACGAGTCCATTCTGTTAACAACGGCGCCACTTCGCTACTGATAAGGCAAGAGCAAACGAGTACTACGTCTGAAGTCAAAAAGTACCGAATAAACCCTACTTCGGGGTATTGACACATTCTGTGATATCGTACTAATTGTATTTTATATTAAGTCCAATTTTTACTCCTGTGTATTGTTTTTATTGTGGTCTTCAGTCCACAGACTGGTTTGATGCAGCTCTCCATGCTACTCTGTCCTCTGCAAGCTGCTTCATCTCCCAGTACCTTCTGCAACCTACATACTTCTGAATCTTATTAGTGTACTCATCTCTTGGTCTCCCTCTACGATTTTTACCCTCCACGCTGCCCTCCAATACTAAATTGGTGATCCCTTGATGCCTCAGAACACGTCCTGCCAACAGATCCCTTCTTCTAGTCAAGTTGTGCCACAAAATTCTCTTCTCCCCAATTCCTTCCAATACTGCCTCATTAGTTATGTGATCTACCCAGCTAATCTTCAACATTCTTCTGTAGCACCACATTTCGAAAGTTTCTATTCTCTTCTTGTCTAAACTATTTATCGTCTGTGTTTCACTTCCATATATGGCTACACTCCACACAAATACTTTCAGAAACGACTTCCTGACATTTAAATCTGTACCCGATGCTAACAAATTTCTCTTCTTCAGAAACGCACCCTTGCCATTGCCAGTCCACATTTTATATCCTCTCTACTTCGACCGTCATCAGTTATTTTGCTCCCCAAATAGCAAAACTCATTTACTACATTAAGTGTCTCATTTCCTACTCTAATTTCCTCAGCATCACCCGATTTAATTCGACTACATTCCATTATCCTCGTTTTGCTTTTGTTGATGTTCGTCTTATATCCTCCCTTCAAGACACTGTCCATTCCGTTTAACTGCTCTTCCACCTTATTTTCCTACAGTTCATTTTCTTTTGAATTTTTCAGATTCCTCTCTCAAGCCAAAATAAAGTCGCCAACGTCTTAAGGGTCGCCATTCATTTATTTAATCGTATGGCTAGGGCCCCCTGTCGGGCAGACCGTTCGCCAGGTGCCGGTCTTTCAATGTGACGCCACTTCGGCGACCTGCATCGATGAGGATGATAGGATGAGGACAGCATAACACCCAGTCCCTGGGCGGAGAAAATTCCCCGTCCCAGGCGGGAATCGAACCCGGGACCAGAAGAGTGACAATCCGTCACGATGACCATTCAGCTACCGGGGACGGACAAGGGTCGCTATTAGGCACTATGTTGTTCATAAAGTTACCTCGAGGATGAGAGCATTGCATTAAGTACACAAATTTCTTACATTTAGCAAAAATGATAAAGCAGTTGATGATGTAGTGATCAGTACGTACCAAGTTGGAGTCGAGTTTCTTAACAAGTGGCACACTACCTATGAGCGAGGAAAACACGACTGATGGTGTTATTCGAAGCATTAACTACACCCTCCTACGCTATTATTGTAATTATTTCCACCAGCGAGATCTTGCAATGACAGGACACTTGATTTGCATTTGTTAGGTGTTGTCTGGAATCCCCCTCTGGGCAATTCCATATGTTGCCTTAATCGCCTAATGCTGAACATTGAAAAGGACGGGGGCTATTTCCATGTCCATTGTTTCCCAACCAGAGCATGAGCTCCATCTCTTAGCATTTTGTTGGAGACGTTAACCGAAATACAGTATTTCTCCTTTGTTAATAAACTGTGAACAATACCTGTTATGAGCACCCTAAATCAGGGTCGACATGACTAAAACCTGGCATGCCTATCTTTCTCGGTCTCTCTAAGACGAGCCTTTAACACATGTGTGACGAGCTCAGTGTAATGGTCCTAAATATTAAATCATAACCATAGATCAAAATACTCTCGTATTTAAACAAAATGATTGGCACCTGCTTTTCGAAGGAATACAGTCACATCGCGAAAACAAGTTAGGAGTGCAGGGTATATATTTGTTTTTGCAGAGTGGACAAACCAGGATCAGTTGTAGGACAATAGTTTGTTTCTGAGATTCAAGATTAAGTTCGAGTTCAATAAGTCACTTATTTGATGGGGAATAAGTCTGCAACGAAATGAACGTAAAGTCCCATAATGACCGACAAACTGCAGTTCTCTACCGTTTTTGCCGCCAACGCTCCCTCAGCTACAAGAGAAGTTAGTTATTGCCTGATGTCTTAATGGATGTTCTATCGTCCTGTCCCTTCTTGTCAGCTTTTATCATATGTTTCTTTCCTCTCCGATTCTGCGGAGAATCTCCTCATTCCTTACCTTATCAGTCCTGACCGCTATACGTTCAATTTATTCATCTATGTCCCACTGACACTTTGGGGAGCTGCCTCATCTACGTGCAAGACTGCCTGGCAAACTCTACAAGCTTTCCTAATCTGTGCAGCTCGCAAATAAGAAGCAAACGAGTGCAAGACTCACGAAATAATGCAGTTAATCAGGCAACTGCAGCTCGTGGTCGTGCGGTAGCGTTCTCGCTTCCCACGCTCGGGTTCCCGGGTTCGGTTCCCGGCGGGGTCAGGGATTTTCTCTGCCTCGTGATGACTGGGTGTTGTGTGCTGTCCTTAGGTTAGTTAGGTTTAAGTAGTTCTAGGGGACTGATGACCATAGATTTTAAGTCCCATAGTGCTCAGAGCCATTTGAACCATTTAATCAGGCTACTCAAGTTTCGTAGCAAGTGTGAGTAGCTCGTGCAGTTAATAGCGATAGTGCGAAATGCCACACCCAGAACTCGGCAAAAGTGCGTCTCAAGCAGTGACAGTGTAAGACGTCTCCCTCCCCCACGGCAAGACTGCAAAACTCTTTTCCGCAGCCAGACCGCAAGCTGCGACATGGTCGTGAATTGAATATTGATCCGAATATAGAATAAATTTCATTAGTGCTGCTGACAAGATGACACTTGTATATAATATTATTTACATATATTTGATAATTCTGGAGCTGATTTTGTGTTTAGCATTTGGTGATGCCGCTATGGCTCCAGTACATCAGGACATGTTTTTATAAAACAGATTTGAAGATTGACATTATAGACCAAACGGTAGTCCAATGACAAAATATTTGTGACCATAGATGTGTTGTTGTGGTCTTCAGTCCTGAGACTGGTTTGATGCAGCTCTCCATGCTACTCTATCCTGTGCAAGCTTCTTTATCTCCCAGTACCTACTGCAACCTACATCCTTCTGAATCTGCTTAGTGTATTCATCTCTTGGTCTCCCTCTACGATTTTTACCCTCCACGCTGCCCTCCAATGCTAAATTTGTGATCCCTTGATGCCTCAGAACACGTCCTGCCAACCGATCCCTTCTTCTAGTCAAGTTGTGCCACAAACTTCTCTTCTCCCCAATCCTATTCAATACCTCCTCATTAGTTACGTGATCTACCCACCTTATCTTCAGCATTCTTCTGTAGCACCACATTTCGAAAGCTTCTGTTCTCTTCTTGTCCAAACTATTTATCGTCCATGTTTCACTTCCATACATGGCTACACTCCATACAAATACTATCAGAAACGACTTCCTGACACTTAAATCTATACTCAATGTTAACAACTTCCTCTTCTTCAGAAACGATTTCCTTGCCATTGCCAGTCTACATTTTATATCCTCTCTACTTCGACCATCATCAGTTATTTTACTCCCTAAATAGCAAAACTCCTTTACTACTTTAAGTGTCTCATTTCCTAATCTAATTCTCTCAGCATCACCAGACTTAATTCGACTACATTCCATTATCCTCGTTCTGCTTTTGTTGATGTTCATCTTATATCCTCCATTCAAGACACTGTCCATTCCGTTCAACTGCTCTTCCAAGTCCTTTGCTGTCTCTGACAGAATTACAATGTCATCGGCGAACCTCAAAGTTTTTACTTCTTCTCCATGAATTTTAATACCTACTCCGAATTTTTCTTTTGTTTCCATTACTGCTTGCTCAATATACAGATTGAATAACATCGGGGAGAGGCTACAACCCTGTCTCACTCCTTTCCCAACCATTGCTTCCCTTTCATGCACCTCGACTCTTATAACTGCCATCTGGTTTCTGTAGAAATTGTAAATAGCCTTTCGCTCCCTGTATTTTACCCCTGCCACCTTCAGAATTTGAAAGAGAGTATTCCAGTTAACACTGTCAAAAGCTTTCTCTAAGTCTACAAATGCTAGAAACGTAGGTTTGCCTTTTCTTAATCTTTCTTCTAAGATAAGTCGTAAGGTTAGTATTGCCTCACGTGTTCCAACATTTCTACGGAATCCAAACTGTTCTTCCCCGAGGTCCGCTTCTACCAGTTTTTCCATTCGTCTGTAAAGAATTCGCGTTAGTATTTTGCAGCTGTGACTTATTAAACTGATAGTTCGGTAATTTTCACATCTGTCAACACCTGCTTTCTTTGGGATTGGAATTATTATATTCTTCTTGAAGTCTGAGGGTATTTCGCCTGTCTCATACATCTTTCTCACCAGATGGTAGAGTTTGGTCAGGACTGGCTCTCCGAAGGCCGTCAGTAGTTCCAATGGAATGTTGTCTACTCCCGGGGCCTTATTTCGACTCAGGTCTTTCCGTGCTCTGTCAAACTCTTCACGCAGTATCTTATCTCCCATTTCGTCTTCCTCTACATCCTCTTCCATTTCCATAATATTGTCCTCAAGTACATCGCCCTTGTATAAACCCTCTATATACTCCTTCCACCTTTCTGCCTTCCCTTCTTTGCTTAGAACTGGGTTGCCATCTGAGCTCTTGATATTCATACAAGTGGTTCTCTTCTCTCCAAAGGTCTCTTTAATTTTCCTGATGTGAAGTAAAGGAAATTCAGATGTCAAGACTTCAAATTTTCCTTTATCAAACCCCAACTCCCATCTTTACGAAAAACTATACATGGAGGAGAGGACACCTAGCCATGGCTATAGTGTCTAGCGAGAATTTCTCTTTATTTGGGTGAATACAGGGAATCCCCCAGAAATATTTCATTCTCGGCTTAAAGAATGCATCTTAACATGCAAGAGTTAGGTATTAACTGCTAGCCATATTTCACACATTGGTCGAGCCCTTCATGTCTAAGCACAGTGAAGGGTAAGACTCAGTTGACTGGATAACAGGTTTTGGAGAGAAAGGCAACGAATTTTCTCACAGAGACCGAGCGGCACCGTTTCGGCCAATTCTTAGATCTGAGTACGGTTATGCTCTGGGGAATATCAGTGGCTTAGCAGCAGCTGCCTTCAAACGTGCAAACCGCATTCGCCTTCATAGCATGGAGCAGAAGCTTATCGCAACCGCTTCAATGAACTACAGCGTCCTCTTCTCAGAGCACGGGAAGAACACCGGGGCCAGCCCGTTTTTTACCAAGATGATTTGAAGCCTCCTTCCTGAGTCATCAACTTTGTACTCTCGTAAAAAATAACAGGAAATGAGATAAAAACTGACACAACTATTATTAATATTTCCTTCATTAGAACATCCTAATTCACTTTGATGTGTCTCTATATAATGTGTTTAGAAACATTCATGAATTTCGTACAAGATGAATAACGTCTCTCTTTCACTATATTACAATGATAATTTTTACATAAACTCTACACAAGATAATCACTGCACATTATATTTCCATACTTTTATCTCTTATTTACTGCATGAAAAGAATATGGATATTAGAAAACATTTAGACTAAAAAAATTCCATGTAACCCTAATGTAATGTATTCTGTATTCTATTCAAATTATCACATTTTTTGAAATATTTAAAAGGAAATAACCTTCCCAAAAACAGGCCAACACCACTTGCATAACTGCGAATGTATACAGGCGTAGATGCAAACGGACGCCAGGGACTGAAGAATAATCCTTACGAAACGAAAAAAAATAACTTCACTGGGAAACAAAAACAAGACAGTAGCCTAAGTAATGGCAGGCTGTCCGAAAATGCATATGCTAGCAGATCTGAAAAGTCAAAATCTCTACTGGGTAACGTTCCATACTGTGTTGCTTCAACTTAAGTATTCTGACATGCTTTGCTCCTGCGCAAAAGCTGATCCGAGATACCGGTGTTCAGCCCTCTCACACTTTTCTACATCAGCTTGCCTTTTTAAATAGTTGTGTGAAGACGGTTCTTTCTAACAGTACCACGACTAACAAAGTCGACTAGAAATCAGATTAATAATGTTGCTCACGCAGCATATGTTCGCTTTATCGGGCAACAACAAAGCTATTGACTGTGGATGGTATCGTCAGAATCGAAATAATGAGGTCACTGTAAATAAGTCATTAATTTGGCACTTATCTTGAATGGATTCCCACGTAGATTTCGTCGAAGTCGTTATGGCTCATCTTATTGATTCTAGGGTGATTCCACTTTGGCTGCTAGAAGGTCCGGATCTGTATTTTAGCAATATTTGAAGACCTAAAAAATGCGTTTTTCAGGAAATTCTTAATGATCAAACAATCCCAGATCGGAACAATGGCATGGTAGAAATAATTTTTGACTTGGTGTTCACGATCCACATTTTTAATAAACTTCTTGTAAATCCACATACACTTCTTCTTACTTGTCACATCATCAAGAAAACAATTTTGTATCAATCTTCACATATTTAATTTCCACTTTAACCAAATACAAGACTTGACTGTTCTTTTACAAAGCGAAATAACAACATAACTTCTGAAAAGTCAAACAAAGACTGCTCTGTGCGCATTCGCACCAAAACGGTTACAAGTAAGTCAAAGATTATGACAGTCTCACAGAAATGAATACACACAAGAATCGTACCACTTTAATATATCGATACATTGGAGTACCTATACATTAATAAAACCAAATGTGAATATTGTCACAAAAATATGTCTGTTACTTCGCAGAAAAGTAGTTCGACATTACTGATATCGAGAACTGGGGTTGGAGTGCCGTAATGGTCGCGTAAATAAAGAATCATTACATCTTGCAACGACGCATTGCAAATTTCAGCTGGCTCAAGGCATGTTCAGCCGAGTTCACGCGAGCATACACCACAAGTAAATCCATTAATTTGATTCATGTCTCCTCGAGGAAGATGTTGACATTCTGGGAGCGGTTTTCTAATTCATTGTTATCGGGAAAGATAAACGTATTGCCGACATGTTGACCATAGGGCTGTACAACAGGATGGAGGATCTAGTCCAAGTACTGCACAGTTCTCACATTGCGTTTCATAACGGTCAGAGGCGTCCAACACGTTTTGTAAGCCCTCGTCGCCAGTTTTGTAAAGGCCTCGTCGCTACTGCTGTGGAGGCCGAGTTCCTACTGTTGTTATGATAGGCCGAGTTTGTGAGTTCATGAAACGGCTTCTGGTGCAGTACACTACTAAGACAACTTCTCGCTGCCACTATTACACAGCTATGCCCCAGGGTCAGGTTACAGGATAGAAGAACGAAGGTTCTACAACAGTCCAACAAATTAGTAACAAAATCACACAGATGAGTTAAAAGGTTTACTTATCTTTGCGACTAGCTGAAATATGAAGTCTACTACACTGCATGTAATATAACACGAAAAGGCCCTCAATGGCTAAGCGCAAATAATCGTAAGTAAACTTCACTGTACATAGCAAATGCAATTTACAACAACTGCCTATTCAAATCTAAGAGTTTGTAACCTCCCCCTCACTTATCGACCTTAATGATAGTGAAACATTAAACCGCGTGTACCTAATGAAAATTTGGGAAAAGCAATCGTCACCGAAGTTAATCTGTCGGTAAAGAGGGAGGAAAGGATTACATCTAAATGAAAGGAAAAATGCAAATGAAATTGGTGGAAATTAATTTTGAAAAGGGGTAAAGTTAATAAAGAAAGTAAATGTGCAGTCGTTACGTTAACAATTAATTGGCTTTAATTAGATATTTGAGATTTGGGGAAAATTACAGTCGCCAGTCCCACGGACAACTCCTATAATAACTGAGAATGAAAGACTATTGCACATGTATTTAACACTAAAAGCGTGGCAACTGAAGGTTGACACGTGTTGTGTGAAAACTGAATGTTTGTCAGAAGTAATAAATTTCGCTACACTCTGACTTAATTTAGCAAAAGAATTAATAAAACCGGAAAATTGAAAGTTAATTTAGTGACTGAAATTAATAGTGAGCTTTGTTTCTGAAGCACTACGAAATTCAATAAAATAAGGTTAGTCTTGGGCTACCTCAACAATCATTTCAAAAGCTACTAGAATCTACGCAATTTAGAAATAAGGGATTTAAATTTGAACTTGAATTAAATGATTCTGAACAATTAACAATAGTAAAATTTAGTACGTACCAAGCTGAGCTGCAGTCACAGGTAAACTAAAATATGGTAACAAAACTCGCACTCTTAATTTGTGCCTGTGTAATCTAAATATTGTAACCAGCTATGAGTACCTTAACTGAACTTTGAAATTAAAGCAGTGAAATCGAATGATATTACTTCCATGCTGGCGTTTGAATTTCAACGACACTCGGGTTCATTCCGGAAAAGGAAGGGACCCTGCTTGGTAATGCATTTGGGACAATGAGCAACAACGGTTCATGCTATGTTGCTGTAATTTAGTGAGAAAAATTTAACAGTTTGAGAAGCTGAGGTCTGCCATACAGTTCTAAAACTTTACGTGCTTTCAGTCTTCCTTGTTCTTTGACTGAAGGTTGGAAGTCGTCGATCGAGGAGGTGGCGACAACCACTCACTGTCGGCCGTAGCTGTTGCAGAAGCTGGATGTTGGCGCGCCTTCTTCTCGACACAGTCACCAGGCGAAACGGGCTCTTGATGTGCGCCAGCTAACGCTTCCCGTCCGCGACACCGTGTCAGAAACTATCATAGCAAGTCGAGCGCAATTACATGCTGCCAAACCCCGAAAGCGCGGCAACTCGCGGGAGCGTCACACAACACACCTGCTCCACCGCCCTACTCCAGCCAGACTCTGGTCTGCCCGCGCTCCACGCGGCAGAGTTAACACTACCAAAGATCATAAACACTTTGGTTCTCCACACGACCTATCGATGTAGTCGTTCGATAGCATAGTTTTCCCTAGGCAAGACCCAGCGTAAAAATACAAATAATATTTACAAAACAAACCAATTATACATCGACATAAATGCATAAATATATATAAACAAATAGTAAAACAGTTACAATATATAAACACAGAAATGTCATATCTTCAGGTAACAAAATAAGGAAAAAAATTTATAGTACAATAGATGGAAATAGGAGGATATTTCTGGCGTTACAAGTTCACTAAATGGCGTTCTCTTTCTAAGTCAGCCCTGGACCATGATCTAGGACCAAGTGGGCGAGAGCTGCTCTTTTCACTTCCGAGTAGGCTTCTCCCATTGTCGTCCGGTCATTGGCGCATTGTACTCGGCTGGCAGTTGGCCGAGGCGACGTCGATATCGACATCCCCAGCGCCACCCGTGGCGCTGGTGGAACTTGCGCAAGTGGCGATTCTGTATGTCACTGGAACCAGCTCGGTGCGAGCAGCTGCGGTGTTTTTGCCTGGCTGTGTCTTGTTCGGACTACACAGCACAACATGCCTACGTGATTCCTACCTGCCCCATCTCCTTCCTGGACCAAAGCGGACTAGATGCCTGAGAAGTCCATTCACACCTGGCTGTCTCCACACACTTCTACATCGATCATCAGACATCAAACAAATCCTAGAATTGTCAGTGAAGAGAATTCAGAAAACAGATTACATCCGAAGTGCACGCCATGGGGAAGGGGGTTGTACTATAGTTCGAAACGGACGCTTATATGCCAAATTCATCATATGACGACGCGTGCGTACTTTCCCCTCCCAGTTACAACATGGCAGCGTTTTGTTGTATTTTCCTCAGAGCACGCCGGCCGGAGTGGTCGTGCGGTTCTAGGCGCTACAGCCTGGAGCCGAGCGACCGCTACGGTCGCAGGTTCGAATCCTGCCTCGGGCATGGATGTGTGTGATGTCCTTAGGTTAGTTAGGTTTAATTAGTTCTAAGTTCTAGGCGACTGATGACTTCGGACGTTAAGTCGCATAGTGTTCAGCGCCATTTTGATCCTCAGAGCACCTTCGAGTCATAATAGACAGGCAGCGGTCGTCAGCTGGTGCCACTGATCGTGAGTGGCTACTGCGAGGTCCATCTTCGATGTTTCTTTTATCTGACTCTATCTGTTGAACTTCCGACTGACATCGCTGTGGTGTACGCCAATTACACAGGCAACTTATCGTCTAGAGAACCTATTCACCGTAAAGTGACACTGTGTACATGGTGTAACACTAAAATGACCCTTCCAGACATGCTGCCAGTCTCCCCCGGGTACAAAATCCGTTCTGCTCTGCTGAGCTGCACTAACAATGCAGGTTTACTGTTGCTTCCAGTTTAGACAGTCTGTTGTACATATCGATTTCATGTGGTCAAAAGAGTATTAAAAAAGATGTGCCCAAGTAATACAAACTACACTACTGGCCATTAAAATTGCTACACCACGGAGATGACGTGCTACAGACGCGAAATTTAACCGACAGGAAGAATATGCTGTGATGTGCAAATGATTAGCTTTTCAGAGCATTCACACAAGGTTGGCGCCGGTGGCGACACCTACAACATGCTGACATGAGGAAAGTTTCCAACCGATTTCTCAAACAGCAGTTGGCCGGCGTTGCCTGGTGAAACGTTGTTGTGATGCCTCCTCTAAGGAGGAGAAATGGGTACCATCACGTTTCCGACTTTGATAAAGGTCAGATTGTAGCCTAACGCGATTGCGGTTTATCGTATCGCGACATTGCTGCTCGCGTTGGTCGAGATCGGATGACTGTTAGCAGAATATGGGATCGGTGGGTTCAGGAGGGTAATACGGAACGCTATACTCGATCCCAACGGCCTCGTATCACTAGCAGTCGAGATGACAGGCATCTTATCCGCATGGGTCACTTTGGATAATGGGAATGAAATCATCTTCCAAAACCTTAACGTACCGTTCGGTAGTCACCGTGCCATCAAGGAATACCGCACCGACTATTCCGTGACTGGCTATTGCTCACCACACAGTCACCCGTTGAGGTTAAAGAGACTTCTCGATGGCGAAATGCCGATTCTCAATCCCCCAAATGCGCGAGTTTGTTTATTGACGAATCCACCTAGATGAAAGTGGACTTTGTCGCTAAACCTAAACATACAAATTTCCATCATGCACGCGGTCAACTGTGCAGTTTGAACTTCCCAACGCAAACAGTTCTGAAATTATGACGATTTTATTTCTTTTAGTTCAATAATTGTCACGCTGTAATTCGAAGCCCACTAGCAGCATATGGCTGCAAATATGTACTGTAGATATGCAAAATAAAGATGTATGTCAATAACTTTTATTTAAAAAGCTTTTGAGAGTTTCCACATGAAACATTTCGAGGCATTTTTCACATGCATTAGTATTAATGGGTAAAGAGAATGTGCAAGGCTATAGAAGCATATATTATTGGGGGAAATATATATATCACCTATTGGAACAGTAAAGAGACATTTGGAGAAAAGCGTTAGATTGTATCATTGTGAAGGGCTCAGATGGCACTAAGCAAACAAGAAAAAACTGAATGATGGAAAATAAAGGAGGGATGGAAGATTTCATACTGTGAAAAGAATTTAACAGATCACTGGAACGTCTAAGTCCATACAAGGCCCCTGGAGCAGACAACATTCGATCGAAAATATTGAGACCTTTGAGGGAGACAGAAGAATGTAATCCTTCCAAATACAAAGCAATGAGGTGCTGACTGGTGTGAATATTTCCGAACTATGAGTTTAATAAGTCGTGGTTGCAAAACAACGAGACGAATTGTGTACGGAAGAATGGAAAAACTGGTGGAAACTGACATCGCGGAAGATCATTGCGAATATTGCTTGGAGAAAGCCAATTACGTTTATAGAATCTGTAAACTTAGAGAAAGCTTTTGACAGTGTTGACTGAAGTATACTCTTTGAAATTCAGAAGGTAGTAGGAACAAGATACACAGAGCGAACGATTATGTACACCTTATATAGAAACCAAACGCCAATGACAAGAAAAAAATGGTTCAAATGGCTCTAACAAGGGAACCTCCCCATCGCACCCCCCTCAGATTTTATTATAAGTTGGCACAGTGGATAGGCCTTGAAAAACTGAAAACAGATCAATGGAGAAAACAGGAAGAAGTTGTGTGGAACTATGAAAAAATAAGCAAAATATGTACTGAGAAGTCCATGCGAAGATAGGCAACATCAAGGTTAATCTCAGCTCAGGAGCGCCGTGGTCCCGTGGTTTGCGCGAGCAACTGCGGAACGAGAGGTCCTTAGTTCAAGTCTTCCCTCCAGCGAAAAGTTTTTCTTTATTTTGGCTAAGTTATGGTCTGTCCATTCGTTCATTGACGTCTCTGTTCACTGTAATAAGTTTAATGTCTGTGTTTTGCGACCGTACCGCAAAACCGTGCGATTAGTAGACGAAAGGACGTGCCTCTCCAATGGGAACCGAAAACATTTGATCGCAAGGTCATAGGTCAACCGATTCCTCAACAGGAAAACACGTCTGATATATTCTATACGACACTGGTGACGGCATGTGCGTTACATGACAGGAATATGTTGTCGACCCACCTAACTTGTACACTTGGCCAATGGGTAAAAACATTCTTCTACGTTGCCCGATTTAGGTTTTCTTGTGGATGTGATAATTACTCCCAAAAAAATGATGAAAACATAAGAGTTTGTCACATAAACTGCAACAAATGAATCCAACAGTTTCGCAGTCGCTCACTTTCCCCTGTGCTCTGTCAAAACATATGTTTCAAATTTTTCCGTGTGTAGACCGTCAAATCCTGCCTATGTCCAAGCAAATCTGAACATGTCCTGGAATTTTGGAGAGCGAAGCTGATTATGTGTGAGTGTCTGAACTTTGATAATTGTCTGAAAATAAAAAATTAAACTTTTCGCTCGAAGGGGGACTTGAACCTAGGACCTCTTGCTCCGCAGCTGCTCACGCAAACCACGGGACCACGGGGCTCCTGAGTACAATCTATCCTTTATGTTGCTTATCTTGCACATGGACTACTCGGTTTGTATATTTTGCTTATTTTTTCATAGTTCCACACAACTTCTTCCTGTTTTCTCGATTGATCTGTGTTCAGTTTTTCAAGGCCTATCCACTGTGCCAACTTATAACTAAATCTGACGGGGGTGCGATGGGGAGGTTCCCTTGTGAGCACTATGGGACTTAACATCTATGGTCATCAGTCCCCTAGAACTTAGAACTACTTCAACCTAACTAACCTAAGGACATCACACAACACCCAGTCATCACGAGGCAGAGAAAATCCCTGACCCCGCCGGGAATCGAACCCGGGAACCCAGGCGCGGGAGGCGAGAACGCTACCGCACGACCACGAGCTGCGGACAAGGCAATGACAAGAGTCGAAGGACATTGAAGAGAAACTGTATCTGAGAAGAGAGTGACAGATGGGCGTAGCTTCCCCCGATGTCATTCAATCTGTACACCATTTAACAAGCAGTAAAGAAAATCAAAGAATAATCTGGCGAAGGAATTAAAGATTAGAGAGAAGAAATAAAAATTTCGCGATCTGCAGGTGACACTGTAATTCTGTCAATGGCGGACAAGGGCTTGGAAAGACAGCTAAACGGAATAGAAAGTGCCGTTGAGTTACTAAGAGGTAATAAGACGGACATCGGAAAAAGTAAAACAGGGGTAACGGAATTTACAAATTCGAATTAATTCTGGTGATGCTGAGGGAATCAAATGAATAAATGAGGCACTAATGGCATCAGATCAGTTGTGAGCAGCAAAATAACTGACGATGGCCGAAGTACACTGATAAGCCAGAACATTAAGAGGACTGCCCATCACGACGTTGGATGGCGCCTGGTGGCGCTGAGGAGGCGTGCCGCGGTAACAGAAGCACGTAGATCGAGAAATCCATTGAGATAATCAACTTTGACAAAGCGCAGATTATTGTTATTATGCAGAATCTGTGAAAGAGTAAATCGAAAACGGCGAAGCTGGTCGAACGTTCGCTTGCTACTCTCGTGAACATCTGCGGAAAGAAGTAGAAGGATAGTGAAACCACAACTAGGCGCTAAATGGTTGGAACTCCCCGACTTTTCACGGAACGTGGCATTCTGAGGATTGTCTGCTCTGTAAAGTAGGAGAGATGGTGATCTGTCGCATCTTTGGCGAAAGAGCACAATGCTGGTGCACGTACAAGTGTTTCGGAGCACACCGTTCATCGTACATTGTCCAAAATGAAGCTCCGCAGCAGACCACTCCTACGTGTTCATATACCACTGGGCATTAAAATTGCTGCACCACGAAGATGACGTGCTACAGACGTGAAATTTAACCGACAGGCAAAAGATGCTGTGATATGAAAATGATAAGCTTTTCAGACCATACACAAGATTCGCGCCGGTGGCGACACCTACAACATGCTGACATGAGGAAAGTTTCCAACCGATTTCTCAAACAGCAGTTGGCCGGCGTTGCCTGGTGAAACGTTGTTTGGAAGCCTCGTGTAAGGAGGAGAAATGCGTATCATCACGTTTCCGGCTTTCATAAAGGTCGGATTGAAGGCTATCGCGATTGCGGTTTGTCGTATCGCGACAATGCTGCTCGCGGTGGTCGAGATCCAATGACTGTTAGCAGAATATGGAATCGGTGGGTTCGGGAGAGTAATACGGAACGCCGTGCTGGATCCCAACGGCCTCGTATCACCAGCAGTCGAGATGACAGGCATCTTATCCGCATCGCGGTAACGGATCGTGCAGCCACGTCTCGATCCATGAGTCAACAGATGGGGACGTTTGCAAGACAACAACGATCTGCACGAACAGTTCGACGACGTTTGCAGCTGCATGGACTATCAGCTCGGAGACCATGGCTGCGGTTACCCTTGACGCTACATCACAGACAGGAGTGCCTGCGGTGGTGTACACAACGACGAACCTGGGTGCATCAAGGTTCTGTTTACAGCATCATGATGGTCGCATCCGTGTTTGGCGACACCGCGCTGAACGCACATTGGAAGCGTATATTCGTCATCGCCATACTGGCGTATCACCCGGCGTGATGGTATGGGGTGCCATTGGTTACACGTCTCGGTCACCTCTTGTTCGCACTGACGGCACTTTGTACAGTGTACGTTACATTTCGGATGTGTTACGACCCGTGGTTCTACCCTTCACTCGATCCCTGCGAAACCCTACATTTCAGCAGGTTAGTGCACGACCGCATGTTGCAGGTCCTGTACGAGCCTTCTTGGATATAGAAAATTATCGACTGCTGCCCTGGTCAGCACAGTCTCCAGATCTCTCGCCAGTTCAAAACTTCTCGTCAATGGGTGCTGAGCAACAGGCTCGTCACAATACGCCAGTCACTACTCTCGATGAGCTGTAGTACCGTGTTGAAGCTGCGTGGGCAGCTGTACCTGTAAACTCCATCCACCTACTGTTTGACTCAATGCCCTGTCGTATCAAGGCCGTTATTACGGCCAGAGGTGGTTGTTCTGGGTACTGATTTTTCAGGATCTATGCACCCAAATTGCGTGAAAATATAATCACATGTCAGTTCTAGTGTAATATATTTGTCCAATGAATACTCGCTTATCACCTTCATTTCTTCTTGGTGTAGCAATTTTAATGACCAGTAGTGTATGTTGTCCTAACGACATTGTCAGTTACGATAGCAATGGGCACCGGACCATCGGGCCTCGATCGTCAATTAATGGTAACGTGTCATCTGTTCTACACTAGGTCGTCTCCACATACGCCGTCATCGAGGTGAATGGCGTCTGGAAACGTACCGCGTGCTACAGACGCAGACTGGCGGGGGCAGTATTATGCTGTGGGAGACATTCTTCTACGCTTGCTCGGGCCTTGTGGTAGTAATCGAAGACACGCTAACACCTGCGAACCACCTGCATCCCTTCATGCTTGAAATCTTCCCCGATGGCGAGGTCATCTTTCAGCAGGATAACTCCCCATGTGTCGGAATCAGAACCGTGCTACAGTGGTTTGAGGAGCTTTATAGTGAACTACTGTTGATGTCCCGGCGAACATATTAACTTGATGTAAATCCTTCGGAACCCATCTGGGTCGCTATCACCGCACACGCGCATCAGCAACCCGCTATTTACGCGAATCACATGACGTTTGCGTAGACTTCTAATGCCACATACCTCCACAAATTTGCCAACGAGCTGTCGTATCCCTGATACGCAGAATCAGGGATGTATTTCGTTCCAAAGACGAACAAACAAGCTATTAAGCAGGCGGTCCTAATGTTTTGGCTCATCAGTGTAGAGGTGATATAGATGTAAAATGCAGACTGGCTACATTTCAGGAAGAATTTCTGAAAACAAGGAATTTAATAACATCGATTGTACACTGAAGCACCAAAGAAGCTGCTATAGGCAGGCGTATTGAAATACAGAGATACGTAAACAGGCAGAATACTGCGCTGCGGTCGGCAACGCCTATACAAGCAAGTGTCTGGCGCAGTTGTTAGGTCGGTTACTTTTGCTACAGTGACAGTTTATCAAGATTTAAGTGAGTTTGAACGTGGTGTTATAGTTGGTGCACGAGTGATGGGACACAGCATTTCCGAGAAACGATGAAGTGGGGATTATCTTGTACATCATTTCACAAATGTACCGTGAATATCAGGATTCCGGTAAAACAAAAAATTGCCAACATCGCTGCGGCCGGAAAAAGAGCGTGCAAGAAGGGCACCAACAACGACTGAAGAGACTCGTTCAACGTGACAAAAGTGCAACCCTCCCGCAAATTGCTGCACATTTCAATGCTGGGCCATCAACAAGTGTTAGCGTGCGAATCATTCAACGAAACATCATCGATATGGGCTTTCGAAGCGGAATGCCCAGTCGAGTTGTCCTGATGACGGTACGACACAAAGCTTTACGCTTCGGCTGGACCAGTCGACACCGACATTGGACTGTTGTTGACTGGAAACATGTTGCCTGCTCGGGTGAGTCTCGTTTCTAATAGCATCGAGCGGATGGACGTGTACGGGTACAGAGACACCCTCATGAATACATGGATCCTGCCTGTCAGCAAGGGACTGTTCAAGCTGGTTTTCTGTGATGGTGTGGGGCTTGTGCAATTGGAGTGACCCCTGATACGTCTACATATGACTCTGACAGGTGACACATACGTAAGCATCTTGTCTGATTACTTGCATCCATTCATGTCTGTTGTGCATTCCGACGGACTTGGACAATTCGAGGAGGACAATGCGACACCCCATACGTCCAGAGTTGCTACAGAGTGGCTCCAGAAACACTCTTCTGACTTTGAACAGTTCCGCTGGCCAGCCAATTCCCCAGACATGAACATTATTGAGCACATCTGGGATGCTTTGCTGTTCAGAAGAGATCTCCACCTCTGGTTCAAATGGTTCAAATGGCTCTGAACACTATGGTACTTAACATTTGAGGTGATCATTCCCCTATAACTTAGAACTACTTAAACCTAACTTACCTAAGGACATCAAACACATCTATGCCCGAGGTAGGATTCGAACCTGCGACCGTAGCGGTCGCGCGATTCCAGACTGAAGCGCCTAGAACCGCTCGGCCACTGCGGCCGGCCCACCCCTGGTACTCTTACAGATTTATGTACAGCCCTGCAGGATTCGTGGTGTCAATTGTATGGAGCACTACTTGAGACATTAGCCGAGTCCATGCCACGTCGTGTTGCGGCACTTCTGCGTGCTCGCACTGGCCCTGTGTGACATTAGGAAAGTGTTCAAATGGTTCAATTGGCTCTGAGCACTATGGGACTTAACTTCAGAGGTCATCAGTCCCCTAGAACTTAGAACTACTTAAACCTAACTAACCTAAGGTCATCACACACATCCATGCCCGAAGCAGGATTCGAACGTGCGACCATAGCGGTTGCGCGGTTCCAGACTGTAGCGCCTAGAACCGCTCGGCCCCCACGGCCGGCTTAGGAAAGTGTACCAGTGTCTTTCGCTCTTCTGTGTAGATTCAAGTGTTGCAAAGTCTTTCGTGAATATATTTGACTAAAGAGTAGTCTTCTTCGGAAGTGAAACGTGGACGATAAGCATTTCGGACAAGAAGAAATTATAAGCTTGTGAAATTTGTTACTATAGAAAAATGCTAAAGATTAAGTTAGTAAATCGCGTAACTAAAGGTCTGGCACTGAACTGAATTGGAAAAACTTATTGCATAACGTAACAAAAAGAAGGAACCTGTTGATAGTACACATTCTAAGGCGTCGAAGATTTGTCATTATACTACTGGACTGAAGTATGGGGGCTAAAATTTTTGTGAGAGACCAAGGGATGAACTCTGAGCCGTCATGGTAAGAGATTTGAGAGACTTTTAGCTTCCCAGGTCTTTCGATGTGTGACAAAAGTGGTTGAAAGAGCAGCAGACTGAGGCTGTTGCTCCTACAACACTTTCGAAAATTGTCAGATACATAGTGATTGTACGCATTCAGCCTCATTTGTTCGTGTGTTCTTTGAGGTAAGATTTTGAAACGGAGAGGAATGTAGAACCACCTTTCATCCCTTTGGATAAGGTGGTGGAGGGAACTACAGCTGCTCTGCAAATCAGCGAACGATCAGTCATAGGATCTAGTAAGAGGAATGTCTCCAAGGAAGATTTAGGTGAGTCATATAAATTGGGGACCCCTGAGAAGAAGAGGCTCCTCTAGAGGAGGGTCACAAATCTCGACTCTTTTCAGGAAAATGTGATTCGTCAGTGAAATATAAGCACATTATTCAAGGAAGGAGCATCCGACACTTAGAAAGCTACACGTTACCTTTGTAATAGTGGACCTGTTTCAAGGCAGTAAATCATCTTTGCTGCGAGTTTTAAAGAAACTGGGATGCGGCTATAAATCTGTTTGTGGCTGCAAGTTATTAATGGAACAGAAAAGTGTTACAGCCTGATGTAGCCGCCTTCTTAGGGAATTAGTAAGGACAAATTATTACGATATTGTTCGGTTGGATGAAACATGGGTGAATTCAGGACACAGTAATTTTTTTTAAAAAAAAGAGGAAAAAAAGAAAACAAAGCCGGCTAGACGATACCATCATTGATAGAATGGCAGTTCCGACCGGCAGAGGGAAGAGAATAAATGTCGCGCACGATGGAAATTCAAAAAGTTAAATACCTAAGTGTCTGATGCTGTTAAGTTCAAATAAGACCTATAACTACCACGAAGAGGTGAGCACAATACTAACTAGCCTGGAGAGCCGTTTCACACCATGTTTTGGACTGTGGACCACAAAAACCAAAACTAATCTCTTCTTGGTTCAAATGGCTCTGAGCACTATGGAACTTAACTTCTGAGGTCATCAGTCCCCTAGGACTTAGAACTACTTAAACCTAACTAACCTAGGGACATCAAACACATCCATGGCCGAGGCAGGATTCGAACCTGCGACCGCAGCGGTCGCGTGGTTCCAGACTGTAGCGCCTAGAACCGCACGGCCACTCCGGCCGGCAATCTCTTCTTGTCTAAACTATTTATAGTCCACTTCCGCAGGAGGTAACACTCCAGACAAACACCTTGGGCAAAGACGTCTTGTTGTGGATTGGCAAGACAGCCAACCCACTATAAGGAAGCCGAAAGGCACGCGTTTAAACTCACGCAGGCTGGCGTGAGGTCTCGAACAGGACAAGGAATTGAGACTAGCAAAAAACGTACGTATCTTCTGGAATACTTAACTTTAATCCATAATTGGTGAACATCGCTCTTGACGGTACAGGTTTTACAGCATCAATAGTAACTGGTAATGGCGCCTTGCTAGGTCGTAGCAAATGACGTAGCTGAAGGCTATGCTAACTATCGTCTCGGCAAATGAGAGCGTATTTTGTCAGTGAACCATGGCTAGCAAAGTCGGTTGCACAACTGGGGCGAGTGCTAGGAAGTCTCTCTAGACCTGCCGTGTGGCGGCGCTCGGTCTGCAATCACTGATAGTGGCGGCACGCGGGTCCGACGTATACTAACGGACCGCGGCCGATTTAAAGGCTACCACCTAGCAAGTGTGGTGTCTGGCGGTGACACCACACTTCTAATCACTTAAATATATATTCAATGCGGACAAATTATCCCGTTTCCAGAAATGGTTTTCTTGCTGTTGGCAGTTTGCCTTTTACAGTGAGGTTACGAAACTCATGGGATAGCGATATGCACATATGCAGATGGCGGTAGAATCAGACACACTTGGTATAAAAGGGCAGTGAATTGGTGGAGCTGTCATTTGTACCCGGATGATGCATGTGGAAAGGTCTCGAGGCGATTATGACCGCACGACAGAAATTAACAGACTTTGAAAGCGGAATGATGATTGGAGCTAGACGCATGGGACATTCTATTTCGAAAATCGTAGGATAATTCAATATTCTGAGATCTACAGTGTGAAGAGTTATCGAGAATATCAAATTACAGGCATTACCTCTCAGCACGGACAACGCAGCGGCCGACGGCCTTCACTTAACGACCGAGAGCCGCGGTGATTGCGTAGAGTAGTCAGCGATAGCAAACAAGCAATACTGCGTGAAATAAGTGAAGGAATCAATATGAGACTTGTGACGAAAGTATCCTATAGGACAGTGCGGCGAAATTTGTCGTCAATAGGCTATGGCAGCAGACGACTGACTCGAGTGCCTTCGCCATCAGCAAGAAATCACCGAGCGAGGTGGCGCAGTGGTTAGCACACTCGACTCGCATTCGGAAGGACGACGGTTCAATCCCACGTCCGGCCATCCTGATTTAGGTTTTCCGTGATTTCCCTAAATCGCTTTAGGCAAATGCTGGGATGGTTCCTTTGACAGGGCACGGCCGACTTCCTTCGCTAATCCGAAGAGACCGATGACCTCGCTGTTTGGTCTCTTCCCCCCCAAATCAACCCAACCCAACTCAACCCCAAATCAACTGCAGCGTCTCTCCTGGGCTCGTAAATATATCGATTGGACCCTTGATGACCGGAAAACCGTGACCTGGTCAGATGAGTTCCGATATCAGTTAATAAGAGCTGATAGTAGGATTCGAGTGTGGCACAGAACCCACGAAGCCATGGATGCGAGCTCTCCACAAGGCACTGTGCAAGCTGGTGGTGTCTCTATAATGACGTGGGCTGTGTTTACACGGAACTGACTGGGTCCTCTGGTCCAAGTGAACCGATCATTGACTGGAAATGGCTACGTTCGGCTTCTTCGAGACCATTTGCGGCCATTATTAAACAATGGTGCCATGTCACCAGGCCACAATTGTTCGCGACGAGTCTGGACAGTTCTAACGAATGATTTAGCCACTCTTATTGCCCGACGTGGATCTTATCGAACATTTATGTGACATAATCGAGAGGTCAGTTCGCGCACATAATTCGGCAGCAAAACTGCCGTATATATGGGTGGCTGCAGAGTCAACGTGGCTCAATACTCGTATTTCTGCAGACGACTTCCAACGACTTGTTCAGTCCATGCCACGCCGAGTTGCTGCACTAGGCCGGCCAAGAGGACGTCGGACACGGTATTGGGATGTATCACATGACTTTTTTCACCTCAGTGTATAACATCTTTTCAAGAAACTATGGCCGGCCAGAGTGGCCGAGCAGTTCGAGGCGCTTCAGTCTGAAACCGCACGGTCGCTGCGGTCGCAGGTTCGAATTCTGCCTCGGGCGGCATGGATGTGTGTGATGTCCTTAGGTTAGTTAAGTTTAAGTGGTTCTAAGTTCTAGGGGAATGATCACCTCAGATGTTAAGTCCCATACTGCTCAGAGCCATTTGAACCATTTGAACACGGGGTGGAGATCTCTTTTGAACACCTAGGCATCCAAGATGTGCTCAATAATCTACATCTACATCTACATTTATACTCCGCAAGCCACCCAACGGTGTGTGGCGGAGGGCACTTTACGTGCCACTGTCATTACCTCCCTTTCCTGTTCCAGTCGCGTATGGTTCGCGGGAAGAACGACTGTCTGAAAGCCTGAAGTGGTATCACGTCTGGGGAATTTGGTGGCCAGCGGAACTGTTCAAAATCGGAGGAGTGTCTCTGGAGCTACTCTGTAGTAATTCTGGACGTATGGGGTGTCGCATTGTCCTGCTGGAATTGTCCAAGTCCTTAGGTTAGTTAGGTTTAAGTAGTTCTAAGTTCTAGGGGACTGATGACCTCAGATGTTACGTCCCATACTGCTCAGAGCCATTTGAACCAAGAAACTATGAATTCAATTCAATTGCTCTTCTACATCCTTGGCATTCTCTGTCAGCGGCAAACACTAAAGTTTTTGTGCCTTCCCTCTGTGCTGTAATTCCGTTTCAAAATTTCACATTGGTCTCCTTTACTGCTTGCTTAGTGTGTAGGCTGAATAACATCGGGGATAGGTTACAAGTCGATCTCATTCTGATCTCAGCTACTGCTTCCAATACATGTGCTACGACCACTACAAGTGCAGTCCTCTCTCTGCACAAGTAGCGAATACCATTTCACTTCCTGGATTTTATCCCGGCTACCGTCGGAATTTCACTGATTGTTACGTAACTGATTAGTTGTCGTAACATACTTTTGTCACTGGCAGAATCAGTAAAAGATCCGCTCGCCGCAAGCTGTGTAACATTTTGGTGACGCAACTCGAAGCGGTTTTTGTGTGGTCGGGGAAAAGTGGCGACGTGCATACGGTGCAGCTTGCAGACGGCAGGTTTTCGAGTCACGAACGCAGCCCCGGGCTGGCGTCCGCATTCCTGCGGGAACCGGAGGAACGCGCCTGGACGGAGGCGGCGCTGGTGCGCACCTGACTGCCTGCCGCTTGGATAACGCGCTGACGCAACGCAGGAATGCGAGCCACACTGGCCGCCCGCACTCTCTCCGCAGCTTCCCTTGCCGCGCCCTGCTCGCGGATCTGCGTCCAGCGTCTCGTCCACTCCAGCGCCACCTGCACGGTCCTTATTCCAGTCATACTGAAAGACAGGCAAACAGGCATCTATGGGCGCGGAGACGAAGAAAATTGTGAGGATTACTTACGGTGCCCCACAAGGTTCCATCTTAACGCCATTACTATTTCTTGGGTATACAGGGTGGTCCATTGATTGTGACCGGGCCAAATATCTCGCGAAATAAGCACCAAACGAAAAAACTACAAAGAACGAAACTCGTCTAGCTTCAAGGGGGAAACCAGATGGCGCTATGGTTGGCCCGCTAGATGGCGCTGCCATAGGTCAAACAGATATCAACTGCGTTTTTTAAAATAGGAACCCCCATTTTTTTTACATATTCGTGTAGTACGTAAAGACATATGATGTTTTAGTTGAACGACTTTTTCGCTTTGTGATAGATGTCGCTGTAATAGTCACAAACGTATAAGTACGTGGTATCACGTAACATTCCGCCAGTGCGGACGGTATTTGCTTCGTAATACATTATCCCTGTTAAAATGGAGCATTTACCAATTGCGGAAAAGGTCGATATCGTGTTGATGTATGGCTATTGTGATCGAAATGCCCAACGGGCGTGTGCTACGTATGCTGCTCGGTATCCTGGACGACTTCATCCAAGTGTCCAGACCGTTATTTAAGGAAACAGGAAGTGTTCAGCCACATGTCAAACGTCAACTCCAACAAATGATGATGCCCAAGTAGGTGTTTTAGCTGCTGTCGCGGCTAATTCGCACATCAGTAGCAGGCAAATTGCGCGAGAATCTGGAATATCCAAAACGTCAGTGTTGAGAATGCTTCGTCAACATCGATTGCAGCCGTACTATATTTCTATGCACCAGGAATTGCATGGCGACGACTTTGAACGTCGTGTACAGTTCTGCCACTGGGCACAAGAGAAATTACGGGACGATGACAGATTTTTTGCACGTGGTCTATTTAGCGACGAAGCGTCATTCACCAACAGCGGCAACTTAAACCGGCATAATATGCTCTACTGGGCAACGGAAAATCCACGATGGCTACGGCAAGTGGAACATCAGCGACCTTGGCGGGTTAATGTATGGTGCTGCATTATGGCAGGAAGGATAATTGGCCCCCATTTTATCGATGGCAGTCTAAATGGTGCAATGTATGCTGATTTCCTACGTAATGTTCTACCGATGTTACTACAAGATGTTTCACTGCTGACAGAATTCCAACGTGATGGATGTCGGGCACATAGCTCGCGTGCGGTTGAAGCGGTATTGAATAGCATATTTCATGACAGGTGGATTGGTCGTCGAAGCTCCATACCATGGTCCGCACGTACACCGGATCTGACGTCCCCGGATTTCTTTCTATGCGGAAAGTTGAAGGATATTTGCTATTGTGTCCACCGACAACGCCTGACAACATGCGTCAGCGCATTGTCAATGAATGTGCGAACATTACGGAAGGCGGACTATTCGCTGTCGAGAGGAATGTCGTTAAACGTATTGCCAAATGCATTGAGGTTGACGGACATTATTTTGAGCATTTATTGCATAAATGTGGTATTTACAGGTAATTACGCTGTAACAGCACGCGTTCTGAGAAATGATAAGTTCACAAAGGTACGTGTATCACATTGGAACAACCGAAATAAAATGTTCAAACGTACCTACGTTCTGTATTTTAATTTAAAAAACCTACCTGTTACCAGTTCTGAGCCATTTGTTTGTGACTACTACAGCGCCATCTATCACAAAGCGAAAAAAGTGGTCCAACTAAAAAATTCATATTTCTTTACGTACTATACGAATATGTAATAAAAATGGGGGTTCCTATTTTAAAAAACGCAGTTGATATCTGTTTGACGTATGGCAGCGCCATCTAGAGGGCCAACCATAGCGCCATCTGGTTTCCCTCTTCAAGGTAGACAAGTTTCCTTCTTTGAAGTTTTTCGTTTGACGCTTATTTCGTGAGATATTTGGCCTAGTCACGATCAGTGGACCACCGTGTATTAATGACCTATCATCAGTAACAATCTAGATGCAATGCCTTTTTTCTACATTTACATCTACATCTACATCTGGAAGCATGGCGGGGAGTATCTAGCCATTGTTTTCCCGCTTCCACTCGCAAAGGAGCAAGGGAAAAACGACCGTATATTTGACTCCGTACGATCCATAATTTCTCTTATGATGTCTTCACGGTTCTTACGCAGTATGTACATTGGTGGCCGTTGAACCGTTCTGCAGTCAGCCGCCATTGCTTGTTCTCTGAATTTTGCTAGATAGTGTTCCTCGAAAAGAACGTCATCTTCCCTCCAGGAATTCGAGTTTGAGTTCCGGAATCATCTCCATAATACTCTGGTGTTGATCAGACTTACTGGTCACGAATCAAGCAGTACGCCTCTGAATTGTTTCGATGACTCCGTTAATCCGACCTAATGGTGATCCCAAACACTCAATCGGTACTCAAGAATGGGTCACACTGGTGTTCTACACATGATCTCTTGTTTTAGATGAGTTACACTTTCCTAAATTTCTCCCAATAAACCGAAGCCTACCATTCACGTTACTACTACCAACCGCACTTGTCCGTTCCATTTCATATCGCTTTGCAACGTTACGCCTAGACATTTATTCATCGTGACTGTGTCATTACATTTAATTGAAAGTTTCCAGCATGATATGTACGCATGTCCAAAGGAACATTGTATCGCACTTTTTACAAACATAGGCACTGCAGTATCGTATTTATTCGGCGATACCAGGCTAGCGATTCTCCATTAAATGTTTCCCCTGTACGGGAATGACAGTAAGTGTACGAGTGCAAGTTAATGGCAGATGGACAACGACATCGTGTAGCATGCACGGATAGACGAAATCGTCAAGGTACTAGGAAGGTACTTCTCTTGTCTTCACGCTTGGCCCTCCACTCCTTAACTCATGATGCACATTCTAATGGTCTTTCTTAAATACAAACAATCACTTGCTTACTTTCTGTTCAGTCGCAGCTGATATCATATACTTCACGGTGCGTGTAAACCGCTTTATGCCCTGAGCTTTGGTAGCAGACACAAACAATATTTATGAAATAATTCACAAATAATTTTTTTCTGGTGCATTAAAACATAAATAGCTGCTACCATCTACTGGTAAAAAGGTGGGTTCCTACCAGCAGTTTATTCCAAAGTCGCAGTTAACCATCAGCCTCAGTAACAACTAGCCCTGGTCTCCCCTACAAGTTATATCTAGACAATGGGTTCAGTATGTAAGAAAACAAAATAGCATGGATGAAAACACTCTACTCCTAAAGTGAAGAACTGTTTCAACGCGAGTGGCATCTGTATTAGTACAGTTATAACGAGACACTATAATTTGTAAGATTTGTGGCTGTGGAACACGGTGGTAGTATTTAATAAAGCTTTCGGTGATTTTTTTAAGCGTCTAGGCCAGAACAGTGTCACATTGCTGTGCAATATGTTCACGTTGACTGAATACGTGAAATAATATTTTACTGCCTAATTAGCAAGATACTGGCAGCATCATTCGTGGAATTTACGTCAATATGAGCAACGTCTTAAATGTATGAGTCGGTTGGTTAGAAATAAATGCAAAACGTTTATAAGTGGTTTTTTTTTTTTTAAATCAGTACGTATGTATTATCAGCTCGATTTTTAGCATTGCCACTATTGTTCTTCATGCATTCTTGCCACTGTCTAAATTGTCTTAAACACTGCACAGAATTTCATCTCCTGCGGTTTCAGGTACTCCAGAACAGGAGTTCTCAGCGCATTTTAATTTTCAAAAAGTTGAGGTGGAACCCATAATACACGCCCGGGTTCCCGGGTTCGATTCCCGGCGGGGTCAGGGATTTTCTCTGCCTCGTGATGACTGGGTGTTGTGTGCTGTCCTTAGGTTAGTTAGGTTTAAGTAGTTCTAAGTTCTAAGGGACTGATGACCGTAGATGTTAAGTCCCATAGTGCTCAGAGCCATTTGAACCATTTTTTGAACCCATAATATGATCTGTACGGAGGGGTAGGTGTTACTAAATGTGAGATCAGGATTGAAATGAGAGAGTATATAAAGTTCTCAGACGAAATTGAGGATCCTCTGGACTATGTGGGCGGTAGGTGAGCGTAAACTACTTTGAACCATGAAAATTCAACATCAAAGATTTCCATGTCGTCACATTTACAGTAATATCTGATTTTCTGTACTATTTTGCAGTACACCCCAGATGTTACTAATGTTACTGGCTGCTTGAAATCTACCAACAGTACATGTTATCTCGCCAAGAAACCAACTTGCCATGTTTTTTTTATTAGCTATATTTATCAGAATTCTTCCCCGATTGACAGGTTTGAGTGACATAATTGTGTGGAGGGCTGTTCCGTTTCCATAAAAGCTCGAGGAATCACCAATCACAATGAGAGGCAAAAATAATTACTCATATTTCTATAATAATTCCAAAAATTCATGTACGGATGTAAATCTTTCTGTCTGTAATCATTTATAACATTTTCGACACCCATCCTGCACACAGTTTCCAATAACTCGATTTATCGCAAAGATTTATGTTCATTGTTGCCCGAGATATCGGCGAAAGTTGTACAGCAAGTAGACTACCAGCGATAAGACGATTTTCTAGCTCTTAATTATTCACAAGCTCTACGTAGGTACTTCTGTTGTCTTCACGCTTGGCTCTCCACTCCTTAATTCATAATCCACATTCTAATGGTCTTTCTTAAATGCAAACAATCACTTGCTTACTTTCTGTTCAGTCGCAGCTGATATCATATATTTCACGGTGCATATAAATCGCTTTATGGCTTCAGCATTGGTAGCAGACACCTATAAACAATATTTATGTAATAATTCACAAATAATTTTTTTCTGACGCATTAAAACATAAATTTTGTAATGATGAGTATTAAGCGTCACCACACAAAACTTCATCAATAGTTTCTCAGACATTTATTTATAACTACAAAATATTAAGCGAAATTGTTTCTGTGGCCCCGAGATGCAATTTAGTTTTGGCACTATTGAAACATACATAAATGTATGTTAACTTTTTGTACTTGAAGAGAATACTTGTTGAGTATTCAAGACATGGGTGTTCGCTTAAGATTTAGTAAGACAAAATTTCTGGGTGGGTTAACCATTGTCTATCTACATTATAAGTTCTGCTGTTGATTTCTTTACTCTTGCTTCCGTTTTTTTATTGAGGCTTTTGTAACATTTTGCCGTGACCATAGCTCTTTCCTTCGCAGTTCTTCACTGCACGGCCCAGGAGTGACAGGGCAAGGCAGCGTGCTGACGTAGTTGGCGGCCTTCCTCTTTCTATCTGCAGCTCTAGCCATCGTTTTTCCTGAAGAATTTGAGGAACTGACGAAAGACTTTCGCTACGCTTCCTTGTTGCAACAACTAAGCTATTCTCCCTGTCTTTTTTACGTTATTTCTTTCAGAGAACCCACTCGTTTATTATTTTCTTCTTTTGTACTACACACTTCGGCCGTGTCCACTGTTGTATCAATAATGTCAGCATGACACTACATATTTGAGTGGTGTCTGTTCTGTCGGACATATCCGATAGATTAGACACCAGTCGTGATGACACGCTTGGTGCAGACATATATAAGAAATAGAGGATGGGAAAGAAAGCGAAGGGCTGGATGGGAATTCGTGACTTCCAGCCGCAGAGGGCATTATGGTATGCAATGGTGAAAGCTGAAAATTTATGCCGGACCGGGATTCGAACCTATATTTACCGCTTCTCATAAGCGGTTGCCTTAACCGCTTGGGCCATCCGGACATAGTACCTGAGCGATTGAAAGTACGGCGTTAATGGAAGAGGGACACTGCACTGCAGCGAGCGATAAGTTGGAAATTTGATTGAATTTTCACATTTTGAGAAGACAGCGATCTGCTTAGCTTGTTAAAAACATTCAAAAGACAAGAGCAAATAAAAATTTCTTTATTTACAGCAACCGGTTTCGACTGATTTTGCTGACATCTTCAGGTCTTAAATCTTTTTATTATGAAACGTGTTCATTTTAAGTTAGACCTCGTGACAACTTGGCGTGATAATAGAAGATTTTGGCTTTTGAATGTTTTTATCTCGGAAAGTTGAGGCGGTCAGGGGTCGTGTCCGGATGGTCGAAGTGGTTAAGGTAACCGCTCATCAGGAGCGGTAAATCCGGGTTCGAGTCCCGGGCTGGCACAAATTTTCAATTTTCTACATTCCCTTACCACAGTGACGAGTGCGGCTGGAAGTCACCAATTCCCACCCAGCTCTTTGCTTTCTTTTCTTTCTTTCTTTCTTTTGCTACTGCCATTATCCCACATTGTACGCATGGTCAGCAGGGTTAGGCACGGAATTGGCATGGTTAATTTTTAAGGGGTGGCCGGTTCCCCTTCCTGCCGCCACCCCATACCCCCCGGGTCGGAAGTAGTGTAACACAGCTGTCTGCGGCTGGTGTAAATCGGGAAAAATAGTGTGAATGTGTTTCAAATGTCTGCGAGTCCTGTAACTGAGGTGGGACGTGGCGACCAGCCCGGTATTCACCTACGAGGATGTGGAAAACCGCCTAAAAACCACCTCCAGGCTGGCCGGAACACCGACCGTAGTCGTTAAACTGCCGGGTTGATTCGATCCAGGGCCGGCGCGCCTACCCGAGTCCAGGACGCAGCGCGTTAGCGCTCTCGGCTACCCTGGCTGGTAGCTCTTTGCTTTATTTTCTCATCTTCTATTTCTTATAAACTTACAGGTGAAACGCAGTGAAGATACATTAGGTTCGTTTCCTTCGTCTGATGAAAATAATCATTTTTCGCACCGGAATGTTATATTTTCCGGAACTGATGAGGTTTAACATTTCTTATAACGGTATAGGAATTTTATCTTTAACGCACTGCCAGAACGTGAACAGCATACTATTCAGAAGAATGTTACGTTCGTGACTGAAAGAGGTCAATTTTCAATGCGCGTTAAAATTGCACCACAATTAACGGTTTTTTGATGGCTCTCTGAGGCGATGAGGCGATCTTACAGTATTCCCCATAACACAATATGTGACCCGGATTTTACGTTTCATCTTCGGTATACGAAACTCGAGTATTGCTAATACCGAATGTTGTTGCGTGGCGTCTCCATGGTGTTGCAATTTTCATGGTCAGCAACGTATAACATGAAGATGAAAGTTTAGCTCCGGTTCGTTTCCAGAGGTGGACTAGAATATTCGCGTGAGAAAACCTGTGAGGAGTACAGTCTGCCACGATATTAGTTTCTACTAGGAGCGGAATTATATAAAAACAGATTTTGAATCTCCTCTTGTACCTGAAATGTGCGGAGTGCTCCAACCTGAATTTCGTTAGTGAAGACCGCTTGTGGCACTCTATGAAGTTTTCTCTACACATTTTGGGTGTATTGTTGAGCGACGACATACTTAGCAGTAGGCAGCAAGAGGGATAGACAGCCTAACAATGACAGGTCTAACAGTCCCCAGAGCAGTGCACTCTCCTAGGTATATTTCATCAACAAGTCGCCAACAGAAACATGAGCATCTTAGGGACTAAGGTCATGAGCGATGCGTTTTAAGAAAAGATAACAGCGTATGGTGGATCAGTAATAGTTTCAGCTAAAGAGATGCTTGAAAGAGATAAAGTGGAGCGTCACTGGCAGACAGCATGTGTGTTTACTTGTCAGTTCCATCTTCCATATACAGGGTGGTCCATTGATAGTGACCAGGCGAAATATCTCACGAAATAAGCATCAAACGAAAAAACTACAAAGAACGAAACTCATCTAGCTTGAAGGTGGAAACCAGATGGCGCTATGGTTGGAGCGCTAGATGGCGCTGCCATAGCTCAAGCAGAGATCAACTGCGTTTTTTAAAATAGGAACCCCCATTTTGTATTACATATTCGTGTAGTACGTAATGAAATATGAATGTTTTAGTTGGACCACTTTTTTCGCTTTGTGATAGATGGCGCTGTAATAGTCACTAACGTATAAGTACGTGGTATCACGTAACATTCCGCCAGTGCGGACGGTATTTGCTTCGTGATACATTACCCGTGTTAAACTGGACCGTTTACCAATTGCGGAAAAGGTCGATATCGTGTTGATGTATGGCTGTTGTGATCAAAATGCCCAACGGGCGTGTTCTATGCATGCTGCTTGGTCTCTGTCCGGGTACCGTTCTGCATACACCCTGCAGGCTTCAGCTGCATTTCGTCGACACTCGCCATAGATGAGTATCATCTCCGCCTTTTCAGAGTTCAAATACACCATGGTGACAGTTCCTGCAACACTACACTATCACAGACGTCTGGTAACACGGTGTACTACAGTTGGTCTGCGTGCGGAGACGAATGCAGAATAACAATAGCAGCAAGCGCTACATGCGGACACTTCGACAGCTAGACCAAACCACAACAGTGCACTACAGCCACACTCGTAAACACGGTCGTCATCGTAAACATGTCCCTGCAGATGCTGCTCGCCGACCGTGGCCCGTGTTGGTTACAACACGCAACTGAACGTCGGAGGTTTCAAGCGTCAACTTTAGGTTACAATATCTCCGGATGTAATTAACATTTTACAATGCAACAAACGGCACTGATTACGTATTTGTTTATATGTTCAGATGTGCTAACAAAACTAACATGGTTCCATTTAAAAAAACGTAGGTTTATGTTAAAAAACATACTTCCGTGCATTTTTGTATGGTTTGTATTAAACAATTACACTAGCCCCTCTCCTCACGTTCGGCCTGTGGAATCGGTTCGTCAGTATTTGATGTGGTTTACGAAATATATCCAGCGGTAACGTTAGGTGACTCACCCTATATATATTGTGAATAGCAACTCCCCTGCTTCACACCTGAAATCACACTTACTTCGGAAGATTCGTTTTTTATGATGGTAAGTTTAAGTGAACAATGTGCAGCTGTGAAATTTTGTTTTCTTCTCGATAAAAATGATGCTTGAACTGTTTTAATGTTGGAAACAGCTTACCGATATGACGCTATGGGAGAAACTCAAGTGTACGAGTGGTTTGCTCGACTTAAAAATAGTGACACGTCGATTGACAACAAATCTCGTTCTATACGTCCATCAACTGCCCGAATCTCCGAAAATATTGAAAAAATTCGGGAGATTTTTCTCACAGACAATCGACAGACAGTTGATCACTTGTCGGGGATGAGTGGGTTATCTTGGAGCTCGGTGTTCGTAAAAAAAGAACCGATTTGTGGCAGACAGGAGACAGGTTCTTCCACCACGACAACGACAACGCACCTGCACACGCAGCCGTCTCTGTTAGAGAGTTTTTGGCTAAAAATGGCATGGTTCCGCTGCCCCATGCACGTTACTCGCCTGACCTGGTTCCGTGCGACTTTTTCTTATTTCCATTGATGAAAAGGGACATGAAAGGACACTGATTTGACAACACTGAAGAAACCAAAGAAAAAAAAAGAGGGAGTAGCTGTCAGTTATTTGTAAAGATGACTACAAAAAATGGTATGAACAGTGGAAGCACTGGTGGGAAAAATGTATCACTTGTAATGGAGAGTATTTTGGAGGGGCAAGGAAGCTTTTTTATCAATTTCAAAATCTATAGCATTTATAAAATAATTCCGGTCTCTTTGGACACCCCGTCGTATCCCCTGCAGTGATTTAATAGCATGCTGAATGTAAGTGGTGCCGTCCTGAGGGTGACTGGAACGATGAATATTCCACACTCCGATCCTGGGTTGAACACAGAAGCTGCGCAGGATTAGCCAAGCGGTATAGGCGCTGCAGTCACGGACTGTGCGGCTGGTCCTGGCGGAGGTTCGAGTTCTCCCTCGGGCATGAGTGTGTGTGTTTGCCTTAGGATAATTTAGGTTCAGTAGTGTGTAAGCTTAGGGATTGATGACCTTAGCAGTTAAGTCCCATAACATTTCACACACATTTGATCATTTTTTTTGAACCAAGAACCGCCACGACCGCAGTCTAGTGTTCTATACGGAAGACCATCATAGCCACTCGGTAAATAGTGAAACTATGCAAATTGCTTGTGTTCTAAAATTTCGATTTATTTGTTTCGAAGCCTCGAAATTATGCGAAGAACTGAAGGTACTGCTATTAGGTGTCTGAGGGACTCAGTATCATGGAGGGAACAGGAACACAACAAGAATATAATCGTCTGGAAGCCCATTTGCTATTTCTTCCAGATCGTTAAATCAATTTCCTGGTCTCTCAGCATTGGTAGAAAAATTCATTGCCACTTGTTGCATTATTTGTTAAGTATGATCCAAGCCAACTGTCTCGAATAACTGTAATTGCATAAAAGTGACTTTTTTTAACGGATTATGATGATGAAGCAATCAAATGCTTTGGACGGTAATACAGTCTACTAAGGGATAATATTTGCGAATTTGAGGTTTGCAATATACGATTATGTCATATGAATGACATTCTCAGTCTACAAAACAATTTGTAACCGAAAATGGGGTATAAAAAGTACATTACAGGTTGTTTCAAAAAGAATATAGGTATTTCGAATGAAACTCTACACACATATTTACGAACCTCTAAAGTTCAGATTACACATGTTCAATACACTACTGGCCATTAAAATTGCTACACCACGAAGATGACGTGCAACAGACGCGAAATTTAACTGACAGGAAGAAGATGCTGTGATATGCTAATGATTAGCTTTTCGGAGCATTCACACAAGGTTGGCACCGGTGGCGACGCCTACAGCGTGAAGACATGAAGAAAGTTTCCAACCGATTTCTCATACACAAACAGCAGTTGAACGGCGTTGCCTGGTGAAACGTTGTTGTGATGCCTCGTATAAGGAGGAGAAATGCGGTGACTTTGATAAAGGTCGGATTGGAGCCTCTCCCGATTGCGGTTTATGGTATCGCGACATTGTTGCTCGCGTTAGTCGAGATCCAATGACTGTTAGCAGAATATGGAATCGGCGGCTTCAGGAGGTGATACGGAACGCCGTGCTGGATCACAAAGGGCCTCGTATCACTAGCAGTCGAGATGACGGGCATCTTATCCGCATGGCTGTAACGGAGCGTGCAGCCACGTCTCGATCCCTGAGTCAACGGATTGTGACGTTTGCAAGAAAACAAGCATCTACACCAACAGTTCGACGACGTTTGCAGCAGCATGGACTATCAGCTCGGAGACCATGGCTGCGGTTACCCTTGAAGCTGCATCACAGACAGGAGCGCCTGTGATGGTGTACTCAACGACGAACCTGGGTGCACGAATGACAAAACGTCATTTTTTCGGATGAATCCAGGTTCTGTTTACAGCATCATGATGGTCGCTTTTTTGCGACATCGCGGTGAACGCGCATTGGAAGCGTGTATTCGTCATCGCCATACTGGCATATCACCCGGCGTGATGGTTTGGGGTGCCATTGGTTACACGTCTCGGTCACCTCTTGTTCGCGTTGACGGCACTTTGAACAGTGGACGTTACTTTTCAGATGTGTTACGACCCGTGGCTCTATCCTTCATTCGATCCCTGCGAAACCCTACATTTCTGCTGGATAATGCACGACCGCATGTTGCAGGTCCTGCACTGGCCTTTCTGGATACAGAAAATGTTTGACTGCTGCCCTGACCAGCACATTCTCCAGGTCTCTCACCAATTGAAAACGGCTGGTCAATGTTGGCCGAGCAACTGGCTCGTCACAATACGTCAGTCACAACTATTGATGAACTGCGGTATCGTGTTGAAGCTGCATCGGCAGCTGTACCTGTACACGCCATCCAAGCTCTGTTTGACTCAATGCTCAGGCGCATCAAGGCCGTTATTACGGCCAGAGGTGGTTGTTCTAGGTACTGATTTCTCAGGATCTATGCACCCAAATTGCGTGAAAATGTAATCGCATATCAGTTCTAGTATAATATATTTGTCCAATGAATACCCGTTTATTTTCTGCATCTCTTCTTGGCGTAGCAATTTTAATGGCCAGTAGTGTATGTCTCCATCAGCGACACGAACAATATCACATCGACACTCAAATTCCTCCCATACTCCGGCAAACATGTCCTTCATCACTGATGATATGGAAGTATGGATACGGTTCTTCAACTCTTCCAGGTTCTATGGGAGTGGAGTTACATAAACATTGTTTTTAACGCCAGATGTCAGAGAGTGTCAAATACGGTGACCGTGGAACCCAGCTGAGACATGCGAAGCCGGCAGCTCCTTGATGACGAATCCAACGGTTCGGTAGAGTTTCATTCAGATATTCACGCACTTGGCGACTCCAGTGTGGGGCTGCCCCGTCTTGTTGGAAAATGAAGTTGTCTTCGTGCAGCCTCGGAAACCAAAATGGCTATGAGCACCATTGGACTTAACATCTGAGGTCATCAGTCCCCTAGAACTTAGAACTGTTTAAACCTAAGGACATCACACACATCCCTGCGCGAGGCAGGATTCGAACCTGCGACTGTAGCGGTCGCGCGGCTCCAGACTGAAGCACCTAGAACCACTCGGCCACCCTGGCCGGCCCTCGGAAACAACCAGTGTTGTAACATAGTGAGACACTGTTGCCCGTTAACCGCGTTTCCATCAAACAAGAATGGGCCGTAAACAGATGATAGGGATATCGCACAAAACACATTGACTTTGAGCGAATCACGTACATGTTGAATGGCTGCATGTGGGTTTTGTAGGCCCCAAATTCGAACACTGTGTTTGTTTACCTGACCACTAACATGGAAAGTCGCTTCACCACTGAACACGATGCGCTGTGCGAAAGCGTTATCATTGTCAATAGCATCAAGAATCACGCTTGCGTTTGTCATCAGAATGCATAGCTTGTAACAGCTATAACTTTTACGGCTCCATAACCAACCGATGTCTCAAAACACGCCAAATTGTTGTTGTAGGCAGTTGTAACTCTCGACTGGCACGACGAGTGATTTTGAAGGACTTCGTTGGTAAGCAGTTTGAATTCGTGCAACATTTTCTTCAGGAACACGAGGGCTGCCAGGACTCTGTCCTTTACATACACATCCTGTAAATACCATCGGCGAATGTTCCATCCATTCGGAAGATCAATTTGGTACCTCAACCTGAAACGTCTTTGCACTGTAATCACGGAATTGCAGTTCGCAAACTCGAGAACGCAAAATGATTTCTGCTGCGGAGTAGCCATTTTAAACGCATGACGGTTACCAAGAAAAACAGAAGACAACTGACATCTAGCGGCTATTAACATAAACTAGGCTATTTTTTCGTTTCTTCAATAACCGAGCCGAGGCGCAGCGATCGATGTTTGGATAAAATAACACTTTGTAATACGTTTATTCTTTTTGAAACACCCTGTATTTGTAGCATTAGTTTAATTCTCAGTCAGTGATTTGCTGTCAAATTATTTATGCTTAAATATGACACGATTCTGCAGTAGGTTACTTCTTGGAATAGTTTAGAGAAACGTGTTGGATATGGACGATAAGTGTTAACTTCTCACACTTGTTTAACAATGACACAAGGTAATGGCCTGGAAAAATTCACTAAATTAGTGAGCATTATTCATTTCACATGTAAAATAATTTACCAAGGTGGAACAAGTCTCCTGAAATCTGTTCGATAGTCCAACGATATCGTCTGACCCTTTTGTTTTTGACAATTTCTACGATTTTATTAAATAAACAAAAAAGCTGGTACTACACCTAGTATACATTTTATACATGGCGGATAAACACCTTGCTTCTTCAATTTAACAATTTGAGACTTTTTTCCTACTGCTTTAGAAAATGATTATTGAAATACCTGCCACTAGTGGGCTATCGGTCCCAGTGCAGTCATTCAGTTTAAGTGTGTTACTGTCTTTCTCACTGAGATGTTGTTCTATCTCTAATTTTGCTATATTCGATAAGGTTTTAATTCTATTTATAATTGATTTGTTACGTCACAGGTGGCACGGAGGCTACATATGATGTGGGGAGGCCGCTCAACTAAAGATAACATGTACACTTGACTTTTCAGAGTTACTGTTCAGATCCAACGTGAACTCAGTGACTGCATGATGATGCGAGATGACCAGTTGTACGCTGTCTAATAGTCACGAAACGAAAATACAGGTGCATTTTCAGATATCAGTGGTCCCTTCCTCACCAACGTCTAGTTGAAATTTGAAGTGGCAGGAGAACTGAAAACGTTTCAGACCGAGTGTTAACAAGAGAAGTGTGTAGAAATGTCTAAGCTAAAACCGTGTTTGGTTCGACGTCTGGTCTACTGATAGTTGTGTGATCACAACAGCCACTAAGATATTAACAATATGTCACACAAAGCCGGCCGCCGTGGCCGAGCGGTTCTAGGCGCTTCAGTCCGGTACCACGCGGCTGCTACGGTCGCAGGTTCGAATCCTGCCTCGGGCATGGATGTGTGTGAGGTCCTTAGGTTTACATAGTTCTAAGTCCAGGGGACTGATGACCTCAGATGTTAAGTCCCATAGTGCTTAGAGCCATTTGAACCATTTTTTGTCACACAAAATGTAACTTGTAACCGTTTATTGGCTATATAATTAACAATGCTTGCCATAGCATGTAAATGAACAACGTCGAGTAGGATTCATCTTTATCTAAAATTGGTAGTTATGTCCTATATAAACGTATAACTTACCTCTGTTGATAAATTTTATCGATTGAAATGTATAAATTTTTTCTACTTATCTCGAAACAGTAGGCTACATGTGAGACGGTCAGTCTCATTGCACGAATATTCCGCGTTCTTGTCGTCTCCTATAAGAAAATAGGATGTAAACAGCGTATATGCCTTAGTGTGTGCTGTAATTATTTAAATGAGATAAAGAATATAATAACAAAACAATCATAGTGTAGAAAGGAAATAGTTTATGGTTTACGTATAATCTAACAGTTACTGCAAAGCGTAGTTGCGACCCACGGCGTTAGCCGCTGTTAAACATCGATTAAAAAAATTATATACAAATAAATAAATAAATAAATAAGATTTTAATGCGAAAACTCACTACCCATGTGTATGCACCATCACAAAGTTGTCTCTTGGAAGTCTTGTTTCAAGAGCTATTTGTAAGCCAGCCATTCACGCGACCACAAAATAAAAATCTCACCAAGGTTAGAGACTATGGGAAAAGCTGAAAGAACTCATATCACACCCAACGCACTCGTTTACTTCACGGAAAGCGCTTTTACTCGACCTAGTGGCGAATTACAAAATGCGCCAGAAAAGGGAATAAATAATTTCGGCTGTTTGCAAAATGCTTAGCACGGGAAAGATCATAATTGTCTCGGTGAGTACAGAGACTCAGAATTCTGCTGCAGTATCTCGCTGTAAACAACGTTCCGAGACTTCTGGTTCTCTGCGTATATACAGTGCAGAAACAGCTGATCTCCAGCGTTGCCCAGCTATGTATTTATTCCATTCTTCTGTTAATCCATCACCTCTTTCTCCTCTCTCTGTCCCTCTGCTCCTCTCCATTCTCGCTGTCCAACTCATCTTTCCCCCTCTCTCTGTCCGCCTCCCCCTTGACCTCTCGCTGTTTGCGTCCTCCACTCCCCGCTGACTATCTTCTCCTGTTTTCTTTCTCTGTTCATCTCCTTCTCTCGCCATTCCCTGTCCTTGTCTTCCTGTTCCCTTCTCAGTACATTACCCCCCTCCCCTTCTCTATCCATCTCCTCCCCCCCTCCCCGACTATCACTTCCACTCTGCCTGTGTCCATCTTCTCCTTCCCCCTTCTCTCCCCACGCTATCACTCCCACCCCCAACAGAAAGCTGGTGGTTCTTAACTCCACAGTATATCTTTGTAGATCGTAACTAATACGTCTACCATATTTGACTGAAATCGTTCCAGGAGTTTACGGTAAAATTTTTACTCGTGGCTTTGCTTGCGTACACGCAAGTCAAATATACACTCCTGGAAATGGAAAAAAGAACACATTGACACCGGTGTGTCAGACCCACCATACTTGCTCCCGACACTGCGAGAGGGCTGTACAAGCAATGATCACACGCACGGCACAGCGGACACACCAGGAACCGCGGTGTTGGCCGTCGAATGGCGCTAGCTGCGCAGCATTTGTGCACCGCCGCCGTCAGTGTCAGCCAGTTTGCCGTGGCATACGGAGCTCCATCGCAGTCTTTAACACTGGTAGCATGCCGCGACAGCGTGGACGTGAACCGTATGTGCAGTTGACGGACTTTGAGCGAGGGCGTATAGTGGGCATGCGGGAGGCCGGGTGGACGTACCGCCGAATTGCTCAACACGTGGGGCGTGAGGTCTCCACAGTACATCGATGTTGTCGCCAGTGGCCGGCGGAAGGTGCACGTGCCCGTCGACCTGGGACCGGACCGCAGCGACGCACGGATGCACGCCAAGACCGTAGGATCCTACGCAGTGCCATAGGGGACCGCACCGCCACTTCCCAGCAAATTAGGGACACTGTTGCTCCTGGGGTATCGGCGAGGACCATTCGCAACCGTCTCCATGAAGCTGGGCTACGGTCCCGCACACCGTTAGGCCGTCTTCCGCTCACGCCCCAACATCGTGCAGCCCGCCTCCAGTGGTGTCGCGACAGGCGTGAATGGAGGGACGAATGGGGACGTGTCGTCTTCAGCGATGAGAGTCGCTTCTGCCTTGGTGCCAATGATGGTCGTATGCGTGTTTGGCGCCGTGCAGGTGAGCGCCACAATCAGGACTGCATACGACCGAGGCACACAGGGCCAACACCCGGCATCATGGTGTGGGGAGCGATCTCCTACACTGGCCGTACACCACTGGTGATCGTCGAGGGGACACTGAATAGTGCACGGTACATCCAAACCGTCATCGAACCCATCGTTCTACCATTCCTAGACCGGCAAGGGAACTTGCTGTTCCAACAGGACAGTGCACGTCCGCATGTATCCCGTGGCACCCAACGTGCTCTAGAAGGTGTAAGTCAACTACCCTGGCCAGCAAGAGCTCCGGATCTGTCCCCCATTGAGCATGTTAGGGACTGGATGAAGCGTCGTCTCACGCGGTCTGCACGTCCAGCACGAACGCTGGTCCAACTGAGGCGCCAGGTGGAAATGGCATGGCAAGCCGTTCCACAGGACTACATCCAGCATCTCTACGATCGTCTCCATGGGAGAATAGCAGCCTGCATTGCTGCGAAAGGTGGATATACACTGTACTAGTGCCGACATTGTGCATGCTCTGTTGCCTGTGTCTATGTGCCTGTGGTTCTGTCAGTGTGATCATGTGATGTATCTGACCCCAGGAATGTGTCAATAAAGTTTCCCCTTCCTGGGACAATGAATTCACGGTGTTCTTATTTCAATTTCCAGGAGTGTATTTCACATATATTTGTCGTATTTCACACGTATTTAAACACATATTTCACCTGTATCTCTAACGAATTTCGCCCTGTAGTTTCATTTTCAGTGCTTACGACATCCTATATCCTCAACTACAGGGAGGTCCATTGATAGTGACTGGGCCAGATATCTCACGAAATAAGCATCAAACGAAAAAACTACACAGAACGAAACTCGTCTAGCTTGAAGGGGGAAACCAGATGCCGCTATGGTTGGCCCGCTAGATGCCGCAGCCATAGGTCAAACGGATATCAACTGCGTTTTTTTAAATAGGAACCCCCATTTCTTTTTACATATTCGTGTAGTACATAGAGAAATATGAATGTTTTAGTTGGACCACTTTTTTCGCTTTGTCAGAGATGGCGCTGTAACAGTCACAGACTTATAAGTACGTGGTATCACGTAACATTCCGCCAGTGCGGACGGTATTTGTTTCGTGATACATTACCCGTGTTATAATGGACCGTTTACCAATTGCGGAAAAGGTCGATATCGTGTTGATGTATGGCTATTGTGATCAAAATTCGCAACGGGCGTGTGCTATGTATGCTGCTCGGTATCCTGGACGACATCATCCAAGTGCCAGGACCGTTCGCCGGATAGTTAGGTTATTTAAGGAAACAGGAAGAATTCAGCCACATGTGAAACGTCAACCACGACCTGCAACACATGATGATGCCCAAGTAGGTGTTTTAGCTGCTGTCGCGGCTAATACGCACATCAGTAGCAGACAAATTGCACGGGAATCGGCAATCTCAAAAACATCGGTGTTGAGAATGCTACATCAACATCGATTGCAGCCGTACTATATTTCTATGCACCAGGAATTGCATGGCGACGACTTTGGACGTCGTGTACAGTTCTTCCACTGGGCACGAGAGAAATTAAGGGACGATGACAGATTTTTTGCACGCGTTCTGTTTAGCGGGGAAGTGTCATTCACCAACAGCGGTAACGTAAACCGTCATAATATGCACTATTGGGCAACAGAAAATCCACGATGTCTGCGACAAGTGGAACATCAGCGACCTCGGCGGGTTAATGTATGGTGCGGCCTTATGGGAGGAAAGATAATTGGTCCCCATTTTATCGATGGCAATATAAATGGTGCAATGTATGCTGATTTCCTACGTAATGTTCTACTGATGTTACTACAAGATGTTTCACTGCATGACACAATGGCGATGTACTTCCAACATGATGGATGTCAGGCACGTAGCTCGTGTGCGGTTGAAGCGGTATTTAATAGCATATTTCATGACAGGTGGATTGGTCGTCGAAGCACCATACCATGGCCCGCACGTTCACCGGAACGTCCCCGGATTTCTTTCTGTGGGGAAAGTTGAAGGATATTTGCAGTCATGATCCACCGACAACGCCTGACAACATGGGTCAGCGCATTGTCAATGCATGTTCGAACATTACGGAAGGCGAACTACTCGCTGTCGAGAGGAATGTCGTTACAAGTATTCCCAAATGCATTGAGATTGACGGACATCATTTTGAGAATTTATTGCATTAATGTGGTAATTACAGGCAGTCACGCTGTAACAGCATGCGTTCTCAGAAATGATAAGTTCACAAAGTTACATGTGTCACATTGGAACAACCGAAATAAAATGTTCAAACGTACCTACGTTCTGTATTTTAATTTAAAAAACCTACCTGTTACCAACTGTTTGTCTAAAATTGTGAGCCATATGTTTGTGACTATTACAGCTCCATCCATCACAAAGCGAAAAAAGTGGTCCAACTAAAACATTCATATTTCTTTATGTACTACACGAATATGTAATAAAAAATGGTGGTTCCTATTTCAGAAAAACACAGTTGATATCTGTTTGACCTATGGCAGCGCCATCTAGCGGGCCAACCATAGCGCCATCTGGTTTCCACCTTCAAGCTAGACGAGTTTCGTTCTTTGTAGTTTTTTCGTTTGACGCTTATTTCATGAGATATTTGGCCCGGTCACGATCAGTGGACCACCCTGTATATATCGTACAACTTGCAGGTGTGGAACATGTGGCTACTGTCTGCCAAATGTCTTGTGAATAGAGCTGGTAGTTGAGACTTAATAGCCGTCCGGTGTGGCAGAGCTGTTCTAGGCGCTTCAGTCTGGAACCGCACGACCGCTACGGTCGCAGGTTCAAATCCTGCCTCGGGCATTTATGTGTGTGATGTCCTCAGGTTAGTTAGGTTTAAGTAGTTCTAAGTTCTATGGGACAGATGACCTCAGATGTTAAGTCCCATAGTGCTCAGAGCTATTGAACCATTTGAGACTTAATAAATTAAATGTAGGTAATTCCAGATTTCATCCAAACCTGCCTAACCGTTTCACCGAGACGGAGTAACAGACATACGAACACACACACACACACACACACACACACACGCAGAAACTTACTCGATAGTAGAATATATAAGATTTTCCGCACATACACTGATAATTCAAAACATTATGAACACTGCCCACCGCGACGATGGATTGGGTTGAGGGTACGTGACGCGGTAAAAAATGTGTGTAACCGGAGCAGATACGGACGGGGGTCACCCTTGCGAAGATATGGGCTGCCAATGGGGAAATCGTTTGAGATAACCGACTCTGATAAAGCGCAGATTATTATTACGCATAGCTTGTGAACTAGTATCTCGAAAACGGCGAAGCTATTCGAATATGCACTGTCGTGAGCATCTACGGAAAGAGGTAGAAGAACAGTGAAACTGTTACTAGGTGAAAAATGGTTGTGGGTTCGGTGTGCGTTGATATCTAATGCTACATACCTCCACAAACCTACCAAAAAACTGCCCGATCCATGATGCGAAGAATCAGTGGTGCATTTCGTTCCAAAGACGGACAAACAAGCTATTAAGTAGGTTGTCATAATGTTTTGGCTCATCAGTGTAAGTTTTTAGTGGAGACACTATGTCCACTATCAGTGATGCCTTGTTTTAAGTAGAGGAACGCAGGTACTTTCACCCTTTGGAGTACACTATGACATTTCAACTATTTTCATTTATGACGATAACATGAACCCCTCCAGGATCTGCACTGGTGCTCTTAGTCACCGAAAGCTTAAAACATCAGGCAGCCAGAATAGTTCAGTGACTTCTTTCGATGAGCTCTACGCTTATGACGAACATGTTTATGTTTTCATAATCTTTACTAAAAGACGAGACAACAGTATGGAGTAATATTAACATAAAACCGGTAGCCAGTAAACAAACTTTTAAAGAAAGAAGTATGACATCGTCATCCACTCTTTCTGGCCCACCACGAAAGAAACATAGGCCTATACTATCCGAACTGTTCGGAGTGGGAGGTCTACACTAGCTCCTAGCACAGGTCGCGAAATTTTAAAACAAGAAATAACGTTTGATTTTACCACTACCACATGCTTCCTGTTATGTCTGTATAAGAATTCTCATTAACTGTGATGGCCAGCGTCAACGGAATACAAAGGAAACGACTTGCCACAAATAATGGCGCTGAATTGAAAGCAGTAAAGCAGGTTTATGACGACTGCGGTATTTCAAATGCTACCGGCGTCTCACAACGTCGCAGATGGCTGTTTTATTGTCTCTATTCTTCCCTCGGTGCGAAGAGCGAGACCCTACCCCAAACGGAAACAAAACACTTTTTTCCTCTCTTCTCTCTTTTTGTTTAGCTCAGTGCAGGTCCATTTTCACATGTCCATATATCTTACGCAGACGTGTATGGAATGTACTTTTTTCACGTTTTTAGTTTGTAAACTCTGCTTACATGCTTTAAAAAAACTGATATTATCACACTAAGCAATGTTTAGAAGAGTTTGGTTTTTCTGTCGCTACAGCCAGGTGCTTCACACGTAGTGCTTCATTTTATGTTAGTCTCTGTATTAATTATTTCCTTATAACATTCTGAGCTCCTCTGATCCCTTTCCTAGCCTTACCTCAAATTTTACGTTCTGTTTTCAGCTGGAGGAAACTGTTGTTATTTTAAGTTTCCTGCGAATATCATTATAACAACTCCAAAGTACGGTCAACGAATTAGAGTATATGATGGTTCAAATGGCTCTGAGCACTATGGGACTTAACATCTATGGTCATCAGTCCCCTAGAACTTAGAACTACTTAAACCTAACTAACCTAAGGACATCACACACATCAATGCCCGAGGCAGGATTCGAACCTGCGACCGTAGCAGTCGCGCGGCTCCGGACTGAGCGCCTAGAACCGCTAGACCACCGCGGCCGGCAGAATATATGAAAGGCAGTTGTTTATGTCTGTCTTTTTTCACGAATTGCTGACGTGAAAATGACCACGTTTCTAGAACTCGTTTTGATGATCTCATCATGGAAGAGGTACTGCTTCTCTGAATTTAGTAGTCAGAAAGCACTCAGGTTGCTAAAGAGAAACACCATTCAGTCACTGATATAGTTATCGAATATTTTCCATTACACACAGATACAGTGTAAGCCAGATACATACAGCAGTTACTATCCCAACAGGGAGGAACATTACTTTTAAGTGTTATGGAAATGTGGACAAAAGGGGAAATCACAGAACACAGAGTACACTGTTATACCTTGTGACTCAGCTATACCACGTTCATGGTAGGAAATATACTACGCCTTCAGCAGACGCAGGATGATTGAGCGTAGGGTGCCTCCGCTGAATTGTCAGTCAATGTGAAACATCCCCTTGGAAGAATTAAGAATGACAGTGCTGGTAAACATCTTACGTTATTTGATTTTCAAACAGCTGAGCAAAACTGAACGTACTCACACATTACTCTATTTACTTATTCTGATCAACACTAAATTGACACACAATATTATTATTTTTTTTTAGGGCAACGCAATCTGACTTTCAATAATTCCTACAAAAGAATGGCCCTGACTAACAATAACCTATACCTTTCATGAATCACTTACCTCACAAAAATCTCCGTTACTCAAACTGCTGCAATACAGCGTGCGCCAATACTGCCAGTTAAATAAAAGATTCTAACTACTGAAGGCACTAACTACTGATAGGCACAATTAGCAAATTAAAGATTTTGGTGGAGAACAAACAATGTATTTACCTTAATAGTGTTCATAGGTCATAAAATATCAGTTCATGGCATCCAGTCTTACAAATTTCCTGTTTCTAACGGATACGCGTCCAGATCGTCCGCTCTCAAAACTGTGCCATCTCTCTCCCCATATCCATCACTGTTGGCGGCTCACCTCCAACTGCACAACGCTATACGCTGTTCACATCCAACTGCCCAACGCTACAATAGCAAATATTCCAACAATGCCAACCAGCCGCAGATTGCACACAGCACAGTCAGTCAGTGATTTTCATACAGAGCGCTATGTGGCGTTAGCAACATAAAAACCTGAACAGCCTACTTACAAATGGTTCAAATGGCTCTGAGCACTATGGGACTTAACTTCTGAGGTCATCAGTCCCCAAGAACTTAGAACTACTTAAACCTAACTAGCCTAAGGACATCACACACATCCATGCCCGACGCAGGATTCGAACCTACGACCGTAGCGGTCACGCGGTTCCAGACTGAAGCGCCTAGAACCGCTCCGCCATTCATTCCGGCAGTTGTCAGTCACCTTAGTATACCTGAATCCCTACATTTTACAACAAGGTTACATGTTCCTTGATCTTTAGAATCACCATTTTGAGTCGACTATGACATTTCAACGGTATTTCGTTTTTGCTAAGAGGCGATAACAGGAACCTCTCCCACAATATTTTGTCCCATATGTCCTTTGCACATATTTAGCTTTACAGTATCTTTTCACGAGAACATTCTGCAGTAGCTGTCTTTAGCTTTTGCTGATGGTTGGGTAAGACTAAGTAACATCATGGGAAATCCTGCAGAGAGAAAATTACTTTTACGATTTTTCAGCGAAGCACATAACTACCTAAGTGAAGCGGTTGTGAGGTTCTTATCGGTTCTGTTTTACTTGCGATGGATCTGAAACAAAGATCTCCCTACCATACAGGGAATGGAAACCCAAGCGTTCCCCCGTCTAACAACCCTACCACAACAAAGGTAAAAAATTAATTATGATTGTGGTGTTGCTCACGCTACTATATATTGCATTTTCGGGCAACAACAAAGTTATATTATGTGGCAGGTGTCATTAGAGCACAGTTAATAAAGTCATTTCATGAAATAATGGATAAACTAGGCACTCATCTTTTCGTGTTTCCCACGCTGGTCTCGTTGGTCTCGTTGTGAACTCATGGCTCAATCGTCGAAAATCTAGGTAGTGATGATTCCAAGCTCGGATGCAAAGAGGCCTAGGTGTTATTCTGCGATATTCAGAAGTTTTATAGATGTGTTTCATAAACCATTCTTGAAGATTAAACTTTTGCAAGTTAGGACAATGGTGATGTAAAAAAGTTATCAGCACTCCGAATTTAAGTTACACTTCTTTTTTTATTACTTTTGTTGCACCATCACTTCACAATATAAAACATGCTTGAAAATATCTTCCTCACTCTTAAAGTTCACATTTCATACACTTACTACAATTTGCGTCTTTTCAACATGACGACCAAAAGTTGAATCTCTAATAACCGCTTACGCGCCCATAAAACAGAGTTACAAGTACGTCAAAGATCATGGTGAAAAAAACAAGAATACACATAAGAATAATATCATTGCAATATAAACATATTGTATCAAAGTACGTCTACATTAATGAAATCAAATCTGAATGTTGTCTCAGAAATATGTTAACTACTTTACAGAAACACAGTAGAATATTGCTGGTATCGAGAGGTTGAGGTGAGGTGCCGCAATGGTTACGTAATTCAAGTGCCATTACACCCGTTACAGGAAGAGAAAATACCATACAGTGACCGGCGCTGTGCAGTTATTGCCTTCACCATAGCAAGCTTAACATTCTACTGCCTCTGAATCTTGGAAAATTAGCGCTCAGTTACATGGATGTTTCACCAACGGGGCACCAGCCTCAGTAAGAACAATACATGTTCCATGTAGTCCTTGCTTGCACTGACTCTATGGTAAAACCATCAGTCGGAAGTGAAAGGGTCTCATCTTTCTGAATCTGACGTACACACGTATAGTTTCTCAGACGTGTCCCATAGAAACTGTCCTTAGATCTCGCGCTGTGATAGTTAAGTAGCCTGGTTGTATGTTGGCAGCGCTATAGATTGTGTTCATATCGCTGACAGCGTTCTACGCTCTCGGCAAGAGATTCTGTGGTTGCACGGACTAGCAGTTAGCGAGTGGACAGAGAAGTGTATAGTCATGTTTCTCTTAGTGGAGACTCTGTGTTGGTAGGACATGCAATGTAAAGTGAGACGCAAGGAGATGATAATGGATGTTGATACTACTGTTTAGGTAGTGGAATTATTGACAACTATAATTTTTGGAACTGGTTATCACATGGAAAAGGTAAAATTTTCTAAATACCGTGTTTGCTCTTCAACAAAATCTTTCTTTTGGTAACCGTATGCCTCCTAGTAGTTAGAATCTCTTTATTTAGCTGGCTGTAGTTGCTGCTTGCTTAATACCATGGGATTCATGATTGAAATGAGTTTGGGCAATTAACAGAGTTAGAGGTAGTTTCATTTTTCTTTAATTTCATATCTTTTGGGTTTTTTGTTATTGTTATGATTTCTTGCAATTCGGGCCATTCTTTTGTGTTAATTATTGGAAGTATGTTGTATATTGTGGGTAATAAATGAATAAGTTAAGTTTGAGTTGTCTTTGCCAGGGAAAATTCTGCAGGTCAGTGTCTAAATGATAAAAATAACTAAAGACATAGTTTCAATAGGAGGCTTGGAGCCATCATCCTGCTATCACTGATAACACGCTGCGTTCAGCGAAAGCTCTGCTCATTAACAAATATTTCGACTTGCATCGTTTTTATGTATCTTCGTCACGTTTAACAAATGCTTCTAACAGAAACGACGCTTGTAACGGATCTCTGGAGGTGGTAAGACATCACTATAATCTTTTATACTTTTGGCATCAGGATGCTTTGTGTAATGTTAGAAACATATCACATATTATGTCTGGAAGGCCTATTAATTTCCTTGCTGACATGTCTTTTAAGACAAGAACGTATGGAAAAATGTGGTTTTTTAATTTGAGTTATTTTGTATCTGAAGTCACGTGGCCGTAGTGGTCTAGCCGGTTGAACCCCAGACTCCGCCCTGGAAGTCCTGGCATAAGTCCCGGATAAGAAAAGAGATTTTTCATCGTTCCAGTCCCTCCAGGATGGTACACGGCCGACTCAGCCTGTTATCATACGAGTAAGGGGGATCTTTCCCAGGAGTCAATGTTGACCCAGGCGATGGGTTCGCTGTTCGTTCCATCTCAGTGGCGCGCAGAAGAAAGATGGCATCCGACCTGAAATCAGACGAACAGGCAGGCACAGGCTTGCCCCACAGGCAAGAGTATCCCTAATCACATGGTGGGTGCATTGACATGACATTAGCCTATAGACTACAGGAAATTGCCATTATGTAAGTTGTGAACTCAAATGGTCTGAAAGAACATGGTATTAAGCGACCCTGTAAATATTGCGTGTTGTGTACCAACTATTACTTCAGCGACCGCCATATCGAAGAATTAAAAATAAGGTCACCAAAGAAGGTACTCCTCCAATCAGAGGGACTAAAATTCACAGATACTGCTTTACAGATATAATGACTGCCGACTTTCGTTGTATCAGGCGTAGTGAACATCATTTCCTTCGGAGTCTCAAACGTTAATCTCTTTTGCTGGATACATGTGATATCTTCGAGGCTCTTTTTGACAATGATGGTGGTTAGAATATTATTTTAGGTGCTTGCTTTCTGTACTCTGTGTGCTCTACTGTATGGCTTACTCATTTAGTAACCAGAAAATCTCAGAAGAAAATATTCCATTCTACCCCTTTTATTTACTGACTTGAATTTTAGCTATCATCAGAACAAAGTATGAAAACAGAACAGACTTTAGCATGCTGAGAACAGGAAAGCAGGAAGCCAGAAAACTTACAAGATGACGTCAACAACTTGCAAACGGATGTACAGAATTACGATTACAGACGCATTGAATTTGTTGGAGCACTACGTAGCAGGAAATCTACAAGTACGAGATGTATCACCGAGAAACAATCAGACTGTTTCCTGTTTATTAATAAGCTGGTAAGTGGATTGAGAAAATTATTGAAAAACAATATGTGGAGGTGATATTAAAATCAGCACAAGAGTAACGAAAATTTAATATCTATCAACAACGTGACGGACCCATTCTGAACATCGGTAAATCTATGGATTCCCGTAGCTGTAAGAAAATTTATGGTGACACAACAAAAATTCACATTAAAATTCATATTAAGCTGGGGTTTGGTGAGGTCTCCGCCTCTCTTACGAGACTTACAAAACTGTACCATTTTCTATGTAATTCACTTGATATACCAAAACTAGAATGGCAAGAAGCATTTTCGTAGCATGTGAAACCTCCCCTTAGAAAAATTTATGAATTACTGTGCTGATAAACCTCTTACATTATTTGATTTTCAAGCAGCTGAGGAAAACTGAATGTACTCAGACATTTCTCTCTTTACTTATTCTGATCATCACTAAACTGACACACAATATTTTTAGCGCAACGCAATCTGATTTTCAATAATCCCAGCAAAAGAATGGCCCTGACTAACAATAACCTATACCTTTCATGAATCACTTACCTCACAAAAATCTTCGTTACTCGAACTACTGCAATACAGCAAGCGCCAATACTGCCAGCTACATAAAGGATTCTAACTTCTGAAGGCACTAACTACTGGTAGGCATAGTTAGCAAATGAAAGATTCTGATAAAGAACAAACAATGTATTTACCTTAATAATGTTCAAAATTCATCATACATGATATCCAGTATTACAAATGTACTCTTTCTGATGGACACACGGCCAGATCGTCTGCTCTCAAAACTCCGCCATCTCTCTTCCCACATCCACCACTGCTGGCGGCTCACCGCCAACTGCACAGTGCTACGCGCTGTTCACATCCAACTGCCCAACACTACACAAGCAAAAATTCCAACAATGCAAACCAGCCGCAGACTTCACACAGCACAGTCAGAGATTTTCATATAGAGCGCTACGTGGCGTTACCAACATAAAAACCTAAACAGCCTACTTACACATGCTGCTTCGAAAGGTACCTGCTTATTATTAAATCATTTGCATGGTACACGATTTAACGCATGATGTTTTAGCTGGGTGTGTCACTTAGGTTATGTGGCGAAATATTGTGCACTCTGATCAGAAAAAATTGGTATGAAGTGTTTTGTCTCCTTCTGCGTAATGTATGGTTTATATTCTATGAAATAATTATTAATCTTCACGCTGTGATATTATGTTGTCGAGTTTCGGGTCTGTGAAGATAAAAAAAAGAAAGTTTTCCTTCACAAGTGTTCTTACAGACCTCCTTTCGCCTTGTTGACAAGGTCTATTCGTCGTGGCTTTTGCTCCACAAGACACCGAAAGAGATACATTTTATTATTATTATTATTATTATTATTATTATTATTATTAAGAAGTTGACCCCTCCCCCCTCGCCACATCCACACTGCCATGATGGCCAACACGAAAGATCTACTGCCACCTCTTCGTAAGGATTAGTGTTCACTAAGTGAGGTCTCGCAGGCTTGTTGGTATTGCGATGTTCGCGTACGTCTGATTAACGTTAACGATTAATACGCGCTCATCTGGAGATAGTTTGGGTAGAAAATGGGACGAAGGGTGTAGGTTTGAAGGGCAGAGGCAAAAAAGTGCCAAGACAAGAGCGAAGGGAAACAAACCTCTGCGATATTCGGTTAGTGAGAGCAGTAGCGGATTTATTGCTACCTGTGACAGGCCATGCAAGGGTAGGTTTTTTTTAGTAGTGGGTATCTTGGATCGATACCGTGTCAGAGCCATAGCTATACTGAGAGGAGTCCCGTGGGGTAGCTTGGGCCCTTTGCTGCACCGTGTCGTTGGTGACTTATCATGTACATCCATCCACATCTACGTGATTACTCTTCTATTCACAATACAGTGCCTGGCAGAGGTTCCAATGAACCATCTTCAAGTTGTCTCTCTACCGTTCCCGTCTCGAACGGCGCGGGAAAAACGAGCACTTAAATTTTTCTGTGCGAGCCCTGATTTCTCTTATTTTACCCTGATAATCATTTCTTGCCATGTAGGTGGGTGCCAACAGAATAATCAATTATTCAAAATGACAGTCACAATCGCATTATTTATTTTGCCGCTAACCGGTTTCAACCCGCAACGGGGTCATCTTCAGGGCAATTTACATTGTAAAGTTACAATATTAGTAAGTATTCATGTTTTAAAGTTTGTTCCAGTTGTAATATAAAACATAATAAATAATAATTATAACTAATTAAATCTCGGGCCCGCATATCGTGGTCGTGCGGTAGCGTTCTCGCTTCCCACGGCCGGGTTCCCGGGTTCGATTCCCGGCGGGGTCAGGGATTTTCTCTGCCTCGTGATGGCTGGCTGTTGTGTGATGTCCTTAGGTTAGTTAGGTTTAAGTAGTTCTAAGTTCTAGGGGTCTGATGACCATAGATGTTAAGTCCCATAGTGCTCAGAGCCATTTGAATTAAATCTCGAGAAATTTACAATTATTTAAAATTCAGACAACTGTTGTCCCATTTATTTTTCACATCATCACAGCAGACGACATGTACGAGGAGGCTACTATGACGACGGAATCCTAGCCAAATAGGCTAAGGGGCACTTGATATACTTCGTTTGTTTTTTACTATGTTAATTTTATAACGGAGAATACCTTCTTTCCTCCACCTCCCATCTCCTCTGTCACTGGCATCTACACCCTCCCCTCCCCCCCCCCCCCCCACGTTTTCCCCTTTTGGCAGGTCCCCGGACTCGCACACGTCAAGTGAACTTTCGCGCGCCGGAGATCATTGCCTTCGGCTCTGTGTGTGTGCCGTCGTGTTAGTGCTTCAGTGTTTTCATCGCCCACGCTCCATCATTCACGTGTGTCTTCTCAGTCATCAGTGTTCGTGTACAGTGCTGGCAGTTTTTTATTTTACTACACCTGTCAACGGTTCCGTGTTTTTTACTCATGTGTCTACTCTATTTTGTCCACCATTATGTTTTGCTTTTCTGTGTCTTCCTAGTTTCTACACTCCTGGAAATTGAAATAAGAACACCGTGAATTCATTGTCCCAGGAAGGGGAAACTTTATTGACACATTCCTGGGGTCAGATACATCACATGATCACACTGACAGAACCACAGGCACATAGGCACAGGCAACAGAGCATGCACAATGTCGGCACTAGTACAGTGTATATCCACCTTTCGCAGCAATGCAGGCTGCTATTCTCCCATGGAGACGATCGTAGAGATGCTGGATGTAGTCCTGTGGAACGGCTTGCCATGCCATTTCCACCTGGCGCCTCAGTTGGACCAGCGTTCGTGCTGGACGTGCAGACCGCGTGAGACGACGCTTCATCCAGTCCCGAACATGCTCAATGGGGGACAGATCCGGAGATCTTGCTGGCCAGGGTAGTTGACTTACACCTTCTAGAGCACGTTGGGTGGCACGGGATACATGCGGACGTGCATTGTCCTGTTGGAACAGCAAGTTCCCTTGCCGGTCTAGGAATGGTAGAACGATGGTTTCGATGACGGTTTGGATGTACCGTGCACTATTCAGTGTCCCCTCGACGATCACCAGTGGTGTACAGCCAGTGTAGGAGATCGCTCCCCACACCATGATGCCGGGTGTTGGCCCTGTGTGCCTCGGTCGTATGCAGTCCTGATTGTGGCGCTCATCTGCACGGCGCCAAACACGCATACGACCATCATTGGCACCAAGGCAGAAGCGACTCTCATCGCTGAAGACGACACGTCTCCATTCGTCCCTCCATTCACGCCTGTCGCGACACCACTGGAGGCGGGCTGCACGATGTTGGGGCGTGAGCGGAAGACGGCCTAACGGTGTGCGGGACCGTAGCCCAGCTTCATGGAGACGGTTGCGAATGGTCCTCGCCGATACCCCAGGAGCAACAGTGTCCCTAATTTGCTGGGAAGTGGCGGTGCGGTCCCCTACGGCACTGCGTAGGATCCTACGGTCTTGGCGTGCATCCGTGCGTCGCTGCGGTCCGGTCCCAGGTCGACGGGCACGTGCACCTTCCGCCGACCACTGGCGACAACATCGATGTACTGTGGAGACCTCACGCCCCACGTGTTGAGCAATTCGGCGGTACGTCCACCCGGCCTCCCGCATGCCCACTATACGCCCTCGCTCAAAGTCCGTCAACTGCACATACGGTTCACGTCCACGCTGTCGCGGCATGCTACCAGTGTTAAAGACTGCGATGGAGCTCCGTATGCCACGGCAAACTGGCTGACACTGACGGCGGCGGTGCACAAATGCTGCGCAGCTAGCGCCATTCGACATCCAACACCGCGGTTCCTGGTGTGTCCGCTGTGCCGTGCGTGTGATCATTGCTTGTACAGCCCTCTCGCAGTGTCCGGAGCAAGTATGGTGGGTCTGACACACCGGTGTCAATGTGTTCTTTTTTCCATTTCCAGGAGTGTATTTGTACTGTCTGTGGCCGAAGAGTGGCGTAATATTGCCGCTGCCAGCCCACCTTTTGTATAAGGTGTTAAAATAACAATAAAGGAAAAAAAACCAACGATGCATAGTTACCAACCGTGCTCAGACAGGGTGACGACTCCAGCGAGCGACCAAATGGGTATAAAAATCTGTTTATTTATGTAACTTTGACTAACTGCTTGTAGATTGCGTACATGATTACTTAAATATTATAACTTTACAGTGTAAATTGCCCTGAAGATGACCCCATCGCGGGTTGAAAAAATGGTTCAAATGGCTCTGAGCACTATGGGACTTAACATCTATGGTCATCAGTCCCCTAGAACTTAGAACTACTTAAACCTAACTAACCTAAGGACAGCACACAACACCCAGCCATCACGAGGCAGAGAAAAATCCCTGACCCCGCCGGGAATCGAACCCGGGAACCCGGGCGTGGGAAGCGAGAACGCTACCGCACGACCACGAGATGCGGGCCATCGCGGGTTGAAACCGGTTGGCGGCAAAATAAATAATGCGATTGTGCCTGTCATTTTGAATAATTGATTATAAGTAAACCAATCGCTGTTGTCTCCACACAACTATGTTGTCTAAAAATTAATGTCAACAGAATGTTTTCGCAGTCGGAGGAGAAAACTGGAGATTAAAATTTCATGAGAAGATCACGTCGCAACGAAAAACGCCGTTGTTTTAATGTTTGCCACTCCAATTCGCATTTCATGTCTCTGGCACTATCTCCCCTATATCGCGATAATACAAAACGAGCTGAGCTTCTTTGTACTTTTGCGACGTCATCCGTCTGACGCACATGATGCGGATCCCACACTGCACACGAATACTCCAGAATAGGGCGGACAAGCACGGTGTAAGCAGTCTCTTTTGTAGGCCTGTTGCACCTTCTAAGCACCATCAGGCTAAAGTGTTGGAGGCCATATGGATCCATAACTGCTCACAAGCCACAGACATACAGGGGTTGGACAGAAATGTGGCAAAACAGTGACATATGCTCGCTTTAACATAAAGACAGATGCTAAACAAGCCTGCAGTTTCCACTGTTGTGTGTCACTCCGAACGGCATCTGTGCAATGTCATCAAAAGGTTTCAAGGGTCAGATGTGGTCACAACAGTGTTCTGTGTAATTGTGAGAGCATTATATCGGAGATAAGTGAATTAAAATCGACAAAAGTTGATGGCGCTCGTATGGTGGGAGCTTGCGTAACCTAGGTAGGCGAAGTGTTCGGTGTTTCAGGAGGGACCATATCGAACATTTATACCCCACGCAAGGAAAGCGGAAAAATCTACATCCACTAGGTTACTATGCGGAATAAATTGTGTGTTGAGTGATACTCACAGACGGTCACTTGAAGAAGACTGTGACGAACAATAAGAGAACGATAGCTGTAAAAGTGTCAGCAGGACTGAATATGGCTCCTCTGAACCCTGTCCTCACCGAAAGAACGCGAAGAGTGGTTCATAGGAGGGAATTGGATGGAAAGTTACACTACTGGACATTAAAATCGCTACACCACGAATATGCCATGCTACAGACGCGAAATTTAACCGACAGGAAGAAGATACTGTGATATGCAAATGATTAGCTTTTCACTGGTTTCACACAAGGTTGGCGCCGGTGGCGACACCTACAACGTGCTGACATGAGGAAAGTTTCCAACCGATTTCTCACACACAAACAGCAGTTGACCGGCGTTGCCTGGTGAAACGTTGTTGTGATGCCTCGTGTAAGGAGGAGAAATGCGTACCATCACGTTTCCGACTTTGATGAAGGTCCGATTGCTGCCGATCGCAATTGCGGTTTATCGTATGGCGGCATTGCTGCTCGCGTTGGTCGAGATCCAATGACTGTTAGCAGAATATGGAATCTGTGGGTTCAGGAGGGTAATATGAAATGTCGTGCTGGATCCCAACGGCCTCGTATGACTAGCAGTCGAGATGACAGCCATCTTATCCGCGTGGCTGTAACGGATCGTGCAGCCACGTCTCGATCCCTGAGTCAACAGATGGGGACGTTTGCAAGACAACAACCACCTGCACGAACAGTTCGACGACGTTTGCAGCAGCATGGACTATCAGTCCGCAGACCATGGCTGCGGTTACCCTTGACGCTGCACCACAGACAGGAGCGCCTGCGATGATATACTCAACGATGAACTTGGGTGCACGAATGGCAAAACGTCATTTTTTCGCATGAATCCAGGTTCTGTTTACAGCATCATGATGGTCGCGTACGTTTGGTGACATCGCGGTGAATGCACATTGGAAGCGTGTATTCGTCATCGCCATACTGGCGTATCACCCGGCGTTAAGGGAAGGGGTACCATTGGTTACACGCCTCGGTCACCTCTTGTTGGCATTGACGGCACTTTGAACAGTGGACGTTACGTTTCAGATGTGTTACGACCCGTGGCTCTACCCTTCATTCGATCCCTGCGAAACCCTACATTTCAGTAGGATAATGCACGACCGCATGTAGCAGGTCCTGTACGGGCCTTTCTGGATACAGAAAATGTTCTACTGCTGCCCTGGCCAGCACATTCTCCAGATCTCTCACCAATTGAAAACGTCTGGTCAATGGTGGCCGAGCATCTGGCTCGTCACAATACGCCAGTCACTAGTCTCGATGAAATGTGGTATCGTGTTGAAGCTGCATGGGCAACTGTACCTGTACACGCCATCCAAGCTCTGTTTGACTCAATGCCCAGGCGTATGAAGGCCGTTATTACGGCCAGAGGTGGTTGTTCTGGATACTTGTTTCTCAGGATCTATGCACCCAAATTGCGTGAAAATGTAATCACATGTCAGATCTAGCATAATATATTTGTCCAATGAATACCCGTTTATCATCTGCATTTCTTTTTGGTGCAGCAATTTTAATGGCCAGTAGTGTACTTTACTCATGAACGTTCATTGCCGGTGACAACTCCGAAATGTGATAATTGTGCCCCAGTGAGCGTAATGTGTATCTCATCACTCCGCAAAATGTTCCAAAGCCACATGTCGTCAACTTCAACCCTCGCAAGAAACGTAAGAGCAAACAAAGTCTACTCGAATGTATGCATCACGTGGCAAAAGTTGGTGAATAATGTGAAGTGAGTACGGACATCATTTCACACCTGTTCGGAGCACTTTTCGAACTGCGGACTATGAAATGTTCAGTGATCGTGTAATAGCTCGTGCACTGCTTGCAGGGTTCACACTGCGCTCAGCATTCCCAGCTTTGGCAACAGTAGCTTCCTCAGCACTTTGGAGCGCATTTGGCTTTCGACCTCTCCCATGAGCAAACCGAATCATTGTCCGCTCGTTCTAAAATGCATAATCACCAAGATCATCAGATCTGATTTCCCCGAAGTGGTATGGAAAATGTGTTTCCTTCAGTGTTTGTTCGTTAATTCTCTCCTGCGTGTCTTTACAAATGTTTCCATAAAATTTCATTGTCATGTGATCACTCTTTTTTCATGGTTGCTCTCTCAAGTCGCGACAGTTTAATTAGAAACACTCTGGATATAACATTAGCAGTAGAGTATGCAGAACGATAAAAAGCTATTTTATATCATCAGTGCTTCTTCAGGTACAAAAGAAGAAATACTCTGTGCTCTACATTCATTTCGTCGTTATCGCTTGTGCAGATCCTGTTAAAAAAAAAAAAAAAAAAAGATTATAACACTTTAAGATGAACTTGATGAATTTATGTCAATAGTGCTAGTTATTGTTTTAAGTGAGCGAAATAAATGTATACCGAAAGTTCTAAACAATGAAGCATATATTTGTACTTTGAAGACATCCATTAACTTACTGTTAAAGGAGCTTGATCAGTGCAAAACGTCGATGAATTCAAGAAATCGACTAAGCCCAGTCATCCCAAATATTCTGGAACTAATTATTACCGAATGTGTGATGATGCTGCAGCTGGAGAACTACGGTTTCGACCTGAAAGAAGAAGAAAATGTATTGCTTCTTCCCAGCTGAAGTGGTTTAAATATAAAAATGTGCGTAAGCTGCTTTTAGACATTTATAAGAAACTTACTGGAAGACGATGTAGTTTGAACGCAACTGTCTATTATTTGTTTCCTCAATAACTTATACCAATGTTATGTGGCATTTCACACAGATTTCGCTGATTGCCTCATGTGTTTCAGAATGACGTGCTTATATGTACGTCTTGGTTTAGATATTATGATCTAAATGCACGATACGAAATTGATGGACCTTCTTCTGTTAAACTGCACTTTGAAGTTTGTAAAAAGTAACAAAGAAAATGATTTCTCAGTGTATTATTTTTTTATTTTTAAAATAATAATAATAATATTCATAATCACATGTGTAATCATTGCAGCTTAATAAGTTGGATGGATTATATTAATGGGGTTACATCTGTTTAAGAATGAATCACCTTACTCACTAGGTCGCAATGACTTCATATCTTTACTAACTTTTAATTCACATGAGGAGACGTAACTGTTATCTCTGATCTATTATTTAGGGTACTGTTCGAACATTGGGAAGAGGCAGGACTGCTATGTTTGACCATTGGGCAGTGTGGATATTCTCCACATCTTCCCGACTCTCATCTCTCAGTTATATGAAACGCTTCTGGTGGCAGGTGAGATGGGACCTGTTGGCTCTTATCATTTTTGCAGCAGCATCTGACGTGGACGGCTGGCTTCCTCTGGCCGTATGCACCGGCAACACTGCACAAGCTACAGATCTTCGTAAAACATTTGAATGACAGGATGGGATGGTGCAAATGAAGCAGTTCTGTAGAAAATATTATTTTACCATGTATACTTATACACTCCTGGAAATGGAAAAAAGAACACATTGACACCGGTGTGTCAGACCCACCATACTTGCTCCGGACACTGCGAGAGGGCTGTACAAGCAATGATCACACGCACGGCACAGCGGACACACCAGGAACCGCGGTGTTGGATGTCGAATGGCGCTAGCTGCGCAGCATTTGTGCACCGCCGCCGTCAGTGTCAGCCAGTTTGCCGTGGCATACGGAGCTCCATCGCAGTCTTTAACACTGGTAGCAGGCCGCGACAGCGTGGACGTAAACCGTATGTGCAGTTGACGGACTTTGAGCGAGGGCGTATAGTGGGCATGCGGGAGGCCGGGTGGACGTACCGCCGAATTGCTCAACACGTGGGGCGTGAGGTCTCCACAGTACATCGATGTTGTCGCCAGTGGTCGGCGGAAGGTGCACGTGCCTGTCGACCTGGGACCGGACCGCAGCGACGCACGGATGCACGCCAAGACCGTAGGATCCTACGCAGGGACCGCACCGCCACTTCCCAGCAAATTAGGGACACTGTTGCTCCTGGGGTATCGGCGAGGACCATTCGCAACCGTCTCCATGAAGCTGGGCTACGGTCCCGCACACCGTTAGGCCGTCTTCCGCTCACGCCCCAACATCGTGCAGCCCGCCTCCAGTGGTGTCGCGACAGGCGTGAATGGAGGGACGAATGGAGACGTGTCGTCTTCAGCGATGAGAGTCGCATCTGCCTTGGTGCCAATGATGGTCGTATGCGTGTTTGGCGCCGTGCAGGTGAGCGCCACAATCAGGACTGCATACGACCGAGGCACACAGGGCCAACACCCGGCATCATGGTGTGGGGAGCGATCTCCTACTCTGGCCGTACACCACTGGTGATCGTCGAGGGGACACTGAATAGTGCACGGTACATCCAAACCGTCATCGAACCCATCGTTCTACCATTCCTAGACCGGCAAGGGAACTTGCTGTTCCAACAGGACAATGCATGTCCGCATGTATCCTGTGCCACCCAACGTGCTCTATAAGGTGTAAGTCAACTACCCTGGCCAGTAAGATCTCCGGATCTGTCCCCCATTGAGCATGTTTGGGACTGGATGAAGCGTCGTCTCACGCGGTCTGCACGTCCAGCACGAACGCTGGTCCAACTGAGGCGCCAGGTGGAAATGGCATGGCAAGCCGTTCCACAGGACTACATCCAGCATCTCTACGATCGTCTCCATGGGAGAATAGCAGCCTGCATTGCTGCGAAAGGTGGATATACACTGTACTAGTGGCGACATTGTGCATGCTCTGTTGCCTGTGTCTATGTGCCTGTGGTTCTGTCAGTGTGATCATGTGATGTATCTGACCCCAGGAATGTGTCAATAAAGTTTCCCCTTCCTGGGACAATGAATTCACGGTGTTCTTATTTCAATTTCCAGGAGTGTATACATAGTCTGTCATCACAATTACACTAATTCATTTTTTCAGTATTTTGTAAATAATTGTTTCTGTATGTCTCAAATTCACATTGCATGGCATTCAGACCAACAAGAGCAGCAGGCAATTTACAATTTGTACAGAAACCAGATGGCAGTTATAAGAGTCGAGGGGCATGAAAGGGATGCAGTGGTTGGGAAGGGAGTGAGACAGGTTTGTAGCCTCTCCCCGACGTTATTAAATCTGTATATTGAGCAAACAGTAAAGGAAACAAAACAAAACTTCAGAGTAGGTATTAAAATCAATGGAGAAGAAATAAAAACTTTGAGGTTGGCCGATGTCGTTGTAATTCTGTCAGATACAGTAATGGACTTGGAAGAGCAGTTGGACGGAATGGCCAGTGTCTTGAAAGGAGGATATAAGATGAACATCAACAAAAGCAAAACGAAGATAATGGAATGTAGTCGAATTAAATCGGGTGATGCTGAGGGAATTAGATTAGGAAATGAAACGCTTAAAGTAGTAAATGAGTTTTGCTATTTGGGGAGCAAAATAACTGATGATGGTCGAGCTAGAAAGGATATAAAATGTAGACTGGCAATGGCAACGAAAGCGTTTCTGAAGAAGAGAAATTCGTTAACATCGAGTATAGATTTAAGTATTTGTATGGAGTGTAGCCATGTATGGAAGTGAAACGTGGACGATAACTAGTTTGGACAAGAAGAGAATAGAAGCTTTCGAGATGTGGTGCTACAGAAGAATGCTGAAGATTAGATGGGTAGATCATATAAGTAATGAGGAGGTATTGAATAGGATTGGGGAGAAGAGAAGTTTGTGGCACAACTTGACTAGAAGAAGGGATCGGTTGGTAGGACATGTTCTGAGGCATAAAGGGAACACCAATTAAGTATTGGAGGGCAGCGTGGAGGGTAAAAATTGTAGAGGGAGACCAAGAGATGAATACGCTCAGCAGATTCAGAAGGATGTAGGTTGCAGTAGGTACTGGGATATGAAGAAGCTTGCACAGGATAGAGTAGCATGGAGAGCTGCATCAAACCAGTCTCAGGACTGAAGACCACAACAACAATGTAACTGATATATCTGTGCGAAGGTGCCGGCCGTAAGAAGTCAATATGGTCACCTGGCGCCGACACGGTATCTCAGTGTGTTCGGTCAGAAGAGGGTTAGACGTTCTCTATAATAAAAAAGTGAGTGAATGGATCAACGAAGAACTTGAACGAGTATCATGAGACGCCCCGAATAAATACAACGAACGGTAACGAACAAAATGAGTTGAACAAAATTTAAAAAAAAAGTGGTTAGCGCTCGCGCTTTGCCAGAGGACGAGGCGAGGGTTCGAATCGTCATGACATTCAGTATCTGCAGTAGTACAAGTGCAAATTCTGTGATATTCATAAAAAAGTACACCTACACTATTCGTTCTTGCTACATTAGCAACGTCTCACCGCTATGCAGGTTAACTGCCAAATGGTGCCTGCCTCTGTGTCTGCAGCTCGAAGCGTCGAGATGCAAAGTAGTTCTGGGTACCTCACCAGATTGCATGTGTAAGGGATTTCGGAAATCACGGCAGGCATCTGTTTTCAGCAAATCTCTATGCTTTTCTTTCTTTACTTGTCGATAGTTATAAATATGTTGGTTCCAATAATTAAAATTAATTAAAGATAGTAAGTAGTCAAATCCCATTAAATTCAATAAAACTTCCTGCAAATACACTTATTTTTTAATTATATTACCTGTCAAGTGTCATATATATTAAATAATATGACCAGTGATGAAAAAGTATAGATTAAAAGTTGCGTTCGAGCGGAAGTCGAACCATCGCCTCATATACGTTCGTTTTCTGCAGCTGGAACGCTAGCCACTTGACCACCATGTAATCTAACATCCAGCTATATAAGACACATAATAGGCGCGTAAAACTTCTCTAGCAATTTTCTCGGAATTTCCGGAGTAGTGCACCTTAACAGTAGCACATTATGTTATTTTAGTGGCCTACTAAAGGTGTACAAAGTTTCAAGCAAATCAGTGATCCTAACGGTGTGGCCTCCCCTTGTCAGATTACTGAGACGCATGCCTGGGCGTTTTCATTGAAAAGCCGACAAGCGAGTTCGTTCTTTATCCCTATTGAATCTGAAATAATTGTCTGTTTCTAAAGGCCACACCTTTTGACGGGACGTTAAATTTTAATCTTCCGTCCTTTATGTTTTCACAAAGAAATATTTTGAAAGCTCTTATCTCATCCAAGATCGTAGTATTTATGAAGAGGTAGCTTCAAATGGCTCTATCAAGGGAAACTCCCCATCGCACCCCCTCAGATTTAGTTATAAGTTGGCACAGTGGATAGGCCTTGAAAAACTGAACACAGATCAATCGAAAAAAACAGGAAGAAGTTGTGTGGATCTATGAAAAAAATAAGCAAAATATACAAACTGAGTAGTCCATGTGCAAGATAGGCAACATCAAGGAAAATGTGAGCTTAGGAGCGCCGTGGTCCTGTGGTTAGCGTGAGCAGCTGCGGTACGAGAAGTCCTGGGTTCAAATCTTCCCTCGTGTGAAATGTTTACCTTCTTTATTTTCGCGAAGTTATGATCTGTCCGTTCGTTCATTGACGTCTCTGTTCACTGTAATAAGTTTAGTGTCTGAGTTTTGCGACCGCACCGCAAAACCGTGCGATTAGTAGACGAAAGGACATGCCTCTCCAATGGGAACCGAAAACGTTTGATCGCAAGGTCATAGTCAACCGATTCCTCCACAGGAAAACACGTCTGTTATATTCTATGCGACATAGGTGACGGCATGTGCGTCACGTGACAGGGTTGTCGACCCACCTAACTTGTACACTTGGCGAATGGGTAAAAAGATTCTTCTACCTTGCCCGATTTAGGTTTTCTTGTGGATGTGATAATCACTCCCACAAAAGTGATGAAAGCATAAGAGTTCGTCACATAAACTGAAAATAAAATATTAAACATTTGACTCTAGGGAAGACTTGAACCAAGGACTTCTAATTCCGCAGCTGCTCACGCTAACCACGGGACCACGGCGCTCCTGAACTCCCACTCACGTTGATGTTGCCTATCTTCGACATGGACTACACAGTTTGTATATTTTGCTTATTTTTTTCGTAGTTCCACACAACTTCTTCCTGCTTTCTCGATTGATCTGTGTTCAGTTTTTCAGGGTCTATCCACTGTGCCAACTTATAACTAAATCTGAGGGGGGTGCGATGGGGAGGTTCTCTTGTAAGCACTATGGGACTTAACATTTAGTTCATCAGTCTCCTAGACTTAGAACTACTTAAACCTAACTAGCCTAAGAACATCACCCACATCCATGCCCGAGACAGGATTCGAACCTGCGACCGTAGCAGCAGCGCGGTTCCCGACTGAAGCGCCGAGAGCCGATCGGCCACAATGGCCGGCTGAAGAACTAGGGCACATACTGCTTCCTTCTAATAAGCTGCCAGGCCTGAAATGTGAGTATATGACGCGAGTGACTAGCAAGATGTTGTACGTCACAGTTGCAGTCGCGACAGTAGACTGCTTTTCGTGGTCGTGACGAGCCTGCATACCCATTTCGTTGGAAGCCATTTCCTCGAAAGGCTCAAGGTTTTAACGACAGTGTGCCAGGCGTGTTCTCGGAAGAACATGCAGGCGCCGGCATTCCAGCCACGAAATTTCTGTCATCGCAGGCGCAGGTTAGTGGGAGAGGTGCTGCGTGGAGGCCAGAGCGTGACTCACTCGGCTGCCGTGAGTCATATGACGGCGGCCTTGACAGTATTATCCAACTATTCTAGTAGCGGTACCGCGCCGGTGCCTCACTTCCTGCGCAGTGGTTACAGGTATGTGCCGCAAACCTCCCAGCCCTCTCTCCACGTCTCAGGCGAGGCAGGCTGACCCTCTTGACAGCTTACTATTCTATCTCTCGAGGTGGGAGAATCTCCCGATAACTAATAGATAGCGAAAGGTCGGTGAATATGAAACTAGGAAGAAAATTCACGTAAAATAAAACTAGAGCGAAGCAGAAATCTTCTTTCGAGCCGGCCGGTGTGGCCGAGCGGTTCTAGGCGCTACAGTCTGGAACCGTGCGACAGCTGCGGTCGCAGGTTCGAATCCTGCCTCGGGCATGGATGTGTTTGATGTCCTTAGGTTAGTTAGGTTCAAGTAGTTCTAAGTTCTAGGGGACTGATGTCCATAGATGTTAAGTCCCATAGTGCTCAGAGCCATTTGAACCATTTTTTTTCTTTCGAGAGTGAATATCTCGTTCCACTGCGGAGTGGAGAAACATTTTGACAAATTAAAGCTGTGCCAGACTAGGAATCGAACCCGAGCCGCTAACTTTGTCGGGCGATGCGATGCTCCGGCTGACTGAGGTACCCAAGCACGCCTCTTAGACACCCGTAACACCTCCAATTTACTATCATCTCTTGTCTACTGAATTGTTCAGAATTTTGTACAGAGTTTTTATTTACATTTTGAGCTTCGTTTTATTAAAGTACTAATGTGGCCCTCAAGCCAAAATGCACACTCCAAAAATTATGAAGCACTTAAATTATAGCGGCCGGCCGGTGTGGCCGAGCGAATCCTGCCTCGGGCATGGATGTGTGTGATGTCCTTAGGGTAGTTAGGTTTAAGTAGTTCTAAGTTCTAGGGGACTGATGACCTTAGAAGTTGAGTCCTATAGTGCTCAGAGCCATTTGAACTTAAATTATAGATATGAGCATGCTACTCTTGCAGACAGATCACCTCAGTTGTCTTTAATCCATGATGGAAAGAAGCTTAATTTGTGGCAGAATAAATAAATGGTCGTATTCCAAACAATTGTTGACCCGCCAGGGTAGCTGAGACCGCTAACGTGCTCCCTGGACTCAGGTAGGCGCGCCGGCCCCGGATAGAATCCGCCAGGCGGATTAACGAGGGCCGATGTGCCGGCCAGCCTGGATGTGGTTTTTAGGCGGTTTTCCACATCCCGCTAGGTGAATACTGGGCTGGTCCCCATGTTCCGCCTCAGTTGCACGGCTCGCAGACATCTGAACACATTCACACTATTCCATGTATTACACTCGACGCAGACAGTTGGGGTACACTAATTCTGTCCAGGGGGGTACGGGGTGGCGGCAGGAAGGGCATCCGGCCACCCCTTAAACATTAACATCCCAAATCCGATTAACGATGGCTGACCCTGCGTAACTGCGGGACAAGGCTCAAGCGATAGAATAGAATTCCAAACAGTTGCCGTTGTGTTTGAAGAATGACATTACATACAATCTTTTCATAAAGAACTGCGTTCAGGTTGACATAGACCGAAACTGTTGGTTCAAAACCAAACAGTGGAAACGAGACCCAGACCATTATACCATCTCCATCGGATTCTGCTGTCAGTGTAACACGCTCAGGAAATTATTCTTTGCCACTTATTCTTGTAGTTCACGCAATCCCACGTGAGTTTCACATCACTTACCGTGGCTAGTAACTTAATAAAACGTCCTTCCGCTGCGCCGTATACCAATGTGGGCAATGACTCTAAACAGTAGAGGACATACACTCTTGTTATCCGCAGTGTTTGGGTAGCTGACAGCTATGTAAATAGAATCCTGTTATCACTCAACGGATCGTTCTGTTATTGGCTATCGTCTTTTAGCGACAGTTGAAATGCTCTATAATAATCGACATGGGTGGCTAGCGTTTGGTACGTAAAGCACCGTTCTTAATGACATCGTTGTCGACTTGACGTTGAAACCTAATCCTCCTTATCAAAGCACCCTTTGCAGTTGAGTGGGCCATTCCACTAAACCTCTTGTGCCTAACGGACTGGTGGCTGGGTGTAGCTCCTCTTCGATATTTCTTCGTTACAATAACATAACTAACAGTGGATCTGGGCAGACAAATAGCCGTGCGGAGTGGCCACACGGTTAGAGGCGCCATGTCACAAAATGCGCGGCCACTCGCACGTGGGGATCAAGTCCTACCTCGGGCATCAGTGTGTGTGTTGATCTTAGCATTGTTGTTGTTGTTGTGGTCTTCAGTCCTAAGACTGGTTTGATGCAGCTCTCCATGCTACTCTATCCTGTGCAAGCTGCTTCATCTCCCAGTACGTACTGCAACCTACATCCTTCTGAAACAGCTTAGTGCATTCATCCCTTGGTCTCCTTCTACTATTTTTACCATCCACGCTGCCCTCCAATACTGAATTGGTGATCCCTTCATGCCTCAGAACATGTCCTACCAACCGATCGCTTCTTCTAGTCAAGTTGTGTCACAAACTCATCTTCTCCCCAATTCTATTCAATAGCTCCTCATATGTTATGTGAACTACCCATCTAATCTTCAGCATTCTTCTGTAGCACCACATTTCGAAATCTTCTATTCTCTTTTTGTCCAAACTATTTATCGTTCATGTTTCACTAGCATACATGACTACACTCCATAGAAATACTTTGAGAAACGAATTCCTGACACTTAACTCTATACTCGATGTTTCTCTTCTTCAGAAACGCTTTCCTTGCCATTGCTAGTCTACATTTTATATCCTCTCTACTTCGACCATCATCAGTTATTTTGCTCCGCAAATAGCAAAACCCATTTACTACTTTAAGTGTCTCACTTCCTGATCTAATTCCCTCAGCATCAGTCGAGCTAACTCTACTATACTCCATTATCCTCGTTTTGCTTTTGTTGATGTTCATCTCTTCCTTTCAAGACACCGTCCATTCCGTTCAACTGCTATTCCTAGTCCTTTGCTGTCTCTGACAGAATTACAATGTCATCGGCGAACATTAAAGTTTTTATTTCTTCCCCATAGATTTTAATACCTACTCCGAATTTTTCTTTTGTTTCCCTTACTGCATGCTCAATGTACAGATAACTGCCATCTGGTTTCTGATCTTAGCATAAGTTAGTTTAATCCAGTTTAAGTAGTGCGTAAGTGTAGGGACCGACGACCACAGCAGTTTGGTCCCTTAGGAATTCACACACATTTGAACATTTTTTTTGTGAACACATATAACTCTTTTGATATGTTTCTGACTGATTTTCCCAATTTGTGGACTTCTTCAATCGCGTCCCATAGAATACTGAATCATCTCTGTCGAATCACTGTAAAAGGAGATGGAGGTGTAGTGAGAGTGTTTTCAAAAGAAAGAAGATTTTGGGAAAATTTGGAGCACCTAAATAGGGATGAACTGACGTGAATGTGAATTCTGCTCTTCCCAAATATGAGCTCATTGCCTTAACTATTACTACAACACAGTTCGAGAGCTGAGACTGACAATTTCGGGACTTTTTATTATTAACCCTCTCTATGAGCGTTGTAAGAGAGAATACCAAGTGCAAAAGTAATGTAAACACTGCCGTTATTACAGTTAGTAATATTACTGTTTCAAGAACGCTTCTATGTTGCTGTACGGAAGAACCGATTACTAGATACATTCAGTTTCTTTCGCTTGCGCCTTTGTCCCGCATTTTGCGCAGGGTCAGCGTGATTAAATCGGTTTTGGCATGTTAATTTGAAGTGGTGGCCGGATGCCCTCCCTGCCGCCACCCCCTCCCCTCCCCTCCCCTCCCCTCCCCCAGGACAGAACCAGTGTACGCCATCTGTCTGCGTCTATTGTAAATCGTGAAATAGTGCGAACGTGTTTCAAGTGACTGCGACGCATGTTACTGAGGCGGAGCGTGGGGACCAGCCCCGTATTCACCTAGCGATATGTGGAAAACCGCCTAAAAGCCACAGCCAGGCTGGCTCGTCGTTAATCCGCCAGGCGGATTCGATCCGAGGCCGGCGCGCCTACCCGAGCCCAGGAAGCAGCGCGTTAGCGCTCTCGGCTAACCTGGCGGGTTTACTACATATATTCAGTAATGAGTCGATAATGAGTGATATCGAAAGCACGCAGTTTACATCATATAGCCTACACACAGTGGCAATTCCTGAAGTCACTAATTTTCCTTGTTTGTTCCGCAGTGCAGGAATATTTAACCTCTCCCATTATTAATTAACTTATTAACTACACTAGATGTTTCTAAATTCTATCTTGTATCATAAGGTCCGGTTAAGTGAATAATTACACTATTCCAATGAATGCATGTAACCAGAACCAATTTTTGGAACCTCACAGCAAAATGCAAGGAGAAAATACATAATTCATTTACGAGCAGGCTAGATATTATTCATTCAGAACGCACAACGAGAAGTGCCACAAAACAACTGCCAACAGGATGAAGGGCAGCCGAAGTAACCTGTCTGCATAAGTCTAATTCCTGTAATACTACGTTTTATGTGGTGCTGACGGCTGTTCCTAGAGTCGAATAACTGTCCGGCTGTCAACGTCATTTCAAGGCAGGTTCAAATGGTTCAAATGGCTCTGAGCACTATGGGACTCAACTTCTGAGGTCATTAGTCCCCTAGAACTTAGAACTAGTTAAACCTAACTAACCTAAGGACATCACACACATCCATGCAGGATTCGAACCTGCGACCGTAGCGGTCTCGCGGTTCCAGACTGCAGCGCCTAGAACCGCACGGCCACTTCGGCCGGCTTCAAGGCAGGAAATATGAGTATGTTATCTGTTCATTTATTCCGTGGAATAGATTATGCTTTTTCATTTGTTTCCGAGTTGTATACTTGAAGCGTAATGCGCGAACCAACCAAACTTTCGACGAAGAAAATTTATTTATTTTCTTGATAAAAACCATTCAGCAACCAAGATCGCATAAAATATTTCTTTATTTAAGGCAACAGGTTTCACGAGATTTTGGTGTCATCTTCGGGGGTGTAAGAAAGTGCATATACATGGAATATCTCTCGTAAGTTAGGATGTAACGTTTCATATAAAACTTCAGTTTGGTATTATAAAAACTGGAAGTGGACCTGTACATTTACACACCTTAAACTATTTGTCGTAAAACATATTCATTTTGCGTTGAACCTCACGCACAAGATGACAGTTGGATAAAAACCAGCACATTGTAAAAGGTTTGTCATCGCTAAAATATTTAAAAACATAAAGCACCTTGTGCAAAGGGCCATGTCCTCATACATAGTGCTCACAGATGCTCGTTGCATCGTACAAATATGATACACAATAGCACATGTGTTTAAATTTGCTGGACGTATTCTAAACAGTGCGAAACTACTTTAAATGGCGTATAAGGTGCAACTGACAGGTATTACTGCAGAGATAATATTTGTATAGTGTGTTGCAGCCACTAGATGGCACTTACATCAGAACCATGTAACAGATCATAAATACTTCTCTTTTCATATTTATATGCTTTATATCGTTCTTATTGCTGCATGAATACTAGGATAACTAAGGTATTTACTCTGAAATAGTTTGTTACGCTGTTGATGTGGCCACAAACGCGACAAGCACACAAGCACACTGCTGCAGGCGGGAGACACCGGGAAAGCAAAACTCGCAGTGCTTAAGTTCAGTAGACAACTCGTCCAAGTACTAGTCTGCCTTCCGCTGCCTTACCGGATCTAACCCCCCCACTACTACCCTCTCCTTCATGATGACCAACCCTTCCCTGACAACCTTAGTAAGGCCAGTCACTTTGCCTCCTATCTGTCCGATATCTTTACCCTCCCTGACGATCCCCAGTTCGATTACTCCCTCTTCCCGGATGTTTGCAATCGAACTGACACCTCTGTCCTTCCCCTCACCCCTGGCTTCCAGTACTTGGACAACATTACACCCAACGAACTCAATGCCCCATCACTACTCAGGATATCATCACTACACTCCACACGAAACAAAACACCGCTCCCAGTCACGATCGTGTTACCTATCGCCACCTCCGTGAAGCTTACGCCTTCTTCCTCTCCACCCTGGCCAGACTATATACTGTGGTCTTGTCCACCGGCTGCTACCCTGGCCTGTGGAAAACCTCCCGTACCCTGATGTTCCTCAAACCCGACAAACCGCCATCCGCTGTCTCCTCCTACCTTCCCATCAGCCTTACCTCGGTCTTCAGCAAGGTCCTGGAATTCATCCTCACCCGATGCATCCACCAGCATCTCCACCAGCACCGCCTCCTTCCTGTTACCCAGTGTGGCTTTCGACCATCCTTCTCTACTGATGACCTTGTCCTTCACCCCACTCATCTCCTCTCCGAACAGCTCAACTCCCATCGCTCCGCCATCTACCTCTCCCTCGACCTTGAACGCACCTATGACCGTGAGTGGCATTCTGGTCTCCTCTTCAAGCTCCAAACCTTCGCCCTTCCTATCAACTATGTCTGTCTAATCGGGTCCTTTCTTTCCCAACGTCCTTCACCATCCATAACACGGATTCCTACACCTTCTAGCCCTCCGCTGGTGTGCCCCAAGGTTCCGTCCTCTCCCCTCTTCTCTACATTTAGTATATGGCGGTCACGCCGTCGCCTTCACCCCCCATCCACCTTCTCCAGTACGCCGATGACACCGCCTTCCTTGCCCTGACCCCCAGCCTGCAACGCTCCCAACACCTTCTCCAATCCCATCTTGTCTGGTTCACCACTTGGTGTAACCAGTGGTTGCTCAAGGTCAATCCTTCCAAGACCCAGGCGATCATTGTAGGCAAAACCACCTCTTCCTTCCGTCTCCTCGACTTCTATCTCACTATTTATGGCCGTCCTATCGCCCTCACCTCCATCTTTAAGTACCTTGGCGTCACCCTTGACTGTCGCCACCCCTGGACCCCCCATCTCTGGACAATCCAAGCCAAGGCACACTCCCGACTCCGTTTCCTCAACCTCCTCTCTGGCCGCACATGGGGTCTGGACCCCTGCACCATCCCCCACACCTATAAATCCCTTATCCACCCTATTCTCTGCTACGCTCATCCAGCCTGGATCTCCGCCCCTCCTACCTTTTACAAATCCCTTCAAATCCTGGAATGCCACACGCTCCGCCTCGCCTATCGCAACCGTCTCACCTCCTCCACGCGGATCCTCTATGACTGTATTCCGTTTCTGCACCTCCTTCTTTTCCTCGAACGGATACGGATCCTCTACACCTCCCGCAAACTTGATCCCCCTCACCTGCTTGTCTCTCCCATCCTCTCCCACCCCCGTCCACTGCCGTGCCTGCATTTCCACATCCCCCCTGTGGTTTCTCCCGAGGGCACCCTCGCTCTCTTCTTTCCCTCCTCCCTTTCTCCTCCTCCTGGGCCTCCCCCTACCTTCTTTCCTCCCCCTCCCATCTGCTCTGCCACTGGCATCTACACTCCCCTCTCCCTCCTCCCCCCCTTTTTCACCTTTTGGCAGGTCCCCAGACTCGCACACGTGTAGTGAACTTTCGCGCGCCGGAGGTCATCGTGTTCAAGTGTTCCAGTGTTACTCGTTTGTGCTCCAACGTTCGCGTGTGCCATCTGTCATCTCTGTGCGTGTCCACGTGTCTGAACATCTTTATTTTAGACTCTGCGCCCGTGAACGGCTCCGTGTGTTTTAATTTTGTATGTCTACGTTTGTATATCCACTATGTCTGTTCTGCGATTGTCTTCTTTTGTATCATTAGTTTTATCTGTGGCCGAAGAGCGGCGTAGTATGCTGCTGCTGGCCTACCTGTGTCAGATGTAAAATTAACAATAATGAAAAAAAAAATTTCGGTAGACACCGACAAAGCATGAAACGTATAGAACTTAATTTGGTTGCATAGAGGTTTACTTAAAAAACTTGCTATAGATAGACGCAAGTCATACTCTGCTATGTTGGGCGGTGCATACATAGGTGTAAGTGTCATATAAAGAGAGAGAGAGTAAATGTCATATAAATAAGAGTATGTGAGCAGCCACAACAAAAACAGGTGATACATGTTATTTATGCAAGCAGCAACATTGCTGCTGCGTTTTTTTTTGGGGTCGGAGTATACTAGATCACAAATATTTCTGAGAATAAAGGTCTCGGCACAGTGACAGCATGCATTGTAGCTTTTTTCTACAATGGGTACCTGTAGGAGTGCAACTAAAGATCTAACCTAGAAGTACCCTCATTTTTGTGCAAAAATTAACAGACATTATAAACAGAAGAGCACAATCATTTAAGATAAAATGTCACAGTAGATTTTTGCACTGAGAGAAGTGTAGGGAAATCATATCATCTTGCATATAATAATATTGTGGATACAAGGGGTGCTGGATATTCTAACGTTCCAATATAGCATGTCTGTCTGTATTAAAACGTCCCTTTTCCTTTTTTTTTATCGTGGCACTTGACAGTCAAAAATATATAATAACATGATAACAAGGCTATAACCATACCGTCCCCCCCCCACCCCCCCCACCCCCCATGAATCATGGACCTTGCCGTTGGTGGGGAGGCTTGCGTGCCTCAGCGATACAGATAGCCGTACCGTAGGTGCAACCACAACGGAGGGGTATCTGTTGAGAGGCCAGACAAACGTGTGGTTCCTGAAGACGGGCAGCAGCCTTTTCAGTAGTTGCAAGGGCAACAGTCTGGATGATTGACTGATCTGGCCTTGTAACAATAATCAAAACGGCCTTGCTGTGCTGGTACTGCGAACGGCTGAAAGCAAGGGGAAACTACAGCCGTAATTTTTCCCGAGGGCATGCAGCTTTACTGTATGATTAAATGATGATGGCGTCCTCTTGGGTAAAATATTCCGGAGGTAAAATAGTCCCCCATTCGGATCTCCGGGCGGGGACTACTCAAGAGGATGTCGTTATCAGGAGAAAGAAAACTGGCGTTCTAAGGATCGGAGCGTGGAATGTCAGATCCCTTAATCGGGCAGGTAGGTTAGAAAATTTAAAAAGGGAAATGGATAGGTTGAAGTTAGATATAGTGGGAATTAGTGAAGTTCGGTGGCAGACATTATAAACAGAAGAGCACAATCATTTAACATAAAATGTCACAGTAGATTTTTGCACTGAGAGAAGTGTAGGGAAATCATATCATCTTGCATATAATAATATTGTGGATACAAGGGGTGCTGGATATTCTAACGTGACTACAGGGTTATAAACACAAAATCAAATAGGGGTAATGCAGGAGTAGGTTTAATAATGAATAGGAAAATAGGAATGCGGGTAAGCTACTACAAACAGCATAGTGAACGCATTATTGTGGCCAAGATAGAAACGAAGCCCACACCTACTACAGTAGTACAAGTTTATATGCCAACTAGCTCTGCAGATGACGAAGAAATTGAAGAAATGTATGATGAAATAAAAGAAATTATTCAGATAGTGAAGGGAGACGAAAATTTAATAGTCATGGGTGACTGGAATTCGAGTGTAGGAAAAGGGAGAGAAGGAAACATAGTCGGTGAATATGGATTGAGGCTAAGAAATGAAAGAGGAAGCCGCCTGGTAGAATTTTGCACAGAGCACAACATAATCATAGCTAACACTTGGTTTAAGAATCATGAAAGAAGGTTGTATACATGGAAGAACCCTGGAGATACTAAAAGGTATCAGATAGATTATATAATGTAAGACAGAGATTTAGGAACCAGGTTTTAAATTGTAAGACATTTCCAGGGGCAGATGTGGACTCTGACCACAATCTAAGAAATGAAAGAGGAAGCCGCCTGGTAGAATTTTGCACAGAGCACAACATAATCATAGCTAACACTTGGTTTAAGAATCATGAAAGAAGGTTGTATACATGGAAGAACCCTGGAGATACTAAAAGGTATCAGATAGATTATATAATGGTAAGACAGAGAAATTAAAAATGAAGAAACTGCAAAAAGGTGGGAATTGAAGGAGATGGGACCTGGATAAACTGAAAGAACCAGAGGTTGTACAGAGTTTCAGGGAGAGCATAAGGGAACAATTGACAGGAATGGGGGAAAGAAATACAGTAGAAGAAGAATGGGTAGCTTTGGGGGATGAAGCAGTGAAGGCAGCAGAGGATCAAGTAGGTAAAAAGACGAGGGCTAGTAGAAATCCTTGGGTAACAGAAGAAATATTGAATTTAATTGATGAAAGGAGAAAATGTAAAAATGCAGTAAATGAAGCAGGCAAAAAGGAATACAAACGTCTCAAAAATGAGATCGACAGGAAGTGCAAAATGGCTAAGCAGGGATGGCTAGAGGACAAATGTAAGAATGTAGAGGCATATCTCACTAGGGGTAAGATAGATACTGCCTACAGAAAAATTAAAGAGACCTTTGGAGATAAAAGAACGATTTGTATGAATATCAAGAGCTCAGATGGAAACCCAGTTCTAAGCAAAGAAGGGAAAGCAGAAAGGTGGAACGAGTATATAGAGGGTCTATACAAGGGCGATGTGCTTCAAGACAATATTATGGAAATGGAAGAGGATGTAGATGTAGATGAAGATGAAATGGGAGATACGATACTGCGTGAAGAGTTTGACAGAGCACTGAAAGACCTGAGTCGAAACAAGGCCCCTGGAGTAGACAACATTCCATTGGAACTACTGACGGCCTTCGGAGAGCCAGTCCTGACAAAACTCGACCATCTGGTGAGCAAGATGTATGAAACAGGCGAAATACCCTCAGACTTCAAGAAGAATATAATAATTCCAATCCCAAAGAAAGCAGGTCTTGACAGATGTGAAAATTGCCGAACTATCAGTTTAATAAGTCACAGCTGCAAAATACTAACACAAATTCTTTACAGACGAATGGAAAAACTAGTAGAAGCCAACCTCGGGGAAGATCAGTTTGGATTCCGTAGAAACACTGGAACACGTGAGGCAATACTGACATTACGACTTATCTTAGAAGAAAGATTAAGGAAAGGCAAACCTACGTTTCTAGCATTTGTAGACTTAGAGAAAGCTTTGGACAATGTGGACTGGAATACTCTCTTCCAAATTCTGAAGGTGGCAGGGGTAAAATACAGGGAGCGAAAGGCTATTTACAATTTTTACAGAAACCAGATGGCAGTTATAAGAGTCGAGGGGCATGAAAGGGAAGCAGTGGTTGGGAAGGGAGTAAGACAGGGTTGTAGCCTCTCCCCGATGTTGCTCAATCTGTATATTGAGCAAGCAGTAAAGGAAACAAAAGGAAAATTCGGAGTAGGTATTAAAATCTATGGAGAAGAAATAAAAACTTTGAGGTTCCCCGATGACATTGTAATTCTGTCAGAGACAGCAAAGGACTTGGAAGAGCAGTTGAATGGAATGGACGTGTCTTGAAAGGAGGATATAAGATGAACATCAACAAAAGCAAAACGAGGATAATGGAATGTAGTCGAATTAAGTCGGGTGATGCTGAGGGAATTAGATTAGGAAATGAGACTCTTAAAGTAGTAAAGGAGTTTTGCTATTTGGGGAGCAAAATAACTGAGGATGGTCGAAGTAGAGAGGATATAAAATGTAGACTGGCAATGGCAAGGAAAGAGTTTCTGAAGAAGAGAAATTTGTTAACATCGAGTATAGATTTAAGTGTCAGGAAGTCATTTCTGAAAGTATTTGTATGGAGTGTAGCCATGTATGGAAGTGAAACATGGACGATAAATAGTTTGGACAAGAAGAGAATAGAAGCATTCGAAATGTGGTGCTACAGAAGAATGCTGAAGATTAGATGGGTAGATCACATAACTAATGAGGAAGTATTGAATAGGATTGGGGAGAAGAGAAGTTTGTGGCACAACTTGACCAGAAGAGGGGATCGGTTGGTAGGACATGCTCTGAGGCATCAAGGGATTACCAATTTAATATTGGAGGGCAGCGTGGAGGGTAAAAATCGTAGAGGGAGACCAAGAGATGAATACACTAAGCAGATTCAGAAGGATGTAGATTGCAGTAGGTACTGGGAGATGAAGAAGCTTGCACAGGATAGAGTGGCATGGAGAGCTGCATCAAACCAGTCTCAGGACTGAAGACCACAACAACAACAACAACCATACCGTACACTGGAAGCTATGTTAATTATTTATTGAATTGAAATACTAGTAAAGGTTGGTTTCATGTTAAAAAGAGACCCACTTATGTAGATAGTCATGAGGTGAGGCACAACAAGCACAAGAATAAACCATGTGGTACCATAGAAGGACAGAAAGCAGAATGGCTAAAGGTGGACGTAAAATAACACGGTAAATTGACACAAACCAATGCATTAAAACCACAGGTCACCTGTGGAAGTATTTGTGAGAAACTAAGATATCCCAAGTATAAAATGGTCTTTTTCGAGCCGGCCGTGGTGACCGAGCGGTTCTAGGCGCTACAGTCTGGAACCGCGCGACCGTTACGGTCGCAGGTTCGAATTCTGCCTCGGGCATGGATGTTTGTGATGTCCTTAGGATAGTTAGGTTTAAGTAGTTCTAAGTTCTAGGGGACTGATGACCTCAGAAGTTAAGTCCCATAGTGTTCAGAGCCAATAGAACCTCTCGAAAATGTCCCATAAATGTTCTATCGGATTTATGTTGGGCGATCTGGGTGGCAGAACTACTCGCTTGAACTGTCCAGAATGTTCTTCAAGCCAATCGTGAAACTTGTGACGTGGCGACATGGTGCATTATTACCCATAAAAATTCCTTTGTTGTTCGGGAACATGAAATCCACGAATCGTTGCAGATGATCTCCAAGAGGTTCATTTGGACCAGAGGCCAGAGTCCATTCTATGAAGCCACCACAAGCTTGCACAGTGCCTTGTGGACAACCTAGGTCCCTGACTTCGTGGGATCCGTGCTACACTCGAACCCTACCATACGCTCTTACCAAATGAAATGGGAATTCATCTGACAAGACCATGATTTCACAGTCGTCTAGAGTCCAGTCGATTTGGTTACGAGCCCAGGACAGGCGCTGAAGGCGATGTCGCGCTATTAGTAAAGGCACTCGCATGTGTCGTCTGCTGCCATAGACGTTAACGCCAAATTTCGCCGCACTGTCCTAACAGATACCTTCGTCGTACGTCCCACATCTACATCTGCATCTACATCCATACTCCGCAACCCACCTGATGGTGTGTGGCGGAGGGTACCTTAAGTACCTCTATCGGTTCTCCCTTCTATTCCAGTCTCGTATTGTCCGTGGAAAGATAGATTGTTGGTATGCCTCTGTGTGGGCACTAATCTCTCTGATTTTATCCTCCTGGTCTTTTCGCGAGATATACGTAGGAGGGAGCAATATACTGCTTGACTTCTCGGTGAAGGTATGTTCTCGAAACTTCAACAAAAGCCCGTACCGTGCTATTGAGCGTCTCCCCTACACAGTCTTCCACTGGAGTTTTTCTATCATATCCGTAACGCTTTCGCGATTACTAAATGATCCTGTAACGAACCGCGCTGCTCTCCGTTGGAAATTCTCTATCTCTTCTATAAATCCTATATGGTACGGATCTCACAGTGGTGAGCAATATTCAGCAGTGGGCGAACTAGTGTACTGTAGCCTACTTCCATTGTTTTCGGATTGCATTTCCTTAGGATTCTTCCAATGAATCTCAGTCTGGCATCTGCTTTACCAACGATCAACTTTATATGATCATTCCATTTTAAATCACTCCTAATGCCTACTCACAGATAATTTATGGAATCAACTGCTTCCAGTTTCTGACCTGCTATATTGTAGCTAAATGATAAACTATCTTTCTTTCTATGTATTCGCAGCACATTACACTTGTCTACTCTGAGATTCAATTGCCATTCCCTGCACCATGCGTCAATTCGTTGCACATCCTCCTGCATTTCAGTACAATTTTCCATTGTTTTAACCTCTCGATATACTACAGCATCATCCGCAAAAAGCCTCAGTGAACTTCCGATGTTATCCACAAGGTCATTTATATATATATGTTGTGAATAGCAACGGTCCTACGACACTCCCCTGCGACACATCTGAAATCACTCTTACTTCGGAAGACTTCTCTCCATTGAGAATGACATGCTGCTTTCTGTTATCTATGAACTCTTCAATCCAATCACACAATTGGTCTGATAGTCCATATGCTCTTACTTTGTTCATTAAACGACTGTTGGGGAACCGTATCAAACTCCTTGCGGAAGTCAAGAAACACGGCATCTACCTGGGAACCCGTGTCTAAGACCCTCTGAGTCTCGTGGACGAATAGTGCGAGCTCGGTTTCACACGATCGTCTTTTTCGGTTTCTGCTTGTCTATTAGCGCTGACAACAATGCACAAATGCCGCTGCTCTCGCTCGTTAAGTAAAGGCCGTCGGCCACTCTTAACGCTGTGGATTGCGAAATACTGAATTCCCTAACGATTTCTGAAGACGAATGTCTATTAATTTCCGTCGTGTTGCCATAATGACGCCGGGAACCTTTTCACACGAATCACACAAGTGACAAGACCACCAACGCCCCGCCCTTTTATACCTTGTGTACGTAATACGACCGCCATCTGTTTATGTGCATATCGCTACCCCATGACGTCTGTCACCTCAGTGCAATCAACTTAAAAAATAGCAGATTGTTATGGCCTGGCACTTGGCAACGAACACCCGGAAATGGCGAAGCTCATCACTGTTCGCTTGCTACTGTCATGAGCATCTATAGAAATTGGTTCGATGACTGTGAAAGCATGAGTAAGCGGCAAGCAGTTGGATGTCCACGTATCATCACAGTACGTGGAAGTCGGAGGCTTGCCCGCTCTGTAAAGCCGGATAGGCGGCGATCTGTGGCAGATCTGATAGAAGACAACAGTGTCGGTGCAGGCACATGTGTTTCGGAGCACACCGTTCACCGCACATTGTTGAACGTGGGGCTCCGCAGCAGACGCCGCCCTAGATGTTGCCTATCCCACCGGTGTCTCCAGACGCGTCTTCGGCTCCAAATCTCATTGACTGCAGTAGAATTGTCTGCTGTGAGGAGTCTCGCTTACACACAAGTCCTAAGTGTGCGGTCAAATGCGAACGCGGCGAGCCGCCGGACATCGTGAACAAGCGAGCGAAGCGGTCCGATTCGGTCGTTCTGTCCTACGTGAGCTGTCACCTGCGCGGCGTATGATACCAGTTCAAGAGAAAAAAGTGTTTTCCGATTTTCTTGCAGTAAAAAATACTGCGTGTTAATGAAGCAAAAGCTACATCAACTGCCAGCCGCGGTGGTCTCGCGGTTAAGGCGCTCAGTCCGGAACCGCGCGACTGCTACGGTCGCAGGTTCGAATCCTGCCTCGGGCATGGATGTGTGTGATGTCCTTAGGTTAGTTAGGTTTAAGTAATTCTAAGTTCTAGGGGACTGATGACCACAGATGTTAAGTCCCATAGTGCTCAGAGCCATTTTGAGCCTACATCAACTCCTGTAGTTAGTTTTTCAGTAGAGATTCTCCTTTTCCTTTAAAAAATTATAAACCGCTTCTTTCCGTTATGGGAGTTTTCTTCACTATACAGGGTGATTCAAAAAGAATACCACAACTTTAGGAATTTAAAACTCTGCAACGACAAAAGGCAGAGCTAAGCACTATCTGTTGGCGAATTAAGGGAGCTATAAAGTTTCATTTAGTTGTACATTTGTTCGCCATTTCAGCCAATAAAGTTTTTGGTCCCTTTTTCTTCGAAGGTGCTACTGTAACTGGACTACAGTATCTGGAGATGTTAGAGAATTGGCTGTTCCCTCAGCTCGAACAAGAAGCACAACAATTCATATTTCAGCAGGATGGAGCGCTACCACATTGGCACTTATCTGTCCGTAACTACCTGAACGTCAACGACCCGAGGCGATGGATCGGCCGCCAGGCAGCCCGTGACAGAGCACGTCATCACTGGCCTCCAAGAAGCCCTGATCTTACCCCCTGCGATTTTTTCTTATGGGGGTATGTTAAGGATATGGTGTTTCGGCCACCTCTCCCAGCCACCATTGATGATTTGAAACGAGAAATAACAGCAGCTATCCAAACTGTTACGCCTGATATGCTACAGAGAGTGTGGAACGAGTTGGAATATCGGGTTGATATTGCTCGTGTGTCTGGAGGGGGCCATATTGAACATCTCTGAACTTGTTTTTGAGTGGAAAAAAAACCTTTTTAAATACTCTTTGTAATGATGTATAACAGAAGGTTATATTATGTTTCTTTCATTAAATACACATTTTTAAAGTTGTGGTATTCTTTTTGAATCACCCTGTATAATACTTCTCATTCGATTATAAGAAAACTAAATGTTGCAAAGAACTGATTTTTCCGTATCTTACAGTATCATATGGCAGCTTGATGATGAAGTGTCAATTTTTTCGATATTTGTCATAGTCATTGTGATAATCAATTTTTAAGTAAGTTATCGCATCAAATTTAGAGTGTTTACAGTGAAAAATGTGGTCGCTGGCTACTTTACGTTTGCTTAATTTTAGGTGATATCTTCCTGCGTATAAAATGTAGCTGACGTATCGAAATTGTTTTTAAAGCTGAAACAAAAGCAATATCTCACTGAAGAATGGATAAAGATGCTGAAGTAATTTTATTCCAGGGCTCAGACGCCGAGCGCGCTGCCTGCAAGTAGCCTGTTGTGGAAGCAGACGCGTTATTCTGGTGTCAGTACACCCGCCCTTTCAGTAGTCCGCCCCAGTAGCTGAGTGGTCAGCGTGACGGATTGCCGTCCTCTGGGCCCGGGTTCGATTCCCGGCTGGGTCGGAGATTTTCTCCGCTCAGGGACTGGGTGTTGTGTTGTGTTCATCATCATTTCATCCACATCCGGCGTGCAGGTCGCCCAATGTGGCGCCGAATGTAATAAGACCTGCGATATGGCGGCCGGACCTGCCCCGCGAGGGGCCTCCCGGCCAATGACGCCAAACGCTCATTTCCATTTCCCTTTCAGTACACTACTTTCATTATGGACAGAAGGAAGATATTTTTAATGGAAAACTCGTATCTCAGGTATCAAATACTGAAGAAATATTGTCTACAATAGAGGAGTGAAACCAATATTATATATTTGGAAAGGCATACCCATGGAGAATTTCACCATTTGTATGAAGAATTGAAATGTCAACCTTTGCTATTCAAGGAGTATGCTCGAATGTTGCCTACAACGTTTGATTATATCGTGGACGCTATAAAACCTGTTCTGCCATTGAATTCAACTAAATTCCAGCGACCTATTTCAGTCGAAGAATGGTTGATGGTGACTTTAACTAAGAACACAAACAAATAATAAATTACCAATTATTTTCGCAACTTCCCCCCATTCACGGTATGATATTAAACGGTTATGATCATTTTTATTTCTCTTGCCCCGCAATACACTCGTTCTCGAACAGCACTGATTAAAATTCCAGCCATTTTAAGATGAGAAACACACTGCAAACCGCGTCCGCTTCGCGCGGAAATATCAAACAATTTGATCTCGTCCGCTTCGCCACAACTCGCGTCGCATACTGCCTCGCACCGTGCGCGCTCGCGTAGGACAATTTGACCGTTGGCCATTGTTTGACATTTGCGCGCGGTCGCCGCACCGCAGAGCGTTCGCAACACTTCGCTCAAGTAGGACGCTGCCTAGACGCTCCTGACAGTGATGGGATGCCATCCAGATTGTCGCCGACAACCAAGAGCAATGGTCTGGGGTGCCATTTTATTTCATATCAGCATCCCTTTGGTTGTCATACGCGACGGTCTTACAGCACAGCGGTTCGTCGATTATATTTTACGGCTCGTTCTGTTGCCGTTCATCGTAAGCCATCCTGGGCTTACATTTCAGCAAGATAATGCCCGTCCGCACAAGAGTTTCTACTGTTTGTTCTCGTGCTTGCAAAACCTTACCTTGGCCAGAAAGGTCGCCGGATCTCTCGTCAACTGAGAACGTTTGGGGCATTATGCGTAGGTCTCTCCAAGTAGCTCAGGACTTTTACGATCTCACGCACCAACTGGACAGAATTTAGCGCGATATGCCTCAGGAGGACATCTAACAATCCTATCAATCAGTGCCAAACCGAATAACTACTTGCTTAAGGGACAGAGGTGGACCAACACGTTGTTGATTTGCTCAATCTGTGAAGCTCTTTCTCTTGAATAAATCATCCAGTTTCTCTGACATTGTACTCATTTGTTTGTTTGTACATATACATCATATCTGCCTATTACTGTCCCATTTGGCTTTTTTGTAATATCGTCGAAGCGGCACTAAAAAGAAAACACTTTTAAGAGAAAAAGTTCAAAAATGGCTCTAAGCACTATGGGACTTAACATCTGCGGTCATCAGTCCCCTATACTTAGAACTACTTAAATCTAACTAACCTAAGGACACCACACACAGCCATGCCCGAGGCATGATTCGAACCTGCGACCGTAGCAGCAGCGCGGTTCCGGACTGGAGCGCCTGGAACCGCTCGGCCACACCGGCCGGCGAGAACAAGTTCAACATTACTAGTTTTGCACACTGTTCCTATTTCAAAGTATGAATTTGCTCTGATTTCCTACATTTCTAGAAGAACATAGGCAGTCTACATTTACACAAATGCGCCAAAACCCACCGTACGGTGCGTGGCGGAGGATTCCTTTCCTGTTCCACTCGCAAATGGAGTGAGCGAAAGACGTCGGTCTGTAAGCGTCCGCACGAACCCTAGTTTCTCTTACTTTATCGTCGTGAATCAACGTTTGCGGCAGCAGAATCATTCTGCGGACAGCCTGAAATGCCGGTTCTCTAAATTTTCATGGGAAAAGTACACCTTCTTTCGTCCATGGATTCCCATGTGGCCGGCAGCAGTGGCCGAGCGTTTCTAGGCGCTTCAGTCTGGAACCGCGCAACCGCTACGGTCGCAGGTTCGAATCCTACCTCTGGCATGGATGTGTGTGATGTCCTTAGGTTAGGTAGGTTTAAGTAGTTCTAAGTTCTAGGGGACTTATGACCACAGCAGTTGAGTCCCATAGTGCTCAGAGCCAATTTTTTATTTCCCATGTGAGCTTACAAAACATCTCCGTAATATGTACGTGCTGATCGAACATACCTGTGGCAAATCTACATATCCACATATACACTCCGCTAGCCACCAAGCGGTGTGTGGCGGATGGCACTATTGGCGCCAATGTCGTATTTGGGACCCTCTGTTCCACTGGCGGATGGCGCGAGGGAAAAACGACTGTCTGAACTCCTCAGTGCGAGCTCTAATTTCCCTTATCTTTGAATAGTGATCATTGCGCGATATGAAAGTTGGTGGTAATGATATATGCTCTACATCTTCGGCGAAGATCGGATTTTGTAATTTAGTGAGCAGCCCCTTCTATTTAGCACGTCGTCTATCTGCAAGTGTGTCCCACTTCAAACTTTCTATGAGATTTGTAACGCTCTCGCGATGGTTAAATGTACCAGTGACGAATCTTGCCGCTCTTCTTTGGACCTTCTCAATCTCTTGAATCAGACCCAACTGGTAAGGATCCCATACAGACGAACAATACTCCAAGACTGGACGAACTAACGTATTGTAAGCTATTTCCTTTGCTGAAGGACTGCATCGCTTCAGGATTCTACCAATAAACCGCAATCTAGAGTTCGCCTTACCCGTTACTTGTGTAATCTGATCGTTCCATTTGAGATCATTTCGCTTTGTTATAGGCAGTAGGTTACACTTACTAATATTGAGAGATAACTGCCAGTCCTTACGCCACGCATTTATTTTATGCAAATCTTCATTGATTTGTTCACAACTTTCGTGTGATACTACATTCCTATAGACTACAGCATCATCGGGAAACATTCTAATGCCGCTGTCAATACCATCAACCAGATCGTTTATGTGAATCGTAAAAAGCAGCGGACCTATTACGCTGCCCTGGGGCACACCTGATGTTACGCTTGTTTCTGTTGAAGGCTCCCCATTCAGGACAACATATTGCTCTCTGTCTGTTATAAAACTTTCAATCCAACCACACATGTCGCCGGATAGGCCGTTAGCGCGCACCTTTTGCAGGAAGCAAAATTGGAAATTTGTGGTAAGGACTATGGGGCCAAACTGCTGAGGTCATGGGTCCCTAGGCTTACACACTAATTCATCTAACTTAACCTAACTTACGCTAAGGACAACACACACACACTCATGCCCGAGGGAGGACTCGAACCTCAGATGGGGGGAGCTCGCGAACCGTGTCAATACGCCTAAGACCACGTGGGTAACCCGCGCGGCTTGCAGCAAGTGACAGTGCGGAAGTGAGTCGAAGATCTTTCGAAAGTCGAGGAATATGGCATCAACCTGGGAGCAGGTATCTAGAGCCTGTTGTATATCATGCACAAAGAGGGCCAGCTGTGTCTCGGATGACTGCTGTTTCCTAAAACCGTGCTGGTTCCTGCAGATGAGCTTCCCAGAGTCTAGACAGGTCATTATGTCTGATCAAAAAATATGTTCCGTGATTCTACAACAAATCGATGTCAGTGAAATTGGCCGGTAAATATGTGCATCCGATTTTCTACCTTTTTTATAGATTGCTATGACCTGGGCCTTCTTCCAGTCCTGTGTAATTTCCGCTGTTCCAGTGATCCCTGATAGATGATGAATAAGAATGGTGCTATATTTGTAGCATAGTCAACATAAAATCTTACGGGGATACCGTCTGGGCCAGATGCCTTTCTCGCGTCTAAGGATCTTAATTGTTTTACAATCCCAGATACACTAAACACTATGTCAGCCATCATTACGTTTGTTCGATAACTGAAAACGGGAATGGTGCTGCAGTCCTCTATCGTAAACGAATTTTTGAAACCTAGGTTTAGAATTTCGTCCTTCTGTTTATCACCATCCATTACATTACCTGTACTGTCAGCAAGAGGAGGTATTGTTTGGATTATTTGTAGTGTTCATAGATTTTACGTACGACCGAAATTTTTTGGCGTTATTTTTAGATTCTGCAGATAAAATATTGCTTTCAGATTCGTTAAAAGAATCTCTCATAGACCTTTTGAGAGTTGCTTTCATTTCGCATAATTTATGTTTGTCAGCGGGTAATTGACTACGTTTCAATCGACTGTGCAAAATTCTCTGCTTTCTCAGCAACTTCCTAATATGTTTGTTGAACCTCGGTGAATCCTTCCCTCCCCTATATTTTTGATAGGCACATATTTCTCTAGAACGTGATGGACAATACCTTTAAATTCCGACCGTAGCTGCTCAATATCTTTGTGTCCCGGGGTGAATACTTGGAGCTGACTATGAAGATGTTCATTAATGACACTTTTATTTGCTTTCCCAAACAAGAAAACTCTACCCTGTTTCTTCGGTTTTTTTTTTTTTTTTTTTTGCAGTTTCCACTGACACAGAAACGCAACGGCATTACAGTCGCTAGTACCTTCTTCTAGATTAACTTCTTCAAAAAGATCAGGTCTGTTTGTCGCCAAGATATCTAATATGTTCCCATCTCGAGTAGGTTTTCTAACTAGTTGCTCAAGGTTCGTAGAAAAACTTCACACGAGTCCTTGCTTCTGCCCCCTGTGACAAAAACGTGGAATTTTCCCAGTCAGTGGACGCCAGATTAAAGTCTCCACGTGCAACTAATGGATAATTTGGATATTTATTTCCTCTGTACTCAAGACTTTCCCTGAAGCGTTCTGCGACGTTTGTTGCGGATGCTGGTGGTCTATAAAAACATCATAATACATTGGTCACTCCCTGTCTGATTGAGCTTTATCCAGACTACTTCGCAGTGCGACCCAGTATCGATCTTGACTGCGTTTAAATAGCTTTTAACTGCAATGAACACACCACCTCCCATAGCATCAGTCCTATCCTTCCTAAACACTGTCCAATCCGAGTTCAAAATTTCACTGCTTTTCATGTCTGGTTTCAACCAGCTTTCGGTACATAACACAATATTGGCATTACTACTGTTTATTTCCGAGAGTAACTCGAGGATCTTGCTACAGACACTTCGACAATTTACTGACATGAGATTTAGCATGTTTAAATCCTTTGGAATGACCTGTTTAGGCGAACTAACAATTTTGCGGTTGGTACACACACATCTGTGTCATGAACTGATAATTTTTCAGGCCAACGGTTTGTTTCCCGTGGGGAGGAACCTAATCTAAAAAAAAACCTATGTGCACGCCACAAGTACTGTGCTACCCATGTAGCTGCTTCCTGTGTGTAGTGCACCCCTAATCTATCGAGGGGCGTCCTATACAACCTTCCACCCCATAGCGTAGGTAGAGAAATCTACAACCATTTTCGTCACAGAGTCGACGTAGCCTCTGGTTTAGATTCTCCACTCGACTCCAAACCAGAGGACCCCGCTCTACCCTGGGTACGATGCTGCAAATCGTCAGCTTGGCTTCCACTCCTTGAGAGATGGAGGCCGCCGTAGCCAATTTAGCCGGCCGTCGAAAGGACCCAAGGATTTCCTCGGAACCCCGACGACTGGCATCGTTGGTGCCGACATGTGCAACAATCTGCATCTGGCTGCACCCCACACGCTCGATAGCCGCCGGAAGAGTCTGTTTCACATCCCGGACAAGGCCCCCCAGCAGCACGCCTTTGAAGTACTTCTATGTCTTCCTTTAAGCCAGTCTATAGGGGATCCCACATAATCAAGCAGTATACAAGAATGGGTCACACTAGTATTCTATACGATGTCTCCTTTATACATGAGTTACACCTTTCTAAAATTCTCCCAATAAACAGAAGAAAAAAGAATGTGAAATCTACATGTAGCCTTTCATCCGTGGTTCGCTGGGTGTCATGCGAGAAAAGGGGAAGCTGAATTTCTCATAAGCGATGGTTTCTAAACCCGTGCTCATTTGTGGATAGAAGCTTTTCTGCCTCAAGGAAATTTATTATATTAGAACCCAGAACATGTTCAACAATTCTGCAGCAAACCGATGTTAAGGATATTGGACCCTAATTATGTGGGTCGGTCCTTTTATCCTTTTTATATACGGGAGCCACGTGTTCTTTTTTCCAGTCGCTTGGAACTTTGCGAGAAATGCAAGGTAATTAAGGGGGGCCACTTCTACAGTGTACTCTCTGTGACACTGAGTGATATTCCTTCTAGACCTGGCCATTTATTTGCTTTCAACTCTTTCCGTTGCTTCTCTACGCCAAGGATGCCTATTATGTCCTCCATATGGGAGTCCGTGCGACGGCCAAACGACGGTATGTGTGTGTCTTCCTAGTGAGTGATTTGTTAAACGTGGAATTTAAAACTTCGGCTTTCCTTTTACTGTCTGCTACTGCCAGCGAGACTGGTCAGTGGACCAGAAATTTCTCACGTTCTCGGCAAGATCTTTCGCTAAGGTACGACGGCGTAAGTTGTTGCGTGATCCATGTATCGATCTTCTGTCAGACACGCGAATTTCTACTAAATTTTGTCTGCCGACATATGAGGGTTCTTTTTTGAACGAGAGTGCAAGAATCTTCGCTCCTACAACATTTCACGAAATTTATTATTAAACCACGGTGGGCCTTTTCCGTCCTTAATCCGTTCAGTCGACACATACTTATCTATGGTGGATTTATAATCACATTAGATTTTGCCCATAATTGCTCTGTGTAGATCATGTTGGAACTAAATGAGGTCCATTCATTGTCTAAGTGGGAGACTAACAATTGCTTATCTGCTGCTTCTAGCATAAATACTCTCCTAGTCTTCTTGTTGGATTTATTAACTTTAGTAGCTATCGACGCTGTGGTGACATCATGGTCGCTAATCCCTGTCTCCGAACTGCCACCGTCGATAAGGTCAGGCACTTTTGTAGCTTCGAGGTCTAAAATATTTGCTTTTCATGTCGGTTGTCAAACTAGCTGTTCAGGACAATTTTCGGAAACGTGTTCGAAAGTACTTCACAAAACTGTCAGTCCGTAATACTTTCAGTGAACCCACAGACGTTCCAGTGTATAATCTGTAGATTAGAGTCTCCTCCGACTAATATTGCATGAGCTTGGTATTTCCGCGCTACTAAGCATAGACTTTCTTTGAATGATTCTACAGCTGCTACGGCGGAATCGATTTTCCGGTAAAAACATCTGATAATTAGCTTTAATTCACCTAGGCCTGCTACTCGCGTCCAGGTATCTTCACAGTCAGACTCAATTTCGACCTCGATGGACGCAACACTTTTGTCGACAGTAATGAACATTCCCCATTCGATCCTTGCGATAAACACTCCATTCCTCGCTAAATATTTCGGGACTTTCTACCCGGCCGCGGTGGTCTAGCGGTTCTAGGCGCTCAGTCCGGAACCGCGCGACTGCTACGGTCGCAGGTTCGAATCCTGCCTCGGGTATGGATGTGTATGATGTCCTTAGGTTAGTTAGGTTTAAGTAGTTCTAAGTTCTAGGGGACTGATAACCACAGATGTTAAGTCCCATAGTGCTCAGAGCCATTTGAACCATTTTTTGGACTTTCTACTTCGGGTTTCTGTCAGCTTTCAGTACCGAGTATAATTTGAGCATGAAAATCAAAGTGGAGGGTGGTAAATTCAGGAAATTCGTTACGAATTGTTCGACAATTTACTGTTAAAATTTTAACAGTCCACGTCTCTTTATCTCGTGAGTGATCTGAATTTTCTCTCTACGCATTAGCTGGCGAACGTTCATCAGAGTACCTCGAATTACCGCCTAGCCTAAAGAAGCCCCGTGTGCACTCCATATGTACTCTGGTACCCGAGTAGCTGCTTCCTTTGTATAGTGCATCCCTGACCTATCAAGAGGCGTCCTCTAATTCTCGACCTCATAACGCAGCTCAAGGAACCTGCATCCAAGACCGTCACAGAAACGATGGAGCCTTTGGTTGAGATCCTCCACTCGACTCCAAACCAAACGACCACGATCAAGTCTGGGAACGACGCTTCAAATTGTGAGCTCTGCTTGCACACCACGCGCGACGCCAGCAGTCTACGCCACTTCCAATAGCTCCGCACGAATTGAGGATGGTTTCATAACGCAAGCATCTGAAGGGGCCTACGCGACGCGACAGATGTTCCGCCATCGATACCCCCCGAGGCAGCAGCCGGCAAACGGCTAGTGGTAGCCGTAAGCGTTCTAATGCTCGCTATCCACGCCGTCTCCTCCTGCGTCCACACAGACGCGCGCGCACACACTTTCCACCGTACTACTACTTACTTAAGTAACAAACTATGGAAAAACAGAAAAAGCTAAATATGTGACTTATTACTCTCTTGTTGCGTCACCAACGGAGGCTGGTGGTTGACTGCTGTGATCAGCGGTCACTGGCCATTCAAAACAAATAACAACTGCGCAACTGATTGCGCAGATATACATACTAAAACACGAGACTAGTATCTGATATAAAAAACACCCGACGAATTTAAGACTTAAACTGTGCAAAGACACAAAAACACGCAAGGAATTCAAGAATTAAACTGCAAAAACAAAAAAAAAGGTAAATATGTAGCTTGCAACTCTCCTAGCGTGTCACCACGGAGTCTGGCGGCTGACTGTGATTCATCATATACTCAAACTTTTATGAGTTTCTCGAAAATCATTTCATCTTACAACGTTGGAAGTACCGTTTCGAATCCAAAGGATGGTACAATTCGTCTCGAACAACAAAATATGAGGAATAGTACTCTTTCTTCGTCAGTTTTGAATATCATGTGATTAATTAGCTTGAATTTCTTGTCAACGACCACATGCATCTGCTTCGAATAAACAGCACTGTGGCAAACAGGACATCCCAACTCCCCTGTAGAGGAACAGAATGCCTTGAATAAAATTCAAGTTTTGTTACGTTACCAACTAATAATATCCAGATCATTTCCGAATGATCGTATACCGGACTGACTTCAAATGTTTCACAAGATGTCTTCAAGCAGCGCTAAAGGAATCTTTAGATAGATTTTGAAAGATGTAACCTGCCGTGTGTACCACGTACGACTGTATAGTTTACCGTAGCTGTTACTTTCAGATCCGCAGGAACTGCATACGAATTATGAAAACGGTTGTAGGTAAGTATGTATGTGCGTATCTATGTATTTATGTTCAACACATTCTCCTAAACCACTGGACCCATTTCAACCAATCTTGGTACACGTATCATTTACTGTCTGGAAAGAATCACTGTGTGTCTAAGAACCTATTCCACTGGTGGGGATGGAAAAGCAGTGTAGCCCACGGCGCGAGAATACCCATACTTTAGTCATCCAGTATTTTAGAATGACAGCATTTAGAGACTTACATCAAGCTTTACACATAATTTCAAACATTTACGGAACTCTTTCTCGCTGACGACCCGCAAAAAATGATGAAAGGAAAAAAGTTTGTCTATTACTACATTTTCGCTGTTCATGCGGTAAAGTACCAAGTGAAGCACGACGTTTTACTTTATTACTTCTTAACTGCTAACTGTGTTCATGACACATTTTGCAGACAGTATTCACATATACCACTGCATGTACCAGAAAAAAATATACCATTGTACGACATTTAATTCAAGAGACATGACGTCGTAAAAACTGATATGCGTGAGAGACTGCCGCATCATGCATGACATCTTAATTTATTACCTCTTCACTACTAATTCTATTCGCGACACATTTGGCAGATGGTATCCTCATACGTCGCTAAATGTACCTAGAAAAATATGCCATTCTTGTATGACACATAGGTCAGGAAATATGATGTCATAAATAGGGAGACACGTGAGAAACTGCTGCATTACACACGACTTTTTAATTTATTACTTCTTTACAGCTAGCTATGTTGACAACACACGTAGCAGACAGTAGGCACATATAGCACTGGATGTACCTGCACAGTTACATCACTGGATACCACACAATTTAGGAGATATGAAATCATGAAGTGCTGCGTGAAAATAAAAATGCAGCGCGAAATTCTCTAGACACGCAGGAGAAATACGTGTGCAAATGCGCATGAAAAGATGTTAAATATGTACTCCGTCTTCAGGCCACGAGTGGCCTACCGGGACCGTCCGACCGCCGTGTCATCCTCAGCGGAGGATGCGGATAGTATGGGTGTGGGGTCAGCACACCGCTCTCCCGATCGTTATGATGGTATTCTTGACCGAAGCCGCTACCATTCGGTCGAGTAGCTCCTCAACTGGAATCACGAGGCTGAGTGCGCCCCGAAAAATGGCAGCAACACATGACGGCTGGATGGTCACCCATCCAAGGGCCGGCCACGCCCAACAACGCTTAATTTCGGTGATCTCACGGGAACCGGTGTATCAACTGCGGCAAGGCCGTTGCCATGTTAAATATGTATGAAATATATTTGAAATGTGTCTATGCTGGCAAAGACACTGGTAGAAAGCTCATCCAGCCCTGGAACGAATTCAGTCAAATTTCGTACACATATTAACTGAAAAAAAATACTGTAGAGATAAGAAATGCCAGCCTCCTATTGTGATGAGTGTGATAATGTGGAGATTGAAGGGAGGACGAGAAGATAGACCGACAGCGAGGGGAAGGAAGAGATAGGCACAAATAGGAGGAGGAGGAGATGGGAAGGGAGAATGGACAGAGAGAGGGGAGATCAGGTGATGGACAGAGAGAAGGGGAGGAGAAGATGGACAGAGAGAGATGAGGAGCAGTCTGATAAAGAGAGGGGATGGAGGAAATGGACAGAGGTCGAGGGAGCATGTGGACAGAGGGGATCAGAGCAGAGTGACACAGAAGAGGGGGAGGAAGAGATAAACTGAGAGAGCGTCAGGAGGAGATGGACAGAGAGAGGGGAGGAGGAGATTGCCAAAGAGTGGGACAGGAGGAGATGGTGTTAGAGGGGGGGAGGAGGAGATGGACAGAGTGGGGGGGGGATTGGAGCAGATTGACAGAGAGTGATGGGAGGAGATTGACAAAGAGTGGGACAGGAGGAAGTGGAGTTAGAGGGCAGAGGAGGAGATGGACAAAAGGGGAAGGAGTAGATGGACAAAGGGGGGGGGGGGAGGAGGGATTGGAGCGGATTGACAGAGTGATGAGAGGAGACGATGGACATAGAGAGGAGCAGGAGGAGTGTACAGAGAGAGATGAATGGAGGAGGTGGGCAGAGAGAGCGTATAGTGGAGACGGAAAGACAGAAGGGGGCAGGAGGAGATGTAGTAAATGAAGATGAATGTAACTGCCGAAAACGTTTGCATTAACTTGAAGAAATTTATTGCCCTGGATAGAAACTTATGATAAACGAGGGCGTTTCAACATTAGAGAGATAGCCAAGGTTCTCAGCAAAAACTTGTTGTCATATTAGAATTTGATGAGAAATCGATGGAGTGTCTGAGAGAAGCTACATCTGTATGCACATGTCAGGTTCTTCGTAGTAGAGCACCAATCTAACAACTCTCCCACACGAAGTGTGCAAGAAATGTGGCCAAACCGCCTTTAACGCAGAGTTGAGATCTACAGTACTCTACTCTGGTCGTCACTTTGAACAGTTGCTATGGGTTCAGGAGGAAGTCGTTTACGCCAGTCAAAAACTGTAATTGATTTCCGACATAAGTAATTGTTTCGAAGCATATATTTTTGGATCCTTAAATATCTGTATAATTTTGAACGTAAAGGCTTGGAACACATTTCAGTGTAGGCGTAGATGAGGTTCATTGCATAAATGTCCTGACAGCTGGTCATTGTGATTTTATTCCATTGTTAGCAAATAAAGTGTTCCAATTCCTTGAGGAATTTTAGAGGAAGATGACACTCCGAAGATTGGTTTGGTGGAGCTCTCCACGTTAGTCTATCTTATGTGAGCCTCTTCATCCCCTAATAATTACTGCAACCTATATCCATTTGAAACTGCTTACTGTATTCATCTCTTGGTCTCCCTCTAGATTTTTGACCCTCCCAGGAGTTCATCCCCAACTAAACTGATGATACCTTGATGCATCAGAATGTGCACTATAAACCGATGCCTTCCTTTAATCAAGTTGTGCAATAAAATATTTCCCCAATTCGATTCAATACCTCCTGATTTATTGTTCGCTTTAACATCTAATCCTAAGCATTCTTACATAGCATTACATTTTTATAGTTTCTGTTCTGTTCTTGTCTAGACTACTTATTGTACACGTCCAACTACCAGCCTTCAATAATTTTATCAATGCAGACCAAATGCTTTGACAATATTCAGATGTGGTAGTTCGATGCCATGGAGGATGTGTTATTTCATACTAGTGGTCCTTTAATCATGCTTGGACGTTTTCAGCCACGTCAGTGATAGCTTCATCATTTCCGAAGATGTTATCACTTGCGGGGGACGGCACTTACATCATTCAATGAATGTAATCACTTAATAGTTTCATAGAACATCCCGCTTACCCTACGTTTTAGCGATTCTAAAGCGCCCACCGGAAACCATGTCCTGAGTGTTCAAACCAATATACAGGGTGATTATTTCCACTGCGTACAAACTGTATGGATTGATCGATGAGAGGATAGGTAACAAAAAAGGTCTAATGAACTTATTTCCGGAAATGTGTGATTTCTATGCTAGAGACCATTTATTCAGTCGTACATTCTTACAGAGACTGCGGTCTAATACGCACTGTACCACGCAGCCGTAGTTACAGTAGGTGTTGAAATTTGTTTCCATATGCCTCAACACATGCGTACGCGCCGTAGCATGTTCTGTCTCACACGTTCACATCGGCCAGGCTGCATCCGAACAGTGTCAAAGACAGAACGAATACTCTGTTCCAGTGTCTCCACGTCTGGAATGGGTTCTGCACACACACGGTGCTTTTGAGATGGCCCCATAACCATAAATCACATAAGTTGAGATCCTATGAACGAGCAGGCCATGCAACTGGATCCCCTCGTCCGATCAATCGACCAGGGAAGACACTATTAAGATGAGTCCGGACGTTAACGGCGAAGTGGGCTGTAGCACCATCGTGAAGTAGCAACATAACCCTTCGAATCGTCAGTGACACTTCTTCCACCATGGGAGACAAAGTCACCTGCAAGAAACGTCGATAGTTCCGGCCTGTTAGGTGACGTGGAGGGGAGATTAGTCCTAAAATACGGTCGTCAATTATCCGACCCACACATTCCGGCTGCACCGATGATGATTCGCTGTCACCATACCATGGGGGTTCTGCATACTATCCCACAGACGACTGTTATGAAAGTTGAAGATGCCACCCCATGTAAAGCTAGAATGTTCTGTCTCACACGTTCACATCGGCCAGGCTGCATCCGAACAGTCTCAAAGACAGAACGAATACGCTGTTCCAGTGTCTCCACGTCTGGAATGGGTTCTGCATACACACGGTGCTTTTGAGATGGCCCCATAACCAGAAATCACACAAGTTGAGATCCTATGAACGAGCAGGCCATGCAAGTGGATCCCCTCGTCCGATCCATCGACCAGGGAAGACACTATTAAGATGAGTCCGGACGTTAACGGCGAAGTGGGCTGTAGCACCATCGTGAAGTAGCAACATAACCCTTCGAATCGTCAGTGACACTTCTTCCACCATGGGAGACAAAGTCACCTGCAAGAAACGTCGATAGTTCCGGCCTGTTAGGTGACGTGGAGGGGAGATTAGTCCTAAAATACGGTCGTCAATTATCCGACCCACACATTCCGGCTGCACCGATGATGATTCGCTGTCACCATACCATGGGGGTTCTGCATACTATCCCACAGACGACTGTTATGAAAGTTGAAGATGCCACCCCATGTAAAGCTAGAATGTTCTGTCTCACACGTTCACATCGGCCAGGCTGCATCCGAACAGTCTCAAAGACAGAACGAATACTCTGTTCCAGTGTCTCCACATCTGGAATGGGCTCTGCACACACGATACTTTTGAGATGGCCCCATAACCAGAAATCACATGGGTTGAGATCCTATGAACGAGCAGGCCATGCAACTGGATCCCCTCGTCTGTGTATAGGATTGATGACACAAGTCCCAGAATCATGGTTGCCTGGCGAAGAAACCAGTGACAAAACTGCTTCCGATGTGGAAATAGTGTCGCCAGTAAGCCCTGCACACGCTGTAAGTGATAAGAGTAGTAACAATTGTTATGGAGAATGTTCCACATGTTCGTCTGGCTTACCCTGTACTGGCGGACCAACTGCCTTGTACAGACACGGCGGTCGCTTTCCACCGTGTTAATCACATTTTCCTGCAAGTCTTGTGTCCGAACATTTCGAGTACCTCCTTCATGATTTCCTGCTTCCTGTAACGACCATGTCTCTGACAAACTTCCAACACTGTTGCGAATGTTGAATTCTGCGGTGGTTGTCGGCGGGGATAAGTCTCCTGATAAAACGCTGTGCCCGTGGCTCGTTGCCATTTGCCTTTCCGTGTGTAAACACCATGTCGGCAAGCTCTCGATTCGAATACGGAAGCATTGTATAGAATGCTGCATCACGCACACTACAAGGTGAGTCATCAAGAGAAGTGAATCGGGCAGAACATTACCAATTACTATAGCAGGAGAGGGCGCTAGGGCATGACGAATGAAAATAGTATCACTCTCTAGGAGGAAATCTTGCATACTGTAACTGTCGCTGCTTGGTACAGCGCGTATTAGGTCAAAGTCTCTGTAACAAAGAATGAGTGAATAAATGCTCTCTAGCATGTGAGCCATGCATTTCCGGACGTAAGTTCATTACACCTTTTTTGTTCCGTATCTTCTCATCGATCAATCCCTGGAGTTTGTACAAGAGTTTGTGCACGATGGAAAAAATCACCCTGAAGAACATTTAGCAACCGCCGTGGTTCGGAGGAGCACGTGTAGACTTCTCGATTCTCAGGGAAGCTCTGTAACCAAGCACGCCCTGCGATAGGGACATTCTGCATGTAGATTGCACAGATATATTCACTGGTCGTTCGTTTGGATTTGTGCTACGAATGCTTTGTTTACGCAGCTCCCTTCGCACTGCTTACGCTGAGATTTTTCTCTTTAGATACACGTTAAACTCATCAGTACTTCCGTGAGTGTGAGGAAATCGCGACAAGTGCATAGTTCGTACAGATGACCACCATGTGTGCTAGAAAACAGACGTGCATCAAAAGGAGTAGCAAGTGTCGAGAGTCTAAGATCAGTAAAAAAAATATTTGTAGCCGGGGCAGTGAGCAGCCGTGAGGCCTGTGCTCGTGACATCTGAAGTTGGCAATAACTTCCCATAACTGTACTCGTCAGTTAGGGAACGTTGATAATTCAGTCATACAGGGACACGGAATAGTCGGCGGCGTCCCCTTTGCGACAACAGATGTGTGGCGCGCAGCACCTGCTGTGCAATTTGACAGCTGCACTTTCCCGCAACGGTCACACGCCTCCTCACCCGTCACCGCAAGCAGACTTTCAGACAGACTGTCTTGTCATGCGTGCTATGCTTTGCTGCCATTAATGAATACTGTCAACGTGACGCTGATGCGCCTCTTCCAGTCGTCAGCGTCTATTTCTCCAGAAAATCTTCACGTCGTGTAGATGTAGATATCTGTACGGATATTCTTTCATCCCTCTAAAGCATGAGTTAGTCTAGTGTAGCTAGAAGCTGTAACCCATCCCAGAGATACTCAATTACGCTACTGGCCATTAAACTTCCTACACCACGAAGATGACGTGCTACAGATGCGAAATTTAACCGACAGGAAGAAGATGCTGTGATACGCAAATGATTAGCTTTTCAGAGCATTCACACAAGGTTGGCGCCGGTGGCGACACCTACAGCGTGCTGACATGAGGAAAGTTTCCAACCGATTTCTCATACACAAACAGCAGTTGACCGACGCTGCCTGGTGAAACGTTGTTGTGATGCCACGTGTAAGGAGGAGAAATGCGTACCATCACGTTTCCGACTTTGATAAAGGTCGGATTGTAGCCTATCGCGATAGCGGTTTATCGTATCGCGACATTGCTGCTCGCGTTGGTCAAGATCCAATGACTGTTAGCAGAATATGGAATCGGTGGGTTCAGGAGGGTAATACGGAACGCCGTGCTGGATCCCAACGGCCTCGTATCAGTAGCAGTCGAGATGACAGGCATCTTATCCGCATGCCTGTAACGGATCGTGCAGCCACGTCTCGATCCCTGAGTCAACAGATGGGGACGTTTGCAAGACAACCATCTGCACGAACAGTTCGACGACGTTTGCAGCCGCATGGACTATCAGCTCAGAGACCATGGCTGCGGTTACCCTCAACGCTGCATCACAGACAGGAGCACCTGCAATGGTGTACTCAACGACGAACTTGGGTCCACGATTGGCAAAACGTCATTTTTTCGGATGAATCCAGGTTCTGTTTACAGCATCATGATGGTGGCATCCGTGTTTGGCGACATCGCGGTGAACGCACATTGGAAGCGTGTACTCGTCATCACCACACTGGCGTATCACCTGTCGTGATGGTATGGGGTGCCATCGGTTACACGTCTCGGTCACCTCTTGTTCGCATTGACGGCACTTTGAAAAGTGGTCGTTACATTTCAGATGTGTTACGATGATCGTGATGAACTGTATCGTGTTGAATCTGGATGGGCAGCTGTACCTGTACACGCCATCGAAGCTGTTTTTGACTAAATGCCCAGGCGTATCAAGGCCGTTATTAAAGCCAGAGGTGGTTGTTCTGGGTACTGATTTCTCAGGATCTAGGTACCCAAATTGCGTGAAAATGTAATCACATGTCAGTTCTAGCATAATATATTTGTCCAATGAATACCCGTTTATCATCTGCATTTCTTCTTGGTGTAGCAATTTTAATGGCCAGTAGTGTATCAAGTTCAAGTGGAATAAAGTAAACAAACACTAGTTGATCCAGAGTACCTTAGCACATATTAGAAGACATTAATGTGGGTTATCTCCACCCTTTCCCTCGATAACAGCTTGCGCTCTGCTGGGGACACTCTCAGCGACGTGCCTGAAATGTCTCCGGGGGAATGGTAGCCCTTCCTACCTCAAGAGCCTACAAGGTAGTGATGTTGCACGCTGGGGGGTGGTGCAAGTCGACGTCTGAACTCATCTCAGAGGTGTTCCATTGGAGATTGGATTCAGACCTCTAGGCAGGGCAGTCTGTTTTTGTTCACTAACCATTGTCTCACAGACGCTGCCTTATGACAGGGTACATTGTCATGCTGATACAATCATCGGCTCTGAACTGTTCCTCTACAGTACTCAGTACATAATGGTGTCAGATGTGGTAATATCCTTTAGCATTTTACTTTTTCTTAAGCACAGTTAGAGGACTACACCATAACTACAAAAAACAACCCAGTAACGTTGATTATCCTCTTCTATACTTGACTGTTGGCACGAGACATGACAGCTGGTAACGTTCAGGCATTCGCCAAAACAAAAACCTTTCCATCGCATTCCCACAGGGTACAGCGCGATTCATCACTCTACATTACTCCTTTATCAGACTTCCAATTGCCAGTGGCTCGCTCTTCACACTACCTCAAGAGTCTCTTAGAACTGACTACATAAATACACTACTGGCCATTAAAATTGCTACACCAAGAAGAAATGCAGATGATAAACGGGTATTCATTGGACAAATATATTACACTAGAAATGACATGTGATTAAATTTTCACGCAATTTGGGTGCATAGATCCTGAGGAATCAGTACCCAGAACAACCACCTCTGGCAGTATTAACGGCCTTGATACGCCTGGGCATTCAGTCAAACAGAGCTTGGATGGCGTGTACAGGTACAGCTGCCCATGCAGCTTCAACACGATACCACAGTTCATCAAGAGTAGTGACTGGCGTATTGATACGAGCCAGTTGATCGGCCAACATTGACCAGACGTTTTCAATTGGTGAGAGATCTGGAGAATGTGCTGGCCAGGGCAGCAGTCGAACATTTTCTGTATCCAGAAAGGCCCGTACAGGACCTGCAACATGCGGTCGTGCAATATCCTGCTGAAATGTAGGATTTAGCAGGGATCGAATGAAGGGTAGAGCCACGGGTCGTAACAGAACTGAAATGTAACGTCCACTGTTCAAAATGCCGTCAATGCTAACAAGAGGTGACCGAGACGTGTAACTAATGGCACCCCATGCCATCACGCCGGATGATACGCCAGTATGGCGATGACGAACACGCGCTTCCAATGTGCGTTCACCGCGATGTCGCCAAACACGGATGCCACTATCATGATGCTGTAAACATAACCTGGATTCATCCGAAAAAGTGACGGTTTGCCATTCGTGCACCCAGGTTCGTCGTTGAGTACACTATCGTAGGCGCTTCTGTCTGTGATGCAGCGTCAAGGGTAAACGCAGCCATGATCTCTGAGCTGATAGTCCATGCTACTGCAAACGTCGTCGAATAGTTCGTGCAGATGGTTGTTGTCTTGCAAACGTCCCCATCTGTTGACTGAGAGCTCGAGACGTGGCTGCACGATCCGTTACAACCATGCTGATAGTGATACGAGGCCGTTGGGATCCAGCACGGCGTTCCATATTACCTTCCTGAGCCCACCGATTCCATATTCTGCTAGCAGTCATTGGATCTCTACCAACGCGAGCAGCAATGTCGCGATACGATAAACCGCAATCGCGATAGGGTACAATCCGACCTTTATCAAATTCGGAAACGTGATGGTACGCATTTCTCCTCCTTACACGAGGCATCACAAGAACGTTTCACCAAGCAACGCCGGTCAACTGCTGTTTGTGTATGGGAAATCGGTTGGAAACTTTCCTCATGACAATACGTTGTAGGTGTCGCCACCGGCGCCAACGTTGTGTGAATGCTCTGAAATGCTAAACATTTGCGTATCACGGCATCTTCTTCCTGTCGGTTAAATGTCGCGTGTGTAGCACGTCATCTTCGTGGTGTAGTAATTTTAATGGCCAGTAGTGTATGTGGTTTATATGGAACTGCCTGATCATTGTACTACATTCTTTCTCTGTATCTAGGCACAGTCATTGTGATAGCTGGACTGCTGGTACACTATGGGACTCACGAGTGATTCTTTTCGCTGAAATGATGCAAGTTTTTACAACAACCCTCTGCAATGCTCTACGGCCCCACTCCGTCAGCACATGAGATCTGCACGGTTGCTCCTTGGCGAATCCACTTCACAATCATAAGAGGTTTATTCGGAAAGTAAGGAGCGAACGGTCACGAAATGGAAACTGTGGTGTCACCGCCAGACACCACACTTGCTAGGTGGTAGCCTTTAAATCGGCCGCGGTCCGTTAGTATACGTCGGACCCGCGTGTCGCCACTATCAGTGATTGCAGACCGAGCGCCGCCACACGGCAGGTCTAGAGAGACTTCCTAGCACTTGCCCCAGTTGTACAACCGACTTCGCTAGCGATGGTTCACTGACAAAATACGCTCTCATCTGCCGAGACTATAGTTAGCATAGGCTTCAGCTACGTCATTTGCTACGACCTAGCAAGGCGCCATTACCAGTTACTATTGATACTGAATCATGTACCGTCAAGAGCGACGCTCATCATTAATGGATTAAAGTTAAGTATTCCACCAGCTACGTCCGTTTTTATAAATTCTAGTTTCCTTGTCCTGTTCCAGACCTCACGCCATCCTGTGTGAGCTAAAACGCGTGCCTTTCGGCTTCCCCTAATAATCATGGTGTTGGCTCTCCTGCCAACCCACAACAGAAACCACAGCGAAAATTCGATGAAGTTTTGCACAAGTGTGTTGGGCAGTGTCTCTAGTATGCCAGCTGATCGCGTTACAGCTTTCGTTTTAGTTCTGAGCACACAGGGAGCACATAAAGATACCTAGAACAATAGTGTCTCCCGCCAAGTACGAGTGCCTGGTGAGAAATGTCGCCTGCAGCTATGCAGCCAACATTACATAACTGTTGTGCGTTTTCTTCTTCAAGACAATTCTCAGCCGCATTCTGCAGGGACAATGAAGATGCTCCTGCATCGTTTTCAGCTGGAAATGTTTGATTACCCACAATACAGCCCGTAATGGTCTCCCTCTGAGTTTCATCTCTGCTCTCATGAACGGCTGGCTATGAAGAGAACATTTTCGCACAGACAACGACCTGTAGGCCAGCGTAGAGAATTGCCGGAATGCACTGGCGGCTGCCTTCTATAACGAGGGTACAACGCTACGACAAACGCCTCAGTCGGATAGGCGACTATGGAGATAAGAAGCTTGAAGTTGTAGCTAACTGTTGCAAATAAAACAGTTTTGATTTTCACTGTGGTTTCCATTTCGCGACCTATCGTTTCTTACTTTCCGAATAGCCCTCGTATCATCAACAGTCGCCTTGGGCAGCTTTAAAAGGGTTCAAATATCCGAACTGATTTATTACTCGGGTGACATCCAATAACTAGTCCACATACGAAGTCACTGAACTCTCCTGAGGGACCCATTCTGCTGTTACTGTTTCTTTACTGACAACACAATACTTCTTCTACACCTGCGGGTCTGCTTTTCGTGACATTTAGTTCTGAATTTCGCTTGTTTCGATACTTTTGATCAGATAGTGTGTTGTAACAAGGTGACCTCCACCTTAAATTGTTGGCTATGATTTCCACAAAATAATGGTTGCCAGCTGTCTTGTTAGTTCCTGAGGCTTGCGGTTGTGGTATCGACAGTACTTACGCCTACAGTGTTCGATGTTTTAGGTTCCAGGAGCGAGATGAACACACTAGATGCCTGATAGAAACATGCCGAATTTACCGAGGTATGTAAAACCTACATCTATATCTACATCTACATATACATCTACATATATACTCCGCTAGCCACCAAGCGGTGTGTGGCAGAGGGCACAATTCGCGCCAGAGTCATTTTTCCCCCCCTCTGTTCCACTCGCGGATGGCGCGAGGGAAAAACGACTGTCTGAACGCCTCAGTATGAGCTCTTATGTCCCTTACCTTTGAATGGTGATCATTGCGAGATTTGAAGGTTGGTGGTAATAGTATATGCTCTACATCCTCGGTGAAGATCGGATTTAGGAATTTAATGAGGAGCCCCTTCTGTTTAGCGCGCCGTCTATCTGCAAGTGTGTCCCACTTCAAACTTTCTATGAGATTTGTAACGCTCTCGCGATGGTTAAATGTACCAGTGACGAATCTTGCCGCTCTTCTTTGGACCTTCTCAATCTCTTGAATCAGACCCAACTGGTAAGTGTCCCATACAGACGAACAATACTCCAAGACTGGACGAACTAACGTATTTTAAGCTATTTCCTTTGTTGAAGGACTGCAGCGCTTCAGGATTCTACCAATAAACCGCAATCTAGAGTTAGCCTTACCCGTTACTTGTGTAATCTGATCATTCCATTTGAGATCATTTCGAATAGTCACACTCAGATACTTGACTGATGTTACCGCTTCCAAAGACTGATCATTTATTTTGAACTCATACATTAATGGGGATTTTCGCCTTGTTATACGCAGTAGACTACACTTACTAATATTGAGAGATAACTGCCAGTCATTACACCACGCATTTATTTTCTGCAAATCCTCATTTATTTGTTCACAACTTTCGTGTGATACTACTTTCCTGTAGACTACAGCATAATCGGCAAACAGTCTAAGGCTGCTGACAATACCATCAACCAGATCGTTTATGTAAATCGTAAAAAGCAGAGGACCTATTACGCTGCCTTGGGGCACACCTGAAGTTACTCTTGTTTCTGTTGAAGTTACCCCGTTTAGAACGACATACTGCTCCCTGTCCGTTAGGAAACTTTCTATCCAACCGAATATGTCATCGGATAGACCGTAAGCGCGCACTTTTTATAGCAAGCGACAGTGCGGAACTGAGTCGAACGCCCTTCGGAAGTCGAGAAATATGGCATCAACCTGCGAGCCGGTATCTAGAGCCTGTTGTTTATCATGCACAAAGAGGGCCAGCTGTGCCTCGCACGATCGATGTTTCCTAAAACCGTGCTGGTTTCTGCATATGAGCTACTCAGATTCTAGAAAGGTCATTATGTCTGAACACAAAATATGTTCCAGGACGAAACTAAATTTCCCATGACGTGTCACTGCCAAGAAACGTAGCTCGGCGAAACTTGGACCGTACGTAGAAAGAACTGCTACAGTATACTACAAAGGGTAACTGAAATGAATATGCATTCAGATGAATAGAAATGACACTTTTATTCAAAGACGATAAATACACTGAAGTCATTGCGATTTATGATTGTCCCCTGGACATTACAAAAAAGAAAAGAAAATGCTCGATGCAACGTGCTCCAGTGCTGACCACAAGACAGGCAAGTACTTTAAAATTATAGGGCGTTTCATCCCTCCAGCAGTGCGGTTAACAACTGGTGGATGGTCGTTGGTGCCTGTGGGCATGCTGGAGAGCGTGTCCCCCACCATCCCACATGTGCTCGATGGCATTTAAGTCGGGGGACGGGCAGGCCAGTCCATACTCCGAATATTCTCTTATTCCAAGAGATCCTTCATCTGTGAACTTCGATGTGGTCGCACATTGTCATCCATAAAAATGAACTGAGGGCCAAATGCACCCACGAAAAGACACATATGGGGAAACCGTACAGTGTAATAATAAGACTGACTGGTGAGCGTACCGTGTTCAAAGATTTGGAGGTAAGTACGGCCATGCAATATTATCCCACCTCACACCATAGCACCTGGACCACCAAAACGATGATGTTCGACAATGTTCTTGGGTGCATTATGTGTTTCTACGAATCTGCTCTCATCTGAGAAGAAGACGCCAACTCGCTCCTCGTCGGTCCAATCCGTATGCTTTTGGCACCATCGCAGATGGTTCAAATGGCTCTAAGCACTATGGGACTTAACATCCGAGGTCATCAGTCCCCTAGACTTAGAACTACGTAAACCTAACTAACCTAAGGACATCACACACATCCATGCCCGAGGCAGGATTCGAACCTGCGACCGTAGCAGCCGCGTGGTTCCGGACTGAAGCGCCTAAAACCGCTCGGCCACAGCGACTGGCCCACAGATGGTGCCAACGAGGTGTAGGTGTTAATGGAAGACAACGTAATGGCCATCAGACAAAGTGATCATCCCCATGCTGTCGCTTTGCCACTGTGGAACGTGATATTGCGCTCCTTGCCGCAAGTTCTCGGGATACAGATGTAATTTGTTTAATACTGCAATTCAGTTGTTTAACTTGGAATATCGATGTAATTTGTTCAATAATGCACTGCAGTGATTGGTTAACATTTTATTTACATATATCTTAGGACAGAGAAGTGGGTACTTGGAAAATCATTAAATTTACATCAAATTAATTCAAATTTGTTCAAAAAAATGTTGAATTGTGTGTGAATTTCTAAGGGACCAAACTGCATAGGTCATCGGTCCCTAGACTTACACACTACTTAAACTAACTTAAACTGACTTACGCTAAGAACAACACACACACCGATACCCGAGGGAGAACTCGAACCTCCGGCGGGAGGTTCGACTAATTAATTATAAGAGGAAAGGGTTGATTTAACTTACATGTTTCGTTATTCTGCTTGGAGAGGCGGTGGTTGGATTCTGATTGTGCTTCACGATGATCCTCCCACAACAGAGCATAGACCTTGAATGATGTACCCCATGCCTTTCCTCTAGTTGTGAAGGAGCAGAGGGGAAGCTTGAATCTTATTGGTCCAGGTGATGGGGGAGACAAGCAGTGCCCTCGAATGTACCACATATAAGTGCACAGGGCAGGGTTCCCGAAAGCCGTATCAGTGGATTGAACCAGTAATAACTGATTTATTTCGAGAACAAGCTGTGTCTAAGATGGGTGGGCCAGCCTTGCGGGCGAGTAAAGGTGCAGGGGATCACCTTGCAAATTACTCGCGCAATTGCCTCACATGTAAATGATAACCCTCTCAAGGTCAAGTGCAACCACTGAGTCAAGATTATTTAGAACTCGAGCTGTATAGCTACTGGCAAATACTTTCAGGAATGACTTCCTAACATTTAACGTTATATTAGTCTCTTTCCAGAAATTCTCCCTCTCTTACACCTCTGTCAGCTGTACTTCAGCCATCACCAGTTATTTTGAAGCCCAGATATCGGAATGATTTCTGCTTTTAGTGTCTCCTCTCCAAACCCAATTCTGTGGCATCGCCTGATTTAATTCGAATGAGTTCCATTACCCCTGTTTTATTTTGTCGATATTCATCTTAAAATCTCTTTTCAACACACTGTATATTCGTTCAACTGCTTTTGCACGTCCTTTGCAGTCAGAGTTACCATGTCTTAGCGAGTCCCCAAAGATTGTTCTTTACTGGCCATTAAAATTGCTACACCACGAATATGACGTGCTACAGAAGCGAAATTTAACCGACAGGAAGAAAATGCTGTGATATGCAAATGATTAGCTTTTCAAAGCATTCTCACAAGGTTGGCGCCGGTGGCGACACCTACAAAGAGCTGACATGAGGGAAGTTTCCAACCGATTTCTCATACACAAACAGCAGTTGACCGGCGTTGCCTGGTGAAACGTTGTTGCGATACCTCGTGTAAGGAGGGGAAATGCTTACCATCACGTTTCCGACTTTGATAAAGGTCGGATTGTAGCCTATCGCGATTGCGCCTTATCGTATCGCGACATTGCTGCTCGCGTTGCTCGAGATCCAATGACTGTTAGCAGAATATGGAATCGGTGGGTTCAGGAGGGTAATACGGATCGCTGTGATGGATCCAAACGGCCTCGTATCACTAGCAGTCGAGATGACAGGCGTCTTATCCGCATGGCTGTAAAGGATCGTGCAGCCTCGTCTCGATTCCTGAGTCAACAGATGGGGACGTTTGCAAGACAACAACCACCTGCACGAACAGTTCGACGACGTTTGCAGCAGCATGGACTATCAGCTCGGAGACCATGGCTGCGGTTACCCTTGACGCTGCATCACAGACAGGAGCGCATGCGATGGTGTACTCAACGACGAACATGGGTGCAGGAATGGCAAAACGTCATTTTTTCGGATGAATCCAGGTTCTGTTTACAGCATCATGATGGTCGCATCCGTGTTTGGCGACATGGTGGTGAACGCGCATTGGAAGCGTCTATTCGTCGTCGCCATACTGGCGTATCACCCAGCGTGATGGTATGGGGTGCCATTGGTTACACGTCTCGGTCACCTCTTATTCGCATTGACGGCTCTTTGAACAGTGAACCTTACATTTAAGATGAGTTACGACCCGTAGCTCTACTCTTCAAAAATGGCTCTGAGCACTATGGGACTTAACTTCTGAGGTCATCAGTCCCCTAGACTTAGAACTACTTATACCTAACTAACCTAAGGACATCACACACATCCATGCCCGAGGCAGGACTCGAACCTGCGACCGTAGCGGTCGCACGGCTCCAGACTGTAGCGCCTAGAACCGCTCGGCCACCCCCGCCGGTCTCTACTCTTCATTCGTCCCTGTGAAACCCTACATTTCAGCAGGATAATGCACGACCGCATATTGCAGGTCCTGTACGGGCCTTTATGGATACAGAAAATGTTCGAATGCTGCCCTGGCCAGCACATTCTCCAGATCTCTCACCAATTGAGAACGTCTGGTCAATGGTGGCCGAGCATCTGGCTCGTCACAATACGCCAGTCACTAGTCTCGATGAAATGTGGTATCGTGTTGAAGCTGCATGGGCAGCTGTACCTGTACACGCCATCCAAGCTCTGTTTGACTCTATGCCCAGGCGTATCAAGGCCGTTAATACTGCCAGAGGTGGTTGTTCTGGGTACTGATTTCTCAGGATCTATGCACCCAAATTGCGTGAAAATTTAATCACATGTCAGTTCTAGTGTAATATATTTGTCCAATGAATACCCGTTTATCATCTGCATTTCTTCGTGGTGTAGTAATTTTAACGGCCAGTAGTGTGCGCTGTCTAGTCACACTGATGCGACCATCTCTCAAAAGCCTGAATAACTAACTACCTTTTGCAGTGCGGACTGAACCGTGACGGGCAGAAGATACCCAGTGAGATTGTGGAACGTTCCGAGAGTGATGTAGATTCCAGTGCCATGGATAGCTGCTCCAGGTTTCTCGGTTGAGGATCCATGTCACGAGGTGGTCCCACAGATTCTAGATTGGGTTTTAATCTGGGGAGTTTGATGGTCAGGGTAGCATGGTAACCTTATCGTGGAACTCTTCGAACCGCACACGTACACTCCCAGCTGTGTGAATGATTGCTTTGCCTGCTGGTAGATGTCATCGTGCCCACGAAAAACAAAGTGCATGTACGGGTGGACATGGTTCGCAAGGACAGATACGTACTTGTGTTGATCCGTCTTGGCTTCCAGAATGAAGAGGTTACTCAGGGAATGCCACGAAAACAGTCACCAGACCATAACACTCCTTCCTCCGGCCCGAAACCTTCCGACGTTTCTTTGACGGCTGTACACACCAAAGGCCATGTGTTAGATGGAGCATAAAACGTGATTCAGCCGAAAAGGCCATCTGTCGCAACTCACAAGGAAACCTACACAAGTGATACACCTCGATTTTGATTGGATTTGAATATATGTAGGACATGTTCTGAGGCATCAAGGGATCACCAATTTAGTATTGGAGGGCAGCGTGGAGGGTAAAAATCGTAGGGGGAGACCAAGAGATGAATACACTAAGCAGATTCAGAAGGATGTAGGTTGCAGTAGCTACTGGGAGATGAAGAAGCTTGCACAGGATAGAATAGCATGGAGAGCTGCATCAAACCAGTCTCAGTACTGAAGACCACAACAACAACAACATTGAATATATCATAGTTTACATCAAATTAAGAGACACATATATTTTTATACGTGCCCATACGGCCATTAAGTGGGTGAAAGACACACTTGAAAAAGAAATTCAGTTTAATATTTCTTAATGAATACAGTTGACAGATATTTTAAGAAAATACTTCAAATAAACGCTCTGTGATTTTCAATATACGCTACAGCGGTGGACCCATATTTGTAGAGAAAGTCATTTTTTCGAAATCCCCTCACTATTTTGTTTTTCATTTCGACATTTAACTAATACCGAAACGTACAGCTTCGTTAATACCAAATTCAGTAATATGTGACGAAGTGGTATTCCAAATAGGCATTAGTCACAAGTAAGCTAGAAGTATCTTTGTATCGCTGTACACAACCCGATATGCATCCGCTTCAACGCCAGTTGTTTTGTTCGAATGTTTAACGTTTCTTTCCCACATAAATATACTCTAAATGTACATTGATTCAAATGGTTCAAATGGCTCTAAGCACTACGGGACTTAACATCTGCGGTCATCAGTCCCCTAGACTTAGACCTACTTAAACCTAACTAGCCTAAGGATATTACACACATCCATGCTCGAGGCAGGATTGGAACCTGTGAGAGGCACCCACATGCCTTGCTCATACTGTGGCATCAAGCAGTCAGGCCTGCAAGATGAGTGGTCTGCCAAGCGAGTGGATTCATTCTTATTTATCGAGTAACATGAGCTCTAGTACTCACAATCAAATTACAAATTATTCTCCTGTTTGAATATTACGCAACGGAGACGGATAACGCAAGCCTGACTATTAGTAATTTACACAACTCTGGCCGTTCACTACGCACTGGCAATACCACATTTTCTCTCTTACCCAACGGCTTTGATCAACACGTGGCCATCGCACTGAATATGAATGGCGCACACATTATAAATTCTGGATATTATGACAACATACTATTCGAAGGAAAAGGCCACCAATCTTTTTCTTTTCACTATCTTTTTTATTCCGATAAATTCTATAAACTAAACACACCATAACATTTTCTACAACAATTACACATGAGAAAGTCCGCCCAGTGGGCATGGCTTTACATTGGTGATTCTCTATCTTATGGTCTCGTAATTCAAAATGGCTCTGAGCACTATAGGACTCAACTGCTGAGGTCATAAGTCCCCTAGAACTTAGAACTACTTAAACCTAACTAACCTAAGGACAACACACACATCCATGCCCGAGGCAGGATTCGAACCTGCGACCGTAGCGGTCGCGCGGTTCCAGGCTGCAGCGCCAGAATCGCTCGGCCACCAGCGGCCGGCGGTCTCGTAATTATCTAACACTACAGTGCATTTTCTGGATAGGATGGTGGATCTTTTGCTATATCTCACACTTCAACTCTCACACCCATCATCACGAAAATTTCCTCCAGACCGAGCGATACAAAAAGGAACATGCATAACCCACTGCCTCTGAACCTATCTTGCTACTCTCCCATGAAAACCACACATACTTAAATTACATGACATTCACCACACTGGCAACATGGAATACAACACAAGGAATAGTCACAACGTTATAATCACATCACTTTCAGCTTTCCCACTTCAATTAGTATTCATCCCAGTTTCACACGACACTGCCCCACTTCGTCACTTTTCTTTCCTAGTATGAACTCTGGAGGATATATGCACGTCTTCCTGTGCAATGCAAGCCAAGTGGCGTTGCTGGATAGATGGCTGACTCACCTTGCTTGCCCGCATCTCGTGGTCGTGCGGTAGCGTTCTCGCTTCCCACGCCCGGGTTCCCGGGTTCGATTCCCGGCGGGGTCAGGGATTTTCTCTGCCTCGTGATGGCTGGGTGTTGTGTGCTGTCCTTAGGTTAGTTAGGTTTAAGTAGTTCTAAGTTCTAGGGGACTTATGACCACAGCAGTTGAGTCCCATAGTGCTCAGAGCCATTTGAACCATTTGAACCACCTTGCTTCACTCTCAGAGTATTATAGTTTGAATCAAGCGTCACACGGAAACATAACACGCAAAGTAATATTAAGAACATATTCGTCACACACGCGAGTCCTCAACTTATACCATGGACGAGTACTTCTCTTTATCCTTTGTCTCATACACAGATTGAGACTCACACAGTACTCACTACGTGGAAGTACTCGTCTCTAATTTTAAGTCCTGCACATGCCATTTCTTAAATATTTCCAACATATAGTACACACGCTAGTAATTCAGCTTAACTTAAGCACTCGGAAGTATTTCAACTTATTGCTACACGTGGTTTCATTGTGACCGTTGGTCACTTCCGAAGATTACTACGATCCCCTTAATATTACCTGCCTGACATTTAATTCTCCTCACAAAAGTTCCTGAAATAGAGAAATTATGATTCTAAACTACTCTTAAGTATTCCACATGCATACCACTCTCTCCACTCTTTTGTCTTTACGGAGCACACCTAAGACAGGTCTTACCAACACAAGATCCAGCGGCAGAGTGCTGAAAACATGGCCGTTCTTCAGGTCATCTCGCACCTCCGTTGAGGTGGGGGAAGACCATGTTACCCATTGGTCAGCCATATTTCAGGCGCTCAAAGCTCAGGTAAATTTCATCTCTTTGGTTCCACCAAAGGTGACCAAAGGACCGTCTCAAAGATGATCATATATTGCATATTCACTATCTGTGGTTAGCAGACGACCATACATTCATTCATTTCGCAGATATCACCAATTTGGATGTAGGGATTTATTTTGTGGGAGAGCACATTTGATCGATTAAATAAATAAATTGTCATTCTTTCCTACATTGGTATCCGGCTTCGGTGTATTAAGTGAAATTGAGTTATTATTACAGAAAATATGTTGTTCTGACAAGAATAACGAAGAATGTTGTACCTATTTTCAATGTCGGGCGGTATGTACCCTTTCACCTGCGACCGTAGCAGCAGCGCGGTTCCGGACTGAAGAGCCTAGAGCCGCTCGGCCACAGCGGCCGGCTAAATGTACATTGTCTTGTATATATAATTTCTTTTGATTTTATGAAATATAGAATATTTTTTGCTTTCAAGTTGTAAACTTTTCAGACTGAATTATGTTATATATGAAATTGTACATTATTGTTGTAACATTATTATAAATCTGTTCAGTTATGAAGAAGCGCAGAATTGTACGGATAAAATGGAAAATGCTGAATGTACTTTGATTTTGCGCTCCACGCACATCGGATAACTGCAGTTTCGTGACTGGTGTCATTCTTTGGAATACCACTTCATCATATATGACTGAATTTGGCATTAACGGTACTCGACGTTTTGCTATTAGTCAAATGACGGAATGAAAAACTAAATAATGATGAGGGGGGGGGGGGGGGGACGGGGCGAGGTTCAAATGGTTCAAATGGCTCTGAGCACTATGGGACTTAACATCTATGGTCATCAGTCCCCTAGAGCTTAGAACTACTTAAACCTAACTAACCTAAGGGGGCGAGGATTTCGAAAATAAAAGACTTTTTCAACAATTCTGGGTGCACCGCTGTAACTCAAGGGAATGTTTCATCCCCTTAACAGCCGTATGGGAGCGTCTAAAAAATCACTACAACATATCAAAGCCGATCAAAGTTGAAGTGTATCACAAGGGTAGGTTTGCTTATCAGTGGGCGTCCAGTAGCAGTATTGGCGTGCAAAGCCCAGCCTTCGTAGCCGATGAACTGCTGTCAGCATGGGTGCAAGAACCAAGCACCTGCTGTGGAGGCCCATACCCAGCAACGTTTGTTGAACGGTCGTTCAGGAGACACTGTTCGTAACCCCTTGGTTCATCTGGGGACGAGATCCTCAACAGTTGCACATCTATTCGCCCGTGCGCATCTTCACAGTCAATGTTCACCCCTCTCATCTATGGTCTGTAGCGCAGTACGCTGAAATTGGTATCTGCATTGAATAGCGCCATTTTGTCATGAAACTTAGCCATTTCGGAAATGCTTCCACTCTTAGTCCAAAAGCCGATAGTCGTGCCCTTTTGGAAACCAGATAAAGTGCTCTGATTCCACATTACAACGACTGCACCGTTATCCGTGCCCCCCTAACACGCTTTGTATACCTTCCACTGCTAGTGCTGCCATCTGCCATCTGTGAGTGGTTACTGCACGTTGACGTCAAACATAGATGGTGGTCAAATTAATGTGTACTGACTTCGTGGATACCACAGAGGATAATTAGCGACCCTGAAGCAACACGTCTTCCGCTTTTCATGGCGTGGTGAGCTACCCTACTGGCGATTAAAATTGCTACACCAAGAAGAAATGCAGATGATAAACGGGTATTCATTGGACAAATATATTATTCTAGAACTGACATGTGATTACATTTTCACGCAGTTTGGGTGCATAGGTCCTGAGAAATCAATACCCAGAACAACCACCTCTGCCCGTAATAACGGCTTTGATACGACAGGGCATTGAGTCAAACAGAGCTTGGATGGCGTGTACAGGTACAGCTGCCCATGCAGCTTCAACACGATACCACAGTTCATCAAGAGTAGTGACTGGCGTATGGTGACGAGCCGTTGCTCGGCCACCATTGACCACACGTTTTCAGTTGGTGAGAGATCTGGAGAATGTGCTGGCCAGGGCACCAGTCGAACATTTTCTGTATCCAGAAAGGCTCGTACAGGACCTGCAACATGGGGTCGTGCATTATCCTGCTGAAATATAGGATTTCGCAGGCATCGAATGAAGGGTAGAGCCACGGGTCGTAACACATCTGAAATGTGACGTCCACTGTTCAAAGTGCGTTCAATGCAGAACAAGAGGTGACCGACACGTGTAACCAATATCACCCCACACCATCACGCCGGGTGATACGCCAGTATGGCGATGACAAATACAAGCTTCCAGTGTGCGTTCACCGCCATGTGGCCATACACGGATGCGACCATCATGATGCTGTAAACAGAATCTGGATTCATGCGAAAAAATGACGTTTTGCCATTCGCGCACCCAGGTTCGTCGTTGAGTACACCATCGCAGGCGCTCCTGTCTGTGATGCAGCGTCGAGGGTAACAGCAGCCATGGTCTCCGAGCTGATAGTCCATACCGCTGCAAACGTCGTCGAACTGTTCGTGCGGATGGTTGTTGTCTTGCAAACGTCCCCATCTGTTGACTCAGGGATCTAGACGTGGTTGCACGATCTGTTACACCCATGCAGATAAGATGCCTTCAACTCGACTGCTAGTGATACGAGGCCGTTGGGATGCTGCACGGCGTTCCGTGTTACCCTCCTGAACCCACCGATTCCATATTCTGCTAACAGTCATTGGATCTCGACCAACGCGAGCAGCAATATCGCGATACTATAAACCGCAATCGCGATAGACTACAAACCGACCTTTAACAAAGTCGGAAACATAATGGTACGCATTTCTCCTCCTTATACGAGGTATCACAACAACGTTTCAGCAGGCAAAGCCGGTCAACTGCCGTTTGTGTATGAGAAATCGGTTGGAAACTTTCCTCATGTCAGCACGTTGTAGGTGTCGCCATCGGCGCCAACTTTGTGTGAATGCTCTGAAAAGCTAACCGTTTGCGTATCACATCATCATCTTCCTGTCGGTTAAATTTCGCGTCTGTAGCACATCTTCGTGGTGTAGCAATTTTAATGGCCAGTAGTGTAGTTACTAATCTCGTGTATAACAGCCAGTGGTAACTCTTCATATTAGACACCTCTTCAGCCGACTGAATCTTCCACCTCTCAGGTTTGAAAGTGTATCACATGGGTGGCTGTTGTGGGTGCTTGTGCAGTATTTCTTGTTTCTCTTGCCACGGGTAAGTGATACAAGATCGGAAGAGGAAGAGAAACCCTGTGCTGTTATTTACGACACTGCGAGCAGCCTCTCAGGTCGCTGAACTTAAAGTGCTCATCGGACACACTAATCATCATCAGGCGGACTCGTTGTCCTTTCTCACTGAGACATTGTGGAGAGTATTGGAGTGCAACCTTTAGGTCGGTGAAAGGCTAGTGATCTGAGTTCTTACACCACAACTTCTCTTCGCGTTGTATCATCAGGATGTGGCCCAGATACATCTGGTCTTACACTATCCCACCAGCGAGAAGATCATTTGATCTCGGTCACAACTGCTGTGTTTCGTGTTTCATACTATTCTCGAAGTAGGAAGGAAGAAAGTAAAGCTGACGACAATTACACGACAAAGACAATAATGGCGGAAAGGGACTATTTTATACAGAGATATCGAGAGCCCAACATAGCTCATCGTCGTCAGTACGGACAAGGTACTTTTAAGTATGTTATGAGGTCGCTTGTTGTATCAGAATCGCATACGGTACCACCAAAATCGTGATGTATATTCCATGCAATAAAATATCTCAGGCGAAAGAGAATGGTTCAAATGGCTCTGAGCACTATGGGACTTAACATCTATGGTCATCAGTCCCCTAGAACTTAGAACTACTTGCACCTAACTAACCTAAGGACATCACACAACACCCAGTCATCACGAGGCAGGGAAAATGCCTGACTCCGCCGGGAATCGAACTCGAAAGAGAATGAAGGATTGTCCTGCACACGGCCAGTGAAAGACGAGGCAACAGACCCAACAAATCATTCCGTATACGTTGGTGCGCTGAGAAGAATCGAAACTAAACCGAAAAATTACAGACGCGCGGTACGACAGTAACTACAGTAGCACGACACACTGCCGACCACTGCGTCACTCTCTTCAAACGACTTTTTTATCGAACTAAGATCGTCAAACGAAGATCTTACGATGCCGCAAGTAGGAAAGTTGCCCTTCGAATGACTGACACTGCACTGGAGACGGAAAAATATTTGAAAAGGCCTTGGAGCTCCTTTTCCATTATTTAAAATGGTCACGTGACGTTTATTGAGGTCATTCATTGTCATGCAAATGGAGAGCACTGCAAAAGTAAATTTCACAATGCAGCTTTCACTTGGCGTGGATACAACTTGCGACAGACAACCTTACGGAGTTCTCGGCAGTAATTTTCGCTGTAACACTCCTGTAGCGGTTACGTTATTGACACTTGTTTATTGCATTGAGAGATTACAATTCACAGCGCGCGAATATAATAATCTTTACAACACACCTTCCCTACAACTTTCTATGTATACTTCAATATCCTTTTGTGGTTTTAGTAAAGAAAACCGTACATAGTGCGACAAAGACAACGGTAAGGGCTTCAGAGGGTATAATATGCGAAATTCCTGCAGACTTGTATAACAACCTGTTTCATTCCCCACTGTTGTTCTACTATGTGATATGAATTTTCAGCACTTGTGTAAGAAAATTGCTCTTTAGAAGTAGACAGTTCGACAGAAAAAATACAAACATGAATTGTGTTTGGAATCTAAACACACACTTTCACGTTAACTTTATAAAATTTTGCACATCCTCCTCATTTAAGTAGTGAGGTAAATACCGTTCAAGAAAAATTTGGAACTCCGTTGCTGAATGTATTACATCCCACCTTCATCTGGTGCAGGAAAAAACACGCGACCGTATTGATGGGAACAGACCATGTAGGAAGTAATCTGGGAACCAACGAGTACAAAGTATTTATAAATAATTCAAAAACTCGTTCGTCTATACATGGCCCGTTAAGTCAAGCGCCCAAACAACGTCAACCCACACTATTCCATTCCCCGTGCGGGCGCTACTTAAAGCTCCACCTGCAAGCAATGCAACATATTCGCTGTCAAGAGATATCCCAACACTGCGGCGTTCTCCTTTAGTCTGAATAACAACATTCCATTCTCCTTCACACTTCTGTATTTTTTACACAAAACTCACTTTTTGTAACCTTTTTGCCGATTTATCTTGCACTGGTCTTATTTAATTCTATCGCTTTCTATTTATCACTTGATGTTCCTCATTGAAATTGCTAGTGTTAGCACATCAAATAGGTACTACTTTTTCCTAGTTATGCTGTCGAATGATTACTAGCAGCTTCATCAGTGATGATACACTTAAAAGATTCTTTCTTCTTTATTTTTCATATAAAGAAAATGTTAAATTCAAACATTTATTCTTACTATCGGATCATAATTCACACCATTTGAACTCACCATTTAATCTCTTTTTGTGATAGAATTTCGTATGATGTCGTCTGTTTGTTGTAGAATTTTTGATTATTTTTTAAGCTCGTGTCTTATAACATTTCTTGAGACCGAAAATCTCCTTTGTAGGAATCAACGTGGATCTCGGAAACAACGATCGTGTAAAAACCATTGCGCTCTGTTCGTCTACGAGACCCAGGAAGCAGTATATACAGCCGCCCAGGTTGATACCGTGTTCTTCCAGCAGGCGTTCGAAACAATTCCCCACTGCCGTCTAATGAACAAAATACAAGCGTTTCGAACATCAGACCAGCTGTGTGACGACTGAAGGTTTCCTAGCAAACAGACCACAGTACAGGGTGATTCAAAAAGAATACCACAACTTTAAAAATGTGTATTTAATGAAAGAAACATAATATAACCTTCTGTTATACATCATTTCAAAGAGTATTTAAAAAGGTTTTTTTTCACTCAAAAACAAGTTCAGAGATGTTCAATATGGCCCCCTCCAGACACACGAGCAATATCAACCCGATACTCCAACTCGTTCCACACTCTCTGTAGCATATCAGGCGTAACAGTTTGGATAGCTGCTGTTATTTCTCGTTTCAAATCATCAATGGTGGCTGGGAGAGGTGGCCGAAACACCATACCTTAACATACCCCCATAAGAAAAAATCGCAGGGGGTAAGATCAGGGCTTCTTGGAGGCCAGTGATGAAGTGCTCTGTCACGGGCTGCCTGGCGGCCGATCCATCGCCTCGGGTAGTTGACGTTCAGGTAGTTACGGACAGATAAGTGCCAATGTGGTGGCGCTCCATCCTGCTGAAATATGAATTGTTGTGCTTCTTGTTCGAGCTGAGGGAACAGCCAATTCTCTAACATCTCCAGATACTGTAGTCCAGTTACAGTAGCACCTTCGAAGAAAAAGGGACCAAAAACTTTATTGGCTGAAATGGCACAGAAAACGTTCACCTTAGGCGAGTCACGTTCATACTGAGTTGTTTCCTGCGGATTCTCAGTGCCCCAAATACAGACATTGTGACGGTTGACTTTCCCGTTAGTGTGGAAAGTTGCTTCATCACTAAACACAATCTTTGAAACGAAAGATTCATCTGTTTCCATTTGAGCAAGGATAAAATCACAGAAATCGATTCTTTTAATCTTATCAACTGCAGACAGTGCTTGAACCAATTTCAGACGATAAGGTTTCATAACTAACCTTTTTCGTAGGACTCTCCATACAGTTGATTGTGGAATTTGCAGCTCTCTGCTAGCTCTGCGAGTCGATTTTCCTGGGCTGCGAACAAATGCTTGCTGGATGCGTGCTACATTTTCATCACTCGTTCTCGGCCGTCCAGAACTTTTCCCTTTGCACAAACACCCATTCTCTGTAAACTGTTTATAGCAACGTTTAATACACCACCTATCAGGAGGTTTAACACCATACTTCGTTCGAAATGCACGCTGAACAACTGTCGTCGATTGACTTCTGCCGTACTCAATAACACAAAAAGCTTTCTGTTGAGCGGTCGCCATCTTAGCATCAACTGACGCTGACGCATAGTCAACAGCGCCTCAAGCGAACAAATGTACAACTAAATGAAACTTTATAGCTCCCTTAATTCGCCGACAGATAGTGCTTAGCTCTGCCTTTTGTCGTTGCAGAGTTTTAAATTCCTAAAGTTGTGGTATTCTTTTTGAATCACCCTGTATATTGCGGAGACATGGCTTAGACACAGCCTGGGGGATGTTTCCAGAATGAGATTTTCACTCTGCAGCGGAGTGTGTGCTGATATGAAACTTCCTGGCAGATTAAAAATGTGTGCCAGACCGAGCCTCGAACTCGGGACCTTTGCCTTTCGCGGGCAAGTGCTCTACCAACTGAGCTACCCAAGTACGAATCACGAGCAAGGTCCGAGTTCGAGTCTCGGTGCGGGAAACAGTTTTAATCTGCCAGGAAGTTTCATATCAGCGCGCACCCAGCTGCAGAGTGAAAATCTCATTCTGAGAACTCAGTATGTCATTGTCAACACTGAGAAATCTCCATACGTAAAGGTAACTTCCGTCGTACCCCAGGGGAGTGTTAAAGGAACATTAATTTTCAAAGTATGTATAAATGATCTAGTCGATGACATCAGAAGTTCCTTGAATCTTTCCGCTAATGAATCTGTTGTAAACAAAGAAGTCGTAGCGCTAGAAATCTGTACAGTAATGCAGGAAGCCTGTAAGAGGACGACACTTGCTGCAAGAAGTGGCATTTGATGCTCAACATAAGAAAATGTGACGTATTGCGCATACGTAGGCATAAAGACCCATTATTGTGTGATTAAATGATTACAGAATGATCACTGGAAGCATAAAATATCTAGGAGAATCTATACGGAGCGATTTAAAATGAAACTTCCACGTAAAAGTTACCGCCAGACTAATGTCGACGGGAAGAATTCTAAGGAAATGTAGCCCACCAATTAAGGGAGTAGTTTACAGAATCCTCGTTCAACCATTACCCGGTTATTGCTCGCCAATCTTTGATCCGTACCAAATAGGATTGATAGAGGAAATAGAGAAGTTCTACTCACCAGGTAAGCCGAGAGCGCTAATGCGCTGCTTCCTGGACTCGGGTAGGCTAGCCGGCCCCGGATCGAATCCGCCCGGCGGATTACCGACGGCGGCCGGTGTGTCGGCCAGCCTGGATGTGGTTTTTAGGCGGTTTTCCACATCCCGCTAGGCGAATACCGGGCTGGTACCCAATTTCCGCCTCAGTTACACGACTCACAGACATTTGAACACGTTTGCACTATTCCATGGATTACACTAGACGCAGACCGCTGGTGTCCACTAATTCCGTCCTGGGGTGGTACGGGGTGGCGGCAGGAAGGGCATCTGGCCACCCCTTAAAACTAACCTTGCCAAATCCGTTCCTAACCGTGCCGACCCTGCGAAACTGAGGGACAAGGCACCAGCAAAAGAAAGAAAGAGGAAATGGAGAAGTTCCAAAGCAGAGCAACACAATATGTTACAGATTCATTTATTAAGCGTGAAAGTGTCACGGAGATGCACAGCCAACTATAGTGGCAACTGCGGCGAGAGAGTCGTCCTGCAGCACGGTGTGGTGTAATATTAAACATCCGAGCGCTTACGGTGCTAGCTCTACTTCCTCTTACGTATATCTCGCGAAAAGACCATAGAAGCGAAATTAGAGAGTTTGGAGCTCACAAGAAGGCTTTGAAGCAAATAGTTCTTCCCGCGAATTATTCGTTGGTGTAACAGAAAAAAATGTGGAAGTCACTGTGGTAGACGAAGTATCCTTTTCAGTAAGGTGGCTTGCGGTTTAAAGCCATAGTTGCAGATGTGTGTCATTTGTACGAGGAGAAAGGTAAAGTTTAAAGGAACTATTAGTTCGTCACAGATGGAACAGAATCACTGATTTGGCAAAAATGTGGACCTCTCTTCACGAAATGAATCCTTAAACATCTTGAATAACATACACGCCTTCCCATCTCTCAGTTGATTCCACCCTGAACATTCCCCCAGTTGATCAGTTCCTCAACTTCACTCACATCGCATCGCAGCAATTGAAAGAATGGACCTCTCTTTGCGTTCCTAGCCATAGAGGAAGCCTTCGTCCGCATATGGCACTCCGGTCACCTATTTACACCGAGGTGACAAAAGCCATGGGAGAGCGATATGTACATGTACACATGACAGTAGTTTCGTGTTCCCGAGGTATAAAATGGCAGTACATTGGTGGAGCTGTCATTTGTACTCAGCTGATACATGTAAAAAGATTTCCGAAGTGATTAGTTATGGTTGCACGACAGGAGTTAATAGACTTTGGAATGCGGAATGGTAGTTGGAGCTGACACGTAGGACATTCCATTTCTGAAATAGTTTGGGAATTAAATGTTTGGTGATTCACAGAATCAAGAGTGTACCGAGAATACCACATTTGAGACATTAACGTTTCACCACGGACAACGCAGTGGCCGGCGGCCTTCACTTAACGACCGAGAGCAGCGGCGTTTGAGTGCTGGCGTACAAGCAACACTGCGCGGAATAAACGTAGAAATCAGTGTGGGACGTACGACGAACGGATCCGTTAGGACAGTGCGGTGAAATTTAGCGTCAGTTGGGTATGGCAGCAGACGACCGATGTGAGTGCCTTTGCTAAAAGAACGACATCGCCTGCAGCTCCTCTCACCGGCTTATGTCCAAATCGGTTGGACCCTAGACGACAGGAAAACCTTGGTCTGGTCAGATGCATCGGGATTTCAGTTGGTAAGAGTCGATGGTAGGGTTCTAGTGTGTCGCGGACACCACAAAGCCATGGACCCAAGTTGTCAACAAGTCTTTGTGGATGCTTGTGGTTGCTCCATAATTGTTTGGGATTCGTTTACGCGGAATGGACTGGATCCTTTAGTCCAACTGAACCGATCACTGACTGGAAATGGTTATGTTCGGGTACATGGAGACCATTTACAGCCATTCATGGACTTCATGTTCCCAAATAACGATGGAATTTATACGGAGGACAGTGCCCCATGTCACCAGGCTACAGCATTTCCCGATTGGTTTGAAGAACATCGTGGACAATTCGAGCAAATGATTTGGCCACCCAGATCGTCCGACATGAATCCCATCGAACTTGAATGGGACGTAACCCAGAGGTCAGTTCGTGCACAAAACTCTGCGCCGGCAACCCTTTATTACGACGCGTAAAAGAAGGTGCGACACGATATAAAGAAGCATCTCATGACTTTTGACACCTAGGTGTAAACTCTTAAACGCTGCACTTCCAGCCAGCTGTGATAGCCTAATTATCTCTTTTCTATTTTTTGGTCTTAATACATTAATGTCAATTATACACAACCCCTCACCTTTCATCTCTTTTCTTAGAAGTGCCCCAAGAATTTATCCCATCCCTACTACCACGTCTGAACAGTGCTGTATGTCGCCGACACCGCTCTCCTTACCCTCAGTTCCATACATCAGACCCACAGATCTGTTCAGCTCCACCTTAACAAACATTTTCCTTAGTCTTTGAGTTCCACAATTCTACCTCTAACAATGAATCTCACAAAAATCCTGACAAAAAGTGTAGAACAAGTGACCTAACGTTTCCACCTGCTCAGGTTGTACATCACCAGACAATAGCATCACATCCAACGAATTACACCACTAATATATCTAGGACTAACGTCGACTGCAAACTAACATGGAAAAGCAATTTTAAGTGCCCATCATAAAGAGCCCCAGTCGACTAATATTTCTAATAGTCTGACTACATCAACATTCGCCCCTACAATATCATCATCCAATCCGTTCTTACCTTTGCCAACAATCTTTCCTTTTCTGCTCGTTCCAAATTTAATCACTCCCTACAACTGCTTTAGCCTCGCTGCACTCCTGCTCACATTCTGCAACAACACATCTCCACACATTCCACATCCTGTTCCAACCACCTCCCGATTTCTGATCCAATAGTATAGCCTGCCTACCAACTGTAGGAAAACCGGAACAGAATCGAAGCATTTCAGACGTGGTGCTACAGACGAATGTTGAAAGTTAGGTGGACTGTTAAGGTAAGGAATGAGGAGGTTGCGAACAGAATCGGAGAGGAAAGGAATACGTGGAAAACACTGATAAGGAGAGGGGATAGGCTGATAGGACATCTGTTAAGACATGAGGGAATGTCTTCCACGATACTAGACAGAGCTATAGAAGACAAAAACTGTAGAGGAAGACAGAGATTGGATTACACCCAGCAAATATTTGAGGACGTTGCTTGCAAGTGCTACTCTCAGATGAAGAGGTTAGTACAGGAGAGGAATTCGTGGCGGGCGGCATCAAACCAGTCAGAGGACGACTGATGACCCCTCCCCCCCCCCCCCCCCAAATAGCATTCATCTGAACATCTAGTTTTACCAGTAGTAGCTTCTCATTCATTAGAATCACTATATACATATACATCAACGCAATTTATGTATGAGGGGCAGTCTTATGAGAACGACACAAATGGAAAAAAGTAAGTAATCTGTTCATAATTTCGAAAGTAGTTGGCATTACTTTTAATACGTTTGTTCCACTGTGAGAAAATACAGTCCATGTCTTCGTGGAGAAATGTTTGCGGTTGCCTACGGAACCATGATTTTACCCAGGCGTATACTACTTCGTCCGACGCAAGTCGATGGGCTACTCTAAAAATACGGAAATCACAAGCGGAGAGTTCGAGATTGTATGGAGAGTTTCGCAACCAGCCCAGGTTGCTTCGAGTACGCTGCTGAACTTCCGCTGGGAAGATCTTATATGTCCTTCATACAATCCCGATCTCTCCCTATGCTGTTTCCAAATTTTTGGACTTCTGAAGCAAGACGTTCGCGACCATTGATTTGTTTAGGGGGAAGAGTTGCTCGCCTAGGTACAGTCATAATTCTGTAGGCAACCGTAAACCTTTTTCCATGAAGACACAGTAGGATAAATTTGTGAACAGTTAGCCGGCCATTGTGGCCGAGCGGTTCTAGGCGCTACAGTCTGGAACCGCGCGACCGCTATCGGTCGCAGGTTCGAATCCTGCCTCGGGCATGGATATGTTGATGTCCTTAGGTTAGATAGGTTTAAGTTGTTCTAAGTTCTAGGGGACTGATGACCTCACAAGTTAAGTCCCATAGTGCTCAGAGCCATTTGAACCATTTGTTAACAGTTATGGCTATTACTTTTGAAACGATAAACAGTTCAGTTCCTTTTTTTAATTTCTTTGGTTTTCATTTCACTGCCTCTTACATACTCAACTGACGTGGCAGGAAACCGACACGATTTCCTTGACTAATCTTAAACGACTTTTTTTTTAAATCATGTGGACTGAAATAGCGCCTGTCCATGTGCGATGAACAGAACAATAAAGAAGAAGAAAAAATGAAATGAAACTGACGGCTCCAGATCCCTTTCCAAGTATCAAGTACCTGTGGTGTATGCAGGGTGGTCCACTGATAGCGACTGGACCAAATATATCACGAAATAAGCATCAAACGAAAAAATTTCAAAGAACGAAACTCGTCTAGCTTGAAGGGGGAAACCAGATGGCGCTATGGTTGGCCCGCTAGATGGCGTTGCCATAGGTCAAACGGATATCAACTGCGTTTTTTAAATAGGAACCACCATTTTTATTACATATTCGTGTAGTAAGTAAAGAAATATGAATGTTTTAGTTGGACCACTATTTTCGCTTTGTGATAGATGGCGCTGTAATAGACACAAACGTATGAGTACGTGGCATCACGTAACATTCCGCCAATGCGGACGGTATTTGCTTCGTGATACGTTACCCGTGTTAAAATTGCGGAAAAGGTCGATATCATGTTGATGTATGGCTATTGTAATCAGAATGCCCAACGGGCGTGTGCTATGCATGCTGCTCGGTATCCTGGACTTCATCCAAGTGTCCGGACCGTTCACCGGATAGTTACGTTATTTAAGGAAACAGGAAGTGTTCAGCCAGATGTGAAACGTCAACCACGACCTGCAACAAATGATGATGCCCAAGTAGGTGTTTTAGCTGCTGTCGCGGCTAATCTGCACATCAGTAGCAGACAAATTGCGCGAGAATCGGGAATCTCAAAAACGTCGGTGTTGAGAATGCTACATCAACATAGATTGCACCCGTACCATATTTCTATGCACCAGGAATTGCATGGCGACGACTTTGAACGTCGTGTACAGTTCTGCCACTGGCCACAACAGAAATTATGGGACGATGACAGATTTTTTGCACGCGTTCTATTTAGCGACGAAGCGTCATTCACCAACAGCGGAAACGTAAACCGGCATAATATGCACTATTGGGCAACGGAAAATCCACGATGGCTGCAACACGTGTAACATCAGCGACCTTGGCGGGTTAATGTATGGTGCGGCATTATGGGAGGAAGGATAATTGGCCTCCATTTTATCGATGGCAATCTAAATGGTGCAGTGTATGCTGATTTCCTACGTTATGTTCTACCGACGTTACTACAAGATGTTTCACTGCATGACAGAATGGCGATGTACTTCCAACATGATGGATGTCCGGCACATAGCTCACGTGCGGTTGAAGCGGTATTGAATAGAATATTTCATGACAGGTGGATTGGTCATCGAAGCACCTTACCGTGGCCCGCACTTTCACTGGATCTGACGTCTCCGGATTTCTTTCGGTGGGGAAAGTTGAAGGATATTTGCTATCGTGATCCACCGACAACGCCCGACAACATGCGTCAGCGCATTGTCAATGCATGTCCGAGTATTGCGGAAGGCGAACTACTCGCTGTTGAGAAGAATGTCGTTACAGGTATTGCCAAATGCATTGAGGTTGACGGACATCATTTTGAGCATGTATTGCATTAGTGTGGTATTTACGGGTAATCACGTCGTAACAGCATGCGTTCTCAGAAATCATAAGTTCACAAAGGTACATGTCTCTCATTGGAACAACCGAAATAAAATGTTCAAACGTACCTACGTTCCGTATTTTAATTTAAAAAAAGCCTACCTGTTACCAACTGTTCGTCTAAAATTGTGAGCCATATGTTTGTGACTATTACAGCGCCATCTATCACAAAGCGAAAAAAGTCGTCCAACTAAAACATTCATATTTCTTTACGTACTACACGAACATGTAATAAAAAATTGGGGTTTTTATTCAAAAAACACAGTTGACATACGTTCGACCTATGGCAGCGCCATCTAGCGGACCAACCATAGCGCCATCTGGTTCCCCCTTCAAGCTACACAAGTTTCGTTCTTTGTAGTTTTTTTCGTTCGACGCTTATTTCGTGAGATATTTGGCCCGGTCACGATCAATGGACCACCCTGTATATGCAGTCTGAAGTGATAAATGAAAATTCTTCCCATTGCCAGGATTCGATTCCGGGTCTGCTACACATGAGGCAGATGCGCTAACCATTGCGCCACACCTGGTCTGTGGCTTTGTTTAACTGCAGAGTCTACGCTGAGAGTACCCAGTTGGAGAGCCTCTGCCATTCCGATCGAGTTTAGGGGGAATACCGTGTGAGCTGATGCGTCACTGGGAATTTGGACTGAAGAGGGAAGCGTGCTAGTGTAGTTAATGCGATTGTGCAAAGCCACTATGCCAGGGTGGCATAGTTGTTAGCGCATGTGCCTAGTGAGCACAAGATCCGGGTTCGAATCCTGGCCATGACACAAATTTTCATTCATCGCTTCAGTCTGAGTATATTCATCAAAGAAGAAAAAAAGCGTTGCCGTTGTATGAAGGACTAATGCACTGCATGTCGTGAGCCATGCACTCAAGCAATAATATTTATATGGATTTAGAAGTTAATCCAGCTGCAGACATTGCGGAATCGTCTTCGTACATCTCTATTGGTCGTAGCCTTGGTGGATTAGTGACTGCTACTCGTTCCGCTTCCCTCGACTGATGGAATTGCAATCGGCCTCCCCATCAGAAGGCGCGTCCAGCGTCCATGTAGCAAATCCTTTGGCAGAGCCGTACTTCCGCGGCAGATTAATTATGCTTGCGAGGCTGGCGGGTCCGCCCATCGGCCGTGGCTTCGCTGCCGCCCACAGCAGCTCGCCGCCCTCCTCACAACACGTATACCGACTGTCACACTAGTTTCACCTCACTCTTTCTTCTTTGCCCTTGCATAGCCGGAAGCACCGACGTCACTTGTTCTTAGAACATGCTAATCCCGCTTCGTACAGTGATGATCCAAAACGTAATAATCACTAGCTTAATAGCATACTAGTGTACGTTTTGGGTGCAGTGCACCAGCGATTCTGTATCTTATGGATTTGAAAAGTCATTGGTAGGTTTCTGGATATACGCTGTGGAGTCAAAGAAACTGGTACACCTGTCTAATATCGGTAGGTCCCCGTGAGCTTGCAACACGACGTAGCATGGGCTCGACTAATGTCTGAAGTAGTGTTGGAGGGAATCGACACCATGAATCCATCAGGGATGTCTATAAATCCGCAAGAGTACGAGGGATTGGAGCTCTCTTCTGAGCAGCACGTCAAGGCATCCCAGATATGCTCAACAACATTCATGTCTGGGGAGTTTGGTAGCCACCGGAAGTGTTTAACTCAGAAGAGTGTTCCTGGAGCCACTCTGCAGCTATTCTGGACGTGTGGGGCGTCGCACTGCCCTGCTGGAATTGCCCAATTCCGTCGGAATGGACAATGGACATAAATGGATGCAGGTGATGAGACTGGATGCTTTCGTACATCTCACCAGTCAGAGTCGTATCTGGACGTATCAACTACACATGCCCCACACCATTACAGAGGCTCCACCAGCTTGAACAGTCCCCTGCTGACATACTGGGTCCATGGATTCATGAGGTTGTCTCCATACCCAAACACGTCCATCCGCTAGATATAATTTGGAACGAGACTCGTCTGACCAAGCAACATGTTTCTAGACATCAACAGTCGAACGTCGGGAAGGCGTAAAGCTTTGTGTCGTGCAGTCATCAAGGGTACTCGAGTAGGCCTTCGGCTCCGAAAGAACATATCGATGACGTTTCGTTGAATGGTTCGCACCCTGCCGATTGTTGATGGCACAGCTCTGAAATCTGGAGCAACCTGCGGAAGGGTTGCACTTCTGTCAAGTTGAACGATCGTCTTCAGCCGTCATTGGTCCCGTTCTTGCAGGATCTTTTCCCGGCCGCAGCAGTGTCGGATATATGATATTTTACCGGATTCCTGATATTCACAGTACACTCGTGAAGCGGTCATATGTGAAAATCCCCACTTCAACACTACCTCGGAGATGCAGTTTCCCATCGTTCGTGCGCCAATTATAACAACCCGTTCAAACTCACTCAAACCTTGATAACCTACCATTGCGGCAGCAGTAACCGATCTAACAGCTGCGCCAGACACTTGTTGTCTTATATAGGCGTTGCTGACCGCAGAGCCGTATTCTGCCTGTTTACATTCCTCTGTATTTGAATACGCGTGCCTATACCAGTTTCTTTGGTGCTTCAGTGTATTTTGCACCAGATACCCACGCATAAGCCAGACAATTTCCGTAAATTACGACCTAGTGGTTAGAGTGCGCGCAGCTGGCATCCCACAGAGTCCCAGATGTGTTACACTGGGTTTTATACCAGGCGAATTTAGTGTTCAAGCTACCAACATGAGTTCATTGTCATGCTGTATAAACCACTGTAACTCTTATTTGGCCTTGTGACACTGGCTGTTATTGTGGAGGCGGTCTCCGACCGCGGCGGCGGTAGGAGCGCGGCGTTGAGCCATGGATTGCTGCGACGCCTTCGGTGTCCGTCGTGGCGTCGTCACGGATTGCTGCTACCTCTGCCCAGGATTCCAGGCGATTATCGGCGGCTGTAGAAATTTCGAACTTATAGGCTAGTTCTATGACCTGCTCGAGGGACGGGTCTTCTAACTTGAGGGCGTGGTGGCGGAAAGCGGTGTCTGGCGCTGTCTGTATCAAGTGGTCACGCACCATGTCATCAGCGTACGATTCCTTGGAAAGATGTGGGTGAGACCTTGCAGCTCGGCAGCCCACTGGCGATAGGTCTGCTCGGGTTTCTTCCGGCATTGGTAGAACTCGACGCGGGCTGCGAGTACGTGATATCGGCGTTTGTAGTAGGCATTTAACGTCGCACAGATGGCGGTGAAGGTGAGGGAGTCGGGGTCCAGCGGCTGTAGTTTCGTGAGCAGGACGTACATTTTCGATTGGTTCCATGACAAGAAAAAGCGCGCTGCCTGTCGTCTTGGGTGACTTGATGAATCGTGAAGTGTTGCCGGATACGACGTTCGTATGTTTCCCATTCTTCAACTTCATCGTTGAAAGCTTGGAACGGCGGTGGCGTCGCGGGGCGGTGGAGGCTTCGGATTTCGGCGATGAGTTGTGTCTGAGTTTCCAAAAACTGGTGCAGAAGTCCTTGAAAGAATTGTTGCCATTCCGTAGGTGCTGCTGTCGTAACCATGATGTTCGTCGGTTCGTTCCACTATACTCGTCGCCACTGAAGAATACTCAGTATTGTAGAACACCCAGTATAATGTCGTTTATTGAAACTGAACTACACTTCTCGAACAATCACTATACACACACAAAAACAAATAACTCGTAGCCGACCATTCATCAAAAGCGTCGGTGAGGTCCGTCGGAGCTGGTCCTAGCTCGGCGAGGAACTGGCGGTACTGCTGCTGCGCTGGCTCTATAAAGCCGGCGGAGGCCGGCGGAGTACTCCAATTTTCCCAGTATCTGTGAGGCGACCTCTGCAGAAAAAGGTCCGCATTAGTCTCTAGCAAGTTCTGTTTGTTTTGAAGAATTGGTTGCCTCTTGGTTGCGCCTGCAAGTGCTTTTGTATGGTATATGCTACACAGGGGTGTCGTGAGTGTAGTCTGCCTGGCAGGGGCCGTCTGTGGCAGACGTAACAGTTATCCTGTTGAAATATGCCCCGCTGTGAAGGTGTATACCAAGCAAGGAGGCATTCAGGTAGCCCGCAATAATGATCAGGTAATCCACAGCTGTCACAACATCTTTAATTACGATCGCAGATCCCATTAAGCTCAGATAATACCCCCACACAGCTTAATATTGCCCTCACCAACGTCTGTGAGTGGTGTGGCACATGTTCGAGCAGCCTTCCGCCTGAATGATGGCCTGTGTGGACACGATCATCGATCTGGTATAAGAAGAAACGTGACTCATCAGACCAGTCTACACTGACCAGTCCACTGACCCACAGTCCAAACTCGATTATGCTGTTCCAGGTGGTAGGGGTCGTCTGCTGCAGAACATCGTGTTCAACAGTGTGTGCTATTGGTGTGCTCTGGTACACTTCTGTCCGCTCCATCACTGTATTCTGCCGCCATAACTGCCACAGATATCCTGCTTTAGATGGTGGGTACGTCTGTGACCTTCACATTATGTGCTCATACGTGGACGTCCAACAGCTTGTTGACCACTAGCTGTTTCACTGTCCTTAGGCCACTTGCCTTAGATTTTCTTGCTAGCATACGAACAGCCGGCCAACTTCCATCTTCCGGAATTGCTCGCTCCCAGGTGTGAGGCCATAACAACCTTCCCTTTGTGAAAGTCACTTATGCCAGTGGATTTTCTCATTTGCGGCCCATATGGTAGCTAGACAGATTCCCCGTTCATCTATGCGGTACTTTTATATTTTCCTCACCTTTGAATTGCTAGCAACCATGCCACAAGGCATATCACGTGCCCAAACAGTCGGTGCAATAGTAGAATGGCGATTATGATGATACGAACGTAAGGACAACACAACACTCAGGCCCCGAGCAGAAAAAAGTCTCTGACCGGAACAGGACTGGAACCTGCTCCACTTCAGTTAGCAAGTCAACACTCTCACCGCGCGTCTAAGTGGCTCTGAGCACTATGGGACTCAACATCTTAGGTCATAAGTCCCCTAGAACTTAGAACTACTTAAACCTAACTAACCTAAGGACATCACACACACCCATGCCCGAGGCAGGATTCAAACCTGCGATCGTAGCAGTCCCGCGGTTCCGGACTGCAGCGCCAGAACCGCACGGCCACCGCGGCCGGCCCGCGCGTCTCCCGAGGCTCAGTGTTCATAACGTATGTTTGCAGCATTACCATAACGCCCTCGCTGGGAGATACCATCTCTTACCAGGAATCCAAGTATTAACATACATATAGCCACAGAAAAATAATTGCTCTCGAAACTGAAAGAGTTAGAACTGCATTTAGAATTTAATTGTTGTATTTTTGCGCCAGTATAAAGGCAAAGTAGAGCGACAATTCACTTTTGTTGATCTGTCAATCCTGAGTTACCAACAATATTTTACGATTGATTTTGGGATTATGTTTGTGTGTTACTGAATAAATCCAGTTTTCCATACGTATTTCGCCTTAGTTTCTTGAAGAAGGGTAGTAGCCTGAAATGTTACCCATTCATCTATATTAACGACATAGGAGACAATCTGAGTAACCGCCTTAAATTGTTTGCAGATGATGCTGTCATTTACCGTCTTGTAAAGTCATCAGATGATCAAAACAATTTGCAAAATGATTTAGATAAGATATCTGTATGGTGCAATAAGTGGCAGTTGACCCTGAATAAAGAAAAGTGTGAAGTTATTCACATGAGTACTAAAAGAAATCAGATAAATTTCGATTACGTGATAAGTGACACAAATGTAAGGGCTGTAAATTCAACCAAATACTTAGGGATTACAATTACAAATAACCTAAATTGGAATGATCACATAGATAATATCGTGGGTAGAGCAAACCAAAGACTGCAATTCATTGGCAGAACACTTAGAAGGTGCCACAGGTCTGGCAAAGAGACTGCTTACACAACGTTTGTCCGCCATATTCTGGAGAATTGCTGTGCGGTGTGGGATCCGCATCCGGTGGGACTGACGGATGACATCGAAAAAGTACAAAGAAGGGCAGCTCGTTTTGTACTACCGCGAAATAGGGGAGATAGTGTCACAGACATGATACGTGAATTGGAGTGGCAATCATTAAAACAAACGCGTTTTTCGTTACGACGGGATCTTCTCATGAAATTTCAATCAGCAGTTTTCCCATCCGATTGCGAAAACATTCTGTTGGCACCCACCTACATAGGGAGAAATGATCATCACGATAAAATAAGAGAAATCAGAGCTCGCACAGAAAAATTTAAGTTCTCGTTTCTCCCGCGTGCCTTTCGAGAGTGGAACTGTAGGGAGACAGCATGAAGGTGGTTCATTGAACACTCTGCCGGGCGCTTTATTGTGAATAGAGTAATAACGTAGATGTAGATGTTTTACTTGCCTACAGCTCGTTTAACTTGCATACACAGATCAACAAGAACATTATGACCACCACTACCGATATACACCCGTCCAGGGATAGCAGCGTCACCTGGCGAGGAAACGTTGCTAGTCAGACACACGCACTGTGCGTGTAGTATCAGTGAGCGTGCTGTCCACGTGTAGAATGGGGAACGCTTGCGATCTATCTGAGTTTGACCGAGGACAGATTGTGAAGACCCAGAGGCTCGACACGAGCATTTCAAAAACTGCACAACTTGCTTAGTGTTCGAGGAGTGCTGTGGTGAGTGTCTTCAACACGTGGTGAAACCGACGCGAAACCACGTCCAGACGTATAGGGGTTGGGCGGGCATCCCTTATTACAGATGTCGGACGTCGTAGGTTGGGCAGACTGGTAAAACAGGACGGCGACTAACTGTGGCGTAACTAACATCAGACTCAATGCTGGGCAGTGCACCGAACACTCCTAACGATGAGCCTCCGACGTGGATCTGATGAATCCCGATACCCTCTTCTTCATTTCGATGGGGCGAGGGGAACAGCTCCTTCACATCTGTGCTCAGGTGGGCATTCACGGGTACAACAGAGCTCGTGCAAGGCACAATGACGGCCAAGGAATATCTACACAAGTTACAGACCACGTACATCCCTTCATGACGATCAATTTTCCCGAAGGCAGTGGCATTTTTCAACAAGATAATGCGCTACATCACATGGCCAGGTGTGTGATGATGTGGTGCGAGGAACATAGTCGCGAGTTCCAATATGTGCTGGCTCCCCAACTCACTAGATCTATACCCGATCGAACACATGTGGAATGAGATTGAACATGGCGCCAGAGCTCATCGCCCCCTCCCCGGAATTTGTAGGAATTCTGTGAGTTGTGTATGCAGATGTGCCCCAGCTTCCTCCAGCGACCTACCATGGCCTCATTGTTGCCATACCACGACTCGTCGCCGCTGTTATCCGTGACAAAGATGGAGGTACCGGCTCTTACGTACGTAGTCATACTGTTCTGGTTGATCACTGTAGATCTATTATAGCACTGTACTTGTATGTTTTAGCTGCAGAATCTGTTCTTCTGCCACCTGCACTACAAATAATTGTTGCTGCAACTCAGAAACTGCACTCGCACCTTTCAGATATACTAAACTACTTGCCATTAAAATTGCTACACCAAGAAGAAATTCAGATGATAAACAGGTATTCATTGGACAAATATACGAGGGGCGTTCAGAAAGTAAGCTCCGATCGGTCGCGAAATGGAAACGACTATGAAAATCCGATAAAGCTTTGCACAGATGTGTTGGGTAGTGTCTCTAGTATAACCCCAGTTAGCATCACGTCGCTCTTCTCATTTCTGAGCTCGCAGTGAGTGCGTAAAGATGTCTAGAAAATAGTGTCTGCCGCCAAGTACGAGGGCCTGGTGAGAAATTTCACCTG